>NW_023601653.1:71557156-72792159 GCF_014898055.3 Talpa occidentalis
AAATAAATACCCCACATGTTCCTATAATGTGAGAAGTCAGACTATTTTCTCAGAATGCAATGACTGGAAATTTGGAATTGAATTAGATGTCTGTGTTTCCTGCCTCCCTACACATGTGCACGTGCACATGCAGCCAGAAAAGATCTTACCGGTGCTGACTCCAGGAGGGTCTTCTTCATGGACTGACCTCTGCTCTGTCTGTGCTTAGCACAGTGTAGGGCACGCAGTAGGAATGCAGTCTCATATCAAAAGAGGTATCTCCCCCCTAAGTGTGAGGATTCCAGTGCTGGGGACTTTCAGAAGCTAAGAATTTGTTTTGGGTGCAGTGGGCAGAACCCCATTAACCCAGAGCCCAGAGGGGAGAGAAGAGAGAGAGACAGGGAAGGTCATTCATTACCAGCAGCTCCTGGGGCTTGATGGAATTGTCGGTGTAAATGCACAACTTCTCAGCCGTCAGGGGGATGGTCTCTTTGAGCTTGGAGGCCAGGAACATGCAGACAGCACCCAGGAGCTGCAGGTGGGTCTTTGGAGTCGGGACTCCAGCCAAGAAGCGGTCCAGGTAATTCATGGCCAGAGAGAAGACCTCCTCTTCACACTTCTGCTCCTCACACACCTACATCGGGAGTGGGACAAAGTTGGGGGGGGGGGCGGGGAGAGTAGAAAATAGTATCAGGAAAAGAGGGGAAAATGGAAAAAAAAAAAGTAATGTCTGCAAACAAAAATTATTTACCATTTTCAGTGGGGAAGAGGAGCAGGATATACGACAAAAATAAAGATGAGGAAATGGGAGTAAATCTAAATAGCCCATCCGTGCTTGGGTAGGGCTCACTGGCCTAAAAAAAACGGGGTGCATTAAAAATCCCAAGCTGGGAGGCGGGGAGTGTCCAAGGAACGCTCGGCGGCGGCCGGCGGCCCGCGACGCTCCCTGTGGCTGCGCGTTTCTCTGCTCGCTCCAACTCACTCACCCTCTTTTTTGGATTTCGTCATCTTTTCAAAAAATCAATAAAAATATTCTGGAGGCTCCGGGGGGCTCCTTCTTGGACCCATCCGACCCCCAGGCCCTGCTCTATCATTCCCGACAATTGGAAAAATTGTCCGGGGGGTCCCCGCGGCCCCAGCGCCGCCGACGGGCGGGTGGGTGGGGAGAGGTGGGGACTGGGGGGGGCGGGGGAGCCCGCGGAGGCTGGAGCCGCGGCTCGGGCGGCTGGAGTCGGAGCTGGGGGGAGCGTTTTCAAAAAATAATTAAAAATCGAGGAAATATCCTAGAAAAGCCCTTTTGGCATGAAAACCCCGAAGAGGATCCAGGCTTCCCGAAACGCGGGTTTCGGGTGCCGGAAAGGTCTGCGGGGCGGCTGCCGGGGCTCCGGATCCCGAGGGGAAACCTGAAGGGGCGAGCGCCACGGCGGGCGCGTCCGGCTGCGGCCCACAAGGGCAGGAACCGGGGGACGCGAGGACCAGCCGGGGGCAAGACGAGGAGCGGGGAGTCTCCGGGGAGAGGCACAGGGGACTCTGACCTCTCCTTTAGGGGTGCCCCAGTATACCCCCCTCCCTACACACACCTCCCCACCCCCCCTTCCTACCCCACCCAAATCTCCGCACCGAGGAAAGTGGAAAGTCAAACTGTAAGTAACCCTCGTGAGCTGGGGGGCGCGGGCGAGGGCTCTAGGAGAAGTGGGGTGGTTGGGGTACTTGTGTGCGAGGGGGAGCTGGAGACGTTTTCCAGCCTTTCCACCCCGAGTTTGCAAAGCAACATGGCGAAACCACGGCAGGTCCGGAGCTGTGCATACGTGGGCACACATGGCTTGCTCCGCAAGGATTGGGAGCGAGGGTACAGAGGGGTTCTTTTGGGTTCCCCTAAAACACACGTTTCTTCATGGTGACTTCCGGGGCTCCTGAATTCCCCGTTTCTCTCCACCCGCCCCCCTCCACCCGCCCCCCCCTCCCCCTTTAAGTGCCAACGCGGAGTCGCGACCACATGCGGGGACTTGAGGCTGGGGCGGTTTGGCGCTGGCCTTGGGGGGGGGGGGGGGGCTGCTCTTCTACTTGTCGCCCGATTTCACGCTCCTCCTGCCTTCTCCACCGCACGAAAGCAGCCCCGGCTTTGCAAGAGACAGGTCCGGATGGGGGTGGGAAGAGGCAGCCACATGCAGGCACACGCGCGCGGGCTGCTCCCCACCCCCGCCCCAGGACAGTCTCTTTGCCCCCCGATTTTCCTCACCCTCTTCTCCCCCGGCCCCCCAGTTCATTACGCATCCTGCCAAGGAGCAGAAATGAGCCACGCGTCTCGCCAAAGGGCGCGGGGAACCCTAGCGCACGGGAGCCGAGAGGCGGGCGCGGAGGTTGTCCTCGCCCAGTTTTAGGGTCCCTGCGTGGCGGGGCGGGGGAGGGGAGAATCCGGGGGGGGCGGACGGAGCGGCCGTCTGCAGACCTACCTCCAGCATCCAGGTGGCCACCATCCTGCGCATGTAGGGCTGGATGTCCTTTTGCACGCATTTGAAGTAGGAGCACTGGGGAAGGTAGCGCTCCTCGATCGTGAGCAGATTCTGCAAAACGCGGTCGTCGTGGAGCAGGTTGGCGTCCCGCACGGCCCTGCGCACCGGGTCGACCTCGCAGCACAGCAGCTCCATGGCCAGCCGGGTGCCCGCTCGGTCCCCTACTTTTCTCCGGGCTGGAAAAGTTTTTTTTGGGGGGGAGGGGGGAGGGGTAGTGTTCCCCCTACCGCCTTCCTTTGGCTAATGAGGGGGGTTGGGGGAAAAGTTTTAAGGCCGGAGAGAGAAGTTGGAGCAGAAGAGAGGAGAGGGGTGGGCGGCGGGAGAGAAGCGCCTCGGGGGCTGCTCGCTCGGCCTGCCCGCCCCGTGGAGCCGGGCTCGCTCTCTCCAGCCTGCTCTCCGCTCTGCTCGCCGAGGCAGTGACGCAAACTAGCTGGGCAGTTAGTTCTCCACCCTCCAGCCTCGCTCCCCGCGCTGGTTCCTCCCCCCTCCCGCCCCTCCCGCCCCTCCCCTCCTCCTTTCAATCTCTCCCGCCCGCCCGCCTCTCCCCTCTTGTTATTAAGGAGAACAGCAGCTGGCCCGAACTAACTTCAAACGCGGCCCCCCGCCCCCCCGGCCCGCTCCCAGCCCGCCGAGGCCCTCTCGCTCCATCCAGCCCCGCATGCCAGGGGCCCCGGATAGGGGAACCCACAAAAAAAACGCCACCGATTTCTCTTTATTCCCTCGAATCTTGCGCATTCTGCACGCGTATCGCGCCAAGATCCCCCCCCCCCACCAGCCACCACCACCACCCACTTCGGCTTCTACCAAACTGATGATGACGCTCCTGCCCATCTATTTTAATAGATTCAGAAATGACAGCAATGACGGATGGGGTGAGCTCAGTCCGTTTGGAAACAAATCCCTTAAGTGAAAAATAATCAGGGCGATCTTAGAGAATAGCAACCTCGCGGACGCAGGGTGAGAAAGGTTCTGGCTCTGAAATTTGTTTCTGATCATTCAGAAGTTGTTGCAAAAGCCCCTTTAAAGGGACCACAGCGAGTCCCCCCACCCCCGGCGCGTCCCCTGCAGATGTGTGGGGAGGAAGAGGTGGAAGGGTGGGTGTCGGGGGGGCGGGGGAGGCTTCCCGACGGGATAGAATGTGACCCTGGAGGAGGAACCAACCTATTCTTGGGGGCGCCACCGGCGCCATTGGGAGGCGCAGCGAGGCGCCCGGGGCTGCCGCAGGCCGGGGGTAGGGCTGCCAGCGGTTCCTCCGCGGCCAGTGGCCACGCAGGAAAAACCCGCTTCCTCGCCCTCGCATCTGCTGACAGGCGGGCCGAGGTGTCTGCTCCGAGCGTGGCCACACTGATACAGCTTTCTAGGAAATAGCCGGGGAGGGGGGAGGGGGGCGAAGGAACGACTCGGCTTGGCTCCCTTTCGCTCCCCCTGCGCAAACTGCACCACCCCTTCCTTGCCTCCGAGGCCCGAGACTTCCCCCCTCGGCCCCCCGCCTGCATCCTCGTCGACCTCTCGGGGTTCACGCCTCCCTCCCTCACCAGCCAGGGCTTTCTGCCCGGCAGCGGGCGCGCGGTGGGGACGCCGCCTGCGCGGTCGGCTCTGACATGTGCTCCAATGCATCCTCGGGTCAAGGTTGCTATTCCAGGGGACACGGTGGCCTTTCCTCACCTCCTTCCTCCCGCCACCCCCCACCCGGCCGATCGGGGCGATTTCACTTTCAGAGGAAGGGGCGCGAGCCCGGAGCCCCCCGCGCGCGGGCGAGCTGGCACGTGCGCCGAGCATGGCGCGCACACCCTGCGGACACTCGGAGGTCGGGCGCGTCCCTCCTGCACCGAGAAAGGAGGTCCGGACGCGGGCCCCGGGAGCAAGAGGGTGCATGGGGGGCGACGGAAGAGTGAGCTGTTCACTGCGCTCCCAGCGATGGTGGGGGGGTGCACTAGAGAATGTGGGGAGCGAATAAAACCTGAGGTGCAAGCGATTAACGCAGGCAGGGCCAGCCCCTTTAAACGAGGGTGGGGCGGAAGGGGTGGGGGGGATATCGCTTTAAAAGGGTGAGTAAGAGTTTGGGGCGCCGTCTCCCCTCCCTCTATTTGCATAGCCAATAGCTCTGAGGCTCCTGCTACTGCGCGCTGATTGTTACCGGGCAGATTAGTTTTTTTTTTTCTTCTAGTAGGACGCCGGCCCCGCTACATCAAAAGGAAGCCAAGGGAGGCGGAGGGAGAGCCGGGCCTGGGGCGGGCGAGGGCTGGGGAGCGGCCCGGGCGCCTCCGACCTTATCTGTAGCCGCGGGAATTGGGATCCAATCTACTGTATGTAAAGCGAGGGGAGGGGAGGGCAGGGGCGGGCGAGGAAAATGCCTAATTGCTGTGGAAGCCATTAGCTTTCGGGAGGAGGAAAAGCTCGCTGCAAACCCCAAGTTGGAAACTCAAAATGAAACAGTCCCGCGCAGCCCGTGACAAACGGGGTGCAGCGTCCCTCCGAGGAGTCCCCCGGCACCCGCTCCTGTTGATTCTAGTCCAGATGGACTTCCCGACCCAAGCGTTGGAGCCACTCGGGGTCCATCCATCCATGAACTTGCATTTTAAGACCCCATAAATGAATTACGCATACTAAGACTCAGCCACCTTAGAGGGGATCAAAGAAAACTGAGGGGTTGGGGGGGGGCAGTAGGCACGAGGGAGGTATTTTTAAAATAGAAATCTATCCCGATGAGCAAGGACAGAAGCCGGCGAGGGCTTCCAGCCTCTGACATCACTTGATAACTCCCCGAGCACGGTCTTTTTCCATCTCCCTGCAGGGAAAGCGTCCAGAGCTGAGTCTCCCGCTGTGGGAAAAGCGAGCAGGGCGTCGGGAGGAGGCGGGGGGGTCGTCCTCCAGGCCTCGCCCACCCTGGGGAGAAAGCTTGGGTGGCGGGCCCTCTTGCTCCCTTCCCCCTTCCCTCCAACCCCCCCCTCCATCCCCCTCCACCCCCACCCCTGCGCTGTACCCCGGTCTTGCTTGACACCGAAATTCCGGAGGGGAGAGGTGGCCCTCGAAGGGGAGGGGGACACAGGGCTGGGGGCGGACGCCCCCCTCTCGCCGCCGTGCGCTTCATTCACTGAGACCCCCTGAATTCGGAAGCTTCGCGCGTGGCCGGCTCGCCCCTTTTAGTTCCCCCATTCACTTCCCCTTCCTATTACGGGCTGTTCCCTAACATTAACTTCGTCTCGAGTCCGTCCCCCAGTCGGTTTTCAGTCTCCAGCACACGGGGTGGGGCGTGAGTGGGTGCGGAGGTTGGCAGGAATGTCTCGGGGAGGCTTGGGCTGGAAACTGAGTTTTCCCTGTTGGTGACCGCTCCGACCATGTGCGCAAGCCTTAGTTTTGCTTGTTCAAAAGCGCTCCGCCTAGCACGCGGGAAAAGGCACGTTGCCTTCTGCACAAACGTGTGCATTTTCTTGGGATGTAGGTTGAGGGAAAAAGCCCACGCCCCTGCGCTTTGGACTTTAAAGTCAAAGCTGGTCACTCTGGAAGGAAAAAAATAAAACAATGTTGGTGCTTCCTTATCCCTTTTTCACCCTTAGGGGAAAAAAATATATATTATTTATTACACACACATATCCATATCCTGTCCTTTGTAGGATCAGTGATAAACTTTAGCAAAGGCAAGTTTTATTGGATTTTTATTCCCTCCTTGTCAGCTCCCCACCCCCTACTCCTCTCGTTTTGGAGTTTCGGTTGGAAAGTGTACAAAACCCTGTAGGTGTAGGGTGCAGCCGGGTGTTGGGTGTTTATAGGCATATTTCTGCAGAAACCTGCAACGCTAAGCACACATGCTCCTAAGCTCACCTGGCGTGTGCCTGGCCGGCCAGGTGATCGCGCTACGCGCTCAGAGAGCCTGGAGCCACATGAGTTCGAGTCCCATTGGCTCCGCTAACCCGCTATCCAGCCGAAGGGGGGGAGGGGAGTGTGTTCAGACTCAGGAAGGAGAGCCTTCGCCCTTTCACCCCCCTCCCCCCAAAATTAGAGCTATGTCTGTACCTCCATGGAGGAATGGACGGTCGGGTTATCAAGTTCCCAAACCCGACGTTTTTTAAAAGTGGATGGTGAGGGGTCCCTGTCTCGGCTCCGGGCTCTCCGAGAACCGGGGAAGGCACTACAGGGGGTGCAGAAAAAAGAACTGGTAGGTTAAAGGACGGGCTTAAACACAGATGAGAAAAATGTGCGCGAGGGTGAGGTCGGGGACTGGCGAGCCCAGGGGACGTCGGGGAAAAGCCGTCGCGAGGATCCCCGAAGGCCGGGGCAGCGCGACTGCAGGTGTGCATCGCCTTCCGAGACCCCCTCCCCGCCACCCACCCCCGCCCGCCCGCCCGCCGCGCCCCGGGGTGCTGGCGATCCAGGGGGGCCGTGTCGGGCCGGCCTGGGTGTTCCAACTGCGCCTTCGGTGTGTTTCGGCTGGGACCGGGGCTGGCTCCTGCGGCAGCAGATGCTGCAGGCGTGGATGAGCCAGGCCAGCGCCTGCCGTCTGTTCACCCACCTAGCCTCTCTCTCCCCCCACCCAGCCCCCTTGGAAAAGAAATAAAAAAATAAAAAGACCCGAACTTCCCCCTCTTCCTGTCTGATTCAGCTGCAGGACACGCCTCACGCGGCCGAAAATAGCTCTGGAAATGCACTCGCTTTATTAAAGTGAATTCTTCCTCCAGGATTTGGGGAGGGGGCGTCGGGCCCGGGGCGGCGGCGGGGCCCGGCCTCGGGGGGGGAAGGCACCGGCCCGCCCGGCCCGCGCCCCCCCCAGGCGCCCCCGGGAGGGGGCCGCGGGGCGGCGGAATCGCGCCTCTGCACCGGGAGCCACCACGCGGCTTTTTCGCGGAATTTTGACGTCACCCACACGTGGGGGAAGGGGCTGGGTGAGCAGAGGAAGCGGCGGGGGAGGGGGCCGCGGGCGGGGCGCGGCGGCGGCGTGTCCGGCTCTGCGCGGGGGGCGCACGCGGCGCCGGTGCCCGCGGCCTCCAGGAGGGTGTGCGCGCGGCCCGGAGCCGCGGGGCGCCCCCCCTGCCCGACCCCCCCCCATGCCTCGCCCTCCCCCCGCCCTCGGCCACCCCCGCGCAGTTTATTTTTTCACTTTGCAGGCGGGCGCCGCTCTCGGCTCCGGAAAAAGCCGATTTCTTGGGGTTGTGGTCCGGTTCCGCCGCTGTCGGCGTCAGGTCGGGCTGAATATCGTGATTCGGGTCGCGACGCCCAGCCGCGGAGCCCGCTGCGCTCCCTCCAGGGCAGGGCAGGCGCCTGAGTGTTCTGTTCCTCCGGCGATGATTCTGCATGCACTTTTGCACCAGGAGTTTCCACGCGCGACCTGTTCCTCCCCGACCCCCCCCCCCCCGCTTCTTCGGGCGCTGTTTAAATCCCAGCAGGGCTGGTGGGTGAGCTGGTGATTAGCTGTGAGGTCCTAGGGTAGACGGGAGCAATAGTGGACGGGTTTCCCCTAGAAATGCATCTGTCAAAAAGAGCCCCAGGAATGAATGGATGGGCGAAAGTGTGGGGCGACCTGCCTCCCTGGCTCTGGATGTCCCTGCGGCATCTGTGCTCAGGAGGAACCTTCCAGAGTACAAGGGCTGAAAACTCCCAGCTGCTGAGGGAGCCCACGCACCTTCATTTCCCCTCAGTTTGAGTAAAGTCTTAGTGCTCTTGAAATCTGGGGGGGGGGGGGTGTATCTGAAAATATGTCTTTTTTTTTTTTTAAACCCACGGTGCCAATTCTGAGATGATGCTGAAGTTTACAAGGAGCTCAAGTGGGAGTGTTTGGAGGAAAAATAGTAAATAGGAACTTTTTACCTTAAAGAGGTAAAGAAACTTGCAGAAATCGGATGCTAAAAGCAAGGGGCTTCTTTGAAAATGTGGATTTGGGGTGGAATTACTTTCAACTTGAACTGTTTCAAAGGAAAAGGAGAAGCTTTTTATTTCAATCAGATAGGAAGAATAGAAATGTTTCTTCTTTAAGATGACAGAGTTTGGTGATGAGCAGTATTTTCTTCCTTTGTTTAAACACATACCCTCTATTTTTGACTTATTATTTATTTCTTTTTCGTTTATTGGGTGCTGATCTGACTTAAGACACTTTGTTTTGTTTCTTCTGAGGAAAAAACTAGTTAAAATTAATAAAAATGGCAATACTCGGTGTTGAAGCTCAGCTTTAGTGACCTGTGTGTGAATACTTGCTTTTTTGGTGTCTGATTTGATGGCCACTGGGTTTGTGTGTACAAAGGCAGAAAAATGGAATAAATTATTGGATGGGGGGGTAAGGACGGGGTCAAAGGAAGTGTTTAAAAAACCAAAAAGAGACAGATGTCCTTTGAATTTTGCTTTCAGTTAATTTCAGATATTTAAGTTGTGGGAGAGCAAGTTAAACACTTTATAGGTCTGAATTTGAAATAAAGTGTCAAGATTATCCCCACCAGAAAAATTTTTTGAGCAACAGTCATTTTTATTTGTTTTTTAAACACTTCAATTTTGTCCAAGTTCAAATATTCATTCTCCTTTAAAATATCCAGTTTCTCAGTGTGGTTAAATATTCTTTCGATATCATGGTTTTATTCAGCTATCTATCAGTTACAACTAAATTAAAGCAATAGAAAGTACTTCTAATAAATATTTCTTATTTTATATTTTTCACTCTTTAAACACAAGGATTGCCAGCATCTGTTAGTCCAATTTATAACAGAATTCTACAACATGCTGAATTCATATTCTCCAAACTTAAAAAAAACAATTAATAAAAACCGGACAAAGAGTTTTCCTGTTGAGGCTTTTTATTTTTTTTTTCCTGATGGCAAATTTCAGTAGGCATTGAAAAAAAATTTTAAATTATTTTCTTGGTGGTCTTTTTAAAAGGAATGAATTTTGAAATGTGAAATAGGGTGTTTCTAAAGTTTTATGAATTTTAAAGTGTGCATCTCTGGAGACATATAGGATTTCTATTTTAGGATTGACCTGAAAGCAGGCAGTTTGTGTGTGCTAGACAATCCCAGCTAGGTTGGATTTAGACTTTTAGGAGGAATGCATTTCCTCTTTACTTAGCCTTAAGTAAGGGCATCTGCTCTTCCATGAACTTGAAACAAAGTCTGCCTATGCATTATGTAAACAAGTCAGAAAAAGCACAAATCCACAGCAGAGGGGTTCATGTAGAAGGTGAAATCAGAGCAGAAAATCCTAACTTATTTCTTCTGTTAGCTATCTCAAACTTTCATTGTCATCCATCAGCTATAAACCAAATATCTTTCTTTGTGATGTATAGGGCTGAGTTCAACTCCTATTTTGTGATGATGATGGCAATGATGATGATAATTCCTCTGTCTCCTTTGAATGAATGTGTGTATAGACTTCCATTTAATTTTTTTTTAACTTGTTGTAATTTTTCAAAAAATAGCGGATATCAAAGTAAGGTTTGTTTCCCTAGGAAGTACCACCAAAACCATTGTTTCACATTTTTGAAAATAAAAAGTCACCAAAAGTTAGTATGCCGATTGTTTAGGGGAAGAGAGGGAAAAAAAAAAACCAAACACAGGATTTTAAAAGGAATATGGAAACCCCTCTGATTTCCAAATCCTTTCCTTGATCATACCCACATATGTTTCCATTTTTGAAAGCAGCAAATTGGTCCTATGGACAAAAGCAAGTCTGGGACCAAAAGTCTTTCCTGCTATTGCAGAAGATGTTCTCAACCAAATGGTTTGGGTTAGTTTGCATAAAGTTTCAGATGAAATGTCTTCCGTCTGGCATCCCAGGGTCACTGATTATTTCAGAATCGGGGAAACATTATTTAAAAACCTCTCTCTATAAATATATTGAGAGAGGGGATTCTAGATCATGAATTAGATCTGTGCAGGCCCTTTTGTGTGGGTCTTCCTAAAATTACTTAAACTTGGGAAATTTAATTGTATCAAATAGCACACAGGAGATCTCTATTGTGTGAGTCCAAGAAATAACAAGTTTTTCTACTCCCCAACTACTGAATACATTTTCTTCTAATGTTTCTCTTTAAATAAATGTAATATCTAATTAAAAATTTCCCTCACAGAATATTGAATAAGGCTCAAATTTACTTGCCTTTCTACGGAAAAGGGTTCATGTAATTACTCTTTGTAGTCTAATTACCAGCAATTTCATGTCATCTAGCAAATGATTTAAGTCAGTCAGTAATGGAACTCTAGTGAAATTTGCTACACTTGAGATGAAAACCATATTTGCCTCAAGAAATCAAAATCTGACCTTCCATTTTAGACACTTAAGACTTTACCTAGGCTGCTTTGTATGTTTCATTGAGTGGAAATCTTTCAGATTTAGAAAAACCTTATTCTCTATGATAGATTGCATGTAGTCTTGCTTGGAAACAGGGGAATGGACTATAGAGCCTTGTGACATTTTGGCTAGTCATAGAATATGCCTTCTGTGTCTGGGAGTCTGCAATTGAAATTCTATATAGTATTCATCAAGGTTATTCATGCTGAGCGATCGCATATGTGTTAAACTGATAACATCACTGGTCTGTGCAAGGATACATCAGAGGATGTTGGGGACATGTATCAGATTTGTAAGGTAGAATTTAAAAGGTTTTTATGGAGGAGTTAAATATGCTGAGATTTCTATACTTTGGAAAATACCTTTAGCTTTTGGAACTTAATCATTCTTTTATTTGATTAAAAACTAAATCCTTACTATGTGCAAACAGTGTGCTAGGCATTCGGGGAGATAGTGGACATAGTTACACATAGTGAGCGAATGTGTTGGAAAGCAGGCAGGCAGGAAGGAGAAAAAGCCGAATAATACAGCCCCTGTCCGTGAGAAACAGCATATTGTCTAGTGATTAATCACGGGAAAGAGCTAAAATCCCCCAAGTAATGCTTTAAGAAAATTAACCAAGGCTTACCACGCGATACCATGTTTTAGTTATCTTCCACAATCTACCTTAAACCAGGGACGTGGACTTTTCTCTTTAAAAGTCTAGTCATGTAATTATTACTTGAGCTGCATAGTGTTGGTTCTTTTTTTTTTTTTAAGCATGTTCTTAAGTTATTCTTAAATTATGTCCTTCATTTGTTTATCATCTGTTGGAACTCATTGATTGGATGTTTGGGTCATATTGTTGGGGGTTGATTAGTTCTTTGAAAGTAGCCAAAGATGAGCAGCTTTTTCGACCCGCCAGTCTGATAGCAGGAGTAGTTGTAGTCCTGAGACCATCTGTTTCTGGTCTGAATGAGCCCTCCCTGAATCTCACAGGGCATTGATTAGAATCTCTCTCCTTTGCTTAGGGAAGTTGATGTCTGAGTAGCTCATTTATTTGTCCCAGATCGCGCAGACATTGACAGGGTAGAATATAGACCTTTGAGCATGAGCCTGGATGTCTCCTAGAATTGATGCTGAAAATCTTGTCTTTGTCATTAGGATCATGACACTTGTGATCAGTATCATGATGCCACGAGGTTAGACTTGAGGATACTTGCCTTCTGCCTCCTGTTCTGTCCCCAGCCAGTTCTGTGACCTAGGGACAAATTTATGTTTCCATTTCTGAAGTTTCTCTTCTACAAAATCAGCTAGTTATAGAAAATGACCCTGAAAGTCCCTTTCAGCCCTAATTTCTAAAGTTCCCATGGCTTTATCGTTATCATCATCATCATCAAAACAAATCAAATCTAATAGCATCTTTTATATGTTTTAAGCTTTGTGTAATAATTCTTAAATTGTAGATGCAGGTCTATCCTCAGTATCTGAGAGATAGGAAGCCATCACTAACTGGAATCCTTTAAATTTAGTTTCACATATAGGTGAGGACTTAATGCCTATTGTCAGCTGATGGCAAATGCTATTTACCTTATCTGAAATCAATAGCCTGTTCCTGGATGTCTAAGAAGAACCTCTGCTCATAGGTTAAATGAACCTAATCTTTTTCCTACAACTCAAAGGTAGCTCCCATTAGAGCACATAGAGACACAGAGCTTTGAATGACCTCTAACTTGCAGATGATCTATAGATGACTAAAGGACAGCTCAGAGCCTTGTGGTCTATTTGAGGGAGACCCATTCTTTACCCATTCTTTTTTGTTTGTTTGTTTAAAGATTTAGTTATTTATTTATACAAGCACTAGTATAGTCAGAAGCGTGGGAGGGTGAGAGAATTCACCAGAGCCAGAGCGGGGAACAGAACAGGCAGACTGACAAAAGTACACTGCTTAGGGGAGCAGTGGGTGTGGCAGGAGAGGTCTGCCCGCCATGCGAGACCCCCACTGGGGGTTGGGGATCAAACCGGCGCTGCCAGGGGAGGCCCAAGGGAGACCCATTCTTAGTGGCATTGAACTCCTTTGGTGAGAAGGGAATACAGCAAATTCTCCAGAGTTGCAATCCTGAGATAAGACTTCCCTCCTTGCTTTTGGGCATCTTGGCATATCCAACATCTGGGAACAAGTGAGTCAAGCTTTCTGCTGCTTTTTATTGCTCTGACTGTCTGTCTAAGAAACTTCATTCATCTGGGCTCTTTGTACTCCAATAAAATTCACTTACATGTAAATTATTTACTTGACAAAATTGTGTTTGTTAACATGTTCCCTTGTTAAAGTGTGGGTACTGAGGGAGAGAAACTTTTAATTAAAAAATGGCATTTGGGCTTGTTTTGGACAGTGACACATATTTACTCTGTAGAAAACAATGACTAGTGTTTGGGTCACAGAGAGAACAACTGGACTTGGGGTTGAGGATTGCAGGCAAGACTTGTATGAGATGACAACATTTTAGGGTTATATGGGAAGTCCATGAATCTCCCAGGATATACCTCCATCTATCATGGAAGGAACCCCATTAGAGCACCCCTGACACATAGAGGATGCCTCTGCCCAGACATTTCTGTGGATGAGGAACTCATATCCTATAAGGTAAACCCATTGTCCATCCGGTCTAAGTGCTTTCTGAAGTTGAACAGGATCATCATCAGTACATTGGTGAGCATCTACTTGCTAGTGGTAGGCCTTGAGCTATCTCCTCTCTGTTACAAGGTATTCCCAAGAACCACATGCCACTAGGATCCTGAAGGACAGATAGAATGTATGACTTATTGAAGATCACACAGCTAGCTAAGGGCCAGAAACTTCCTGCTTTCTGGAACTTTATGCATCCCTAAATACATACTATAGGGGCTCCAGAAGAGAGGGTGGAGAGAAAGAGACAGAAAAATAGTTGAAGAAGTAATGACTGAAAATGCCACAAATTTATTTTAAAACATTAATCTACACATTCAAGAAATTCAGCAAACTATAAGTAGAATAAACTCAAGGATAGTTATACCTACAATGTCATAGTAGAACTTTCAAGGGATGAAGAGAAAGTCTTTACAACAGCCAGATAAGGAAACTTATCATTTACAAGGGATTGTCATGACTTCTCTTCAGAAACCATGGAGGACAGAAGTCAGTGGCATGACATGTTCAAAGTGCTGAAAGGAAAAGACTATTAACCATGAATTCTACATTTGAAAAAATTATCCTTCAAAAATGAAGGACATTTCCAGATAAACAAAACCCGAGAGTTTGTCACTAGCGGAACTTCTCTACAGGAAATACTAAAGGGGGTTCTTTTGACTTAAGTGAAAGAACTCTAAACAGTAGCTCAGAGCCACACAGATAAATTAAAAACACTGGTAAATGTAACTACATCTAGGTAAATATAAAAAATAATATGAATAAAGTTTCTTCCTTTTGTAACAGTTTTCTTCTATGTGAATGAAAAACCAGCTGCATAAAACAATAATTATAAAAATGTTGATAAACTTATAAAATATAAAGATATAATTGTATGACAATAATTGCACAAAGGACTGACAGGGAATAGTGATGTATTGAAGTAAATATTTTGTATATTGTTGCTATTAAGTTGGTATGAATCAAAACTATGTTTTTTTTTTTTTTTTTCAGTAAAGGTGTTTATTTTAATTTGTGGAATACCCACTAAGAAAATATTGTTTTAAAAAACAGGAAATGAAGCAATAGAGAGTTTATATCACATACTAATACTATTTAACACCGAAGAAGATATTAATGGAAAACAGAGGAACAAAAATTCTTAATACTTATAAGAAGAACAAAATGGCAGCTATATAGTCTACCTTATCACTAACTACATTAAATGTAACTGGACTAAACACTCCAATAAAAGGAAGTGATTGACAGAATAAAGAAAACATGGTCCAACTATATGCTGTTTACAAGAGACAAACTTTAAATTGAAAGACACAAATGTAAAAGAATGGAAATATATATATATATATATATATATATATCTCATACAAACATTAACCAAAAGAGAATTGAGTGACTATAATATTACTGTACAAAATAAACTTTAAAACAAAAATTGTTATCAGAGACAAAAAGTACAATTTATAATAATAAACTGGTCAATCCATCCAGAAGTATTGACAGTTATAAATATGAACATCTAATAAAATTGCCCTTAAAATTTATGAAAAATTTCTGTTTTGTGCTGAGCATAAATGTGTCTCCCTTTGTTTTTATTCCTTGGTCTTATTTCTGTCCTCTACAGGCTCACGCAAAGTAAGTTTAACCCCTGTGTGACTAAAGAGCTTTTTAAATAATTGAACTAAGCCACGTTTTTTCTTACTTCTAATTTTTTACATGACGTTTGTATTATACAATCTTTCCTCGAATTCAATTATGTGTTCTTATTAAGAGAGGAAGCCACTTTCATAGAAAGTAGAATTTCAGACTTGGAAGGAAACTGAGATTATTTCACTCAGATCTCTGATCTTATAGGTGAGTAAAGTGGGGTCCAAGCTGGTTAGATCCTTGAGCCGGTTAAAGGCAGAACTTTAACCAGACAGCATCCATAATCTTGGTGTCTAAACTCCTTGTTCAATGCTTATTCTAATCTTCTCTTTTTGTGATAGTTTTCCCAAGTTTGGATAATAAGGGGGTTTGCTGGCTTTGGTGAGAGAGACTTCCTTTTCCCCCTTCTTTCAGTGGTATTGGGCATCCTTCATCTCAAATTTATCCTAGATGAAAAAAAAGTAAGAGCAGTGGGCAGATCTATAGTAGGTGTTTAAAAACATGGATTCTCATATTTTTTCTGGTCATTAATCAACTTCTGACACCTTGGATAAATCCCTTCAAAGCTAAGAAGAACTAGGGCCTCCCTGGTGGCGCAAGGGGTTCAGTCTCAGCACTATGAAGCAATAGGCAGCCCCTGCAGCACGCGTTCCATCCCCGGTCAGAGAGTTACCCACAAGGCACAGCAGACCTCTCCTGTCTCGCCTGCTGCTCCCCTCAGCAGTGTATTTCAATCTGCCTGTTCTGCTCCCCACTCTGGCTCTGGTGAGTCCTCTCACCCCCCACATCTCTGGCCTGTACCCCAGTTCTTGTATGCGTAAATAAATCAATCTTTAAAAAAAATAAGAAGAACTAATATCTATTACTACTGTGTTAGTCACTTTACAACGTAAGCCTCTTTCTGTGTTTTTTATCTGTGAAATAATGAGATATTGCATGTTTTCTATTGACACATTCAGTTCCAGAATTGGGTGATTATAATAAGCTTTCTTTATTAGTATATTATAGTTCCTGAGGCTTCATCTTTACCCTCCTATTTCTTCTCTCCTAGCTTCAAGTAGTACGGTTGCAGCAGAACAGTTGCTCTACGCTTGTCACTGCAGTAACTCCAAGAGTCGGGGCTTCTTACTCTGCTTACTTTAGAAAGTCCCTACTCACAAGGACTTTCCACTTTCTCTAAGATTTGACTTGCCTTTTACTGTCCTTCTCCGGGTTTCCTAGGTTTCATTCTCTGCCCTCTTCTCTCTTTAGACTCTCCCCGCACATTCTCTCCTCTTTGATTCGCTCTAATGGCTTCCTGTTTCACCTGTGGACGCTGAGACGTTAAAGAACTCACTCAGCTTATATCTAAGTGGCAAATTTGGCAGCCTTCTGACCCCACTGCCTTTGTTATTTCTTTAAAAAAAAAAAAAGATTTATTTATTCATACATACAAGAACCGGGATACAGGTCAGACGTGCGGGAGGGTGAGAGGATTCACCAGAGAGAGAGAGTGGGGAACAGAACAGGCAGATCGACTGAAATACACTGCTGAGGGGAGCAGCGGGTGAGACAGGAGAGGTCTGCCACATCATCTGGGATTCTCCCCGGCCAGCCAGGATTGAACCCGCGCTGCAGAGGCTGTGGACAGCTTCACAGCGCTGAGCTCAACTGCCTGTGCCAGCAGGGGAGGCCCTGCCTTTGTTATTTCTGCTAGAGTGATTCCTGTCTATGAAAGTTCATTTGCTCTCATTTTCCCACCCTTATTTAAGCCCCAGCTCAAGTCCTGCTGCTTCTAGCATCACCTCAGTGTGGCGAGTGCTCTTCCCTCTCGGTCTCTCCAGAAAGCGCTGTGTGCCCTGCAGGACAGATGCCACCTTGGGACTTTTGCTTTAGGAGACTCTAGGGTCTTATGGTTATCACCACAGGTCAAAGTTTGAATCCTGAGTGTCCCACTTATTATCTCTGCAAACCTGGGGAATTTGCTTAAGCTCTCTGGGCCTTGATTTCCTTGGCTACCATCTCAAGAGGCTAGTAGCACGCACCTTGTCGGTGGTTGCGAGCATAAACGTGAGGATGAATGTTAGAGGCCAGTAGCCCAGTGCTGACACATGAAAGAAGCCTCAATAAATTGACTCCATCGCCAGATCTAGGGGTGGGTCCTGACTGGCCCAAGCAGATCAATACCATCCCAACCGTCTTGTTAGAATGATTGAGTCAGAAATTGGTACATGAGCTTGACCTCTGGAATTTTCCATTGCCTGAGTCAATTAAAAAATTTGGTGCTGAAGCTACTTTGTTAGCATCTGCAAAGAAGAATATTTTCATTGATAGTCTATATTACTATTATCACCTTCCTTTGCCATTAGATTGTAATGTCCTAGGGGACAAACACTAACTTATTACGCTGTTTGTTGCTATGCCACCCAGTCCAGTTCGGTCACGAGCAGTCTCGGTCACCTGTACTGCCGTCCTCACCTCCCCTGGGCTCTATGAACTTTGAGCATGTTTGAGGCAGAAAGAGAAAGTGACCAGAGTTGCTGGGAGGGTAATTCCATGCTGTTCTTCATCTTCCTGCAGCGTTATAATAATAGGAATGTAAAATCCCACCTCGATGAGCTCAGCCTGATTGAGCATTAGGCATTGCATGCTGTCTGTTACTAATAGCTCCTATTGTTATGCCCTGGGTTCAGGGGAGAAACTGATGTTTAGAGAGTTTACATAATTTGTGTGGGTCACACAGCTTCTACATCTCACCATTTAGGATCTTGCACTCCAATTATTATATCTGTGTCTTTAAATTCTCATTCCACTTGACAGAAAGTGAAACTAGAAACATTAGACAATGCAATCTGGGTGTGGCTTACACAGGATAGATGAGGTAGAGCTGTCTCATACATCAGGAGATTGTTTGATAAATGTACATTACTTCACAGAAATGTTTAAGATATTATGACTCGTTCAAAGTGATTTTCCCAACCTTTTCAAATAACCCACCACCTTCCCAATCACATTGGGGAAATCTTTGTTTTTCTTTTTTGAATAAAAGTTTTAAAACCGAAAAAGGATCCTGCAAACATATTGTTCTTGGGGTTTTTTTTCAGTTAATAATTATCTCTTGAAGTCTTTCTTTGCCCATATATAGAGATCCACTTCAGTCATTGTGAGGGCAAAATACTTTTCAACTGTAAGAATGTATCATAATTTAACCACTTCCTACAGTGAATGAACATTTGGATGCCCCGCCACCACTTTATTTTTTGCTTTCATAAATAATGTTCCCTCAACGTCGTTTTACTTTGATTCTTGTACATTTAGGTGTCCATGGGAGGAGCTATGTCTTAAAGAATAGATTCTATAAATTAAGTGAACCAACATAGAAAATGAATATTTGAGGTCCTTAACATCAACAACCTTCCAGTTTATAAGGGAGCAAACCAGTTCACGCACAACGGTACTTTATTTTATTTTTTTATGAATTATTTTATTTTATATAATTCTTACATCATTTTCCATTTTTGCATAATGTATGCATTTTCATTTTGGTTATATTCCCCATACAATTCCCACCCCCTTTTTCTGACCCTAATCCCTCTTCTCCTCCCCCCGCCCCCCACTGTAGTGTGTCTCTGGTCTATAGTTGCTTGTTGATTTATATTTTTTACTTTATTGCAATTAGGCTTTTTCCACAACGGTACTTTATTTTTTTTAATTTTTTTAATTTTTATTTTTTATTAAAGGTTTTTTAAATTTTTATTTATTTATACAAGCACTGGGTACAGTCAGAAGCACGGGAGGGTGAAAGAATTCACCAGAGCCAGAGCGGGGAGCAGAGCAGGCAGAAGGACCGAAGTACACTGCTGAGGGGAGCAGCGGGCATGGCAGGAGAGGTCTGTCACGCCATGTGGGATCCTCTCCAGCGGCCGGGGATTGAACCGGCGCTTTTAATATGAGAGAGAGAGAGAGAGAGCAGTAATGCTATGGGAATGCAGGAAGCGAGAGACGAGGGTGCAGCTGAGTGATAACTGAGAATACAGCCTGAAGGAGGTGGCACTGGAGTCAGAGCTTGGAGGATAGGAAGGCTGATGTTTAGTCTGCTTATTTTCCTATCATTACTCAATAACTTGTCTGTTATTGGACAGGATTCTTTGTTAGACTATTCAGATGGGTGAGTAGTGGCAGAGATGGCAGTAAAGGATGCTCTGGGCAAAGGAAACAACCCCCAAGATCAAAAGTGGTCAGAGGACCAAGAACAGGGTGGTGAGGCTGGAGCATCATGGGTCTCTTCAGAAGAGTGAGGAGATACACAGACGTCAGGGGTATGGACTAAAAGCACCCAGGAGGATGTTAGTTTTGCTTGGAAAAAGGTTTTTCTTCTGAGTCTGTGATGAAGTGTGGGTGGAGAATTTAAAAGGCAATGCAGACAACTCTCTGATAGGGACACGGTGATCCAGGTGTGTTTGTCCCTTAGAGATGACCTGGCAGCTCCAGGTTATACTGAATCTGTAACTATGACAGTCTCTGCATTTCACTTTTGGAGGGTTGATTCGGCTTTGAATAGTGGAAGAAAAACAAAGTTTTAGAAAAAACATAACTACCTACTTTCAGCTGTCACTGTGTCTACAGCCATCAAAATCCTCTCCATGCACCATGAATTTCAACATACAATTTGTTCTATAAAACATCGGGTGGCACTTTGATGGCCTAACCCCAAAAAGATAACTTGACAGCCACCAAACATTCAGCAGCATTCCAAGCAACCCTTTGCTGGAGCCGGCCACGTGCATGTCAGACACACACAACTTGAGTCACGCTGACATAGCTGGGATGCCTGGATTGCTATGGAATCCTAGGGTACCAATCACAGGCCAGAGAGAAGCTATTCCCCGGAAGAAACAATGCCAGCGTGTTCATGCCCCTGCAGAAGGAGGGGTGTTGATGGTGATGGGAAGGACAATTGCAGCCAGAGGAGAACAGTGACCCCAAAGCAAGATGGGCACATGGCAGTGATGATGGACCAATGGGCAGAAACCTTTGTGGGGTGGGGTGGGTGTCCAGACCCTTCTCCTGAGCTCCCATCAGAAAAATTAAGATACCACCTTCTCCCTAAAACTACTTCCTGAGTGGAATGCCCTGCTGTCTTTAGGGGTTTGAGAAATCCAGAGCTGGTCATAATGGCTAAAATGAATGTTGTCTACCAGAAACTGCTGGACATCTTACAAACAATTCATTGAATTCTCACAACTTCATGTTGGGATCAATTTTACAATTTATGGGGGAGGAAGGTGAGCCTAGGAAGAATTTAAAAAATTACCTAAACTCCGCAGTCTGTGACTAACAGACTCAAGGGTTGAACGCTGTCTTTCAAAAGCCAGAGCCTGGGCTGCTGGCCACTCATTTCTTGGAGCCAAGTGGCTGGTTCATGCCTGTCCTGTGCCCAGGAGCCCCCTCCTCAGTGGGAGGGGTTGAGTTACTCTCCTGGTTTCTGGGGTTTGGGTAGGTATGTTGACGCAGGTCACTCAACAATAATTTACTTCAGTAACTGCGCTATTCATGGGGGGCATGCAAGGGTGGACGGGGCAACGAGCATCCAGATGTGGCCACACTCTGGAGGAGGCTGTGGGGCGTGTTGTAGCTGCCTGTGTTTGGGAGACTGAGCCTGTCTTCTTAGCTCTCTGAGGGGTCGGTCATTCCTTTTCTAGATAGTCTTCCTGACTCCCATCCCCTTCACGCCTCCCTTCCTTCCCCCTCCTCTCACTCTGATTCAAAATTCTTGCTTATGGTATAAACTCTATTATTATTATGCTATAAACAGATGCATTGTATGTCAAGGAAGGTGTTAAATCATTATCAAATAAAACCATTTACAGGCATCATCTCACTTGTCCTTCTGGCAGTTGAATGAAGTAGGCACTACTATTGTCCCATTTTTTAAAAAAGATGTATTTATTTATGCATACAAGAGCTGGGGTACAGGCCAGAGGAGTGGGTGGGTGAGGGGATTCACCAGAGACAGAGTGGGGAGCAGAACAGGCAGATGAACTGAAGTACACTGCTGGGGGGAGCAGCAAGCGAGCCAGGAGAGGTTTTCTGTGCCATGTGGATAGCTTGAGCCAGGAGAGGTCTGCTGCGCCATGTGGATAGCTCCCTGGTGGGCCGAGGGATAGGACTCATGCTGCAGAGGCTGCGGACAGCTTCATAGTTTGCGTCTTAACCCCTTGCGCCACCAGGGAGGCCCTGCTATTGTCCCATTTTAAGAAGGTGAAGAACTGAAACTCACCAGTGTCTCACCAGGTCTCTGTAGCCTGCCCAATTCCTATTCCTACCCCATCTTCCAAACCACCGTTGCAATGACCACATAAAACTAATAGTGCTGGCTCTCTACAAGGCACTGTTCAAATATTTCGTTTTCAGCAACTCAGTCTATCCTCACAAGGACTCTATGTTGGGACAGCTATTATCTCTGTGTAATGGATAGGGAAACTGAGGCACAGGGCGGCTATGTCATTTGCCCAAGTTTGCCCAGCTGCTGAGTGGCAGAGCTGGGGCTATGTTTTGCTGCTTATGTTTTGAGAACAAATAGGAAGACATTCCACAGTTTTTGTTTTGTGCTTCACTTGAACTCTCCCTTAGTCCAGAGTGAGTGGCCAGGGCACTGAGAATGGAGTCTCTGAGCTGACTGTGCAGGGGCAGCCATGATAGCCACAGGTCGCTGCAGCTCTGTGGGTGGAGGGTGGAGGAGAGGATGCAGAGACAGCAGCCACAAGCCCGGTGTTTGGCCAGGAATTCCTCAAAGCCCACTCGTGGGTTGGCGCCCTGTGCTGGGCGGCTCACACAAACAAGTCTTGGCTTCTAGGGACCCAGCAGAACCCCCAGGAGGGACTGGCGCCGCTTCAGCCTTCAGATCTGAGAAGGGCTGTTTTGTGGAATAGGGGGATGTAGGGAGCAGCTCTCCCAAGAGCAGGCAAAGAAAAGTAGGTTACTGTTTGGGCCACGGCAAGGGGATTTCAGGGAGAAAATGTACAATATTCAACCCTAGAAGAGGTCACCATGACCTCCCCTGTACCTGGGGTGTGGGGGGGCACTCAAAAGAAGAGATGGGCCATTCTTGAACTGGCCATTTCCTTATCTCTGTCTCCTCAGCTTTTGAAACCCTGGCCATCATTGAGGCCTTAGCTCCAATGCCACCTCCACCAAGAAGCCCTCCCTGACTGGTCATCCCCACCTCTCTATTCAGGATATGAAGAGTTTAGGAACTCTGAGTGCCAGGCTGGTCTACATTCATTTGAGCAGGGGTCCCCAGGGGACTGAGGTTCAGACCAGTCATTTGGAGACTGATGCCTCAGACAGTCTGGAAGCTAGTCCAGTGATTTCTAGAATCTCTCCCACCTGCGACCCTGTTCTACCATTCTTTTGACCTTGGGCATCAGTCTTCTTGTTGTTCACTGGTGTCAGGTGTCCTGGTATCAACAGCTTCTGGCACAAAAACGTTTCTTGGATGTTCAGACAACACTAGTTGAACAGTTATCACATGCCAGGCATGATTGTAGCTGCTTTCCAGGGATTATCTCATTTAATTGTCTCAACAACCCTATGAGTAGGTATTATTATCATCAGATCATAGAAAAGGAAACAGCAGCCCAAGTCCTCAGCAGCTAAGGAACAAGCTGTATTGCACATATTGTTGAAACCCAAGACATCAAAGTCTGGGACTTGTCTCTGATTTGGTCTCAACAAAGAGAAATCAGGGGCTGTCTTACTCCTGTGTGCAGTGATTGTAATGTCAGTTGTTCAGTAAATGCTGACTGACTGAAGTTCTCTAGTCTGCTTTTCTTTTTTTAAAGATTTATTTATTTATTTATACAAGCACTGGGTACAGTCAGAAGCACGGGAGGGTGAAAGAATTCACCAGAGCTAGAGCAGGGAACAGAACAGGCAGCCTAACGAAATACACTGCTGAGGGGAGTAGTGGGTGCGACAGGAGAGGTCTGTCATGCCATGTGGGACCCTCGCCAGTGGGCGTGCGTTGAACCAGCGCTGCAGAGGCTGCGGGCAGCTTCGCAGCCCAATGCTCAACCGATGCACCACCAGGGGAGACCCTCTAGTCTGCTTTTCTGATGATCATTGAGATAGGGTACTTTGGAGAGGACAAAAGTGTTGATTGTTTACTAGGCAAAACAGGTACTTCTTGGAAGAAATGAGAAAATTGCAGGCAATATCTTAGAACATTTTATTCCAAATCTTTCGGGTACTGGCAATATAATAATAAATATATATTTGGTTTTGTGCCTAGGTCCTGATGCAGGGGTTCCTAGATCCCTTGGAATTTTCTGGGTGATGGGAATAATAGGAGAGCCTTTTGTTGTAATAAGGCCACTTTTGATGGGTTCCCAGAGAGCTTCGGGATGGGGCTGGTCACAAGACAGACTCAGGCATGATTAGAAGATTGGGACCCGTACCTCCTGGAAGGAGAAAGGCACTGGAGATTGAGTTAAATAATCACCAACAACCAAGCACTTAATCAATTAAACCTGGGCACGTGCCAACTCCAGGGGGCTTGAAGCACTTGTACCTGAGATTCTCCCCAACCTTGCGCTGTGTACCTAGTGCTTTGAAACACAATTCATAGCATCAAAGAAATTCAAGAAACACTCAGGAATGGGTGCAGTAAGACCTTTACTTGTCTGCTCCACCCATCCGACACTCCTCATTAAGCACTCTTCCTTCTATACTCCACCTGGAGGAGAATATATTCTCCAGCCTGGAGGAGAAAGTTGGCTCCTCTACAAGGATTGATGTGGAAAATGTACCTTCCAGAAGGTGCCAGGCATCACTGGAGACTTGACTTGATCATTGCCTCCTCTGTGTCTCCAGACTGGGCAGTGAGACCTGTATTGGGGTAACCTCAAGCCAGAAGTCCCTAACCAACATCTCCAGGAAGGTTGTGTTGATTTCTCTGCACTTGCTGAGATAGGAAAGTAAACTCCTATGTTTGAGAGATTTTGTTGTAACAAGAATTGAAGCAAGAAGTACCTTTTTTTTTTTTTCAAGTTAAATTTAGTTCATAAAAATGGTTGAAATAACTTCTCCAAACTCTGTATATTTTGGGTAATTGAACTTTTGCTGTAACAAGCAAATCAGAAGCCACAAATAAATGGGGAAGAAGGTATGAGCTTCACAAAACACTTGTTACTTAGCCGGACAGTCATGTGGTGCTTCTTTATGTTGAGAGCATACCTGGTACATTTAAAATGCTTTCATTTCGTTGACAATGAGATTTATAGATACCGTTCAAAAAATCTGACAAACTGTAATTGATTTTTGAAATCCTTAAAAATCATATCATGTTCAAGTTGAAAAGGGCACTTGAATTTCACATCCTCAAGTTTAAAGATGAGGAAACAGTGACCTGGGGAAATTAAGTGACGTGGTCACATCACAAGGCTTTATGCGTGGCAGATGTCCAATTTCCAGCTTTCTGCTATTGTTGGGCATTTTCCTTGCATCCAAAATATTGGACTGTTTCTAGCTGGGACTCTACCAGGCGCTTGTGGATGCTTTATCGTTAATCCCCCTTTTGGAGTTATTTTTGTATTTTCCTCTCTTATTATGGGAAAATTTCAGGCATAAAGGTAGAGAATATAACATAAACAACTGTATGTACCCCTCACTCAGGATCTACAATGATTAATGGATGGCTGGTCTTCTTTTATCCCTATTTATCCCCAAATCTCTGTACAGAGGATTTTAAAGCAAGTCCCAGCATCATGTCATTTCATCTATAAATACTCCTTGTGACATGTAATGACCCTCTTGTACATACATATGTATGTACAGTAAAATGATCACAACTAACAATATTAACAATAATTCCTTAATGTCATCAAATTTCCCCAATTGTCTGTCTCTTTGCCCTTTGCAATGGATTTATTAAAACCAGGATCCAAACAAAACTGAAGATTAGAACGGTGAGCTGATCCAAGTCTTGCGTTAGAATGTTTGCTGAACAAGGGGAAAGAAATTGCATAATAAGAATACTTTATAATAACCATACATCACACATACACACACAGACACGCACGTGTATGTTCATAAAATGGCTGAAATATATATATGTGCCTTTGCACTTCGTAAGCTTCTTTGACCCAAGGCATTCATGTCAGATGGGCTAGATGGATATCATTTGTCTCAGGCATAAGTAGAAACTTATGCCTGGTGTTACAGGATCTAGTTAGTGGTCAAGGTGAGACCACCCATGTTTCCTTCTTACTGCAACAAAATATCATTATAACCCCCCTCATCAAAATAACAACTTCTGCTTTGATGGGGCCTCCATAGGTTCCCACTCTCTTCTAAACATTTTTATACAGTAGCAATCCTGTAAAGTAGGTAATTTTATTTTCATTTTCTGATGAGGAAACCAGGCACAGAGAGGCTGAAACATTCAGCACAGAGAGGCTGAAATGAAAACATTTCCCTTTTAGAATTTGCTTTAAATAAGGGGCCTCCTTGGTGGTGCAGGGGTTAAAGACAGCACTATCAAGCTATCACCAGCCACTGCAGCAGGAGTTCGAACCCCAGCCAGGGAGCAATTCACATGGCATGGTAGACCTCTCCGGTCTCTCCCGCTGCTCCCCTCAGCAGTGTATTTCAGTCACTCTGCCTGTTCTGTTCCCCACTCTGTCTCTGGTGAATCCTCTCATCCATTCTACCCCCTCACATCGCTGGCCTATACCCCAGCTCTTATATGCATAAATAAAAACATCTTTAAAAATATTACAAAATAAAATGGCATGCAAAATAATCTCTATTGCTCAGACATTTCCTAGCCAAGGACATCATTTTCCTTTATGCAAATTCGTGAAGTTCTGCATGATTCCCGACTAAATAACTAAGAGCGGAAAATAAATCCTAGAGTCGGGACTTATCTGCCCCCAGCTTCCCCAGCCCACAGCCAGCATCACTGAGTCCCTGCTTTGGCCGGGCCTGCTCACCGAGACTTGTGCTTTCAGGAGCAATCAAAGCCCTTTTAAAAAAATATTTCTTGGTCTTCTGTGGCCTTGGATGGACAGAGTTTTCCACTAGGTTTTTTTTTTTCTTCTCTCCATACTGGCCCTTAAGAAGATGTTACTGAAGACTCCACACCTACTTAAAACATTTTTGGGGGCCCTGGCTGCTGCCTCATGCGTGATTGCCAGGAACCCTACAGCCAGGAGGAGCCCTACCCCAGGCCTCACCTTGTCCTGGTGTTTACGGAGCTGGAGGCCTGTCAGTGTGGGGAGTCTGTTCTCACACTTCCCCAAACAGCATGTTCTTGTTAGCAGCTGTTGCTGGGGAGGCCGGCTCTCTGCCCCGATTGCTTTTCCCATGTTTGCATCCCTGGTGGGTTTCTTCTCGCCCCCCTCCTTCCTTTTTTTAAGGACTTTCACCCCAAGTCTCCGTGGCGGAGCAGCTGTGCTCTGATATTAGATAGAATGTTTTCTGTGCTCACCACCAGCTTATGAACAAAAGGGTTTTAAGAACCCTGATAAATGAACAAGGTCTCTGGGAAGATGAAATGTTACCAACATTTCAAACAATCACAATCCTTGTGCGTCTCGCAGGCTTTGCCCTTTCCAAGCCGTGGCGGGCGGGTCTCGGGTCGCGAAGCCTTGAAGGCTGGGGTTTTTTTTCTTTCTTTTTTTTGTCTCCCTATCGACCTGACATGGGAAAGTTGGTCAGAAGCCCCGAGCTGCTCTCCTATTGGTTGTGTGTCTCTGTGGAGACTTTGAGGTTTTGATCAGCCAGGAGAGGCCAAGGAAGGGCTCTCAGGATGCTGGCACCTTCCAGGTGTGCTGTGGTCCTACCTTTGCTGCAAAGCACACCCTAGCCACCCCAGTGAGGGTCTGCAGGCTGGTGGTTCAGTGCCGGACACCCCCAGGCTCCACCCGTGAAATGATGCTGTGAAGTCTGTTGCCATCTCTCACTTTCAAATGGGGAAACTGAGGCTTAAGGAAGTTATGTGGCCTGAAGGAGCAAGGTCACATAGGAAGCAAAGGGCAGAGCCAGGGATTAAGGCCAGATGTTTTCAAACTCCCAAGCCCCAGCTTTTTTGGGTAGAGATGGCATCTGGCCAGGGAGGTCCCAACAGGGGGCTCTTAGATTGTTCTACCTTTCTTTTCTTTTTTAATGTTCTTTTTTCTTTTTTAAAGATTTATTTATTTATGCATACAAGAACTGGGGTAGAGGTGTAGGGGGGAGGTGAGAGGAGTCACCAGAGACAGAGCAGAGTGGGGAACAGAACAGGCAGATTGACTGAAATACACTGCTGAGGGGAGCAGTGGGTGAGACAGGAGAGGTCTGCTGCACCATGTGGATAGCTCCCTGGCCGGGGATCGAACTTGTGCTGCAGAGGCTGTGGATTGCTTCATCGTCTGCATCTTAACCTCTTGCGCCACCAGGGAGGCCCTGTTCTGTCTTTCAATTTCCACATAGATCCTCCTTCTAAACTGAGGGATGTTTCTCTCTTGAACCTCTTCGCCTTACTCCTCTCCCTGATCCCATCCACACTCCCTGAAGTGGGTGCTGTCCTCAAGCCCCCATTTTAATGCCATCCAGACCCAGGCTACTCTGGTTCATCAGGAGCCCAGTTTCGGGTCCCACCTAGACATGTGCGCCCCAGCTTAGGCAGTTTCCTGGCCCTGCCTTACATGGGGACAGAAAGGTCAAGGCTTGAAGTGAAGTGACAGATGGAAAGAAAAGCCTCTCCTGGCCCTTGGAGCTCCGTGAAATCCTTCATTATGGGATTTCCCTTGTCAGGAGAAGCCTGGAGGCTCATGGTGAAAATCTGCAACACATAAAGGCACTGTACACACAGGCATTGCTCATCACAGTGAAGACATCTGACAAGCAGTCCCAAGGGTGGGGGCAGGGGGTGTTGGGGAAGGCGGAGGGAGGAGAGGAGAGGAAAGAAAAGAGGGAAATGACCAGCGTCCTGATTTCATTTCCTGCCAGTTGGCACCATGCCCGCTCTCCTTCAGAGAGGAGAGGTCTTTTAAAAATGCAGCATGAGGGCCTCCCTGGTGGCACAGGGGTTAAGATGCAACCTATGAGGCTATCCGCAGCCTCTGCAGCACGAGTTTGATCCCTGGCCAGGGAGCTACCCACATGGCGCAGCAGACCTCTCCTGTCTTGCCTGCTGCTCCCCTCAGCAGTATATTTCAGTCAGTCTGCCTCTTCTGTTCCCCACTCTGTCTCTGGTGAATCCTCTCACCCCCCACACCTCTGGCCTGTACCCCAGCTCTTGTATGCATAAACAATCTTTAAAAAATAATAAAAATGCAGGGGCCTCCCTGGTGGCGCAGCAGTTGAGCGCTGGGTTGCAAAGCTGCCCACAGCCTCTGCAGCGCCGGTTTGATCCCCGGCCATCGGGTGAGGGTCCCACATGGCGCGCAGACCTCTCCTGCCACACCCGCTACTCCCCTCAGCAGTGTTTTCGGTCAGTCTGTCTGTTTTGCTCCCTGCTCTGGCTCTGGTGAATTCTCTCACCCTCCCGCGCTTCAGACTATACCCAGTGCTTGTATAAATAAATAAAATAAATAAACAAATAAATAAATAAATAGATAGATAGATAAATAAACAAACAAATAAATAAATAAATCTTTTTTAAAGAATAATAAAAATGCAGCATGAAAGATTTAGGCTAGACCCAAGGAAGAACAGCACAGCCTCCTGAGCGTAGAGAGCCAGGAGATAGCGCCTCCTGAAATCATTACGATTAGGATTCAGACTCATCCTCTGGGGCAGTTTAGGGCTGGGCAGGCAGAGGTGGGGGCTTGGACTCAATGATAGAATGAATGTGGATTCAGGAAGGAGCCGCCACCGGTAGCCTTTGGAAGCATTCTTTTCCCAAGCCAGAGTGGGATCAAGTCAATAAGTCCACACAAGAAATGCTAAAAGGTCTGTAGAGCCAGCCCCAGGCACGCTTGGCTCCAGCCACACATGTTTCCTCCTCTGTCCTCCCACCTCCCAATCTTTTCTAATTTCCTTTGCCCTTTGAAGCTCCCTATGGAAAAAAGCAGAGCAGAGCATCTTTCTTTCTGGGGTTCCCATGCTGATGAAGAAAAAGACTTGCCCAGGACTCAGAACTGGTCATGAAGCACAATTTTCCCTCAGACTTCGGAGAGGTTCTGCTCTGGGGGAGCAGAAGGGACAGGTCCCAGTGCCCCAATGGGGTGAGGCTGCCCAAGAGTGAGTAGCTTTCCCTCAGCTGCTCCATGTGCTCTGGGTTCTTTCCTGCAAGGGCAGGCTTTGCAGAGCACAGATATTTTCACAGTGGCCTCTGGAGGCCCAGGGTGCCACGTGGAGAGGATGTGGTGTGGTGATGTGGCCTGGGAAAGGCTTGACCGGTTGCATGCCAGTTAACCAGCCATGGCACCAGAGCACCCCAGGCCAGTTGTTCCATTCTTTCTGGTCTCAGTTTCTCCTGTGGTCAAAAGGGATTCATCTTAATTATCCTGCTTGCCTCGGGTGATCATGATGATCAAGTGAGACAAAATGTGGACATTTCTGCAAATGGCTGAAAGTGATCGTTGTTATAGTGGATTTCAGGGAGTGGAGGAATAGGAAGCCATAGCAGGCTGCCTGGCTCCCTCTGCCAGAACTTTCCAGGACTCTGCAGGGGCAGTGACCATTCCTTGCCAGAAGCCGTGGGTGCAGAGGGGCTCCAGAAGCCAATCATAGTTGGAATTATGGCTGGCTGGAGCCCCGTTACCTTACCCCTTACACCCCCTCCCCCACCATCTCTCTCCTTGCCCAGCCTGCTCCAAATCCCCAGAAAGTCAGAATTTCTGTGGAAACTTGAGCTGTGTCTGCTGGACCAGACTGGCGTGGGGGTGGGGGCTGCTCTCTGCCAAAGGGTGGGCAGGATGGGGAGTGACAGCCAGAGGGTAGAAAGCTAGGAGAATCTTGTCCTGCTCCTGCCAGGCTGCGCTAGGACTGGGGGCCACTGCCTGCTCTCAGCATAGGCAGAGTGTGGGGGGCTGTGAGTAGGGAGCCTGGGGAGGGAGGGCCAGAACTGGGACTGAAACTGTGCAAACCTGAGGAGGTGTCACCATTCATGGGTTATATCGCCCATGTGTTTACAGTTGCAAGACACAGCTCAGACTTAGCATAATAACAGGATTTATTTACAGGGGAAAATTGGAAGAGATAAAAGGGAGTTTCTAAGGCCACAAATGGCTGTCTGTCCTACTCCAGATAGTGTCCACAGTGTCCAGTAGTCCAAACCAAAAGTTGCCTGTGCAAGATGACATTGTCTCTCCAATGAGAGCCTGGAGCTGGTGGCACACCCTTAAATGGTGAACCAGGACCCAACTCACGGTGACAGCTGGAGGTAACCACAGGGGGTGCTGCAGAGGCAGCACCACAGCAGCCAAGGACACCCATGCAGAGCCTGGCAAGCAGAACCAGGGACAAACAGCAGGTGATGCTAGTCGTGCCAGAAGCAAAAGCAGAGGTCAGGCGGCATTGCTGGATGATCAGAAGCATGGACATCTCTCAGAGATGGCAGGACAAGTCAGCAGCACTGGCCAGTGGCAGTCAGTGGGTGTCACCATGGAGAGTCCAGTAGTGCTGGACAGCTCTCTGAGAAGCGGTGCAGATGATCGGGTACCAGTAGCCACACAGGCCAGACCAGTGGCCCCTATCACGGGCGCTGTGGAGGCAGAGGTGGAGGCAGGAGCAGTGGTCAGATATTTGAAGTGATGAGTCAGAGTCTCGAAGTCAGAAACTGAAGGTCTTGAAGATCTGAAGGAAACGTCTTCCCAGGAGAGGGTGTCTGCTCAAGTCTCAGGGCTCTGAGTGTAAATCTATCTGTTGCCCCTGCTTATACCCCTTTCAGGGTGCCTGGGTCTCAAGCCTGATTGGCCGGTTTTCAAAACCACCTGCCCTGGGCCGAGGTTGCCTGTCAAACCAGCTTGTGCTGGATGGTAGGTGCAGTTCCCACACCCTGTCCCCGGTGGCCATGCTGGGTCATACAGGAGAGAAGGCAGGGCAGAAGGTATACCCAGCCCATTGGAACCAGAGGGGACTTGGGCCAACCTGGTGGGTTCTTCCTCCAATGGCTAGAAATACATGAAAGACCATGGCCGCACCTGCTGCTCCTGGGGTACAAAGACCCCCCCAATCTCTTCTCTACCACACCCTCCCAAGGCCAGAGTCCCCACCCCCCATACAGTTCCACCCTCTGGAGGGCCCCCAAATGGAGAGGGTTTTCTAGCTTGCTCCTGTGGGCGTATGTCTATGCCAGGCTCCAGTTCTCCCATGTACCAGCCCCAAGTCAGGCAGGATGACTCAGGGCAGGGGCTGTGACTTGGAGTCGAAGACACATCAGCCTTAGGCAGGACAGCTGCCCCCAGTGCTCTGGGCCGAAAGGCGCGAGAGGTTGAGAGAATTCACCAGAGCCAGAGCAGGGAACAGAACAGGCAGACTGACAAAATACACTGCTGAGGGGAGCAGCGGGTGTGGCAGGAGAGGTCTGTCGTGCCATGTGGGACCCTCGCCGGCAGCCGGGGATCGAACCGGCGCTGCAGAGACTGCAGACAGCTTCACAGCCCAGCACTCAACCACTGCGCCACCAAGGGAGGCCCAATTCCTGATGCACTTTTATCCTGGACACAGGTGGCCACTCTTAGGGCCTGACCCATGACAACAACCGACTCCATAGATGGCACCACATCCCCTCTGCAGAACACAGCATTTTCAGTCCAAGTCAAATAGCCCAGGACTCAGTGTTGAAAACTGAAGTGTGTGGTTATTCCTATACATGGCCCTTGGGCCCACAGCGTTGACTCACTTAGCTAAGGCGTTCCCAGGACTTGCTTCAGTCCAGCGCTGGTCATTAACACCCCCAGGTAGTCCTGGGACAGTGACCTGGCCTCTTCAGGCCCTGGTATTTTCCTCCTGGAAAGGAGGAAGAGGGGCTGGCCTACCTCCAGAAGGAAACTCAGTACTAACAGGAAGGCCTGTGCTAGCTTTATCTGTCTTCCTGTGCTCCTCTCATTCTTTTTCTTTTCATCCTCACCCCCAAAATGTAGCATTCTAGTTGGTGAAGTATCACCCTCAATTCCTCTTCTCATCACTCACCTCATTTTAGTTTCACGAAACTATTGGTTTTGCTTCCATATACCTTGACCCTCTCCTCCATTGGCACCCCCACCCTGCCAGGTGTGGAATTGTGGGGTGGCAATTGGAATATTGTACCAGCCTGAAGGATGTCCCCTTCACCACCACAACCTCCAGCCAGCCAGTTCTTTCTGAGATCTGTGTTCACTCAGCCTGAAACCTGTGGGTTTCCAGACAAACCAGGGATGGCTGGGGGAGCATCTGGGGTGCACCACGAGAAATCTTGCACCATGGGCTACCATGGGAGTGCCATCTGTTAAGTTACAGGCATTTCTTATGGGTGGTAGCTGTTCTGTGATCTTGCCCTTCTTGCAGAAAAACTGAGAAAACTGAGGCTGCTTGCTCAGATAGCTGGTGAGTGATAAACTCCTGGCGGAGACCCAAGTCTTCTTGGCTCGAAGCTCATGTCCTCTCCTCCACCCCGCTCTCCCGCTCTCTCCAGTCACATTGCCCCACTGCCCTTGAACAACTCGGGGCCAGGGGGCCGAGTCCTGCACAGTTGAAAATCCAAATATAACTTTTGACTCCCCCCCAACTTAACTACTAACCAAACCACCAGAAGCATTCCCGACCACACACAGTTGGTCAACACCTATTTTGTATGTTATATGTACTGTATACTGTGTTCTTACAATAAAGCAAGAGAAAATAGAGAAATAAATAAAGAGAGAAAATAAAATTCTATTAAGAAAATCCTTAGGGGCCTCCCCGGTGGCGCAGCGGTTGAGCGCTGGGTTGCGAAGCTGCCCGCGGCCTCTGCGGCGCCGGTTCGATCCCCGGCTGCTCCCCGGCCACCAGAGGAGGGTCCCGCATGGCGCGCAGACCTCTCCTGCCGCCCGCTGCTCCCCTCAGCAGTGTACTTCGGTCCTTCTGCCTGTTCTGCTCCCCGCTCTGGCTCTGGTGAATTCTCTCACCCTCCCGTGCTTCTGACTGTACCCAGTGCTTGTATAAATAAATAAAAATAAAAAATAAAACAAACAAACAAAAAGAACCCTGCTTTAAAAATAAAATAAAATTAAAAAAAAAAAAAAAAAAAGAAAATCCTTAGGAAGGGGGCCTCCCTGGTGGCACAAGGGGTTAAGACGCAACCTATGAAGCTATCCGCAGCTTCTGCAGCACGAGTTCAATCCCTGGCCAGAGAGTTACCCACATGACGCAGCAGACCTCTCCTCTCTCACCTGCTGCTCCCCTCAGCAGTGTATTTCAATCACACTGCCTATTCTGTTCCCCACTCTGTCTCTGGTGAATCCTCTCACCCTCCACACCTCTGGCCTATACCCCAGTTCATGTATGCATAAATAAATAAATCTTTAAAAAAAAAAAAAAAGAAAATCCTTAGGAAGAGAAAATACCTGTACATATTTATTAAAATAAAAATCTGCATCTAAGTGGATCTGGGCAATTCACCCCATGTTGTTCAAGAGTCCGCTGTGCTCTTCACTCCCCTTACTTCATCACACACCTCTTGAGGTGCTGTGAGGTATAAGCACACATGGCTTATTTAAAACAGGTCAGTGTGGTGCTCACATGCCTGCCCAGGAAACTGCTATTTGTGATTCAGATTCTTTTTTTTTTTAAAGATTTGTTTATTTTTTATACAAGAAATGGGGTACAGGCCAGAGATGCGGGGGGTGAGATGATTCACTGGAGAGTGGGGAACAGAACAGGCAGACGGACCTAAGTACACTGCTGAGAGGAGCAGCAGGCGAGACAGGAGAGGCCTGCCCCGCCATGTGGATATCTCCCTGGCCGGCCGGGAATCGAACCGGCACTGCAGAAGCTGCAGACAGCTTCACAGTGGTGCGCTCAACCCACTGCGCTACTGTGGAGGCCCATGTGCTTCAGATTCTTTTTTTTTTTTTTTAAGATTCATTTATTTATTTATACAAGCACTGGGTACAGTCAGAAGCGCGGGAGGGTGAGAGAATTCACCAGAGCCAGAGCGGGGAGCAGAGCAGGCAGAAGACCAAAGTACACTGCTGAGGGGAGCAGCGGGCGGCAGGAGAGGTCTGCGCGCCATGTGGGACCCTCGCCGGTGGCCAGAGATTGATCCGGCTCTGCAGAGGCTGTGGGCAGCTTTGCAGCCCAGCGCTCAACTGCTGCACCACCAGGGGAGGCCCTGCTTCAGATTCTTGCTCAAGCCTTCACTCCTCTGGGAAGCTTCCCAGCCTCCTAGAGGACTTGAGAGAGCTGCGCACTGCTCTCGCTTGCACTGTCCTTTTCGTCCTTCTGTCCACCATCACCTGCACCCCACAGCCATCCCTGGTCGGCCTTTGTGCCCTCCGTGTCCCCTCTGTGAGCAGGTAAGGGTGGGGAACAGGTTTTCTTTGCTGTGGGCTACCCAGCCAGGCACAGACCTTGGGGTGAATGTATTTTTTTTAAATTTTTATATTCCCCATACAATTACAACCCCCTGATTTTGACCCCAATCCCTCCTTTCCCCGCCCCCCTCCAAAGTGTGTCTCTGGTTCATAGTTGTTTGTTGATTTTGATTTTTTTCTTTCTTATAGTTATTCTTTTTCCTGGTCCCTTATTTAGGTTTTCTAGATTCCTGCTATGAGTGAGACCATCCGGTATTTTTCTTTTTCTTTCTGGCTTATTTCGCTGAGCATGATCCCTTCCAGCGCCATCCATGTTGCTGCAAATTCCATGTGTTTATCTTTTTTGTTTTTTTGTTTTTTTTTTAAAGGGGCACTTGGATTTTTATTACAATTTTTCCCCATATTTATATCTTTTTTTAATATAATTTTTTTTTAATTTTTATATGCCCCATACAATTGCAACCCCCTTATTTTGACCCCAATCCCTCCCCTCCCCACCCCCCACCCCCCATAGAGTGTCTCTGGTTCATAGTTGTTTGTAGATTTTGATTTTCACTGTCTTATAGTTATTCTTTTTCCTGCTCCCTTATTTAAGTTTTCTAGATTCCTGCTATGAGTGAGACCATCCGATATTTTTCTTTTTCTTTCTGGCTTATTTCGCTGAGCATGAGCCCTTCCAGCGCCATCCATGTTGCTGCAAACTGCATGTGTTTCTCTTTTTTGATTGCTCAGTAATATTCCATGGTGTATATGTACCACATCTTCTTGATCCAGTCATCTATTTTTGGGCATTTGGGTTGTTTCCAAAGCTTAGCTATTGTAAACAGTGCTGCTATAAACATAGGGGTGCAGGCGCTCTTTGGAATTGATGTTTCTGTGTCCTTTGGGTAAATACCTAGGAGTGGAATTGCTGGATCATATGGAAGCTCTATCTTTAGTAGGTCCAGAAATCTCCACACAGCTCTCCATAGTGGTTGGACCAGTTTGCACTCCCACCAACAGTGCAGGAGAGTTCCTTTTTCTCCACACCCTCGCCAACATTTGTTGTTGCTAGTTTTTTTAATATGTGCCATTCTCACTGGTGTAAGATGGTATCTCATGGTAGTTTTGATTTGCATTTCCCTGATGACAAGTGATGTTGAACATTTTTTCATATGCCTGGTGGCCATTTGTATTTCCTCTTTGGAGAAGTTTCTTTTTAGTTCTTCTGCCCACTTTTTGGCTGGATTATTTTCTTTGCTTTTGTTGAGTCTCATCAGCTCTTTGTAGATTTTTGTGATCAGTCCTGTATCATTAGTGTTGGGTGCAAAAATGTTCTCCCAGTTGGTGGGGTTTCTCTTTGTTTTGGTTATTGTCTCTTTTGCTGTGCAGAAGCTCTTTAATTTGATGTAGTCCCAGCTGTTTATCTTTGCCTTCACTATCACTGCTTTGGGTGATGCGTCTGTAAAGATGTCTTTGAGGTGCATGTCATGTAGTGTTTTGCCTATATTACCTTCTATGTATTTTATTGGGGTGAATGTATTTTCACCTGTTTTTCAAAGTGCTAAATACTTTACTCAGATTATCTTATTTAACTTTCCTCGTGGCCCTGGAAGGTATTCTTTCCTAAGAACCCTATTAGAGACCCTTTTCCAGAGAGGAAATGGAGGGTGAGGGAACAGTGGAAGTTCCAGATTTTAATCAGTTTAATTTATGGATCAATCATAATTGGGTTGCAGGGGTGCCGGGAGATGTGTTGAAAGCCGGGTTCTCTTAGGCATTGTCGTGACTGTGTGTTTGGGGAGTGACCATGATCTTCTTTGGGTGCCGCTCAGCCACTCCTTGGTGCCTCTTCTCAGGCACGTTAAGTCATTCGCCCCAGATCACAGGGCCGAGGGCGGTAGAGTGGGGACTTGAAAGCTGGACAGCTGCAGTGCGGAGGTGGCTGCGGGAGGCGGTCGTGGGAAGTCATTAGGTGCCTGTGCTGAGTCACTGAGTCATTAGCGTGGAGTTTACAAGAAGAAACCTAAAGGACTCCGTTTTTTCTAGCTTACAGGTTAATAGGGGAAGTAAGTCATTAAACTGTACATAATGACACATACAAAAGACACACCCAGCAGGTGCATAGAAGTAGCAGCTGGGCAGAAATCTCCATGTGACTGTGGAGGAGCTGCTGGATGAGGGGAGCAAGTGGGGAGGGTGGCTCCTGGGTGGAAGGCGATGTGATCTGGAGTTCCCAGCACAGGAGCATGTGCTGTGACCTGCAGCTGCAGCTGCCCACCTGCCGGTGGTTCCCGCTTCCTCACCTACGCAAAGGTGGGGGGACTCAGTGCTGTCAAGCCTCCTTCCAGGAGCCACATGCTTTGACTCTGGTCTTTCTCACAAAGCTGAGAAAATACTGACCACACTCAGCACTCAGGCTCACTTCGATGCCTATGACTTTTTTTTTTAAAGATTTATTTATTCATGCATACAAGAGCTGGGGTACAGGCCAGAGGTGTGGGGTGTGAGAGGATTCACCAGAGACAGTGGGGAACAGAACAGGTGGATCTACTGAAATACCTGCTGAGGGGAGCAGCAGGCGAGATAGGAGAGGTCTGCTGCACCATGTGGGTAGCTCCCTAGCCAGGGATCGAACTTGTGCTGCAGAGGCAGCAGACAGCTTCACAGATTGCATCTTAACCCCTTGCGTGGGTTCATGCCCATGTCCAGGGAGGGCCCCCCCATGACTTTTTAAAAACTCAGAGAACAGCCTCTTGGGCGTGTCCATGTGGCTGTGTGCTCTGCGATTTGTCTGTGGCCATTTCTCATGAGGAACCCACTTTCCCCTCCTCCCTGTCCAGGGAATGCATGGACTTTCATAATCAATAGCATCAGGAAAGTCAGTTTCAGGGAAAGAAAAACGACCCTAAAAGTCAAATACTTACAAAAATGCGCAGGTGTTAATAAACTTGCTGAGGGAGGGCGCTGAGGTGAAGAGGGAGCAGAGTGGGGAAGGGATAAGGGGGTCTAAGAGTAGGTGGTAGGGAGGGAAAAAAAGTGTAATGCTGTTGCCCTAAAAAGCATTTTCCTGAGACAAAAAAAAAAAAGAAAGAAAAGGAAAAAAAAAAGGATCATAAAGTTCTCCAGATCCAAACAGAGTTGGTTTGAGGGTCTTTACAATTTTGTACTCTCCAGGCCGTTTCTTCCTTGCAACAGAGCGTGGAGGGTCCCATGCTGTCACCTGGGAGTGGCAGGGCCCTGACAGAGGACGGAGGAAAGGCAGCTTATGCTTCATGCTCAAGGTGAGCGGCCCTGGACAGACAACGGGAGAGACTGGTCCCAGACTGTTTACTTGTCAGCGCCCAGGATCAGGAGTGGAGCTTTGCATGGGGTTGTGGGGGATGCAGAGGCTTCCCAGAAGCCAGCCCACCCCGCCCCCCTTTGGAGAGTGAGAAGAAAATGAATGTCATGATTCTGGTTTCAAGCTCAAGGGTCATGGCTGCCTGGGGGCGGGGGATCCCAGGGCTCAGTCTAGGGGCAAAGCTGCCGTGTGGGAAACCCGGACCTGCCAAACGCCTGCTTTCCGCCCGAGGACCCCAGCAGCCCTAGGAGGGGATCAGCAGCAAGGAGTGGGAACAGGGTGGCATGGAGGATGTGGGCACAGGCGTCTTCGTGGAGACTAGCTTTGCTGAGGCTCCGCGTGCAGGGACTTTCTGGGGACCACCGCACGCTTCCCCGGAGATCTTTGCAGAGAGACCAGGTAGGCAGGTGGGAGATGGTGACCACGGACTGTGCCCCTGGACCCCACAGAGGGGAGCAGAGGCCACACTGGAATCCGTATGGCCTGGGAGATCCTTCCATGGAGGAAACAGTTATAAACACTCATTTGATGAATGGTTTGTTGTGCCAAATGGACAAAGTTCACAAAGAGCACTAACTTTATGTATTTTCTTCTGGATTAAAGGTAAAATGCCCAGGGGTAAATTGGAGGCTGTCTTTACAAGGGTGTCAGAGAAGGCTGCAAAAAGGGAAGCTGGCATGTCCTCGACCTCTTTCCTGTGTGTCTCTCCTGCCTCTCTCCTTCCTAGCTGCAGAGAGTGGTGGGATGGGGCTTGGGAAGAGGAGGGAGCAGGAAGAGGGGCGGGTGGGTTCATGGCCATGTCCGAACTTACTCCCTTGCCTCTTCTGGGTCCATGGGGCCTCCTGGGAATCCTTAACTCAGTCCTCCTACCCACTTGGGGACCCGGATGACCTTTCCCAAGGACTGGGCCAGCCAAATTCTCCCAGTCCAGGCTCCAAGCAAGCTCCTCCTCCTGGGTCTGGTTGCTCCTACCGTGGGACAGGCTAAGTCTAGTGATCTCTGCGTGATCATCTCATGGTTCCCAAGATCTAGAATCGTCTCCTTGCAGACTAATGGCCTCACCTCGCTTTGGGAATGACAGTCCACTTGGGATCTTCTGACTTGGAATGATTTAGAATGTGAACCAGTAAGAAATCTCCTTTCTCCCACTGTAGAGGAAATGTGACTGATCTCCTCCCCCGACCCCAGTGTCAGATGTACCAGGAGTACCTCTGGGGTTCAGGGCTAGAGGTGGGGTTGAGAGTAAACACGTGATCCCCACAACTCAGTCTTTTCCACACATGAATATAAAATGAACTTTAGTCCTGGGAATAAATGTGGCTATGGGGGATAGATGCTGAGGAGATCCTTACTTCCCAACCTGTAGACGGGAGGTGGGATTTGATTCAGCTTTTGGAGGACAGTCGCATTTTGGAGGGAGAGGCAGAGGGTGACGTTTTGGGCCAATGTAAAATGACATTGTCAGAGATGCAGGGGCCCCTGGCCAAGTTATAGAGGACCGTAATTCTGTCCTAAAGATTTTAAATTTCATTCTCTAGGCACTATGGACCCACTGAAAGTAACCGATTTGAACAGAACTGCCTAGATTCAGTGGGGCCTTAGTCCTGGCGTCTGCATGTACCTTACAGCTGGAAGATCAGCCTGGACAAGCTGACCAGTCCACATGAGGAATAGCCTGAGGCCACCATTGTCTTCATCAGCCCTGTGCTCTAATCAACACAGTTGAGAAGGAAGCATGGGTATATTTGGGGTGAGGGCCCAAAACGACCGGCAGAAAAAGGTCACCACAATCTATGAACCTAGGTCCAGAAGCAATTCAGTAAATGGGTGTAATGACAATAGGCCCAAGGCTCAGGATCCCCAGGCACCTGTTGCTTCTACCATGAAGGAGGTTAGTGGATTTGGATGGGTAATTCATTGAGCATATTCTGCATGCCAGGCCCTGAACTAAACTTGGAAACCCAAACAGATCAAGGCCTATTCGCCATCCACAGGTAAACACGCAGGTGACAGGTGGTTTCATTACCATGTCACAAGTGTCTGCACATTCCTCCCACTATGACTGTCTGTCACCTCCTTGTTCTATGTCTCTGTCTCTAGAGACCAGACCCAGGTCATGCACAGGTTGCAGAACCACCAGCCATAGCTTCCTGTGCTCAGTTCTCTCCAATGAGAAAAAGTGCAAGTGACCCCAACTGCCCTGCTTCCTGCCCACCTTTGAGCCACATGCATCCTCCCTGCACAGCCATGTAAGGCCTGGTTCCTGCTCCTCGCAATTTATTTATTTATTTATTTTAAATATTTATTTATTTATGCATAAAAGAGCTGGGGTACAGGCCAGAGATGTGGGGGTGAGCGGATTCACCAGAGACAGAGTAGGGAGCAGAACAGGCAGATCTACTGAAATACACTGCTGAGGGGAGCAACAGGAGAGACGGGAGAGGTCTGCTGCGCCATGTGGGTCTCTCCCTGGCAGGGGATCAAATTTGTGCTGCAGCGGCTGCCAATAGCTTCATAGTGCTGCATCTTAACCTCTTGCGCCACCAGGGAGGCCCTGCTCCTCACAATTTAAACAGAAGCTGTCAGTAAAAGGTGTGTTGGGGAAAAAAAAAAAAAAAAAGGTGTGTTGGTATGACATGGTCGCATTCTGTATATATACATATATACCCGCAAAGGGTTAGATTTTCCTCATCACTTTTATCTCATGGCAGGTCCAGAAAGGGGGAGTCTTGCTGTGAATTGTCTCCAAGATTATGCTTGCCCTCCAAATACACGGGCTCCCAAGGGTCAAGGACAATTCCACTTCTTTAATGCAGAGCCAGGCCACACAGAGCCCAGGGGACATGGTGTCTTGGGCTCACAAAATAAAAAAAAAAAAAAATACAGACAGGCTCTGCCAGAAGGAAGGTGCCTGAGACTCAGGGCAGAAGCCTGCAGCACCATCCTTGAACAGACTTCCTCTGCGCTGCCTCCCAACCCTTGTTCCTAGTGAAAGCAGTCTCTCCCCCACTGCCACCCCCACTTTGACTTTGCTCCTTCCACTCCTGGGCTCTGCGCCTTGAGCATGGCAGGCCCCTTTCTTCCATCAGTCCCTGCTTCTCCTGGCAAAACCTGACTTCCAAGAAGCTTTCTGGACTCATCCTTGGTGACTCCAGGCATCGGTTTCTCAGGGCCTCCTCGGTGCTTATGCTCTTTGGCCTTCCTCCTCTATCGTGTTCCCCCTCAGTGCCCAAGTCCTGTGCTATGTGACCAGCTGGGGGACTGACAGGAGACCATTTAAAGCAAGGGCCCACCCTAGCCCCCAGCATGCACCCCAGGGGAGTGCTGAAGATGAAGGGCATTTGAAGAAAATGATAAACTTTTACTTATTAAAAATATACTGTTGTAGGGCCTCCCCGGTGGCGCAGCGGTTGAGCGCTGGGTTGCGAAGCTGCCCGCGGCCTCTGCAGCGCCGGTTCGATCCCCGGCTGCTCCCCGACCCCGGAGGAGGATCCCACATGGTGCGCAGACCTCTCCTGCCGCCCGCTGCTCCCCTCAGCAGTGTACTTCAGTCCTTCTGCCTGCTCTGCTCCCCGCTCTGGCTCTGCTGAATTCTCTCACCCTCCCACGCTTCTGACTGTACCCAGTGCATGTATAAACAAAACAAACAAACAAATATAATAAATAAATAAATAAAAACATGCCTCTATAAAAAAAAAACTATTTAAAAAAAATATACTGTTGTAAAGCAGGAGCTTCTCAACAATATTAAATCTATATTGGTTCATTAATTGTGACAAATCTACTATAGTAAGTCGTTAATAAAAGGGAAGTGGGTGCAGGATATTTGTGCAATCTCTGAAGGCTCTTTACAAATTCATTGTAAGTGTAAACTGATTGTTTAAAATAAGCTTATTTAAAAATACCATCCTTGAGGCCTCCCTGGTGGTGCAAGGGGTTAATTCTCAGCACTATGAAGCTGTCTGCAGTCACTGCAGCACGAAAATGATCCCTGGCCAGGGAGCTACCCACTGGCCCTCTGCTCCCCTCAGCAGTGTATTTCAGCATATCCTCCTGTTCTGCTCCCCACTCTGTCTCTGGTGAATCTGCTCATCCTCCCACACCTCTGATCTACACCCAAGCTCTTGTATGCATAAATAAATAAAATAAATCTTTATTTATAGACTTCTATAAGTATAAATATAAATCTTTATAGACTTCCTTTCTGAAGTCTATAGTTTACATATGTTTTATGATGCACATGACATCATTATAAAAATACAGCAAAACTGGGCCTCCCCGGTGGCGCAGCGGTTGAGCGCTGGGTTGCGAAGCTGCCGGCGACCTCTGCAGCGCAGCGGTTCGATCCCCGGCTGCTCCCCGGCCACCGGAGGAGGGTCCCACATGGCGCGCAGACCTCTCCTGCCGCCAGCTGCTCCCCTCAGCAGTGTACTTCGGTCCTTCTGCCTGCTCTGCTCCCCGCTCTGGCTCTGGTGAATTCTCTCGCCCTCCCGCGCTTCTGACTATACCCAGTGCACGTATAAACAAAACAAACAAACAAACAAATAAATAAATAAAAACATGCCTCTATAAAAAAAAAAAAAAAACAAAAATACAGCAAAACTGTGGGTCTCAAATTGGATAGAAGTTTCTAGAGACACATGTCTAGGCTGCTACAAAGTCTCTGCTCCATCAGACTCCCAGGGACAGAGGCCTCTAATCTGTCCCCCCAACTGCTGGACCTTCTCTGGTCTGTTGTTGGAGCCTAAAATGGCTTCCCAGGGCTTGCTTCAGGGGCAGGTCAAGAATTTACACACCATTCCCTCTCCATGCCTTTGACCAGAACTTAATCCTAATGGCTTCACCTGGCTGCTGCAGCAAGAAAAATAAGAGTCTTCATTTTGCATGGCGCTGTGTCCTGCTAACTTGCAGGGCTTCAGGGTTTCACTAGAAAGCTGACTATATAGGGCCTCCTCGGTGGCACAGCGGTTGAGCACTGGGCTGCGTAGCTGCCCGCAGCCTCTGCAGCACCGGTTCAATCCCTGGCCGCTGGCAAGGGTCCCACATGGCGCACAGACCTCTCATGGCGCACAGACCTCTCCTGCCACCCGCTGCTCCCCTCAGCAGTGTACTTTGTCCGTCTGCCTGTTCTGTTCCCCGCTCTGGCTCTGGTGAATTCTCTCACCCTCCTGCGCTTCTGACTGTACCCAGTGCTTGCATAAATAAATAAATAAATCTTTAAAAAGAAAAAAAAAAAAAGAAAGCTGACTATATAGTTCAGGGGCTACCATGGGTTGTGGGGGCAGAGCACAGTGGGAGCAGCACCTGTGGTCATAGACTGCGGATGTCCTGGTGGTGAGTGAGATGTGGCTACTACACCAGGGGGGAGATCTTATACTTTGAATACACAGACAAGGATGCCAACAGTGATACCTCCATAAAAATTAAGGAGAAATACAATAAATATCATGGTTCAGTGAAAGAGAAAAACCCCTGACTCAATTGGGGAAAAATATAAAATAAAATTTAGGGGATTTAATACCTTAGAAGAATAAGAAAGGAATGTCAGGTGGCAACAATCTTCTCCACAGTGGATGATTTTATTTCATTTATGACTGAGAAGGAGGAAAATAAGCACCTGTGGAGGGTACTGCTTGTTTTCTAAAAACTGAGAGGGCTACACCATCCCTATAGACTAGCTATGACATTTATATGTCTCTTTACAGGAGAGTTATTTTTGGATATTCTTTTTTTTTTTTTTTTAATAGAGGCATGTTTTATTTATTTATTTATTTGTTTGTTTGTTTTGTTTATACAAGCACTGGGTACAGTCAGAAGCGCGGGAGGGTGAGAGAATTCACCAGAGCCAGAGCGGGGAGCAGAGCAGGCAGAAGGACTGAAGTACACTGCTGAGGGGAGCAGCGGGCGGCAGGAGAGGTCTGCGCGCCATGCGGGACCCTCCTCCAGTGGCCGGGGAGCAGCCGGGGATCGAACCGGCGCTGCAGAGGCCGCGGGCAGCTTCGCAACCCAGCGCTCAACCGCTGCGCCACCGGGGAGGCCCTATTTTTGGATATTCTTAATAAAGGGAATAAGTGCTATGATTATTTAGATGATTGGTATTTTTGACAAATATTTATTACATTCATCAAGAAATAGCTATTCTAAACACCTCGAGTTATACGGGATGCTTCTTCCTGAAATAATAAAGGTTCCAGTCAGATGATACAATACAATACAGTACAGTGCAATACAATACAATACAACACAACACAACACAACACAATGAGTAGGCCCTCAGTTTAAGACCCAGCCAGGACACAGGTTCCTCTGTGGCTCAGGCTTCTTTGAGCCTGACTAGGGAGGTTACTCCAAGGTCTAATCAAGATTGAAGAACATGTGTAAACTTTTTTTTTTTTTTTAAGATTTATTTATTTATTTATACAAGCACTGGGTACAGTCAGAAGCGCAGGAGGGTGAGAGAATTCACCAGAGCCAGAGTGGGGAGCAGAGCAGGCAGAAGGACCGAAGTACACTGCTGAGGGGAGCAGCGGGCGGCAGGAGAGGTCTGCGCGCCATGTGGGACCCTCCTCCGGTGGCCGGGGATCGAACCGGCGCTGCAGAGGCTGCGGGCAGCTCAAAGTCCCAGGGGTTTGGGTCGGTTTCCTGCTTCCCCAGAATACATCATCATCTCTCTCTCCAGAAGCCCACTTGCTTTTGGGGGAGGATCTCCACTTCAGTCAGGGAGGATGAGGGAGTGAGGAAGAGGGCCAAGGAAGGACAAGGCCAGAGTCTTAGAGAAATGGGCAGACAGAGAAAGAAACAATGCCAGATAAAGAAGGAGAAGGAGAGATAAGTGGAAGAAGCAGTGAGACATCGGGCGTGGAGCCCAAGAGGGAAGTCTGGAGAGTGGAGCGAGGCCAACCAGAGGGAGGCCCTCAGAGGGAGCCCAGCTCAGCAGGAAGTGGACATTTATCGGGGTCACTCAGGACATTTACCCTCTGAAGTTGAGGAAGGTGAGCCAGGCACAGTTGGCCTGGAGTACCCCCTCCCACCCCCAGCGATGTCTGAAGATGTCCCCGCCTGCTGTGCTGAGGCTGACCTGGCCTAGAGGTCATCTGCGAAGGGAAGAGGGTGAGGCTATTGGGAGCAGAGGGTGCAGTCACTTCACTGTTTGCCCTGCCCATCCTCTGCACAGGCTGGGGCCTATTTGGTGTAGGCCATGGTTTATCTGTGTAGGGAATTGCTTTCTGGGTCTGCATTCTGGTGTCTCCGTGAACCGTAAGTGCTCCGAATTCTTCACCCTCTGATGTGCAAGGGACAGAGGCGCAAGCCAAGTGGAAGGGGAACACCTACATGTCAAAGAAGATTTCCATCCAGGGGGCAACTAGGAGGGCTTCATGGAGGAGGTGCCAGTCCTAAGGACAGGAAGAGAGGCATTCACTAGGAGAGATGGGGTGAGGAGGAAGGACATTCATGGTAGCGGGAACCCCCGTGATCAAAGACAGGAAGGACAGAGTATGCTAGACCCTGGGGGTGGGGTGGGGGGAAACAAGGAGGAAGGAAGAAGGAGACAGAAGAGTGTCAGGAAGCTTGACTGTTTGCTGGACTGGTAACAAGAATGCAACATAATGACTTCCCTCCAGTTACAACTGATAAATGACACTCTGTGTTTCATGTTCTGTCTACAGAAGATAGCGTCAGGACCAGGTGCTGGGACTCAGGGTGCAACAATAGACAGCATTCTGTAATCCCCACTGTCCCAGACGTCCTAGGTCTGTGACTTTTGTATCTGCAGCAGACAGCTTCCTTCTCTCGCAGAGGGTCAGAGCTTCCCAAGTCCTGCATACTGGGCTCACTCTGGCTATCCTGGAGTTGCTGTGAGGGGGACCAGTTGGGGCTGGCAAACAAGCCGTCCATCTCACAGGTAGTCAATCAACCAACACATGTTTATTTCCTTCCCCCTCTTTTCCCACTGGTTCTGCCACCTCTCTATTGTTGTTGTTGTTGTTTTTTTGTTTGTTTGTTTTGTGGGACCCTCACCAGCGGCGGGGGAACGAACTGGTGCTGCAGAGGTTGCGGGCAGCCTCGCAGTCCAGCGCTCAACCGCTGCGCCACCAGGGGAGGCCCCCACCTCTCTATTGTTACAGAACGAATACAGCCTTATTTCTGCACATGATTTTATTGCACTTACGTTATTTTGTTCTTTGAACCTTCATTCCACTGGCTTGTTTGCCATAAGGTGTTCTAATTCTCCCCCCGCCCCATGGTGCTCTTTCTGTCTCCTTGGCTATCAAGTCTCTCACTGCATACTCTTGGCCCTCCACATAGCTTTTTCTCTCCCTGCACACTGCTGATTTTATAAGCACTCCCATGGCTGCAGCGGCCCCGCTGTCATGTAGATATTTACCGGCACTAGTGGTGTATTTGGTTGGAATACTTTTGGCATCAAGCAACGGAGACCTTGACTCAACTGGCTAAAATAAGGAGCTCATTCATGATCAACCAGCAAGGAATCCTGAGGTTCTTGCTGGGGTTGGATAATTTGCTGGCTCAATGATACCACCAGAGACCCAGCTTCTTTCCATCTTTCTGCTCCCTAAATGTTGGTTTGCCCTCCGGTTTGTCCCTCATGCTCACCAAATGGTTGCTACAGCTGTAGGCAAGGCTTTCTTGTGGAGCTTGTAAAGAGGTAACAAGGGGAGGATTCACTCTTTATTTCCTTTAAGAGAAGAGATGAATCCTTAAATTTTTCAGATTCTTCTTTGTGGACATCCTCTTTCACTTCATTGTCCAGAACTGTGTTAACTAGTTAAGATTAAGATTAACTTAATCTTGCATAATTTACTTAAATACCGGTAAAAGGAATGGAATTATCTATGATTGTACTGAGTGAACCAAGATTCACCCACAGTGCTAGGGGCTGAGTCTGGATGAGGACCTGGCCTCTTCTTAAAACCTATCCCCTCCACATGGGGACAAAAGTGGGGTACAGTTAGCTAGTTAGTGGGAGAGATGGTTGTGGCAGTCCCTGCCACAGACGGTGGTCAACTCTATCTGTGGTGTAAATGATTTTCCTTAATGCAGTCATGAATCTCCAACCACCACTTGGCATTTCCATTTAAATATCATAAAGACATTTCACAGGTAACATACTCCCAGCTGAGCACCTTCCTCAAAATACCTCCTTTTCCAATTCCCTTCATTTGTAATGACTCCCTTGAGATCCTTAGGAAAGATGTAATCAAGGAGGCTAATTTATGCATAAAACATAAAGCACTGCTAGAAGAAATTAAAGAAGATATAAGTCGATGGAAAGGCATCCCGTGTTCATGGAGTGGAAGATTTGATATTGTTAAGATGACAATACTACCTAAAGTTATCTAGAAATTTGACGTAATTCTTATCAAAATTTTAGTGATATTTTTGTAGGACAGGAAATCCTATCCTAAAATTCATATAGAATCTCAAGGGATCCTAAATAGCTAATCCAATCTTGAAAAAGAAGGACAAAGTTGAAACATGCACTTTTGGTTTCAGAACTTACTACAAAGTTATAATAATCAGAACAGTATGATCCTGCCATAATGGCAGACATATAGACCAATGGAACAGAATTAACAGCTTAAAATAAGCTTTCTCAAATATATGCTCAGATGATTTTTGACAAGAAAGCCAAGACCATTTGATAGAAAAGTCCTTTTCTTTTTAGAAAGGACTTTTCAATAAGCAGACCTGAGAACTTTTCAATAAGTGGTCCATATGCAAAAGAATGAAGTTCTTTCCTTGTACTATATAAAAAAAAAAACTAAATTGGATCAGAGATTTAAATGTATAATGCTCTTACAAGAAAACACACAGAAATATTTCATGACATGGATTTGTTGATTTATTGGATGTGACACCAAGAGCACAGGAAATGAAAGAAAAATAGAAAATTGAACTCCATCAAAATTTACAACTTTTGTAGATCAAAAGATACCATCAAGAGAGTGAAACGATAACCCACAGGATGAGAGAAAAATTTTGCAAATCATATACTGATAAGGAATTAATATATAGGATACATATAGAACTCTTACAACTCAACAAAACAAAATTTAAAAAAGATAATTAAATTATGGACAAAGGACTTGAACATACAATTCTCTAAAGAAGAAGCACAAATGGCCAATAGACACATGAAAAGATGCTTGACATTATTAATTAATAAGGAAATGCAAATTAAAACCCACAGTAAGATACCACATACCTACCAGGATGGTTATTATCAAAAAGAGAACAATGATGGCAAAAATATGGTGACATTAGAGCACATATGCATTCATGGAGGAATGTAAAATGAAAAGAAACTTGTTAGTCTTTTAAAAAACATTAAGTATAGAATTACCATTGATCCAGCAATTCTGCTCTTAAATATATTTCCGAAGGGATTAAATGCAGAGGCTAAGAGATACTGGTGCATCTTTGTTCACAGAAGCACTATTTACAAAAACCAAACATGCAAACAATCCAAGTCTCCATCAACAGAGAAGGGACAAACAGAATTATATAGACATACAATGAGTGTTGATCAGCCATGACAAGGAATGAAGTTCTGTACTTACTACAGAACTTGAAGGTGTTATGCTAAGTGAACAAGCCAGATGCAAAAGGACAAATACGATACAATTGCACTCCTGTGAGGTACCTAGTGTAGTGAAATTCATTAGATGAGAGGTTACCAGAGCCCAGAGGAAGGAAGTTGTTTTTTGTTTTTTTCTTAATTTGGTGATTTATTATGGAAATTGTTTCATGGGTACAGAATTTCTGTTTGAGGTAATAAAAAAGTTTTGGAAATAATAGTGATTGATGGGTAAATAAGAATGTGACCACAATTAACGACACAGAAGTGTATACTTAAAAATGGTTAAAATGTATATTGTACCACAATATAAAAATACAAGAGACAGGGGGAGAAAGAGGTTTTCAGTTGTCAGCAGCCACGGTCATAGGACACCTGGCTCAGTGCCCTGACGGAGGGTTGCTACTTCTTGCTTCATCCAAGCTTATTTGGCACTACCTGCCCTCAGACACACTTGACTGATATTCTCTGGTCTTGATACCCATGGCCAGTGAGCAAGGGGAGTGGGTGGTAGGAGAAAAGATCGCAGCCAACATCTGCCTTCCACTGGCTCTGTTTCAGAGAAGAACCTGTGGTTGGGATACAGGAGCCCCGCAGGGATGGATGGTCATCTTTCAGCTCTGCTAATTAATCCTTCAGTTTCTGGCATCTCTCACTTATAGGCTCTGCTTCTTCCGCAAAGCAACTGTGAAATGATGGACTCAGACTGGATTTAAAGATGCCCTGTATGTTTCAGGATCATCCCATCCCCAGAAGCCCCTCTGTCCATTCATCACTAAGTGAATCTACATTTCCTGTTTTTTTCCTGGGGTGACTTTTGCTTAATACCCAAATAATATGGATTGAACATCGATTCCAATCCATGAGGACCCCAGAATCTTTCCCAGAGCCCTCCCCAATATTTGAAAGGATTCTGTTTGGGAGTGTTATAGTCTCATGGACATATTTGCTTCCTAATTCTTGCCCCGATGAAATTCTTGATTCTCATTTACACGCCACTCCCTACTTCGATGCCGGGTCAGCTGGTCTTCATTTTCCTCCTGTCTAGAGTCCAGACGACAGCCCGTTTTCCTTTCCCCACAGCAACACTAACACAGAGCTGCTGTGCTTACCAGAATTTCCCAAGGGTTGGGGAAAGCTGGCTGAATGGCATGGGGCAGGAAAACCGATCTATTGAAGTTCAGACTCTACTATTTCTAGAAGTGACTCATTGGTCCTTCTCTGACACAAAACATTTTCCATCGGTCATGGCTCTCCTTAGTTCTGCATTCCTTCCAGGTTGCTGGGGATCCCTTGCGCCGATCAGCTCTCTTCCAAGGTCCCAACCCTGTATGACATCAACATGTCTGTTTAGCAACTCACAGAGCAATTATGCTTTTCACCTCAATGTCAGTGAGCCCTGTTGAGTAGTCTTCCTGAGCCCCAGATGTTCCACTCTTAGGTACACAAAGAACCAAGAGAAACTGTGAAACTACTTTAATGTGGGCTGGATCAAATCTTAGGAAGATGGAACTCGCTCATCCACAAAACACAGCCAATCCCAGAGGCTGTGGTTTTTTTCTTTTCCCATCACACATTTCCCTGGGTTTCACTGAAACTGGAGAAGGTTTCTCTGCTTAGGATCCTGGGGTGCTGTGAAGACCGCAAGTGAGGTTGTCAAGGTTGCTACACAGAGGGGCTTGGTGCTGGGGTCACGTAGGTGTGCAATCCTGGACTCAGGAGAGTGCTATGAGAGGGGGCTCTCCGAGCAGCCCAGGGCAAGGTGAGGGGCTGCACCTGACACCGTCTAAATCATGTAAGTCACAAAACTACCGTGCGTGCTCTCAAGTGGCAGAAAGCAAATATGTGCACCGTCCATGCCCGCCTCAGGATTCTAAAGGGATGGGATGGTGACAATCTGGATATACCTGCCTGATCTAATTAGGGGTTCACGAGGCCTGCACAGGTGTGGCCTAAGGAAACAAGGAGGCAGAGAGACCTGGGAGCCCAACCTGTGGCCAGCCCAGAGGCAGTGGATGACTCTCAGCATGTAAACAGCTCTTCTGGGTCTATGAGGCTAAATGCTAAAGCAAGGCTAAGAAGCCAGAATGTTCAGGACCCTTCCCTGAGTTGGCTTGGGGGCCATATGGGAGGGCCAAGGTCAGACTAGACAAGAAAGGAGTCAGAATCAGCCACCAGATCACTAAGGATCCAGTTCCTGTTTTTATTAAAGTTGACAGATAAGACTCCGAAGCCTGGACCAGGGCCAGAGGCAGGGGTGTGGAGCAGGCTGCTAGGCTAATGTTCAGAAGCTGTTAGTGCCCTCACGGGGCACCATAATTGCAGCTTATTAAGTAGGCATTCCAGACGGAGGGAAGGGCAGGTTTCCCCCACCCACACCAGCTCTCACCTCTGTCAAAGGAAGCGAAAAACAAATTCATGACACACAGATTTGGCCAGAGCCTCAGAGACAAAAGCATTTGCCACTTGGGGGCATGGATCCTTGGCTTTCAAATCTAGGACACCTTCTTCGAATCTCTTGACACCATCTGTCCAAATCTCAGCCCTCTGAGTCATTTTCTCTGTGATCAATATTTTGAGCAATTTTGGTCAAAAGAGGGTTGCATGTTGGATGCCAGTAGGTGGACCTATTTTGTAAGTACTTTTTTTTTTTTTTTTCAGGCTGTATCTTTAAGCAATGCATGACCTTCTTCCAGGGCTTCAGGCTCACAGCTTGGAAACTGTGTCCTAGGAAAGAGTGCTACGTGTGGGTCGCTCACAGCAGGTTAGAGGAAGAGCATGGAGAAGCCTAAAATAGCCTCTAAAACAGCATCCCATCCAGCAGGCGATGCAGCTGGTGGTCTCGGCTCAGCAAAGTGACTGAAACTTCCTGAGCCTCGGCTTCATCCTCTTTAAGCCAGGGATGCTGCTGCATATTTCATAAGGATGATGTCGGGATCTAGAGAGGTCAGCACAGCTAGGGGGAATCCAGCACGGGGAACAGGCCTCCAGGATGAGTGGGATTCTTGTTGAATTTCCAGGAAGGGGCCAGAACCCCCCGGGATGGTCGCGTCCCCATGGTCACAGCCCTTCTCTGCCTGTTTGTGTTTTCCATTTCCTTCTCTACCAGCTCCTTCTGGCAGACTCCCAGCCTCACCTGCTCTACATCATGGCATTCTGGCCTTCTGGTCTCACGGGGTGCTCCTTGGTCCTTTAGCAAGAACTTGGGGTAAACGCAAGAAAAACTCTTTCTTGAGCTTAACTTGAGTCTAGAGCATGTGGGTAGGGTTTGGGGAAAGACCCAGGACAGCTCTAAAGACCACACCAGCAGGCAGCTTGGGAAATTCCCTTTCCCCTCAATTTCTCTTCCCTCTTCCAGACAGCCTCTTACTGTTCTTTGGGGGGTAAACTTAGAGGCCCGTTTAAAGCAGGATAATGGTGTTGGGACTGGAGAGCACCACACAGAGTCAGTCACCCCCATCAGCATTATCTTCTCTCCAGTTAACCTATTTCCAAAATCTGGATAACTGAACCCACCTGGCGAGATCTTTGTGGGGATATGTGATGATGCATCCATCGTAAGACACAATCTCGGCTGTTGGTAACTGCTTTTGGTGATGTTTGCATGTCAGGTGCTAGTAGTGCACTGTACAGATCAACACCACCTTCTCTCCTCATGTCTTAGATTTTCCCCATAGCGCACTTGCTTCCATGTGGCAATGTGGAAGACAACAATTAGGTCCCCTAAAGATGTTTCTTTCTCTAGGACAAGAGACCTGGCTCACCGGATGAACTATTCTGAAGATATGCAGTGAGATTTCTGGAGCCAGGGGACTAAACAAACAAAAATGCTTCTCTTCACAGGAGGTAGGGAGACTTTTGGGATTCTAGAATATTCTATTTCTTGATCTACGTGATTTTTGTGTGTTATAAATTTTGTAACAATTCACTAAACTGAACATTTTTTAATAATAACTTTTTAAATTGAGATACAATCCATTCCCATACAGGTCGCCCATTAAGAGTGTATAATGCAGTGGTTTTTAGTCTTTCACAGAGAAGGGCAATCATAATAATATTCAATGTCCGAATCTTTTCACCAGCTTAAAAGAAACTGTATTCTTCAGTTTCTCCCATAGCCCCATTCTCCTCAGCTCTGAGCAATTACAAATGTATCTTCTGTCTTTATAGATATGTCTCTATTCAAGCATTTAGTATAAATGGAATCATGTAACATGTGGTCTTCTGTGCCTGGCTTCTTTCATTTAACATGATGTTTTCAAGGTTCATCCATGCTGTGGTATTTATTGGCACTGTATCCCTTTCATGTGGTCAGATCTTATCCTCTTGTATGCATATGCCATTTGTGTTTGTCCATTCAACAGTTAATGGGCATTTGTGTTGTTTCTACTTTATAGTTATTATGAAATGTGCTATAAACATTCATGTACACGTTTTTGTGGAGACATGTTTCCATTTATCTTAGGTAGATGCCTACAGTGGGATTGTTGGGTCATATGATCCCTCTATACTTAACTGTTTGAAGAACTGCCAGGCTTGTTTTGCAGAGATTTTACATTCCCACCAGCTGTGGATGAGGGTTCCGACTTCTCCACCTCCTCACCAACACTTGTTGTTATCTCACTTCTTAATTATAGCCAGCCCCAGTGGGTGTGAAGTGTTATCTCATCGTGGCTTTGATTCATATTTCCCTGATGATTTATAATGTTGATATTTTGATTTATGTACTTTTCTTAATACACATTCTATGTCAATAAAAATAATGTTTAAAAAAAGCAATCCAATTCTTGCTTCTTGATACCCATAACAGTTGCTCAGTCCTGAAAGTGCAGAAACCAGAACTTTTGGGTGCAAGAGATGTCCTCGGTTGGATTCATTGCTGGGATTAATCGAGTCTTCTTGAGTCCAGCTAGCAATTTCCCCCTGATCACACATGGAGGAGCACTGAGTATACTTGTGTGCAGGTTTATCTTTCTCCAGACACTCAGAGAAGACTCAGGTTTTGGGTTGGAGGAGAAGGCTGTTTTCCAGACCTGGGTCAATTCTCTGGGGCAGAAGGTGAAAGCACTTAGAATGTCTTGCTTGCTTCCTCCCTGCGCCCCAGTGGTAGTTTTCTAGTGTAGACTTCAAGTATCTCAGTCTCCTTAGTATGTCACACTGTTTGCCAAGCTAACCTTTATGTAAGACTACTTCTTCCTGCAGATCCACTATGGGGAAGATCATGTGTGACAGGGGATATTTTGGCCTCCTTGAATCTTTGTCTTTCATTGAGGCACACAGTTCAGAGCAAGAATGTCAATGCCCTTGACCCAAACATGGGATTTGAGGACAACTCATCTCTGGACCATGTGAAATGGAAACCTCAACAATATTTGTCACTTGTCCCCTTTTACATAGTGGGGAACTGAGGCTTGCAGCGCTTGCAGAAAACCTTACTTCCCAAGTCACAGCTCTTCGGAAGGTGAAAGCTCAGTGCCTTGGTGTCACCATCTAAATGTTGTGAGCTGTGCTTGGAAAGCAGCCTGAAAGTTCAGGGTTAACCCTGGAGCTAGTGGTAACTGTCACCTCCCTAGCCACTTAGCTCTCTTCTTCCTCTGTTGGCCTAGGAGCCAGTTCTTCTTTCTCCCCTTTTTGGGTAGACAATTTCAATGATTCTAGTTTCTTTCAGGTACTAAGTTCCTCTGTGACTTTGAAGACTGAGGCAGGTATCTTGGTAGGATTGTGCAGAAAGCAGGTGCTGAGGTGGAGTTAGAAGTGCAAATGTTTTTTGTGGGAAGAAAAGCCTATGAAGGTCTTTCTTGTATCAGGGAGGCAGCAAAATTGGGCAGGGAGAGCCCAAAGACCCCGGTGCACATGAGACAAAATCTGTCAGCCCCACGGGAATTTGCACGGTAAAGACTGACCAGCTGAGGAGCCCCACCCTGGGTAGAAATTGCTAGGACTCTGTACCACCTCCTCTTTCACAAGGAAGTTGAAATGAACCCTGATGTATCGGGAAACTGATGGAAACCCATCAGCTAGCCACACTCGTCCAGTCCTTTCTGGCCAGGGGGTCTGAGCAGCACATGTCCTTATCCACCAGTGTCGCAGACAAAGCCAGCTGCCCCAGACAAAACAATATAGAGGGGTGGTTGTTGGCTGGATGAATAGTTCAAGGAATCACCTGGAATTCCAGAACCCTGGATTATAGAGCTGGACTATAAACTGAAGAACAAGTTGATTTTATTCTCCCTGTCCTCATTTTTTTGCAGCTCATGTCAGGAGTGGTGTGTCACCTTGCACACCTCTGCAAGGTCTTTGGGCTCTAGCACTCAGGAACCACTGAGGCACTCCAGTGTCCTTTGTGCCATCATTCTTGGATGAATTCAGGTCTCTGAATGCTTGGTCATGGTCCTCATATCTTCATCACCATTTTCACAATTACCATCTTTTTCACCATCCACCAGAATTTTGAAAACACTAAATTCTCTATGATGCTAGGTTGAACTCTAATGTAAATGATTGATTCCAGCTTTCCTTGTCCCCTGGAAACTCCTGTCAGAGCCAATCACTTGCTACACCAGATATAGAATAAATACAGTGAACTTTTGGGCTCTATGATCCTGAACTCCCAATTTCCCCTCTATAAAGTAGGAATTACTATGACTACCTCCCTCCTCACCCTCAAGGGCTAGAGAGACTTCAATGAGATAATGGAGGTGAAAACCTTTGAGCACCTCATTCTCAAGTTATCAGAGCATCTTTTGCCTAAGGCTTTTGAAACCTCTTAAAAGCATCTCCACATTTTCATCATATAAAAATTGCCCAAGAAAGATCTCATTACCAGCCCTCGGTGGGAATCTGGCATTCATCCTCACATTCCCCAATGATCACAGAATCGTGTTGGTCCAAAGAGACCACAAAAGGCATCTTTCTGCTAAGCAGTCTGGGGCAGGAGACAAAAGCACTGAGTCTCTTGCTTGCCTCCACCCCTGAACTGGGGCCCCGGGGGTGATTCCGGAGTGAGGATCTCAGCACCCTGGTGTCCAGTGTGCCATTGCAACCATAGATTTATTTAAATCTAATTTCTACTGCAGATCCACTAAGGAAATTTTGCCCATTGTTCAAATCCACGTGACTGGTACATTACTGGGCAGAGCATGACCAAGATACTTTGGGAACAGGGGAGGCAGGAGAAGACAAAAGACATTAAAATAGAAAGGGGGCTCCCTTTACCTCCCCATTTAAGGTGAGGAAGATGTGGTAAGCAGGTACAGAGCCAGGCCAGATACAGTTCCCCTCCCTGAAGTGTCCTGGATCTTGTCTTTGAGATGTAGGGTGAAGTAGAAAGAACTTGAAGTTGAGAGCTGATCAGATCTGTCTCTTCCACTTACTGTCTGACTTAGACAAGTGACTTAAACACCAAGAGCTTCGGTTTTCTGAGCTATAAAATAGAGATAATAATCCCAATCCAGCAGGGTTGGTGTGGTTAGAGATGATGTATAAGGACTGGCTAAATCATAAGAGATATTCAATAAATGGTAATTATTATAATCATTAAATTTTTTTCTATAAATTCAACAAGTAGCTATTGAAGATATATGTTTTATTCATTCATCTGCTCAAATACACATTCATTCCTAAAACATGAATGAACTCAAGATTGTGTTTGGCTCTGTGGGGACATCCAACTAAGAAAGAGAAAGCAGAATCCCTGAGTTCAAGAAACTCAAGTTTGGGTTGAGAACTACAAACTGGAGAGGAGTCGGATTATAAAATCGAAACTATCATATCTTCTTCACTGTGCTGTGAGAGTGAAGTGGGGTAAGCCTGCAAGTTTAGCACCTCGCCCAAGAGTAGCCAGATTGGAGGTGTAACTTACATGGGGACGCAGGAAGCTTCTGTCCATATGCTTTAAGCTACGAAGCATGAGATTTAGAATGCCTTACTTAGATCGACTTCTTCCAATGCCTACGTAATTTTGGTTTTCTTTCCCATAGAGCATCCCCCAAATTGCATAAGCTTCAAGACACCCACAGACCTTGGATTATCTCCCAGCGGGGATTGGGCTCTAAAGTCAGCTAATAAAACCCAAATCCACACGTGCATGCCTCATAGCTCATGCTCTCAAGTGTCAGGAATATATAGAATCCAGATTGTTTGAGATCTGAAAAGAAGGCGTTAATCAAGGAAAGCTTAACAGTGGAGTAAAGATTCAAAAATTGGAAACTGTGTGGATTGAGAGTGGTAATCGCAGGAGCTGAAGTTGAAACCCAGGTCAGTGCTGGTGTCTGCATTTCCGGTCTTTTTGGTTGATTTTCAGCTCCTTTGTGCCCGGGACATCAGGAACTGAATCTTCTACAGGAAGTCAAAAGACCTGTTAGCACTAAGATGGTATGTGGGTAAGCCTACTGTAAATTCCAGCATGTGGTGAAATTGTCAGTTCTTATTTTCATCCCAGGAAGAGAGTTTCCACCCATGCTTTAACAGAGAGGGAGTTGGCTTCGACATCTTCTGGGTACCCGCAACTTCCGGGATAACAATGTCTCAAATAAACGGTTTTGTCTCTCCTATGGCTGTTTCTATTAACCACTCTCTTGAAAGTCTAATGAAGTAGGCGCCTGCATGTCACAGCGCCTGCATGTCACAGAAAGAAATGGAGCTGAACTTTCCATAATGCTGGGACTGGTTCAAAGACTATAGTTAGTCAATCTTGGAGCATAGTTCACTTGTGATGTCTGATGTCCTACAGACACTGTCAGAAGGACCGATAGGACCAGCCTTTTATTAGCATCAGATGGCTAAGGAATGACTTCAATGGCAGGATCCGTCCCCTCCAAGACACATCCATAACACTGGCTGCCTCTGTCCCCAGCCCTTGGGGCAGTATCTTGCTTCTCCACCCCCAGGCTCAGACCAGCTGGTTTATAGGGCTTCATTATTAGATGAGTAATAAACAGCAGGACATAAGCCTGCCCTTCTGAGCTAAGGTAACATGTTCAAACACCCTGTTATTATTACCACCAATGATAATAAGAGGAATAATGAGCAAGAATTGCTTTTATTAAATAAATCAGGAAAATGCACTTTACAACATGTTCCAGAGACACGTCAAGAGACTCTAAGTGCTCTGATGGTGTTGGAGCATGTGCTGTTCTCTATTATGAGGGAGTTTCTCTACAATTACTGGTCTCTCAACAACAGGTTAGGACTCATTATATAAATATATAATAACATAAACGGACTTTCTGTTTATCAACTACTACATTATAACTGTGTGTTTCCCTCCTATAAACCTCCCTTTTTAATAGGTGCATTTTGGAAATGATACCATAATTGTAGCCATTTAAAGACTAAGAGAGTGAACCTTCATCTGTGGCTATTTTTCTCAACTTTGGAATTAATAGGAAAGTAAACTTCTTAGCCCTATGACCTTCGCCAGGGTCAAGTGCAGTACTCTGAATATAAAAAGGATAATAAAGGGGCCCACTAAGTGCTTTTTGAATGAATCAAGATAGAGATGTCGTGTGTCGTCTTCATTAACTCCTTGCTTTCTACTGAGGGTGTATCTGAAACGATCTTAGAATTATAGCAAAAATAATGTGAGCAGAGACAGAGCTTGAGAGCAAAATATGTTCATCATTGGGATTTGGTCTGTGTGATTTAGTATACACACAGTCTTTGATGTACCTAGTGTCTCTCATATCTTGATCAATTATTTTGTACCTCTTCCCTCTCTATACATCAAAATTATTTCCCAACAATAACCGTGTAATAATCATTTTCTTGATTCATTCTTTAATTTAAAAATAACAATTGAAAAACATAAAGAGTGGGCCTCCCCGGTGGCGCAGCGGTTGAGCGCTGGGTTGCGAAGCTGCCCGCAGCCTCTGCAGCGCCGGTTCGATCCCCGGCTGCTCCCCGGCCACCAGAGGAGGGTCCCACATGGCGCGCAGACCTCTCCTGCCGCCCGCTGCTCCCCTCAGCAGTGTACTTCGGTCCTTCTGTCTGCTCTGCTCCCCGCTCTGGCTCTGGTGAATTCTCTCACCCTCCCGCGCTTCTGACTCTACCCAGTGCTTGTATAAATAAATAAAAATAAATCTTTAAAAAAAAAAAGAAAAACATAAAGAGTAATATTAAAGATATCATCTAGACTTCATAAAATATACTTCCTGCACAAACTAAAATATCTTCTAGTCACACTCTGTTTTATTGTTTTAGATTTTAAACACAAATAAAGACTCTCAGTCTGCACATGAAACAACAGACTTGGAGGGATTTAAATTCTGTTTGTTCACCTTTACAGTCACGGTGCTGCCACCATTTCCAGTGTCTGTGTTTCATCAGCACCACTGAAGAACTCTACAGGTCTCGGTGGGCAAATACCAGGTCTCCCACACGTTTAACTCAATGCTGATATTAGTACCAAGAGTGTCAGATCTCGCAGGTTAAGGGCTCAGTCCCCAAAAGACTTTCATTTCCAAGTGCAGCTTCTTACCTGACCTTCTGACTGACTGGCTATAAACCCGAAGTTCTCAGGATTCCTCCTTGGGTTCAATCAATTACTAGAGTGGTCTGCAGAAGTCAGGAAACTAGTTGACTTACTAGATTACCAGTTTATTACAAAAGGTATAAATGATACAAGTGAACAGCTAAATGAGGAGATACTTGGTGGGGTGGGCTCCCTGGCAGCCTAGGGGTTAAGTCTCAGTGCTCTCACCACCAAGGCCCACTGCAATGGTCTGAGTTTCATCTCCGGCCAGAGAGGTGACCCACATATTACGCAGCAGACCTCTCCTGTATCTCCCGCTGCTCCCCTCAGTAGTGTATTTCAGTAAATCTCCTAGTTCTGCTCCCTGCTCTGTCTCCAGTGAATCCTCTCACCCCCAGCGCCTCTGACCTACACTCTAGTTCTTCTATGCCTAAATAAATAAATAAAATCTTAAAATAAAAAGAGAACTATATTGTATGAGATCGAGAGGGTCCTAAACACTGGAGCTTCAGTCCCAGGGAGTCTGGGATGGGTCACCCTCCTGGCACAAAGATACGTTCTGTTTTCCCAACCTGAAACACCCTTTCTTTTGGATGTTCATGGAAGATCGGCTACATAGGCATGATTGATGAAATCATTGGTCTCTCTGATTGATTCAACCTCCAGTCCCTGGAGGAATGAGGACTAGAACTGAAAGTTCTAACCCTCTAGTCCTGGTTGGTTCCCTTAGCAATCAGACCCACCCTCAGAGGATTTCCAAAAGTCACGTCATTAACATAAGCTCAGTGGTGGTTGAGAGGGGCTTGTTAGGAAGAGTAGATACCCATTTTGCCTTTATGGCTCAGAAGTGATTTCTGAAACCAAAGTCCAAATAGTATCACAAAAGATGTCCCTATATTCTAATCGCTTAGAAATTCCAAGCCATTTGGGGGAGCTGTGAGTCAGGAACCCTGGACCAATATCAAAATACATTAGAAATCATGGTATCACACCATTTATTTCAAATCAGCTATTTAAATGCAAAAAGATACAGTGTCCCAGGGAGTGAATATAGGGACTGTGTCAGGAAGAGCGCCCCAACAATTCTAAATCATCACACCATTAAGAACATACTCTGGAAACAGAGGTCTGTTGCTGAGTCTGAGGGGATGGAGTGGGTGGTGGTGCAGGGAATGTGATTATATAACTGGGAGTGCTCCGAATTAATTGCCATATTGATGACAATGTTTACTGAAAATAGGTAATGAAAATGTGCTGATTTGAAGTGTGTGTGTGTAATTAACTCAACAGTAATGGCAGCAATTATTTAAAATTCAGACCAACATGTGATTGAAAGGTGTGGAACACTTTATCACGGATTTTGTTTAGAACTGCAGGCACGTGGTGATAAAAAATGGTCCACTGAGTTCAGTTTCATTCGTGTGCTCAAATTTTCTGTAGAAAATGCCCCTCATTATGACCTATAATATCTTACGTCAAGCCCTGGACACCTTGATAGCTGGGAAAATTCCTCCTGATGGAGTCAGGAAGGACTCTATGATCTATTCACAGGTTTAACTGCAGAGGGATCATCACATTTCTCAACACAGCAGCCTCTGACGTCTGTGTCCCTGTCCTGGGAGCTCAGATCTGAGTCCTGCGGGTTTGGGGCAGAGGTAACAGAAAGGGTTGTTTACTAAATCCTTTGAGATTTATGGTACAGCTAACTCAGTTTGGGTTTTTTTTAAAACCAACAGAGCATTATCCAAAAGTAGCAGGAATCACTTTGGCCCCTCCCTGTGGAGTGCCACTTGGCCGCGGTACTTGCTGTACCAAAGTGGCTCCCGGTACCCAGCAGAGGATGACAGTGCCAGAGCAAAGCACCACAGAGCCCAGGTATTGGCTGACCACTTGTGCTGAAGCATTGGCTTCCTCCATAATTATAATGTTAAGGAAAGTTTTGTGGTCTTGCTGTTCCACAAGAGTTTTCACAGACATCACCTTGTTTCAGTCTCCCAGCAACTCCCTAAGGTGGACACCATCACTGTCAGCCCTATTTCACAGCTTAGAGACACAGATCCAGAGAAAAACCATCAGCTCTCCCACCAAGAGAGAGCAAAGATTTCAACTTTGCTCTCTTCAAGCTTTCATTTTGTTGAGCGACTTTGGTGGCCTTGAACAAGGCTGCCAGAGAAGAAACCATGAAATGTACACTAAAAATTCTGATATTACAGAATTCAGATGCCAGAATGAAGGCCTTTTTTTTCTTAATTAAAAAAACAAAGTGAAGTATAACTTTATCAAGTGAGGTACACAGGTTATAATGTACAGGAGGTGATTATAAACATTTAATCTCTCACCTTGATCAAGATGTAGAATGTTTCCAACACCACAGCAGACCCTTTCCGCCCCCTTCCAGCAATACCCTGCTCTCAGGGGTTACTACTTGAAAGACAGTTCTCCCTAAAATATTGAGAATAAGGTTTCCCAAGACCTGTCACTTTGGCATGTGGGTTTTTTGGAGCTGAGGTCAATGCAAGCACACAAGAATTTTTTCCTACCCCCTTAACTATGTAGGAAAAATGAACATTGGAGTGTATTGTCCAGAAATAGGATTTTTTTTTAAAGATTTATTTATTTATTTGTTTGTTTGTTTGTTTGTTTATTTATTTATTTATTTATACAAGCACTGAGTACAGTCAGAAGCGCGGGAAGGTGAGAGAATTCACCAGAGCCAGAACGGGGAGCAGAGCAGGCAGAAGGACCGAAGTACACTGCTGAGGGGAGCAGCGGGCGGCAGGAGAGGTCTGCGCGCCATGTGGGACCCTCCTCCGGTGGCCGGGGAGCAGCCGGGGATCGAACCAGCGCTGCAGAGGCTGTGGGCAGCTTCGCAACCAAGTGCTCAACCACTGCACCACCAGGGAGGCCCCAGAAATAGGATTTTTACCAAAAAGAATCTTTTTTTTTTTTTTTTGGATGGACCCTGTCTATATGAATGTTAGGGCAAAAATCTAATTATAGAGCATCTGATCTTTATCACATGAGTCACCCTCTCCTTGTCATGCAAGTCCCCTTCCTCTGTCCTTGATGTTCCATTCCATTCCTTGGCTCAAAGCTAGGAAATATATACCCTCACTTTGCCCCATTAGCTTTAGAATCCACTTCTATGTTACTTCTCCATATGTATGTGATTAAATTTGGTTTTTCTCCTACTGATATATCTGGTGTTAATTTGATTGCTCAACCAACCCAGGAAGAACCCAGAAGGGTGGAGGGAAATTTTCTCTCCACCCCTGCACACTCATCCTGATTCTATCTCAAGACATGAAGGATCCCCCCTCCTACTTACTAACCAAACAACTTTTTGTATGTCTACTTTCCATAAAACAAACTTATTTTTGTAACTAAATGAGCAAAAGTAACACGCTCCACCTCAGAACCCTTGTTCTGGTTGTCCCCCACACCTGGAATGAATTTTCCCCAGAGCTGCCTGCTTTACATACCACCTCTCAGGTGTCCGCCGCAGATGCCTTCCTAGTGACAACTTCTTGAGCTCCAACCCTTCCCTTTCATATTATTCTACTCCCCCTCTCCATTTAATTCATCCCCACAATCTGACAGTCTACATCCTCTTGGTTGTTTCTTCTCCAACTTCCCTGACTACACTATAAGATCCTTGAAGACAAGGCTGTTGAGCCGTTGTGTTAACTTTCTTTTCGCTGTCTTCTTTAACAGTACTATCTGGTGCTTAGCATCTGTTCAGTAAATAATGTTTTAAGAAATGAGTATCAGTAGATCAACCCCCAAATGGAAGCAAGAACTCAAAACTTAGCCAGAAATTCACTTCTTAACTCAGGAAATTAAAAATGTAATTACATCCATCTAGTGAGAATTAAAACATCCTTCTTCACTGGGGTCTTGAAATGTGAGGAAGGGTCTCCCTGGTGGCGCAAGAGGTTATGTCTCAGCACTATGAAGCTATCCATAGGCACTGCAACACAAGTTCGATTCCCAGCCAGGGAGCTGACTCACACGGTGCAGCAGACCTCTCCTGACTCGCCTGCTGCGCCCCTCCGTAGTGTATTTCAGTCAGTCTGCCTGTTCTGTTCCCCACTCTGTCTCTGGTGAATCCTCTCAACCCCCTGCACTTCTGGCCTGTACCCCAGTTCTTATATGCATAAATAAATAAATCTTTAAAAAAATGAAATAAAATAAAATGTGAGGAAGGAAACTAAAGGAAAGATCAAGATCTTGAGCTTCACAAGGACTCCTGGCTCTGCCCTTTCCTAACTATATAAATATGGGCACTTCAGTTCACTTCTAGAACCTTCATTTTCTTGCCCTTTAAAAATGGGACTTGCGGGCCTCCCCGGTGGCACAGCGGTTGAGTGCTGGGTTGCGAGGCTGCCCGCGGCCTCTTCAGCACGGGTTCGATCCCCGGCTGCTCCCCGGCTGCTCCCCGGCTGCTCCCCGGCCACCAGAGGCGGGTCCCACATGGCGCGCAGACCTCTCCTGCCGCCCGCTGCTCCCCTCAGCAGTGTACTTTGGTCCTTCTGCCTGCTCTGCTCCCTGCTCTGGCTCTGGTGAATTCTCTCACCCTCCCACGCTTCTGACTGTACCCAGTGCTTGTATAAACAAACAAACAAACAAATAAATAAATAAATAAACAAGCCTCTATTAAAAAAAAAAAAGAGGACCCAGTTTTATTTCTTGAAGAACCCTCCAGAAAATTTATTTTCTGGCCATGTGATGATTTATAGTTCTTAACATTGCAATGAGGCTCTTTTATGTCTGTAGATTCAGGGTCTCCTGAACTCAGTGTTTAGCAGCATGATGAGATGGTCTGTGAGGCCTTTCTGCCAAGATATTTTAGAGCTAGAACAGAAGGAGGAGGACAGAATCCTTCCAATGGCTGCTCTCATGGCCTCTCTAAAGTTGGATGGCTGATATTCCAGAGCAACTTCCTTCCTTAGTGAGACTTTCTTTTCCCTCAGTCTACAGGGATACCTGGAAGGTTACCAGTCACTTATACCTTAATGTGAATGAGCTTTTTAGTTCCTTTCATCAGAGCAAGTGAGACAGGGAAGTTGGAGAAATAAGAATGAGAAGTAACTGAGGGAAAGATGCCAGCCGTGAAGAAAAATGTTGCTGAGAGAGGAGACTCTGGAGCTAAAAGCAAATCAGCTTTGCTTCCTGTAGGTCTAGACCTGAGCTCTAGATAGAGCTCTGTCCAGACACACAACCCCTCTGTGGATGGTCGGTATTTTTTTACCTCATGGTTCCTCAGAAGAGGCTTTTGTTCACTGCGCACAACTTAATAATACTTCTCCCACCTTCAGCACTTACCAGAGACTGGAGGCTCAAGGAGCATTTTGGCTTCATAAACTGGTATCATTTGTAAACAAACAAATAAAGAATGGAGTATCTTATCCAGGGTCATATTGTGTGTGAGCCTGATTATTGCTGCTCTTGTAAGCAATTAGATTTCAACAGACCCTAAAGAAGGTTTTTCTTCATTCACCTATAGCTTTAAAAAAAAAAAAAAAAAAAGATTTATTTATTTATGCATACAAGACCTGGGGTACAGGCCAGAGATGCAGGGAGTGAGAGAATTCACCAGAGACAGAGTGGGGAGCAGAATAGGCAGATTGCTGAGGGCAAGCCAGGAGGGTCTGCTGCTCCACGTGGGTTGCTCTCTCTCGGACTAGGGATCGAACTCATGCTGCAGAGGCTGCAGACTGCCTCATAGTGCGGTGCCCAACCCCCTGTGCCACCAGGGAGGCCCCCACCTGTAGTTTTTAACACCTCTACGTAGTATGCAAGTGCAAGTAAATGCAGTGTAGTAAATACCTTGACTAGTGATTAATGATTTTATGCAATAGTTATTTTCCAAGTGTTTGCTATTTGTTAAACACAAGACAAGAGACTACTTTGATAATCAACAAGACAGATAAAGTCTCCTTTCCCCTATAATTTTCATTTCTGAGGGGAGGTTGAGAAAAGGCAAACCACAAGGTAAAGATAAACAGGAAGATTTTACATCTTGATAAGAGTCATAAATAAAATGAAGAATATTATGATAAAGATGGTTGTATGTTTCGAGGGAGTGTGATAGCATAGTCAGACACTCAGACCTGAATTATGGGAATGTGGCAGATGTGTGAGAACTGGCCAAGCGGCATGTGCCAAGCTTCTGAGACGGGAATGAGCTTGGCTGGTGATGTCAGAGACTTCAAAGGTGAGTGTACATAGGAAAAGCCAGGGAAGAAGCAGGAGATGAGGTCAGAGAGATGGGTTGCAAGACCTTGTCGGCCTCTGTAAGATGTGTGAAAGACAAGATGACCTTGGGTTACTGTGTTTTATTTTTTAATTCATTTATTATTTTTTTAAATGAAAGTAACCTTTTTTTTTTTTTTTAAGATTTATTTATTTATACAAGCACTGGGTACAGTCAGAAGCGCGGGAGGGTGAGAGAATTCACCAGAGTCAGAGCAGGGAGCAGAACAGGCAGACTGACGAAGTACACTGCTGAGGGGAGCAGCAGGCGGCAGGAGAGGTCTGCGTGCCATGTGGTACCCTCGCTGGTGGCCTGGGATCAAACCGGTGCTGCAGAGGCTGCGGGTAGCATTGCAGCCCAGCGCTCAACTGCTGTGCCACCGGGGAGGCCCCATTTATTAATTTTTTAAATGATTTATTTTCTCACATGGTCTTTTTTTAAAATGTAATTGATTTATTTGGACATTGGGTTATTTTAGAGCAGAGGAATGACATGATGATCTTGTTTCCTGGAAAATCTTCCAATGTCAAAATGAGACTAGAAAGAAAATATGCTCCAGTTTTTAATATCCTTTGTTTCAGAGATACTTATTACATATTTGTTAATGAAGGAAGGAAGGGACGAATCACAAGAGTGAGTTATAGTACAAAGGACTCTGACATCTACATGGACTCAGAAGAGTTGGCTGTGCCTCTTGTTGGCTATATCACCTTGGATTAGCCCTGAGAACTTTGACTGGGGTGACACCTCATTGAACTGTCCCCATGAGGTGTGGCGAGAGTCAACAAGAAGGTGGAAAACACCTGGTGGGTGACCAGGAGCTGTGTGGTTGTGTTAAGCCACAGTGATTTTGACTTCAAAGGCTTTGAGCACTTTGCACATTCTCTTCCCGCTCAGTCTGGCATCTGTTGTACCTTTCAGCTTGTACTCCTGTCAGTCGAGTGGCTTGCTCCCCTCTGTGTAAAGTAGCTCTGCCTTTATTTATCCTTCAAGCCTCTAGAGAGAACCCTCAGCTCCCGCACACAATACAATTCCCTTGTCCTTCCTTTGGCACCAATCAGCTGACAAAATGCTCTAGAGATGTTATCTTACTAGATGCTGGCAGCTCTGTAAAGGAAGCAGGATGCTCTCATTGGACTGGTTGGAACTCCTGCCTCTTTTCACGAGGCAGCCCATTCTCAGCTGTGTCTCTCCAGGCTAAAAAGTCCTGAAGTTTTCAAGTTTGTCTTCCTAGGAAGACGCTTCCTAGTAAGGATGATGTGTGCATAATTCCTGGGAAAGAGATTCTGCAAATTCTTCCTAATAACCACCATATTTAGCAGCTGTCAGACAGCCCTTTGCTTTAACCCCAAACCCTCTGCCTGTAACTGCAGCTCTGTCTGTCCTATTCTGGTTTCAGATGCCCTCTGGAGCAGCCTTATCTTCTGGTACCAAGATGCTTGTACCAGCTCCCTCTGCAGACGGTCAGAGTAGGGAGTCTTGGAGATCAGCCATCTCATCTTCTTGTTTTACACACGAGGAACCTGAGTCCTGGCATGATGTAGCCCCTGAGAGGCAGACTCACAGTTAGGGCTGGTGTCCTGAGGCCTGGTGGATTTCTACACCATGCGGATGCTGTGTGTGCCCCCAGCACCCAGCATTAGCTGCACAGAACTGGGCAAGCTTTCATTGCTGATGGCATAGTATAAATCAGAGCTGTGTTGCTGGGAACCTGTGAGATGTTCTTTCTAGAGTTCTGCTGGTGGAGTTACTTCAGAATGAGGAAACAGGAGGGAAGCCAGGTGAACCATGAGCTGTTGCTGGGCATCATGGGGCCCAGCAGTCTGGGTCCCGGGGACATGGTGTGGTACAGAGGGAGGTCCTGGGAGTTGGGCAGACCCGGTTCAAAGCTCTCTTCTCTCACTTTCAAACTGCCAGGGCCTGCAGGGGATCTCAGTCTTCTCATCTGTGAAATAGGGATTATGGGATATTTTGGGGTCGTGCTTCTCCAGTTCAGCTGGCAGCCAGGGTTGGGACTTGGAGTAGATGGGCTCAGAAGACCAGAAGGAAAAGGAAGTCACCCTTGCCATCACAGTCCTCACAAACCAGACTTCCCTGGGCTATGCTGAGCTTCCTTCAGATGCCGTTGAGTAACAATACCCTTGAAGTCCAGAAATGAAAACCAAGCAAAGACAAGCTGGGGGCAAAATACTTTTGGGGTCTGCCAGCTCAAGCTACAGTAAATGAGAGATGTCTGAGCAAACTGGGAGTCTGGCCGGCTTCCTCTTCCACACAGGGAGCGGCTGGTCAGCTGGCACTCAGTGGGGGCCTCTAGGTGAGTCCTTGTGTAACAGGTGGTCCCCAGGAAAGGGGGAGGTTCCAGGTTTCCTGCTCCACCCAAAAGGAGGGTGGAGCTGAACAGGAAGTTGCAGAGGAGACTGAGGAAGGAAGGAAGCAGGATGGGGAGGCAGAAGGAGACCTGGAGGAGGCGCATGGAGCCGAGAGACATGTGAAGAAACTGTGCTTGCCTTTTGGTCGTGGACTGGGTGACACAGATGTGGGTGAGAGACCCGTGGGCAGGTGACAATGGCGGTTTTTGTCTTGATTTTGATTTTGCTCTTTTCCTTCCAGACTTGTCTGGTGGTTTATGATCCTTTTCTGTGGGTCCCCACTGGAAGATGCTTTAGACTTGGGGCAGGCTTTGAGGACTTGCTCTGGGCCAATCCTGCTTGGGTGGACTTTTACCCACGAGGGGACGGGTAACTTTGGGTGCTTGATTTAGAAACTAGATTCTTTGCCTTTCCTGGATTGTTTCCTAATTGTATTAAAGTTCCTTCTCATTAAAGTCTCCTATGTTTTGTGTTGATGCGGCGGATGGCAGAACCTATTTAGAGCAAGCAGGTTTGCGGGGTCTGGGCTGCCCCTCTCCCTGCCCTGTAACACATGCATTTGAATCCGTGATCAGCGGATGCAGGGATCACAAAGCCTTTGGTATATTTAAGAATGGTTTTGTTTTGTGTTTTGTCCTTTCCTGGTGGAGGCAGGCAACGGGCCTACCTTCAGCTGTTCTCTTAAAGGTCATAAAATGGATTTGTGCTTTGCTTTGCAGCCTTGGACTTGTACCAGGTACTTGGGGGACATGGAAAGAGACACTTGAAAAAGACCGAGATGTGGATGAGAGACCTGTGGGGAGGCTGACAATGGCAGCCTTTATCTTGTTCATGATTTTGCTCTTTTTTTTCTAGACTTGCTTGGCCCCTTCTGCGGCCTCTCTCCTATGGGTGGGGCAGGGAATCTGGCACCTCCCCTCTGTGGATATCATGCTGTTTACAAAGGGTCTCCAGGCTGGAGGCCTGTGCTGAGGTCAGAGGGGAGCATTTATATTCCCTTCATTTATACTCAGATGAGGTGAGAGGAGCATCTTCTCACTCAGGGTTGGTCAACTGGTCTATTCATGCCCTGGAGCTTTGGGGTGAGCAGGTTAAATTTTACTGGCTGTACCCATGCTAAAGTGCTTGATGCTTAGCCTTGGCTTCTACCCCATGCAGATCTCATTGCCCTCACTTCCCTGCTCACAAGTGAGCACGTGATGAAAGAAGTTTATTACTCACTAAGAGGTTCTCTAGCCAGGCCCTGGGCTCACCTGGGACACACAGATCCCTGGGAAGCGACCTAGCATCTGCCTTTCTTGCCTACCTTAGTCCTTCACGCCTTATGTTTTGAATCCATGACACTCTGACATTCCCCACCCCTTGCTTATAATAGATAAACTCACTGAAGCAGCACAGGAGAAGAGAGAGCAATGGGGAAAGAGAGGGTCTTGGAGGATATGAAAAGAAACTAGTTACACTTCAAGGGCATTGAATTCACACGGGAAGCAGCCACATCTCCCCCAGGTCAGCTTTTGGCTATGCCCTGCCTTGGGGCTAAGTTAAGGCTTTTGATTTTCCTATAACAAAAGCTGTGCCTCCTTCTGAAAAAAGGAACTCTGGCTATTTAAGGCGGCCCAGTGCATACTAGGGTGAGGGTTTTGTAAACAACCTGGAGTCAGAAAGGAAAGAGGCTGATGGATAACCTTGCATTAGGTTGGAGTGGAATCTTGGCTCTCTCCCTCCTCCCCTCCCTCTCCTCCCTTCCGTGCATCCCCTCCACACTGGCACTGATCCTCGTGTCCCCTCCAGTGATCCAAGGGATATGAGATGGTGGGAGAGTCCTTATAGGAGATTTAACCCCAGGACCTTTTTCACCAGAGAGGCAAAGCATTGTCTAAACAATCTGTCACATGAAAGATGGGTCTCTGTTCTCTGTGTTTGGGAGTGCTAACAGAACATCAACTGTAAAGGGAATGAGAGGTCCCTTTTATCTTGGCCTGTTTCTTTTAAGCAGTTCCGTCACTCTAAGGATACCTCCCTGGTGAAAATATTTTGAATGCCCACTGCCTGCTTCCTATCTATTTGCAGAAGGGAGGCTCCTTCCCACACCCCACCCTACCTCTTCTAAGTGTTCACTCTTGCAAATAGTTGCTTGCCTACTGGTCCAAAGTAAGCTGGGTTGAAGAACAAAAATGCACATTTCATTTGGCTCCCATGGTAGAAAGAGTGGGGCCTGGTGTAATTGTTTGGACAAGCACATTTTGCAAAGTTGAAAGGTAGCGGGTAGTGTAAGAACAAAGGGCTTTGGAGTCAGTCAGAACTGAGTTCAGATCCTATCTCTGCTACTTAAAAAGCCACGTGCCCTTGGGCAAATGATACCCTCTTTATACACCTTCTTTGTAGGTTTGTTGGGAGAATTAAAGATAATACTCCTAGTGTGTCTGAAAGTTAGTATATACTAAAGACATGCTAATAACTGCAATTTTGATTGAAGTTATTAGCAGGCAAATGCTTCAAAAGGCTGAATTATTGAATACCTCGGTGTTATTCATTCATTCATTTGGGTCATCAACCAACAAACATGAATTCAGGAAAAACATTTCTTGAATAATAATGAGATTAGTAAGCAAGGAATTATGTTATGGCCCCTGATCTTACAACTAATCTGAAAACACTGACCTAGATGAAGCAATTGTTTGATCACAACTACTGGGGTCTCCCTGCATCCTCCTGCCTGAAGGTGAGAATAAAGTGCAGGACCAGGAGGCAAGTGGCTTCCCTCGGGCAAAGACTGGGTTCACACCTCCACTTGGGGGTGCCCTCTGATGGAATCTAAGGTATTTCAGAGCAGGAAATACTCAACTCTGTTTCAATTCAGTGGCAGCTGGTGGTCTAGAGAAGCTGCTTTGCCTATTGATACAGTTGGATGAATAAGACTAGAGCCACAGACAGCTGTTCAGGAATTGCTCATTTTGAGGTCTATTAAGTCAGATTCTTCATGTGAGAATTTATGGGGATTAAAATCAAAGTGTTTTTTTTTTTTTAAGATTTATTTATTTATGCATACAAGAACTGGGGTACAGGCCAGAGGTGTGTGGGGTGAGAGGATTCACCAGAGAATCCTACCCATTCCACTGACCTGGATTCATCCTACCCAATCCACTGACCTGGAATCCCAATGGCACGCTGAGAGCTGGTGAAGAGCCAAGAGCTGGGTGGCCAAGGGAGAGCCCCAAGGCCCACATGTCTGGTTTTATACCAAACCTGGCAGCTTAACTCCACACTCAGGTCCCAGCACCCTCCCTTCGGTGATGATGGGATTTGTCTTTCCCAAAGTCTTTGGTCTGGAGTGGGGGTGGAGTCCACAAAGCCTGTATGGAATTAGCTCGACATCCTTTACCCCTAACAGATCTACTGAAATACACTGCTGAGAGGAGCAGTGGGCGAGACAGGAGAGGTCTGCTGCTGCGCCATGTGGGGTGCTACAGTGGCTGTGGATGGTTTCACAGGTTGCGTCTTAATCCCTTGTACCACCAGGGAGGCCCCTAAAATCGAAGTTTGCCAGGAAACTGTCCAATGGAAGTAGGACACTTTGATCTTCTATTTTGCAATTTTTTAAAATATCTTTTGGAGCGAAGAAGGATGAGGTGGAGAAGGAGTCCTTGTTCTCACTGTGGTCCTCTGCATGCTGGCCTTCTGAGGAGCCGGATAGTTTCATGTGAAGGTGGGGTCCTGAGTTCCAGGTCTCCTGCTTTTGTTTGCCAGGTGCTCAGGTGAAGCCCTTCATCTTTCTGAACCTCAGGGTCCTCATTTGCAAGATGAAGAGGTTGGCAAGGTCATTGCTAAGCTTTTTTACAGAATAAATATTCTATGACAGACTTCCCAGGGTCAGTGTTTATGAAAATGTAGTGTTGTAAAATGTAGTGTTGTATTGACTTTTTCTGCTATAGATGTTGGTGTTTTAGAAGCTTCTGGACAATGTGTGTCTCTCAGGGAATTAATCTGCCATTTCCAAGTCAAGTCCTGGGTGTTAATGACATAACAAGGTCAGGAATTTGTGGGCCTCTAGGCTTTTATGTTACAGTGTCTGAAGCTAAGCAGTGGGCCCTCCAGGGCGGGCCAGGGGCATGTTAGTCTCCTGCTGAAATTAATAGTAAGCATTATATGTTTAATATCATGGTCTGGGGCCAACCGATGTTCTAGCTCTGCAGACAGCTTCTAGGGAAGTCATAACTCACTTGTCCCAGGATTCTTTCCATTTGTCTACAGATCCTTGCACATGGAGGATGAAGTTGTCACTTTATCCTTTTCCCTACAAAGTCACTAGGAATTGCACAGGCTAGAAATGCCTTGAGGAAGAAAATACTAGCACATGGTTTAATATTTTCTTCATTCCCTCCTTCCTTCCTCCCTATCACAATATCTATAGCGCCCTTGCATGCCCAGGTGCTGCTCTAGGCATGCGCAGTTCAATCCTGACTAAAACTGAACAGTCTTCCCTTAAGGAGCTTAAGCCCAAGGTAAAACTTCAAACTCTGGGAATGTGTTGAAGGAAGGGGAACTATTCTGTGAAAACATCTGTGGAAAAGACTGCTGGTTGCCTCCAAAATGTCCAGTCTCCCCTTTTATTAACTCACTCAATCCCTTAGAGAGAATAGTAGAACCAGGTAGAACATTACCTTGTCTAGCCTCCCTGAAGGTAAGGATGGCTGCTCAGCTAATTTTGGGGTAATGACATCCAGTAAAAGCTCATGGGTGGGGATCTTCTTGAGGTATGTAATGACTGGTGTCTTGGAAGCCCTTTGGTGAACGGAGGACCAGGGCTCTGAGCTAGGGTACATGGTAGAGCTGCCACCAATCTTGGTGCCCACCTCTAGACTGCTCGTTTCATGAGAGAAAGGACCCCCGTCCTACCAGGTACCGCCCCATGTTGTTTAAGCCACTATTGGGGTGGGGGGAGTCATAATTGCTTAGAGGCAAATACAATTCCCAACTGTCACAGACTTTTAACAAGAAAACCTATCCTTAGTGGGGAGGGTACCAAGGATGTGTGGGAGGTAACAGGTAGGTTGCAGGAGAGGGGAACAGCTGTTTTTGGACAAGCAATCAGCCCAGGATAGAAGCTCCAAGGGCAGATGACCTGCAACCCCATTGGAAGGTAAATTCCTTGAAGGCAGGGAGACACATCTGTTTGTCGCCTGTACTGCCAGGTCTTCAAACAGTGCCAGGCACAAAGTAGCCTCCAATACATATTTGTTGTAGCGATGAGTGAATAAGAGGAGGGGTACGTTTTTTAAATGGCTCGTGTATGTCGCTTTAGCTTGTCGTCTAGGTCAAGCGCGCACATCCTGGAATAACTGTCTGGGTTATGGGATTACAGGTGTGAACATGCAAAGAGGCTGTAAAAATGGTTCTCAATAGCAGGTGCTGGGGAAAGCAATACCAACAGTCCTTGTGGGGTTTTTCAAAAAACTGCCTGTCTTCTAAGCTCTGACCCCAATGCTCCCCACTCCTTGCCCCTCTCTCCTAGTCCACTGGTGGACTGAATGCTTTCTGAGGGCAGGGGACTCATCTTACTTGTATTTGGAATCTCAAACCCAGCACTTTCCAGCACTCAGTGAGTGGGAAGGAACTAGTGAATTACACTTAGAGTCTTGGTCTCTTTACCACAAGGCTGCTCCAACTCCCTGGCCAACTATGGCTACATCTACAGACCCTGGAGGACCAAGGCCATCTGCCTCAAGGCTGGCTTGAAGGTGGAGTCAGTTCAAGAAAAATGGGATTTCACCAGTGAAGGTTGATACTCGCTAACTATGAAGGGCCAGGTGGAGAGAGGACAGCAGGGGAGAGGAGGGAGGCCAGAGCTCACCTGACTGGGTGGGCTGTATGGCTACATGTTCCCGTCTACCATGGCATCACCTAGGAGTGCCTGCGAATCTACTCCTTGAAGCTTCCACTAATAGTGAGGGTGAAATAGATTAGATAAGGAAAGGATTAAGCTGCATTCAAACTGAATTTGGATTTCACTTCTGTAACACACTCAACCTCACCCAACCTCAAGTACTTGCTCTGCAAAATGGAGACAATGCTACCAATCTCATAGGGTTGATGTGAAAATAAAATGAGATAAATGTATAAAACACACTTAGAACAATGCTGACCCTTTTGCTGGAAAAATCAAGATTATATTGCTTTTCAAAAGCTAAAATACCTTGCTAATGAAGGGCTTAAGAGATAGAGAGTGGGAGGCATCCCAAAGATGGAAGGGGGTAACTAACACCTGTGGCCCAGCTCCAGGCCCTACCCAGATGCTTGACATTCCAGCCTTTGGTCCTCCGGAAGCCCCTGTTTAAATGCAGATTTTTATCAGCCGCTGTTTAATGGCATTCATTCAAGTTATTAGCACCTCAGCTCTAATCAGATTAACCCCAAGTATAAATGGAGTCATGGTCAGGAAATGTGGAGTGAAAGAAAAAGATACCAGCTAGAGGCCCTTGGATGGCCTGGATGGTCTTTGAAACTGGGATGGCCTTGGAGGACGAGGAGGTCTGGAAAGAGGACTGTGAAGCTGGGAGCAGAGCTCGCTGTCCCAACAGTGAAGGAATGATGGGACTTGCACAGCTGGGAGCTATGCCCGCGTTCCTGCATTCTCTCTCCCCCTTGCTTGCTCTCTCATTACTCTTTATTGAGGCAGCATTGGTTTACGGCTCTGTGTATAACTGAGAGGTACAGGTTCACCCTAGTCCTACGTGCATTACCACACCACACCCACCACCAAGGCACCCACAGACCTTCATCATGGGCCATGGGGTCCCCTCTGCTCTTTTTTTTTTAAGATTTATTTATGTATGCATACAAGAACTGAGGTACAGGCCAGAGGCACAGGAGGTGAGAGGATTCACCAGAGACAGAGTGGGGAACAGAACATGCAGACTGACTGAAACACACTACTCAGGGGAGCAGCGGGTGAGACAGGAGAGGTCTGATGTGCCATGTGGGTAGCTCCCTGCCCTGGGATTGAACTCATGCAGCAGAGGCTGTGGACAGCTTCACAGCACTGCGCTCAACACCTTGTGCCACCAGGGGGGCCCCCCTCTGCTGTTTGCTCCTCACATTCCCCTCCCCTTCCAGTAGCCACTAGAGGCCCATGTCCCATAAGGATGGGGGAGCTAACCAGGTAGAAACGTGTCCTTCCTACTTCAGGGCCTTTCCCTCTCTCCTTTCTGTGACTGCACTTCTTGGCCAGGTCTCTTGGTCCAGTTTCTGTGTAGTGACCAGGTGTGTAGAGGCTTTGCCCAGACTCATGCAGGTACCCTGGCAACAACTCACTCAAGTTGGTCTACACCTCTTGCTCCCTGCATCAGGGCCTGTGTTCCCTGGAGATCCCCCTCAAGCTCAACTGCAGAGCACCCTGGAGTGACAGGTGGATCAGTTGAAGGGTAAGTGCTTTCTTCCTTTGTACTCCAGAATTGTGGTTCTGTTATAGGACAGGGAGAGGGGCAGCCCAAGCCCCGCAAACCTGCCTATTCTAAATGAGTTCTGCCATCCGCCGCATCAACACAAAACATATGACACTTTAATGGGAAGGAACTTTAATAAAAACTAGGAAACAATACAGGTAAGGCAAAGAGTCTAGTTTCTAAATGAAGCACCCAAAGTTACCCGTCCCCTCGTGGGTAAAACTCCATCCATATGGGGTCGGCCCAGAGCAAGGCCCCAAAGCCTGCCACAAGTCTAAAGCATCTTCCAGTGGGGACCCACAGAAAAGGGTCACAAACAACAGGACAAGCCCGGAAGGAAAAGAGCAAAATCAACATCAAGATAAAAGCTGCCATTGTCACCTCCCCATGGGTCTCACCCACATCTGTGTCACCCAGTCCACGACCAAAAGACAAGCGCAGTTTCTTCACGTGTCTCTAGGCTCCATGTGCCTCCTCCAGGTCTCCTTGCTCCATCCTGCTTCCTTCCTTCCTCAGTCTCTTCTTCTGCTTCTCCTCTTCCTGCTCAGCTCCACCCTCCCTTGGGTGGGGCAGGGAACCTCCCCCTTTCCTGGGGACCACCCTGTTACAGTTCTGAGATGTGTTTCTTAAGCTGCTCAGGATTCTCAAGGGATTTAACATCAGTCACCCTTGGCGGTGACCACCTCAATGAAGCATTTTTTTTTTAAATGCTTTGGTGGTTTTATTTTATTTATTTACTTTTTTTTACCTTAACATTTATCATTTTTTAAATTTTTTTTAGACAATATTCGCTTCCCCTCACCCCCTCAGAATTTCCTGTGACGCTTTTTTTTAAAGATTTATTTATTTATGCATACAAGAACTGAGGTACAGGCCAGAGGTGTGGGGGGCGGTGAGAGGATTCACCAGAGACAGAGTGAGGAACAGAACAAGTGTATATAGACTGAAACACACTGCTGAGGGGAGCAGCAGGCAAGACAGGAGAGGTCTGCTGCGCCATGTGGGTCACCTCCCTGGCTGGGGATCGAACTTGTGCTGCAGTGGCTGCAGGATAGCTTCATAGGTTGCATCTTAACCCCTTGAGCCACCAGGGATGCCCCGTTGAAGCAGTTCTTACACAGACCCTCCCTTCTCTGTTTTCACAGCCCTGCTCCCCAGGGTCACATGGCCAGATAAACATTAGTTTCGGACTCTGCAGGTTCTATATCCAGAAGTGGGAGCTGCCCCACCCAGAGCCTTGTCCTCAGGACACAGCCCACACCTCTGACACTGCAGAGACAAGTTCACCTGCAGTTCTTGGCTCCAGCTTCTTAGATGCTTCCCGGGCAGTTAAGTCTTTCCAACCTCCCACCCCCACCCCCCAACTCCCTTCCACCTTTTGCCCACTGCCCTTCCAGTTCACCTGGCTGCTCTGTCATTGCTCCCTAAGAGAGCTCTTCTAGGAGAGCGGAAGCTGGGGGGTGGCAGGGAGAGGATCTTACTCACCTTCACACTTATACACTGTGCTGACTGTCACTTCCAGGTGCCCGGCTGTCTAGGTTGTATCTGTTTGCTGGAATATGGGGCTTCTTACTGACAACAAACAATGTCCTGGGGCCCAATGAAGGCTTTTGCCACAACTCAGTAACCTCAGCTCTGTTCCCCAAGTTTGCTGAGGCTCCTGCCTCCCTTCTGGAAGGTCCCGGGAGGCTTTGTGGTGATGGCTAAGGTCTTCCTTGTGCTCTACCACTTGGTGGCTTCTACTGGGAAATGTGAGGTCACTCTCCCTTCAAGATATTATACCTTATGGGGAGGCTCCTGCGATTATCCAGCTCCTCTTCAATAAACTGGGATCACCCTCTCCGTCTCTGGTGAATCTTCTCATCCCCCGCACTTCTGGCCTGTACCCCAGTTTTTGTATGCATAAATAAATAAATCTTTAAAAAAAAATAAACTGAAGTCAGAAGATGCTGAATGCCATTAACTGGTGTTATGTGTAAAAGTATTTCTTCCTGAGAAGATGCTGCCTATATAATGTGGAGTCTTTATGAAGTAGACACATAAATGATTCTTCCAAGTTTGTTGTTTACCTTTTCACGGAGGCATTGTTATTAACGTTATTTTGTTTTTGTTTCACAGGAGTCGCAAAAAGTTTTTACAGGTAAAAATTCATTTTTCTTGTAAGCTTCTGAATTTTGTGTCGTTCTTTCTAATTTTTTTTTTTAAGATTTATTTATTTATGCAAGTACTGGGGTACAGGCCAGAAGCGCGGGAGGGTGAGAGGATTCACCAGAGACAGAGCAGGGAACAGAACAGGAAGACTGATGAAATGCACTGCTGAGGGGAGCAGTGGGCATGACAGGAGAGGTCTGTGCACCATGTGGGATCCTCACCAGCTGGCCAGGATCAAACTAGCGCTGCAGAGGCCGTGGACAGCTTCACAGCACTGCGCTCAACCGCCTGCGCCACCAGGGGAGGCCCCATAAATAAATAAATCTTTAAAAAAAAGAGAATATGAGACAAAAAATGGTAATATCAAAGATCAGGACAATCCTAGCATGTACAACGAGTTTTTGAAGGAAGATAATGTTGGAAATGAGAAAGCATTAAGTAGATTATAGATGAAAACATTTCTAAAAGACGTTAATATGCTCATTGTAATGGTTTTTCAGGAAAATATTTGATAATAAATTGTCACAACTGATGCATATCTCAGTAAAGTATTGGAATTCTAGGACTGAGAATTATTTTAAATTTGAAAATTCTAAAATGACAATCTTGTGGGTATCCAAACAAAAATTATAGTCATCTATGAATGCTATCAGGCTGGCTTGAAACATCTAAAGAACATTCTAAAGGTGGAAGAAAAGTGAAGCAAGGTTTACCAAACCTCAAGGAAAAAGTGTCTCATGAAGATATGCACCAAAAACTGTCACATTACATAGAGGCACTAACAGATATATTTAATCATAGAAAAATTTTGGAAATAGACCACCTAAGAAGTTCTCTTGAATAGCTGTTAGATTGAACTTATTAAGTTGGCATTTTTCTGGAGTGAAAATGATCAAATATAGGCCATTTCATATGGTTTAACTTACTACTTAGTGCCAAAAAGATAAATAGAAAAGCCACACTAAAAAAAAAGATTTAAATATAGAATGACAGTTTAAAAGCGTGTGACTCATGGTTTCAGACAAGAATGTAAGAGCTACCAATTGACAATGTAGAAATAATCTGCAAAGGATAAAAACCCTGAGGTAGGGAAGGTGACCGTGGGTCCCCACCAGGAATTCGCTGCAGGTTTTCCACCCATCCTTTTCGACATCTAGCACGGTGTCCACTGCTTCCTGGAAACGTACCTCAAGCCGGATTCCATGAAACAAAAGGCCGACCCTCTACAGGATTTCTTCTTCCTTTGCTGACTTTTTCTTTGCTCTACTTGTAACATCTTCAACTCTACTCACCCCTAATGGACTCTGCCCTGGGCCCCTATCTGTTCTCACCTAGCGCTCTCTCCCCAGAGGCCTCAACCTCCCTTGTGGTTTTATTATGATCTGCCAGTAACTCTTAAATCTATATTTTTAGTACAGATTTCTTCGGTGGAAATCTAGTCGTCCACTAGAAATTTCCATCTGGGGGTGTTTTTGGAAACTTAAATTCAACATGGTGAACATGCTCTTGCGTTTATACTTTCTCCCTTCCTAAATGATGTGGCAGCCCACTCAGGGGTCTTAAGCCAGAAACCTGAACATAGTTCTTGACTGTTTTTTTTCTCTCACCTTTTACAATCACCCAGACAGAGAGTTCTGTGACTGAAAGTTCAGAAAATCTCTCAAGTGCATCCATTTCTAGCCTGCTCCAGTGCCACCACCTGAGACCAGGCCATGGCTGCTCTCTGTGTTGCCTTCCCATGTGATCATGGTATGTTTTTTTCACAGCCCTTCCTACTCATATCGCTGATGGCTTCCCACTGACTCTCCAGATTGCAACCAGAGTATACCCTCCCAACATATAAAACCCAATCATATTTAAAATTCTTCAATAGACTTTCATGACCATTTGGTCTCCTTTACAAGCCTTGCAAACTCCTTCTCCTCCAGCCTCCACCTTTGCTCATTGTAAGCCAGGTCCTGCCTCACACTTCATATACATTCTAACCCCGAGTTCCCAAATTGGCGGCCCATGGGCCCATTAAAACCCACAGGTGTGTTTTATTTGGCACATACAGTATATTTTCTTAAGTTGAGCCGACATTTAAAATCAGAGAATTTCTCGTAAAAATCCAGGTTTCCAGATTCTTTTGAAAAATTGGAATATACATTAACACCCCTCCTCCCACCATGCTTGCATGACCATAATATGTTGTTCCACTACAGGGGCACGAGGGCTCTCGTTTCCAGTCTTCGACCTGTTGCCTCCATGACATTACGGCTGAGTATTAAAGTCACTATTGTATTTATACTGTTTTCTCTACCTACACTGCTCTTTGCCTAGCCACTCCACTTTTCCTTGGGTCTCATTTATTCATCACTCCCCCATGGAGAGTTTCTTTCAACCCTAGGTTCCCATTTACAGGCTTCCAAAACAAACACAGCATGTCTTCCATGTTGGGGAATATAGTATTGCTTAGGAAAGAAAGGTGGTGGCTTCTCAGGCCATCAAAGGGAGAGGAAATAAGAGCATGGGACCACCCACCAATATCTCTGAGCACACCATGTCCCTGAGCAGAAGGCTGACAAATCACTCCTCACCGTAGGATGTGCTTTCCTGGGGCGGGATGCCAGTGGCTGTCCATGCCTTGGGTTATCTTGTCTTTCTGGATGCTGTCCTTAAGCTCCTGCTGTGATATGGAGAATCAAGTCCATCTAGAGAGAATCAAGTCCTTAAAGTTACAAGGGACAAGTGCTTGTGGTAGGAATGAGACATGCATAGGTGAACAATACAGAGTCTTATCTTGAAAAGAGTAGGTGAGCCAGTGGTGAAACATGCACAAAAGCAAATAATGAGAGTGAAAGTATTAAGAGCTCTATCTGCAATGTACACTAAGAATAGGGAGCAGGAGTGAGGAGTTCTGCTCAAGCAGTCAAGAAAAGCTATAAAGAAGAAAGGGCATCTAAACTGAATCTTGGATAAACCCACAATAACACAAAACTTGGTGAAGAAAAAGAAAGCCCACATTTGGGAAGACAGCATAAGTCCATCCTTATTCCAAGGTGTGAAAAAGGACTTAAGGTAACAGTGTTTCAAGACTTGTAAGCCAAAAATCTGATAGAACTGAAAGAAGAGACAGGTAATTCCACAGTTATTGCTGGAGATGTCAATGCTCCTTTTCTTATTAACTCTTACTCTGGAGAAATCACTCTACTTTTTGCAAACTTTGTCCATCCATAAAGTGGGGGATTTATTTATTTATGCATACAAGAACTGAGGTACAAGCCAGAGGTGTGGGGGGTGAAAGGATTCACCAGAGACAGAGTGGGGAACAGAACAGGGAGATTGACTGAAATGCACTACTGAGGGGAGCAGCGAGTGAGACAGGAGAGGTCTGCTGTGACGTGTGTGTAGCTCGCTGACTGGGGATCGAACTTGTGCTGCAGTGGCTACGGATAGCTTCATAGTGCTGAGGCTTAACGGCTTGCGCCACCAGGAAGGCCCCATGCTTACTTTTTAGCATTGTGGGGATGAAATAGATGTGGAAGAACTTAACAGTCTTCCAAAAGTTGCACAAAGGCAAGATTTATCACTTCCTATTCAAAATAAGAAAATTTGTTCAACAACACATTGCAAGAAAGTCAGCAGACTCTGGGATCCATACCTCTGTCAGGCACTAGGCTTGATGCAGACTTCTAGAAAGAATTCAGATAATTTTAACACCCTCAAGTAGTCACAATCTGATATAGAAAGCAGACACTGAAAATTATGCTATATATTTTCATATTATATTTAATGTAGATATATCATCTATTAATATAGATATTTATACATTAAAATAATAATTTGAAGTGAAAAATCTTTAACTCAGAAGGACACAGAGGGTACCAGGCATCACCAATACCTAGTTTTTCTTGCATGCACTAAGTCAACAAATCCATACTTCCTGGATGCCAGGTCATCCTGGATCTGTACAGGGGGTGAGCTGGGCTAGTTCTCTTCATCTGTAGAACTCACGTTCTTTTTTTTTTTTTTTTTTTTTTTATAGAGGCATGTTTTTTTTTTTTTATTTATTTATTTGTTTGTTTTGTTTATACAAGCACTGGGTACAGTCAGAAGCACGGGAGGGTGACAGAATTCACCAGAGCCAGAGCGGGGAGCAGAGCAGGCAGAAGGACCGAAGTACACTGCTGAGGGGAGCAGCGGGCGGCAGGAGAGGTCTGCGCGCCATGTGGGACCCTCCTGCTGTGGCCGGGGAGCAGCCGGGGATCGAACCAGCACCGCAGAGGCCGCGGGCAGCTTCGCAACCCAGCGCTCAACCGCTGCGCCACCAGGGAGGCCCAGAACTCACGTTCTTGGGGGGTGAATGGGGAGGAGATGCTGGTGCTCACTTAATAAATAAGTAAACAAGATCAAGTCAAATAATGACAAGTGCTTGGGAGGAAATAGATCAGGTGATAGAAAACCCCCACTCCCTCCAGAGCACCTTTAGATAGAGGGAATAGAGGATGCCTCATTGATGGAGATCTTGACAGAGGAAAGCTGGTGGTGGGTAGACCCCTGTGTGCAGAAAAGAAGGGTAGAGACTGAGATGGAGAAGCAGCAAATTTGGCTATATATGCTGTCTCCTATCAGTTTTGTTGGGTGACTAACTTCCACCTAGGCGTAAAGATATCTCTGCAAATTTCTCAGAAGGGACTATTCTGGGGGTGGGTAGATAAGAGGGGAGCGGCATAGCCAGCTGCCTCTGTAAACCCTGCTTAGGGGCCAGCACCTGAGGGTGCCAACCTAGTTCCCTGCTGTCCACCCTCGGGAGAAGGACAGGGTAATTCCCCTCTTTGAGTCTCACGCTTTCCTCCATCCACTCCTTGTCCAGTTTCCCTGAAAGTGTGAGTGTGTGTGTATGTGTGTGTGTGTGTGAGAGAGAGAGACAGACAGACAGACAAACAGAAAAAGACCTTTCCATGAGGTACTTATATTTAAGCCAAGAATCCTGGAACACTGAAAAGCCCAAAGGAATGAAACCACTACACTGAGAATATTCAGGCACCATGGAAAGCAGAGACCAAGTTTTCTTTGGGGGCAGGAGAAAAGAGAAAGGTGCAGTAACCAAGCAGCCTGCCCCCAGCCCCAGGAAGGGACTGTGAGCTTGGCAGATGGGATCCTCAGGCCTGCTGGTCCCATCCTCCCAGATAACTCCAGGATTCAGCTCCCAGTTGTTCCTCCAGATAGCGCTGTGGGAAGGAAACAGAGGAGAAAAGACCGTCTGAATTCATGCTCCTGATGCTGTTGGGGCTGGAGTGAGTTAGGGGTGTGTATGTGTGTGTGCCTGTGTGTGTGGCTCTGCGTATGGAATTCCAGTTTGGGGAATGTTTTACATAAAGTGAGTGTCTCGCCAAGTCCATTTCCTCCTGTCTGCCCCTTTCCCAGAAACAGTGTCCACTCCTTCAAAGCCAAGTCCTTCTGGTTGTCCATTGAGTCCCTCCGGAATGGAGAGAGGGGCCTCTGCGGGGAGCTGGGCACACAGAGGCAGCCTGGGTGGGAGGTTTGGGGGCACCCCTGGGCTCAGATGCCTCACAGATGAGGTCACATCCTCTCCCTCCCCAGCTCCTCCTCGGGATGAAAGGCAAGCGGAGACTGCAATGTATGTGGAGCGGGAAGGGCCAGGCTTGACTTGGCCAGGCCTGGAATTACATAATAGTGATGTGAGCATGGGGGTGGGGGCCCAACCTTCACTCTTGGGGGAGGGCAGAAAGTGAGGCCTGTCTGCCCCCCAGGCGCCTAGAGAGGGTCAGGAGACACCAGGCTGGGAGGTAGAGGCTGGGAGAGGAGGTGCAGCCTGGGAGAGGTAGAGGGGTGCAGAGGGGCATTGTGGGGCCACCAGGGCAGAGGTGGCTGCAGAGCAGGCCCCTGCTCCAGCACATTGTCTGCAGGAAAGCAGGCGCCATCAGCTACCAGAATGGGGAATAGGGTGACACGTTAAATGGCTGTGATGTGGCCCATGGAAACATTCTCTTGAAAAGGGGGTGAAAACGAGGAAACTACAGAGAAAGAGGAAATAGGGAACAATGTTTTGTCCCACACGCTGGGGATAACAGGGCGCACTGACTGGAGAGCTGCAGGGACCTGGCTTTGCAGCCTTCTAAATTCACTTGGAACTTTATTTTGAAAATGACCCATTAACATCGAAAGTGTCTCATCGTAACTTTAAAGAGCTGTAATCAGTGTGACTTTTGCCATATTGACAATTTATTGACCTTACAAAATTCACGTGGTTATATCACTTTAAAATGTATCAAGTAGAATCTAACAGTTAACCTGCTTCTTATTATTCATTTAAAAATATATTTATAGGCTCTTAGGAGTTGAAAGCTTTACATAGTTTCTTGTAGTGCTTGAACCCCACAGAATTTTATCTGGGATGGTGATTTTTATGTTTGAAAATGCTTTATTGATCGTTTTGTTATCCACTAGAGTGTGGATAGCAGTTGAGAGGAATTTTTATTTCTATGACTTTAACAATATACTTATTCTTATAAATAATTATTAATTATTGACAATTGTCAAAAAGAAAGAAAAAGAAAAGCATTCTCAACTCACCATGCATCTGTGGATGAGTGTTATTTATGGGGTTCAATATCAGTTCCACTCTCATTTTTAATTTTTACGGACATTTAGTTACATAAAAAGTACATGGCAAGGGAAGAAATTTGATGATGGCAATGTCACTCAACTCTTTGAACTACTTCCAAGTTATTTGCTAACAAATCGCGTAGCAATGTATCGTCAAAACGATTTTTTTTGGTCAGTTGACAATATATCAAGTGCTAAGTCTGCCTTCAATTGTTTGAAAACAAAGAAATAAAAGCCATTTAACTTACAGTTGTATTTGTACTCAGAAAATAGTGCCATTCTCTTCAGTTCCTGGGAATTCAATTTTACCCAGACTTATCATTGACTATTAATTATACCTGTTATTCTTTCACTTAAAAGCAGCTTCTTTAACCAGATGGACACAGAAAAATTCAGGAAAAAAGAAATGTTTGGTAATTTTACTGTATCTTTATTTCAAAATGCTTTTATTTAGTCACTTGCCTTAAATACATTTCCATCAGAAGCATGGTGGTTTAGATTTAGCTTTTTCAGTCTGTAGAAAATATTGAATGGATAGGAAATGTTTTAATATTTAAATATTAGCGTGCTAATATTAACTAATCAACCAACTAGCCCAATCAGACAGCTGCTGTCACAAAGAGCCTGCTATCATTCCTCAATTCCAGAAACTGTGTTCATAGGAATCCTTGTAAGACGCTTGTCACTTCAGGATTCAATTGACAGAGAGATGAGAAGCAATGACAGGGAGGCTTGTTGAGCGATTGCCACCTGGATGAAGTCTGCAGGTGGGTCCTTCCTTGCTCCCCACTGAGGCTCCCTAAGCCATGTTCTCATAGGACTCACCCTCAGAAACTACGCAGCCTTCGGCAACAGAGGGATGGAAGAGAGTAGTCCGTGAAAACAGCTGTTTTTCCCTTCCACTCTACAATTTGTGGATTTAAGAACATTCCACCCTTGGACAAAAGAGCCCATTTTTAAGGCCAAGTTTTGTCCTTGACAGAAATATGTATAAAACAGAAAAGAAGGGGCACCCTGGTGCCTTGATTAAGACTTTGCTGACACCAGTCTTTCAAACTGCACCCCTTTTTTGATGCCGCAGAGGTTTAAGACAAAGGAGCAACATACCGATGTGCAATTCCAGGATGGAAGAGAGGTGCGTTTTTATTTTGAGACATGGCTTAAGGGGATGGTGGAAAGAGAGGTGAGAACAGAAATCCAACCTGATACTTTGGTTGTGGAGGGTCCCCCATCTTCAATGCCCAGGTTTGAGCAAAGCTTATATAAGGAAGTTGATGGAGATGGATTCCTTTCAAATGATCCATGTTCATATACCCCGAGGACAGTCTGTGGCTTAAAGGACCAAGACCCAAGCCCGATATGGTTGAAGTCCACACTGACAGCTGCCTGTACCTGAGATCTTGCTAAGTCCCTTTCTTCCCTGTCCAAATGACACCCCTTTATAAGGAGTGGGATGTGGAGGCCACAAGCTATGCTGCATCTCCCCCCATCTTATTAGGACTGCTGATTTTATATCCCCGGGATTTTCTTTTTTTTTTTTAAGACATGTTTTTATTTATTTATTCATTTATTTGTTTGTTTGTTTTTGTTTATACATGCACTGGGTACAGTCAGAAGCACGGGAGGGTGAGAGAACTCACCAGAGCCAGAGCGTCTCCCCAGGATTTTCAAACCCTTCTCTTCCTCTCCATCTTCTACTCTTGCTTTAGAGTAGTCGTAGACATCACATCTCAACTTTCAAACTGAGTTCTCCAGCTCCATCAGAACCATCCTCCATACCACTGTGAAGTGATTTGGCTAAAATGCAGATCTGACCATACCCTCCCTTGGACAAAGCCCTTTCTGGCTCTCTATCAAGTGTACCAGAAAGTGCAAGTTCCTTATGATAGTGTGCTGGAGTGCTACCTGCTTCCTAGACTAATTTCTTATCTTTCCCACTTTCGATCATGTGTCCCTGTGATGAAAAGTGAAGTCCCTATGTGACCTTCACACTCTACAGTGACATAGTGATGGCTTGCCCAATTTCAGGCACAACAGAGTTGGTATTTAGTCACACAGCCTTATTTGAGTCTGTAAGATCTTTCTGCTTGCTCTCCTGTGATTTCAGGTCTTACTATCATCAGTTTCTTTCTTCTAAAATGTACATATCCTTGAGAAAGATACTACATGCTCTCTCTGTCACTACCTTAAAGAGGATCAGTTGAAATGTTGCCCAGGCAATTAGCTGAGTGATGGGGTGAGATGCAGCAAAAGGAGGGAAAAATATTTTGGAATAAGGCAAAGTGCCTAGCACAGATGGTCCAAGTGGGTTAACATGCGGCAGGAGAAATTCTTACTGGGAAAGCTGATGGAACACTGAAGGACTTAGCTGAAGGTGACTCTTACTGCTATTTGTCTCGTGTTTTCTGGGTCTGGTTACTATGATAGTGTTAGAAAGTGGAATTTGTTGTCACGTGCAGGCTTTCCAAAAGGAAGTGATGTCCAGCCTGCTTTCTGTCCTAGGGATTGACAGTCTGATTGTATAACCACGAAGAGAATATCTCTCCACCCGTTTCCACAGCATAGCAGCATTGGGGCCTGGCCAGGCAAGCAGCTGTGAGGGATAACATTCTGTAAGGGGTATTAAAACATCAGTGACATATAACCAAACACAAAATGTTATTTAGCAATAACAGCTTTTGGGTATATGTATGTGTGGCTAGATGACTCACTTGGTGGATATTTGTATTGGTGAAACCCCAAGGGAAATACTCAAGTAACAAGTAATAGACCCTGCTCTGCCTTCAAGGAGACTTGATGTAATCTACTCGAGGTCTTCCTGATTGGGGGTGTGCAAGTATAGGGCCAGACCTGAATCACTTGGGACAGTAGACAGCATCTTTACATACACATACACACACACACACACGTATACCCATATGCATATATACATATATGAAGCTATACATAGCTTTATTGACATGTAATTGACATATAATATTGTGGAGGTTTAAAGTGTACAAGTGTTGATTTGATACATTTATATATTGTGAAATGATTACCAATATAGCATTAGCTAACACTTCCAACCCATCACATAACTACCTTTTCTTTTTTTGCAGTCAGAACATTTAAGATTTACTCACTTAGCAATTTTCAAGTGTATAATACAATATTATTAACTATAATCACCACACTATACTCTAGATTCCCAGAGCTTTTCATCTTATCACTGGAAGTTTGGATCCCTTGACCCATGTCACACATTTCCCCCACCCACTGGCCCATGGTAACCACCACTCTTGATTTTTTTCTGATTCCAGATAGAAGTGACAGCAAACAGGATTCGTGTTTCCCCGGTAACAGTATCCTTACTGTGTCCCTCTAGGAAGCATAATACCCTAAACCAATGTTCAACATCTTCTGGATAAAATTTGATCTTATGCATTTTATAGCAGATTCTAACACTTGGTAGGGAGGTCTGGAGCCTAGAGGAGTAAATTCAATTCTCAGGCAGTTATTAGCACATTTATCTGGTGGGATTTAAATTATGTCATCTGATATGGTTTTATCAGATATCAAAGCAGAATTTTGATAGCCACCTGTTTGAGTCTAATAGCTACCTCTCAGTTTAGAACTGGGGCAGGAAAACGAGTGTTATATATGTGCACCCTGCGGCAGTTTCCTAGAGCTACAATAACAAATGACTGCAAACTGTTTGACTTAAAGCATCAGGAATTTATTCTTTGCACATCTTGGAGTTCAGTCTAAAACCAGAGGGTTGATGGGGTCATTCTTCCTCTGAAAGCCTAGGATAGACCCCCTGCTTGCTTCTCCCAGTTTCTCTTAGGGGGCCCCTGGTGTTCCTGGGTGTGTGGCAGTTGTGACCCTTGGCTGGGCCTCTGTCTTCTCATGGCCTTTGTCTCTGTATCTCTTCCTCTATGTCCATGTGTCCACATTTCCCTTTTCTTTTTCTTATCTAGATACCAGTCACTGGATTCTGGGATGATCTTATCTTGAGATCTTTAACTTAATGACATGCACAAAGACCTTATTTCCACATGAGATCACATTCATAGTTGTTCGGGGTTAAGATTTGGACATGTCAGTCAAAAAATGGTCAGAAGAGCTAAAAAGAAACTTCTCTGAAGAGGAAATGCAAATGGCCAACAGGCATATGAAAAAATGTTCAACATCACTTGTAATCAGGGAAATGCAAATCAAAACTACCATGAGATACCATCTCACACCAGTGAGAATGGCACATATTAAAAAAACTAGCAACAACAAATGTTGGCGAGGGTGTGGAGAAAAAGGAACTCTTCTGCACTGTTGGTGGGAGTGCAAACTGGTCCAACCACTATGGAGAGCTGGGTGGAGATTTCTGGACCTACTAAACATAGAGCTTCCATAGGACCCAGCAATTCCACTCCTAGGTATTTACCCAAAGGACACAGAAACATCAATTCCAAAGAGCACCTGCACCCCTATGTTTATAGCAGCACTATTTACAATAGCTAAGCTTTGGAAACAACCCAAATGCCCAAAAATGGATGACTGGATCAAGAAGAAGTGGTACATATACACCATGGAATATTACTGAGCAATCAAAAAAGAGAAACACATGCAGTTTGCAGCAACATGGATGGCGCTGGAAGGGATCATGCTCAGCGAAATAAGCCAGAAAGAAAAAGAAAAATACTGGATGGTCTCACCATAGCAGGAATCTAGAAAACTTAAATAAGGGACTAGGAAAATGAATAACTATAAGAAAGTGAAAATCAAAATCAACAAAAAACTATGAGCCAGAGACACTCTATGGGGGGTAGAGGGCGGGAGGGGAGGGATTGGGGTCAAAATAAGGGGGTTGCAATTGTATGGGGAATATAAAAATAAAATTTATTATTTAAAAAAATAAAAAATAAATAAAAAAGATGAAAAAAAAACTCACAGTAAAAAAAAAAGATTTGGACATGTCATTTTCGGCAACCCTATACTACCCACGAAGTAGCCACTACCCACTATACTCCCCCAAACACTAAACTCCATCAAGGAGCAGAGAACATTGAGTAATGGACCATGACAGTTATAAGGAGCACCTGACCTGTGGTGACTGAGACTTTGAGTGTGGCCCCGGGGGTGCTGAGGCTATACTTTTGCAATTGGAACATTCAGAGCTTTGACCTTGACAACTGGTAGTTTGCTTACATGATGTCTTGTGGCTAGTTTGGATGGCTGTGCACCTGACTTTTAAAAATGTAAGTTTTGGGCCTCCCTGGGGGTGCAAGGGGTTAAGCACAGCACTGTGAAGCCTCTGCAGCACAAATTCGATCCCCAGCCAGCCAGGGAGATACACACATGGCGCAGCAGACCTCTCCTGTCTCACCCACTGCTCCCCTCGGCAGTGTATTTCAGTCGATCTGCCTGTTCTGCTCCCCATTCTGTCTCTGGTGAATCCTCTCACCCTCCTGCACCTCTGGACTGTACCTCAGTTCTTCTATGCATAAATAAATAAATCTTTTTTAAAAAATTAAATAAATAAAAATGTGACTTTTCATTGAAGTGCACTTATCATAGGTAGGCAAGTTGATGATATTTGATGACATGAACACTCTTATGTACCCAGTGCCTGCCTTAAGCAAATTACTACCTGCCAACTATCAATAGCATCCTGGTTTCTAGGAACATATTGTTTTGTTTGCTTTTGTAATTGATATAAATTCAGTTATACAGGATGAACTTCTCTATGTATATCTTCCTTAGCTCAAGCTTGACAGGTGATGTTAGCCTTTGGTAAGCACAGGCATGTGGGGCACTCATGCTGGTGGGCCATTGTAGCTGAATGTTACACAAGGAAATGACTGGTTACATGGGAACAGAGGCAGGTTGGACCTCGGCAATGGGGTGATTTTCAGATGGAATTAGGAGGCAGAAGCAGCAAGAATTTGATGAATAGGAGATGTAATGGAAGATTAAGGAGACAAGGATCTGATTAAAGAGAAATGCTAGCATTCCATGGGTCTTCTTGGGTGTCAGAGGGCAGGACAATTGTACCGGGGTTCTCAGCAGGTTTTTCATCTGGAATCAGGACTTTAAAGTGAAGTTATGGGAGGGGCACTGGAGTATGGGATACAATATTCTTGGGGTGGTATGTGTGACAAATGTATATAACCCCTAAAACAATTACAATGATATGAACCAACTTTACCTCAAAAACTTTGGGGGGGGGGAATTAAAAGACAAATGCAAAATAAATATTATATATATATTACATATTATAAATATATATATACACACACTAATAAAAAAATAAAATGAGGGTCTGCAAATTTTGTAGAATTTCAGTGTTTTGAGTTTTAGAGACTAGCAGCAGATCTCTTTAGGCAGAAAAATGTAAACTATCCCAAACTTCTGTTCTTTTTAAAAATATTGCTTTAAATTGCCTTCATGACCAAGAAAGGGGACCACAGAGGAGCTAGCTTTTAATTCTTTTTTTTTTTAAAGATTTATTTCATTTATACAAGAGCCGGGGTACAGTCCAGTTGCGCTGGAGGGTAAGAGGATTCACCAGAGACAGAGTGGAGAACAGAACAGGCAGACTGACGAAATACACTGCTGAGGGGAGCAGCGGGCGAGACAGGAGAGGTCTGCTGTCCTGTGTGGGTTGCCCCGAGGCTGGCGGGGATCGAACCGGCATTGCAGAGGCTACGGACAGCTTCACAGTGCTGTGCCCAATCGCCTGCACCACCAGGGGAGGCCCTAACTCTTAATTCTTATTAAAACTTGCCCACAAGTTCAAGAGAAACCCCCAACCTGTGATTTCTAACTCTGACAGATTAGTTACAAACTCTGACTATAGCTCTAAATATCAACCATTCAAATTAAGGCTTCTCCTCCAGAAAAATAGAAGATCTTATTAGGAAAAAAAAAAAAGTAAGGAGTGTTGTCCTTTATCATAAAGAATGTTATCTTCTAAGCTTGTAGTGGAGACATAGATCTTAGTGTATATATCTTAGAAATAGATCTAAGAACAAGATTAATTGTTCTTAAAAGGGGGAATCAAAATAATGCTCATATTTTTGATAAAGAAATGGTGTTTGGATTCCCCTGAAGTTCAACAAAGAAGAAAAGTGAAATAGTACAAAGGACTGGAATGACTTTCACAGGCCAGCCAGGATCCAGGAAAATTTGAGAACTGTCTGTCCACTGAGCTCTGCCGTGAGAAGGGCTTAGAGTGGGAGTGCATTGTAGAAACAATTGGCAACTGTCCCTTGTAGGATAGGACAGCTCTCCAACATGGTTACAAATGAAAGACCAGAAAGATCACTGTAAAACATTCAATAAATTATGTCATTCCTTTTTGCCTAAAGTAATACTGAGAGATTCAAGGAATTTGATGTCTAAGGCAAAGCACAGGGAAGAAGAGATACATTCAAGTACAGTGAGACAGGACAAACACAGAACAAGTCCGGCTGGAGTGAATACTGTCCTCAACCAGGGCCTCTGGATAGGATTCTCCATTTTAGTGTAAGGAAGGTGGGCAAGATTTGTTTAAACAGTGGGGGTGTGCAACAGACCCAGAGTAAATGATTTCATTTCTCTCATTCTGGGAAATCATTTAAGAAAAAAGAATAGAGGGGTGTCCCTGGTGGCACAGGGGTTAAGGACACAGCGCTATCAAGCTATCACCAGCCACTGCCAGCCATTGCAGCTCGAGTTCAATTCCCCAGCCTGGCAGACCTCGCCTGTCTCGCCCACTGCTCCCCTCAGCAGTGTATTTCAGTGGATCTGCTTGTTCTGCTCCCTACTCTCTCTGGTGAATCCTCTCACCCTACACACTTCTGGCTAACACCCCAGGTCTTGTATGCATAAATAAATAAATCTTTTAATAAAAAAAGAAAAAACTGGAGGATTATGTTCAGAAAATCATTGTTGAAAAACCAAAGAAAGGACTGTTTCTTCATGAAATCAAAGGCCAACCTAAAAAACAGGTTAAACTGACTCAAAGAAGCTTCCTGAAAGAAGTAGGGGGGAAATGAGAGAAAGTACTCGTGCAGTATCCTACCACAGCAGGGAAGGATAAGACAGAAACAATGAAATCAAAGGGCTGAAATTTTTAAATATCTATAAAGAGGAACATCCGGAGAAGTATATGCAGAGCAGAAGCATCACCACAGCTCTTATCTGGGATTCTGCCAAGCAATCCTCCAACTGGTACAAGTGGACCACGGAGGGGTGTATTTCTTAGGAGACAGGTTTCCCAGGGCTGAGTAGGACCTGCCCACAAAGCAAATGGAGATACACTTGCCCAAGGAGGCACTGGAGAGCAAAGGGAAATGGACATTATTAAAATGTTTGACCTTTGGAGAAAGGAAGATACCTCAAGTAAGAAGACCTGGTGTCTGGAGCTGCCATTACGGTAGATCACTAAACTTAGCAGAAAGGGTGAGGAAGTCTCCAAAGCACGGTCTCAAGGAGGCAGTGTGCCTGGTGTCCTCAGCCCATATGGCACTTTGCTTCTTGACAAGAGTAACCTCTGAAGGGGAGAGTTGCCCCTGTTGGGCTTAAGTGGACTCCAGACCCCAGTGTGATGTAGTCTGGCCAGCATCCTGGAGGAAGGGAAAACGTTTCTGTCCACAGCTTCCTTTCCTCACACCCTGCATGTCTCTCCTTGGTCTTTGCCACACTACCTAGGGGACCCATGGCGAATAATTTTTTTTTAAGATTTATTTACTTATGCATATAAGAACTGGGGTACAGGCCAGAGGTGTGGGTGGTGAGAGGATTCACCAGAGACAGAGTGGGGAGCAGAACAGGCAGATCTACTGAAACACACTGCTGAGGGGAGCACAGGGTGAGGCAGGAGAGGTCTGTGGTGCCATGTGGGTAGCTCCCTGGCTGGCCAGGATCGAACTTGTGCTGCAGTGGCTGGTGATAGCTTGATAGCTCTGTCTTTAACCCCTGTGCCACCAGGGAGGCCCGGGCAATAAATTTTTGCTTGTGATGACAGCTCCCAGAGCTGGGGATTTTTTGCGTGTGCGCCTGGCACAGCATTCATCTCTTGGTTTCAACTTGCTAGCCCTTGAGGCACTTTTTAGATGAGGCTCCTGAGAGAAACTGGGTCACCATCCCTTCTGAGGTGCTGAAGAAACCACGCTCATCCCAGCTAGACCCAGCCCAGGCCTTGGCTGCTGAGGAAACCCAACTCCCACCCAGACACCCACAACCCCTGTCTTGCTCTATTTTGTTTCTGACCTTCTGGCAACCAAACCCAATTTGCCTGTCTGTGGCTGGGGCAAACGCCTCCACATGGGGCAGCAAAACTTCCTTGACCAAGGGGACAGTACATCCCTTAATAATCCTAAACTTAATGAGTAAGTTGAATTCAGCAAACAAAGAAAGGATTTCAAATATTAGCTGGGAAGATGTGTGCCCAGCTCTTTATATTTCCATGTAGAAGACCCTCCATTAGTGTAACTCTTGTCCCTCTCCATCCCTCACCCACATCTGATGAGGATTCTGGAAGAAGGGACTGAGCATGATCCTCGGGCTCGCCTTTCTTTGCTTGCAGGCAGAGAATAGTCTGCTCTGCTCCTCCTGCTTCACCTCAGCAGACCTGCAGGTGCTGCCGTCAGTGATCACACATGGGCTAGTGGGCCATGTTGGGTGGGGGAATCTTAGGGAACTTGCTTACACAAAATACCTATAGTCGATCTCAAGACTTTGACTAGATAATACTTTGATTATCTGTCTTCAATTGGAACTGACCTAGGAATGAAGAGCTACAATTTATTGGGGTCCCTCAAAGCCTCCTTAAGTCAGCATTCATAGTTTCTTGTATGTAAATGCCTCTTTAAGAGCTACTCCATGTGTAAATTGCATGTGTGTGATTCCACCCCAACACACACACATATTTTGAAATGGGTCAGAATAGTTTTAAAATTAAGTTAATCCTCCTTTTAGAGGTGGAAAAATCTCATTTCTTTCTCCCATTCTAAATTGTGTCTGGAATGCACAGAAGTAATAATATATTTGCCTTTAGTATTGTAAAGATTAAATGTGAAATACTTTGACTGTGCCTGACATGAGGTGGGTGCTCAGTAACTGTTAACTATTATTTTAGTTAGCTAGGGGGAACCCTCCCCCCAAACAAATTGTGATGTACAATAAACAATATTCTGCACCTTCCTCTTTTGCCTTAGCAGTTATATCTTAGATATGGGTCTCATTAGTATAAACAGAGCCACCTCATTTTTTTTCATCAACTGTATGATATATAACGGGATGGATGTATTAAAATTTATTTAACCAGTTCCCTATTGATGGACATTTCGTTTCTAACCTTTTGCTTTTACAAATAATCCTGCAGTGGATTGAGCAAATGTTAATTTTTATATGTCTAAGTGCATTTGTAGTTCAAATTTCTGGAAGCTTCCCTGCTGAGTCAAAGAGTATTGAACAAATATTTAAAGAACCACTGGTTTGAAGGGGGATTGAGTTATTGAGTGGTGTCTACAGATCTTGGTCTGTCACTGTTTTCTAGCAGTGAGCCACAGAAGAAAAAAAGCCTAAATTCAGAAGGTCTGATCATGCTCCACAACCCAGGTCGGAACTCAGCAACACCATCGAGGTGATAGGACCCTGTGGTGGAAAGAAAGACATGGGTTCAAATCCCAGGTTGCCACTTGCCATTTGTACAAACTTGGGTAAATCAGATTTTTCACTTAAGAATTACAAGAAAATAAAACATATAGGAGGAATCAGACAACACCTTGGCCAGGTCATCAGAATTCACATCATCAGTGAGAGACAGATGGTCGTCGTGTGCCTCCAGCCATGATGCCCTGAGAAGGACACAGCATTTGTATAGAATCTAATTAGGAAGCCACATCAGAAAATCCCAAATGGGGCCTCCCTGATGGCACAAGGGGTTAAGTCTCAGCACTATGAAGCTATCCACAGCCACGGTAGCACCAGTTCGATCACGGGCCTGCCAGGGAGAAGACCCACATGGCACAGCAGACCTCTCCTAGCTCCCCTCAGCAGTGCATTTCAGCCAGTCTGTCTGTTCTGCTCCCTACTGTGTCTCAGGTGAAACCTCTCACACACACACCACACACTTCTGGCCTGTACCCCAGTTTTTGTATGCATAAATAAATCTTAAAAAAAAAGAAAGAAAATCCTAAATGAGGATGGAGGACTGTATTCATTTTCTTTTTAAGGTTATAAAAAGGACAAGCAAGGCTATAGAAATATTCCAGATCTACTCAGTGCAATATGGTAACCACTAGCCACTAATGACTGTTGAGTACTAGTGACCCCTAGCAGTGCTGGAAGAGTAAACTGGATTTCAAAGACATGGTAAGAAAAAATGTGAAAAAAACGAATGGAAATTTTTATATTAATTACATGCTGAAATGATAATGTTTGAGATTGTGTGTAAAAGAAAAACATATTGTTAGAATTCATTTTACCTGTTTCTGTTTTTATAATGTGGCAACCAGAAAATTCTCACTTAAAAATGTGGCTTGCATAAGAGACATAACAACAAAAAGAAGAGCTGATCCTTGAGTAGAACCAGTGTTGAAGGAGAAAAAAATGGGCTTTATTGAGTCAATTGCCAAAATTGGAATTCAGGTAGCAGATGAGGGGAAAGAATTGTATCCATGTTGGGCCTCCCCGGTGGCACAGCGGTTGAGCGCTGGGTTGCGAAGCTGCCCGCGGCCTCTGAGATGCCGGTTCGATCCCCGGCTGCTCCCTGGCCACCGGAGGAGGGTCCCACATGGCGCGCAGACCTCTCCTGCCGCCCGCTGCTCCTCTCAGCAGTGTACTTCGTCAGTCTGCCTGCTCTACTCCCCGCTCTGGCTCTGGTGAATTCTCTCACCCTCCAGCGCTTCTGACTGTACCCAGTGCTTATATAAATAAAATAAATAAATAAATTAAATTGCTTAAAAAAGCAATTAATTTAAAAAAAAAAAAGAATTGTATCCATGTTAAACTTACTGTAGTTGATAACTGTTCTGTGTTAGTATGCAAGATAATATCCTTATTTGTAGGTAATACACAGAGAAGTATTTAGGGGTAAAAGGCCATGAGGTATGTAACTTATCCTGAGGTGGGAGGAATGTGGTGCCATCAGGCACTGGAGGCTCAGAGTGGCTGGAGCCCAGGGAGGAAGGTGCAAATGGAGTGAGGGGAACAGGGCTGGACGGGACAGGACTTCCTGATCTGTTATGGATTTTGACTTTCCTCCAGGAGGAAAGTCAATGAGAAAGGGTGAGCAGTGAGAAAGGGTGAGCGTGTCTTAAGCTGAGAGCAAAATGATCAGATGTTGAGGTTTAAGGTGATTATTTTGGTTTCTGAGTACAACACAGAAGTGGAGAACACAGTTCTGAGACTGGTTTAGGGCAGGTGCAGGGAATTTGAAATAGAAGGCAGTAATGGAGGTGAGAAGAATGGGCTTGAGCATTTAAAAGGGAGTTAAAATCCACAGGATTTGGCAATGAATGGAACATGGGACTGAGAAAGAGAGAGACAGAGAGAGAGAGATCATTGTGTTGAGGAAAACTCCCAGGGTTCTGGTATAAACAACTCGCCATTGCAGAGTTAGGAGGAATCCTGCAGGCACGGCACAAACTGCTTTTTGTGAGGGGAGGGGACTCTAAAAACCTAAGTTTATTTGTGCATGTGGGGACTGAACGAGATAAGCTTCCTCCTCTTCCGATGCTGCCCCAACTTGCTCCTTTCTCCCCGGCTTGTCTTCTCAAGGGCAGTGTCTGCTCATCACGCCCTCTCTCTGCACACCGAAAACATTCTAGTAAGGTCCCCATTGGCCGCCACATGGCCAAATCTGATCGACTCAATCCTATTTGACTTCTCAGAGTCATTCAACTATCTGGCTTCTGGAAAAACCCACCTGGTTTTTCTCTTTGAAGGCTGACTCCTTTGTCTCCCACTTCCCCACTGGGGCTCTTGCTGTTCTTGGGGCTGTACCTTGGGCCTTTTATGTTCTCACTCTACACCTCTCTTCCCCAGTGATTATGTCTGTTTTCCTGACTCACAAAACTACATCTTCAGTCCAGACTCTCCAATGAACACCCAATCCAGATTTCCAAAATCCTACTGGATATTTATGTCTGCATGTCCAGTCAGCCCTCAAACTCAACCGGATGTACAAAGAGGAAAAAGAATTATCCAGTTAAAAAGTGTGTAGAAGAGATCTCTAGAAAGAAAAAAAAAAAAAAAAAACATGTCCCAAAGGGAGCTCAGTTTTTTCTCCTTTTCCTTGTGCACAAGGAAAGTAGCCAAGTCATTGTAGACTCTTCCTCTCTCACCACCTCCTTCAGTCATAAACACTTAGAGTCACCTCCCTAACATCTCTCAGGTCCACCTTCTCTCTACCCCCACAGCTAGCTCCTTGGATCAGACCCTCCTCTTCTCAAAGCTAAACTCTCGAACATGTACCCCAGTCACCTGTCTGCTTAGAACCTTGTACATCTCCCCTTCTCATGGTACCCAGAAGGAATTTTGCACAATCACAATTCAAGCTCTGGCGCTATCCCTGAGTCAGGCGTCTGGCTCTTCGTCCTCCCTGCCCTGACTTGGACTGTACTCCGCTCTCCAAACTGATGTCTTGCCTGGCTGTCTCTCACAATGTGCGAAACCCTTTGCTAAGAGCTGTTCTGAACAGTTTGCCATCTGCATCACCCAGACTGCTTCACGCTCCGGTGCCTTGCGGCAAATACTTCCCCTGTTTCTGATGCCTTCTGAGTTCTGGCTGGGAAGCACCTACTCATCTCTCAAGAATCACTTCTCCTAAATGACCAAGAATAGTAGAGAATTACATAATGATGACTGAATGTTGGTTTCTTTATTTGCTCTATTGGTAGTATGTATTTTTTTTTTTAAGATTGATTTTATTTATGCATACAAGAGCTGTGGTGTAGGTGGGGGGTGAGAGGATTCACCAGAGACAGAGTGGGGAGCAGAACAGGCAAATGGACTGAAATACACTGCTGAGGAGAGCAGTGGTGAGACAGGAGAAGTCTGCTGCGCCGTGTGGTTTAGCTCCCTGGCGAGGGATTGAACTCGTGCTGCAGTGGCTGTTGATAGCTTCATAGTGCTGAGACATAATGACTTGCACCACCAGGGAGGCCCTGGTAGTATGTATTTTGATATACTTTGCTAGGTGATTTTAAGAATGAAATATATTATGATTTTTAGAAAAGAATCAGTTCTATCCTAGTGGTGAAGACTGAGACAATTTAAGTAATATGATAAAGATAGCAATGGATTATAACAAGTAGAAAAGAACAGAATAAATATTCACAAGTCCATACTAATATGAATAAATAGAAGCAGGATGTTTGCATAGTCTCAAAGCATCTCCTCACAAGACATTTATTCATTGCAACAGGGAAAACAATAACTTTACAGTGAAGACATTTAGTAGGCACCAGCTTACTAAGTGGTCAAAGTAAATATCACCAGACATGAGAAATCTTGACTTTAAGTAGCTCCTGTTGTGATGTACAAAGAAGAATAGCTCAACATACATGAACTCAGTCTAACCATGGGGACACATCAGGTCAATCCAAACAGAGGGACATTCTACAATACAGTTCATGAGTTCATGGTCAGGAGTTTTCCATGGACATATATGACTGTTTATCTCAGCTACATAGACTCCTTTTGCCCATTTTGAACTCAATATGAAATGAATCCTCTAGAACATATTGTCTTTCACATCTGACTAAATTTGCTCAAGAGTATGAGACTCATGCATGTCCTAGCAGACAGCAGTTCTTTGTTCTGCTCTGCCTTGTAAGTTACGTGTTACAGAAGCTGCATGGAAGGTAGGTGTTTCCTGGGTGTGTGCATGAGTGTGCACCAGGTGCAGATGTGCATGTGTGTACAGGCACATGTGTACGTGTGTGTGTGTTCCATGGTTTCCTCCTCCTGTGTGTGGATGTCCATTTATCTCCAACTCATGGGGTTCACCCTAAATTTCAACTTCCTCCTGGTCATGGATAATTTGCTTGTGGAAGAAGCTTCTCCCCAGGGTGCATAGTAATGAAAACAATCCCAGTCACTGTTAAGGCATCAAGGTCATGCCAGGAAGAAGCCCTCGAGGGATGATCAGGGAGCCCTGGGAACCTGAAAATGGAGCCAGAAATGCCAGGGAGATGTGGGGCAGTGCTTCCTCAGGCCAGAGAGGGAGGAAGCCCTGTTTCCTTCCCCTGGTCCCCTCAGATTCTGTGACCTGTGGCAGGGAAGTTGTGGCGGAGGAAGGAGAGGGGTTGTACAATAGAACAAGTAGGGAGTAGGAGCTCTGAGGCTTTTTTGATTGTGGACTTTTTGAGCTTGTTTAAGGTATTTGGGATCCAGCAGCTTTTGACCTATGGGTTCTGAGGAGCTTCTCTCCACCTCCTGTCACTTTAAGCCAGGCTATCTTTTAAGGGAGGAATAGAGGAGGTGGTGGAGGGGTGGGGGGTAATCCATGATGAAGAGAGAGGCTGAGATGCACAGAGAAAACTGGGAGCTTCATGAAGAAAACACATCTATTGAGTTGCTGCACGGGCCTGGACTTCAATTCTCAGAACCGGCTTCCATGTCTCTCCGTCTAACCCAGAGACGACTGGAACACAGAGATTAAGTAATTTGTCCCGATCACACAGTTGACAGGCAGAAGAAATAGGATTTAAGCACTGGTATGGCTGATTCCTAGTTCCTGCTCCCCTTAGGAGCTCCCCAAGTTCCCCCATCTTCCTCCTTCTTCCCCCTTCTCAACCCCCTCCGCACCCCCTGAAAAATACCTACTACTCACTATGTTCTTTTCCTAACAATAGAAAGCTGGGGGAGATTGAGAGCAGAACTTGGTGAGGGATTCAGATATGCATGTGGGGCTGGAGCACCCCATCTCCAGCCCCCATTGGTGAGTGATGGGAGGAGAGCAACCCCCATGCCAGCCCCGCCAAGCCTGGACCACTGCAGTTGCCCTGACCTTGGCCAGATCTCCTTGGGCGTCTTAAGCCATAGCTCATCATCTTCATTTAATTTTTCAGAACAGCCGTGTGAGCTCGCAGGACCGGGTCGTGCCTGTTTCACAAGGGAGACTGCTAGAGATCTCGATCGCTGCCTGGGGCGAGGAGCCCCGCTCCAGCTCATCTGCTCCCATCGCTGTGCATTGAATAAATGCCCTTGGATGTCCCCAGTGCCGGCAAAACCGTCCAAGTCACCTGGCAAAATGGGTGTCGAGGTGAGGAGGGGTCACACAGGAACTGCTCGCAGCTGGCAGGGGCCGTGAGGCGAATGCAGCAACATCTAACCCGGAACATGTCTCTGCCAGCTGTGGTCTCTGCTCCAGAAATCCACTCAGTGCCCCTCTTGCTCACCTGCGGCGTTTCCTCAGCTGCCTGCTCCAGGCCTCCCGAGGGGGCCCAGGCTTCCTCCTAACCACCATCTCCCACCTAACCACCATCTCGTATGTCCAGCCTCAGTCAAAGATTAGGCCCTTTCCTCAGTGGCTCTGGGCTGGTGTCCCACAATCTCACATCCTCCCCACGAGCGGCTCTCTGTGCTCTTGAACACCCTCCTTCCTGCCTCCGTGGCCTTCTGCTTGGTCACCGGGAGAGCTGAGGGCTCTGACCAGCAGAGAGCTGGAGGCTGCTCCCCAGGGAGGGGTTTGATGGGTGAGCACAGCACACGGGGCTTGCCCTTCCCCCAAGGTCTTTGAATGTCTGAGCCTGTTCCAGAAGACAGTTCGGCCTTGAGGATCAAACTTGTGCCCTGAGATCACATGGGACTAGTGCTGAGTGTGTGGGTGTGTGTGTTTGTGTATGTGTGTGTGTGTGTGTGCGCACACGCATGTTTAAATTCAACAGGGGTTGCTCTCTTTGACTGAGTGGTTTGTTGTTTTTTAATCACAGTTGAATTACTGTTGTTATCTGTTATCTACTATTTATTTATTGCTAGACAAGTCCCCTGAAATCTAGGGATTAGAGTCTAGATCTTGGGGCTACACCTGAAGAACATATGGAGGGACAGAAAGAAACACAGTGAGCCCAGATTCAACATATTTAATGTGACGTCCCAACAATGGTATCACAATGATATGGGTCTGTGGCTCGGAGGAGTCCTTGGGTTCTCCACATCAGTCAGAGCGAAGAGAGGGAGGCAGAGAATGACCATACACTCACTTATGCATTTCTGTCATGGCAACTGTGGTGTCCACAGTGGTGATAGAAATTGGGGATGTGGGGAGTCTCCCTGGCGGCACAGGGCTCAAAGTCTCAGCGCTAGCAAGCTATCGCCAGCCACTGCGGCATAAGTTCAATTCCCAGCTGGGGAGCTGACCCACCTATGGCGCAGCAGACCTCCCCTGTCTCACCTGCTGCTCCCCTCAGCAGTGTATTTTGGTGGATCACTCTGTCTCTGATCACTCTGTCTCTGATGAATCCTCTCACGCCCTCGCACCTCTGGTCTACACCCCAGCTCTTGTATGCATAAATAAATAAAATAAGTCTTTAAAAAAAAAAGAAAGAAATTGGGGATGATAAACAAGTGAGATTTTTTCCTCCAAGTACATCAATGTAAGTTATAATAGGATTATGAGGTGTTAAAACCATGGTCAGCTACAGAGGTCAGCTACAGAGGCAAAAATAGAGATTCCTAAGCTTGACTAGGGAACCAAGGGGGCTTCCCCGAGGAGGTGACATCTGAGCAGCTTCTGGTAGGAACTGAGCCACTAGAATGAGCCTTAATATTTTCATTGCACTTTATGGTTTGCAAATTGCTTTCACATTCATTATCTTAGATAATGTCCTCTACAGTCTTCTGGAGTTACCTAAGATGAAAGACTCCAATTTGACACATGGTGGAGGGCAGCAGTGCTGGAGGTTAAGCGGATTGCCCAAAATCACACCTGCCTGCGCCCCCTCCCCCCCGCCCCTCCACAGCCCCACACCTAGATCAGCTGGTTTCTGATTCTGGGCTCTTTCAGTTCATTACCAGGTGGCCTGCCCCCCTCCTAAAGACTTGTTGAATACAGCTGAGGCCAAGAAAGCCATTTTCTGATAATCCCAGGCAGGTTTCCTGGAATCGAGTGTGGGGGATCTGGGGGGTACCTCAAAATAGCTCAGGCACCTTGCCTGGGACTGCACCCACAGGAAATCCCCTGGTCTGTGGCCCTTCTCATAGACAGTTTTGACCATCTGCCTGATGCGCTGCAATCCAGGGCAGGCTCAAAGCTACTTCCTGGACACCCCTCAGCTCAGCCCTGAGCTGGATTCAAGACCGTGGGTGGAATGGGCTGGAAAGTCCACTAATTGCCGTGGCCTTTGTTTCTGGGGAATTCCACCCTCACCCCCATGGCCCTTTTACAGCTACCAAAATATCCTTCTGTGTTTAAAATTAGGAAGTAATTGACACCTGTCACTGAGAGTAATCAGAGTTCTGTTCCCCTTTGTCTTCATTTTCCCCTTTTCCTTCCCCAATCAAGATGTCGGATTAAGACTCTCCGAGTTCCCATCTTTGGTAGTATTTATACCATATTTTATTACGTTCTACTGAATGTTAAGTACATAGTAAGGCCAGAGTAATTCTCCCTGTAAACCTTGAACCTGACAGATGAGGTTCTGCAGAGCCAGAGGGCCTTCCTCTGTATGGTGGCTCTCAGGCCTGCCCCTAGCATTTGAGGGCAGGCCAGGGGGTGCCAATGGAAGCCTAGTCCTCACTCCTCTTCCCACCCTGGTTCCCTTGGGGCCTAGGGATGGATCAAAAAAGGGGGCCTACCCAGGACTAAAAGGGGGCTCAGTACACTTAGGAAAGAGGACTCTGGGGTCCAATGCCAACGCATGAAGTGCAGTTAATCCAAGGGGGTAACTGATCAGAGGGAAGGGTCCAGAGGGGGCATGAGCAGGGCTCCCTTGCCCGGATATGAGGTGGTGAGGGCACCACCTCATATCTTCCCGACATGCAGTACATATACCCTCAGGATGTAAAGGTGCTGTTTTGAAGGTTCTCCCCACAGCCCACCTCCCCCTTCCTGGCATGAATAATATCACACTGTATACTTTGTACTGTGACTTGCCCATTTTGTTTTCACTTACTGTGCAGAGGGAATTTTTCCACATAGTTCTACATTTTTTATTTTAATTGCACATTTGTGTCGTGTGGGTATGCTTATATTGTAGCTCGTTGAAGAAAAGTAGCATTTGTTTAGTACAGGTTTTTTGGTGCTATCCCCTAATACAAGCATTCTTGAATAATCTGGCATTCTAAAAAATTGCACCCTAAAAATAACAGGCTAAAACAACAACACCTTCAAACATTATGCAACTTGGACAGAGCTCACTCACACCCTGACAAGATGAACAGGATGTGGGAGTCACGCATAGCTCTCCATCGAAGGGTTGCTTCTGGGGATGTTTATTAAACTCTAGAAAGGTTCAGCTGCCACAGGTGATGAGACAGAGAGATGGACTCCCCGCCAGGTGGGCACTGGAGGAAGTGCAACCTACTTCCTGGGATGTCTCTCTCGGGGACTACACCCCAGGTGCAGGCATGCATTTGAAATTTTCTTAATATATATCTGAAAGTGTTCTGGCCTCAGCAGAAGCCACATTGAGGGCTTTTCCCTTTCTTGCTAAAGGTTATCATGCTTCCCCTGGTTTGTTATCTGCTCCTGGAGGTTATCACTCCAACTCTGGCTGGGAAAAAGGTCCATGAGAACCAGCCCAACTTTCACTTCGTAACCAGTCTCCCTGTATATGCCAGTTGTAGGCGAGCTCTTTGGGGTCATAAAAATATATGTTACAGAAAAAAAAGATGGTGTAAAGGTGACAAGAACACAATAAACGTTTGCAAAAAAGAGAGGGTAGAGAAGGAAGGAGGGAGGGACTGAAAGATGAATTAAAGAAACAGACAGCAAACACCTTTGGTTGAGAGCATGCTTGAAACCCACCAGGTCAGGGGCTCCAAATGAGGGTTTGTGGTGGCCCTCTGAAGCTTCTTTTTAAAAAAAAAAGATTTATTTATTCATGTATGCAAGAACTAGGGTACAGGACAGAGGTGTGGGGGGGTGAGAGGATTCACCAGAGACAGAGTGGGGAACACAACAGGAAGATTGAGTGAAATACACTGCTGAGGGGAGCAACGGGCGAGACAGAAGAGGTCTGCCGCGCCATGTGGGTAGCTCCCTGACCAGCTGGGGATCGAACTCGTGCCAAGCAGCAATGGCTGCTGATAGCTTCATAGTGGTGAGACTTAATCCCTTGTGGCACCAGGGAGGCCCCTTTGAAGATTTTTGATGAAGTTCTTGCTGGTCTGAAGGAAAAATGAAGACTGTGTGTAAGTAGAATATTCCTTGAAAGAGTGTTTTAATTCTGAGATTGTCTTTCCTTTTGTTATTTTAATAGCCTTTCTTTGATAGCAAATGGCATTTCTATATCTGTATTTCTCTCTCTCCTCCCCCATGCCCCTCTCTATTCTTACTTGGCAAACTGTAAGTCATTAATTTTTAATGGGTCCTTAATCTCTTGGTGAAGTTTTGCTCATTTATGAAATGGGAAACACTGTGTTTTAGGCAATCCTAATTTTCAAGTAAAATGGTGCTGGTGCTAAATCAATGCTGGGAAATGGTAGTTGGTTGATATCTCAAATCATAGACTCCCTTAAGGGTCCCAGAAGCAAAATCTTACACGCCAGCTTCATGGTAAAATGCATATAATTCCAGCTCCTAAATGCAGTTCTCTCCACTCCAGGAAGAAAGGGTATGTGTGGAAGTTCCCTCAAGTATAGCTTCTGATTTTTTTAATAATGTGAAAGGGGGGAATTTTACACAATGTGAATGGAGATCCAGAGGGTGAGGTGGAGCCCTAGATCTCCCACTGAACTCTGATCACCTAGCCAACAGAACTGGCCTCCTGAGACTGCTACTTTGGCATTTGGGTCATTTTTGAGGTGAAGGTAATCAAAACCCAACAGATGCAAGAAAATATTAACCTCCCTCTTAAGGGCCGAAAGTAATTTAGATATAGGGCCTGAGCAGAAAGGGAGTTATCATGGAGACACTTCCAGGGAATGTGAGCTGGGTGTGGTAGGCTGGGGGGCTTAGGAAAGCCTGTTTGTTCACATTCCTCTGTGTCTGTCTCTGCACTGAAAGGCAAACATTTGTTTACCAAACAAGCATTCTTCTCATCTTCCTCCCTTTTATTTATTTATTTTTTTTCTAACGATTTATTTATTTATTTATACAAGCACTGGGTACAATCTGAAGCGCTGGAGGGTGAGAGAATTCACCAGAGCCAGAGCAGGGAGCAGAACAGGCAGACTGACGAAATACACTGCTGAGGGGAGCAGTGGGTGGCAGGAGAGATCTGTGCACCATGTGGGACCCTCCCCGGCGGCCGGGATCGAACCGGTGCTGCAAAGGCTGTGGGCATCATTGCAGCCCAGTGCTCAACTGCTGCGCCACCAGGGGAGGCCCTCATCTTCCTCCCTTTAAAAGTCAAAACCCCCACCCCATTTTCCTTACTTCAGGATGGCATATAAACCTGTTCTTGGGCCTCCCTGGTGGCGCCAGGGTTAAAGTCTCAGAGCTATTAGGCTCTCCGCAGCCATGGCAACATGAGTTCAATCCCCGGCCAGGCAGCTACCCATATGGTGCAGCAGACCTCTCCTGTTTGACCTGCTGCTCCCCTCAGCAGTGTATTTCAGTGGATCTGCCTGTTCTGCTCCCCACTCTGTTCTGGTGAATCCTCTTACCCCCGGCATCTCTGGCCTATACCCCAGTTCTTGTATGCATAAATAAATAAATCTTTTTTTAAAAAACCTGCTCTTGTCTGACTTGCCCTTAATTTTCATGTCCTTGAAGCCCATGGATGTACATTAAATTTGTTTTTCTCCTGTTAATCTGTCCTTTATTACAGGGGGTGTCTCAGATAAAAACCTAGAAGAGCAGAGGGAAAAGTTTTGCTGCCTACACAACTCTCCAAGAGTTCCATCTGGTCCGCTGGACTTGGCATTCTGTACCCTGTACCTGCAGGGAAGAGGCTGAAAAAAGGCGCTCGGGAGAGGGTGCTTGTGAACTTCAGTGCTGCCCCTGTCGCTGGGGCTGAGGGCATATGCTCAGAATTCTCTCTGGTTAAGAGAAATCAAAACTTTAGGTCAGGGATTTCCTCTGTGGGCACCAGAGACACCGTGGCTGCCTGCTGTGACTCTGCCACCACCTGTGGGTCAGGCCACCTCTTGCAGGAGTCACTCACTACGGGTCCTGTCTTCAAAGCCTCCCAGACTAGTGCCTTCCGTGTGGTTTTGGCAGATTTACATGTAAACGGCGATGAACTGCACAGCCTCTGCGTAGCTTCCAGATTCCGTGCTCCATGGTCCTCCCATCTCACCCTAAACTGGTGCTCCTAAGTGTACAAGATTTGATAAATCCAGTTACAAGGCCCACACATGTAGAGAAAGAAAAAGAAGCATCCTTCAAAATATCTATTATATATAAGCAAAATGCAGAACACTAGGACATTACCATAAGGGCTAAAAAAGAACGTATGAAGAATATCCATACTGGAAAGTATTCGCAGTCTGTTAGAATGTATATCATCCACCGGTATCATATGTAATGATTTATCCTGGTAGCCTGGAGAGACGGGGGATAGGGCTGGGAAGGAGCCTTTCCATCCTATAAACTTTGGTAACATGAATTTTGAGCGATTGAGTTTCGAAATGAACTTACAAAAACATCCTAGTTCAGTCATTTAGTAACTATTGATCTTTTGACAAATGACCTAATTTGCAGTTTTAGTTCCTCATCAAGAAAATGAACGTAATTATCCCTGAATGTCAGAGGGGAGAAATGAATGAAAAAATGGTTATGTTGAGGCTCTGGCTGGCCCTGAGCCGTCACCCGTCATTCCTAAGACACGCAGGGTGTCAGCCCGTTTGGAAGGGGTGCTCCAACACGCGGCGGAGACAATCCCAGCAAGGAACAGTTAACCTTTGTACAGGGCAGGAGAGTTTACAAGGGGATATCCTCATCTTCTTGCATTTCCTCCTCATAGCAGCCCAGTGGGGGCAGGACACCGCAGGAGACAGCCCAGCCTAGTTAAATGTCACGTGCTGGGGTGGCAGGGCAGGATCTACATTCAGCCCCCACACCTCCCATCCTGACCTCTGGGGGTCACGTTTCCGGGGAGTGAGGCTGTTGTGTATTGGTTTGTGGGGTCAGGTTAGGAGAAAGGGCTGGGATGCTCCTCCATTCCAGTCAAGACAGGCTGGAGAAGCTGCGTGCGTGATTTCATCACAGGAACGCAGCTCAGGGACCCTTCCTTCTAGCCCCCTATTGTCGTTTGCATTTCCTTCAGGCAGCCCTTCCTAATTCCTATTTCCACTCTGGGTGGCACCAGCCCTGGGAGCTCCATGGGCACTTCCCTCAACTTTATGAGTGTTGGGTTTGAATCCCAGAATGCCAGGACACAAGGAAGCAAAAGGTCATCTAACCACTCGGTCCCCGATATTACAGAGAAGAAAATGGGGGTGTTGAGGGGCCAGAGTGACATCATCAGGGTCACACGACATCATCAGGGTCACACGGGATAATGCTGAGTCAACCCAGATCTTCTCACTCTAGGACAAAGGGCAATGGAAGCACTCCAGCTTTTTAGCTATAGAAAATGGCCCCAGGGCCTCCCTGGTGGTGAAGGGGTTAAAGACAGCGCTATCAAGTTGTCACCAGTCACTGTAGCACGAGTTTGATCCCCTGCTAGGGAGCTGACCCACATGGCTCAGCAGATCTCTCCTGTCTCACCTGCTTGTATTTCAGTAGATCTGCCTGTTCTGCTCCCCGCTGTCTCTGGTAAACCCTCTCACCCGCGCCCCCAACTCTGGTCTACACCCCAGTTCTTGGATGCATAAATAAATAAACCTTTAAAAGAAAATGGCCCCAGGATATGTAGGGGGATTCCTTCGTGTCTCTCCAGGGGCATGAGCAGGGGTAGGATAAGCAAATACTGGCAATGTGCTGTTCTGCCTTGCTGGGAAGAGCATTTAGATGACTAACTACAGCTCATCAAGCCTCATGAGGATTCAGAGAGGTAACTACCACAATCCCCACCGCATGGATGAGGAAACCAAGGCTCGGGGGTTCCGGCAACTTCCCAGGGCCTCACATTTAGTAAGAGAAAGACCCACCTCCACCTGCTCTCAAGCTTCCTGTGCTCTCCACGACAGTGATGTCTGAAGTCAGAGGACCATGAAGGTCTCCGAATGAAATGACAGTGCGGTTAGGGGAGCAGAACTAGTAACTTTTCTGTCCTGACCAAGGCATGGTGAGTCAGTTTCTGAAAGGCTGGGGCCTGACAGCGAAATCCCCTTTGAAGGTAGATGTCGGAGTTTCTGGATTGGCAAAAGGTGAAAGGAAGAAGTGGTTCTCAGAACTGAACGGGAAGCGGTGTGATCGCTGCTGTGCTGCCGGGACCCCGGACGACCCCCAGGCATTCCTTACAGCGGCTCCTTCCTCGGCAGGCTGTGGGCCTGCTCTCTGGCCAGCAGGTAATGCTCAAGCCAGAGGTCTGGCTCCTTTGAGGTGTCTTGGCAAAAGATTCTGTCCCTCAGAGTATTCCTCTGGGGACGGTGACAGCGTGACCCAGTCGGATCCTTCCTCATGGAGCTTGTGAGTACAGCCAGGAGGAGTGAGGGGCTTCGAGCTGTGTCCTGAGCAAGGCTGAGCTGGGCTGCGCTCTCCCAGAAGGCCTGATCAGTGAAGGCCTATGCCCTGGAGGCTCCTCTCAGCACAGCTGCTGGGCTTTCAGGGATTCCTAGGCTTCCTCACAAATCCTCATATAAACCAAGGCTCCCCACATTCTTTAGCCTTCAAGGAATGCTCTTTGCTTTTTGTTCCAGTAACTTGGGCTGGAGTCTTGTATTCTCTGTGGCGGTAGGGAGTCCCGGTGTTTCTGAGGAGCCTCAAGGAATGCTTACACATTCCACACACCCCCGGGTGGTCTCTGGGTACCGCAGCAGCCAGCTCCTCAAGTTTCTCAGCTCAGATCTTGCTGTGATAAAACAAGAGAGGGGCAAGGAATCCAGGAGGGATGCAAGGAGTGAGCATATGATTAGCCGTGCAATGTAAGGGAGGCAAGGAGAAAAAAAAAGGGTGAGAAGGTGAAAAGGAGAGAAGATGAAAAGGAGGTGAGGATGGGGTCCAGGAGAATGGGAGCTGAGCTTCTAGCAGGAGTAAGCTGGATGGACGGGAGCTGGAAGTAAATAGTGTAATGCAAGGAATGAGCTGGGGGTGGGGGTTTACGTTACTGGTGATGACAAGGTCTAGTGTACGCGAATGGTAGGAGGTGGCTGGGGGAAGGTGGAGGACAAGATCATTGGAAAAGAGATGTCCAAGGAACCATGTTTACTGCATATTCAACTCTCTAAGATGTAAAAGTCCAGCCTGATGAACAGGAGACGACAGGAGAGACTGAGCTAGGAGCTGAAACTGCACACATTGTAACCCTAAAAAAAGACTGTCTCCTAAGATTGCACCATGAGATCTGTGCCACCATAGATATGGTGGAATAAAAATTAAAAGGGGGGATTGCAACAGGGTGGTCCCCAGGAAAGGGGGAGGTTCCCTGCCCCACCCAAGGGAGGGTGGAGCTGAGCAGCAAGAGAAGAAGCTGCAGGAAGAGACGGAGGAAGGAAGCAGGATGGAGCAAGGAGACCTGGAGGAGGCACATGGAGCCTAGAGACACGTGAAGAAACTGCGCTTGTCTTTTGGTCATGGACTAGGTGACACAGATGTGGGTGAGACCCGTGGGGAGGTGACAATGGCAGCTTTTATCTTGATGTTGATTTTGCTCTTTTCCTTCCGGGCTTGTCTGGTTATTTCTGACCCTTTGCTGTGGGTCCCCACTGGAAGATGCTTTAGACTTGTGGCAGGCTTTGGGGCCTTGTTCTGGGCCAATCCCATTTGGATGGACTTTTACCCACGAGGGGACGGGTAACTCTGGATGCTTCATTTAGAAACTAGACTCTTTGCCTTACCTGTATTGTTTCCTAGTTTTATTAAAGTTCCTTCCCATTAAAGTCTCCTATGTTTTGTGTTGATGCGGCGGATGGCAGAACCCATGTAGAATAGGCAGGTTTGCAGGGTTTGGGCTGACCCTCTCCCTGTCCTATAACAAAACCACAGAGCCGTGATAACTAGGCCTCAGGAGGCGTGAGGCTCTGATTCTAAGATAGATTATTAGAAAAGGCGTGGAATTGCTGCGTTTAGCTCTTGGATAATATAAGGGGATGCTCTCTTTCTTGTTTATACTAGTTCCCTCTTGGCTTGGTTCTTATAGGCTTCTTTCTGGGACAAGACTATTTTAAACTACTACAGGAGAAAATAAAAGGTGAGGATGCTAAATAAAAAATTGTCATCTTTCTGGCTTGAATCCTTTTATTTATCCCACAAAAGCCCAAAATACCCCCATTTCTAAGGCAGAGCTTTGATCTTGAAACAAATGTGGAAGACAAGAGACTCGAGGGACACACATCCTCTGACGCCCAGGTTGTGTTTAGGGCCTTTGGTGATTCTGGGTGTTTGCAGCTGGGAAGAGGGGGCGGCGGGACAGGTGGGCGACCCACCTCTCCTCTGTGAAGTGGGAGAAAGGCAGTGGTGGAGGAAGACGTCAGGAGGATCCAGATGGGAGTGAGCCCTGCATAGGTGGAGGTGAGTCAGGAAACTGATCCCTTCACATGGCCAGGCTCATACAGCTCAGGAAGGGTCTCCCTGCACCCCTGTTAGGAAACCCACTGATCTATTTCCCGCGGTCCTCCGGATCTCAGTTTCTTACCGAAAAATTAAGAGGTGCGACTCAGTGATCCCTAAATTGCATCCCAACTTTAAATATTTCATTCCAACAATCAGGACAGTCTACAGGGTCATCTGTGCATTTATGGAAGCTGCGAGCTGCTTCCCCTCCCTTACCCCACCCAGCCCCAGCCCATTCTTTCTCTCCTACCTTCTCCCTCTGCCTCTTCCTAAGGCTCTCCGCTCCTCTCTCCCTTCTAGCCCTCCCTACCGCCCCTCCCTTTCTCTTACCAGGCCACCAAATGTCTCGGCCACCTCCTAGCTGGATGATCTTACCTAAGTCTCCTGATTTTCTCATACTCTTGGGTAACCGCGTGCATTCTTAGCAATCCTGTTGCAGAGACATACAACACTATTAGGAGGTGATTTTTGGAGGATTGATGTAGAGCAACCCCGATACAAAACGGGGTGCCTGACTGTGGGTTCTCACCCGCGCACTTAAAAGGACTTGTCAATGCTCTACTGCAGGCACACGCGAAAGGTTAATAAAAGGTTTATTTACAAGGGAAGGGGAAATGAGGAAATGTACAGCTCAGGGAGAAAAGTGGGAGACAAAGTTTTAAATGAGTCCTACCCGATCCGCCGATCAGGAATCCCAAATGGCGCTCTGAGAGCTGGCCGCGAGCCAGGAGCCGTGAAGCCAGGAGGCCAGCAACAGCGAGTCCCCCCAAGGCCCACGTGTTTGGTTTTTATATCCAACCTGGCTGCTTAACTCTACCCTCAGGTCCCAGCCACCTTCCCTTTGGTGGTGACGGGATTTGTCTTTCCCAATGTCCTGATGGCTTTGGTCTGGAGTGGGGGTGGAGTCCACAAAGCCTGCATGGGATTAGCTCAGGACATCATTTCCCCCTAACAGGATGACATAATGGGAATCATGTCTTTTATTTCCACTGTGTTTGAGTCTGTACCTTGAGAATGTATATATTTTTAAAAGATTTATTATTTATTTATTTATTTATTTATTTATTTATTTATTTATTTATTTATACAAGCACTGGGAACAGTCAGAAGCGCGGGAGGATGAGAAAATTCACCAGAGCCAGAGCTGGGAGCAGAGCAGGCAGAAGGACCGAAGTACACTGCTGAGGGGAGCAGCGGGCGGCAGGAGTGGTCTGTTGCGCCATGTGGGACCCTCGCTGGCCGGGGATCGAACCGGCGCTGCAGAGGCTGCGGGCAGCTTCGCAACCCAGCACTCAAACGCTGCACCGCCGGGGAGGCCCCGAGAATGTATATTGTTTTTGTACAAAGTAATACACAGATATTTATTTTTGCATTTTAAATGTTATGTTTCTGCTTTTGACTTACATGGTACCAGTTCAGTGTTGAAACAGCAGAATATGCAGCAGAAGCTTTGGGTATTGTAGATGGTGATGCAATTTTTGGTGATAATTTTTTTTAAGTAGTAGAATTGGTTTGTATTTAGTAAATGGAATCAAAGCATAAAAAAGAGGTAGGGTTGATAAAATGGTGGGTGTCTGCCCTGCACGAGGAGTGTTTCTTCCCTCCATCTCCGCCTCCAAATTCTTGGGGAGGGGGAAGGGTAAGAGGAGGGGGCCAAAGTCCCTGGGCAGTCTGCAGAGGGGTCTCTTGGGAGGGGGGAGAAGGGGCAGTATCAGTGGGGCTCAGGGTTTGGGTCTCAAAGACAGTGGTGGCTTAGCTTGGCCAAACTCAGCATTTGTGCAGGGAAGAAAGCAGGGGAAGTGGGTAGCTTGACTTTTACTTTCAATTTTCACTCAAAGTCATTTTAGGATGAAACCCATCTAACGTTCAGATCTCTCAGTCAGATTTCCCAGCAAACCTGTGCTCCACCCCAGCCCAGGTTGTTAAACTTAAGCTCAAGGGTGGGGCTGTTGAAAGGAAGCAGCTGGAGCAAGGCTTCCTGCAGGGTGGTGCCCAAACTCCAGACAGACCCACCCCTGGGGCTGGGGTATACGATACTGTCCCATTTTGTTATTGGACAAGGTGAGGGGCACCCTGTGACCCCCAAACCTGCCTGCTCTAAATAGGTTCTGCCACCCGCCACATCAAGGTAAAATACACTTTAGTGCATAAGACCTTTAATGGACGGCCTCCCTGGTGGCACAGGAGGTTGAGTGCAGCAAGCTGTCCGCAGAGCGGGTTCGATCCCCGCCTACCAGAGAGCTACCCACATGGTGCAGCAGACCTCTCCTGACTCGCCTACTGCTCCCCTCAGCAGTGTATTTCAGTCAGTGTGTCTGTTCTGTTCCCCGCTCTTTCTCTGGTGAATCTTCTCACCCTCCCGCACATCTGGCCTGTACCCCAGTTCTTGTATAAATAAATAAATCTTAAAAAAAAAAAATCAATGGTAAGGAACTTTAATACAATCAGTGTGCAGTAGAAGAGAAGAGAAAGAATATGATGCCCACATCAGACATCCCAAGTCACCCATCCCCTGGTGGGTAAATGCCCAGCCAAACAGGGTTGGCCCAAAGCAGGACCACTGTAGCCCAAAAGCCTGCCACAAGTCTAAGGCACCTTCTGCTGGCAACCCAAGGAAAGGGCCAGTCAAGTCTAGAAGGAAAAGAGCAAAATCAAAACTCAAATCAAGATAAAGGCTGCCATTGTCAGGCTCCCCACAGGTCTCTCTCCCATGTCTGCATCTCAACTGTCTCCTTCCATGTCCCCCAGCCCCTAGTACTGAGGAGCAAGTGCAGCTTCTTCACGTGTCTCTGCTCCAAGTGCCCTCTCCATGCCTTTTTGCTCCTCTTCCTTTCAGCGTTCTCCAGCTTCTCAGCGACACCCTTCCTGGCAGTGGGGCAGGGAACCTGGAACCTCCCCTTTCCGTGGGGGTTACCTTGTTACAATTTGGGTGAAGGCAGCCAGTCAGTCTACCTCTGTATTCCATAAATGGGAGTTGAGAAAGGTTCTCTAGGCCGTCATTGGGCACCTCGTGTGTGCTAGGTTGGCACTTAGCCTTCAAAGATGAATGAGACATAGGGCCTCCCTGGTGGCCCAAGGGGTTAAGTGTCTGCACTATGAAGCTAATCAGCAGCTGCTGTAGCACGAGTTCAATCCCCAGACATGCTGAACTGACTCCAAAGTGACACGGCTCCCCTGCTGGGACCCCTAGGCTTGACTGTGCCCCGTGCTACTGGCTCTTTCCAAGAGGTCAGCAGAGTGTCTGTGGGGACACAGAAGGTGGGGGGATAATATGGTTGGGGAGGCAGAGTGGAGGTGGAGTAGAGGCAGGTCAGGGGGGGACACCTTAGCTCCCCCACATCCCTTCTCTGTCTTTGGGCCAGTATTACAGGCAAAGGGCATTCTGAGAAGGAAACTGATGAACAACTAATTTTCATTTCCACTGAAAGCTGCAAGCACAGCAGCAATTATAATAGTTTTTAACACTCCGTAACATTCATATTGTGCCAAGCACCATTTAACACTTTGCATCTAAGATCTAGGTGAGCCAGAGCTTCAAGAACGGTGAGGGAGACTAAACAGAGAGCAAGAGCTTGCATGATGGGAAAACTTGGGATGGCAATGCACTGCAGACAGGGGCGCAGGAGAGCTGACATCCAGCTTAGTCACAAAGCAGCGTCTGACACAGCCTTTGTAAACCGTGAGCTGTTTGGATGATGTGGAAAAAGTCAACACCATTTCCTGGACCTAATATTTGGTGAAAAGGAGCTCATTTTTCCTTGCCTGGGAACCTTTAAGAATAAAGCTGCCTGCACATCTTGACTAGTTTAGATCTAGCCCTGCCCGGAAGCAGGAGGGTGGAGGACATGACCTCTGAGGTCCCTTGGAGCTCTAGGGGTCTGTGATTTTTACAATCACATGTCAGGACCCGGAGACATTCCCGTTTCCTGCTCCTTCACCAGGGTCCAGGCTGCAGGGCCCTTGGCCCATGTAGTGACTACTCATGCCTCTCCCCTCCCCGGCCCCCATCCCCCTCAGCTCCCCCCCACCCCAGCCCCAGCCCAGCCACCATCAGTTCCCTCTGCTCTATCTTGGCTCTCCCTTGAGCTCTACCCTCAGAGGGAGCCTGGGTGTGGAGGCAGGATATGAGTCTGCTTCCCTTTTCTACTTCATCTCCAACACACATGTGCATTTTCCACACCAGCCTGGGTCTCTCCTGGAACCAACTCTTTCAGTGACATGGAGCAGGATGCCTTCTCCCTAAGAGAGAGTGGAGACACACTCTGCAGCTACCCTTGCAAACGTGCGTCCCTCTGGGCAGCAGAGCCGGTGGCCACGGGGGCTGAGGCCATGGTCACATGTGCCCAATCTGGCCAGATGTGCTGCCCCAGCCAAATGTGATATTCTCAAGTGTGTCTTTAACCCGGAAGACCGGGGAAGGACAGCCTTTGAAGACACTAGTCTACACATACATTTCTTATTGAGATCATCCTGAATCGGGCAGCTGGAGGGAAGGGATTGGCCCGGGGCCCAGCCAAACAGAGGTTCCCTGGAGCCAGAGGCTGGCTGGAGCAAACCCACAGCTCAATAAGTGGAAAGAAAGCTGTAGTTGGGGGGGGGGGGCAGGAGGGATGAGGAAAAGGGAGAGAGAGGGAAGGAATGTGAAGAGGATGAAGCTGAGAAAAGAATAGGAGAGGAAGAAGAGTGAATGTGAGGGGGCAGGAGAAAGAGAAGTGTGCTGCCACCACATCAACTTGGGGAAATAGATTTGAGGGTAAAGGTTTCTTCTTGGGCCATTAGTGATCAAAGGGCTGGAGGTAGAAGGGAATAGTGAGCTTTGTTTAGGGACATTGGACCCCCCACAGTGGTATCTCCACACCTCCAAACTTAGCTCTTTGGGAGACCCTAGATACGGGCTCTCTTGGGGAGCAAAAGAGGAAAAGAGAGAAAACCTGTTAGAATAGCTCACAGGTGCGGTGCATTCATTTCTGCTCAGGCTTTTAATGCACCTACATTTATGCACCATGCTCCATGCCAGGCACTGGGCATAAGAGGGGTGGGTGAATGAGATGCCACTTCTGACAACTCTGCAGGGGAGGCCTGCTGTGTGCTCAGTAGGCAGGTGTGGGCACCTATGTGTGCTGGTCTGGGGGGGACTGAGATTCCTTCAAGAAGGAATTTTATGTTGAGCTAGGAGATCAAGAGCTGGGAAGACCCTTGACACATCAGCTTGAGCTCCTTTTCACCAAATGTTAGGTCCAGGAATCAGTGTTGACTTTTCTACAACATTGGCCCCCAAATAATCCAGACAAAGGATCCCTTCTTATGTGCCAGCAGGTCCCTGGAAGAGGTCAGGACTCTGAATTATCCTGGGAACAGGACAGGACAGAATCTGGCTCTGCTAGTCAGACAGGGAACCTCAAGTCAGATAAGGCCCAGAGGCTATTTGCTTGCATCCAAAGCAATTTCCTTCTTTGCTGAAGGAATCTAGTCTTTGCTCATCACTGCCAGGGCCAGGAAGCTCACTGTCTACCGAACCCCTTGCTGCAAGTCAGAGGGCTCTGGACATAGTTCCCCAGCGTATGCTCTGGGGTTATTGATAGGTATTCTTTGAGACAGGGGGAAAAAATGAGTTCCTGGGTCAAATAGCATTAAACAAAATTATTTTCTTCCTCATTTTTTTGGAGAGTGTTTCTTACTTTGGGTGTTTGTTTGTTTCCTTTTGAGTTTGCTTGCAGGACTTCTCAGAGTCTTTGATATGTAAATTCCCAAGACTTGGATAGTAGGAACTTTTGAGACTGGAGTATACCCTGCAACTGACTTTGGGCTCTTCTGCTCCCTATGTTGAAGGGGGTGGGGGAGGACACGGAGTGGGGCGTTGATCTTCCTGTGTCTCCTGGGAGGTCTGGGTCTCTGGACTGCCACTCCACCTGTCCCGCAGAGCTCTTTGAAAACCCTTCAACTGGATTAAAGATTTGATTAACTCGCCTTTGTTCTCAGTGATTTGACCTTGGGTGAACTGATCCAATTCTTTATGGTCCTTCCATTTTCTCCTCATTGAACCGGGATAATGGGCTTCCATTCATTCCCGACTTCAGGGGCTATCCGGCCCCAAAGCATTTCTGTGTTGCATTATTAGCATCTACTTCCCTGAATTGCTCTGTGTTATTTCCTCTATAGGTTCCGACTCCCCAACTTGGGCAAAAGCACTCTGAGGGCAGAGGTCCTTGGAAAAGTGGACCTAAGTCCCCCCAGCACCCATTAGCATGGGACCTGGAGCCAGGGCGCTGGCTTTGCTTCCCCGTTCTGCCCCTTGAGCTCCTGGAGACTCATCTCTGTCTTCCACTTAAAATTGGGGAAGTGATTTATCACATAAGTTTCCACAGACTCCTTGTTATTTTTATCAATCATTTATCCAACTCATGCCAGCTGCAGCCAAATTCCGTGCAGAAGTTGAGAGCCCAAAGAAGAGTCTCTTGTCCTCCCATCTCATTTCTTTTGGGCTGTGCATTGATAAGGGAGATGATTCTGGTCCATCATGCTTATAAGGCTTTAAAAAACCTCAGCATTCAATAGGAGACAAACACATTTAAAATGGAGGAATAGGGCCTCCCTGGTGGCGCAAGGGGTTAAGCACTACAGCATGAAGTAATCCATGGCCTCTGCAGCCCGTGTTCTAGCACCAGCCGACCAGGGAGCAACCCACATGGCACAGCAGACCTCTTCTGTCTCGCCTACTGCTCCCCTCAGCAGTGTGTTTCAGTCAGTCTGCCTGTTCTGTTCCCCACCCTGTCTCTGGTAAATCCTCTCAGCCCCTGCACCTCTGGCCTGTACCCCAGCTCTTGTATGCATGAGTAAATAAATCTTAAAAAAAAAATAAAATGGAGGAATATTGGGTGATATTCCATGTACTCTGAGTCCCCAGACCAGCCCTTCCTCTTGGGGCTGGTTATAGCCACAGTGACGACGAGGAAACACAGGCGACCTGCTTCTCTTTATTCTAAAGAGAGAATGCAGAAGACTTGTTTTTTTTTTTTTTTTTTAAAGATTTATTTATTTATGCAAACAAGAGCTGGGGTACAGGCCAGAGGTTTGGGGGGGATGAGAGGATTCACCAGAGACAGAGTGGGGAGCAGAACAGGCAGACAGACCAAATACACTACTGAGGGGAGCAGCAGGAGAGACAGGAGAGGTCTGCTGCGCCATGTGGGTTGCTTCCTGGCCGGTTGGGGATCGAACTCATGCTGCAGAGGCTGCAGATTGCTTCACAGCGCGGTGCTTAACCCCTTGCGCCACCAGGGAGGCCCAAGACTTGTATTTTTGAACTGGAAGTTCGGGGTGTGAAGGGGAAGGGCAGGATGCAGGGGGAGGCGAAGGCGGGGTGAATAGAGGTGGGAAGGCTCGGGGCAGGGCAGACAGACCCCCAACACAGACGTCAAAGCCAAACAAGAGAACGTTGTGAGGCAGTGCGTCTTCGAGGCTCCGTCCTGGCCCCGGAGGACCACCCTGGGTAGCCCTCTAGAAAACCCATCCATCACGGACAACAGTCTGCTTTCTTTCCCCCGTTCAATATCCATAGCACAAAAATGTGCTCCACTAATGGAAACCTTGTGCTGGCCTCGCCGAGGGTTGCGGCTGTGCGGGCGCGGAGAGGAAGCGGGCGTGTGTGAAAGCAGCACAGAGCAGGGCCCGCGGACGTGGGTGCAGGCACGCGCTGGCACCCACGTGGATGCCGCACCGGGCCGAGGCCTGGCTGCAGCCGCCCCTGTGACCCTGCAGCCAGGAGGCGATGCCAGGGTGGAGCGCTCTCTCCAGCTCCCCAAATCACCAGGAAGGGGTGGGAGCCCCGGCCTCTGTTTCTCAATGATTCTGAGGCAACCCAGTGTGTCTGCGGGGGTTTTCAGAGCCTCTTTCATACCCTGTGGCAGGAAGAAAATAAAAAGACAGACAGAAAGAAAAAGATCGAATTTCAATTCCCCTCAATTGCCCTGGGTTTGTGCGACTGTCATTGTGAGTCTGTCACTGCCTGGTCCTCAAGGGGGCCTGCGCGTGGCTCCGGGTCTGTGTGGCCATTGCTGCAATTAGCAGCCCCATTTTCCTCTCCTGGAGGACAGAACACCCATCCGAAGTCCTGTGGTGCTGTTCTCACAGAGGCTTATCCCTGGGGGCTGTCTGAAGGAAGACAGACAATAAGCACTTACTGGGGTGTGTGAATAAAAACCAATTGTGGGGTGTGACAGGAGCCTGACCCAAGTTCTAGGAGACCTGAGCTCTGGTCCTGCCTCTGTGGCAACCGGCTGTGCGGTCTTAGTCAGACATTCGACCTCTCTGATCCATGGAGCTGTCTACTGCAAACTGCGCTGGACAGGCGATGACAGCCTGGGCCTTTCCGTTTCTGACCCTCGTGGAGCCCTTGTCCGCTGGCGGTTACCCGCATGAATGGAGAGGGGCAGAGGCGTGCGTTACACAAAACAGTGGTGACTAACTTAAATTTTTTTTTCCCATTTCACTTTCTGTTTGCCATTGGAATGTAACTGGAGCACACATTTAGACAGAAACTTCCTCTCCCTCCCTGCCCCCCTCTGTTAGTTCCTCTGTTTAGTCCTCCTGTCCGGGTTGGGGGTGAAAGAATGTGGGGCTGTCTAGGGGGGTGGAGATGTAGGAGAGGAAAGTTTCTGGTTGGGGGCAGGAGGTTGTGGGGAAGGAATGCTTCAGGCACTGGAGAATTGATCAACTATAAGATCATTCTAATCCCTTCCCCTCATCCCAAAAGGTAGAAGATTGTGAATAGAACATTCCTCACATGAAATACCATATATACCTGCCTAGGAGACGCCCTGGGAAAATCAGTAGTTACATTTAAATGATGAGCCTCAAAGAAAATCATCAGAGATGCCCTTGTTCTCCCTTGTGTCAATTTCCTACTTTTGCTGTAGTTTCCAGCCCAAACCCGGCCCCTGCAAAACCGGATTGCTGGGGCTCTGGTCCTGCCGAAGAGAGTGGAGGCTGGCAAGGAAGAGGGCATCTTCATGCTGCTTCTGCTGCCATTTCTCCTCAACCATGGGTTGGCAAATGGGACGCGTTTCTTTGGAGGCAGCATCTTCTATGTGAGCATATACGGTAACGGAGGCATTCCAGAGTCAGTCGCTAACCAATCAGGAGTTAGGGCCTCGCTGCATTTTTCTTTAAGAAAGGGTTTTAGGTCCTCTAAGGAGCAGCAAATCAGCCACAGTCTACAGAGTTGTCATCCCCTCCCCCAGCCTTCCGCTGCCATTGCTGTCATGGTGATGGGAATAGAGTGTATGTTAAGTAGGCCTTGGTACTCAGGTGTTGGGGCGTAGGTGCTGGGGAGAGGAAGAGAGGCTGGCCCAGGTGGAGGTGGCTGAGCAGCTGGAGCCATTGTTGCCTGTGAGGGTGGTTGGAGGGGGAAGTAAGAGAAGGGAAGAAGAGAGAATTTTGAAAATCGGTTCATCAATAGGGGTGTGTGTGTGTGTGTGTGTGTGTGTGTGTGTGTGTGTGAGCATCACACCCCGATGACCTCCTGACTGGACTGGACAAGTGGCAGGGATTCAGGAAGGGAAAGGCAGCAGCTGTTTCCCCAAGAGAAGGTGTCCTGGAGCAGCTGCCAGCTGGGGCGAGCCTATGACTTCAGAGCCCCCAGCTGCAGGGAGGGACGAGGGAGCCCGCCTGGTGCCCCTGTCACACTCAGAGCCTCCACATCAGGCGTGATTCTCTTTCCTCCCTTTAAGGCTTTGAAGGTGAAGGCTCACCACTTCCACTTGCCCTCTTGAGGCTTCTTCACTTCTCTTTTACTTAGTTCTCCATTTGCTCAAGGCTGGACAGGCCCAGAAGGCTGTGGGGCAATTGACCAGAGTCCTGGAAAGAGGGCATCCATCTCTAGACATGTTTCTTCATCTGAACACCTGAAATGCTTGACTCCCTTAAGTCTTCCTTAACTTTCCCTTTAAATGGTGGGCTCTTACCCACACGCAGAAATCGAGGCTAAGAGAAGTACTATAAGGTAGCTCCTAACTCAGGCATTCACCAGACATTCCTGAGCACCTGCCAGATGCTGGGACCTGGGACCTGGGAGGCGGGGTGGCAAAGAGCAGCAGGCTCCTGCCATGCATGCAGCCCCTGGACACCAGCAACACCATTACTTAGAAACTTCACAGAATTGCAGGTTCGAAACCAACCCCTGACCTGCAGACTAGCAACTCTGGGAGAGCTCCCCAGAGATATGTATTTCCGCTAACTCTCATGGAATCCTGATGCTCCCTAATATTTGAGAACCATTGACCAGACAATGACCTCACTAGTTCTTCCCTGTTTGAGGCTAGGATCTGGGCCACATCAACACTTGAGGTCAACTTTCCAGCTCCAAGGTTCCTCTTTCAATGATGTTACCAAGGAAGGAAGTTGAGTATTTATCTACAACAGGCCTGGATCTCGCTCCTACTTTCAGATGCAGAGGCCTGAGACTGCCTGACCCTTTTGAAAATGAGGATGGTTCCTTTTTACTCCCCGTTCCTTCTTTCCCTTAATTATTTTAAGCTTGTCCTTTGATAACTATTTTTTAAAAAGCTTTATTTATATGCACACAAGAACTGAGGTACAGGCCAGAGGTGCAAGGGATGAGAGGACTCACCAGAGAAAAAGTGGGGAACAGAACAGGCAGACTGACCGAAATACATTGCTGAGGGGAGCAGTGGGTCAGTCAGGAGAGGTCTGCCGCGCCATGTGAGTAGCTCCCTGGCTGGGGATCGAACTTGTGCTGCAGTGGCTGCGGACAGCTTCATTACGCCTTGCACCATCAGGAAGGCCCGATAACCATTTTTTTAGGAGGTGATTTAAGAATTTCAAGTCTAGGAAGGTATAGCACATGGGAGAGATTTCTATAAGACACAATAATAAGAAAAACAGGCAGAGAGAAAACAGGTTAGATAATGAATTCAGCACCATGCTGGTACTGATCTGGATTTTGGAGGATCGTCTCAATTTTAAACACCACGCTCCAAAATCCACACAGGGACAGTTATGGCCTGAAGAAGATTTTAAAATTTTTTTTGATTGATTGTTAGGAAAGTGATCTCTACATATTTGGAAGACATGAAGGCATTATGCTGGAATATAGCCTTATGAACTAGGGAAACTGCAGCAGGGAAATACCCTCTGTTTCAACAATTCGTATGATGTGGAAGCCCAGACAATTTCTGGTGGGTCTTTTTGGAAAAGACAAGGTGAAATAGACAAATCTCCATTAACAGAAAAATTAAATATTCTCTCTCAATATTTAATAGATCAAGTCATAGAAAAATAAAAACATATAGCTTTGAACAACACAATTAATAAGCTTGGTTTAATGGATGTATATAGAATTCTCTACCTAATATATGGAAAATAAACATTTTTTCAAGCATACTTGGGATATTTAAGAAAATTTTCTATATACGATGTCATCAATCAAGTCTGGGAATTTCAAAGGATTAGGATCTTGTAGATAAGATGCTGTGACTACAAAGGTACTAAGTAAGACCTAAAAACCGAGAAAATGACTAAAAAAATTCTGTATTTTGAAATTTAATCTATATAACTCAGGGTCGAAGAAGAAATCATAATGGAAATTAGAAAGCACTTAATATTGATTGATAAGGATATTCCATATTAAAATATAGTAGAGAAAGTTAAAACAGTGGTTAGAATTATCTAGAGGAAAATACATAGCTTAAAATTTTTTTAAAAAGAAAATATACATGGGCCTCCCCTGGTGGCGCAGCGGTTGAGCGCTGGGTTGCGAGGCTGCCCGCAGCCTCTGTAGCACCAGTTCGATCCCCAGCCACCAGCGAGGGTCCCACAAAAAAAAAAAAGAAAGAAAACATACATTTTATATATTAGGAAAGAAGAAAGTCTGTAGTAAGACAAACCACCAAAATAAGAAATAAAATGAAACAATAATCTTTTAAAAAGCAGTTGGGATGAATAAAGAAAAAGTAGAATTCATTAACAGGAAAAAAAGATAATAAAATGGGATTAGCTAGCTTAAAAAAAAAAAAAATGCTTGTTTAAAAAGATTGATGAGGGGCTTCCCTGGTGGCCTAGGAGCTAAGTCTCAGCGCTGTCAGATATCAGTGAGCTGGATTCCTGGCCAGGGCGCTGACCCACATGGCACAGCAGACCTCTCCTATCTCAACTGCTGCTCCCCTCAGCAGTGCACTTCAGTAGATCCACTTGTTCTGCTCTCCACTCTGCCTCCCCCCACACCCACACATACTCTGGCCTACACCCCATTTCTTCTATGCAATTTAAAAAAAATTAAAAACAAAAAATTGTATCTTTAAAAATTTTTTTAAGAAGATTGATGAAACGGAGAATTGGCAGCAAGAATAACTAATGAAAAGATGAGGCACAGCACTCGAAAAAAGGAGGATTGAACTACTTATTATGGATTGAATCATGTCTCCTCTCCCTCTCCATCCCAAAATTAGCTCATCTTCTCATTGCCTGTGAATGGCCCACTGATTGGGCAGAAGATAGGGGTGGTGTTTAGAACAGCTTGTTCTTGGGGGCCTCCCTGGGGGTGCAAGGGGTTAAGATGCAACCTATGAAGCTAACCGCAGCCACTGCAAGCATAAGTTCGATCCCCGGTCTGGGAGCCACCCACATGGCACAGCAGACCTCTCCTGACTCGCCCGCTGCTCCCCTCAGCACCTCTGGCCTGTTCCCCAGCTCTTGTATGCATAAAAATAAAAAATAAATCTTTAACAAAAAAAAAAAAGAACAGTTTGTTATTCCTCACCTGACAGCAAGTTTTCACCCTGACGGATAGCAAGTCTTCATCCAGAATAGGTGGGAATAGTTAAAATGAACAGATGGAGACTTGCTGACAGATCTGGACAAAGATGGCTGACTAATACCATTTCTTACAAGACAGTGGCTGCTGCCCGAATACTGGTGGGTCTAGTGGGAGAAAAAGAAGGACCCAAGGGGCACCCAGACAGACAACCTGATGTCGATACACCAAACACAAACTTTGGCATCTGATAGGGTTTGAATCTGAGCTTTGCCACTTCACAGCTGTGTGACATTGGCCAAGTTGCTACAGGGTAGGGAGAGGGGCAGCCCAGACCCAGCAAACCTACCTGCTCTAAATAGGTTCTGCCGTCCGCCTCATCAACACAAAACATAGGAGACTTTAATGAAAAGAATCTTTAATACAATTAGGAAACAATCCAGGAAAGGCAAAGAATCTAGTTTCTAAATCAAGCACCCAAAGTTACCCGTCCCCTCGTGGGTAAAAGTCCACCCAAGCGGGATTGGCCCAGAGCAAGGCCCCAAAGCCTGCCACAAGTCTAAAGCATCTTCCAGTGGGGACCCACAGAAAAGGATCAGAAACCACCAGACAAGTCTGGAAGGAAAAGAGCAAAATCAAAATCAAGACAAAAAACGCCATGGTCACCTGCCCACGGGTCTCTCACCCACATCTGTGTCACCCAGTCCACAACCAAAAGACAAGTGTAGTTTCTTCACATGTCTCTCGGCTCCATGTGCCTCCTCCAGGTCTCCTTCTGGCTCCACCCTGCCTCCTTCCTTCCTCAGTGTCCTCTGCAGCTTCTTCTCTCCCTGCTCAGCTCCACCCTCCTTTTGGGCGGGGTAGGAAACCTGGAACCTCCCCCTTTCCTGGGGACCACCCTGTTACAAAGTGACCTAACTTCTCTGTGTTTTTAGACTAACATCTACAATGGCAACCTACCTTGCAAAACTGTTCTGTTCATTAAATAAATTAATCTGTGTAAGTGACTGACACAGAGTGAGTGTTCCATTATGGTCATTATGATCGGAGAACAGAAGAGAGATGCATGAAGGGGAGCTTTGGAGACAGAGAACATTTAGGGAGATCTGGCAGTGTATCTGGTGCCTCCTACCCTCATGTCATCTTCCTTGCCTTGGAGAAGATGTGCAGGCCCGCTTTGGTTATGAATCTCTCTGGTTTAGCTGTCTGCTGGGAGGTGGTGGGGGTGGGCTTTCATGGTGGAGGGGTTGCTGCTGGGGTAATGCTAAAGTGCGGGAGCAAAGGAGAGTGGTGGTGAGGTGCTGGAACCGAACCATTGGTTCATTTCAAGGTTTCGTGATCTCCAAACATCTCTTCCTACGCCCTCCGGACACCAGGCTATAGGAGCTGAGCCAGGACCAGATATTTCCTCTTTCACTGTAAAGGGCTTGGAGACAAGGGCAAAGTGAGGAGAAGGAAATGAAAGCAGTAAGAGAGATTCTGTAGTGGGGTGCCATCCTTCTACCCCTGGGATCTGCAGGCTGGGCGTGTCCGCCCCCCTGAAGTTCTAGGAAGTACCCGATGAGTGTTAATTGCACGGCCAAGTCCAGTGGAACCAAAGGCAGGGGCGCTGGACAACCCACTTCCTGGAGGAGTCCCTTGGGAGGGAACTCAGAGGGTGGCTAGCAGTTCCTGGCCAGCTGGATGCAGAAGAGCTCCGGCTGGAGTGGAGAACAGCCCTGTGTCCACTGCACCGCGTGGGGGGAAACACCTTGAGGCAGGTAGAGCAGCTTGGAGAAGCCCAGCAACTTCAACTTCCAGAGGCAGAATCCCTGTGTTTCTTCTGTAAAATGGGGAGAACAATACACCCATCCAAGTGATTTCACTCCCTCCTTGGGAGGATTTCGTAAGTGATCGTTGTCACCACGGAGCTTTCAAGTGTGCAGGATCAGCAAGGGTGCGGTTTCACGGGGCAGCACAGTTTCGGTGGGGAAAGCACCTAAGTGTCCCGCCACCTGCTGCACCCGCCGAGGGCCTCCACCCAGGGCAGGTGCACCTTCGCCCAGAGTACTCTGAAGTTGGTGTGGGTGCCCCGTAAGCACTTTGGGCTAGAGTCTGAAAGAAACAACTGAGAGGTGCTGTGGACCTAAAATCTCAGGCAGCAATGAATCATTTCAGGGACTTGATTTTTCATCTCCTGCCCTGCCCTGTATCTTCATTCTCAAGCCAATGGCCCGGGGCCCCCAGTGAACCAGAGAGAGGGGCAAGTTGAGCTGGGCCCAAATTTCTTTTCTTTTTGGTAATTTGTTTCTATATCTAGAAGCAAAAGAGGTGCCTCCATCTCTCCCAAGACTCAGAATGTCCAGCGAAGCTGGTGGCATCTTCACAGTGTGGCTGAACATGAAACAGATGGTCTCCAGATGTAGAGTCCCATCTCGGAGAGGCGTGAGCACGACAGTACGTTTCCCCATGTCCCCACTGTGCTGCGTGAGCCCTTTGTGTGTGCTGGTCACCGCAGTGCCCCGGGAGCAGGCGCCCCTGTCATTGTCCCCAATGAACTGACAAGGAGCCTGAGGCTGCAGAGGGCTTGCTAGCTCCAGGTTTCATAGCCACACTGTGGTCTTCTAAATGTTTGGAAGTTAAGCCACTGTTGACAGGCACGACCCCCAGAGGCTGCACACACCCACTGAGGTGGCCTCACCCCACGGCAATGGATTTCTCCCCAAGGGTCAGCCCTGACCATGCTCCTATGCACGCTGACCAACTGACCTCCCATTTGGGCTGATTCTACCACCCAAACTGGAGGGACAGGACGGAGGACAGCCCCAGGGCAGCCCCAGGGCAGGCGAGGCCAGAGGGCAGCCTGGAAATCATGTTTTCATTCTTTTATAATGGTGATACAGTGTGTGGGGGGCGGGGGCGGGGGCGTGAGAGGTTTTCAGAGAGAGAGCATAGTGCCTTTGTATGAATGTGTCTGTCTTATTCTTTCTTCCCTTTTTTTTTTTTTTCCACAAACCACAGAGCAGTTTACACATTCTTTGGCAGTTTCCTGAGGATGAAATTTTGATCTTGTGGAGAGAGGGAAAAAAGCAAAGAAAGAAAAGAGCTGAAGTGGGGAAGTGAAACTGCCATGGAGTGCAAACATCCACGTGTACACACACACACACACACACACACACACACACGCGTGCGCACGCGCGCGCGCGCACACACACACACACACACACACACACACACGCTCACGTGCTCGACTCCTGGCAATAGGAAGTGAGACTAGATCTTTTTCATGAATGGGCTTAACTCAGCCTTGCTGAACTTCCGCTCTCCCATTCACCAGCATTCAAATTTCACCTTCTGACCATCCAGAGCAGCTGGCTGCGGGCCCAGGAACCCGGAGCACTTTGAGATCATCCCCTGGTCTCAGGCAACTGTGTGCTTACGAGAACCTTCCTTTTGGAGCTGATGAATCCAAAATGACCAGGGTGTTTACAAGATACCAGGTTTGAGGAGAGTTGACCCCAGGATACCCCTGCTCTCCGGGGAGGGGGTGGGGGTGGGGGGTGGGGCTGTTGCTGACCCCCTGGAGAAGCCAGGAAATTCCAGTGGGCCCTGCCTGCTCAGGAAGTGCTCCGGGAGCTGGTCTGGGAAGCCCTAGGGCTGCCTGGCCACTGCGCTGGGTAAACGCCTCCCCTTTGGAGAGGACACTTCATAGTTCTTCCTGTGGAGTTGCAGGCCGTGCACCGTGGCTCGTGGCCTGTGCGGTGCTGTCCTTTCATTTTGGCTGAGTGCTGGGTGAGGACCAGGGAGCCAGGAAAGCTGCCAGCCTCAGTTTCCAGAGGGTTTGTCAGGTCCTGGAGAGGGGAGCTGAAGGATCTTGAACATTAAAGTCATTTAATTTTGCCTTCCCTTGGTTTCCTCATGATGTGACCACACCTTCCCAGCAGGGATGCTGCCATGACTCAGTGAGCCGAGCTTCCAGTGTGATTTGCCCAGATTTGGAAAAGGAAGGAAAGCCCCGTATTTCTGTGCTTTCTGGAATGGTGACAGCCATGGGCTTTTCACTAGTGACAGAGAAGGGGAAGTTGCAGGGATGAGGAGACATGGACACCAAAGAAGGAGAAGAGAAAGGTGGGGGCCAGCAGAGATGGAGGCGGGGTCTGCTGTTATTTATTTCATTCTCCTCTCAAGAGGAAGGTCAAAGAGACAGAGGAAAAGATATCTTCTTATCCCCTTCCTGCATACTTAGATTCCTCACCCGAGGAGGGGCCTCCCTGGTGGCGCAGGGGCTAAGTCTCAGCACCATCAAGCTATCTCCAGCCACTGCAGCATGAGTTCAATCCCGATTCCCAGCCAGGGAGCTGACCCACATGGCGCAGCAGACCTTTTCTGTCTCGCCCGCTGCTCCCCTCAGCAGTAAATTTCAGTAGATCCTCCTCTTCTGCTCCCCACTCTGTCTCTGGTAAATCCTTTTACCCCCCCCCCCCACATCTCTGGCCTACACCCCAGTTCTTCTACGCAAAAATAAATAATTTTTTTAATGAAAAAAAAAAAAAAAGAATCCTCACAGAGGCTTCTCTGGTCTTTGCACTCAATTGGGCTATAGAGGGTCCCCACAAATACCCATGTCTTATAATATTTGGGTCCTAAGGCAGGGGCCTGGCTGAGATGAGCTTCAGACTGTCTCCTCACTTCCTAGCCAGGAGTCTTTCCCGAAGGCTAAATCCAGGACAAAGTGCCTCAGGCTGCATTCCTCTTCCTGCAGCTGCTGTGTTGCTGGCCCCGCTGTGGGTACTGGGAATGGACTCGGAAATACCAGCGGGCTTTGTTGGGGCTGATTACTCACAGCAAAGGAATGACATCCATTCCACTGGACTTTCTAGGAACTGGCCTGCATCTGGAGCGTCCCTGTCCATGGCCCTCTCTGTAGCAGGACGGCAGCTCTCGGAGGCCCAGTGCTGGGGGGCGCCAGTGTGGGGTGGGGGTGGGGTGGCAAGTGCAGCTCCGTGCCCTGGATCCCTGGTGGGACTGATGGGATTCTCCTTTGATGGAGTCAGGCTGTGGGTCCCCCTCCCCTGTGATAACTGTAGGCAGCTCTCTCTCCCTGTGTTACTGGTCTCTCCTTCTTCTGCTTCCATACCTCACAGAGCAGGGAGCTGAATCTGAGCACAAGAGCAGAATCAGGGGAATAGGATCTCAGAGCGCAGGGATGCCCATGGCTCTAAGGAGCCCTGATAATGCAGGTTGCTCCCAGCCATAGGCAGAGGTGCTGTCTCAGTACCTTTTTTAAAAATTTTTTTTTTTTAATAGAGGCATGTTATTTATTTATTTATTTATTTATTTATTTTGTTTTGTTTGTTTGTTTATACATGCACTGGGTACAGTCAGAAGCGCAGGAGGGTGAGAGAATTCACCAGAGCCAGAGCGGGGAGCAGAGCAGGCAGAAGGACCGAAGGACACTGCTGAGGGGAGCAGCGGGCGGCAGGAGAGGTCTGCGCGCCATGTGGGACCCTCCTCTGGTGGCCGGGGAGCAGCCGGGGATCGAACGGGCGCCACAGAGGCCGCGGGCAGCTTCGCAACCCAGCGCTCAACCGCTGAGCCACTGGGGAGGACCCTCAGTACCCTTTTGACAGATGAGGACACGGAGTAGAGAGAGAGCAGGAAACTTCCAAGATTCCCAAGTTAGCAAATGATAGAGTCAGGAATCCCGTCCATTTCTGCTCCGTGAAAAAGCCTGAGAGTTTGGCTACTAGGCTCTGTTTGGTGTGCTCTTGACTACTCCTGCTTTTATGAGGATGCAAGATTAAACACTCACTGAGGGTAAAGGCCACATCTTCTGTTTTCTCATCTCTGCAAGATACCAGGAACTCTGTTGAAAAAGCAGCTGTCAGAATGTGCTGAGATGCTAGGGGTGGGGGGGTGGTGGTGGGGGGGAGCAGCTGCCTGTGGAGGGTCTGGAGGCCACAGCAGCTGAAGGGACCCCAGAGCACTCTGGAATGTGTCCGCGCTGCCGGCACCTCTTCCCTGTCTGCATACCCGCCTCTCCCCCACTATTCAGGCTGTGCTTTTCATTCCTTTCCCATCTGCCTGTTAGGCTTGTCCTGCCTCTGGGGCTGGCAGTGACCACCTTTTCCCTTGGAACGCCTGCTCCCAGATGACTGATTTCCTTTCCACTCTTCTTTCCTGCACCACAATATTTTGGTTTGCCGATGGTTTCCATGTGTCCTGCTGTCCATGTCTCTAAACTCCAGGGCCCCCTGTAACCTCTCAGGGAACATTCAACTCTCCATGAGACCCTAATGAGTCAGTGACTGTCCACTAGAGATGCCCACCAGCCACTGTCACTGACCAGCCCTGTTTCCAGGCAACTGGCATTCCATCAAGGGCTGCAGGGGCCCATCTCTGGTCCAAATGGTGGCCAGGGTGGCAGGGTAGGATGGCACCAAGCTTAGATCCAGTTTTGCTCTCCCTGATTTAAAGACCAGGGGCCTGAAGCTCAGATTGGACAAGCAACCTGCCTGCGGGTCACACAGTGGGAGGTGGGGCATCCAGACTGGAGCACACGAGTCTTCTCTTTCCAAAGCCTGAGAGCTTTCTCTCTGATTTCTACAAGGCGGTTGGCCTAGTAGATAATTTATTCAACCTTAAACATCATTCATTTTGCTTTTTAAAAAGATTTATTTATTTATGTATATGAGAACTGGGATGTTAGCCTGAGGTGCAAGGGGTGAGAGGATTCACCAGAGAGAGTGGGAAGCAGAACAGGCAGATCAACAGAAATACACTGCTGAGGGGAGCAGCAGGTGAGGCAGGAGAGGTCTGCTGCACCATATGAGTTGTTCCCTGGCCAGCTGGGGATTGAACTCCTGCTGCAGTGGCTGGCAATAGCTTGATAGCACTGTCTTTAACCCCTGCACTACCAGAGAGGCCCAAACTTCATTCATTTTGTATAAATGAAAATGTCCTGAGAGTGTCACTGGAGTGTGACTGTTGTGAAGAGCGACTCAGGGAGCAAGTGGGTTGGTGAGACAAATTATTTCCATGCCTTACAGCTGATGGTGCAATTTCCTAGAATAATATGTAAATAATCCTCAACATTTTCATTATGTACAGCATGATTTTATCTGCATAATGTTTGTGAGATCATGTAGCCGTGTGAGCTGACCCAAAGGGATTTTCTGTGTCCATTCACAAGCAAATAATTGCTATAGTATGAAACTCAACTGAAACCTATAAATGAGCAATTTCCCACCGTGTCTCCTGGACTGCTATGAGGTCTTCTCGATGAGTGGAACACGCTATCAAGGATGTGCACCTGGCCAGTGCTGATGGCTTGCTTGAGGCACTTAATATTGTTTTGGATAGTTTTTTTTTTTAAAGAAAAAAGAGCTGGGGTACAGGCCAGAGATGCGGGGGGTGGGAGGATTCACCAGAGACAGAGTGGGGAACAGAACAGGCAGATTGACCAAAGTACACTGCTGAGGGGAGCAGCGGGTGAGTCAGGAGAGGTCTGTTGCACCATGTGGATTGCTCCCTGGCTGGCCGGGGATAAAACTCGTGCTGCAGAAGCTGCGGATTGCTTCATAGTGCTGTGCTTAACCCCTTGCACCACCAGGGAGGTCCTGTTTTGGATAAATAGTTATGTGTGTGGACTCTGTTTTAAACCTTCAGCAAGTTCCCCAAACATTTCTATAAAATGGGAATAATAAAATACCTTCCCAGTGTCCACTGACACTTGAAGGCATAAACAAAGTGTAATATAGTCATGAAGTGGAATATTATTCAGCTTTGAAAAAGAGGGAAATCCCGATGCATGTTGTAACATAGATGCACCATGAAGACATGATATTAAACAATATAAGCCAGACACAAAAGGACAAATACAATATATGACCCCACCTTACATGAGTCACCCAGAGGGGTCACATTTATGGAGAGAAAGTAGTGTCAGTTGAGAGGGACTGGAGGAAAGGTTGTGTTTAATGGGTACAGAGTCTGGGAAATGAAATACTTCTGGAGAGGCATCGTGGAATGGTTGCACAATAATGTGACTATACTTGGTACTACTTAATTGTACAATGAAGAATGATTAAAATGGCAAATGTATTTTACCACAATAAGCTAAAAAGTTAAAAGAACAAAAGAACTTCATAAAGTTTTAAATTGGACTGAGTGAGTTATTGTAACAAAAGCCCTGAGCTGCAGGCCTAGCACATTAAAGCTAATATTATGATTAATTTTGTTAATATTATTGTTTTAGTTTCCTCACCTATAAAGTGGTGATAATACAGCTACCTCAATGAAAGGTTGTCTTTAATGGGGTCAGAGTTTGGGAAATGAAAAACTTTTGGAGATGCATGGTGGAATGGTTGCACAGCAATGTGACTGTACTTAATTGCACAATGAAGAATGATTAAAATAGCAAATGTTTGATTTCATGGGACGTGTTCTGAAGGTTGGGTAGGAGTTGCTGTTGATAGTTATCTGTAAACTTCTCTCTGGTAGGGCCTCTCTCAGAGAGACCTAATCTCCTTATCTCTTTTCAGTGGAGAAGGCAGAACTTAAATCTACCTAGCTTTGTCTACAGTGCTTCCCCTGTCCCACCACAAGCTCCCTAACTAAACTTCCCTTTTCTTTCCCCAACCTCCCTAGTCTTAACCTATTTTAAATATGGCGTCTGAAGTCGTGTGGGAGGGAGACTCTGTCAAACTGAGACTTTTACATGTACAGAGGAGGAATAAATGTTATTATTAAACCTCTTTGTGACTTTTTCTCTTCTCAATCTGTCTGATGCTTGTTTGATTGTTTGCCAGCCTAGAAGAACCCAGAGGGGCACAGAATGATTTCCTTTGTGCCCAAGGGAGAAGTTTACAGATAACTATCAAAAGCAACTCCTACCCAACGTTCAGAACACTACCCATGAAATCAAACTTTGCCAGACATATTTTGGGGTGGTAGATTTTTCTTCCCTTTTAGGGAGTAAAACCCTTTTAGAGTCTTTTTACTCCTTGGAAATTTATTGTGGTATCACAACACATTGCAATAATGTTTTTCTTAAATTGCGATAAAATTTGCCTCGAGAGCACAACTATTACGTGTATAGCTGGATGAATTTTCTGTATGTATTTCTCCTGCCCAGAATGCTTCCTGTCCCCCTCCCAGTCAGTACCACCCTATTTACCCCTGTTAGGGTCTTCACTGGATTAAATAAAACCCTCAGCACTAAGTCTCACATAGAATTGCTTGAGTGATAATAACATTACTAATAATAGTATTGCTTACTAGTAACTTATTAATTATTGCTATTTGAAAAAAAGATGACAACAGATTGGCTAATACTGCCAAAAACTGTTTAGAATACAGAGGACACAAGAGCAAGGACCATGGGTTAAAGGCTTGGCTCTTTAGCTGCCATCAGCTAGCTATGTGGCCTGGGGTAGGAGGATGTGCCTTTGGGAACCATCAAGTGAGGGATTCATCCCTAAGATGAGGGACTCCATCAAAATAATCTCTATGACTCTTTCCAGTTCCAACATTCTACAAATCTTGGAACTGGGATTTGTAGTCCCACAAGGGGCTGAAGAATGTATGGAAACTGAGGGCTATGGGGAAGTCAAGCCAACAGACCTTCCCCACCCCAGCCACTGGGGTGGCCCTTGTTCCTGGCTGCAAGAACAATACAGAGAAGTTCTTGCCACAACTCTTGAAGATGTCCCATCCAAACCTGGCTAACTGGTTGACCTATAGGGATGAGAAGACTTCCTCCATGTTAGAATTGACATACCAGTGGCCAGGTCTACTCCTCTGTTCTCATCTGTTGGACTATATTGGCAGCAGAATTTCCATCCACTCAAGCAGCTGCTGATAGCTGAAGGGTCTGGGGTGGTCTCTGTTAACTCGCCAGCTGCTTAAACAGCAGGCCAGAGGAGCTTCCTCTGGCTTCCTCTGAACTGCAGCTGTTCAGACTATCACTGGAACAATGGTTAACTTCCGCGACAAGAATGTGTCAAAATCGATTTTTTTTTAAACGCAGAAAATTGCTTCAAGTTGACTTATAAGCTAGTCCAAGTATGCTCTCTAGACTCAAAATATGATTCTAAATCACCCCAAGTAATGCCTCACCTAGAGCAAATACTCAGTAAATTTTAGTTCTTTATTATTATTAACATCAGATCTCACAGAATTATGAGATTAAATAATGATGGAAGCCAAATTCTACTAATCTTTTCAAGACCAGCTCAGATTCCCTTTCCTCCAGGAATTTTCCCTGGACTCCCCAGCCTCTATGCATCTCTGGCATTTATTCATTCATTCACTGAGTGCGTTTCAAGTGCTGGGTGTCCCAGGTGTTGAGGATAGCATGGCCAACTTCCTTACCCTTAGGAATTTTGTATTCTGGTAAAAAGAGACAGATAATGGATAGCTTACACATTTTGAAAAAGATAGCACTCACTCAATCCATCAAGCAAATGTTTACTGAGCACCTACTATCCGCTGACACTCATTTGGGTATCGGGAATTGTTTTGGAAATTGTTACTGTTTTAAATAAGAGAGTTTCTCAATGAAGAGCTTTCCTTTTAGTGGAGAAACAGACAATGAGCAAATTGATAAGAAGGTTTAGAGATGGCAAAAGTCTGCAGAAAAGGAAACAGGAAAGTGGGCCCTCAAGGATGGGGACGGAAGAGGTTGCTGCTTCCACCAAGGAGGTAAGGCTTCGGTGGCCTCATGGATGCCTGGAAGTCAAGGCTAGCTCTTTCCCCAGCCCACCACCTCGCTTCTATGTCAGGGTTTTAACTTTGAGAACACTTTTCTTTCAAGGTTGAGGATTACAGGATCCTTCCAAGATAAAAGTGACAAATACTATGATCTCTGCCTGTGAGGAAACAGAGAGAAAGGTCAAAAGTCCTAGCCAAGGCCTCCCAGTAAGTTGGGGCAGAACCCAGGAGTAGATGGCGCTCTGCTAATTCCCAGCCCTTTGTTCTTCCCACCACATGGTTTGTCAGTCCCGTAATTTGCCAGATCTGCGTCAACTATAGATCCATTTTGTGCATTTAGAATAATTATCTGATTTGGGATTTTTCTTTGAAGAATAAACTTTCCTTCTCTTTGACTCCCTAGCCGCTGCCTGGCACTCTGTCTTCAGTACTGGCTTCCCACACCTTCCTCTTGGGTGGCGGGAACGGAACCAGTGACTTTGGGCAGAGTGGGTGGCGGGCACTTGGGGCTACAGTTCAGTCCAGCTGTCCTTGATTATGGAGGGGTGACAAGAGCCCCCTGCTCTGTTCCCGAATTGTTGAATGGAGATTTGAAAACCTGAACAAGGGTGCTGACCAGAAAGGTCAGCTGCTGGTAGGCCAGGCCGCTGGATACCTACCCCTGCTTGCAAGCCCAGCTTCTCCCTACTCCTGGGTTTCCTGCCCCTTTGGGAAAACGCATACCAGTTGTTGTGGGTGGGCAGTGCCTTGTGAAGCTTTTGGAAAGAGGGTGATTTTTATATTGAATTCCTTAGCATCACATCTTGATCCGCTCCATTCCAGAGTCCAAACAGCAACCGTAGTAGTTTTGAAAACAGAGCTCACTTCTCTACCTTGCTCCAAACGCAGCAAAATCCTCTTTTTGCTCAACAAGGCTTCTACCTGCTTCTGTACGACCCCTTCTACTTCTCCAGCATTATTGTAGATCAGATCCCCTTCCCCACCCCCTGACTCTGAGTCTCAAAAGAGACTATAGGCTGGAGGCCTCCCTGGTGGCACAAGGGGTTAAGTGTTAGCACTACGAAGCTATCTACAACTACTGCAGCAAGAGTTCGATCCTTGGTCAGGGAGGTGATCCACATGGAGCAGCAGACCTCTCCTGTCTGACCCCTGCTCCCCTCAGCAGTGTATATTAGTATATCCACCTGTTCTGTTCCCCACTCTGTCTCTGGTGAATCCTCTACCCCCCACCTCTGGCCTGTACCCCAGGTCTTGTATGCATAAATAAATAAATCTGTACAAAAAAAAAGAGAGAAACTCTAGGCTGTTCCCTCTACTTAGAATATTTTCCCCTCTTCTTGCCCCACTTCATACTAAGTATTTCTCTTACTCAGCTTTCTGGGTTCAGCTTAAATGTCACTTCCCTTGATTGCTCAGAATTGATTATATCCCCATACATTTATTTGCTTCAAGATTGTACCTGTCAGATATGTGCTTAAAAAAAAAACAAACAACCAAATTGTTTAGTAGTTCTTTCCCTCCCTACCCATCCTCTTGGTAATATGATCTCTCTAGGATACTGCCTGGTACGCCATGCAAGTTTCTTGAACGAACAAATCCATATGCCCTGAAGGTTGGGGGGACAGTTAAGATAATTGAATCTAGGGCCTCCCTGGTGGTGCAAAGGGTTAAGCACCGCACTGTGAAGCAATCTGCAGCCTCTGCAGCATGAGTTTGATCCCCAACCGGCCAGGAAGTAACCCACATGGAGAGGCAGAACTCTCCTGACTCACCCATTGCTCCCCTCAGCAGTGTATTTTGGTCAGTCTGCCTGTTCTGTTCCCCACTCTGTCTCTGGTGAATCCTCTCAGCGCCCGCATCTCTGGCCTGTACCCCAGCTCTTGTATGCATAAATAAATAAAATAAATCTTTTCTTTTTAAGATAATTGAATCTAATGAGTCTCCTTTATAGGCTTCCTGTCAGATGTCCCCCATCTTTACTTCCACGTCTTGTGTCCACAAACTTGTTGACTCAGCACAGCCTGCTCAGTCTAAGGAGGCAGGCTTGCCCCTGCTTAAATGCTCAGGTCAGCCTGTGAATGTTATTACGTTCCTCAAAACCTGTATTTCCTTATCTGTAAAATGGTGATGATAATAATAATACCCATTTCACAGGAACGCTGTTGTTATTAAGTGAGATCAGGCAAGTGAAGCAAGGTGCCTGACACCAGGTGGTGGGTGCATAAGTGGAAGAGATCATCATCCTTATTGTCAGTGGGTTTTCAGATGGGTTTGAGAAGGTGCAATTTTCCTTATCTTGCATTCTGATCAATTTCTCTATAAATCTGGTTCTATCTTTAAGCTTGCACAGAATCTACCTGACTTGTTCCATATTAATGCCACTGAGACTCTGAAGAGTATCTTGTTGGCTAAGAGTCTTCTCCAGTTTTCAGTTTCCAATTTCTCACCATCTTGACCCCTCCCTACATAGTTCTTTGTCTAAGTCCCCTCACTTCTCGGTCCATCCTACCAATGAAGAGCATCCACGGCCCTGAGTATCAGAGTACAGTGACAAGGAATTTTCTGGCATCTGGACCTAACCAAGGTGTAATTTGCTTTATGGGCCTTTCAGCAAATCTGTGGGGGCCCTGTCCTCCGTGGTGGGATAGAAGCTAAAGGAAATAATGCAGGGAGTTCAGATCTGAACTCAGCCAAAATAGATCCTTCCACCCTACCGTTTCTTTTCTTCCTACCTTTTTATTTATTTAATATTTTCAGAAGGTTGTAACTCAGGAGCCCAGTGCCTCCGCATTCAAGTTTACATATAGAATGCCCTACAAATACCCGCTAATGCTGTGAAGTTCCTCTTTTTAGAACTGACTTATCTTTCATTAATTTTTTTCAAATTCCTTTCTCTCTTGACTTGATAAACCAAATTAGTTCCTGCTAAAGTGTTAATGGCTAACCCCAGCTCACCTTCCTTTTTTGCCACCAACCTTTACCCCCAGGTTTGGATAAATTTGAATTTTAGACATAAATGGCAAGGCTGATGTGGGAGTTAATTTTGAGTAGGTGGAGATCTCACCTAGAGCTCTTCAATTCACAAAAAGCTTCCTATTCCACCTATGTATCAAGCCAACCAACTCTACAGACAGAATCTGGTGGAAAGAAGGGCGATTCCAGTGAACAGCTAACATGAAGACCGCCATCTACTGGCAGATGGTATCTATTAGCCCTATAGGTGTGCTCAATAAGTCATTGCTACTGATTTTCTTGATTGGATTAAGTGAATGACGAGAAATAGTCAGCTCCCCCATTCTTTTCTCTAATCGTACTTCCCTATTATTGCTTTTAAAATTTTGATTCCTTATTGTACACAAAATCTTACAGAACCTTTGAGCCAGAAAGGATCTTTGGAGGGAAAAGCTGTTGTAAGTCATTAACACTTTAGTATAAATTAAACTGATTACCACTAACTAGTCCAGAAGTTAAGCTGAAATTTCAAGGAGATGACAAATTGATTGTCTTCCTTTTCCTCCTCTGCCTTCACCGCCTCTCCCTTCTTCTCTTCTCTCTCTCATCTTTGAATATAGAAATCTGGCATAAAAACAAAATCTTATTTGTGGAAAGGAGAGGATTGCAAAAACATTTTCAGTTACTAAAAGAAACCTGTGGAAATTTTTAAAAGGTATAAGTCCACTGACCTTACTTCATCAAATCTTATTTGTACCCATTTCTGAATTTCTTGAACAAATGCAACACCTCCTGAAATCTCTCCAATCTTCAGGACCCGTATTTCCAGCTCCTTTAATCCTCAAGCAGTTGCCTCCTTTCTTCCAATAAGATATGTGTCTGCCATATTCTTATGCATTTTATGTGTGCTGTGTTTGCTTCATATATGTCTATCTGGCCTCTTGTCATGGACTGCTTACTTCCCGAAGACATTAGGTTTTTCTTTCTTAGTATCTCACCATTGCACTAAATCTAAATTTAAGTACTAGTCACCTAAACTAGATCTTGTTCATTATTTTGTTCATTATTTAGGACTCAAACAATGAGGGAAGGTAGGAAATAATAATGGGTTACTGTGCCCTAATTCATTCAGGTGATAAATTCATGGTAAGACTTCACATCCTTTCTCATCTTTCTCTATATATATGTATATGTATAATTATATAAAATAGGTCCTCCGTAGGGGCACAAGGACATAACCTATGAAGCTGTCTGCAGCTGCTGCAGTGCAAGTTCAATCCCCAGAAGGGAGCTACCTACATGGCATAGCAGACCTCTCCTGTCTAGCCCACTGCTCCCCACAGCAATGTATTTCAGTCAATCTGCCTGTTCTGTTCCCACTCTGTCTCTGGTAAATCCTCTCACCCCCCCCCCACACCTCTGGCCTGTACCCCAGTTCTTATATGCATAAATAAATAAATCTTTAAAAAATTAAATTATATAAAATATCTATATATTGTGCCTCCCTGGGCACTATATGGTTAAGTGGCGCAAGGGGTTAAGATGAAACCTATGACGCTATCTGCAGCCACTGCAGCATGAGTTCGATCCCAGACCAGGGAGATACCCACATGGTGCAGCAGACCTCTCCTGACTCACCCCCTGCTCCCCTCAGCAGTGTATTTCAGTGAATCTGCCTGTTCTGTTCCGTACTCTGTTTCTGGTGAATCCTCTCAATCCCCCACACCTCTGGCCTGTACCCCAGTTCTTGTATGCATAAATAAATAAATATCTAAAAAAATTGTATATAATTAGATTATAGAATGTTTGTACGGACATATATAAGCACACACTGACATGGATTGAAAAGTGAAGACTAAGTGCTTCATTTATTTAATTTTTTTTAGATTTATTTATTTATGCATACAAGAACTGGGGTAAAGGCCAGAGGTGTGGGGGTGAGCAGATTCACCAGAGACAGAGTGGGAAATAGAATAGGCAGACCGACCAAAATATACTGCTAAGGGGAGCAGCAGGCGAGGCAGGAGAGGTCTGCTGTACCATGTGGGGAGCTCCCTGGCAGGCCAGGGATCTAACTTGTGTTGCAGAGGCCACAGATAGCTTCATAAGTTGCGTCTTAACCCCTTGTGCCACCAGAGAGGCCCCGTTTCATTTATTTTAACAGAATAAATCTGCTTTGGGTAATTAGTTCTACAGTGATGACTGACTTCAATAATTGGGTTAAATTGTAGTTGTTATAAATTAAATGTCAAATCTGCAGCTTTAAGAAATTTGAAGACAGTAAAAAAAGCATATAATAATGCAAAATTATTTTACAAGAAAAGGTTTTTATATGTGTATTAAAATGAACAATAATTCAATTCATCTCTTTCTAAGTCTCTCAAATTAGAAGTTGCCACTAAGAAAAAAAGCAAGAATAACTGATAGTAATTTGATGAGTCTTGGTAAAATATTATATTTAAGTGACTTTTCAGAAACAGAGGAAGTTAACAACTACAAAGAATGGGAAATAGATATTTATAAGTCAGATATTTTCTAATTCTTTGCTGTAAATGATATCACGGAGAACCTAATAGAGTTGTCAGCTGATAGATTATTAAAAATAATTCTTGATGATAGAGCAGTATGTTATTTTTGGCTTAGAACTTGGAAAGAGTTCAGAGAGTTAAATCATATTGCTATAATAAAACTCCATCCTAACTTATTAATGTGAACAAAGTTTCCCAGCATTTCTTCTCTAAAAATTAGAACAGGAATAGAATGGTTACTGCCCCTTAATAATTATAATAATAAGTGATACTAGGCATGGGTCCCGACATCCATTAAAAAGAAAAGCCTTATCCATTTCATTAAGTGCTAATATTCCAATAAAATTTTTAGTTGAAGTTTTTATTTTATTTTTTTAAAGATTTATTTATTTATGCATACAAGAGCTGGGGTATAGGCCAGAGATGCGGGGCGGTGGGGTGAGAGGATTCACCAGTGACAGGGTGGGGAACAGAACAGGCAGACCCAGTGAAATACACTGCTGAGAGGAGCAGCGGGTGAGACAGGAGAGGTCTGCTTCGCCATGTGGGTAGCTCCCTGGCTGGCCAGGTATCGAACTCTTGCTGCAGCAGCTGTGGACTGCTTCATAATGCGGTACCCAATTCCTTGTGCCACCAGGGAGGCCCGAAGTTTTTATTTTAAAGAAAAGAGATTCACATGTAGTTTCAAGAAATAATACATAGATATCTGGGGTATTCTTCACCCAGCGGTAACATCTTGTAACATGAGAGTACAATATCACAACCAGGTCTTGAATATTTTGATAAAGTCAAAATACAGAACCTCTCTCTCATTACACTGATTCTTCATCTTGCTCCTTTCAGTCACACCCATTTCCACCCTCAACCACCCACTAACCTCATCTCCATTTCAATAATTTTGTCATTTTCGGGATGTTACTATAGATAGAATCATATAGCTTGTAACCTTTTGGGATCAACCTTTTTCACTCAGCATTACTCTTTGGAGACTGCCCCTGAAATTGTTACATGTGCAGAGGCTTATTCTTTTTTTCTGAGTGATATTCCACCACCTGATGTGCACAGTTTGTTCAACCACACCACAGACATTCAGGTTGTTTCCAGTGGGCCTTTGCAAATAAAGTCTCTATAAGCATTCATGAAAGTTTTTGTGTGCACATAGTTTCATTTCCCCAGGGTAAATATTCAGAAGTGCCATTGCTGGGATGTGTAGGAGTGAGAAATTTGTATAGATTTGGTGTTTATTCTTTAGTAATGTCAAATTCTCCAGTGAAACCATTTGGGTTTGGAGATTTGATTTAGGGGTGTTTTAAAATTATGAATTTATTATTCTGAATGGCTGTAGTGTTACATTCTATTTCATGGAAGGTACATATAATTATTTGTAAGTCTGTGATTTTTGAGAAATTGGTCAGTTTCATCTTATTTGTCAAGTTCATGAGAATCGAGTTGTTTGTAAAAGTTCTTATCTTGATGTCTTGGGTTCTGCAGTGATAGTACTTGGTAATTTATGTCCTTTTTCCTTGTACTCTTACAGGAGGTTTGTCAATTTTATTGATCCTTTCAGAGAACCAGCTCTCTACTTCATAAGTTGTTCTTTATTGATATTGTTTTTAAAATTTCATTGATTTCTGCTCTTATCTTTATTGTTTCCTTCCATCTGCTTGTCCTTGGGTTTACTTATTTGCTTTTTGTTTTCTGGGTTCTCGGAGTGGGACATTAATTACTAATTTGATCCTTTTCCTCTCTTCTAAGATAAGCATTCAGTGCTACATACTTCATTCTCAGCACCGCTTAGTCGTGCCCATGACTTTTGCAATGCTATATTTTCATTTTCCTTCAGTTTGATGTATTTTTGGATTTTTTGAGACTTGCTTTCTCCCCATGGATTATGTAAAAGTGTTTTGATATTCTCAAGTTATATTTCTGTTACTGATTTCTAGTTTGAGTCCATTGTTCATGGAGAACATACATTATGTGATTTAATTCTTTTAAATTTGTTGAGGTTTATTTTATGACCCAGGATATGGTCTACATTCGTAAACTATAAACTTTTTATGTTTAAAATTTTCTAATCAAAATATATTTTATATTGCATATTAATAATAACTGTTATTTTAATCTAACATAGAATAAAAAGTTGGCAACTAGAACATAACAGTTATAGGAATTCTGAAAATTATGTTTCTGAACATAATTTTGTTGAAGAAAATTACAACAGGTGATGTGATAATGAAATACAATTTCAAAGAGAAAAGGAGACAATACAAGATTCTAGCCATAAAAAGAATTTGTTCATAAATTTTTTAATGGATGATGCTGTTTGTTAAATAATTATAATTACTATTTTCCATTGGATGCATGTAAGTGATTTCAGAGTTTTATTTTAAAATGTCAATGGTATAATACTCTGGGAATTACATTCTCTTGAACTACATAAACTTAATTTATGAATGAAAGAGGCAATATATAATTTTTCAAATTGTATGTTGGGGGGGTTCTTGAATGAGCAAGCAACATTTGATGACCACATTTCTGGACACAGTGCTGAGATCCATGAGAAGAGATGGATGTAGATAATGTGTGATTAAGATGGTGTTTACCATTGGATTTTATTTCCTCCTGCATTCAGTCACTCATTCATTCAATAACCCGAATTTATGAAGTATCCTTGGTATTATGTTCTACAGCATCTCTTAAGTACTAGGAAGATATAGGTGGCCAAGTCAAGCTCCCAGCCCTCAAGGATAGCATCACTTGCCAAGACACAAACATCACACAGCCATTCAGGGGACGATCTGGGTCTGCTCCTGTCCTCCCGCCTCCAGCGCCATCATGGATACTGGGTGAAGGTGTGTGGGGGCACTGTTCTTTAAACCTAGAGATGGAACTACAGAGCCCCACTCTGTGTCTCCTAATCCACACACATCTAAATCCACACACATTATCATCTGTGCTAATTTATTTCCACAGTGAAAGGATTAACAGGGCCCAAGTTCTATGGATTTAAGCAAATTACAGGCATTCAGCTTAGTCCAAGGGTTAATTTGAGCTGGCTTACCACAAATGGAGCCTGGCTTCTCAATTCCAGCCTCTTTCACCTCAGGCCAATCAAATTTCTCCTCATGCCAGCCTTACTCCTTAAAAAACAGGGACCATGTGGTCTGGGGTAGTGGGAAGGGCTTGGTGAGAACAAGGGACTGGGTTCTTGTCCCAGGATAAGTCTGTGTCACTTCAGTATTGACTCCCCTTGGCTGAGCCCTGCCTGTGTCTTCATCTGCACAAGGAGAAGGTAAGGCCAGATGACATACAAGGACTGTTTAGTCTGAGGACTCTGATTCTAACCCTTGTCTAGCCAATTCCATGTGTAATTCCAAAGTCACAAATACTATTGATTTTTTAGAGTCTCTCATTCTGAATTCAGTTCCTTGCAGTTTTTTTAAAGATTTATTTATTTATGCATACAAGAACAGGGGTGCAAGCCAGAGGTATGGGAATGAGAGGATTCACCAGCAAGAGTGGGGAGCAGAACAGGCAGATCCACTGAAGTGCACTGCTGAGGGGAGCAGCGGGCCAGACAGGTGAGGTCTGCTGCACCATGTGGCTCAGCTCCCTGGCCGGCCAGGGATCAAAGTTGTGCTGCAATGGCTGGCGATAGCCTGACAGCGCTGTCTTTAGCCCCTGCACCACCAGGGAGGCCCTGATTTGATTTTTTTTAACTTGTCTTTTCCTTCATCCAAGCTCTGCCAAGGTAGTCTCTTCCTGCGCCCTTTCTCTAGAAGCATCAGGGTCTCTCCAGAGTCTCTCCTGTAGCTCCTTCCTCAAGTTGCCTCCGTCATCACCTGGCATGTGGAGCGTGTGCCTGCCTCTTTCTCAACTTGGTTTAGACTTCCTGTCTCTGGGATGGCACTCCGGCGCCAGAGTCAGCCAGGTACCTTCTAATTCCTGGATTGTTGGCTCATGAATGCAGACCACACCTGCAGGATAGCATTCTAGGGACAAGTTGCCTATACTGATACATGGGCAAGAGCTCCTCCACCACACCTTAGGTATGACTCTCTCCTAAGCAGGAGGCTTTTGGACACCAAAGGCTGTGACCCTACTGGAACTGATTTTCCCATGTAACTAGGAGTAGCCTTAAAATCTGGCACTCAAGAGAATATAGTAGATACTCTAGCTCATCTAAGACAATATAGAACTTAAATATTCTATATCTTGTCTCTATAAGCTATGAGTATGTTCAGGAACCAGCTAAACCCGTTAATGCTTCTTCATACTTCAACTGACCAGGCAGTTGGACCAGGCATTATGGACCTCCTGGAATAATGCAATAAAAGGACACTGCACATCCATCTGCTGTTTTTGCTAAAAAACGAACCTCAGCAGGTCTTTAGATCTATACCTTTACAGCAAATACAGGTAATGGAAAAAAGTTCCTACCACCTCCAGGAAACAATTCGACAAATTCAGGATGAGAAACATGCTACAGGAAAACAGAATGTTTGTTGAATGTTCAATAACACAGGACAGAAAAAAGAAAATAAAATTCTAAATTAAGAGGCTTAAGTGACAAAACCAAATGTGGTATGTGGATTTTTTCTGGCAAATCATTTCAAGGAGAAATTAGAGTTGAACTGGGTATTAGGTGATATTAAGAAACTTCTATCTGTTTTAGGTGTTTGGTTTTATGATTCTGTAAGCAATCCCTCCCTCCTTTTTAGAACTACATATGGAAGTATTTAGGGGTAAAGTGACACAATGTCAGGAATTTTCTTTAAAGCACGATAGAAAAAAAAAAGAAAAGGAAGGAATGGATCCATGCAGCAAGTTTGGTAAAATTTTGATAATTGTGGAACCTGGGGGATGGAGGTTCATTTCCAGTTCTTGTGACTTTTCTGGATGATTTCAAACTTTCAGTTAAAAATTTTTTTTAAAAAGATCTGGGAAATGCCAGTGTTTTGGTGTCAAAATGATATGTGACTCTTTGCAAAGCCCTTAATTACGTCCATGAGTTCAGTGTTATGGTCGAGAGTAAGAGCTGTGGGTCAGACGGGACAAGATTGCAATCCGAGCTATGCCACTTACCAGCTGGTGGCCTCCCACTGCTCACCCAGCTTCTCTGAGCCCCCTACCTTAAGAGGTTGCTGGCGTAGTCAATGAAACAAGCACACACAAAGCTCACAGTAACATAGATAGAGATCGAATAGTTGAAATAGAAGCTATTATCATTGTTAATTTTAAATCCAAAAGCATCTCAGAAAGCCTTTGTCAGGCCATGTGTCCCCGCTTGGGATCAAAAATTGAAATTCAGAGAGGAATAGGGAAAAATTATGAAACCAATGGCCCCCTCTTGCCACCTTCACACACACACACACACACACACACACACACACACACCCCACACACACAGCACCAGGTTCCCCAATGACAAAGCTAGGCAGCAGCCTCGTTAACCTTAAGGTCCATGCCAGAGAGAGAGAGGGCACTTTTTTAGGCCAACGCTGTGCAGGACATCTATGCATCCAGCCCAGACCTGAGCCAATGAAGGGAGCAGACGGAGCAGAGGTGTGGGGGTCCAGGAAGGGGACTCCAGTCTGCCTCCCAGTCTGTGCTGCACTCACTAGGAGCATTAGTTGCTAGGAAGATTCTAAATATATAGTGTGTTGTTGTTGAAATGTTTCCTTCTGACGGTCCGCTGCGCATTTTCTCTCATGGAGCTCATATTCCCCAAACTGGAAATTGAAATCGTTTACAGACTCCCAAGGGAGGCTAGAGCCCCGGATTCATTTTTCCCTAGAGAAAGCATGTTTGCTGGAAATTAGAGAAGGTAATTGGAGAGGCCTAGGGAAGAAAGGGACCTGCAGGGGTCATTTAGTCCATCCTCCAGCCTCCAGGCAGGAGTGAAGCTAACCCGTTCCAGATGGCGGTTGTCCCCGTCTGCTGAAGACCGCCAGGAGAGACCCCAGAGCCTGACTCAGCGCTCATTCCAGAGCAGGGCCGAGGGCCCTGACTTTTGGTCTGATCTCAGCCCGGACACTCTCTGTGGGTCTTGAACCAGTCACTGCTCTGGGTCTCCAGTCCTCCCATCTGCACAGCGAGGGAGGTTAGTGCTCCCATGCTGTTGTGAGATTAAATCCTAAACTGTGTGGCTAGGAAGGGGCCAGTATGGAAAAGGTCTGACCACTTTCGATGATCAGCTCTTTGGAGAGGTTAAGAAAATCTTTGGAAGGCACAGAAATAGTAGCTTACCCTCACTGTCCCTCTTCCTTTATAAAATACAATGGGAAGTGGCAATATTCCCTAAGAGAAAAAAATCCCCAATGGGTCCACAAAAATAACATATTGGTATCATTTGCCCAGAACACAGAGAGTCCTCTGGTGTGATGAAATACCCAGAGGCATTGTTACTAGGGCAACAGCAGCCTTATAGAATAACTCAGCAGCAACACGCCCCAGCCAGGTTGATTGTGCAAATTGTGTCCAGAGCTCAGAAAGACAACTGAGCAAAGGTCTGGAATCTAGGAAATGAGACCCCAGAAGTTCTAATGCACAGCAGTTGAGGGGGGATGGGGGGACAGAGCCAGAGCTCTGCTGAGGAGCTGCGTTTCTGCTTCTAGGCATTGAGTACTGTGTGGTGGGTGACAAGGGTGGTCTCACCCTGGAGAAGCTTGGAGGTTAATGGGAAAGGTAGACATTCACGAGTCAGAGACACACACAGAAGGAATTATGGTCATTCCTTTGGTATTTGTTGGTAACCCTGTGGTAATTGTTGCAAAGGAGAAGCACAGGGGTCCGGAGAACACATTAAGAATCTGCCTGGGTACTCTCCACCCCACGCAAACCCTCCAGTCTTCATGGCAAGGGAGTCAGTTGTTAAAGCAACAGTGTGATATTTACAGATAGTGCTTTGCACTTGGCTTTTGACCCTAACTGGGATCCTGCCATCTCTTCTACAATTATTCACGTCTGGTGTTTTTAAGTTCTTTCTTTATCGAAGTGAAATTCATACAGCACAAGCTTCACCATTCTAAAGTGGATTGTCCAGTGCATTTAGTCCATTCACAGTATTGTGTGACCACCTCCCCAACTCATTACCCAATATTTTCATCGCCCCAAAAGAAAACCCCAGAACATTAAGCAGTCACTCCCCATTCCTTCCTGGCCCCAGCCCCTGGCAAGCACCAGTCTGCTTTCTGTTTCTATGGAATTGCCAGTTCTGGATTTCCACGCACTTGGAATCATACCATAGATGACCTTTTGTCTTGGCTTCTTTCACTTTGCAAGTTTTTGGAGGCTCCTGCATGTTGTGGCACATATCGATAGTCACTCCATCTATGACTCAATAACAACTCTGGTATTTTCATAAAGGCTAACACACGAATGTTCTTTCTAGAAAGAGCACTGGACTCACTAAGGAGAAATCTGGCTCTATCAAGTATTTGTGAATTATTCTGAATCTCAGTTTTCTCATCTATAAATTAATTCTGCACCCAATTCACCCTGGGAGGTAAAAGAAAACACTTAAAATAAAAGTTTTTTTTCCCAAACAGAACCACTTGAAACTACTGTAGTAACTATTAATCATTGTCTCATGTCTATATCTTATCACTCCAACTACGTTTGAAGTTCTACAGAGATAATGTCTACGTCATACCCATTTCTACCTTTATAATATTTGGAATTATGCCTATTGCTAGCTGTTCAATGTTTGTCTCCTGGGTAGATAACTATTTGAATAAATGGTTGAAGTGCTACCTGATCTGTGAGGAATACTGTTTCCTTTCGGGTCACTCAATCAATATTCATTGAGTGAATGGATGAGTGAATGAAGTAAAAGTGGTGGAGAGGAAGCTTTGCCATCTGGTCTGGAATGAACTGACTCTGCCTTCCCTCCTTCTCCCTGTGCAGTGTTCTTCCTTGCCAGGTCTAGCAGGGGTTAATGATTGACAATAGCAGTGGATCGAGGCAGTGATGTCCTAGGTTAAGGAAATTGTGGCTCAGAAATCATGTCTCCTGCATGGAATATAGAGTCCATCTCAATTGTTCAGACTCCCAGGAGGGTCAAAATGGGGTGAAGACCATTGCTGCAAGTTTAGATTTTAAAAAATAACCCAACCTAACCAGACCTGGTATTGGCTAAGAATAAGGAGGCATGTGGAGGCATTGACCTGTCATCTGAAAATTCATTGTCCCACCCTTGTGTTTACAGTGTTGGGGTGTGGGGGAGGGACATCATCCCATCTCAAATACTCATTAATGTACTGATCTTTAAAATTAGCCTACCTTCTTAACACAAGTATACATGCACAAAATAAGATAGCAAACCTTGCAAAAGATACCAAATTTGATGAGGCGGATGAAAGTGATTTGGGGAACCCCTCAAATCAAGCCAGAGCCATCAACTGCAGGGGACCTGGTTGAGTCAGTCAGGGAAAGGGCACGGAGGTGGGGACTAGCCTCTGACTTCCAAAGAGGAAGGTCTTAGTATTAAAGGATTAAGGAACAGTCCTTGAGATAATGAAGGAACAACGCCGCACTTTGAAAGGCAAACATGAATTGAAACATGTTTTATGGTGTCATAAAATGTGCATGAAAAATTATGCCCAAACAATTCAACTTTTGATTACTGAATGATTTATTCTAATGTTTTGCATACTGCAGCAACTGTAACCCAAATTTAATTTCTTAAGAATATATTTTCATAGCCTGTAGTAAATGTTTCATGTTTTTTACTATTTACTAATGAAATCCAAGGACCTATCTTCAGTAGACTTTTTCCTGTTCTAATTAGGCTCTGTGACAAGAAGCTGCATTTTACTTAGAGACAAGGACTGTTATAATCCTGAGATCACTTTAATTTATGCACGTGGCCCTCTGTGGGGGAGAGGCCTGAATTTTCCCGGTTCTTTGTGTCCCACTTTCCAAGTCTGCAGAACTGAGGACCAGTCCTCGGCCTCCTGCTCCCCACAGGGGTCTTGGAGAGACAATATTATGATACCGAGGGAAGCAAATGGTGGACCCAGGAACAGGACAGTCCCCTGCCTGTCAGTTCCCCATCCCTTATGCTGTGGGAACAAAAGCACCAAACAATAGATGACTAAACATCATTCTACTTAGCGTCATTATCATTGTAATAAATGAACCAGGTCAGGTACCACATCATCCATCCATCCATTCATTTATTCAAGTAGTTACTTGAATAATTTTATTTGTAATAAATAAAGGACTTTAAGGTTTCTTTTAGCACTGAAATTCCATGATGTATATCTTCACAGCAGATTTCTCTCACTAATTATGGCTTACTCAGGCTGTCTTTATAATTGCATTTCCGAAGCACACTCCCACTGAGTGGGGAAGCAGCGCGGGAGTGTTCTGTGCCAAGACTGTTATGAATGATCTACTCTCTGACTCTCAAGGATTCACAGAAAATCCAGACTATTACCTTTTATCCTCTCAATCACTTTGCTCCATAACATGCTGTGGGCTTCTCTCCCTAATTGACAGATACGGAAATTGGTGCAGTAGCAGACTCTTACGATCACTCACCCTGGTCTCCAATCTGGATCCCTCGAGTCCCAATTCCCCCTCATCTAATTCTACCGCATCCTCTGCAAGACTGCAGGGAAAGAGACTGAAAGCAGGGAGCTGACCACTGACCCACCGCGGCCTGGCTCCGTGCTGGGAAGCTGGGAGCACTGACACCCGGGGTGAGGGGTATCGGGGGCAGAGAGAGCCAACCAGGGCCTTGGGCAGCTTCTCCAGCGCTGAGCTGGACTCCACCCCACCTCTTGGTGCCAAGCCCTTTCCTCTTAATTGTTGTAGCTCTAGGAGCACTGGGAGGAGAATGTCATCCAGCTGGTCCGGATTTCTCAGCACATGAGGGATCCAGAGAGTGTTTTGTAAGCCCTCTTGGATGACCATTCTGGGTCTCTGTTAGGAATCAGGGGCCGTTGTCACTAGTTGAAGGAACTACATTTTACCAGCTGTCCCAGCCTGGAGGTGGAAGGGACTGCCGGGGAAGTAGAGAGGGGGCAGAGAGACTGTTGGGCTGCCTTACAGAGCAAGAACAGGAACTTGACAATTAGTTCCCTCTGCTGCTTTACTTTTTCTCATAGTGAGACTTACACACCAAAAACGTCCTCTTATCCTTGCTTCACTTATTCAGCAGCAGGACAAGCCCAGATCTGGGAAACTGAGGCAAAAGAAGGGAAGTCACCGAAGTGTGGCAATCCTACGCAGCACTACAGAACAAGCACAGGCAGAGGTGGGGTGACTGCTGAGGAGAGGCCCCACAGAGCTTCCATCAGACTGACTCGGGTTCAAATCTCAGGTTTTAATCTGGGGTTTTGGTGATGCTGGGAAGTTTCCAAATTGTCATGCAACTTAATGTTGCTCATCTTTGAAGCAGACCTAATACTTCCTTCTTGCAATGGTGGGAATATTCAAATGAAAGCATATATACAAATACCCAGCACATTGCCAGGCAAATGGTATGGCAAATGGTAGTGGGTTTTTGTTTGTTTTTGCTTGCTTGTTTGTTTTTGCTATCCAAGTACCATTGTTTCACATTCTTGCCAGTGATTTGACAGGATAAGAGATCCCCCCTTGGGTATAGTCACCAAGCACTGCCACCACCCAAGCACCCAGAGTCTCCACCAGAGTCCATTGTGTTCTCTGCCATCAACGCCCCCATCTCCCACCCCTGTTCTCACCCATTCCTCTCTCCCCTCCCCTGCAGATCTATGGTCAGCTTTGAAGGGTTGATTAAAAAGTTTGTCCTTCACCCTTTGCTTAGTTTTCTATACTCCTCCTCTAAGTGCTATCATCCAGTATACGTCTTTCATTTTCTATCTTATTTCACTTAGCATAATCCCTTCTGGCTCCATCCATGTTGCTGCAAATGGCATGAGCTTATCTTTTTGATGATTGAGTAATATTCCTTAGTGAATTCTGATAATAGCTATCAAGGAGCAATTTTTTTGAGACCTGAGATAGTAAACATCATGCAGGGCAATGCACAAGAGATGGAGCTGTCTGTGCATGTCAGGTGCCTGCAGGGAGCTTGTAGTGAAGGTGTAAGGGTGAAAGGTGCAGAGTATGGGAAGATTTAACACTATACAACAAAACAAAACAGAACAGCTCACGTATGGGTGATATAGGCAAGGACTATTCCCGATTTAAAGACACTTCATTATGAATTGGCAGATCAAGGAGGGCTTCTCGGAAGAAGCAGAAATTGTCTTTCTTGTCCTACTTGCCATAGAAAACTCAAATATAGTGTTGAACTCTCTTAAAAGCTGGTTGCTTATCTTCTGACGCTTGCATACTTCTAGGGGGTGGGAAGGGGCATGATGGATGGAGAATTTGCTCAAACTCTGCTGGAATCCTGGAGTGTGGGAGGCCTGCTAGGGGAGCTCATTCCATCAGGGCTTAGAGGAGGTTGAGCAAACCAAATCTGCTGCTGTTGGCACTGGTGGCAATTGGGCCAGAAGTTAAAGATTTTTAGCCAGTTTTTAGGCATCTGGGTCATTCTTACTGACACTTTTCCAGAACAAGATTCTCTCAAGATATGTCCTTCCCTGGAAACACTGGTGAACAAAGATTGAGGCTTTTGCTCATTTCGAGGGACAGTGGTGCCCACAGACACCCAACCAAGAGGATCACCGAAACGGTATCCCAGAGAGAAATACCTCCCAGGCAGCAAATCCCCATGGAAAGGAGCTGATTTTACAGTGTGGTATCTTCAAATGCATGAAAGGGGGGAGGGGGAAGGAGGAAAGCAAGTAGTGACACCAAGCACAACATTGTAAAGTTTGTTTTCCACACGGTCCCTTTATCTGCTGTCAAATATATCTCCTGGGAAAAGAAAACATTTCTCAGGCCAATCCCTCGGGAACGCGGTTTCCTCCTTCACATGATTTACGTTGAGGCTGCTGGGGGAACCCTGCACTCCCTCCAGGCAGCGTGTGGGGCTCAGAGTCTTGTGGGAAGAGGCAGGCTGGGTGAAGAAACCAGTCCCCACTACCAAAACTGTGGCTGGATTGAGCTGGCCTCTGTCATGTCTTGGGCCTGGAGGAGTGTCCAGGAGCAAGATGGCCTGAGGATGAGCATGGAAGAAGGACCTTGTCATGAGGGGCACCCACTCTTTGGAGGACTTGCCCAGTATAAAGCCTTGTTACGTGTTTATAGTGCTGGGTTCAAGTCCTAGGTCCTGACTTAATCACTGTCACGTCTCTATAAAGTGACAATAAGGATTGTTCTGCCCACTCTTGTGGTTTCAGTGGATGCCACATGGAACTATGCCACATACGTGTGTCTGCTGCATTGGGAGACAGATACGGCTCTAATCCATCACGAGACAGACTGTGTTAGGTCAGCTGTACCTTCCTCCACCGTTGTAAATTCAGAATTTATAAATTCTCCAAGGGCCATTTTTCAACAAGGGGGAAGCTACAGAATCCAATTTTGCAGTTTGAAACAGTGAATTTGACCAACTAAAGTTTTAGATTGCAATCCTACCATTTGCAAGTGAGGAATCTATCAAGACACAAGTGAGATGACCCAAAGGTCCTCAAATCTCTACTCTTCTCATCCAGCAGTAGAGACAGGAAAAGTGGAGAGGAAAGCAACAGAGAAACCAGAAGGAAGTCAAGGAGCCCTGGAGGGGTACATCTGGCTGGTACACACCTTATTTCCTGATGAAGCCACACCCCACGTTACTCCAACTGTGCCTCTCTCCCTTTATCCCTAAAAGCAAGGGAGACGCAGGTTGTGTTTAACACAGTGTCCACATACATGTGTAAAAATGGAGAAAACTAGACCTCTATATGTCACATATCTAGCAGATCGAAAACTGGTGAGTTTTCTTTCTTAAAATAGATGTCTTTCCACATCTGGAGTTTGGCATTGAGTCCTTGGAGCCCCAGTCATGGGGGTGCACTGGACCTAACAGATCCTTTATGAAATATGACTCACCGTGATATTGATCTCTGAATAAACCTACTCAGTGAATTGATAGAATTGAGTACTGCACTGATAAATATGGAAATCAGCCCTGTCTATGCAAATAAATAGCTCATATAATTATCAGTTCATTTTCAAACTGCCAGCTGTTGAAGCAAGAGCACTCTTTGCCTATCCAAACAAAAGGTCCTATGATATATACCTGAACACACAGATATTTTGCCCTATCTTTGTTCTATTTCCTTCCTTCTTCAAATACCTCCTGTCCTGATTTACTGACACTGCACAAGTTAGCCTTAGATTAAATTCTGACAAATATTGGTCCCTATTTCATGTGTGTTATCATGTCCCCTCACCTTAACTGTAAAATTCTTAAATTAGAGATCCAGTGAAACTTCACTCAGGTGATCTGAAAGATGACAGTCTTGACTTCCGCTTCCAGAAAGATGGAGAGACTTGGCTTTCGCTGTTTCTCCCACTGAGTGCAATGCAAAGTCCTGGACATTATATATAAAACAAACATACAGAGACTGGAAGGTGAAGAGAAAAAGGCAGACAGGCTTGGGACCTCAGACCCACTGAAAAAGACAGTAGTGAGTTCTCTTAATGATGATTATTACTCTTCTATATTTGTCTCAGAGTCCTAGACTTGGAACTGAAATTGGCAACCCAGAAATACCAACAGATCCAAACAAAGCCTCAACAGCTTATTCCATCTAACCAAAGGGCCAGGAAAGGGATGGCCCTAGTAAGAAAGTTTTTATACAATACTGCTCCATTCCAGCCCAAGCCACAGAAATCCTGTGGCCCCATGTTCACCCAGACCACTGAAGGCCAAGGAGGGATCTTCACCTTCCATTCTTGCCAGGCTGTAGCTAGACCTTGGGCTGTAACAACGGGGGCTATCACCAGAGATCCTGCAGACACCAAAAGAAGAAGAAAGGAAATTATAACTAAATCTGTACATGTAAGTATGAAAACTTCAATGAAATGGATGACTTCCTGGAAAACACAAACCACCACAACTCACACAATATGAAATTCAAAATTTGAACAGCCCTGTAAGTATTAAGATAATTGAATTCATACTTTTAAAACTCCCAAAAAAGAAATCTCCAGAGCCAGATGGCTTCACTGGAGGATTCTATAAAACATTTAAAGAAGAATTAACACCAATTCTACACAATCTCTTCCAGAAAGTAAAAGAGGAAGAAGCATTTTCCAATTCATTTTATGAAGTTATTATTACTCTGATCCAGACAAAGACATTACAAAAATAACAAGAACCACAGACCAAAACCCAACACATAATTCTAAAAAACACTAACAAAAAAGTATTCAGCAATACATGAAAGAAACGTACACCATGGCCAAGTGAGGTTTATTCTAGGAACTAAATGCTGGTTCAATATTTTCAAATCAAGCCATTCACCATATTAACAGGCAAAAGAAGAAAAAAAAGCACATGATCATGTCAACCAAAATAGAAAAGCATTTGACAAAATTCAATTACCCATTCATGCTTAAAAATTTTAAAAAAAAGAAGAGAAAGAAACTTCCTAAATTTTATAAAAAGCATCTGTAAGAACTTATGGCTAACATTATACTTAGTGAGGAAGGACTGAAGTCTTTCCCCTAAAATCACGAGCAGGACAAGGATGTTCACTGGCACTGTTTTTCAACCTAGTACTGCAAGTTCCAGCTTATCAAGTAGAGAAGAAGCTCTCTCTCTCTGCTGACCATCTTCTCTATCTTACATGGCTGCTCTTCTGGAACTGCCCATTGCCAGCAGCTATCCCGCACAGAAACAGAATTCTTCTTTTGATTCCCCTTAATCACTATTATGGTTCATCCAAATACATCTTGGAGTCTATGTGTGCTTGGCAAATCTGCCATCTAGAGTGCATTTTATTTTTTTGAAACCAATCAAAATGATGGGAGGCAGTATGGTACATTGTGAGAGCACAGCCTTGGGATCCAGAGAGAAGCTGATTTAAAGTGCACTCTGCCACTTGGTGACTGTGTGGCCTAAGGCATGGAACATAATCTTTATCAATGTCAGTTTCATAATTGGTAGAATAGAGCTAATTATGCCCATCTCTCAGGATTTGTGTGAGATTAACTATGATGATGGATATGAAGCATCTAGTCCCATGTCTGGCCCTGAGTCAAGTCTCAGTAAGTGGCTGCTTTTAAATATGGTTGAAGGGCATAAGTCAATTTCCTTGTAAGGCTCCTAGATGGTATCTGAAGGCCATCCAAAGAAGAGTTTAAAAAAGTGCTGAGTTTTATCAGTCTGCTGCCTTGGAATAGGTAGACAATCTCCTAAATTGCATGAAGAACAAGTCACATTTTGTTTCAGAAGTTCTGGCTTGTTTGTTATAAAACCAATTTTATTTTTCAAGTCATAACCCACGGTGAGGTAGCATCATTTGTTAGTGGTCAGCATCTTCTCCATTATCAGACCCAAAATAAATCTGTGTATTTATGACACTTATGATTTATTTAAAAAAAAAGTATAAACTCAACAGATTTTGTTTAAAACCACAGAGGTGTACTTCTGACATGTTTCCATACACAAGGGCTTTATCTTAAGGATCGGACAATACAGTGGCCTCCCTTGTGGTACAAGAGGTTAAGCACAGCACTGTGAAGCTATCCACAGCCTCTGCAGCATAAGTTCGATCCCCTAACAAGCAACCCACATGGCGCAGCAGACCTCTTCTGTCTTGCCTGCTGCTCCACTCAGCAGTGCATTTCACTCAGTCTGCCTGTTCTGCTCCCAACTCTGTCTCTGGTGAATCCTCTCACTCCCCCACACCTCTGACCTGTATCCCAGTTCTTGTATGCATAAATAAATAAATCTTAAAAAAAAAAAAAAGAATAGGACAATACAGGCCAATGAATTGAAACATATCAAATATATAAAAACCTGAGTTCAGAGGACATATTTTCAATGCAACAAATGATTTATACCCAGAATATGTGACTCAATAATAAAGAAGACAAAAAACCTAATGAAAAATAAGCAAATTATTTGAACAGACATTTCACAAAAGAAGATGTATAAATGGCCATAAGTCTTTTTTTTTTTTTTAAGATTTATTTATTTTTGTACAAGAGCTGGGGTACAGGCCAGAGGTGCGGGAGGGTAAGAGGATTCACTGGAGACAGAGTGGGGAGCAGAAGAGGCAGAAGGACCGAAGACACTGCTGAGGAGAGCAGCGGGTGAGACAGGAGAGGTCTTCCTCACCATGTGGGAATCTCTCTGGCCGGCCAGGAATCGAACCTGCTCTGCAAGGCTGTGGACAGCTTAACAGCATGGAACTCAACCCGCTGTGCCACCAGGGAGGCCCTAAATGGCCAGTAAGTCTAATGAAAGGACGCTCATAGCAATTTAACATCAGGAAGTAAAAATTAAAACCTCAATGAGCTATCATTTCACAGCCTCTACTTTAAAATTGGAAAGAATGACAAACCCAAATGTTGGCAAAGATATAGAACAACTAGAGCTCTTACATGTTGCTGGTGGGAATGCAAAAATACATCACTTTGTAAAATACATGGATAGCTTCTTACAAAGTAAAATATTCACCAACAACACAATTCAGCAGTTCTACTCTAGACATTTATTTATTTACTTATTTTAATATTTATTTATTTATTTGTTTGTTTATACAAGCACTGGGTACAGTCAGAAGCGCGGGAGGGTGAGAGAATTCATCAGAGCCAGAGCGGGGAGCAGAGCAGGCAGAAGGACCGAAGTACACTGCTGAGGGGAGCAGCGGGCGGCAGGAGAGGTCTGTGCGCCATGTAGGACCCTCCTCCGGTGGCCGGGGAGCAGCCGGGGATCGAACCGGCGCTGCAGAGGCTGCGGGCAGCTTCGCAACCCAGCGCTCAACCACTGTGCCACCAGGGAGGCCCTACTCTAGATATTTACCCAAGAGAAATTAAAGTATTTTTCCATACAGAAACTCATACATAAATGCTCATAGCAATATTATTTGAAATAGACCAAAAACTGGAAATACCTAAATGCCCATCAACAGATGAATAGGTTAAAAAAAAAGTGGTCTATTCAAAAAATGGTATGCTACTCAATAATAATAATAATAATAATAAAAGCTAGCCAGATGCAAAGAATATATGCTGTATAATGCCACGTACATTGAAGTTAAGCACAGTCACACTCATTAATTGTGAAAGAAAGCACACCCGTGGTTACCTGGAGATGGAAATGTCGGTTGACTGCTAAGAGGTAAAAGAAAACTTTGGGGGGGAGGTAATAGAGGTTTCGTGTATTGATTATAGTGGGGTTTACGTGGTAAGTTACACATTTGTTGTAGTGGGAACAGCAGACTTTAAGTACATTATGCTTCAGTAAAGTTGATTTTAAAGACCTGGGTCCATAATGGTCCTTCAAAACAAAGCCAATAATAGCCCTTCCTACATTCACAAGAGAAATGAGGTGCCAGGGCTAATCACTAAGCCCAATATTGGAGAGAAACACAGGAGTAGACAGACTCCCAGCTTACTGGAGCAGAAAGCCACAGGGAGAAACCTCTGCGGGAACCCCCACCCAGTAGGGAAATCTAAACTCAGGAATTTCTGGAAGCCCTTGTGGACACGTCTGATAATAATTCTAGAGGAACCCAGTCATTTGGGGATATCCAGCTTCCTGTCAGTTTGTCTCCCGGAGCTCCACCATGTTCTCAAGGTGAATGGATATTGGAGAGAAATCCCCTCGTGCTTCCAGCAGGGAGAAGGGAAGAAGAGCCATTTTGAAAAGTACAGGCACATTCTGTGCTTAACCAGGTCTGTCCTAACCGGCTGGGTTCTTATCAGAGCCTGCAATGTGAGGAAAGAAACACCCAACCTCCAGCCTACACTAGCCATCCTGTGCCCCTTAAAGAGTGGAGCAAAGATACACTAAAAGACTGAGGTCTAGCCTAGGAGTGGGGCCCGTTCCCCTGCCCCACCACTCACCATCACGCGACTAGAGGCCTATCTACTGAGGTTTCTTTCACCCTACTACCAAAAGACAAAAAAGGATTTGAAGAGACAACCAGAGTCATGTAGCAAGAGTGTTGGAATGATCAGGTTGAAAATCCAAACAGATTAATTAGATTAATATGCTAAGGGCTTTCATGGCTCAGACGGCCATCGAGAACAGAGAGCAAGGTCAGCAGAAAGGTGGGAATTCTGAGAGAGATCCTAAAAGGAATTCTAAAAGTCAAAAATACTGTAACAGAAATGAAGACAGCTTTCAATAGCTCACAAATAGGACATGGCTGAGGGAGAACTGCACAAACACATATTTTAGTTGGAAAACTTGTTTCCCACAGAGGTGCAGATGGGCAATTTGGAAACTGCTTTATGTGTATACTGGGGCTGAACAAATAAGTAAATAAACCGTGGCTCATGGGAGCCAAGTTTCTGTTAGAGAAAGAAGTTTAGCTGGAGAGAGGACTAGTGTCCAGGGTGCTGGATAGAAAAGGAGATAGTGGTAAGAATTCATTTATTGTAAAATGTGTGAAGATCTACCGATAACAGGAATAAATGTGTCTATGTGTGTATATATGGGTGTGCGCACACCCACGTATTTCCTGTGTCCACAGAGAGGGCCCGAAAGCAGCGACACCCCAGTCACCACAAACATACCCAGCACGTGCATCATAGGTCTAGATACAATTTTCCAATGAAAGGAATCAAAACTCCACGGTGAAATGGGGGATTCTATGGCTAGAAAACACAAGCATCTTTTAGTGTGAGGAAGGAAGGAAGGAGAGAGAGTAAGAGCCCCAGGGGAAAAAAAAGAAGGAAAGGAAGATGAGCACCTGTCAAAGGACACAAATGTTAACCTGAAAGAGTTCCTGCTGGCCAAAGATGGGTCAACTTAAGGAAATGAACAAATGATTATATTTTAATCCAAAGAATGAATTAAATGTCCTTGAGTCCATACCGATTATACAGAGCTAGTTGCATTGTGTACCCTCAAAATCACCTTCTCTTAAATTCCAGAAGGTGACCTTATTTGCAAATAAGATCTGTGCAGATATAATTAATTAAGGAACTCAAGATGAGATGATCCTGGATTTAGGGTGGGCCCTAAATCCAATGACTGGTGCCCTTATTAAAGGAAGGGAGGTCAAAGATGGAGGCTGAGATTGGGGTGAGGCATCTATAAGCCAAAGAACACCGAGTGTTGCCAGTACCCACCCTCTCCTCTAGCCCCAGGAACCAACTCTGTCAACACGGGGATTTCAGCCTTCTGCCCTCCTGAATTGCAAAAGAGCAAATTTCTCTCTTCTTTTAAACCACCTCATTTGTGGTAATTTGTTATGGAACCCCTAAGAAACTAATTTGCTAATAGAAATAATTCATTAAACAAATAGGAGGAGAGAAGGGACAAATCCCACTGACAAAACTATTTCAAATAATAAACATAGATAATCCCCCTGCAGAAAGTGAACTTAATTCCCTTCTCCTTGAGTGTTAGCTAGACTTAGTGACTCTCTTCCAAAGAATAAAATACAGAAAGAAAAATAAGAACTCTACAGAAAAATAGTGACTCTATAGGAAGACGCCCCCCTTGTCGGGTGATCAAAGTTGATGTGACCATGGTAAGTTGCGCTGACAGCGTCTCCCCTGACAGGATGCAGTGAGGCCTTTTCACTCCCGCGATGTTCTTTCCCCATACCCGTAACCTCAGCCTCATCATGAGAAGACATCAGATAATCCCAAATTGCAAGACAATTCACAAAATACCCAACTGTCAGCCTTTAAACCTGTCAGTCATATTAAAAAAAAAAAAACACACACACACACAAGAAAAGAAACTGACACAGATCAGAGGAGATTAAGGAGACATAGCCATTGAATGCACCAGGGCATCTGAATGGCTCTTGGAACAGAAAAAGGACAGTCATGGGGAAACCGGTGATTCTGGAGAAACTGAGTTTAGTTCATAGTACCAATGTCAATTTTTCAGCTTTGACAGATGTACAGGGATGAAGTTGGATGCTAGCCAGAGGGGAAGCCAGTAGGTGGGAACTCACTTGACTATCTTTGCAAGATTTTGGTAAATCTAAAATTATCCCAAAATGAAAAGGTTTCTTTAAAAAAAAATGCAACTGTGTATAAAAGATCTGGAAGCCAGTCAGCACTTTTTCTGCCTTTACTTTCCATCTGTGGTTTTATTTCCTTTCTGCGAGGTAGAAGAGAATCTTTGCTCAACCTCTGTTTGCCTCTCCTCCCCCTCCACCCTCAGCTTCTATCCCAAATGAATCAATAAATTAAAAAAATAAGAAAGCAAGTGAATGAATGAATGAATGAATGAACGGATAACTTACAGTAGAAGGAGGGCATGCAGCAGTTTGGTGGGAACAATTAGATAGTGTAAATATTTAGCCCTCACAGCTTGCCCACCACAATGGCGACTGCCACACCAGAACAGTCTTTCAAAATGAAAGTTCAATATTTATTCTGGCTCCCTGGTCCCTCATTCACTAGCGCTCCTTGCACAGCTGGCTTTCGAAATGAGCCAAGGTTTCTTCTATTGGCCTTCTGACTTCCCACTCCACATGTGTTATAGGCAAACAATCCATTGGCTTCCACTTCATCTGATTGGCACTCCGGGAAGAAAAGCATGGTCTGAGGACAGGGTGTACATCTAATCCACTCCTGGATATCCTCAGGAGGCTGCGGTGCAGCTCAGATGCCCGGGATAAGGTATGCGAGTACCCTCTGCGAACCTGAAAATGCCATGAAATTGTAAAGCACTATTGTTGCTGTTTTCACCCTGCACCTTGGTTCTCTCCTGTCTGCAGTGCTCCCCTTGCAAACCACCAGCGTGTTTCCAATGGACGTCACAGGCATCTGACACACAGCAAGTCAGCCTGGTTTGATTTCACAGCCCCTGAGCACTTAACTCTGTGACTTGGTCCTCACAATTATGACTTCGGGCTCAGTCCTGTCCTCATTCATTCATTCATTCATTCATGCAGTTCTACACTACGTATATAAGTAAGACTTGCTCCCTAACTTTGAAGGGTGACTTTAATCTTGGATGCTCATCTGCTCTAGTACTGACTCCGCTTAGCTCAATGTCTCTCTTCCCCATGTCCATGTCCAGGTTTATTTCTCGCTCCCTGGCTTAGTCCATCCAGATTACCAGGTTTGTAATCTGACTCTCCAGTATGGTTTTGAAATCCACACCCAATGGGTGTTCCACAGTATGGTGGTGGCAGAGGAGAGAGGGAGCAGCTCAGGTATCTAGAACTTTGTTCGTTCTGGCTTGAGATTCGGGTGTCCAGCAATGCAGGTATCCTCTTTCCTGCTTGGATATCAGCATTCTGTCCACCTGTTGGGACATTCTACTATTCTGTCTTAGAAACCCTACCAACTGCTTCCCTGGGCCACAGTGAGCTTCAGTACATGCCCTGAACACTGATTTGTCCTGATGGAAGCTCCAAGCAGCAACATGGGAACTTGCGCCCATCCTTCTTCTCCCACCAAGGTAGGAGGTTGCTTTCAGATCACACTTCCTGTGCTGCTACCAGGAGGCTTCAGCTGAAAATGGCTCAAGAAGCCGCACTGGTGAATGGAGATTCTACCCTCACTGGGAGAAGCAACACTGCTCAGCTCCTTTCGATTTCCCTCTTTTTCAATAACTGTGACAAGACACATGCTCAAGTCTGAACCAGTTCTGTGTCCTACCAAGCGATCAAAGCTCTTGAAGCCAAAATGCCTCATTTTGGACTTTAATGTCTATATCTCTTAAAATTCCCCCCCCCCTTTTTTTACTGTGAGTTGTGGGTAACCTGAATACAGTCCTACTGGCCTGGAAGCTGGCAGAGGTTAGGGCATTATCTGGCACCAGAGATGTATGGAGTTTTCCTCCGGTGTGCAGCTGCTCAGTTACAGGTGTGCATCTAGCAAGCCCCCCACCCATCAGGGCTGGTCACCTGTGCAAGATAGCAGAAAGTATGTAGCCCAGTTTACTATGTGACTATTATCATTTTTTCTTATGAGTTCCATATGCAAAGGAGGTTGGAGGCACTCTTGTAAGACTGAGCATCACTGCTACCTTCCTCTTTGCCCTGCCTTCGACAAGGCCTAGAATTCTAAGGCACAGGCTGGCGGGGAGTTGAGGAGGGTGGACTAGCTCAGCTGGAGAGAAGTTCAGGAGCCGCATGTAGTAGACACTGTCATCCCTCTCTGAAGGCTTTGGGGGGTGCTGAAGAGAGCAAAACCAAGACTGTAAGCCCAGGAAGTATGAATGGGGGATCTATCCCTGGATCAAAGGAACTCTGGTGGGTGGTGAGGCTGTTTCTTACTCATCTGTAAAGTGTCAGGAAGAAAAAAGACAGGGAGCTGATGAGACAAGCAGGGGGCGGAAGCTTGAAAGATGTCCTTATGGGACTTCTACCTGGCACAAGGGAGAACCGGATGCATTTCAAAGGTGTGAGAGAAATCTGACACTGTTGATTCCTATAGTGGAGTTGGCTGTGTTCTTTTCACTCCTGTTCCCCTCTTCAAATCCTACTCATCTTTTGAGGTCCAATTCAAGATTGAACTCCCCGTGTAATCCATTCCTCTTACTGCCATGTGATCCCCGCCATACACTTTTATCATGTGTTGCATCATAAAGGCTCATGTGTATTGCCTTAGACTTGTTTCTCTCTTGGAAACAAGGTCCTTGGAAACAAGGTCCTTGGCCTTGGTTCCTTTCATAATTCTCACTGCAAGTAGCATTCTGCTGGGCTTAGTAAATTCACAGGAAATGAAGATAGTAGTCAAGTTATATTGACATTCTTAATGGCCCAGATGGTTCACCTGGGTGTTGCCTATTTGGCTTCATGCAAATAAACAAATGTCTGTGAGTAGGATGATTTCTCTACATGTGTCAACTGGTAGAGGCTAAACTTACTACCAGTAGGACGTGTATACATGTAGGACATGGGGCTTTCCAATAGAAACAGCAGATTATATGAGAGCAGTAAAATTCTTGACTTCAGATTACCAATGGAATCATCGGGAATCTTTCAAAAGCCCCATTAACATTCAGTTGGCCCAGGATGGGATGTGAACACCAGTGTGTTTTAAAAACTCTCTGGATGATTCTAAGAGACACCCAGAATTGAGAGTTGTGTTTTATGATTTTGATTTTTTTTCATGTACTTTTTATACTCTTATGTTCAACCCCATCTGGTCCAGCTCATCAACCCCGAAGTGGATGTATCCTTTTCATATCATATTTCATCTATTTACCAAGTACTTAGGCAGTGCATTTTGTGCCAAGCAGAAACACCATATCTGCTGTTAAGAAACCCACTGTCAAGTGAGAGATGTTTTCACGGGAATAAATCAAAGTATAAGCAAAATCTTGTTACCTAAATCTGGGAACTTAATAGATTCATCTAAATTTTTGAATAACATCAGGATTATCTCTATGTACTACCTGAAATGCAGTAATCAAATAAATTAAGATAATGTGGGACTCAGCTCTGTGCAAATTTACCATCCTGACTATAGCTCAGAATCATCCCATATAGACTGAGCAGCACACCACTGAGTGTTGTGTAGTACAATGAGCTGAGTGAGAACAGGAAGATGACCCTTGAGGGTCACCACAGCTTTGGGATATTGCTGCTCCCATTGTCAGGTTATATAAAAAGGAAACTTTCCAGGCCAAATGTGTGGTACGACCCTCATAATCAGTCTCTTCTGGAGATGTTTTCCCTTCACATTTTTGAGACTTTGGTGTCTTCCATAGGGTCTGCATGTGGTTCCAAAGAAAAGTCTGAGAATCACTTTTGCCTGGTTCTGTTGAGGTGTGCAGATTTGCCTGTAGGGAGAAGCATGTGGGGTGCTTATTCTGCTCAGAAAAATGAGGGGTGCTGGGGAGAAGAGGATAAAGAGAAGCTAATCAGATGTTTAGCACTGTCCAAAAGACCAAAGAGAAAGCACGAACTGACCAGTCAGCAACGGAGTCTCTTGGGAGATGCACACTCTCCTGGTGCCATGTTCCACCCTCTGGTTATCACCAGACCTTCTTCCTCAGGTGAAGGGATGATTTCTACAGCTGCCTGTTTGTGATTACTTACTCCCACCATGTCTTACCCTTTACTTTTCTATATCTTTAGATATATTTGGGGCTAATGATAACCTGAATTTGTCCATCACTCACTTACCTTTCTTCCCTATGGTTTTGTCATAAACAATTTAGGAAAAGGCTGCAGAAGTCATCTCCATTTACCTCCAAGCACTACCTAAAACTTAGCAGTGCAAAAGCCCAGGCCTGCTGTGACAGCCCCCTGAGTAGAGATTCTCTAGTTTCCATAGGGATCTGATGTGTCATCCCATCTCCTCCTCTGAAACTCAGGCTTCAAAATCAGCCACTTCTGGGCTTTTAATAGGTTTGCAATTTCTGAAGCAATGGATAACTGCCCATACCTACTCTGTTCTTCTCTTTTCTCTGGCCTCTGTCCCCCTGCAAATTTAAGAATGTTCTCTCTGAGTTATGTCCCTCAAAATTATTTCCCAGGCCCTTCATCCGTGGGGTCACATAGGAGGATCGATAAGAGAGTTCAAGAAAGCCGAAAACTGGGAGCATTCCCAATGCTGGACTGAGGAAAGGTTGAAATGGACCAGGCACAGACCCTTCAGCTCCTTGTCAGCAGCCTTTGATCTGCGTGGCAGCTAACACGAAAGTAGAATTTGGCCCTCCAAATCTACAGGACGAGACTTGACAAGGAAATCAGTTTCTCTGACAATTTCAAAAGCCCCGACACTTTCGTCACTTGGCACTTGGCCATGGGGACTGGTGCTGTGGACACATACGCACCCCACCAGAGAAACCATTTTCCCAGCAAGGACTGACAGTTCAAGTGCAGGCAAGTCCTCAAGTACAATGAGGAATGAAGGACAAGCTCTTCCCTGCCCTTCACTGAGGACAGGTGTTGTGGGAACCAGGAAGATTTTGATTGGGTGGCAGCAGGAACTTCCTACCTGTCTGGGTTAAAAGGTACTAGGAGGGGTGGCTGGGGAGTCTGAAGAAACTCTTTGCTTACAACTAAAGAAAAAACACGTGAGCTGCTGGTTTAGAAGGTTTAAGGCGAAGATGGAGCTGGTCTGTGGGGGACGCATGTCGCAGTTCAAGACTGTGTGGGACTCAGAGCAGTTTTCAACTTACCTACCTGGCTCTTAAATAAGCAAATCAAAATTAATTATGTTTGGCCTTTTATTACAATTTCATTTTACCCTTTGGCTCCTTGACTGCTCTTGTCAGCTGACTGATCTCTCGGCAGCCTCCTCACCTGCTTTGCTGGAATGAATAACAGATGACTAAGGAGCTAGGCTTGCGGTTGGTTTAGGACCAGTGCCTAGCAGTGAGTCTTGCTGACTCCAGATTAAAATGTCAACTAAAGCGTAGCTACCTTTCAGGGATGCCAAAAAGGGCTTCTGCTAGAGTGAGATGAAAATGACCTCAGAGCTCCCCACTGAGAGCCGGAGTCTATGACATTTTTTCTTCCATGACAGGCTCAGAGGGTCATTATGTCCAAGATGGTTCTGGAAGCCAGGATTGACAGGCAGCCCTATTATTCTGCCAAAGAAGGTGTCTAAAACAGAGTATGGTGGGAAGATACAATGAGAAAATGACACACTTCTCTCCCTCAGGAGGTCCTGGTGGGCAGTGTGAGTGAGCTGTGCTTGGCAGATGGGGACAGCAGATGTGTATCTATTAAGACATGAACTCAAGACAGCTTGAACTTAAGACAACACCACCCATTCAGAAAGATAAGAATAGACTCACAAGAAAGTGGGTCCTGAAAGCCATCCAACAGTCGGTGTTGGCAAGGGTGTTGGAAGCCAACAGTTAACCCGGGAGGCCAAAGGGGGACCAGCTGTGGCAGGTAAGATTTTCCAGGAAGAAAACTCTGCAATAGGGGCCTCCCTAGTGGGGCAAGGGGTTAAGACGCAGAACTATGAAGCTATCTGCAGCCACTTCAGCACATGTTCAATCCCCAGCCAGGGAGCTAACACACATGGTGCAGCAGACCTCTCCTGACTCACCCACTGCTCCCCTCAGCAGTGTATTTCAGTCAATCCTCCTGTTCTGTTTCCCACTCTGTCTCTGGTGAATCCTCTCACCCCCCCCCCCACACCACTGGCCTGTACCCCAGTTCTTGTATGCATAAATAAATAAATCTTTTTTAAAAAAGAAAACTCTGCAATGAAGGACTCGTGTGACAGGGACATTTGGGAGGTGCTCTCAGTGTTGACATGGAAGCAGGGAGCCCCAGAGGTGAAGCCATGTTGTACACAATCACCAGGCCTCAGCCAACACACCCAGCATAGCCGACCCACCCTTCAGCATTAAACCAGATGGAGTCAGGAGCCCAAGTCTTTCTCTCCTTGCACAGCCAGTCCTAGAGTAAGGCTCCTCTGTCATGGGCCCAGAGTCTGTGAGCATCATCAAGGCATCTCTCTTCAGCAAGTGCAGTTCCAGAAAGGACTGACAGTGGAGTGCTGTAAACAGTAGCCTTGCCAGAAGGTGAGGAAAAGAAAGGCTCAGTCCTGCAGGGAGGGTGGGCAGTGCCACACAGCATCAGCTACACCTGGGGTTCAATACCTGCAGGTGGGCTGGGATGGATTGCACTCTCAGGACTGGCCTTGGGAAAGCTAGTCAAGTTGGCAGAATTTTCCCCATGGTTACCCTCATATCCTGCACCCCTCATTTCTCTCCTTTGAGCATCCTGGTATTTCAGAATCTCAGGATGAATCTCTCCTAAAGACTCAGAATTCACTGTTACCATCTCCTAAATGTCAAGGAACATTTAAAAGTGGTTTTCAGGGACACCATGATGAATTCAAAGAAAGGGCTGTTACTGGTGCAATTCAACATTAGCCTCACAAAGGGTCCCTGCCCAGGCTTATTAAAAGCTGAATTGTCAAGAGAACTCAAAACTGGAATCCTTCCCTTCAGGTGCATGTTGTTTGGAGGAGCTTATTTCCCTGGAAGACATGTTCCAAAGCTGGTGAAAATTTCCCCTCCTGTAAGCTCCCAAGAAGGGTAATGACAGACTTTAGATCCTTGGCAGACATGAAGATTGGGCTGCCTGAGGGGGGTGCCTCGGTGTTTCTGAACAACCTTCAACACCGCATAAATATTCACCATTCTCAGTAGCAGCAGGCATCGCCCACCACCACCACCACCAGCACCAGCACCACCACCACCATGCTGCCGTAGTATTAGCCAAAGGAGGTCTTTCTTCATGAAGGCAAATACCTTCTTTTACCATCAGTACAATTAGGATTTAACAAACACAGGGCACTTCTTTTAAGGATTGAAATTATAGCTGATCTCAATAGTCATATGGTGAAAAAAAAAAAAAAGCTATCCCCATATTGAAAGCATGAGAAGTGTTCTCCAGTATTGAAAGAGATGAAATTGTTTAATGCCAGAGAGAGTAACCAGGAGAGATTATGGTGCTGGGGAAAGAGCAGAGGAAAGGTGACCGCTTCGTTGTATGTCTCAGAGAAGGTGGAAAATCTTCAACTTCCTGGCAGGGGGGTGGGTGTCGCATATTTATCAGTTTGTCCATTAATATTCATTTAGGCAACATCACTTGACCAGGCCCTGTGTTTGGTGCAAAGAGGACTTGCCAGGAAGGGTAATTCGAAGATAAACAAGACACAGGTCCTGCCTTCCTGGAGCACAGAGTCTTCTTCAAGCTGTACTTCGGGTATGCACTTAAAATGATGAGTAATAAAGCAAGAGTGTCAATGACAACAGCAAAAATCTCTCAAGAGTTCTGAGAAGCCATGAGGATGTAGCACCCAAAGAGGTGGCGAGGAAGTGGGGAGAGAAGAAAAAAACAGCACTGTATGGCAGGGAACAAACCTGGTCTGTTCTGGCATCAATGACTAATAATAATGAGCAAAAAAAAAAGAGGCAGGTCCTATTTGAGGAATGTAAGTTATTAAAGGCTCATGACAGCCCTACAATCTGTCTTGTTGTTATTCCCATTTTATGGATGGGGAAATTGAAGCACATAGGGATTAATTAACTTGGCCAAGGTTGCATGGAAAAGATGTGGCAGAGCTGGGATTCAAAGTCAAGGGATTTCACCCTGGACAAGTGCTGTCCAACAGAAATATAATGGAGCAGAAGACATATATAAAGTACACTGTAAATGCTAGCCCCTGCATGCAATTTTAAGAATTCTAGCAAAGTCACATCAGAAATATTAAGTAATAACAGGTAGATGGACACTGAATTTTTTTAATATTTTATTTCACCCATGATTCCAAAATACAATCATTTCAACATGTAGTCAACATAAAAGTTATTAATGTTGTATTTGGCTTTTCATATGAAATCTTTGCAGTCCAGTATGTGCTTTATACTTTCAGCACATTCTCAACTTGGACTAGCCACACTGCAAGTGCTCCATAGTCCTGCCTATGGCACAGACTAGTTGTGTGATCTGGGGTGAGTTACTTAATCTCTTTAAGCCTCAGATTCTACATCTACAGCTATAGAATGGGAATGATCATGCCATCATCACAGTGCTATTGTAAGGATTAAATCAGATGAAAGTCTTAAAACTCTCTCTACGGTGCTTGACACATTGTAAATGCTCAATATGTTAGTGATGATTATGATCAGAAGCTCCCAGTTACACAATTACAAAGTCCCAAGTCACTCAGTGAGCCCATCTATGGATTGTCACCTGCAAATGGGCTTTCAACTTGACCTCTTTCCAGGGTGCCAGGTAGAGGCCATGTCAGACAGGAGCATGAACTAGTATAATCCATGCACTGACCCAGCAGGGGTGTGGTGGGAAGACCCAGAGGGCTCACTCAAGAGCTTGTCAGCTTGAGAAAATTTTCCAAGAGATGAAATGAAAAGGAACGATGAGTAATGATGCCTATTATGAATTTCTATTCAATCCAAAAAAGCCATTTAAGATCCTTGAATTAGAGCTGGAGACTCAGAGATCACTTAGGATTGATCCTCCCTCCTTGTTTTATGAAAGAAGGAACTGAAATCCTTTGAGGTGAAGAGACTGCCAGGGCCAGGCAGCAAGTTCAGGGACAAGCGCTCTCAATGCCTTGTCTAGGGGCCCACTTGCATATATCTTGTCTGGATTGTCTTGGTTTCCTATCAGCCCAGTGACCTGGAAAGCTCTTTCAATCTACAGATGTTGGGTTCTTCCATGAGACATTCATAAGGATGTGCTGCTTTCCGCTGGTCATGTCCCAGACTTTATTACTCTCTGTCCCTCCCTTCAAAATTGTCCTTTATGTATGTCTTCTGTGAGGCTTTTTCAGTGAACTATGATGACAGAAGAATGTTAATGATAGTAATAGCTAGCACTTGAAGGCCATGATATGCCATCCATGGTGCTATCACTGGCATTGATGGATCATCTCATTTAATCCTCATAAGTACAACTGTTTTTTGGAAAGCAAAACTTAGTCAGTGGAAAGGCATTTATTTACCCCAAGTCCAGCTGCTATAAGTGATGGGAGTGGAATTTGAACCCATCACCAGTCTGACTCCAGAGCCCATCCATGCTCTAACCCTGATTCCACATAAACACATTCATTTGAACGTATTGAGATTTGCTTTGTGTATCAATCTTTCTCTTGCATATCTAGCTCCCCTCAGTCTTTTAACTCTACTGTGGATTCATCAAATATAGGGTGATTTCTTCCTGGGAGTCTTTGCTCTCTGTCTAAGGCAGTGTCAGCTCAATGAGTTTATGAGCTGAGAGGAGGAGGGGTAGAGGGTCACCAAAGAACCAGGAAAGCTGAGATCTTAGAAATGTTGGTATCCTGGTAAAGGTCACATACCTAGTTGGTGACAGGATAACTCTGGGATCTGGGAAACAAACATAAGAATGATCATCACCATGCACTGTCTACCTCGTATGTGTCATGCACTTTACACAAATCCTATTTAGTCCACACAATGAGGTAGGTACTTTACCCACATTTCATGGATGAGGAAGCTGAGGCATGGACAAGTTCATTCACTTGTCCTGGCTCACACAACCAGGAAGAGACAGAGCCGGTTTTTGAGCTCCTGCTTATCTGAACCCCAGATCTCCAATCTCTTGATCCATAACATAGTGTTTCTAGAATTTAATGAGAACTGATGATGTCGTAGGTATTTAACATGCCTTTTAACAATCATTCCAGATATTCTCTGTAGCAAATAATGCATCCCATTTTTCAAATGAAATAATTTGCTCAAGTTTGCTTAGTTTCTAAGTGGAGGAGCTGAAATCCAAATACAGGTCTATTTGACTCAAGGTCTCAAACCACTGTTGATAGACAGTGCTGTATGACCTGGGTCCTAAGAGAACAAGGTATAGGGTGATTGTGCAGTCATGCAAATATGCTTGATATGCTGTGACCAATGATAATGGCCAAAGGGGGATTGTCCTGCCCATCTATCCAGGTCCCTTCTTAACCGCTGGTGGTTGCCTCCTGGTGTGGATAACAGTACTGACACTTCCCAATAAAGTTCACATCCTTTGCATTGCTTACAAATCTGCAAACACACAAGGTAGGAGGTCGTATTTTCCAAGAATGACCTCCTGGAGACTGAGATCCAGCTGGAGACATGACTATCCAGATTAGGTTATTTTGGGGGGGAGGTGAGTAATAAGCCCTAGAAAATGAGCAGCCACAGCAAAGTCTTCATGCAACCTTTTTACAGGACCCCCAAGGCTCGCGATGGTGAGCACTGTTAAAGTCTTCTCCACAGCCTTTATTCTATCGAGTGCTAGGCACTTCTCCAACATCACCTCATGAAGTCTTAACATCTCCTGACGTGAGAGAGGGAAGAAGATGGTGACTTAGCAGAACAGAAGAATGCTTGAGGTCAAGGGCAAAGTTAGAACAAGAATCAGATCCAACCCCAGAGGAAGGATGGAGTGATCAACTCCACAGTGTGAGTCACTCAAAGGCAAGAAGCCACATCTCTTCTGTGGCTGAAGACCAAGCAATTTCATTTCCTTCTATTATAAAAATATATATTAAAACAAGTACTAATAAAAGAAAACCCAGGGAAAGGAAATGAGGGGGTTTCCATCATTATCTTTTCATGTCTTCCAACTCCAGCCATTTCCTGAAACATTTTTTTTTGCATTTGCTTTCTCCCCCTTGTCTATTTCTCAGTTGAGATAGTTTGCATTGCCTTCCTCTCTCTTCATTTCATTCAGGTTCCTATTTCTTTGGAGTCTTTTTATCTATTCCTTCCAGATATCTTGTTTCATATCTCCTCTCTGTATCTTTTTAATTGGAGTAGTTTCTTCAAGCTCTAAGAAAACTCACCCCTTGTTTTTTTCTTCACTTTTTCCCTTTCAGCTGCTTTCCTGAATTACTATTGCACCAATTCTGCTTTCGAGCCCACAATTGGTGCAGCTGGGGTGGAGAAGGAGCAACTGAAAAGGAAATGCTAATCAGACCTTTTTACAAAGTATAGTACACACACACACACACACACACACAAATAAAAAGGGGCTCTGGTTTAAGGAGAAAATATCTTTTCTCAGTATTCCACACAACCAAGATGGTTGCATTTCTGTAATTCCCCCCAAACGTGTTTCCTCCAGCCACCCGACGAGGCCAGAAGAGCCACACCATGACTCGTCTTCTCTGGGCTCTTGTCCCCTCTTTGCTTGCCCAGTTTTAGACTGAACTCAGACATCCAGGGCGAAGAGCGGACATGGACTTGAAGGCACATTTTCCAGGTCAGTGTCTGGGTCGAGTCATGGGTGTGGGGAGGAGGCTGTAGAGGTAGGAAGGGGCTGTGAGACTTCTCCTATTTCAGTTGGACCAGGAATAACAGACAAAGCTCAATCAGATCTTTGCCCAAACCAGGGACAAGGTCATGTTGTATAGAGTTTTTGTTTGTGGTGGATTTTTGTTTGATGTGGTGTTCGATGCAGGAGAGAGGTGGAGCAAGTCACTGATGCTCCAAAGTCCAAACATGCTTTCCTGGATTTCCTCGAGAGTATTCTCTAGCCCCTAGCCAAGGAGACAGGAAAGCAAGCCCAAGGCTAACGGAAAATTGAAAGAGAAAACTGCAGGAAGCTCGCTGGAAAAGAATAGAATGCCAGATTGGCAAACAGATCTGCATAGTTGCTGGGAGGTGCGAGGCAGGTCACTTACTCTGGGCTTTGGTGCCCATCTGTAAAAACAGTTCAAGATGAACTCATCTCAAAGTCACTCTCTGACATTAATATTCAGATTGTTGACTCGTACAGACAAAACCATCCCTTGTCTATTTTGATAGGAGGCAATAAAAAATATTCATGAAGTAGACTTAATTTGCTTCAGTCTCTGTCTCCACTGAGCCATCTCTGAGGGTCCTGCTTATTGTAAATCTAATGTGACGCAAAGTGATGGCTCACGGCCATCTCCAGCTGACTCCTTCTACAAGTCCCAAGTATGCGGAGTGTGCAGGAGAATCGTCAAATTTGGGTGTGAGCCTGTGTGTCCTCCACATCAAGTGATGACGGTGGGGGCAAGGCAGAGGAAGGAGAGAAGGAGATGGAAATCTCTAACAATCTTTAGTGAATAGGCACAAGTTAGCTTGATCTGAGAAGGCCTCTTTCCCTGAGTGCCAATTCCACCCCCTCCTTTTTGTAATGGGTTTAGTTCCCACAGCTAATGTACTGCGTAATGAGGCCAGAGGGAAGCAGAATGCTCTGGAGTAATGATACGGAGCCTCCTGGGCCCCACAAAGGACAGAGAGAGAGAGAGAGCCTGGCTGGATGGTCTCAACAACAGGGCCCAGACTCCTTTCAGCCCCCGTGAGCTGAAGTCTCCTGCCAGGGCTCACGCTAAGCAGCACCACAGCACGGGTCCTGGTGTAAACCCCACAAGAGGTCCTATTACAAGACAGATCCCTGCCAAGCCAAGTTTGCTTCTCTGTCTAAACCCTGACCCAACCTTCCATCCCCTCCCTCCAGGTCTTCCAGTCACTGGTCCAGAAGTTTCTTTCACTCAGGATGGGGCACACTCTTCCTATATAACCCACTCCCAATAGGGTAAGAATGTGCCCCCTGCCAATCTGTCAGCTCTTACCAGGCAGAAGGGGCACACTTGGGGCACACAAATGACCAGTAGAAAAAGAAGTCATATGAAAAAGCGACCTGAATCCTTTTGATCACTTTTGATTGCTCAATCCTGCATATCCCATGGACTGTCCTTTAGTGTAAAGCCACTGACTTTATTTTGCATGGGGGCACATTTATGTGTGCCTTTGTTATACCCGCTTGAGCTGTGCTCCTTATGCATCTATTTATTCCTTTGGTCTCCAGTTATATAATCCACAAAATTGATCTGGAGCTCACTCCATGTGCACTGAGCTGAAATTTGCATGACAGAAAAGTGGGTTCCAAATATTGATGTCCTTGGAGAAAATCTGGCAATCATTATAGACTACTAAAGTCCCCTAAAGCCACCAACCCAATGGGCTCTTGGGAATCCCAAAGGGCAAGAAGGAAAAAGTGAAGGTAAGATGCCAGAAGCAAAGGAGAAAACATTCATCTTTGGACAAATCCAATGTTCCCTTGTCCATTTAAAAACAAAAACAAAAACAACAACTGAAAGCTTCACAGTTGTAAAAGTTCAGCAAGAGACAATTGGAATGTTCAGGGGGTGGGTGGGAGAATATTGCTGATATAATGATGGCACCCCTGATGTACACGTTTGAGTTTACAAAGTACGTATAATATTGACTTAGTCTTCCTAACATCTTATGACGGTGCCCTATAAAATGTAGGAATGTTGTCTAGCACTTACAGATGAGAAATCTGGGCCCCTGGAGGTAGGGTTACAAGGCTGCACACCTAGTAAATGTTATAGACAGTGCCCCCAGCCAAGAATGTGGGCCTGTGGGCCTCTAAGAATCCCGGTGTTAGAGAGAGGGCCCCAAACAGAGATAAGTCCCATCTGGAAGATCACATAGGACCAGAACCAGTGGAAAAGGCTTGCTTGCTGCTTCTAAAACCTTCATCTTGGGGTAACCCTAGAAGCTGGCATGAGATAAAATGTGGAGCAAATGAAAAGGCAGGCCTTTATTAGGTGAGTAGTAAACTTGTGGTGTTTGTCGATAACAAATAGCAGGACCCACTCAGTCCGACTGGCAAGTTCTGTACTAAGTGTTTTGTTTCCCACGGGGATTCCATGAGTTGGACATGATCCTTGCCCTTGGGGGTCGACTTTAAGAGGTGGTACTTGGGCCTTCCCGGTGACGCAGCGGTTGAGCGTTGGGTTGCGAAGCTGCCCGCGGCCTCTGTGGCGCCGGTTCGATCCCCGGCTGCTCCCCGGCCACCGGAGGAGGGTCCCACATGGCACGCAGACCTCTTCTGCTGCCCGCTGCTCCCCTCAGCAGTGTACTTCGGTCCTTCTGCCTGCTCTGCTCCCTGCTCTGGCTCTGGTGAATTCTCTCACCCTCCTGCGCTTCTGACTGTACCCAGTACACGTATAAACAAACAAACAAACAAATAAATAAAAAACATGCCTCTATAAAAAAAAAAAGAGGTGGTACTTTTAGGGGCCTCCCTGGGGACACAAGGGGTTAAGTCTCAGTGCTATCAGAACTATCGTCAGCCACCACAGCATGAGTTTGATCCCGATCCCGATCCAGATCCTGGCCAGGGAGCTGCGCACATGGCGCAGCAGACCTCTCCTGTCTCTCCTGCTGCTCCCCTCAGCAGTGTATTTCAGTCAATCTGCCTGTTCTGCTTCTCACTCTGTTTCTGGTGAATCCTCTCGCCCCTCCCCCTACCTCAGGCCTGCACCCCAGCTCTTATATGCATAAATAAATAAAATAAGTTAAAAAAAAAGACAATACTTTGGGGAAATAAAGATATCTTTTAAGGGCCTCCCCGGTGGCGCAGCGGTTGAGCGCTGGGTTGTGAAGCTACCCGCAACCTCTATGCGCCGGTTCGATCCCCGGCTGCTCCCCGGCCACCGGAGGAGGGTCCTACGTGGTGCGCAGACCTCTCCTGCCGCCCGCTGCTCCCCTCAGCAGTGTACTTCGGTCCTTCTGCCTGCTCTGCTCCCCGCTCTGGCTCTGGTGAATTCTCTCACCCTCCCACGCTTCTGACTGTACCCAGTGCTTGTATAAACAAAACAAACAAACAAACAAATAAATAAATAAAATAAAACATGCCTCTATTAAAAAAAAAAATAAAAAAAAAAAATTAAAAAAAAAAAAAAAAAAAAAAAAAAAGATATCTTTTAAAGCAACTGAGAAAATTCATATCTGGTCATCTCAAATAGGTCAGGGAAGAAAACTTAGGAGCTGGGGAGTTTCCCAATCCTCTGGGGCTGACTCTGGGAGGCAATCCTCTCCACCAAACAGGCCTTGGGCATCCCACAGTGACCAAGTCATGGTTCTGACTGGAAGTGCCATTTCTCAGAGTCTCCAGACAACCAGACTTGGGAGACCCTAAGGAGCTGGTTCCTTTGGCCTGCCTCTTCCCTTTGTGCCTCATCCTAAGATGACTGGCCTAAGCCTGGTTTGAAGTTCGGTAGAAAGCAACCTCTTTACAGTGAATCCTTCATTTTTTTGCATTCAGGCAGAAATAGAGCATACATTCCCAGTGGGGGTCAATACCACATTCCAAACATGTGACCTCCTTGTTTCACCTTAGGGCTTTTCCCTCTGCCTGGAATCCATCCCCACCCCCTATATTCCCATGACCACCTCCCTAACCCACTCAGATCTCTCCTCAAATGTCACCTCCTGGGAGAGACATTCCCTTACTAAAATAGCTATCTCTTCAATCATTCTCTGTCCTCTTGCCCCATTTATTTATTTTTCATAGTTCTTATCACTACCTAACAATATATCTATTTCCTTGCTTGTTTACTGCCTCCCCTAGAATGTAACTGCTATTTAAGGAAAGGTCCTCGCTTTTGTGGATCATTATGTCTCCAGTTGCTAGGACAGTGACTGGCACCCTGTAGGACCTCAGTGTTTGTCCAGTGAATGAATGAATGAATGAATGACCACATAGTGTTCCTATGCCTCAGATCACTTGCTCTCAGAAACTAATGCCAAAGCCAACTCAACTTTTCTTTTTACTTATGCTCACTTCATCTGTTGAGTCTAGAGTACTTACTGCTGTTACCACCATTATTATAGATTTATTAGCATAACTTAATATTTTTACAATTATTCATTAGACTAATATGATCATAATAATTAGTTGAGTGCCTGAAATAAAACAGGAGTGTGTCTGGCATATCCAGTGACACTAAGGTTTCTCCATTCATTCTCAGAACAGCACAGACGCAATTAGCCTTGAGTGTCATAATTCTAATTGAAGAGATGTGGCTATTCATCAGGATATGTTAATGAGCACAGGGCCAAGTTTGACTAGGAGCTTTCACACACATTTTCTCATTTACTTCTCTTAGGAGTCCCAAGAGGTAGGTAATCCTCCAAGGTTGGGGTTATGAAAAAATGGGGGACTGGTATTCTGATTCATCGGTTTGACTCAAAAATGCACACTTGTCCCCTCCAACTATACTGCTGTACTAGAAAATGTCTTACCTTCTCAATGACTCCCGGAATAAGTCCTAGTTTATTCACCTATAAAACGAAGGGCCTGACCCCAGAGGACTTTAAGCTACCTTGTTTTGGTTGCACAGAATCATCCCCAGGCTCACAAAACGTGTTTTCCCATATGCCTCTTTCTCTACAAGTTGTAATTTTCTTTAAGATATCTTCAGATAATCTGTCTCCTCATTTTCTAGCCCTTTCTACTTCTCGGGGCATTTCCCTTCTCTGAGGAGAATCCATGACCCCTTTGGACTTCACTTTTCTCTTTCATGAAAGGGTTTCTTCCCCCAGGGCCTGCTTCTCTGACATGCACCCCCTCATTAGAAACCAATGACGTCCTACTTCAATTGGCCTCATCATGTTCTTCCTGGTTTCGCCCAAAGCCGCTGCCAAGACTTCCCACCTTGCCTGTCTGGCAAATAGCTCCTGTATGCTAAGGCTCGGTTATCAGAAATAAAGACACATTTCCATTGACAACCCTTAAGTCAGTCAAGCCCAGGAGGTAGAGCCAGTTTCTTCATCAGTTGTCTGAGTAAGGGAATTAGGACCCAAGCCACCAAAACCACCATCTACTTATCCCCAAACCAGCAGTCACTTGCAGAGTGATGTTCCTTAGCTTGGGAAGAGTTTCTGGCACTCTAAGCTGCAAGCACTAAAACACTATGAAGACTTACTGGTTGGGAGAACAGAGAGGGTTTATGATCCACTTAAAATATTTGCGTAAGGAAAGCAGGGATTCACCACCTGTTTCCCCTTCCACTGATATTTATGACAGCTGAGGAATCTTACCCTTCACAAAACCTCGGCTTTGTGCCCAAACTTCTTAGCCCATTCTTTCCATTTACATGAATATTTTCATAGAAAAGCATAAATCTTGCCTTGGCTAGAGAAAGGAGGGTTCTCCCAACTCTTAGTGGGGTGAAGAGCGGTTTTTTTTTTTTTTTTCCCTGCAGGTCTTGGCTCAGCCCCAGACTCCAGTTTGGAGCCTGCAATTTGGTGCATTGCCTCTGTGTGTTTCTCCAGATCCAGGACCATGGCCTTTCAGTAGTTCCCTGTGAATGAACAGCACAGTAAGAGGTGGCATCAAAAGAAAGCTAGTCCCTCCTACCTCTTACCCCTAAACTACCATCAACTCTGGAAAGTGGCTGATGTGATGATCTATTGGCAGGAACTTTTGTTGGCCTCACATCTCACCCCCACCCCAACTTCAGGGGTCTGAGTCCTGTAGGTACCTTCTGGGGATACTACAGGCATGGCTTTCCCTTGCTCCCCAAGGAACTTCTAGTCTTTTCAAGTGGGGAGACCACTGTGGTAGTAGAAAATTTCAGAGCTGGAGGTGCCCTTCCAGCTGATCTAAAGTTCCTCCCTGAATTCACATAGAACTGAGGTCAGAGAACCGTGAGATATTCAAGGTCAAGGCTAGTTGATGGTTAGGCAAGGACTGAATTGCATAAAAAATAATTTATTTAGCACCTGTCTTGGGAATGAGCTACTAAACAAAGCACAATTAATAGACATGATCCAGGCTCTTTGCCCAAAGCTTAGTGTGAGAACAGAGAATGACCACATCAATGCAGACAGCTGTACTGAAAAGTTACACCAAGGTAAGTGCACTGAAATGGGACTTAGGCAGGAAGTAAATAAGGGGCTCCTGGTGGAATGACAAATTAGAGTGAATCCTGTAAGTTATGCCAGTGACAGAGGGGGCAGAGTTGTTTGGTGGGAGGTGATGAAGGACACAGAAGTAGCCTTTGGAGAGAAACTGGACTAATTTGGCAGATTTAACACACTCTCTAGCATCTTTCTTCAACCCCACCCCAGAAAAAGCATGGCTTAAAAATCCATAAAAAGCTGGGAATCAAGAATCCTGAGACAATTCTAGAATGACAAGATTGGGAAGAACATCCATAGAAGTCAGCTCATCTATCCTTGAAGTAGAGCTTCACCCACATGCACCTGCTGGTTTCCAAAAAGACTTATCTACATTTTCTTATAATCTAGAGAAGAGAATTCTGCAGCCTCCCAGGTGACACTTTCCTATACTCCCCTGATCCCCATAGTTAGGATCCTGAATCCAATGGCCACTCCCTTTTTCAGGGAGGTAGTGGATCTAGGAACCTGGCTTTTGTCATGACAGCACAAATCTCTCCGTTGAGCATGGTCTCTGCCCTCTGTAACCCTCCTACCCTCTCTAGACATTTCTTCTGCAGATGATGAGAACTTGTAGCTTTCTAAATTTGATGACCCTCCAAGACCCCTCCTCTTGCTATTCTGCTGCTGCTGCTACTACTACTACCACCACCACCACCACCACCACCACCACCACCACCACCACCACCACCACCACCACCACCACTACTATTGCTGCTGCTACTATTACTATTGCTGGTTACTTGTTAGGACAGAAACATTGTTGCTAAATTTGATCCTGGCCACCCTCACATGACATATTCTGGATCCTGTAAAGAGCTCTTCTGATCCTCTCTAGAGTTGGCCATCTTATGAATTGGCCATCTCACCTGATGGCCCTATGCTAAAGCATCTTAATGTCATAAAATCATGAGCTCTTTCGACAGGAGGACCTTTTCTCAATAGTCCAAAGGGTTTTGTAAGTGCCATGCTGTTCCATCACCTTATTACGCTAAAAGTCAGAGGAATCATGACTAAAATCTTCACCAAAATTTCTGCTTTGCCCTATCTTAGGTTCTCCCCCTGATTTGGTTCACTGAAGTCCACTAAGTTACCAGTAGAGCTTCTGACTCTGCATCAATGATCAGTTCTCAATTATCCACATGAAGATTGGCTATTTTTGGGGGGGGGGGGTCTTCACTCGCTGGTGAATGGCACACATGTATGTACAGAGACAGATGGTTCAGAAGGAAGCAGACTTCTGCGCAAGTCAGAACTTCATACAGAAGCTCAGAAAGGCTGGGCTCTAGTCAGTCAGCCAACCCCAGAGGCCAGGTGACCGTGTGGTCAGCTCCTGATGCCCAAGAAAGAGGAATCTCATCTGCTCTCCTAAGAAAGGTTGGTTCTGGGTGATGATCAGCATCCCCCGAGTGCTTAGCAGGACACTGCAACTGTCTGTTGAAGAACAGGCATCATTAGTTAATCCATCTGCAGGCTCTAAACACCCTCAAGGGAACTGAATTCCACACTACTGAAGCAGCAGCGGGGGTAGCAGCTGTCGCTCAGCACCTGCCACAGGGGAACTGGCCAGATTTCAGAATGGGTCCTCTGAGGCCAAAGACTGCAGGAAGGAGAGATTCCAGGGGTATCGGGGTCACAGCTGGGATTGGAGGGAAGATGCAGAGAAGAACTCAAGGGAAAGAAGGGAAGCTGGGCAAAAAGCAAGTAACCCTCTGTGAGTAAAGGAGGAAAAAAGAAGACAAGGCAAAGCTAGTAACCTTAAAATGAAGCCAGAGATCACCAAGTGAAGTTCTGGCAAGAACTCTCAGATTGCCTTTCCCAAGGACACCTTCCTGCTATTTTGGCCACCAGAGGGCTCCTGTATTCCAAAAATATTATGGAAAAGTGACAAATGTCTCCAGTATTTTCCACTCCAAGCCCACACGTGCGAGAAGCACTTTCTGTTTCTGTGTACAGTCGTGTCTGAGCTGGAGATGCAGTTCTGGCTTTGACACTGTGTCCCTAAATCAACATGGAGAAACCATCAACCTCTCTGCAGCATGGAGAAGTTGCCCATACCTATAGCCACTTTCAGGTGGGAGGGATGGAGCAGGAGGCAAGGGTTCTAGAAAGTAACACTTGAGGCTACAGACGCAGGTCTCATCCTTTCTCAGTGTTTGTGTTTAGCTAAGGAGACCTTCTATCTCTTGGATGTCTTGGACCATCTTTGCCCTAGTTGAACTCATGTTTCAAGGAAAAAATAATGCTCATGTGTTTAACAAAAGATTCAAGTTAATTTGTCATTTTCGTCAATTTATAACTATATGAACTGGTCAAATCCTTAACTTCATGAGCTATCATTTTCTCTACCATAAAATGGAAAGTTTTTTTTATCTCATAGGCTGGACAGAGAGTTCAATGAGATGACGTCTTTGAAGGTGGTTGACACATAGTAAAAGCTCATTATTCATTCATTTACTTGAGTCTGCCCTGCAGTGAGATTGATATTACTAAGAAGAACAACGCAATTGTGAAACTGGCACAAACGAAGGAGGGACAGCTAAGGATCTCACCATATCTGCAGGACTATCAGGTGCAAGAGGGATTAGGACTTTTGTAGACTCAAAAAATAGGGGTGGGTAGAAATGGAATCTATGAGTGAAAGTATTTGGGGATCAAATCAAGCATGCTAGAGAATACATGAATCACTTCCCAAAATGGAGAGAGTAGTCCTGGTAAAATAGAAAATTATCTCCTATGTGGGGGATTTGAGGAGTTGGATGCGTACTAGCAGGGAAACTGTAGTCAGAAGTCTGCATCAGGTGGGAAGGGCTGGGCTAGATGACTTGATGGAAAATTTCTATGAATTCTGTGATTCTTTGTTGCAAACAAAGAGGAAAAGGAGCGAGCATTGCTATGCCAGGGTGGTCACAGGGATGGTCTGGCAGGTGTGGACATGAACACCCCTCCATGTGCATCTCCCTACGCAACCGGCCAGTGCTGATCTCATCCCTGGCCACAGAGTGGCTGGTGCCGAGGCTTTGAATAATTACTTCTGTGCCAAAAGTACAGTTATTCACATTAACTATGGCTGATATAGATCTACTCCAGTATTTGTGGAATGACTGATTAGTGTTCCTGACACTTGGTGGATGTCCAAAGGGAGGGAGGGATGGAGGGCAAAGGAATGAAGAAGTGATGAAGATGGGGTATCGGGTGAGTACAGTGGAGCACATAGTTGGCTCCTAGTTCAAGCTTCTTTAGATCGGGCGCTGTGTCATTTGGGGCGCTTTCCTTTCTTCTCTTCCTCATCTCACACCGGGAACAAGTCTTTCTTGCATAGCCAGAGAAGTGAGTCCAGAGGCAGAGCACTGGACATCATACTTTCAGATATAGTTCTTCTGCAAGAATTCCAATGCAAAACTAAATTCTGCTTAGACCTGTCCTCTTTTAACGGGGTAGATGGGGGGGTCATGATTTTTGTAAGACAGAAATAGGGAGAGAGATGGTATTCCCAGCTTTTGTAGAAGGAGGGTAATGAAGGGAACCAGGGTAAGTGGTCTATCTCCAAGGTCAAAGCATGGGATTACAATCTTGAACGACTTGGTCTTGAAACTCAACTTGCTCATTAACAAGATGTGAAAATTTTAACAATTTCCAAGCTTCATCATTTTTATCTGTAACAGAGAGAATAGTATGTCTTGGGATTTTGCTGAATATGTAGCATCTAGGATAAGGCTTGACACAGGGTCCTGTTCCAACCATGACTGGTTGTCCTGCTATTAAGGACTTGCTCCCAGTTTGAAACAAAGGACAAAGGAAATGGAAAAACCCTACCTTTGATAGGAAGGGTATGCAAATGTATGGAGTCAAAGAAAGGTGTTGGTATGTTTGCCCTGAAGGTGTAACCAAGAGGCTGTGTCTGGAGTTACACAAATGAACAGGTATGTGCACCACTTGAAAGGAGTTTGGAGTTCCTAGGAGCAAGGAGGGGAGGTGAGGGGTGAGCATGATATGTATTCAGAGGGCGCAGTGCCACCTTAAAAAGGAAGCTAGGACTAGGACATGTCGTATTGCAGGGAGCTGTGTTCTCCACAAGGCTGGACTCTGCAAAGTAAACAGGCCCCCATTCCATGTGAGGTTTCCTGAAAAAGGCAAACGTAGACTCTTAAAACCAGTCTTGAAGTAATGGGTATGTCACAAGGCAGAGAGCAGCCAGCTGCTCTCCACTTTTTCTAAAGCTAACAGAAGGGACAAACTACTCCATCAACAGGGGGTGATGTTACCCCCAGCGGGCATCCCTGCACTCGGGTCTGTTATGAAACTGGCATGACCAAGTACAAGATTGTATGAAATAGCCTTTCTTAAGCGTGTTAGCTACACGGCCATGACTCATGGTTTGGAGATCATGGCTGAGGTGATGCCAGGATACCACATGCATCTCCTGTATGCAAACGCTGGCTACTGCAAGCATAACAGTGGGAGAAGGGAAGAATACCATGATGTTTGAGTTACAGGGTCACGATGTGTCCCAGAGTGACGTGGGTCCGTGGTAGAGACTGGAAGGAACCATCCCAACTGTTGGTCCTATTATGGGCACTCTTAGGAAAGTGCCCTGCCACGAAGCAGGAGAACAAATACCTCTACAGTCCCCTCCATTACTCTGGAGGACAAATAGAATCACCTTTCCTTGGAGGAGGAGGCCTTGTAAAGACAGTTACTCCCTTCAATAGTCCGACAATTTCCCTGAAGTGGGAAGGCATGAAAGTCACCTGTCCAGCCTGCAAGAATTTCCTGTCTCTTCCCCACCAGCCCACCCTCCCTGGTGTAGCTGGAGGGTCTACAAAGCCAATGATTCCAGAGTTTTAAGACCATGACCTACAGGAACAAGTACTTGTACACACACACATACACTCACACAAACACACACACACACATTTTGTGACGCAATACTATCTGCATGCATGGACTTGGCCATTTTCTATTCCATTCTATATTCGCTCATTCCATTTTTTAAATGTTGGCCGTGAACTGAATTTCCCTATATAACCTGAAGTTTGAACAATATCCTTCACCACTCATCTCTCCTATTTAAGATGACAATGGTCTTCACCTTCCAGTTTCAGTTCTACCATTCTCACTCCAGCGCCCCACACTCCCCACACAACCCGCACTGACCTTCCCAGGAAATCCAAGTCTGCTGTGAACCCTCCTGTTTCTCTGTCTTGCTCACACCTGACCCTCAGTCTAGAGGTGCCTCTCGGTGCTAGAAAAACTTCTCTTTAGCCTCAGAAGTATCCCAGATAAGAACAAGATGGTCACAAGACTTGCGACAGTCCTCAAGAATGCCTGGGCCAAGGAGCTGGTGCTGGTTGCATCCACATTATCAGGGGCCTCACTATAATTCTGGCTCCCTCAGTCCCACACCAAGTATGCCATCATGATCAACCAGGCCAAGCCTTGCAATGACCCAGTGCCTCTCCCGGATGATAGAGACATGCTTGACGTGACTGGCCACCCTCAGGACCCTCGGGGTTGCAACCTGGAGTGACTGAAGAAGCTGAGTGCCTCCATGGACTGGGAGGAGCCCCTTCCCTTGGGACCCCCAATAAAATGTGGGGGGGGAAAAAGTATCCAGTATCACTTCCTCTGAAGGCTACCCTGAGCTGCTCAGGCACAATCAAACTCTCCACTAGATTCTCACCATCTTTAGGGGTCCTCTTCTTTCACGTGGTAGGGTGATCATCCGATCATTCCCATGGTTTAGATGGCCTCTATTTTTGGGTTGGTACAAACAACTAAAAAAGAAGAAAAAAGCCTTTTGTCTTTTCCTATCCTTTAGGATTGGTGCTTGCCTTTTTTCTGTTTCTCCTCTCCGATCTCCAATAAAGCTCAGCACCCCAGGAGAATGGGAAGAAGAGAGTAGGAAAAAGGAGCATGGTCACACCTAATGGTGGGGAACCAATCTGGCGCTCGTTTCTCTTCCTGCAGAACTGCAGTTCTGCTCCCAGGGATTCTAAGCTTGGCAAAGGCACGACCCGACTCATCTAGATCACAGGAAGTTGGAAAGGCGAGTGGAGAACCAAGATGGAGTGAGGACAATGGCTGGCTTAGTCTGTAAAGGCAGGGTAGAAGCTGAGTTGATAGCAGGAACAGAATAAAAACTACCGACTCACAGCAAAACCTTGTCAGCAAACAGATGCCCTGTTGTGGCCTCAGATGGCAGGCAGTGGATGACCTGATTTACAGCCAGTCAGAGCTCGATGAACGCTCAGGTCAGGTTTGTCTCCAAAAAAGTAACCACAGAAAGACCCCCAGTGCTCTAGTTTTCAAGACCATTATTCACATGTTATTCCATTTAATCATTGACTGTCAGACCGGAGGGGACTTTAGAGTTCAATTAGTTGCATCCCTCATCCTGCAGCAAATGAACTGGAGACTTCTAAAAGGTGAGTGGCTTCCCCAAGGTCATGCCCCTGAGTTGGCAACAGTGCGCCACTCTCTTTATATCTCACCATGCTTTTCACACACAAGCCCAGGCACATCCAGGGCTCCATGGCCGCATGGATTCAGAAGACACGAAGTTTCATCGGACTGGATTCCAAAGCCCCTCAAATTCAGCAGTGTGGTGCCTACCTAATATTTAAAAAAGTCACAGGCAGAGACTCCCCAGCCTTCCTCTGGTCAACTCTTTTTATAATTTGCTGCCACATGAGCTAATCTGGTCTTCACAGTATTGCATCCCTATTACCAAGAGTGCCTCAGCTATTAACTCACCAGTAACAGGTGCCAAACTGCCTCTTCTTTTGCATGAGATGTTCATCTAAAAGCAAATTGCACATAAATCTCTCTAGTCTCTGTTCATTTCCATCTGTCTTCGACCTTTTTTGGTCCTTTTTCCCCTCATCTCTCCCAGGCCTGTCTGCTGGGCACCTCTGAGATGACAAGCAGGGAGCGAAAGCTGGGGGGCCTAAGAGGGTGTGGAGGGAGCAGCTGGAGGAGGCAGGCTAGTCACTGGGCTTTGTCTACCTCCAGCACCAGCCCCAGGAGGAGGCCACAGGGATGACCAGAGGGAACTACACTCAGAATTGGAACGGCCCTAAAGATTCTTCTACAACAACTCCTTCAATTACATATGTAGAAACTGAGGCCAGGAGTGCAGAATTGCCCAAGTGCTTGCGGAGAGAAGCGAGGTGAACACCCCAAGTCCCCACACTCCCACTTTATTATTTCACTTCATCAACTGTCTGCCTTTGACTTGGCCAGTGAGGAAAAAGAGGCCTGGGGGTGAAGAAGTGGAGAGAATCTAACATGGCCTTGCCATGAAGCATGGGGTCCAAGACAAGAGCCATGAGCGGCTGGAGGAGAGGCAGGTAAGAGAAGACAGGGGAGCGGACGACCACGCATTCCCCGTGGCAAGGCAGGTCTGCTGCACAACTCCAGGGGGCACTGTTCCTACTGCCTGCTATGCGGCCTCTCCCCGCCCTGGCGTACCCCTCTGAAGGTTGGGGGGTGCACTCAAGGCAGGGGCAGTTGCTTTGCCCTTGCAGAAATCAGCTCCCAGGGGCCTGCATGCAGCCTGGGGCGCCGCCACAGAGTTGAGGTGCCCCCCCCAGCCCCCCAGCCCCCTCCAGGCGCTGCCCGCGGCCTCCTCGGGGGAGCCTGGGACAGGGTCCGAATGCCTTTCCCCTTTCAGTGGGATTATCCCTTTTGAATTGTTTTTTTTTTTTTTTTAAACGCTGCAGCTAGCGAACCCTGCCTGACAACACCGAAGGAATTTTTCCCAGGGATCGGCCGAAAGCTGACTCACATTTAAAGACTTGCCCAGAGTGGTCATGCCCCTCTGAGCAAATACCACAGGCATGTCAACCCGCGCGCCCGCGGCCTCCCGGCGGCGCCGGCTCGGGCCCCCATTGGCCGAGCGCGCGCCGCGGCCCCGGGCGCAGCCAATGGGCGCGCGGCGGCGCCGGGTTGCTAGCCGGGCCGGGCCGGGCCGCGCCGGGGCCGCGGGGCGCGGGCGGCGCGGGCGGGGAGCTGTCACTGCTTGTTTCCTGTCCCCGGGGCGGGGGTGCCGCGGGTGGGAGGCGCTGACTGTTTGTTTAGGCAGGTAAGGCCCGGGAGGGAAGCGAAAAGAAAGGGCTGCGCCACCTACACGGGAGGCTGCCGCAGGGACTCTGAGCTCCAAGTTTCCATGCCGGAGCGCGAGCGGCTGCCGCCAGAGGCTCCCCACCCTGGGCCCTGCTCGGGGGCGCATTCCTGAGAGCCCCAGACGGCCCGTTTTCCGGCCGCCCTCAGAACTCCCTCGCCCATTAGTCATTTTTCTCGGGGACCCCGGTTGCAGGAGGCAGGAACGCAGCAGGGGGCTGGGAGAAAGGTAGCAAAGGTCCCGGGTCGCACCCGGTTTAGTTAAGTCAATATGGGATCCTGGCTGAAGTCTTTCCACAAGTGTAAGGCTTGTGTTGTTTTGTTTTCCCTCGTCTTTGTCAATGAGATGTTTAAGGCCCGATCTTCTTTAAAGCCCTAATGTTATGGAGCAGCCCCGATATTGAACGGGTTGCTGGCTGTGGGACCTCACCCGTGAGCTTACAAGGGACTTATGAATACTCCACTGCAGGCACACACAAAAGGTTACTAAAAGGTTTATTGACAAGGGAAAAGGAAATAAGGAAAATGTACAACTCAGGGAGAAAATAGGGAAATAAAGTCTTTAATGCGTCCTACCCGATCCGACGACCTGGAAACCCAAAGTCACTCTCCGAGCTGGTCGGTCGCTGCGAGCTGGCGGAGAGCCAAAATGGGGGACCCCCCCCCCAAAGCCCACGTGTCTGCCTTTATACCAACTTGGCTGCTTAACCCCACCCTCAGGTCCCAGCCACCTTCCCTTGGGTGGTGATGGGATTTGGAGTTCCCAGTGTCTTTGGCTTTGGCCTGGGGTGAGGGTGGAGTCCACAAAGCCTGTATGGGATTAGCTTTAGGACATCCTTTTCCCCCTAACACTAACATTCTGGTTCATCTTGTAACCCTGAGAGGGATCTTGAGATCTGGTCCTTTGTTGCTCAGTCCCACCAGCCCATGTGCTTTTATTAATTTGTGAGCGGGATGGTGTCATTCTCTCCTTTAAACCTTTGCAACCTCCTTGGCCTTGCTCTCCACTCAGCCTTCTCCCCGGCAGTCTCTCCAGGGTGGCTGGCTATTCTCACTCCTCCCTGCTACTCTTTCCTCCCAGGGATCTTTACCTACAATGCCACCCCACCCACCCACCCACAGACACCCGCCCCCAGGTCAGCTACTAACTCATCCTTGAGGCCCAGCAGAGAAGGTGCTTTCCTAGGCCCTCCCTGCACCCAGATCTGAATGTGGCCCCACTGGCTGTTCTCGCTTGAGGCCCCCAATCCTTCCACATCATAGCACATCTCCCAAACATTAACTTTCTAAGTTCCTTTGTATTTATTTGCTTAATCTCTCCTCCTCTAGAAAGAACAGAGGTCACTTGCATGCTGCGTTGGACCACATGCCCACGCCTCGCACACTGACCAGCACTCAGTAAATATTAGGTAGAATTCATTAAAAAGTTTATCTTCAGGAGAGTAATGAATCACGGTGCCACTGAACAGATGGGGCTATGGAAGCTCAGAGAGGTCAGGTAACTTCCCTACATTGCAAAAGCCAAAGGTGTTCAACTCTCTCTCTGGTCTTTTGCTTCCATTAAACAATTGTATTATCAAATAACAGGTCTTCCAAGAGATAGCAAGTAAGTGCTAGAAGAATAAACACTTCAGGTGCCCTGGTTTTGCTTCTGCCCTTCAGGGCTCTTTCCAACCCAATGAAACTTCCATTCTCTTCTTCACTTCACAAATATTTAGGGAGCAACTAGTACAACGGTAAATAGGACAGTCCCTTCCAGAGCACACAAGCTGAGTGTGAACTTAGGAGACCAGAGCAGCTTTGTTTACCAAAGAGCAGAACTTACTGTCCATTTAGTCAAAGGTGTTGGCTATGTATTCTGATATTGTCTTTGTTTCAGTCTGTTCTGTGGTAGGTTTGGCCTATATTTTCTATTAGACTAAAATAAGGCGTTCCCAAGCCTGGCAGAATTTTAAGATTTATGCTGCTGTTTCTGTGGATTAGCAATCAAGTGTAGGAACCAACTATGGTTGTTTCTAAAGAAGAAAAATGCTAAAGCTGAAACCAGGATCCCACAGCATGGACTGTGGGGCAAAAGTAGCTCTTTCCCATTGCTGGATAAGAAGCCAGGGGCATTGGAAAAGCATGCGAGGGCCAGAAGTTGCTGCCGGTGGGCAGCCCCTCCCAATATGCCAGCTAGGTTTCAGCGGGAAGCCTGAGCAGGTGTGTCATGCTGGCTGCGTGTGGGCAGCGCCCAAGCAGTCCTACAGCCTCCAAGGATGGCTCCAAGGAAGTCCACGCTGCTGTGGCTTGATGGCCACAGGCGGCTGGATCAGACTGGACCAATGAGGTGCAAGCTAAATGAACAAATAGTGTTCATCAGCTTATTAGTTAATTATTCAGCACCAGATGGGCTGATTGGTCCTAAAATGGTCCAGTTGGTCAAAAGAATTGAAAATGGTCTGATCAGGCAGGTATTAACTAAAGTGAAGGACCCTAAGAGAGGATGTGGGGCAGGGAAGGAGCCATCTTGGAAGGCCTAGGTTCCCAGATTCCTACTCTATTCCTGCCTCCTGAGAAGAAAGAAGAAGCACCCAGCAGCCAAAAAGCTTCGCACTGCCTGAGTGGCTGCACCTGCCTCTGGTCCTGCTCCTGATGCCGCCTAAAAAGAACACCAAAGGCCCTGGTCCAGCCCAAAGAGCTGTTTGTTGTTGGTGTGGGCCAATAACTTACAAATTGTCCAGCACTGCCTCCTGGTGCTGCCAGCTTCACTGCCGTCTGGTCCAGCATCCAATGCGGTCCATCCGGACCTTCAGACTTGCTGCGGGCTGCTGCAATGTCATCCCAGCAGCTCTGCCTGTGAGTGTCTCCAAAGGCAGTGAGTTGGATCCTGGCCTGAGCTCCACGCTCTAAGAGGGTTAGTGCCACCTTGAATGAGTGACATTTTGTTTGAGACTTCTGGACACTGTGGACACTATCTGGGGGAGAGAGCCAGGTACCTGTGGCCTTAGAAACTTTTTGTTTCTCCTGTTTGTTGTTCCCTGAGCCCGAGTGGCCTTGCAATTGTGTGCAGGTGAAAACCCACGGACAGTGACATGTCCTCTACTGGACGCTGTTCTTGGAGGCTACAGGCCCTGCTATAGTCCCGTTTAAGTTGGAAACCATGGACCCCAGTTTCAAAGCCAGAGTGTTATGCATGACAAGAGATTTTCTGGCTACCATTCCTTTATCTGTGATCTAGAAGCTGGCCGGCAGCTCCATCACACACACACCACCACCCCTGCCACTGCTAAGTGCCTGAGTCAGAAGGAAATAAAGAAGATGAAGAGTGGATAAAGTCCAGCTCCTTGTTAATGGCTGTGATCTCTGGAAAGTCACTGCCCTTCCAAGGCCCAGGCTCCTCATCTGGCACAAGTGCTTTCCAGCAATGAAGCATCTAAGAAATGAAGAACTGGCTCCATTCCTTTATTCCTTCGCTTACTCAGCAAACATTTATTAATCATCTGTGATGCACCAGGAACACCAGCCCTGGGGCTGCAAGAGAGAGCAAAACTTTCTGGGGTCTCTGTCCTCAGAGAACTTACCATCCAGTGGGAGAAAGACTGACCGAAACATCAATCAATGCCATTAAACAGCGAGCAATCAAACCATCACCATAGGCATGTAACCGTAAACCAAACTGAGAGTTAAAGGTGAGCCCTTTGCACACCAGTGAGCACTAGAGAAAGCTAGCGTGGCTAGGAGGAGGATAGGAGGAGAAGAGAGCCACGAGGCTCAGGGCCTGGCAGAACATGCTAGAGACTTCAGTTTTGATCCTGAGAGCAATGGGCAGTCACTGGAGGGTTTTAAGATGACAAGTATGTGTTCCAGCTTTACCTGAGAGAATTACCAGCAGGGGCATGGAGCAAAGGTTAGCTGAGGAAGGGCCTGAGAAGGCAGGCACAGGAGAAGTGGGGAGTCATGTTAGAAGGGGAGAGATGATGATGGAAAGTAGGATGATGATGATAATGATGATAAAAAGAGAATTTATCAGATTAAAGGGAATTCATCAACACTGAACTAACTTCAAAACCCAGTTTTCAATTTACCCCCAATTTCTATAAGTAGAAAGTACAGGTCAGATTGTAAAACCATCCTTTTCGTACCTACTAGCCCTGGACCAGATTTGGTTTGTATTTGCTCGCCCTCATTCTCATGCCCTCTGAAATACAGACACACCATGTGGATCTAGGCGCTGTCAGTCTCTCACGCCCCCCTTCCTCTGATAGTCATATATATCCTCACTCCTTGGAGGGTGACCTGGCTTCTCACTGAGACTGGCTTCCAGGCAGGGATTGTTCCTGGTCCCTTGGACTCCTCTGGTGGTGAACACAGTGGCGCTTCAGAGCCTGCAGTGTGGACTCTGAGGGAGAAACTGGTGGGGAGCAGGCCCTTGGTGAACAGACCCATTCTACCCCAGCCCTGCCAGCCTCAGCTCCAGGCCTGGTTATTCTGCCCCTCCTGCTTATTGTTCCTGTGAGCTCTAGAAATGCCCCCAGCCTGGCCAGTTTCACTTTCGTTTCCTGGCTCACACACAGCTGCCTCAGGCTGTGGTGTTTCCACTGGAGAGATACTGGATCACCTACTCCTGTGGTTAACCCCATAGGAAACGAGCTTTGTCTACCTGAGGGAATTGTGTTCTTGAATATTTCACAAAGGGGCCCTTCTTTATGAAACCCAACATTTTCGTTGAATCCTTCCGCTGACCTCTGAGGGAAGGTGTCTCTACCTGGGAAGGTAGAGCTTTGGGTAACAGATTCACAGAGCTCCTGGCTGGCTCACCACAGAGAGAAACCCAGTGATTCCTCAGTGTGTTGCATGAGATAGGGGTTGGGGGGAGACACAATGGTTCACATCAAAGAAAATCTAGCTCCCTCGTGGCCCTGGCAGCCCTTGGTCCCAGGAGAGTCCAGGTCAGAGCCAGTGAATAGGGGGCCCAGTCATCTCTCTCTCTCTACCTAGAGTGTATGGGGGAGAAAGCAGTGCCATGTGCCTCCCTTTTCTATAACACACAGCAGTTGTTCAGAGTTCTGAGACCCAGACACAACCACTTAGCACACTCAGTGTACCCAGGTGGCTGGGTGTGACGTGGGCCTGGCATTGGAGGGAGCAGGTTATCTGAGGGTCTCTGTGCTCTCCCTTCCCTCATAAAGCCATCAGCAGAATGGCCAGGCCTTTTCCAGTTTCCATTCATACCTTCCTTTAATCATTCACCAGACTAAGGAATTATTTCAGAATGGGAATCAAATCCCTGCATTTGTGTATTTCCGCTACCTCCCAAGCACAGCAGAGACTCTTCCGTAAAATGACCTTCATTTGCCCTGTGGGCCAGATGCTGTAGGATATAAAACAAAGGCAGACACAAATCTTGCCTTCCAGAAACTTAAGAGTCCAGAGGGCAGGTCTTCGTGCCACAGTGATTCACTGAGCTGTGGCTGGAGGAAGCACTGCTGAGAACTGATGAGAAAACAGACTCTAAAACCAAAAACAAGCTCCCTATCCCTCAAGATCAGCACCGGCTCTGGGCATTGGCTGGTTGTTCCTACCACCATCGGCCCCATGTTCTACTGCTCTTCTGCCTCCCTGGGCCCCCACAGCTCACCTCTGGACTTGCACTGGGTACGTCCGAGTTGGGATCGAGTTTCCATCACTGTTTCACTGGACTTGCACCCAGTGTGAAGCCTCCCTGAGCTTCAGCTTCTTAATAGACCAAGACAATAGCAGTTACCCACCAAGCATTTATCATGTGCTCAGTTCAGTTTTAATCGACTCAGACCTCCCAGCAAAACCTCTACTTTACAGATAAGGAAGTAAGGTACAGAGAGGAAGCAACTTGTCTCCAGAGGCAAGAACATAATTTAGAGCCCCGGAAGGAAGTCCCGGAGTCACCCCTACCCCCCACATCCCAGTCCTGCTTTGGCCCACCACCCCCTCTCAGCGCTTTCCTTTCAGGTCCTCTCATTCTCTGCTTCACATGCCTCTTGGGCCCAAGCAGAGATGTCTCTGAGCTGCACTGCCCTCACAGGAACACGGATCCTTCTGTCTGTTTCTGCAGGCTTTGACCTCAAGTCCAAGCCCGAGACCCCAGGCACGTCCTGACGTTCCACCCCGCTGAGCTGCCACTCAGAGAAATTTCCCTGAACTCACCCTTCTCTTTCCTGGGCACGCAGCCGCAGGTCGGCGGTCAGCGGTCAGGTCTCCTGACCCGTCCTCTGCAGCGCTCCCCTTTGCTAGGCCTGCCCCGCAGTCTTTCAACCTCAATTGACTCCTGCTGTTTTCTCATCTCCAGGCTCACTCACACTGCTTCCTTTCCCCCTTTCATCCCTGCCCCCCACTCGGCTCCCACATCCTGCCCCGGGGCCCTCTCCCTGGTCCCAAGAAGTCTGTCTGGGTATTGTTCTCCACTTCCAACATTAGCATTCTCAAAACCCACATTTGCATTTTGATGGCTCCTGTCCCAGCTAGACTGGGGTACACTTGGATGCATATATATTTTGGAGAGAAGAGCTCTCCCCGGCGCAGTGTCTAATTTTCCACTTTGATTCAAGTGCATTCTTTGATTCTGGCCTGATTTTCTCTGGGCCAAGACAGACTTTAGCCAGCACCTTTAGGCTATGTTGAGACCTATAAGATAACGGAAAGCCTTTGCCTTGTGGGAGCTCCAGGGAACAGAAGTCTCACTTCCCACGCCTCCTGATCCTGCTCGGAACATCAAAGCTTCCTGTAAGCTCGCATCTGCAACCACTGTTCTTCCCTCCTAGGCTCAAGGGCCTTGGCCTCTAGAGCATTCCCTCGTATAAGTAGGGGGTGGTTGTGATCACCCATTGGCTGGGACACCCACCTGAGATAGGGACACTCTCAGGCCCTGATTCTCGGTTAGGCCAACCGAAGTGAGCCAGGAGGATGGGATAAAAAAGCCCTCCCAATAGTTTAGTCCCCCTTTATGTCCCTATTCATAACCTAAAGCTCCATAGGCTTTTTTTTTTTTTTTTAAATATTTTTTAAAGATTTATTTATTTATTTATACAAGCACTGGGTACAGTCAGAAGCGCGGGAAGGTTGAGAGAATTCACCAGAGCCAGAGCGGGGAGCAGAGCAGGCAGAAGGACCGAAGTACACTGCTGAGGGGAGCAGCGGGCAGCAGGAGAGGTCTGCGCGCCATGTGGGACCCTCCTCTGGTGGCTGGGGAGCAGCCGGGGATCGAACCGGCGCCGCAGAGGCCGCGGGGAGCTTCACAACCCAGCGCTCAACCGCTGCGCCACCGGGGAGGCCCAGCTCCATAGGCTTTTAATGGAGAAAGTAGCATCCTCATCCGGGGACTGGGTGTTAGGATCTTTCAGTTTTATATGCCACTGGGATGCTAGGAGTCAGCCAGAATTAGAACAGCAAAATGCCCAGCAACAGAGAGAAAGGGATCTCCTGCCAGGTCTCCAGGGGGTTCAGGGCCACTTTGAACAGTGGTTTAGGAAATTGTGGTTTGCATGGCACAGCTTGCTGGGGTTTCTTCCTAACTCCAGAGTGGTTTGTGATTCTTATTTCACTGAGAAATTCTGAACATTCATTTCCACCTACAGCTAAGTTGTTTCATGAAACAATCCTACATAACATCTTAAATGTTGACATGGGGTGGCTACTGAGGTAATTGGGGAGGGGAAACACAGGCTGACAGCCAGAAAGTGTTATAGAGCAAGGACTGTGGTCACAATCCTGGAAACGTCTAGGACAGGGCTGTAGCAAAGAGATCAGCATCCAACTAATGTAGCTTGAAAGAGTCCTATTGCCTGGATCTGTACAGGTGATGAGGGCTGATACAAAATTAAATTGGTCACCCTAAGTATGAAGGAAACTATATTTCAGTGGGAAATAAAGCAATGAATGCATCATAATATTAAAAATTACCACTTAGAAATCACTGGTTGGGGGGGCCTCCCTGGTGGCACAGGCGGTTGAGCGCAGCACTGTGAAGCTGTCCACAGCCTCTGCAGTGCCGGTTCGATCCCTGCTGGCCTTGGAGCAACCCACATGGCGAGCAGAACTCTCCTGTCTCACCCACTGCTCCCATAAGAGGTGTATTTCGTCAGTCTGCCTGTTCTGTTCCCCACTTTGTCTCTGGTGAATCCTCTTACCCTGCTGTGCATCTGGCCTGTACCCTGGCTCTTGTATAAATAAAAAGATAAATCTTTAAAAAAAAAAATCACTGGTTGGTGTAGGCTGTTTCCTTTATGTATTATTTCTAACGTTCACAACAGGGGGAGATTGTGCTGTCACTTTATAGATGAGAGGAAAAAATGTTCTGAATAAACTCTACTTTTATTTGCCACAATGGCCAATGCTTGGTGACTGACTGATTTTCTTTCAAACTGGAACCCTGAAAAATTGTCGTCTGAGGCTGCAGCACCCCAGCATCCACACATTTGACCTTCATCACCACAGAAATGGTGACAAAAGGTGAAAAAGAGGAATTACTGGGGGGAAAGGATGTCCTGAACAAGCTCCACAAATAGGCTTTTTGGACCCCACCCCCATCCCAGCCCAAAGAGACCTCAGACACCAAGGACTACAAATCCCATAATGTCATCCCCACCGAAGGGAGGATTGCTGGGAACTGAGGGTGGAGTCAGGTTTGGTATGTAACCAGACATGTGGGCCTTGGGGAGCTTTGGTTTTTCACTGGCTTTCAGCACGCTATTGGGGTAGGAAGCATTCACCAATTTATCTCTGTCTCTTTCTCCCTGAGTTAATCATTTCTTCACTCCCCCTGCCTTTTCTTTTTTTTTTAAAGAAAAGATTTATTTTACCTATGTATGCATACAAGAACTGGGTGGGGTGTAGGCCAGAGGTGGGGGATGAGAGGATTTGTAACAGGGTGGTCCCCAGGAGAGGGGGAGTTTCCCTGCTCCACCCAAGGGAGGGTGGAGCTGAGCAGGAAGAGGAGAAGCTGCAGAAGAGACTGAGGAAGGAAGCAGGATGGAGCCAGGAGACCTGGAGGAGGCGCATGGAGCCTAGAGACACGTGAAGAAACAGCTTGTCTTTTTGGTCGTGGACTGGGTGACACAGATGTGGGTGAGACCCGTGGGGAGGTGACAATGGCAGCTTTTATCTTGATGTTGATTTTGCTCTTTTCCTTCCGGGCTTGTCTGGTTGTTTCTGACCCTTTTCTGTGGGTCCCCACTGGAAGATGCTTTAGACTTGTGGCAGGCTTTGGGGCCTTGCTCTGGGCCGATCCCATATGGATGGAGTTTTACCCACGAGGGGACGGGTAACTTTGGGTGCTTCATTTAGAAACTAGACTCTTTACCTTACGTGTATTGTTTCCTAGTTTTATTAAAGTTCCTTCCCATTAAAGTCTCCTATGTTTTGTGTTGATGCGGTGGATGGCAGAACCCATTTAGAATAGGCAGGTTTGCGGGGTTTGGGCTGCCCCTCTCCCTGCCCTGTAACAGATTCACCAGAGACAGAGTGGGGAGCAGAACAGGCAGACTGACTGAAATACACTGCTGAGGGGAGCAGCAGGGAGACAGGAGAGGTCTGCTGCACCATGTGGGTCAACTTCCTGGCCAGGTGCTTTAGTGGCTGGGGATTGCTTTATAGTGCTGAGACTTAACCCCTTTTGCTACCAGGGAGGCCCGCTTCCCCTTTTTTGTAAATAAATCCTTTATTACCCTTTTTGTGTGCGCCTGCATTTGAATCTCATTATAAATGCCTTTTAAATGCACAGGTGAGGGCCCACAGTCAGGCCAACCCATTTCACATTGGGGTTGCCCAGTAACAAAAAGATATTTAAAGGATCTGAGATCATGTTGCTGGGAAGCTGCTGAGCCAGAATTCAAACTTTACGTCTAAGCTCCTTCCCTGGTACCAAGGCCAAGCACAGCTAAGTGAGGATGTGAAATAACTAAGTGCTTGGGGAGAGTTGACATCCAGCTGTGGGAATCAGAATCAGCCCCGTTAAAGCCATTTGCTGTAGTGTATCCTGAGGGGTGGGGAGGAGTCTCTAAGGAGAGTTGCCCCAGAGGACACAGGGAACAAAGGCAGGGGAGGCCTCTGGGGAAACAATGAGTCCTCCTGGGTACTGGATTGTAGAACTGAGGAGAGAACAGATGGACACCTATTCTAGAATACAGAATGTGGGGAACTCTGTGGGTATTCCATTGCTTTTAGGGGGCCACTGAAGATGTTTGAGTAAGGCTGTGATGGAGAAAAATATTTAGCAAGAGAACTCAAAAAGAATAGGCATGGAATCCTGGCCTAGGGAGAGAACAAATTGACCCTGGAGGTATATTCAGGCTATAGAAAGAGTCCAAGCTAGGGTACAAGAGGTCCTGAGAAAAGAAGTCTGAGAATGACACGGTGTCCTGAAGAATCTGAAAAGATGTGGAGACGGAATGCAGATCAGGAACATGAAGTGAGGGAAGCGCTGGAGTGACAGTGTGAACATTGCAAGTAAAACAGGTGGACGTTGAAAAGTGAGGGATGGATGGAACAGCAGGGTGGGAGTAGACAAGAGAGGGAAGAATCCAAGCTAGACTGAAAGATTAGAAGGATGAAGGCAAGAAGCAAAGGAGACAGAAAAGATGGAGGGCAGGTAAGAGGAGAACGACCTGGGACACCAAGTGAGGAGAAAGTCAAATCTCTAGGTGGCCTTACCCTAGGCATACCTCCAAGATTGGGGTGTGACTCCCTGCTGGCCATCTGGCCTTGAAATCTCCGAGCATGCATGTCCTCTTCCATGGAGAAGGGTGACAACACAATCCTGCAGGATCCCTGTGAGAGCAAGCACATCAAAGGATGCTCACTAGATGGTAGTGCTCGTTGTTATAGTTATCGTTATTTACATTATTCTTGCCCAAATTTAGGTGCACTTGGTGGTCGGGGAGGAACCGGATCTTTGTATCTACTCCCATCATTTGCCCCCACCTGAAACATTATAGCCACTCTTGAAATGTTTCCTAGAAATGGGGACAGTTCCTGTTGCTTTGTTTATTGTGGCCCTAACCATTTAGCCTTGTTGGTGTTACGTCGCTATTAGATACTAATCAAGAGGAAGCTTGCGAGGCAAGAACAAGGATCTTTGGGGATTCAGAACATCAGCCCTTTCTTCCTCTCTGTTTCAGCTGCTCTGTGGACAATAGCAACCTCTAATTTCCATTTATGGGGCAGTGGACATAGACACAGGGGCTGAAAGCCATCTGGTGATGTGGATGGTTTGAGAGCTGGGCTTGGTGTGTGGATGGGGAAAATATGGCAGCCAGCTGTTTGCCCCAAGATGATGTGGTGGGAAGGACTTGCTGCTTTCTGGGCCTCCATGACCTCAGTTGATGAGGGATGGGAGAGAGAAGCTTGGAGAAGCAAGGCTGGGCATGGTCACATGAACAGTCTCTAGAGAAGGGAAGGGTGGGGAGGCAGAGGTTGGGCAAGACTAAGGTCTCAAGAGGGCTTGACTGTTCTTTGAACCTAACACCACAAAAGGATTTCAGCCGGACCCCTTCTTTCTCAGCAGCAACTCTTGGCATGTCCTTGTTGAAACTGACTCAAGGAATCTTTGCCTAGGAGCCATCTGTTAAAGTCCCCTCTGCTTTAATGATGACCTTTTTTTGTTGGTGGTGGTGTTTGTTTGGGTGAGGGGAAGGAGTGGAGGAGGAGTTGTGAAGGGCACAGAAGTGTTTGAAAGTCCAGTCTCCCCCCTGTCTTGGCTACCCCAGGCTTTGATAATGCCAGGGGCTGAGATAACTCCTGAACTATCAGGCCTGCCTCTCCCAGAGCTGGCGGCTCGGCTTTCATCTCTGTTTGTGGCCAAGGACAGGGACAGGAGGGCCAGCACCAGGGCTGGCTAATGAGTAATTGGGAGCCTTGTCTGGACATGGTCCTGGGACATGCACTGCAGTGACCTTGAGGTTGCTGGGACGGGCCTCATCCATCCTGTAGCCTGAACCAAGTCAGGGGGCTCTATCCTCTTTGTTGCTCTGTTCCCCCCCCACCCCCAGTGGAGTCAGGGGTGCATCTGCCACCTTTTCCCAAATACCCTGGTTGGACTTATTTCTAAAAATTATTTTAAAAGCTTTGCTCTTCCATTTTGCTGTGGTTACAAAGTAAATGGCTTCCATTTCAACCACCGAATTGTGCTGCCTCTAGTTACCCCCTTTTCTCTTCCAAAGCAACTTCCTGCACAGGATGAATGACTAACATGCACGGAGAGGTCAGGAGCACATCTATGGGAATAGCCAAGCCATCTTGGTCTTCCTTCCCTGGGAGGATAACATCACCCCTTTCCCCACAAGGCCCTTGAATGGCTGCCCAAGACAAGGATGCCTGTGCTCTTACAGATGTATTCAACAGACTTTGCACATAGAGATCTTTGCCTCCTTCTCTTCCTCAGCAAACTGTCACTTGCTTGCTTTGTGTGGGAATCAATTTTGCTGTCTGTCACTTCCTTGCAGCCATGGGCCCCTGACGCAGTCACCTATACTCAGAGCCTCCATTTTTGTTTTGTTTTCTTCCCCTCTGCAAAGGGGACTATAGCACAAGCCAGAGCAACAGACAGAGGATCTAGACAACAAAGAGATATTAATTCTGTTTTGAAGCCACATGTCCATCCTCTTCCCTACCAGTAACTCAGCTCTCCCCACCAGAGTGAACTCAGTAGCATGAATACTTGAAAAATGTTTTCCAAATGAATGAATGAATAAATGAATAAATGCATGGCTAATGGCAGCAAATATACGTGGGCATCTGTTCTCAGAGAATAAATCAGCTCGATGATTATGGCATGTGGCAGTATTGCTGGGGTGGAACCAGGCGCAAGCAACCGTGCCCTAAAACAAATGGATTGGGCCCCCAAATGTATCAAGACTTTCCTCTTTTAATTCACGTTAGATTTTTTTTTTTGGAAGACTAATATTTAAGAAAGCTCTGAGCCACTGACAAAACTGAATTTTTGATGTCACATCTGTATTATGTTAGGTATTCCACAAATTTGTGCGGAATGGCGAAATGGGTGAATGATTGGGAAAAACTAACCATCAGCTTAGGGAATAATGCTCACTGGAGCTAGGGGGCCTTGAATGCTTTTCAGGGGTCTGGGTGCCAGCTCGCTGTGTGGTCTTTGCCTCCAGCCACCCCCACCTCTCATCTGAGCCATAAAGTAACATCATCACCAATCTCTGTGTCTTCTTACAAAAGTGCTTCAAGGCAAATACAGTCAGGGCCTCAACCTTCTAAGCTATTCTCATATGAATATGATCACATATCTCTCTGGGATCTTGAGAGCAAGCACAGTTGAGAGGGGAAAAAAGAGGGAGAAGGGATAAAAATTAACTGGACAAGTCACCCCAGGGCAGTGAGGCCCAAGAAAGCGCCTTTATCTCTATTCCTGCTATGCTTCATTGCCCTCATTATTGTCCTGTCTTTAGGACAGGGTCCTTTCTCCTGTACCGCACAGCAAGGCTGTCTCCTAGGGGCTGGGCCTGGCAACACAGAGAAGAAGCAGGCAAACTCTTGGTGGATTAACTTGCAAACTATTCCCCCTACTGCTTTCATGCAGCTGTTTCTTCAGGAAATTCTGACAGGCCCCCCTGAATAAGCAGCCTTGGTAGGCAGGGCCGGGGCTGGCTGGGCCCTTGTGGGTTGTTTCTCAGATGGGAGCCGGAACTTTGAGATGGATCCTGCAAGCAAGTCCAGGAGGGCTCAGCCACTGGCTCTGGAACTCAGAACAGCTGTTGGATGATGGCAGGAGTACAAATTGTACTTCGTCCAGGAAGCCTTCTGGGATTACCCCTATACTATGCTTCCCCCTAAAGCCTATTCAACTTTCTTATTTCTTTTTGAACACTTAATGCTGTCTTTTGTAGCCCCTTTATTACAAAGTTATTTTTTCACTTACAAGTGTGGGAGTTGCTAAGGGCAAGGATCCTCATCTAATTTCCTTGGGTTGATTGTGTCCCTAGCAGTGCTGGTCCTGCCAGAAGTTTATCAAATACTGTTTGAATGGAGAAGTAAATGGCCATGCCCCATGTGCTGGCCCTTCTCATTTCTCCGGGTAATTTCTTTGTTTTCCTCCCCTTTGTACCGCCTACAGTTAGAAAGCCTACCAGGAGAATGGCGGTGAAGGTGAAAGCAGCTCAAATTATTTTGGTCAGATGTATGTGAAGCCTGAGGCAGGGAGTGAGGGCCTTGCCCCAGGAGAGGGAAGCAGCAAGGAGGAGCCTTAAAGACCATCTTGCTGAGTAGAACTCACATGGGTGAGTGAGCTAAACTGGATCCCAATTCCAGGTTTCTGGCCTTGTTCTGTTTGCAAGCTCACCTGGCCTTGCTCTATGAGATAGCAGCTTGCACGAACATGCTTTTTACATGTCCATTTTGGACTTCAAAGAAGAAGACCCTATTTAACTGTAAAGAGGCAACCTAGGTGAATGGGATACATTCACTCCAGACATCCCTGAAACAGTTGTGGAAATTTAAGCCAGTTGTTTAACCTCTGTATGCATATGCAAATGAGGAAAACAATAGAAGCGGCCTCCCAGACTAGTGAGAATTAAAGGACTTAACACATGTAAGCTTCTTGGAATAGTACCTGCATTGCTTATTGTTTCAGGAAGGAAGCATCAGATTCTCAAATTCAGAACCACTGGCTTCTAATCCTAAGTAGCTGAGCCATTGATGACGATTGAGCCACTGGTTCCTTGACGACCCACACTGACGTGTCTGTTAGTCCAGTAACTTTTTCTGACTCCTCATTGAAGGCAAAATACACTGGAAATCCACCCCTTGTCACCAACACCAACCTCTGACCTTTATCTCCAGTGACCCCTGACCCTAAGTGGGTCAAAACGTGCAGCCTCAGCCTCAGGAAAAGACTGGCTGTATTCAGCCCAGGTATGCCTGACCCTGGGTCAGCCTAGACAAACACCTGCTTTCCGGTGAGGAAGGGTGATAACATTCCTGAGGCTTGAGTGGGTCGTGTAATGTGTTGGCAGCTGTCCATTCTGCTCATGCCGCAAACCATTCAGCCACTGACCCGAGTGATCCCAGCGACCTTCCCACGGCCCCTGCCTTGGTTAGGAGAGTTTCAGGGGTCTTCAAGCATAGACTCAAAACTCTTTTAAATTATATAGTCTAGGGATTGGGGAGCAGAACTACTTCAGGAGGAAATCCAATGCAGCTGTCGATGAAAACCTGGGTGGGAAATACAACTGAGGGCCAGGTAGGGAGAAAGCCAAGTTCTAATATAATTTAAGCCCTTGTTTCACTCAAGGATAGCACATAAGCCTCCCACAAGCCTAAAATGTGCATTTGAGGAACATGAGACTCTGGCAAATAAGTAGAAGAGTTCTAAACCCAAGTCCCCTGACTTTTGTCCTAGTTGATTGAGTATATGGTCCTCATCTGTTTATTCTGGAAGGGACCCTGGAGCTTATCCTGCCCAGCCTCCGGCCAATTGAGTTTTACAGAACATTAACCTCACGAGATGCCACCCCTTTAGTGGAATCCACGATGCACATTAAAGGGGCTGAGACTTCCTGCCCTAGGGACCCATTTAATCTAGTGTTTCTGAACAGGTTTAACCACAGAGGCCTTTTTTCTTGTAGCAATCATTAACCTCCTGAAACTGTCCTTGGGAACATGTCTTGGGAAATATTAATCTAGCCTGCTGTGTTCACTCACTGATGGGGAAATTGAAGCACAAATTGAGGAAGTAGCAAGCCCGAGGGCACCAGCGAGTTGTTGGCAGAGCTGGGACTGGCACCCAGAATTCCTGACTGTCAGCCAGAATTCTTCCTCCTACAGCTGGCCAGCAATGTTCATTAACTTGGTATAGACCCAGTGGAGACTGAGAGTCAGGAGGTTTTACCTGTCGAGGAGGTTGGACACAGATCATGAAAAGGTTTCAAGAACATTTGCAACCAACGTGTCTGCAAAAGCACATCTTCAAGGACCATTGAAGGGGAGATACAGCTGCTGAAGAAGGCTCAGATGCAAGAAGAGTTATGGGGTGCATTGGATGATTCCAGGAAGGAGTTTTGAAAGGTGTAAGTGTGGCGGTAGATTCTGAGGGACCGAATCGCATTTAAAGGAAAAATAATGAAATGTTAAATATGAAAATCTTCATTCAGGGAAATGGTTTTGACCCACACCCTGATGTCATAAGGAAAATTGGACAGATATGTCTGCTATGGACTGGCTTTCCCAAGTGCATTTACCTCTTGCCTCTAGATGTATTCATTACATACATGAACCACCTCATTCCACCATGACGTGCTGTGTTCCAACTGAGGCTTCGAGGATTCAGGGGCAAAGAGCAGTTCATGTGGAATGAGGAAAATCCATGTTTGAGTCCCTTATGGAAGTTCTGTGATTTGGGGGCTCTTTCGTTCATCTTCTTGGGTCTTAGTTTTCTCAATAAAAAAGAGATTAGGCCCAACACGGGTCCACAGACAGATAGCATCAGAATCACCTGGGTTATTTAAAAGGATGGCTTCCTCCCTGCTCAAGAACAATAGCAGCAGAATTTACAGGAACCTATGATTTTCATGGCTGCCAGGTATCTCTGAGGTGGACTGAAGTGGTCTAGATTTTATTTGCAACCTGTTATAGTTCTCAAATGGGTCCTTTAAGCTTATCGAGTGTCAGTGTTCTCATCATAAAACAGAGATATTAATATTCATTTCCACGTATTATATTGTATCAACATATTGAGGGCTTCATCAACTCAAAAACCACCCACAGATGCACCCAAATTTGTGGGATTTTTCTACAGAGTATTGCATAAAACCTAAACATTAAACTGGATTCAAATACAACTATGAAATAGACTAAGCTTTTACTTGGTATTATATTTTAACCTGATTGAACTTTTCTAGGTCTTTTCTCTTCCCTTACTTTTTATTTAGGCTACCCAGAGGGGAAGGCTACAGTGATTCCACAAAGTCAGCATTGTCCAAAATGTGTGTCCTGTGGAATACCTACAGGTATTAGAGAGGGGAAAAGGTAGACAGGAGGTTTCTGGATGAACTACATTTGGGAAATGCTATACTAACCAGATTTCCTTCCTTCCTTCCTTCCTTCCTTCCTTCCTTCCTTCCTTCCTTCCTTCCTTCCTTCCTTCCTTCCTTCCTTCCTTCCTTCCTTCCTTCCTTCCTTCCTTCCTTCCTTTCTAAATTTATTTATTTGTGCATAGAAGAAGTGGGGTACAGGCCAGAGGTGTGGCGGGGGGGTGCAAGGATTCACCAGAGACAGAGTGGGGAACAGAACAGGCGGATTTATTAAGAATGCTGACAGCCTTTGCCTTGTTCATAAATTTGTGAATCTGCAAGAAGGCAGCAAGTGTCATCAGCGTTGCTAAGCATGTTCCATCAGGGAACCTTTTGACTGAGGGCCACTCTCAGCAGTTTTGCATTAAGGTTCCAGCTCTTTCTCCCAGTGGCTTCTTCCTCCTGGGTTTCCCTCCTTTTCCCATGAGGCCAGCTGGGAAGGCATGGCTCCGTTTAGATAGTAGTTCTAAATTCTGACACATCCCCTGGCACCTGGGGATGTTTTAGCAAAAATCAACCTCTGGGACCCCCCAACCCTCCCCCCCACCCCCAGGCTGACTGACTCAGTGTGCAGCCAGCCCCAGATCATCTTTGGACCTGTGACTGGGAATCCTCCAAAGAATGAATCACTTCAGGCATCTAAGTGGGAGGAATTTTTTTGGCTGAAGGGGGTGAGGGAGGAAGGGTGGTTCTTGAGCATTCTTGAAATTACGTCAGGCTGTCAGGGCATCAGCTATCACTTGTGAAACTGGACCCCCCCCAACAGGATGAAAGGAGGCCCCTTTAACACCCTCATGCATAGTTGAAATCTGGAGACTTAGGTCATGGTTCAGATGTGACTGGAGCCTCCCTGCTTGACCATGGGCCTGCCTCTTACTCTCTCTGAGTTTCATTTTTGTCCTTACAAATTGATAGTACTCATAGATACCTTGGACCCTTTATGGTAAAAGCAAATGAAGCAACACTCAAGGTTATTTTTCTGGCATTTCCAAAGGTCACTCGTTAGTGACTCTTTGATGATTATTTGTCCAGAGTCAACTCCTATTAAAAACCCATACTTGACTTATTTTGCTGAGCATGATCCCTTCTAGCTCCATCCATGTTGCTGCAAACTGCATGTGTTTATCTTTTTTGATTGCTGAATAATATTCCATTGTGTATATGTACCATGGTCTCACTCATAGCAGGAATTTAGAAAACCTAAATAAGGGAGCAGGAAAAAGACTAATTAATACAAAATAAAAATCAAAATCAATAAGCAACTATAAACCAGAGACACACTACAGGGGTGGGGGGGGGAGCAGGGATTAGGGTCAAAATAAGGGGAGGGGTGGGAATTATATGGGGACTATAACCAAAATGAAAATGCATACATTGTGCAAAAATGAAAAATGATGTAAGAATTACATAAAATAAAATATTAATTAAAAATTTAAAAATTAAAAAAATTAAAAAAAAACATACTTGAGATGATGACTAAGAGATAAGACCATTCTCTTCCCTTAAGACAATCTGAGCTTCCTTCAGACAATGGGAGCCAACTAGTGAATTAACATTATGTTGCAACAAATGTGTTACCCCAAGACTCATGAAACAACCAGGTCAACAGTGGACAAGATGAGGCAGAGACCCCAGACAACTGTCCTAATCACTCAGGCCAGGCATTCCCCAATTTGGGGTGGGGATTATCTGGAAAATTGCCTCAGCTGTCCATTTCATTTTCAGCGCTTGCTCAATGAACCATTGTTAGACACATTTTTAAAAACCTTCCAGCTTGCCACTAAGATTGGGGGTTGTGATGGTCCAGAGACTTGGAAGTGTGGAAGGAATTATTTTTTTTAAATGCGTGAAGTCCATTATATCAAACTAATTGAGGTCAGACAATGCCTTTCTCAGAGCAAATGACACCAATTATAAAACTAATTTTTTACCAATTACCCATCATGTGCCAAATATCGAGCTGGCTCCTTTCAATGTCATTTTGCTTCAGAACCACTTTGTAAGATCAATTTCAATACTTTAAAATTAGACCAAGCATCTGAGACCTGCAGATGTTAAAAGGAAAACCAAACTCAAGGACTACAGTCAACAAGGAGAAAAGGCCAGCATTTGAAGACTCAGTCTTTTCCATTGCATGTTGTTACTTTAATTCCTAGCTGTTTCCTTCCAAAATCTGAACCTTTCCAACTCAGATATCTCAGGGAGGAAGAAGACACAAACCCTTTTCCTCCTGCTTATGGAGGCAACAACACAAGATACTGGAAATTCTTAGCCAAGGTCTAACTGGGCAAGAAGAGCAGAACCCTGCATCCTAATGGTCTCCACTGATGATCTTTCCATTGTGCCTTGTCTGCCTACAGACATGGTTAGAGATGTTACAGATCACGCCAGATCTCTGTGGAGTCCTGGTGAGGGCCAGCCTGCCCAGGTGTCAGACTTCTCCATATGTTTCCATTCTGGAAAGCAGGGTCCAGCAGCCAGGATCAGCCTGGGGCAACTTCTTCCAAGCAGATTGGGGACTTGCCATGGTGTCTGTGCCCTGGAGTTCAGACCTCTGTGGCTCTGCACCACAGCCTGGACTGGGCACGGGTGAATGCCCACTTATTTCCCTCAATGGGATGGTCTCTCTCTGGCCCCTTTGGTTTGGGTTTGAAGAGGGGTGTGTAAGAGAGAACTTAGTTAAAAGCAGTGGATAAGGGTTGAGGTGTAGCTGCTCTTCGAAGATTCTTTGAGGAGGGAAAGGAAGAGGAAATGGTTGAATTTGGTGCAGAGAGGACACTTTCAAACCTGTCTCTTTCTCCAGGTCTATTGCTCTGTAGGAGAAAACTCTTCTCTACCCTTGGGGATATGAGATCACACCCTAAACTGGCAATGGTTTCCTTAGGGAAAATGTAGCTCCTCTATCTCTGTAGAGAGAGCATATGACCTGCACAAAATATGTAGATTAAATGGGAAATTTTTCAAATGGGCTCATCTGTGAAAGGGAATTAAGAATAATTTACTGGAATAAAGACAGTAGACAGATTCTAGAACCCACCCATGAAAAGTACATTTCTGAAGGATGGATACCTGGAGAGCTTCCATTTACCCCATTTGAGCAACCCTGTCCTTTTCCCCCACACTCCCCAAAGACACCTCAGGCAGGACATGCTCTCACTTCACTCATGAGCCACTTGACAGGCACCCAGCACCCTTTCCTTCCAGCACAAGAGCGTCCCGTGCCTGGCACACCTGCACATCCCCAGGATGCTACAACCTTCTGTGTACAACATGTTTCAAAACCGGAGCCGTCCCTCCTCTGTCTGTGGGCTGTTCAGAGGACCCGGCACCCAAGGAGAGGAGACAGGCAAACCGCCAGCCTAAATACCTTTCCTGAGGCCCTGTGGAGAGAAAATATCAGTGGGAGGGCAGGTGCCACTCAGGTAGGCAGCATTGAGCTGGAGGGGCCGGGCCAGATTCAGGATGATAACAGCAAAGTCTGCACGTAGCCACCAGCCCAGGCAGGGATTCATCTGCCTGGAAACTCAAGGCCCCCAAGAATGGGTGTAGCCATGTGGTTTGCATGGTCCCCAGCTACCTGCCAGGTGGTGGGAGTCTGTCGTGCTGCCAGAGGCTGGTTGGCTGGTGCTGGTGGTGCAGCAGCTCTTGGCCTGAGACCAGGGTGGGGCACAGGGGCCAAGACGGCCCAGGGAGGCCTGTCACAGCCCACGCGCTGTACCTAGAGCAGGCACACCGGAACTAGGGCCACTGGGCGCAGATTTCTTATCTGCAGCTTCCCGAGGTTACTTCTGGCTAATACTCCCACGTATCTCCCCATCCTGGCACCCAGGGCTCTGTGCAAGTTAGGTTCGCTCCTGCTCAGGACTTTCCTGTCGTGCCTATCTTGGTTTTAATTTGCTGTGTGTCACGAGAAGTTTGCTTGACCTGCCCTAGTCTGCATCCCCTCGGCCTGTCTCAACTCCTAGTCTATGAAGGACAAAAGTGGACAGAGATTCTGCCAATCCTGACCACTAGGATGAGGGTGGAGCAAGCTGATATCTCCAAGATGGCAAATTAATTATTCAGGACAAAAAGTGAAGCTGAATCTGCTTGTGCCCCTCACCCTGAGAATTAGTATCCTAAATTTGGAGATTTATAACTGAAGCAGAATAAGGGTGACATCTATCAACTCCCCTGTGACCAGTGGCCTTTAGGGAAAATGTGGTGGGCAAATTCCAGGAGGTGTCTTCAAAGCGACTACCTCCTGGGTTTAGCAGATGGATTCTTGGTGTGAATGCTGGAGCTCAGCAGTCATCTTGAACTATGAGGTAGAAGCTAAGTTATAAGAACAGCAGGCCAAATAAAAGGATCCTGGGCCCCTGATGACCTTGGGAATGTCCCCTATCTCTCCTGAGATGTTTCCTTCAGATTTGTTCTATGATATGGTGAAATAAATTTCCATCTTTCTAAGCCAACAGTATGTTGGGTTTCTGACACTTATAGCCAATGCTAAAACTAAATTGTTATAAGAACATAGTATATGGGGCATTTAGAAGGAATAGTCATTCTAGAGATATGGTAGATTAGGATAGACTTTAATAAAGGTCAAGTAATCTTTCCTGCATCTCAAGGGTAGATTCTAGAACCCTGAGCAAAATCTCAAAGAGATCTCTGTTTTTAATTGAAAAATAAATGCTTCTTTTTGGAATGTCACTGCCCAAAGGTACTGCTGGGGTAATATTAACTTCCATGCCCCCTTTTGGGCTGGTAAGGTGGCGGTGGGGAGCGGTGTTTTGCAGCAAAGTAATCAACTGGGTGTAAAATAGCACTTTTGCTGGCAGGCAGGGATAAGAACCCTTTAAGAATTGAAAGGAAAAAGTGGGTGGAAGTAGACCAGATAGTGAAGTCCACACATTACATTGTTTTAGAATCATTTATTTGTATACATTAGTTTATTAAGCAGTTATTATGTTCAAGGCAGAAGAGGTGCAATGTGATCAGACATAGACTCTGTTTTGCTGTAGCTTATTAAATCTAGTAAGGAAGATAGAGCATAGCTCACCTGTCAGCATGACAGAAAGTGACACAAAGCTGGAGAGAGGTTTGGATTATGGGTTGTGGGTCTGCGGAGGGAGATTCCAGCTAGTTGTGTTTTAGGGAAGCTTTGTGGAGGGGCAGGGGTCTTTTTCCATGGTCTTACAAGATGGGTAAGATTTGCACATGCATTACTGATGGGGACAGAGAATGCCTTCACGAGGATTCCTCTTTCTCCAGACTGCTGTTAAGGTGTCCTCTTCCTGGCAATTTGGATACTAGACTTGTTTGCTATAGGCAAACATATTCTATGTGAAATGCAGGTGGTAGCGTGATGTTGGTATGGTCCAAAGCTAAGGGTGACAAACAAGGAAAGTCCTTAGTTTCTGAGTTAGCCACACTTAGATTTCAGTCTTCATTCAGTTCCTTCAGCTCCACAAGTTTTGAAGGTCCTGATGCCTACCTGAGAATGCCCAGCCAAGAATGCCCAGCCAGCTGTGGCCATGCCCTAGAAGGAGGACTTAGAGGAAGTCATAGGAGGTAGGTGGTGGTAACGGGGTCTAAGGGAGGACATGGGCTGCCATGCATGTCCTGCTCACTTCTACTTCCTCTGTTTCCCATCACCACATCCTCAGGGCCCCAAACAATGTCATGGTACAGATGATGGCTCTGGGCTTAGTGACCCCAGGAAACAGCAGTCAGATGAAGAAAGCACCTCATAGAAAGACCCAACCAGCTGGCAGCCTGCTGTTAGTAGGAAATGTGTGGTCAGGCTGTCAGAGATACTTGGGGCCAAACTATAAGGAGGGCTTCCAGCACTCTGGGCTCCATGGAAATAGATGTGTCGACAGGTAGAAATTTGACTTGCTATAGCGCTAGGTTTCCTCTGCCTTTGAGGATGACTCAGTATAGAGCCTTGATGATTCATCACCTCCATGAGCAGAGCACATTTACCTCGTAGGGTCCATGTTCAGCCATGCCTGTGTCAAGGGGAGCTGGAGTTCCTTCTAGGTCTTTAGTTTATGAGTAAATTAGAAACTGATGGGGGAATGGGATTAGGTGGGGAGCAGTGATCAGTAAGGAAAGCAGAAATGCTTCTGTCTCACTTTGCAAAATTAATGAGGAAAAAAAAAAACAACTAGACCTTAGTTTGTGAGTATTTGTTGCTCAGAAGAAGAGCATGACTAGTATGTGGATGTGTGTGTGTGGCGGGGCAAGGGGGCTGGGGTGGGAGGGATAACATTTTTTGTTCTTCTTTTAGATTTTGCCTGGAAACAGGAAGTTTGTTTGGCCCACTTTACCTGCTGGGCCCACTTGCTATCTACCTCCAGGCACAATCTGCTGTTTGTAATGTCACAGTTAGTTGTCATGGAGACCATGACGTGAGCACATCAGCCCTCTGGCTGTAGCAAGGGAACAGTCCTCTGAGATGAGGCCCCATGTACAAATAAATACATTCCAAAGCAACAGGTGAGCCTCAGAGAAGCCAGGTCTCTGGTTTCTATGAAATGTTTCTGCCATTAAACAAACATTGGAGAAGACACAAACATCTGTCTAAAAGCAAAGCCTGGATGGAGCTCGTGAATTCCAGGGCTGCGTCATGACTCCTGCATCTGATTTCCTTGTGTGAGCCGAGACAATTGGCTTAACCGCTCTGTATCTTAGGTGAACTGGCTCTCTTCTTCCTGAGAGATTTGCTCTCTGCCCAGGCCTCATAGTGGGATTAGGAGGGTGGATGCAATTGGGAAGTAAAAGGAAATGTCTCATCCTAGGTAGCACTAAGCAGAGTGGGCAAGAGAGATGTTTGCTTTGCCCATACTCATGAAATCATGCCTACCATCATAGCAAATGACCCATATTTATTTATTTATTTATTTATTTAAAGATTTATGTATTTATTTATTTATACAAGCACTGGGTACAGTCAGAAGCGCGGGAGGGTGAGAGAATTCACCGGAGCCAGAGCAGGGAGCAGAGCAGGCAGAAGGACCGAAGTACACTGCTGAGGGGAGCAGCCAGGGATCGAACTGGTGCTGCAGAGGCTGCGGGCAACTTTGCAACCCAGCGCTCAACCTCTGCGCAACCAGGGAGGGCAGACCCATATTTATTAACCCTTTCTCATCTCCAGTCATTTTGTTATTTTAATGCAGGAGAAAGTTCAGATGGCCTGGGGTTACTTAGAAGGATCTGTGCCACAAAAACAAACAAACAAACAAACAAATAAATAAATAAATAAATAAATAAAAGAAGGATCTGTGTTTTAAGAGCACATTGGCTCTTATTGGAGACTTTGACATGTGAAATTTTTCACTGGGCCTATGCATTCGGTTTCACTATGCTTTCATGTGGCCCTCGATGTATGGTTTAGCTAATGTATAACAAGATAGTCTCTGATAGCTTTCTAGTGATCAGCATTAATGTGGGGGCTCAGCTGCAAGCTCAAATCACCAATGTGATTACCTATGCCCAATCCTTTTCTTTGTACACACAGGCTGATCTACCACATAAGTAGCTTAGTTTACATTGAACATCAAATATGATCTGGCCTAAGTTCACCGCTAACCCATGCTTGAGCATTAATACTGTTTTGCACATAATAGACATCATTACTTAATGAATTAGTCTTAACACTCACGATCTAGGTGCAATGCACCCTACGTGTGTGCGCTCCTGAGAATCCAGAGGGAAAAGTGATCCTAATATTTCACAGCTAGAAGGGAGCTTTAGAGTCATTTGCTGCAAGACTTTATTTTGCACAGGGTAGATCTGAGACTCAGGGAGATGAAGGGACTTTCCCTAAATTACAGCCAGAACCAAAGTCAAGATCGTACCCCAAGACTTTGGATTCCAAACCCATGGCTTTTTCTCTCATTTCTCTCTGTTGTCCTTCACGCCCCCACCCCAATTGCTTCCCTCTCCCTCATATTCTAGTGGACAGAGCCAAGCAGGCTTCCTGACGTCCTGGGGAGCCTCCGCCAGTGGCCTCAGCCTGTGCGCAGATGACTCTGTCCTGCCTTTCCCTGGAGTTGGACCCCACAGGACCCACAAAGGGGCTGGGAATCCCGTGCTGCAGGGCTGGCTCTTCCTCCTCTTAACATAACTGGAAAGAAAACTGGGTAAACCTGGAGTCAGAAGTCCCATGTCTAAGTTTCCGCTCACTGGACAAGCTGCATAGCCTTGGTCAATTCACATCTCTGGGCCTCATTCTCCTCATCTGTGAGAGAACAGGAATAACTTTTGCCATGTCTGTGTCCCAGGTTTGGGGATTCAGTGAGACAATATGCACATGAAAACTATGAAATGTGCTATCTTACAGGACACAATCATATAATAATGATTAGCATCATCATCATCATTTCCAGTCATTTCTACCTGGGAATAGTGATCTACCCAGTTGACTCTATCCTAAAGCATTTCTACAACACCTTTAGGACAGACTGGAACAAGTCACCCAGAATCCTGTTGACTCCACCTCTGTTTACAGTGGCTTCTCTCCCCAGACCACACCTTTCCTCCCAGCTCTCGTGGGTCACTGAGAAGCCAGGCTTTCTGCGATAATCCTATGGACTCCCGATACTCACTACTGTGAACAGTCTCACACCAGGGAGAGGAGAGGCACCCTTCATTCCTGGGGAATAAGAGGGCAGTACCGGATACTTGCTTTGTACCCTCTACACCTTCCTGGAGTTCCCTTCATACTCATGACACATATGATGGTGGATCTTTGTGATGTTTTAGTAAAATGAATCCTAAACACCAGAGATCCCTTCCTCTGTCCCTCTCAAAATCAAGATTGATGGTTTCTTCATTTTTTGTCTTCTTTCCAGCTCTGTAGCAACACAAGCTCACAGCCAGTGAGCACCCTCCTCCCTAACCTTTGGAGGTGATTTGGAGTTCTTAGGAGACCCCCCCCCAGCCCAGGAATACCTGGCTTGGATCTTTTAAAACTGAGCTATCTGTCTTCTCCCTGGGAAACACAGGGATCTTGCATCTCCCCATTTCCTTTGTATGGCTTCGAGGTTTGCAGAAAGAATAGGCCAGGGAACTGATTCTGAATCCACCAGCCAAATAAGCACCAACGCTGGCACCCACTGAGTGCTTAGAAAGGGGCTGCCCCCTGAGGTTTTAGTTGGTCCCTGGGCCTATTGGGTAGGTAGCTGGTAGGTCGCTGTGGCAAATGTGACCCTCTGCCCACCTAGGCCTGGTTTTATTCCACCCCGCCTCAGCTTCACCAGGCGACCTGACTTCCATGTCCCTGACTTTCTGGAGTCAGTTTTGTGTGAGTGGGTGCATCCTGCTGGGTACCGCTGCCTGCATCCTGCTGGGTACCGCCACCTGTCAGTGCGTTGACCTGCCCCTTCAGGCCCACCTTTGCACGGGTTTGGAAGTGGTGCATCAGTGAGTTCAGCTCTCCCACTAATCAGATGAAATAACTGAGGTCCAGAAAAACTCAGACTTAAAGTCCATGGTGGCTGGTTTTTGCGCCAGAGTAGAAGTTTTATTTCTCAGAGTTTTGGAAGGGATGTGGGGAGGAAACAACCTCATCTGGCCCTGATTTGAATGCAGTAGGTTGGGTACAGGGGGCCCCCGGGGGGATGAGAAGGCCTCATGGCAGGAACCGGTGCAGCTAATTATCAGTCTGACGGGCTTCTCCCTCCCCAGCGCACAAGCGCTCGACAGCTGCTTCTTTGTGCCCTTAAATATTTGAGCAGCCTACAATCGTGGCCCAGTGCTTGTCGCTGCCTGCTCCCTCCACCGGGAAAGAGCCCAGGTCTTGCTGAGGCTACCCTTCATTCCTGTGATTAGATATGGTGCCTGTCAGCAGATAAAGAGGGGTCAGAGGCCCCTGGGGAAAGAGAGAAGGAGGCGGTATCTTCTTTTCCCAGAAAACAATCCCCGCAGTTCCTGAATGTTATTAAGAAGGTATTAATGTAGAATTCAAGTTCATTCCAGCACACAGTGGGTTTGCCAAGTCCAGTCAAGGGGGTTTTGTGGGTCAAGGACTGTGACTCCAAGTGTCCATCAAGGATGTATCTGTATTGACCCAAGACAGGTCATTCTGTGTTCACAGAAACAGCAGGAAGAAGCTAACTTTGAAGCAAAGGAATAGAGAATGTGTGAGCTTGAGTGCTCACGTTCCCACACACACACACACACACACACACACACACTCTCTCTCTCTCTCTCTTTCTCTCTCTCTCTCTCTCTCTCTCTCTCTCTCTCTCTCTCTCTCTCTCCTTTTATTAATTAGTAAAGACACCACTGCCCTCTACTGGCAGCTGCATTATCGTTTCCATAAAAACAGCCTGGAACCCTCACTATTCTAGAAAATAACTGGCATATTGTAATAATACATATTGTAAACTAGTTTTTTTTCAAGCAACTTAAAAATAAAATGTTTTTCATGGGTTTTACTTTTATTCATTCATTCATTCAACACATGGTAGCTGAGATGGTAAGGTGTATATGTCCTTGCTGGTAAGAAAGTTACTGTATTTCTAGAATGTGGAAGGGAATGCTCATTTAATGAATATAATTAATTTATTTCACCTTGTCCAGGCTTAGTGCCCAAATCACAAACACCCTGAATCACAGAGCAGCCTTTAGATTACAGAGTGTACCTTTAATTAGGAGACAGCTAGAGAAAGAACTCTCTCACTGTCAAGGAACATCTGGACCGGACTAATTATCATGGAATCATGGGTTGGAAGGTCAGTCAAAATGCACATAAATCAGAGTGTGAGATTCTCAAGTCCAGTTGGAAACCAACGTTAATGATTCTTACAGTCTAGCCAGTCCTTCAGGTTAGCCAGCCTATTTCTTTCATGCCCCCTCCTGCACCCTCCTGGCTTCAAATTCTCTCCAAAACCATGATAAAGTATCCCCTTTGCCTGGCTTCCTTCCTTCCATTTTCAAGTTCTTTGTTCATCCTGGGGTTATCCCAGGGAACTTAAATAGGCGTGGTTCCATCCAAAGCTTCTGATCTTGGTTTTTCTTCTTGTGCTTCTCTTTAATCAAATTAGGACAAGTTCGTATCCTTTTCTCCCCCTGACATTTTTTTGGACTAGGAAATGCAATTCACATGGTCCAAAATCAAAACAACAAAAAAGCTTATGGTAAATTTCAACCCACCATGTCACCAATCTACCCTTTTGCCCCCTCTTTCCTCTCTCCTCTGCCAGGGGTAACCATTGTTATTAACTTCATGTGTATCCTCTCAATATTTCTTTATGCAAATGCAAACCCATGTAAATATGCATAAGGGAAGCACAGTGTGTACACATTTGGTTCCTTCTTTTTCACCGAATGGTATCCATTGGATAACTTTCCCTATCAATATGTTATTAAATTTACTCATTATTTCTTAGAGTTTCTAATATTCCACTGCACGATAATATTGTGGTTAATGGAGTCAGTCTCTAGGTGGGTTTAGAATAAGTGCTCTCGAGCTCATACTAGTTAAATATTTTTGCTCCTTTCTTTCCCCCAATTTTAGTCCTTGTTTAATGTCATGTTACTGCAGGAGGTCTACCTGCCTGATACATACCTGAGTCATTCCTGGGGATTCACAGTACAGTAAGAGCTCTGAGAACATTCCTGGGATTGCAGGACACAAGACTGAACTCTCCAGAGCCACGGACAAAACACTGCCTCTCAGGACAAGATCCACACTGATTATGGCAAATGGTGTGATGAAAAGAGCTTCACTGGGACAATCCTCTGAGAAGAATGATGGGACCTTAGAAGAGGATGGATGGAGACGATGACCCTGGCAATGAGCCAGAAGTCACCTGCAGGGGATCGAAACCGGACAGGCGTATGAGGTGAAGTAATGAAGGAACAAAAGAAACACGGAACAAATGAACCAGTGTTGGGCTGTGGGCTTAAAAGAAATGGAACAGACACCCTTGTTCTTTCCTGTGCCACCACAATTCTACACAGTCCCAATCTTTTCTACATGAGGCCCAGATTGCCTGGTGACTTCTGATATCAGGGACAGAGGCACTCATGGGGGCAGCTTGCAGCCCATGTGGCCGTCAGCTGATGGACTTTTGCAACAAGTTGTGGTGCTGGGTGGACTCAGCTTGCACCTGGATGCTTTTTGTTGTAGGTCATCCCCGGCCTGTCACCCAGAAAAGAACCAAACCAGAAGTGAGGGCCTCCCTGGTGGCACAAGGGGTTAAGCACAGCACTATGAAGCAATATGTAGCCTCTGCAGCATGAGTTCGATCCCCGGCTGGCCAGGGAGCAACCCACATGGCACGGCAGACCTCTCCTGTGTCTCCTGCTGCTCCCCTCAGCAGTGTATTTCATCCAACCTGCCTGTTCTGTTCCCTGCTCTGTCTCTGGTGAATCCTCTCACCCCCCACACCTCTGGCCTGTACCCCAGTTCTCGTATGCATAAATAAATGAATCTTAAAAAAAAAAAAGAAGTGAGGGCTTCCAGTGGGTGGTGGGCCATTTCTGTGACCCCAAAGGCCAGGTCCCCAACTGACCCTACTACCACAGAACTTCATGGCTGAAGACAACAGTTATTATTTTTTATGATTCTGTGGGCCACGAATTTGGGCAGGACTCAACTAAGCAATCCTTATGACCTTGAGGGTCATCTGTGGACTTTCACTTGGCTGCATTCTGCCAATGACTAGTTTGGCACAGAGAATCCAAGGTCTCAGTCACGCGGCCAGTAACTCTTGCTCCTCCACATGGCCTCTCCTTGTGGCTGCCTTGGCCTTCCTCATAGCATGTGGGCTTGGGCTGGCTGGACTTCTTACATCCATGCTGACTCATACAGAGAAAGGACGCAGAAGCCACCAGCCCTCTGGAGACCTGGGCTTAGAAGTCTTAGTACTTCCTTCTGCCAAACTCTATGAGTCAGTCTAGTCACAGACCAGCACATGTCAAAGGAAGGAAAGGAGACTCTGGATGGGAGGAACTGTACATAAGTAAAGGGTGAGGGCCAGCTCTGAAGAATCAATGCCACCCCAGTAGTGAATTGAGGACTGTGGGTTGAGGATGCCAGCAGAATGTGGGGACATTTTGAGTCAGACTCATGGGCTGCCAGTATCCTCTTTCTATATCTTTTTTCATATTGGGGATTGGGGGGTTCAAAACACTTTTCTCCGCTGGAAAACCACTCTCTTAATGGCCCTGAGAGGCTGGGGAAGCCCCAAGTATGTTTGCCATAGGCTGTAGCAAGAGAGGGAGGGAGCCTCCCTAGAAGGGGGTGGAGGACTTGGCTTTGGAAACATGGGTGGAGCCGGTGCAGGTTTGGGGACATATGTTCTTCTGGGGGCACACCAGCTTGCCTCTTTCTATGCCAAGTTCATAGGTTGTGGTTTAAGTGTTGCCATTCTCCCTTCGCCATGGCAGACATTTCAACCAGTGCCAACACTCTTCCCTAGTGAACACAGACTTGGACTTGGAATTCTTGTTAGCACAAAAACTCAGTAGCTGACACAGATGGGTTTGATCGGCACATGCAATAAAATCGACAGACTCCCAAGGCTGCCTGCTCTAAATGGCATCCAAGGGGCCCTTACTGTCCTCGATTAAGAGATGAGGTCTGTAGGAGCGTTGGGACTGGGAAAGCTGAGGCCAGGCTCTCCTTGAGTTCAGTTTACACGCAGAGCAAGAGAGAATAGAGGAGCAGGGAGAGAGAAAGCTGCCCTCCTGACAGGTCTTTCCTGGTCACAGGAGAGCACACTTTTTGCAGTTTGCTGGAAATTGTCCAAGTGTCCTTCAAGATGGAGTCATGGACCAGAGGAAGGGGCACTGCCCAGGGCATGAGACCTATGTGCTCTTTCAAGCTCTTTTTCAATGAGGGTCAACTGGTCATTAAACAGGGGAAGCTGGTGAAATATTTGTACACCCTGAAATGAAGCTAAGAACCCAGAGCTCTCCATTTCATCGTGTGTAAAGTAATGGCGCTTGTTTCTACAATCTTCTCCACTTCCCGGATGCTCTGGTCCTTAGGAGGGCTTTCCTGTGTCAAAAAGTTGGATGACTTTCAAAGCAGAGCAAGGGGATGTTATCACTACCTCCTTGCTTGGTAGGCAAGGAAACTGAGTCAGAGAAGAAGGCAACTGGCTGATAAAGTTGTATTTGGGGAGCAGCTCAAGAGGCAGGGTTAGAATTAAAGACTTCCCCACATGGGTGTGAAGGCTTAGAGTTTTTTTTTCCCTTGGAATTTGCTTTTTATGACCAAAGTCAGAGGGAGGCCAAGAGAGGACAGGCTTCAGTCCTCTGTGGGGGTCTAGGTCCCTACCCTGGCCATGGGCTATATTTCGCTGTCCCTCCAGAGGCGGCTCTCTTGACTCTCCTGGCCAAAAGCAGCCCTCTTCTTATTGGGTGGGAATGCCCACTAAAATCCATTTCCAACCTCTCAACTTCTTCCATCATCGTTGGCCAACTCCCGCCTTGAGAACTGCACCTGGTGGTATTGCCTTTGCCAGGAAGGCTTAAACCTTGTCAACTTCTCAGCCATGATCAAGGCCCCCAGACACCCACTCCTTCCAGCTCCAGTTGCCTGGTGGGGCTTCAGGAAGAAGTTTCAAAAATCCTCAAAGATGTAAATCAGAATTCTCAAATCCCTGAAAAAGAGCGAAACATAAGTTGAAATGGGCTCTTGAACAAATCCAGATGCCGTGGAATCCTGCTGGATGGACCAGAATGTACAAGAAAGAGAGAGAGAGAAGAGAAAAAAAGACAAAGAAAAAAAGAGAAGAACGATATCAAGAGAGAGCTATTCAGGACCCCAGACTTGAAAGGGGAGGCTTCTCCCTTCCTCTGTCGAGAGGCCAAGGGTAACGGCCCCTGTGAATGGGACCAAGGCAGCCTCTGCTTTCCCTGAGAATGCAGGGGAGACTCAGTGGGGTGGGGGAGACTGGGGGAGGTGGTGACATAGAAGCTGTCTCCAAGGCCTGCTGGGGCAGGGACCGGCCTCCCCACACGGTCTCCGCAGCGGGGCCTCAGCAGCCTGGCCCCACAGCAGCCCGGGCCCCAGCCCCAGCCGCGCAGCCCTGCTCCGAATTTCACACCATGTCTAATCCAATCACGGGCAGATTGCAAGCTCTCTGCCTACCTCCCAGATCGAGAATTCTTGGCCGGCTCCAGTGACAGGCCCCTTCCCAGCTCAGCCGGCTGTCCTCCTGCTCATCCATGTAAACCATTCTCAACTTCTCCCCCCTGCCCCCCATCTCCCCTTCTGGGCCCACAGAGTTAATCCTGTTTGCCTGGTCTGTCAATTTAAACAGCTTTAAATATGCCTCACCAGGTCCGGGTGGCAGAACCCTGATGCTTGAAAACAGAGGCCTGGCTTCAAAGGGGGCTGGAGTAACAGGGGCCACAAGAGTGTCAGTCAGAAACACGAAAACATCCCTTGTTAAGAAACAAAACAAGCCATCAAAATGAATCACACACGCAAAGAAAACACATCGCCACCCAACACATTGAAGTTCCCGGTGTGAAGTGCAAAAACAGCTCCAAAGTAGGGGGAGGTTGGGGGTACAGCAGGGCCATAACTGTGGGTGCAAGAGGGGCTGCTCTGTGTGAGCAAAGACCTATGGGTCCCTCCACCTGGAGGATCACTCAGAGTCTTCGAGTTGGGGTTGGAGGCCAGAGGGAGTTGCTGTCCAGGGCTCAGGGGAGCATTGTGTAGGGACAGATTCAGACCCACCATCTAGCTCCACATGGAGGCTCCTGGCCCCAGACCCAGTTCGAAATGGAGAGTAAGGGCCTCCCTGGTGGTTTAAGGGGCTAAGCACCACACTACGAAGCAATCCACAGCCTCTGTAGCACGAGTTCAATCCCCGGCCGGCCAGGGAGCTACCCACATGGCACGGCAGACCTCTCCTGTCTCACCCACTACTCCCCTCAGCAGTGTATTTCAGTCAGTCTGCCTGTTCTGCTCCCCACTGTCTCTGGTGAGTCCTCTCACCCCCTGCATCTCTAGCCTGAACCCCAGCTCTTGTATGCATAAATAAATAAATCTTTAAAAAAAAAAAAAAAAGAAATGGAGAGTAAGCCCCGGCCCACCCAGCGCTTCTCAAACTTTAATGTACAAACGAATCACTTGGAGATCTTGATAAAAATGCAGAATCTAACTCACAGGCCTTGGGGTGGGACCTGAGTCTCTGCATTCCTTCTGAGGCCTCAGGTGAAGCTGCTGGTCCTGGGACCCCAGTTCGCTTAGCAAAGGTTTAGCGACCTCCGTGAGCTTGGCCTTGGACTCGATTGCCTTGGTTTCGGCCTCTGGTCTTCCTTCAGCCCACCGTCCTTTCTGTTCCCTTCTCCACAAGAGAGTTTGGTTTGCGTTACAGCGTCAGACATCTGATGGTCCTGCCTGCCCGCCGCGTGCTCACGGAAGGGTCCATCACAGGAATGATGTGATTCACGAGCAGGGGCCGTGTCCTGGAGGGCAGTCAGCTGAGGGTCTGTCTGCAGGCGAGCACATAAAAACTTAGCTGGAGCCTGGATAATGCATGAAGTGACCTTTAAGGGAGCCTCCCGCACCTAAGATTTTGTTATCTTAAGTGATGTCCTTGACTTCGATAAGGGAGTGGCATCTGTCTTCCTTCCATCTGGGCTGGGGCCTGACCCAGGGTGCCGGCTGGAAACCGGCGTCTGTGGAGGGTGTGCGCTACACGTCAAGCAGAAACTCAGGACAACACAGGAGAGAAGGGCTATTTGTACGTAGTTTTCTAAGCTTTGTTTTGACTTCTAGAGAGGGACAGTCCCGCTGTCCCTGGATTGCTAGAAAACAGAGACTTGTAACCACAGAGGCATTTAGCTCGCCTTTTCTCATAATCTCTTCACTCAAACTTTTCCCAAACTCCACCCAGACGTCCCGCATCATCATCCTCTCTGAAAAATGGAAAGGCCTGTGCGTCCGACCTGCTGGGAAGTTCTCTGTAGCCAGAGTCCTGGCTGCAGAGGGAAAGAGGGGGTTGCCAGGAAGGTTAGATGGGTGCATACGTGCGCATGCGGGCGTGAGGCCCTGAAGCCAGCACGCAATGCTGGGGGAGAGCAGACGATTCCTGGAAGAGCCAGGTGGCTGGTGCTCCAGGAAGACAGGAAAGAGCTTGGGCAGGACCACATGTGGGGGAGGTGACCCCAACCGCATCTTGGCTCAAGGCAGCAGCCACACTGGGGCATCAGAATGATGGCCACTGAGTGGAGGCGGGTGGGAGTGGAGAGGCTTGGGTGGAAGACAGGGAGGCTGTGTGAGGCATTGTTTTCATCAAAGGTAGAGTCCAAACCAAAACCACATCAGAGGGGAAGCAGAGGAGCTCTGAGGCTCAGTGGGGCTTCAGTGCTCGGTGAAGTTCTTTGCCTCTTCACCTAGAGGCTCACCTCAGCCACGCACCAGGCAGCTGCTCCCTAGCGTTGAGCTGAGGACCAAGGGTGCTCGAGCTAAGGAGATGTCTGTCCTCAGTGTCATGCAAGAATGCGTCACTTGTCTCGTCAGAGTCCCAATCTTACTCTCCAGTTCCGAGTTGGTTTTTATTTTACTTTATTCTTTTTAAAAGATTTATTTATTTATGCATACAAGAACTGGGGTACAGGCCAGAGGTGTGGGAGGGGTGAGAGGATTCACCAGAGACAGAGCGGGGAACAGAACAGGTGGATCTAATGAAATACACTGCTGAGGGGAGCAGCGGGCAAGACAGGAGAGGTCTGCTGTGCCATGTGGGTATCTCCCTGGCCAGGGATGGAACTCATGCTGCAGTGGCTGCGGATAGCTTCATAGGTTGTGTCTTAACCCCTTGCACCACCAGGGAGGGCCCCAACTTAGTTTTTATTAATTAATTAATTAATTAATTAATTAATTAATTTATACAAGCACTGGGTACAGTCAGAAGCGCGGGAGGGTGAGAGAATTCACCAGAGCCAGAGCGGGGAGCAGAGCAGGCAGAAGGAGCGAAGTACACTGCTGAGGGGAGCAGGGGGCGGCAGGAGAGGTCTGCGCGCCATGTGGGACCCTCCTCCGGTGGCCGGGGAGCAGCCAGGGATCGAACCGGCGCTGCAGAGGCTGCGGGCAGCTTCGCAACCCAGCACTCAACCGCTGCGCTGGGTTTTTAAAGAGTAGAGAGAGGCAGATGTTGGTCCTAAGGGAATTTTTTGTCTGGTATCCCCAGTGTCCCACTTTAGCCAGAAGTGGAAGCTCACCTGGCTTGTTCTAGCCTTTTGTGTCTTCAGCGATAAGACTGTGGGATTAGACCTGGTTTATAAATTTCCCCCATTCCAAGTCTTCCCAGCAAAACTCTTATCTTTCAATAACAAGTTCTTTGAATAAATCACTAAGCAGGAGAAGACTCTCAGTCCATGCTGTGCCTTATCCCTGACTAAAACACACACTCTTCTACCCAGAGGGAGATGCTCAGTAACTCTTGCTTCCCCCTCCCACCCCTAAGTCTCTCTCTAGAACTCTCCACATGGTCACTAGTCAGGTAAGGTCACGTCTGAGTATGACGTGTGAGCTCCCTGAAATGGAAACATTGATGAGTCAGAGGGCTACTTCCTTGCGCCTTTCTCTGTCCTTCCTTTCCCATTTTCCTCCCTTCCGGGTTACTTCCAATGCCCAGTGGGTGCCCACTCGGAGCCTGACCCTCTGCTGGGCTTGGTAATGAGAGCTCCCTGTCTCCTGGGAAAAGGGCTGCAGAGAATATAATTTATTGGTCTTACCTGAAGCCCTCCCTACAGGAGTCCTGATGCCCCCCATTTCCATGAGCGATGAGTAAAATCTCCATCTGCTTTTACTGCCTCATCCTCTTTTATTGTCTTACTCAGTCAGAACCTCTAAGGGATAATTAAACTAAAAAGGCAAAGTGGAGCAAAATAGTGACAGGATAAATCTCATTTTTGTTTGGTTATTCTCTTGAACAAGTGTTTTGTTTTCTAGAAAACAATGATGCAAAACTTCCTGGCTAGAAGACATTGCCTCTTATTCTTCCTTTGGAAAGAATCTTGTTTAGATTGTTCGAACTTCATCTTGCTCATTTTAAAATGTCATTTTCCTTGGTGACCTGGAGGTGTGATGTGACTCTTGTGAAGGTGTTTCTCACTCCCCAGAGTGCTGTCGGAGTCCATTGCTTATGTCTTTTTGACTAGCTGGGAGAAAGATGCCTCTTCTTAGCTGCTGATTGGCTACACTTGTACACTTGTGAGTTTATCAGGTTGTCTGTGAATGTGTGTGTCCAAGCAAACATCCATTTCCTCTTCCTCATGACACTCCCTCCCCATAGCTAAGTGATGGATACATGAAGTAAACTAAGCCCATAGGATTCTCTCCTAATACTTAGGACTTTAAGCAGAGAGCTGGAAGCATGAACAACACGAAAGATTGAAGAAGCACATTGGCGTGCAGGGCAGTGGCCATAGAGGGGAGCAGCGGCCACTGCTCTTCTGATACCAGCTCAGCTTCCCCTTCTGTGGTCCTGCCAAGTCCTGCAGTTTTCTATCTATTTCTCCCCGTCCCATCCCATCAATCATTTAAGGTGCCAGAACTGGTTTCTGTGACCTGTTACTGAGGAGCCCAAGGTCAAACAGGCACCCCCAGCATGGCAGGGACCAGTGGATGGCTAGCTACTCATCTCCGAGCTTACAGGGAAGCCAACCTCAGTGGGTGCTGTGACGCACTGCCCAGAATCCACCTCCAGGATGACACATTCACTGCCTTCCCCCCAGCTGCTGGAAGTGTGGGTGGCAGTACATTTCTGCCACCTTTTCCAAGGCCACACACCCCACCAGGGCAGAGCACATGCAGGGATAGGTGGCTGGTACCCCTCCATCAGGGGTAGATAGCTCTTAGCTGTCATTTCAGCTCCAGAACTCCTCTTGGGCTCCTCTGAGGCTGTTGGGAATGTATTGCAGTTTCTCTTTTGCCCTGTCCTGCTTCCTTTACTTCTTCATAAGTACTTTCTCTACAATTATTCCCTCATGCAGACTCATCTCTGAGTCTATGTCTCGAAGAACTGACCTCAGATGCCTACTGGAGCACTGACCAATGAGCAGGAGCGGCTTCTGCCAGCGCCTGTCTCTTCCATTTGACTTGTGCTCTGGTGTGCCTCAGATAAGTTCACAGACTCAGTCTTAGCATCAATCAGTCAGCAAGTTTACTGAGCACCTACTGTGTACCAGGCACTTGGGCAGTAGCGAGGAACACAAAGATAAAAAAGAAAAAAAATCCGGCTCTTGAGGAGCATGTAGAGAAAAATGGGGCTTGAAGGTGTCTTCAAGAGACTGTGGTCTTTCTAAGAGGGTGGTCTTTGCACTAAACTGGCCCTTTTTGCTTTCCTGGCAGTAGCCCTGGCCTTCTGGGATTCTCTATCATCACCAAGTGACTGCTTGGTCATGTGCACATGTGGAATGGACAGGGCTTAGGGTCCACACCAAGGACAGTTAGTAACTACAGGTATACCATGGTTCAAGCTCAGTGCACCTTGGTTTTTTCAGTTTCTTGAGACTTTGACAGCTACTTCACTTCCCTTGGTTAAGATATCTTTTCTAGGGCCTCCCCTGGTGGCACAGTGGTTGAGTGCTGGGCTGCGAAGCTGCCCGCAACCTCTGCAGCGCAGGTTCGATCCCCTGCCACTGGCGAGGGTCCAACATGGCGCACAGACCTCTCCTGTCGCACCCGCTGCTCCCCTCAGCAGTGTACTTCGTCAGTCTGCCTGTTCTGTTAACCGCTCTGGCTCTGGTGAATTCTCTCACCCTCCCGCGCTTCTGACTTGTATAAATAAATAAATAAATATTAAAAAAAAAAAGATATCTTTTCTAAAGTGGCTGCCATTTGATCTCCCAACTTACAACAAATTGCCTCAAGCCTTCAGGTCTTCCATTTCCCTGCTTCCAAGGTTTCCATGCTTTCTTAGGGTCATAAGCACCTTTTAAAAAGCTTTCACTATTTCCCTGATCTGGGTAATTTTTCCTTCCCCCTCCCCTCAACCCCAATACTGTTGAACAGCATGGACATCAAATACAGATACCTCTTTCTGGTTGCATTTTTTTCATGAAATAAGAATTTGTCTTCCAAAGTCTCATTGGTCTTGGGTTCCTCCATTCTGTCTAGTTGATGTCCCAAATACATGATTTGTGGTAGTGATCTGAATCTGGGTCTTAGGAGTATGTCTCTCTCTGGGGATAGTTATTATTTTTCTTTCTTTTGTTTTAAAATATGGGTGTGCTTGGTTCCCCAAGCCTGAGGCATGCTAAAGGAGGCAGAGGAGCAAGTTGAAAGAAATGAGAGTAGGGGGGAAAAAAAGGGCGATGCTCAATTGTGGTTCCAAAAGCAGTGTTCTCCTTATAACTGAAGGAGAACTCAGATTCTCCTTGGTTTCTGCCTGGCCATCATCCCAGCAATTAATACAGAAAGCCGCCGGGAAACAATGAAAGGCAGTTCTTCCATCAGAGATCATGTCATATCCAGATCAGCTCACAACAGATGTTTAATAGGAGGTTGAAAGGTCAAACTGAAATAACACTCTTGGTTTCTTGAGTTCCTTTCACAGAAGAAGAAAACAGATTTTTAGAGTATCTGTCAGCTGCTTTCGTCATCTCTCTCATTCCTACCTCTACCCCGACTGCAGACCTGCAAGAGTTAACCAAATATAGTTGAGAGATGACACAGTCAACCTGCCAGTTTGCAACTTAAAGGTCATGGTATCTAATAATTCAGAGGAAACTGAAGTTCAACCAGTGGGTTTCCCTCTTTTGTCAAATGTGAAAATGGAGGTAAGAAGGGTAAGGGTTTGTTGAATTTCACCGAGAGGGCGGGTGTTTGTGACGTCAGAAGAATCACCTCTGACACCCTGGGATATTATCACTCAAAAGGTTGAGGGTTAAAAGCAAGCCTTGTGGAAACCGAAGAATCCCTCCTGCATTGAGAGGAGTCACACCCCTCTAACAACCCTTGGGATTGCTCTTGGCTTCAGAGGCCTCCAGTTTTTTCTATAGGTGAAGATAGCTTTTACAAGGTGGGATCAGCTCTTCAGTGATTTTTCTACAAAATGTAATTTATTTAAATTGAATTTATTAAGTTAAATGTTCTCTTAAAGATAATTTTTATTAGATTGGTTATAATCTTAATATTCACTGAAATCACTCCCTAGTGTCTCCTTGGGCAAATTAGATCAAAGTTCAAAATAATAGGCCCGGGAAAACAATAAGGATCTTGGTATTTAACTTCCCAGTTATTTAACAGTGCTGAATAAAATTCTCACCCACCGGGAGTGTCCAGATTTATTTTTAACAGCCATGAACTCACTTTTCTACTCTGTTGTGGTTGTTTATCAGGGTTAATGTGTCCTTAACTCGTTTAACCCTCTGCTCTGTATTTCTTTGCCACAAGAAATTTCTTTTAATGTTCAGCAGAAAAACACATCCTGCTTCTCTGGCTGGGTTAGCATTCAGCTGGTCCTGTCTGTGTGGGTATTGTAGAAAATGAAGTTATGTCATGTTGTGGTGGTGTGTGTTTTGTTTTGTTTTTTTCAGTAGAAAGATTTCAACTTCATTTTACCAGGAATTGAGTTCCCTGTCACTTCGGGCCAAAGATTGTTTTAAAACAAACCAAAAAAATACCACTGCAACACATAGACAACTTGAGTCAGCCTCACTAATGACAAAGGCAGATAGGAGGTTTGCAAGAAACGTAAAAGTTAGGAGCTGTTCACCCACTAACAGTGGCTAACACTTCCTGGAGGCTGAGAGCTCTTTTACGTGCGTGCGTATAATGAGTTAATCTTTAGGAAAACCCTACCAGGTCAATTACTGTTGTCATTCTTACAAAGGAAAAAAAGTGCTTAATACCTTCAAAAGGTTTTACAACAGAAGGAGTGGGAAAATGGAGACAAACCCCACCTCAGTGAATAATATCCTTTCTTTTCTAGTAGTCTAAAGTTTATTTTTGTTTTATTTAATTAATTCATTCAATTCGTGTCCTTATGTGCCTCACAGGAGTGAAATCATCCCGTGTTTGTCTTTGTCCATCTGACGTACTTCCCTGAGCATACTTAGGTGATGTGTCTTCCTCATGCCCAATGTATTTCTCATGAAACTGAGGCAGAATCAGTGTAAGCAGCTTACCCAAGGCTGCATATTTTTAGTTGTGGGACTTAGAGTTTTTTCAAAAAGATTTATTTATTTATGCATGCAAGAAATAGGGTACAGGCCAGAGGTGCGGGGGGTGGTGAGAGGAGTCACTAGAGACAGAGTGGGGAGCAGAACAGGCAGAATGACTGAAATACACTGCTGAGGGGAGCAGCGGGCGAGTCTGGAGAGGTCTGCTGCACCATGTGGGTCACCTCCCCGGCTGGGGATGAACTTGTGCTGCAGTAGTTGTGGATAGCTTCATAGTGCTGAAGGCCCTTGTGCCACCAGGGAGGCCCCAGGCTTAGATTTGAACCCAGAAACCCTAGCTCTGAGTAGCACCCATAACACTGCAGGCAACCTGCTCAAAAGCACCCCATCACTTGCTTGAAATCACCCCATACTCAACCCCGTCTCACTTCAGAACCTTCTTATGAAGCTGAGTCCTTTCTCCCCAGAATGTTAACTCCCCCCACATAAACACAGCTGTGTGGCTATCAAACCAAGTTATCAAGTCATTTCAAGTCACAGGATACCCCCAAATGCTCAGGTAAGGATGGGATTTTTCTTAACAGGGGACATGAGCTTGGATTATTACCTTCTGTCAAAAGCTGCTTGAAACACAGCTTTAGCTCAGGAGTTGGCAAACTTCTGTTCAGGGACAAAGAGGAGCTGGGCTTCACAGACCCTATGTCTATGCTGCAAGTATTCAAATCAGCCCCTGCAGGGCAGAAGCATCCGTGGACAGTGGGTGAACAGGCCGGGCTGTCTTCCAATCAAACCTAATTTATGGACACTGAAATTTAATTTCATATAATTTTCCCATGCTACACATATAATTTCTCTTTTGATTTCTTTTAAAAAATGAAAAGGCTGACCACCGTTTTCAGCTTGTGGACTCTGCAAGCACTTTGGGCATATGCATCGTAGGCCAGCCCCTGCATTTGCCAGCTGATTCTTCCCTTCATCATGAGACCTCCGAGGGCAGAGACCATGCCAGAGTCAAGCTGGTACATTGCAGACATTCAGGAGACGCCTGCCTGGTGGAAATGAATGCTACATGGAAAGGAAGAAAAGAAGAAGGCATTTTCCCAAATCCATCCTGCCTCAAGCTCAGACAGGAACTCAACTTGAACAAGCCCTGGATGTTCTTGCTTCCTTGCATACCTCACTTCCCTTTCAAATAGCTTTGTTCACTCTACATTGCACTGGTAACCTGGCTTACCCAGGTCTCCCCAGAAGCTCTATCTCCCTGGCTATCTCTGTAGGGCAGGTTTCAGGCTGCAATTTGGAGATAGAGATCTCGAAGGAAAGAAGAAGAGGCTAACAGTCTCCTCTGCTGGGCTCCCCGCCAAACTGCCCCCCCCACTCCCGGCACTGCAAGAGAGGGGGGGGACTTCTAGGGGATTCAGCGGTTCCTGATTTGGCTCAGTAGCAAAGCTGAATGCCTCGTTCTGATTTCTGCTCCAGATAGCATGGCACACAGATCAAAGAAAGAGTGTTCCAAATAATACTGCAAACTTCTGCCTCCGGCTTCACAGTGACTATTTGCAAAGTGTGTGAATCCAGGTTTGCAGCTTGGAGAAGGGTAGAGGGCACCTCACCAGGGGTCTCTACAGATGTGTGAAGTAGAGACCCCTGTGTCCTGGGATATTTTAAGATCAGGAGGAATCCAAGTTGTCCTGTGACTGAGACCAACTATGACATCTGAAGTTTCCTCCCACTTGGGAGACTTGGTCTCTAGAAACACAACCCTCATTCTCATTTACAGGAAGTGACAGGTGAGCCTGAAGGCTTGACAGCCAATCAGGTCAGCCAGGTACAGAGCTCCATTCTGGCTGCTTTAAAGAGGGGAAGGCTTCCCAGGGGTAACACTGTCCTATGGAGCTGTAGAGCCTCACGTTTCTGTCTTGCCCAGAGCAGAATGTAAAAGGGGGAGTTTTTAGTTCGAGTAGGGTATTTTCCAGCTGAGCATGCAAATCTCCCTCCCACCCATATTCCCCCAAAACATCTGCTCTGAACAACGGGCTCCAGAAGCAGCTGAGGCATTAGGTCTCCTCTCTTCCCTGCTCAGGTCTGCTCCTCAAAGTGCACCATTGGTGAAAGAGGGGGTTTCCCAGCAATGGTGCAATGTGCGTCTCTCTTCAGGGGTGCACTTCCAGTTTATGTTTTTTACTGAAATCATCAGCTCTTTTTGGCTTTTCCCTCCCACTCTTGCTGTACTTTTCTCAGGGCTTACCCCTGACTCAAGAATTATACACACACCAAGGAGGGGGTTACCTAGTCTGGACCGCTGCAGGGGGCCCGAAGGTTTTTTCCCCAGAACTATCTGAAATTCTACTCTCAGCGACTCACTGCTTTGGGTTAAGCATTGACCCTTTACTGTAATTATTCAAAATTAGAGCACAACGTAACACAAAACCCAACAAGCAGCCATGGGTACACCTGAAAGAGCAGCACCCGAAACTCGAAGCTCATATTGATTTACAATCTCATTTTCTACTTAACAAGATTGATGACCTGTTCTGAGAACACTGAGTATCATGGGAAAGGCCCAGAGTTCTTCCTGACGTGTCTTAAAAGATGGTTAAAGTGGGTATAGGGTCAAGAACACTGAAGTCCAAGAGCTTCTGTCAAGAAAGCAACAAATGCCCATTTTTCTCATTATTGCGCTATGACCCAAACTCCTCACCACACCCACGAGACCCCGTATGTTTTGGCCCCTGCCAACCTCACTCCCTGATGCCCTCTTCCATTGCGCTTCAGCCATAACATCTTTCCTTCTTGTCAAACACATCGAGCTTGTTCCCTCAGGGTCTTTGCAAAGGGTGTTCCTTCTACACAGCCTGTTCCTCCTTCAGTTGCCTGCTCACTTACTTCTTACCAGTCAGGTTCCATCTAAATACCACTTCCTGATGACTCAGCCTAAATTTTCCCACAGAGTCTCCATCACAATGCCTTCCATTATTTTAGGTAGCTTCTACTCTCTGCAATTACCTACTTCTTTTTAAAATGTGCTTCTTTCTTGTGTCCTATTCTCATTAGATTGTAAATCTCTTGGGAGAAGGAAACTACTTATTAAATAAGTGAATAAAAGAGTGAGAGTCAGAACTTCTAGCAAGGACTAAAAGCAAAGAGAAAGTTTAAGTTCAAGGGTAAGCCGGTTTCCTGGAGCCTCAGAGGGTGGTGTCCTCAGGAGGGCTGGTGGGAGCATGAAGTCCAGGCCCATGATTCAGAACCATCAGAGAAATTGGACAAAGGAGGAAGTGACGGGGTGAGCTATCCTTTTTTTCAGTTGATAAACTGGAGTATAAAGTGAGCAAGAAACCCCAATATTGGTCAGCCTGCTAAGTCACCGCAGCACTGGGCATGCTGCTATCTCTGGGAGACAGAACTCTTGTAAAACTGGGGCACAGAGGAACAGGGCAGAATGCATGATGGGGGTGTGCAGCTGGCTCCCAAGAGAAAAAGAGAAGTATCACTCAGGTTCTCCTTCCAAACCCACCAAACAAATCTGCTTCCCCTGGGGCAGAGGGCAGGAGGGGGTGTGGAGAGGCCTGGAGTTAGGGACACCAGGAGGTGTTTTCCCATGGAGTGGAGCATCAGAGCAGGAACCTGGGCTCTGCTATATCAACCACTGGGCCTCAGAGGCGGGAAGGGCTGGGCCAGGGAAGTGGACCAGGAAGGCTCACAAGATTCACTGGGGAAAGTGTTGCAACTTTAGTCTGTGTGATTATCTTGCTGTGAGTATGTAAATGTAAAATGCATGTGAACTTATTATATTTGCACTAGAAGTTACTTGATTAAAATAGAAAAATTAAAGCACAGGAACCAGAACATCTGAGTAGCTCACCTGGAAACTGGCTTCTCCTCTTCCTAACCTTGACCCTATCACTCATTTTTTGTTGTTCTTTTTTGGATTTGTTCGTAGATACTACAGAGAGGACGCAAGATTAGAAATGAACAGAACCCAGCGCTCCCTTTGGTGGAAACAAACTATGGAGGCAGCCAACCTAGCCTGGCCCTTCCTACCCCTGTCTCCTACTCAGACTCCAGTGATTTTGGCTTTCTTAGTCCCCTGGGGCTGGCGGTGCCTCCCCTGTGCTCCTGCTGTCCCCTGTGCCTGCAAGACTTTTCCCACTGTCTTTAGCCACTTAGTGACTGTTCATTCTTTAGAATCAGCTTGTTTATGACTTCTTCTGACTCCCCTATTATCTCTGTCCTTCAGAATACTTGCCACAGATATTTGATTTGATTAGTGTTTGATTATTTTTATTAAAAATCCTTTTGATGGAATATTAAACATTTGCAAAAGCAGAGAGAACAGTAAAAACAACTCCCTCTAGCCCCCACCCAATTGTTACAATTACCAATTCCATAATAATTTGATCTACTTTTTTTAATGTCTTAAGTGTCTTGACTAGAATTTAAACTCTGAGAGAGCAAAGCGAGTTCTTTTATTATGGTCCTATCCCTAGTGTCCAGCACCGTGCCTGGCTCCTTTAAGGCACACATTTTCAAATGAGGAATGGATTGAGTCGGTGAATGATGGAATGGATTGAATGGATGGAATCTACTATGTGAAAGTATGGTCCAGGTTGCTGTGAGCCTCAGCTGAGGAATTCGCACGTGTCCAGTTTGCTATCTTGGTTCTTCTACTATAGTGAGGATAGAGAGAGGGTGTGCAGGATGGAGAAGTCAGGAGAGGGCTGGGGACAGGGAAGGGAGGTCCACAAAACCCAGAACATTCCTCTCCCTTCTCTTCCCCCTCCTGTCCCCCGCTCCTTCCCCCTGGAACACGACACTGGAGAGCTACTTCCTGAAATATGGGGCCCTGGTCTCCTGTGGCTGGATGCTGCTTCCTCTGCCCTCTTCTTGGGGATTAGCTCTTCTAGTTTGGGTTTTGTGGCTGTTGTTTTTTTATTTGCTTATTTTAGTTTTAATTTTGTTTGAGATGACTCTTCCCAAATTTATTTATCATAGACCCTATGGCCTCACCAGAAACCTACTTGCTCAGAGAACCCAGTGTCTGCAGAGTATGTTTTGTACACCTTAGGACACACTTTCTGGACATTTCCAGAAAAGCAACATTTTATTTCTTTTTCCACTTTTATTTATTATATAATGAACACATGATCAAGAGAAGAGAAACATAAAAATAAAAGAGAAATCGAAACTGCTTATGGTTCCACTAAGTAGAAATGATCTTTATTACTTCTGGGGCATCCGTTCCGGAACTTTAAAAAAATGCATAATTACTACACATGTTTCTTAAAAGATTTTTTTAAAGGAATCCTTGACATTAATTACTAGTGACAATGGCAAAACAGTCTTAAAAGGAGAATGCATCCCCTGACAACTTAAGTATGGGGTTCTTCTCAAAGAATTCCAAAGTGCCTTTTCCTTTTGTTTCTTTGTTTTACTGTGAATGCATTGCAGTTGCTTTCCTCTGTTTACCTGACATTCCCCCAGGCAAGAGTTAGCCCAATCTGACAGGTAGACTGCTAACTCAAATGCTGGTTGGACCCCAAACTTTTAATCACAGTATAATACTGAAAAAGAATGCAAACTGCTTCATTTCTTGATATCAAATGACTTGAAAAGTTCCTTATAGGTGGCGGTGGGGGGAGAACCCTCCTCTAACCTTGGTTACACCTACTCAAGACCTAGAAATGAGCTTGAGCTTCTCAAGCTGTCTATGCTGTGTTATTAAAATGTGGTTTTCAACTGACAAGGCCCATTTCCCTTGAAAGCCAGGTTTCTCAGCTTTCTTTGTTTTAATTTTTCTGTCCTCTGTCCTATTCGCCTCTCAAATGATCCACAGCACGTGTTTATTTGCAGTTGATATTAAAGTAATTTGAAGATATTTGAAAAAATATCATGACACTCCTTGAATTAACTGGAATCCCATCTTTTTAAAATTTTTTTTAAAGATTTATTTATACAAGAGTTGGGGTACAGGCCAGAGTCACAGAAGGGTGAGAGGACTCACCAGAGACAGAGTGGGGAGCAGAACGGGCAGACAGACCAAAAGCACTGCTGAGAGGAGCAGCAGGTGAGACAGGAGAGGTCTGCTGCGCTATGAGGGATTCTCCCTGGCCGGCCGGGAATCGAACCGGCTCTGCAGAGTCTGCGGACAGCTTCACAGCACTGCGCTCAACCCGCTGCGCCACTGAGGAGGTCCAGAATCCCATCTTGAGCATCAGATCGGCTGGGGGTCATCATTGTCTTAGATGTTACTTTGTGGTAGGTGATCACGGGTCTCAGTGCTTACCCTGCAGTGAGGCCGTGTACCTCTCCCCACACTGTGGCTCATGGTGGGCAGGACTCTGAGCTTGGTCGTAAGACTTTCTTTGACCAACATGTCAGGCGACATGATATCAGCAAAATCTTGAATATGCTTAGATGGTGGGTCTAGCCCTCTTGGGCACCTTACCCTTGGAAACTGGTCCAAAGAGGATGAGAGACCCATAGAACATGTCAGAAACTGGCCAAGTCCAGTGGAGGCCAACCTGGGTCAGTGAATACCAGATGGCTCAGAGGAGCAGGAATAAGAAGTAGATGCTTACAGTTGTATGGGTCTCAAGGTGATTTTCCCCACAACGTTCTTGGGGTGTAGCTAACTGATATACATAGATAGGCCAGGGCATGTGAAAAGCGGAACTGGGATGCGTGATGAAATAGTCAATGAATAGGCATTACAGAGTAGACATTAAAGAGTTCAGAAACAGTGGTGATATTCAATCTTAAATTTTTTTGAGACCCAATTGCAAATTTTTGGTCCCATTTACCTCAAAAGCATATTCCATCCAAATACAGGTGATTTGAAGAATCACCAAATTATGTGGTTGTCACTGTGTTTTGTGGGGAACATTGCAGAGGACACAGAAATGAATGAAGGCAATTTGATATAGATAAGAAAAGCTTAGAATTTGGGGTCAGAAAGAGGTAATTTTTAAATTGCATCTATTTTTTGTGATTTACCAGCTATGGGACCAGTGGAAAATCATTTATTATCTCTGCATGTAGTGCAGAATATGAAAAGAATAGTATCTCAATATCTCTTCCCTTGCAGGATGTAAGCCTCTAGCACACTGCTGACGTGTCGGATGCGTCCAGTAACACAGTAGCTCTAATCGTGATTAGTGTTAATCTCAGCTTACCATCATCCCACATGCAGACTTTCCTCACACACGTCAGAATGCCACAGAGGAAATGGAAGACGCCCACTTGACTGGACTGAGAGGATCCACATAGCGGTCAAGGGAACAGGTCTAGGAAAGGTGAGTGTGGGCAAAGGCGGGTCTTTCATGAGCTTTAGATGCCAGGCTCCTCACAGCCATGCACCTCTCTCTTCCAAGACCCTGGGAAGGGTTCTAGCTGTTTGAATACTTTTTTAAGAAGAGGGACCTGAAAATTGTGTCCCTGCAGAGACCCACCCATACACGGCTCTAGACATGTCACTGTGGTGGGCCTGCTGGCCAGGCTGAGGAGCTGGGATTGCCATCGTAAGCTTGGAGAGCTGTCCAGTGGGGAGGAAGTGGCAGCGTTGGTGTTCCTGGGAACTGCCTAGTGGCCTGGCATCCGGGGAATGTGCTAGCTCCTCTGTGTGTGTAGGGAAGCCTGGCGGAGCATGCCCAGATCAGCAGACCTAGAGAAACCCCTGAAGTCAACTCCCCTCCCTTGGGCAAGCCAGTGCAGGTCATTGTGTTCCTGTGGGATCTGCTGTGGCTCACCCACTACCTCCAACAATTTGGGGAATCTAAGGCATGGTGCTGCTTTCCTGCCGGCTCCAAGTCGGCTGACACTGCCATCCGCTAAGGAGATTAAGCAGGCTTTATTTACAGAGCCTTCTAGTGACAGCGGCCCCACCACGCCCAGGGAGAGCCTGGGAAGAATGAAAGCACATTCTTCTCTTGTCGCTGCTGCTGAATGCCAGGGCAAGGGCTACATCCGCCTCAGAGGTTGTCTACACAGGTGTGGGGAGTCCTGGCTGGAGGTAGCCCTGAAAGACTGCCAGTCTGGTCCCAGGAGAGGAAACTCACTGAGCACGGGGGCTGCAAGTGCAGAGCCCAGTCCTCTATCTAAGGAGGGATGCAACAAATGTTTGTTGAATGACTGAATGAACGAATGAGTGGGGATAGCCAAGACCAGCTCCCTGCCTCTGCTACATCCTTCCTCAGTCCTCATTTTGGAAGGAATTTTTCCAAATAAGTATTTTATAAACAAAACTATTACTAATAGTGTTATAATATGAAAATCTGTTATTCCATTAATAATAATAATAAAATTGTATTAGCAACTCACCCTTGAGGAGCGAAGCTTTCACTCAAAGAGCTCGGATGGACAAAATGAAATTATTCCCTGTGTATACGTGAGCACTGCTACACACTCACACACTCACACTCATGCCTGGAGAGATACGACTGCATCATGATAAATGCATGACCTTTGGGGTCAGATGCTTTGCTCTGGGGTTCTGTCATTTAACAGCGGGACAGCCTTGGGTAAATTACTTCACTTTCCTATCTGTAATGACAATACCACACACCTCACATGGGTTATGAGCATCAGTGAAGATCACGTAAGGTGCCAGAAGAAGTGTGAGGAGTTATTGCTACCGCAAGAGCTACCTAGAATGAGATGAAAATGAATGTTTTGCTTTTGCTCTGTTCGGCACTCAGTGGGGACAGGAAAGACTGTGCACAGGGCTGGGTGAATGACGCTGTCACGGGGAATGTTTCTGTGGATTGAGTTGCTAGACCTTCAGGAAAAAACCCACGGGAAGATTTCAGGAAGACCTGAAGGAAGTGATTTTGCAACACACCTGAGATGCCTGATCTCTCAGCACGTAATCTTTCTTTTAAAAACCCAAAAGCCTCCGTTATCTCTGATCCCATTGTTATAGAGCAGCCCCGATATTGAACGGGTTCCTGGCTGTGGGTCCTCACCCGCCCGCGCGCTTTAAAGGGACTTATGAATACTCTACTACAGACACACACAAAAGGTTAATAAAAGGTTTATTTACAAGGGAAAAGGAAATAAGGAAAATGTACAACTCAGGGAGAAAATAGGGAAATAAAGTCTTTAATGCGTCCTACCCGATCCGACGACCTGGAAACCCAAAGTCACTCTCAGAGCTGACTGGACGCTGCGAGCTGGTGGAGAGCCAAAAATGGGGATCCCCAAAGCCCACGTGTCTGCCTTTTATATCCACCTGGCTGCTTAACCCCAGCCTCAGGTCCCAGCCACCTTCCCTTTGGTGGTGATGGGATTTGGAGTTCCCAGTGTCTTTGGCTTTGACCTGGGGTGGGGGTGGAGTCCACAAAGCCTGTATGGAATTAGCTTTGGGACATCTTTTCCCCTAACACCATGAGGGTGCTCGTCCTAAATCATGACTCGTGTATTTGATTTCCAGCCCCAGATCTGTGTGTTTTCTTGGGTGTCTGCCTTCCTTGTCACTTGTCCATCTGTCTGCAGCTAAGCTGTAGAGCCAGTGGTTTTTTTTGGGAGGTGACCAGCAAAACCCTCTTGGTCACTGTCTTAGTCTGCTCGAGCTGCTGTAACAAAATGCTTAAACAACTGAATGGCTGCAATGACAAGCAGGCATTTCTCACATGCCTGGATATGGGAAGTCTAAGATCTAGATGCTGGGTGGATAGGGGTCAGGGGAGGACCCTCTCCTCAGTTTATCAACAATGGTCTTGCTGTGTCCTCATATGGCCTCTTCTCCTCAGGACCCTATTCCTACTATGGGGCTCTACTCCCATGCCCTCAACTCACCCTAATACTTGCCAAAGGCCCATCCCCAAATGCTATCATACTGGGGGTTAAGACTTCAGCAAAGGAAATTGAGGAAGTAGTATTCTTCCTCTGCCCCCCACCAAGTCATGTCCTTCTTGCACACAAAATACATGCATTCTATCTCAATAGTCCCCAAAGTCTTAACCAGCATCAATTCTAAAGTCTAAATTCCTGTCTCATCCAAATTACATATGAATGAGACCCAAGAGGCAATTTATCCTGAGGCAAAATTCCCCTCAAGCTCTGAAATTGTGAAACTAAACAAGTACTTTCAAAATATAATGGTGGATAAACATAAAATAAGCATTTTCACACAAAGGGGAGAAATAGGAGAGAAAGAAGGGGTGATAGGTCCTCTGGTGAAAGGATTCACCAGAGACAGAGTGGGGAGCAGAACAGGTGGAGTGACTGAAACACACTGCTGAGGGGAGCAGCGGGCAAGTCAGGAGAGGTCTGCTGCGCCATGTGGGTCACCTCCCTGGCTGGGGATCAAACTGGTGCTGCAGTGGCTGTGGATAGCTTCATAGTGCTGTGTCTTAACCCCTTGAGCCAACAGGGAGGCCCCTCATTTTTTGCAAGATAGATAAACTGAGAATTTTCCAAACCTCCAAGTTCTGGCTCCATCTTGCTTAGCAATTTTATCTCTTTCATGACACAGTTGATTAAGTCAGGGGGAGCCAAGCTACTCTAGCCACACTAAATATCAGCTAAATATGCAGTGTCATCATTTGCAAATTCTGCAAAACACTAGAACAAAACTCTAGAGCCTGAACACGACTTATCTACTGACTTGTTCTTTGCTATTTTATAATAAGAATTTCTTCTCTTCCAGTTTCCAGTAACATGTCCCTCATTTCATCTGAGACCTCACCAGAATTCCATTATGATCCAGATTTCAAACAACATTCCGGCCTTAATTATATATGCATTCTCTAAGGTGACAGGAGCTTCTTCTACAGCTCTCCTCAGATGAATACAGTCTTCATGGTGATTACACTGGGGGTTGGGTCAAAACTGAGCCACAGGACATTTGTAAGATGCCCTCTCCTGTTAACTTACCTCCTGATATCCCAAGCTTCCTCTGTAATCTAGCTAGCTTTCTTGTTTAGATATTGGATCCCTGGCTTTTGATTCTAGTGTCCCAGGACTGCAAACATTCTTTTCTTATCATCATAGAGACTTAATATCTTTATTTGACATTTTCTCAGCAATTGTGCAACAAGCTGGATTTTTTTTTTTTTTTATGCTGCAAGGCAGCAACAGAGAATAACAGAAGGAAGTAGTAGCACAGAGTCTGGCTTCCCGGAACTGGTCAAGCTGACTCTGGGACATCCTTCAGAGTCCAATAGATGGAAGGAGAAGCCCTCCATCCTCATATTGTTTATGCTACCAAAATGCTGAGTGACCTTGGGTGAGTTGATTCATTTCTCTGGTCCTTAATCTGTTTATCTGTTAAATAAAATTTGGGTGCTACGGCCATTCGTTCTTGCTCTAACATTCTATGATTCATATATTTTGCAATAGTAAAGAGAAAAAAAAAAGAATCCCTGATCTTTGAATTTCTCCAAGGCCTGATCCTTCCAGTAGCCCAGAAAGTTGTGACTTGTGCTCTGTTAAAGATGGACTCAGCAAATGGACTTGATCAAATAGGGATGCAAGAATCTTTCTACATACAATCCTCTAGAAAAAGGAGTTTGGGATGGTACACAGGAGATTTCTATGGGCCAGGCTGTGAGGGAGTACCCATCACTCTGCTCCCATTCCATTGACTATAATTTAGTCACACGATGACATCTAATTGCAAGGGAAGCTAGAACATGTAATCTAATTACGTGTCAGGAAGAGGGAGAGAACATGGCCATGATGAGCACCAACAACACAAGGACCTGAGTCTCCAGAATGCCTTGAGACAGAGGCTGGACTGGACAGCTTCTGGGAAGCATTTGGACCTTTCTTCTGTCCAGAAGCCCTCCCTACTACTTTGGGCCAGTGAGCTCAGTTACCTGCAATGAAAAATATGTCCTGAGTTTAAATAATCACCATACTTGTTCATTCACTCATATGTTCATTCAGCAAATAGTTATGACATAACATGTGGGTGAATAATTATAGATATGCAGAAAAATAAGTAATTCACAATCCAAGACCTCAAGAAACTTACAGCCTACTTGATGAGCTTAGACAAGTACAAAAAAAGTTGTCTCATACAGCTGTGTGCAGTACATGGTATAGGAGAGGGACAATGTTTTATGAAATTGATGTGGAGAAAACTCTTCTAATTCTGGTGTCAGATGTAGGCCTTGGAAAATGACTGAAAATCCTCCAGCTGGCTCTGTGATGGGGGCAAAGTGGGCAGAAAGGGAACAGAAATGCATGAAGAGGACCCAATAATGTGATGTTGTAAATAGAAGAGCAGAAGTCAGGGAAGACAGTCTCAGTAGGCCCTTGACCAGTTTAGGCAGAATTTGTTAGAAAGTGGGGGCCACTGAGGGTCTTGAACATTTGGGCCAGTTGGCCTTAGAAGCAGAAGTGATCTCTAGTCCTATACCATATTCTCCATTCTCAGCCAGAGTCTTTCTTGTTAATGCTAACTTGTCACAGAATGATCAGGGAAAGAAATAGGATAACTTGGACTCTTGGAAAAATGACCAACTCAAGTCCACTCAAGGATGAAGGAGGTGATGGTGCGATGGTTAATCTTAATGTGGACATTACCTCTTCTCAGGAACCCATACTCTAAAGATAATAAACATGCCACTGACCTCTAGTGGTCAAAATGGCACCCAAATGTCCCATATATCCTTTCCACAAGTGTATCCCCAGGGATGTCCACTGGGGAAGAAATTGCTTAGAGTAGAGCCTCTCTCCTTCCAGATTCTCTGTTTTGCTGTCTACGGGCTTCCTCCTTCATTCACTAAATCTATTCACCACTCACTTTCCTAGCCAGCTGGCCCAAGCCTGGGAGGCCTGACTGGAGGGTACGTGACACTTCACATCCAATGGTAGTCACTGTGTGCCGAACCTTGTCCACCTCATGGAATATCCTGCAGACTAAAACTCAAATCCTACTGGGAGTTTCATTTCATTTTATTATTTTTTAAAGATTTATTTTTATTTATGCATAGAAGACCTGGGGGATAGGCCAGAAGTGCAGGGGGCAAGAAGATTCACCAGAGACAGAGTAGAGAGCAGAACATATAGACCTACTGAATTGTACTGCTGAGGGGAGCAGTGGGTGAGGCAGGAGTGGTCTGCTGCACCATGTGGGTTGCTCCCTGGCCTGGGATCGAACTCTGCTGCAGTGGATGGCTATAGCTTGATAGCTCTGAGACTTTAACCCCTGTGCCACCAGGGAGGCCCCCTCAGAGATGCATTTTATTAGACTGTGAAGGGGGTCACATATCCTAGGAATAATCACTAATGCTTACCACTAGATCACTAGATGTCACAGAAAGCTTTTGTGACGCATTAGTGATTAAACTCATTTAACGTTCACAAAAATCCTTAGAGATAGACACGTCTATTATCCCTCTTTTTAAAGATGAGGAAATTGAGGCAGTGGAGTTTGGTGACTTGTTCCAAATTGCAAAGTGAGCCTATGATGGACCAGACCGCCACCAGGCAGCATAACTGCAGAGCCTCTTCTCTTAGACTCCACTGGCGTCCAGCGCCATCTTGGACAAGCTAGGTGACATTCCTAAGGTCTAGGGTCTCTGCTTCCTCATCCACTATGTAAGATTGGAGTAGAGTAAAGCTTTCAGACTTTTCTTAGAAGTGGACAACAGCTAACAGAGCATCCCTTTAGCTAAAGCTGAGGATCAATGAATTCACCCATTTTCCTCCTCCCTGCTCCCTTTCCCACCAAAGGGGCATTTAAGATCCTGGGGAAAAATCTCACCATCCCAGGCAGCTAGATGGTACCAGAGAATTTACCTGGCTAGTGTTTATTTAGCTTGAGTGTATTTCAGGTATTGTATTAGGGCTTTTAAATATATTACACACTTAGTTCTCGCAACAATGCCATAAGACAGCTGTTATTATGTCCATTTTACAGATGAGTAAAGCAAAAGTCAGAGAGAATGAAATAGCCATTGCAAAGTCAGCAAAACTGGGATGTGAATCCATGTTTGTTTTACATCAAAGCCCGTGCTTCTCACAGGACTCTCTGCTTCCTCTGACAGTGAGACTCTGTCCTGGGAATCAGTGTCTTGGGATCTGGTTCCAAGCCCACCCTTGAGTCAATGTGCCAGCTAAGGAGAAGGGCAGCAGGGGAAGCCTAAAGTGGAGTTGATCTTGCAGGAGTGTCCCGAAAGATTGATCACCCCCACTCCAGCTCAGGTCACCTCAAACAGACATTCTCCACCATCAAGAAGGGAGGTCATCTCTGTTCTTTTTTTTTTTTTTTGAAGATTTATTTATGCAAATATGAACTGGGGTACAAGCTAGAGGTGTGGGGTGTGAGAAGATTCACCAGAGACAGAGTAGGAAACAGAACAGGTGGATTAACTGAAATACGTTTCTGAGGGGAGCAGCGGGCAAGTCAGGAGAGGTCTGCTGTGCCATGTGGGTTGCTCCCTGGCCGGAGATGGAATTCATGCTGCAGTGGCTGCCGATAATTTCATAGTGCTGTGTCTCAACCCCTTGCACCACCGGGGTGGCCCCCATCTCTGTTCTTATAGAAGGTTTAAGTTCAAGGAAACTGTTCTGATTTAAACTCAGACTCTCAGAATCCCCTTCTGGACTCTGGATCCCACTCCCAGAGGTAGTAGAAGCAGGCGCCTTTGCCACCAGCCCAGGCATGAACTGCCCCTAGGAGGAATACGCGACCCAAGCTGAGCGGGCTGTCGCCAGCCCATGCCATTCAGCCCACTGGGTGGTTGCTTATCGCTGCTGGCAGGTATGGGGAGACTGTTGGGTAGAGGCCCCCAGAGGCACCTTCTTGAGCCATGTTTTCTTTCTTGAGCTTGTGGCTGTTGCTCTAAATTTAGAGTCTGGATAGAAAAGTGATGTCAATGGGTCCTTCGTCCCCTCTCTCAAATTAAAAAAGACCTGATTTCTAAGCAGTGCAAGTCTGCATTTAGCCCTAACTCTGCACTAACTAGCTGCATGACCTTGGGGAAATAGCATTCCCTCCTTGCCTGAGAGAAGGGGAAGTAACTGACCTAGTGCACTCAGCAAGCTAGTGACCCAAGGAGGACCTGAAGCGAAGTGCCTCCTCCCTCCCCACTACCACGTGATCCGTGGATTCATTACATCACTGGGTTCATTCATGAAAGCAACAAATACCCCCAGATCTCTGTGCGAACAGAGCCACACCCCACACAGGAGGGGCCCCTTGTTTAAAGATGAAGAAAGTAAGGCTCCAAAGAGGGGAGCACAGTGAGTTGTTCACTGTCTCAGAGGAAGTAAAGTGGTTTATTTTATTTTATTTTTTTTAAAGATTTATTTATTTTATACAAGAGCTGGGGTACAGGTCAGAAGTGCGGGAGGGTGAGAGAATTCACCAGAGCCAGAGCAGGTAGACGGACCAAAGACACTGCTGAGGGGAGCAGCTGGTGAGGCAGGAGAGGTCTGCTGCACCATGTGGGGTTCTCCCTGGCCGGTGGGGAATCGAACCAGCACTGCAGAGGCTGCGGACAGCTTTGCAGTGCAGCCCTCAACTGCTAGGCCACTGGGGAGGCCCGGAAGTGAATTGGTTTATTAACATGACTGCGTGTTGAGCTTGAGGATGACCTGCAAACACGAGTTTAAGATGCATGGCTGAATTTCATGAATGAAAGGGCGCAAGGGCTGATAAAGGAAGAAAAGAGAGAGAAGATTTATTTGGAAACCCAGAAGTCAGATGCTGAAACATGGGTGCCAGTGGAGCCAAGTGGGTCTTTCACTTCCCACTGTGGTGGTTTGTTCTCTCCCAAGGGGTAGCAAGATTTCTCAACTCAGAGGAGAAGCCAGTGTGAAGTGAGGGTTCTACAGGAGGAAGGAAGGCTGTGATGACAGCAGGGAAATTGGTACTAGGACAAAGTTTGGAGAAGCTGTCCCTTTATAAAGTTCTTGCTCAAATACTGGCCATGTGCTAAAGAGCAAAATGCCTTTGGCTGGTTTTCTGTGTGAAGCTGATGATTCTCAGGATGAATCTGAGGCTGTTGGGTGATAAGCTGTAGGAGATAAATCATCTAGTGGATGTTAGAGCCAAGATTTTGTGCCTTGTGATCATAAGAAATATGTTGTCAACTGAGTTCTGGTGATATTCTTTCATCGCACATCAACCTGATTGTTACAGTTCAAGACTGGGAGCACACTGAACTTATCCAAATAGAATCAAAATCAATTTTGAAATACACCATTTAAAATGAATCTATTGTAAAATGTATCATCACCTCCTAATTTGTTTTTTCAGTAAAGGTTGATTTGAATTAACACTAGATTTCTTTTATTGTCTGAGTTATTGGTATAGCCTTAGTTGACATTAGCTAAGATAACTTGAAGAGGCGTGGACTAAAAGTGGAGTTCACTCTGTCTGGGTATCTACATAGCTGTTGTATTCATCATTTACTTAGTCACCAATGAAAGAGCAAAACATGAATAAGAAAAGGCCCTTTTCTTATTCTTTGAGGAGTTCACAGTCTGGTGGAGGAAATAGATGTACAAAGATAATATTACATTATGTTGCGAAATATGCTTTTATAGATATAGACTCAAAGTGCAGTGGTTAAGGTCACAATTTTTAGAGAAGATGAAGCACTTCCTCTTTCTGGTATCATAAATTCCTACTGAAAAATGTGTATTTTATGCTAACTTGTATGTTGACAGCAGAGAGCATAACGATTTTGGCCATTTGAGTAAGAATTCAGTGTTTTGCACCCACTCACCCTCTAATAGTTTCAGCCTGGCTCCAGAAGCCCAGGGATCTTCCATGGCATGGCTGCCCCTGAGGATGATGGGCATCTGCTCAGTGAATTGTGGGGTCCAGCACTTTGCTGAATTTTCCTGATGGAGCTTCTGGAAACGATGATGTTTCCTCAGCAGCCTTTGCCCAGGTTGGGATGGAGATCTTCTCCCTTGAACACTAAACTCACAGAAGTGCTGATGGTATCTTGAGAACAAGAGTGAGTGGAAAACGAGTAGGACTGCAAAGTGATAAAATGAGGCCCAAGAAGAAATAGGGTGGAGAAATAGGAGGAGTCAAGAGGAAGAAGGTGATTTGATCATTTCTGGATGTGGTCAGACCATACCTGGTTGAGGCCCAGACTTCACTTGGCATAAGTCCTAGAAGAGGACTGTGTGCCACGCAGAACATTCATGGTCAAACTGGACCACAGCTGTAGTCTCAGCCTGACTCCATCTGTGGAGGTCGGCCCCAGGGTGACCTTGGCCTCTTCCAAAACCTGTTCAGTCAGGCCAAGCTAAAGGACAAGGAAATGGCAGGAGGCCAGATGGCAGGGGCTAAATCTGGGGTGGACACTGCAACTGATGGGTTCAGAGCCCCCAGCTGGACTTCTGTCCCCATCCCTGCCAAACTCTCCAGCTTATGCTGGCAGAGGGAAGCGGGTGGCTGTAGGGAATTAGTAATTAGATATGGACTCATTCACCTCCAGGTCACTAGTTCAAAACCAGGTCAACAGTGAGTCAAAGTTTCCCGTCATGGGGGATAGAATGGGAGCTTCATTTGAGTAGTTTTAAGACAGATATTTATCGTCCCAGAAGACAGTTTGGGCAGGTCAGCCTGGCCAGAGGGCAAGGATTTCTGTCCCTGGTGACACACCATGCTGGCCGGGCAGCCTTCACATGGGGACTTGTCCTTCTGGCTCCATTCTCTCCAAGTTCTCTACCCCCAGGCCAGGTCACACTTCATGTGTGCACACATAAGGCTTTGAATGTCAAAAGGATCCAGGTAGGCAGATTATCTTGTGACAGCTCCATTTTCTTAGAAATCTTTTGCTTTCTGTGCTTTGAGACCCATTTTATTATTTCCACCTTCTCATTGTCTAAAGTACTTTGTTTACTTGTCTATTGCCTGACCCTTATAACTGCCTACATGTAAGCCCTTTGAAAATAGAGGCCTTATCTATGCCTGGCTCTTATAGGTACTTAAGAATTGCTTGTGGAATGAATGAATACATAAAATAAGGAAGAATCCCTGTTTCCTCATACAGTGTCTGGCAGACAAAATATACTCAAAGATATTTGTTGAATGAGTAAATCGATTTCAATCACAGAATGAAAGTGTTGAGAAGTATCAGCTCCCAGCACACCCAATGGTATTATTTTGCTACTAAAGAAGCAGCAAGTTTTTCTCAACACCACATTAAAATCAGCAATCCCAAAACATAGTGCTTGACTCATAATAGATGCTTGCAAAATGTTTTTGTGCTAATGATTAATAATAAGTGGATGGCTGGACAATGGATGGATGGACAGATGATGGATAGATAGATGGACAGGAGAATCAAACAAGTAAGGCTAGCATGCATAAACCAAGCAAAATTCAGAAATTTTAGGAAGCTTATATTTTTCCTCCTTATCTTAAATGTTGGTCTGGTGATTATTCTATCTCTGGAATTTTCTTCATTTAGTCTCCACCTAGTTAAGTTTTTTAATCATCTATTTATTTAGTCAACACTGTGTTCTATAAGTTGGGTACATACAAAGATGGATATGACACAATGCAAGCCCTATGTCCAGTGGGGGAGGCAGATAAATCTAACTTCTTTGCCTGCCACTTGGCTAATATGTATTTTCTTTTTTTCCTTAAAGATTTATTTACTATGCATACAGGAGCTGGAGTACAGGCCAGGGGCACGGGAAGGTGAGAGGATTCACCAGAGACAGAGTGGGAAACAGGACAGGCAGACTGACTGAAATATACTGCTGAGGGGAGCAGCAGGCGAGTCAGGAGAGGTCTACTGAACCATGTGGGTAGCTCCCTGGCCAGCCAGGAATCAAACTGGTGCTGCAGAGGCTGTGGACAGCCTCACAGCGCTGCGCTCAACCTGCTGTGCCACCGGGGAGGCCCTAATATGTATTTTCTTCCTCATATAACCGCTTGCCTACTCATTCATGTTCATGCATGTGTTCACCGAGTCTTTACCCCAGGTGGGTGGCAATGCTATAGGACTACAACAATGAGAAAGATAGTCTGATAGTGTTTTTGTATAGTTGTCTTTATGTCTTGTAGCTTTATTGTCTGTCCTGGATTATAAGTGACTACTCATTCACATAAAGAAGTGGAATTTAGCATGCAGCAGGACTAACATCAAATAAAACTATAAGCATGGGCTATATTGGGCCTATTTGTTCTGTACTGTGACTCACCTAGCACCACTGGTGATTAGTAACTATAGGGATTCTCAGCAACAAGATTGCTTTTCAATTTTGAGCTCTATTTCTCTGCTCAAGAATTGAGCAGTTTGATAACTCAAGAAAAGTTTTATAGTATCTATGACGGTCTATTATGTGCCAGGTACTGTTCTAAATTTTGGGGGTCGTGGATAAAATCTTGCTCTGACCCTTTCAAAGATCTGAATCCAGTTAAAGATGTGAAAACTCTTTGTTCAATGTGATAAATATTATAAACGAGGTAGGTTCAAATGCAATGGGAGTATAGAAGAGGGGTTGATTAATTAGGTTTTGGGACGTTGGGGTAGGTTTTACAGAGGAGCCAATATTTGCAATTTTCTTTGGCCAGAAAAGAGAAAAGGGATTGTGAGAAGGATCTCGTGGAAGAAGATTGTGGCAAAGCTTATGTTTGACAGTTAGAGGAAATTTGTAAAACTGCGAGTTGTATGAGCCTGACAGCTTTTTAAAGGTCTTGCCAAAGGGCTTGATTTTTGATGTATAGGTAATATGGAGTAATCAAAATAGTGTTTTGACTGTCTGGTGAAGCGCAGGATTGGGAGAGGATTCACCAGAGACAGAGCGGGGAACAGAACAGGCAGACTGACTGAAATACAGGAGATCTCCATTTTTCTATAATATGGCACATAAGATGACCTATAAACTCTCCTATCTCAAAACCCCTAGAAATATAACACAATATGAAAGGTATTTTCTTGGGGCAAAATAAGCAAGAACTAATATGAGCACAGCAGGCAAATGAGCAGATGTGAGAGAAACTTGGGCATCAGAATGGGTTTTGGGCTTTTAGGATTTTGCAGTTTATAAATTTGGATTAGGTGTTTTAGGCCCATGAGAAAATTGAATACGAGGCCTTAGGTCCATACTAGATGGAGGGTTGAAATTAAGCTTGGAAGAGATTTATGAGGAAACATTCTGTTCACCTACAAAGAAATGCTAAGTAAGCTTGTCTATTAAGACTTGTCTATTGAGCCTGTCTATTAAGTCTATTAGTGGAGGGGAAAAAAAAAAGAATCATCCTTGTTATCTCAAAACCACATTCAATTACTTCATTCACATTAATTGAGTGATCAAAGAATTGCCGAGTCAATAAAATAACAAGGAATCATCTTTGGTGGATTATACAGCTGGGACCCCATGGAGAGCCCTCGCAGGACATGTGATCAGCAGATTCTGCAAAATTCTGGTGACCAAAGCAGTGAATTTTCTACTATGAAGTGATAGTCTCACAGCTTCCCATTGGCAAAGGTCAGCAGACAGGCACAGACCTTCAGAAAGTAGAGCTGATGATGAGACTATGAATTTGTATTTTTTTTTAATCATTAAGGGTAAATAAAGGGGAAAAGTAGAAAACAATGATCAGACACTGTGAAAAAAAAAAAGCACTCAGACAGATTTGGCGGAAAAAATAGAACCTAGAAAAACAAAGCATAATAATTGACATGGGTTATACATAGCAGAAGTCAGAGGTGAAGACTGGCAGCTTTCTGAAAACTGCCCTAAAACACAACAAAGATATAGAGAGATAGAAAAAAATAAACAAGATTAAGGACATGGAGGATAGAATGACAGTAAACATATGAGTAATGGGAATTTCAGAAGGAGGATATTAAGACAACTAGAGAAAAACCAGAGAAAAAGCTAAGAAATTTCCAGAATCTATGAAAGAAATGAATCTTTAAGGCAGGAAATGAGTCCTAAGAAAGATAAAATGAAATTTGTACCCTGTAACATCATAGCCAAAAGTATAAAAGCAGAAAATAACTTGACCTTATAAACAACAAGGGAGAAATACAGATTGTTCACAAATATATAATAATAATTGGACTGATAATTGAATTCTCAAAAGCCACAATGGAAGCCATGAAGTAACATTTTTAAAGCTCTGAGAGAAAATGATTGTCATCCTATGTCTTTACTTCCTTTAACTATCATTTAAAAATAAGGAGAAATAAAGTTATTTTAAAAGAATGAATAAGAGAATTTATCATTTAAGGTAAACTCATTTCTAGCCTGTGTATCTCAGGAAAGAAGAAATTCAAGTCAAAGAAAGGATTATGAGGGGAAGGAATGATTATTAAAGAAATTCATAAACATCTAGCCACAAAAGGTGCATTAGTGGCTCAAAAAAACCAATAATAATGATAATAATAAAAGTTAGCGGTATAGGGGGCCTCTCTGGTGGTGCAAGTGGTTAACCAGCCTCTGCAGCACGAGTTCGATGCCCCAGCCAGCCAGGGAGCAGCCCACCTCTGGCCTGTACTCTAGCTCTTGTATGCGTAAGTAAATAAATCTTAAAAAAAGTTAAGGGTATAAAAATAAGGTGGAAATATCAGAAATGTTGGATAGTGATATTATGAAAGATGGGTTCAGATGCTCTAAGTTCCCTGTACTATTGGGGAAGAGAGTAGCAATGTTAATTTTAGACGTCAGGTGCCACATGCTTGACAAAAGTTTAAGGTTAACCAGTGAGAGTAGAAATAGAACATGCAATTTCCAAATTAATAGAGAAGAGAGTGATGCAGAAAGGTGATCCAAAAGAAAAAGGCATAAAGGAAGTAAAGACTTTACAAAGCAGAGTAAATAGGAAGTATAAGAAGAAATGGTGGGAAAAAATCTGAATATGTTAGGAAGCATGAAAACTTGGTTATGCTGTTTTCAAAATATATACCTAAAACAGAAGGCTTTGAAAAAGTGTGGAAGTAAAAGGATAAAGAGAGGTGCACCACACAAATGCTGGTCACGACAAAATGACAACTACAAGGATTGTAGCAGAGTTAGTATCTTTATGACAAAATGATGATTATTATGTGATTGAAGGAACAATTCAACAGGAAGACATAATAAATCCAATTTATTTATTTATTATTATTTATTGATCTCCATAACGTATAAAGCAAAAGTTGACTGAATTACAAGAAGAAAGAGACAAATCTTTATAGGAGATTATCAAATGTACTTTATAGGTAATTGATAGATCAAATGGTATTAAAATTGGCACAAATTTATGACTTGAATGACATAATGAATGAGATTATCAGGCATATATAGAAGCCTGTACCCCACAACTGACGAATGTACATTATTTCAAAATACAAGAAACATTTACAGACATTGCAAAGGTACAAAGCCATAATGCAAGTCTCAACAAATGCCAAAGAATAAATAACAAATAGTCTACCTTCTCTAACTTAAATCTAATTGCTGTAAACAAACAACAAAAGGTAACTAAAACAGAAACATAAGCATAGACTAAAACCTTTCTAATGAATGCATAGGTCAAAGGAAAACTCATAATAGAAATGAAAAAAATACTTAGAACAAATTTAAAAACCTACTTCATCAACTTGGAGGGATATAGTTAAAACGTTCTGAGAGCAGTGGTTCTCACCTGGGGACAGTTAGCAATGTCTGGAGACATGTTTGCTTGCCAACTGTTAGCATCAGGGAGGTATGTGGCTATCCCACAATGCAAGGGACTGGCCACCCACAATAAAGAATTAACTGACTGCTAATGTCAATAGTACTGCCACTGAGAACTCTGACTTAAAGGAAAAGTCATGATCCAAATCCCAGATAAGAAAAAAAAAAAGATGATGGCAAGTTGAGGATAGATTGGAAAACAGAGTCCGGTGAGAGAGAAAGCTAGTAGGCCATTATCATATTAGGTAGACATTCATGGGGACTTCACCTAAGGTGGAGACCAGTTTTAGGGTGAAAGTGGCAGGATTTGTAGTAGGTGAGGGAGAAGGAGGATTTAAAAAATGAGATGGCTTGGGAGGGACCCCTTCCAGGGTAGAAATAAACTGCAAAACCTCACAAATTTATTGGTCAATGACAGTTGACAAGTGGGGCTGATCTTGACTGGGCAGCCACCAGCATTCAGTCCCAGAGAACCGGTGGAAGAACCATGACGAGTCCACCAAGTAAGGAGTGAGTCAAGGCCACCTCCTGGGAGGTAGCGAGACTGGAGGATGCAGGTTCCCAGAGAGAGGAGGGGACAGGGGAGAAGATATTCTTGAATGATCAGATACAAGGGCACAGGAGATGGGGGTGGGCTGCAAGCCCCAGTCCCCCCACCCCACCTCCCCCTAAGTCATTGCCTTGTTCACACGGACATGATGCAAGTCAGTGAAAAACAGTTTCCAATTCCACCATAGTAGAGAAAAAGAAAGCGATGTGACCACATGTCCCACAGCTCAGAGTTTCAAAGACCACATTTAAGGTGCGCGTTACACAGCCATTGTTGCCGCCCCAGCATGCCCCAGACTCAAGTCGTTGTAAACAGAGTTATATTTACCAGCGTGAGGCCTAAAATAGAAGCCCCGCAGCAACCAGTTCCCCTCTATTAACGGTGACTCTTTGATACCTCAGTGGGTACCGGTGAGGGGGCTGGTGTCAATGGTTACTACCAGAAGTGTGGCTGGTGGAGAATGCTTTTCCTTTCACACTTTATGGGGAAATTCAACTAGCACTAGATTCATAGTCTGGAAACACCTTTGCTAGAAATGCTCAGATACTTCTCTTTGTCTGTAGGTGGTCTCCATGGGTTGATGTTTAGTCAGGACAGCCTGAAACAGGTAGCTGAGAGAAATTGTAGGTTTATTGTTTAAAATGTTATTTAAGAAACACGAAATTAACTTCCTGAATCCCTTCCAGGGTTCTAAGACATTTCTGACCTAGTGAGGTTGTCTTTTTTTCCATCTAGATAAAAGATAAAGCACCCAGCAAGGTAGCTGGTACTTTATATTCATTTGTTTTCCATCAAACTGTGTCTCTCTGAAGTTGAAGGACCGGCTTCCCCAAGAGGTCCAGAACCTTCCTAAGATGTAGTAGTTTGGCATATGGATTGTTTGTAATGGTGTCAACCGAGGTTCTGGAAGCTTGCAGGAAACATTTCACCATTCCCTTAACTACCAGAAAAATGAAAAGAGGGGAGGGAGTTATAATCCATAATTAGGATTTTTGCTAGAAATAACCTTTCAATCAGAGAAACTTATCTGTATGGCAGAACAAGCATCTAATAACAAAGTATCTGGTTACCCTCTCCTCATCGCGTGAGCCTCCCTCTTCAAATCCTTGGGCCTCTATCCTGTTCTTTAGCCCAGGATATATGCCCTCATTTTGCCCCCATTTACTTTAGAATCTGCATCCATGTACAGTACCCATGTGTGGGTAATTAAATTTGTTCCTTTCTCCTACTAATCCATTTGGTATTAATTTGATGGCTTGGCCAGCCTGAGATGCATCAAGAGGCAGAGGGAAATTTCCCTCTCCTTCCCTATAAAGTTATAAAGATCATTACTTGGTTGTCAGAGGCTGGGAGAGAAGATATATACAGATGCAGGAGAACCGAAACAAAGAAAGCAAAGACCTAAGTCTAGTCTACTTGTGCCATCTCTTCTGTTGAGATGTAAGTCCTGTTGAACCATCTGTCTTTCTAAAATTGAGAATAAATAATTAGAAAATGTGATGATGGTGAGGAGGAGAAGAAAGCACATAAGACCAAAGATGCGGATCAAAAGAGGATGAGAGGGTAGAATGATGGGAAGGTGAGGAATGTGTGTAGTTGATTTTCTCTACCAACAGGTTCTTGGTTCTGGATCTGTCTGTGCAAAAAGACATGTCCATGGTACTGGGGAGGAGCCAACCTGGTTCCCTGTGGCTATAACAATTTGAAACTTGGGATTATGAGGGAGCAACAGAAGGAAAAAGTGTTGTTAGCCTCAGCTCCCAACTGGGGTGTAGCTGGGGGTAGAGGGCGAGGAGGGGAGGTGGGAAATTGAGGACCTCTTGTCTAATATACTGCCCACCAGGCACATGATCTCCTTCTACTAAGGAGAACCAGGTATGTGATCTCCTTCCACTAAGTGTGAGAAGGGAGATCACTGGAACTGGAATGGACTTGTTGAAACTTTCATTTTTTAAAAGATTTGTTTATTTATGGATGCAAGAACTGGGGTACAGGCCAGAGGTGTGGGGGTGTTAGGATTCACCAGAGACAGAGCAGGGAACAGAACAGGCAGATTGACTGAAATACACTGCTGAGGGGATCAGTGGGTGAGTCAGGAGAGGTCTGCTGCACCATGTGGGTATCTCCCTGGCCGGGGATCGAACTGGTGCCACAGTGGCTGTGGACAGGTTCATAGGTTGTGTCTTAACCCCTTGTGCCACCAGGGAGGCCCTGGTTGAAACTTTTGTGGGTTGAAGGGATTGTTGGATTTCAGCTTCAAGATGTTAGCTTATTTGAAAATGTATTTTCCTACAAGGAAGACCTTACTTAGCATCCTTTCAGGAAAAAAAAAAAGATATTACAATGGAAAGTTTTCCCTTTTATCCTAGGAAAGGATTCTAATACTAACACCTCCCTTCATATCAAAGTATCTGATGTTTATTTATGTTCACAACTGCATTCTCACTTGGTTCTGCGAGGAAGTCAAGGTATGCTGCTAAGAAATAGATCTCTCTTGGCTCCCTAAAATAGTCAACAGAAATGAAGTTCCATGAGGGCAAGGATTTTGTTCCATACTGTATTTCCCAAATCTAGAGCACTGTCTGGCACATTGACCAGCCTCAATAAATGCCTGTTGAGTGAAAGACTCTCCCACTACATGCCAAGTTTTGTGCCAGGAGATGAGAGTCAAAACCTGCTTTGGGGCCTCCCTGGTGGCGCAAGGGGTTAAGACACAGCACTATGAAGCTATCCGCAGCCACTGCACTATGAGTTCAATCCCCGGCCATGGAGGTGACCCACATGGTGCAGCAGACCTCTCCTGTCTCACCCACTGCTCCCCTCAGCTGTGTATTTCAGTCAATCTGCCTGTTCTGTTCCCCGCTCTGTCTCTGGTGAATCCTCTCACCCCTGACACCTCTGGTCTATACACCAGTTCATGTATGCTTAAATAAATAAATCTTTAAAAAAAAATAACCTGCTTTGCTGGTAATGCCCCAAGGCCATAGAACTCACACTAAGATGGGTCCCATGCTTGGTGTGATGCTTTGTCTCACCATCTTGAAATTCTTAGTACATTTTGAACAACCAGATTTCCATTTCTTTTTTTATAGGCTTTACAAATTCCATGACTAGTTCTGATGTGAATACACTAGTGTCATTACCTGCATGAAGGTTTTGATCTTTACTGGAGGAAGGTATTAAAAAAAGATACATGCCATAAATGTTTATTTTAACATAAAAGATGTATATGCACACCACACACACATGCACACACCATCTGCATGCATCTTTTGATGCAGAGCCAATGTCTTTTCTCTGTCATCTTTTTTTCTATAAACCACACCCTTACTGCATCGTCTATGATTTCCTGTTTTCATTTCTTTAAAGTGGTGGGAGAAGTTAAAGGCACCTGTGAAAAGAAATCTGACTGCTTAATTCTTCTATAGTTTTTAAATACCCTCCGCAATTGTTTACAATTTCTTCACTCACTCCTAAGCAAATTTTGCTGCCTCACCTTTATCAAGTCTTTTTAGATTATCCTATTTAGTTTTTATATAAGTACCTATCTTTTTGTACTCACATTTTGTTGGTGATGATAATATTTCATTCTACTGTGTAAATTACAGTAGTCTATACAACATCATGAATCAATTTGGGGAGACATACAAATTTGATAAGCAAAACATAAACCAGAGGCATATATATGCAGTCAGATTAGAGTGGACTGGCAGCTTCCAGCAGAAGACCACAGGCATCAATCAGGGTTCTTCATAGAAAAGTGGAAAATGTTGCTGAATCTGGAAGTTCAGTTAAGTGGAGGTTGGTTAAGAGTTTCTATTGCCATTAATGCTGTGAAAGTATTTAAGAAGATTCAACTAGGTCAAGAAAAACACAGAAGGAATCCCAGAAAGTATGACTTAAATGAACTCTTTTTTTAAAAAAGATTTATTTATTTATACATACAAGAACTGGGGTGCAGGCCAGAGGCGCAGGGAGTGAGATTCACCAGAGACAGTGGGGAACAGAACAGGCAGACCGACTGAAATACACTGCTGAGGGGAGCAGCAGGCAAGACAGGAGAGGTCTACTGCTCCCATGTGGGTCACCTCCCTGGCTGGGGATGAAACTTGGGCTGTAGTGGCTGTGGACAACCTCATAATGTTGTGCCCTAACCCCTTGCACCACCAGGGAGGCCCCTTAAGAGAACTCTTATAAAAAGAAATGAAAATACAGGGCAAGAGTTTGCATAGCTGAAGGAAGTGGAGTGTTCTAGGCTATAGAACAGCATGTGCAAAGTCCCCCTGGAAGAATGGAGACAAGGCTTATTCAGAGCCATGAAAGAAACTGGAAGTGTAGCTGGAACCTAGAAAATGAGGACAATCATGGGGCATGAGGTGGAGAAGTCAGGAGGGTAAGATCAAAAGACTTTGTGCCTCATTAAGGATTAAGAGGTTTTCAAAAGTAGTAATAACTCTGCTGAAGATTTGCTTTTTTTAAAATTTTTAAAAAGATTTATTTATGCATACAAGAACTGGGGTACAGGCCAGAGGCGCGGGGGTGAGAGAATTCACCAGAGACAGAGTGGGGAACAGAACAGGCAGACCAACTGAAATACACTGCTGAGGGGAGCAGCGAGCAAGACAGGAGAGCTCTGCTGCGCCATGTGGTTAGCTCCCTGGCTGGAGCTCGAACTGGTGCTGCAGTAGCTGAGGATAGCTTCATATGTTGAGCCTTAACCCGTTGCACCACCAGGGAGGCCCTCTACTGAAGATTTGAAGCAGAGGGTATGACATTAACAGACTTCAGTTTCATGATGATCACTCACCCAGGCTGCAGTATGGAGAGGAGATGAGGACACCTAATTTCTGATTGTAAAACTGGGTGAATGATGTTTCTAGTCATTCAAGTAGCAAACACTGGAAAATAATTATGTTTTAGGAAGAAGAATCCTGACTTAGATTTTGGAAATTTCCAGCTAAAGTTGCTTTTGGACGTGTAAATGGAGAGTCAAAGTTGGCTTTAAGTATGTTAGTATTTCAGTCTGGTTATTGGGAAAAAGGTAGATTTAAGATAAAAATTTACAATCGTCTTTATGTGAGGGAAACAGAAGTAAAGATTAGATCACCTAAGGCAAGAATCCAGAATGAGAAGGCAATTTCTTAATGAGGTCCAGTATTTAATTGCTAAACAGAGGATAAAAAACCTATGAAAGAGAGAGCAGCAATTAAAGTGGTTGGAAGGGAACTAGGAGGTTTTGGGAGGTAAAAGACGTGGGAAGAAAGTATTCTAAGACAGAGAGGAATCAAGTGCTCCCTAGAGTATGAGTAAAATAAGGACTGCAAATATCCATTGGAATTGGCAATGGGGAGTGATAGCACTGAAAACTGTTTCTTGGAATGATGAGATGCAAAGTGAGATGGAGGCTCTGCAAATCCTTTCTGGGAGAAATACGTGTGTGTGTATGTGTGTGCATATATGTGTGTACACACATTTTTAAACACATATTTGTGTATAAATGCATATACATATTAGATGTTTTTTCTTCCATGTAAATAAATTTCTCTGATAGAAAGATTATTTCTGATAAAAAATCCCAATTCTGGAAAATACCCTCTATTTTCATTCTGTAGGTAGTTAGGGGAGTGGTAGTTTCTCATGAGCCTGTAGGGCCCAAATTGACCTTGGCTCAAAATAATCCACATGCCAAAGTGACATATTGGGAAGGTCTGTTCTTAGCATCTTGGGGAGGCCTATCCCCAAGATGTAAACACACACACATACACACACACATCTCTATGTTATTGTTGAGAAAACAGTTTCAAAGAAATTTTATGATTTGCAGGAAGTCATAGGGAAAACCTGTAGCCAGGCTATACCTACGGACTCATCCTTCCAACTCATCAGAGGTATCTAAGGACAGGGTAAAAGACTGGGTTTTAGATATCTGGCAAATCACTTATTTTTCCTGAGCCACTGTTTCTTTAGGTTTGGCTCATTTGTTGTGAGGGTTACATGTGCTGACCATGACCTGACCCCAGGAGTGCTCAGTGTCAGCCTCCACGTTCTTCTCTCCTCCCAATTTCCTTCTCTCCTTAATTCAAAATGAGAGGGAGAACATGAAAGGAGTAAGAGTTTATGGGAATCTATCTTGAAAAGGGGGATGAGCTGGAAATTAGGTTAAAATCAGCTGAAGAGATGTAGGGTAGAGGAAACAAACAGCATATTGGCTGCCAGAGAACTGAAGGAAAAGAATGTGGCATCAAGGAGAACTAGAAACTGTCTTTGCTGGAAGTCTTTCAGCTAAGGCAATAATTCCTTTTGCTGCATTTCAAGCCATTTGTCTAGTGTTGTCTCTGGTTTCAGGAGGAGAGATGCATTAACAAGTCAGAACTTTGTTAGCAATTCTGAAATCAGCTCTTCATTAGCATTTCAGAGGAACAGCTAAATACCACCTAAAGTGCAAGCTTCTTTGGCCTCATCAAAGCAGATTCCTGTGGTGCCAGCCACTTGCTGAGTTTCCAAGGGCGACTGAGAGGGAATGGGGCTGCTCCCTCCCATGCATCCCACCTTCTCCTTCTATCCAGTGTTTGGAGATGGGCATTCATTTTTTTCCAATCAATTTTTCAGGCATGCTGTTATTTCTGCAGGGAATGAATGGAGACCTGTTTCAGAGATCCTTGTCAGTCTGAACCAATATGTGTGATTTACCTAAAAGTTGGGATTGGGATAAGGATGGAGAATGCATGAGGTCAAGTTCTACTCAACACAAGGGACAACTCTGAACTCTATCTCCTACCGAGTAAGGCTTTGTCTTTGCTTATTTTTCCCCTCCAAACGAACCAGCCACGGAAGTTGAAAAATGACATTCTATATGTTTGAAGAAACTATTTCCAAATCATTCATTCAGCATAAGAGTGACAGTTGGAGGATCTATTTTCTGGTGGAGGTGGAAGGTGGAGGAAGATCTGAGGGGAAAATAGAGTTGACTGTCTATGATGAGAATAAAAATGTCAGTGGCTGCATGGATGATTGGACTCAGCTTGTGAAAAGGTTTAACTAAATTACCTTCAGCTACTACCTGAGTGAAAAGAAACTCAGACCTTCCATTATATCAGAGAGTTTCTATACTTCATAGACTTAGCTGTCCTCACAGTTCCCTCTTCACATAGCTGTTTCCTCTCTACCCCACACAAGCACTTGGGCTCAAAGCACCTAATCTTTTCTTTTAAGTCATGGGTACCCAACCATGGTATTTCTTTTCTTGGTGAATTTTAGGTAGTACCTCAATAATTGGTTTACAGTTTGAACATCACCTCAAAAATAATCTTGAGTGTTTATGAGTCAGTAAATGCTCAGACTTCTCATAAAATTTTAAAGTTAAACAAGGTTTCAGAAAATCTAGGGCAATGTAAATATTCAAATAAATAATAATACTAAAGGAAGATAACCATTGATAAATAAGAATCTGTGAGTCCACATTGATACAAATAAGTATATAAGTAAGTAAATAAATAACAGGGAGAAGCTTCTTTTTGCTATGGAAAGTCAACTAATAAATATAGAAGAAACGATGGGATTAGAAAATCACCATCTGATAACCATCATCAGAAGGATCGAATTGTACAAGAAATATCAGTGGGTGTTAAAACTAATGGGTAAAAGATTGAGGTGTATAGAATCTCAGTATCTTCCTGTAATAGTGTAAGTTCCCTGTCCCACCCTAAGGAAGGATGGAGCTGGGCAGGAAGGTGAAGCTAAGAATTGGAAGAGCGTGAAGGTAATAAGGACTGGGGAAAAGGACTGGGGAGGGAAGCAGCAGTAGAAGAAACGGAGGGAGAGAGATGGTGGAAGAAAAAGACTGGAGGAGGCACATGGAGCACAAGGACAGGTGAAGAAGCCACACTTGCTTCTTGGCCTTCGGTTTGTGCTAGGGACTTGGGGGACATGGAAGGAGATGCTTGAAAGAGACCAAGATGTGGGTGAGAGACCTGTGGGGAGGCTGACAATGGCAGCCTTTATCTTGATTTTTTTTTTTTAATAATAAATTTTATTTTTATATTCCCCATACAGTTGCAACCCCCCCTTTCTGATCCCAATCCCTCCCCTCCCGCCCCCCACCCTTTATCTTGATTTTGATTTTGCTCTTTTCCTTCCAGACTTGCCTGGTCCTTCTGCCCCTTTCCTATTGGTCCTCACCAGAAGGTGCCTTAGACTTGTGCCAAGCTTTGAGGCCTCAGTGGCCCCACTTTGGACCAACCCTTTTTGGCCAGGCATTTACCCATGAAGGGGGATGGGCGACTTTGGGTGCTTCGTTTGAAAACTATAATCTTCCTTTTTCTCTTCTCCTATTGCACAATAATTGTCTCTATTTCACACTAGTTGTATTAAAATTCTTTTCTATTGAAGGTCTTGTACAATAGAGTATGTTTTGTCTTCATGTAGCTGATGGCAGAACCCATTTAGAGTGGGCAGGTTTGGGAGGCCCGGGCTATCCCTCATTCTGCCCATTAATATTCTCATGAGATACTTATTAGTTACATAGGGGGGCAAATAGTCATCTTAACATACAGAAACCTGGCATACATCCTCTTCACTGAGTTGTCAAAGTTGATATCACCAGTAATGGGACAAACTGACATTATATATTCCCTGATATGATTCACTAAGAAGAACACAGCATCACTTCTGTGGTGTTCCTGCCAAATATGCATAATCTTATCATGAGGAAACATTAGACAAGCCTTACTTGAAGGACATTCTACAAAAGAATTAAGCTGTACTCTTGAAAAATGTTTATGGCATGAAACACAGACAGACTGAGGAACTGTTTCAGATTAAGAGAGACTAGAGACATGATAAATGAGTGTAATATGAGTCTGGGGTGTTTTTTTTTTTTTGCAATAAAGGGCATCATTGAGACAACTGGCAAAACCTTTATAAAGTCTGTAGTTGTGTTATCAATGTTAATTTCCTGATTTTTATCATTGCATTATGGTAATGTTAGTATATCTTGTTTTTGGAAAGACATTTTAATATAGATAGGGGTGAAAAGCCATCACATCTGCCATTTACTCTCCCACAGTTCATATACACATAGTCACACAGAGAGAGAGAGAAAGAAAAGTCTAAATCAGGATAATATGTTAATTTTTGAGGAATCTGGATGAAGACCATATGTAAATTCTTTATTATTTTTGCAGTTTTTTCATACAGCTGAAGTTATATTTTAACATCTTTTAAAGGAACATTTACACATGAGTTGTCAAATCTTTTCACTTGATGGTAAAGGGCATTTTGAGGCTCCCCGTGGGCTCGTGGATCTCCAGGCCCTACCTCCAGAGAGGCAGAGGCAAAACCTTTAGTCTTTTGCTGTCAATCACCATGTCAACTGCTCTTTGAGCCCTTGTTATCTCTCTTGTGCCTTGGTTTAACCTGGATGATGAGCTATTATCAGAGCAAAGAGGACACTTAGCACAGTTGCTAGGGGCTGAGAGTGGGGCAGCTCTGATGATGTCTCCCTAGAACCACCCTGGCCTCCTGATTCCACCTGCACCTTAGAGAAATGAATTAATCTGTTTTGTAAGGGAGGCTGTTGAATCTTTACCTGGCATTATTCTAGGCAGATAGCTCTCTGATCTTGCAGGATGTTGAATCTGTCATCCTCAATTTTGACTCTGCAAAATGAGCACTTTTTTTTTTTTTTTGGGCTCTGTGTCAATTACCTGAAAATGCCATGTGACATTGCTAAGATTTAAGTGTTTTCAGGTTCTTAGAAAAGGATGCTTTCTAAAACAAATCTAAAATGAATGTGACCTTTGTATTCAACTTCCCTAAAGAACTACCCACATATGGTTTTTCCCCATCCACAAAAACATCCTGGTAATTGGCTATATTTCATCTTCAGTTGGTTTTGTATGGAAGAACTAGAGGGAGGGAAATTCAATTTCCAGCTGGACTATGAAATTCATACAAATGACCACTCCTCCTCAGCTTCACCAGCTTCCATCAGAAAATTCAAACTCCTCACCAAAGGTTCATAACCCATCACCAGCTGCTTTTTCTTCTCAGATGGTCCAATGCCTACAAGAAGCAGAGTGTGGAAAGGACGGAGAGTAGGTCAGAGGATGGAATAAAGGAATACCTTTGGAATTGGTTTTGACTTTAAATTGGATTCTTTAGTGCACAAAAGCAATCCATGTTCATCATGGAAACTGTTAAACATGTAGAAAACATAAAGAAGAGACACTTGAAACTTCTCTTGAAGTCCATCACCCAGGGAAAGCGTTCTGATCTTTTGAAATGAGTATTATTTATGTTGTTTGTTTGATTATTTGTTTTTTAAATAGAAAACTTTTTTTTATAGCAGTTTTAGATTTCCAGAAAAAAATGGATAAGGTAGTACAGAGAGTTCTCATATAACCCGCATCATTATTAATATCTTCCAGCAAAATGTTGCATATATTACAACACGATTATTAATTAGAGGCCACAGTTTATTTAGATTTCCTTATTTTTTTTTTTTTTTTACCTAATGTCCCTTCTCTGTTCCAGGATTCTATCCTGGGGCCCACATTACACTTTGTCATAATGTCACTGAGAGCTCTTCTTGACTGTGACAGTTTCTCAGAATTTCCTTATTTTTTTTTTAAGATTTATTTATTTATTTATACAAGCACTGGGTACAGTCAGAGGTGCAGGAGGGTGAGAAAATTCACCAGAGCCAGAGCGGGGAACAGAACAGGCAGACTGACAAAGTACACTGCTGAGGGGAGCAGCGGGCGGCAGGAGAGGTCTGCGTGCCACGTGGGGCCCTCGCCGGTGGCTGGGGATCGAACCTGCGTTGCAGAGGCTGCGGGCAGCTTCGCAACCCAGCACTCAACAACTGCACCACTGGGGAGGCCCAGAATTTCCTTATTTTTGGTGAACTTGATAATTGTGAGGGTTTCTAATCATGTATATTTCAGTATGTCCCTCTATTGGAATTTGTCTGATGTCTTTCTCATGACTTGACTGGGGATATAAAATTGGGGAAAGATCACAGAAGAAAGTATCTTTTTCATCCCATCAAAGTTACATATTATCTACATGACTCCTGATTTCTGGTATTGACCTGGATCACCGGTCTGTTGCCTCCATTGTGAAGTTACTCTTTCGCTCGTTTTATTCTGTGCCCATTGGAAACATGTTACCATGCACAGCCCACATATAAGGAGTGGGAGCTCCCACTGTGCTTCAAACACTGTAATTTGACAGTAGGAAATCACTAAAGGAAGCTGTGCAATTTATCTACCTTCTCCATTCTGCAAAGTATACTGAGTGCAAGATACATTGAAAACTGACTGTAGATACTGTCTTGGAGACGGTTGATGTGTATGCCAGTGAGTCAGTTCTGCTTGTTCTCAAATCTGTGAACTCCAGTTGTATTCCTTATTGTAATCATATTATTTATTACTAGGTAACTATGAGTGATATGAGAGCTTTCCTGTCTATGGAAACAAAATTGAATGACTTGGAGTTAATAAAAGTCATTTAAAAAAACTTTATTAAAACTGCTTGAGATAACTCTGAAAGATGGGAGGAAACATCACTAAAATCTAGAATAATTCTGCATGTGATTGCTTTAGTTATCACTTAAAAGCAAAAACAAAACAAGCCCTGTGTATGTTAGGATTTTCCTGTGAAAGAGTATGGTGAGTTCCAGTTAGTAGACAAATACCTTAGTGCTATATCAAGTTTGGTGGGTGAGTAAAATGTCTAAAGTCGATATGTAGTATTTTTATTATTTCTTCCTTCATTAATGTTTTCTATTAACTAACTAGCTAGCTGGTCTAACTGAAGTTCACTAGGGAACTTCAATGGTAATATTCTATGTTGAACAGTCTTGGCTATATTTATTATTATTTTTTTAAAGATTTATTTATTTATGCATACAAGAGCTGGGGTGCAGGCCAGAGATGCAGGGGGTGAGAGGAGTCACCAGAGACAGAGTGGGGAACAGAACAGGCAGATTAACCGAAGTGCACTGCTGAGGGGAGCAGCGGGTGAGTCAGGAGAGGTCTGCTTCGCCATGTGGGTTTCTCTCTGGATGGCCGGGGATTGAACTTGTGCTGCAGAGGCTGTGTTTTGCTTCACAGTGCTGTGCTTAACAACCCTTGCACCACCAGGGAGGCCCTTGGCTGTATTTATTTTGTTTCTTTGCTAGATTAATTTTAGAATCAGTTTGTAAATATACATTTAAAATATTGTAATTTTCTTTGGAATTTTAAATATTATACATTAATTTGGGGAAATTGACCTGATGATATTGAACATTTTCATCTTGTCGCAGCTCCCTCCTTTTATTCAAATATTTTTTATGTCTTTGGCACTGCATCCTAGTTTAACCATATAGGTCTTATATTTCTTACTAGTATATGTTTGGGTACTTTAAGGATTTTGTTGCTTTGGCAAATATCATTATGGTTTTTAGTTAATAACCAATTAACTAATAATTAAAAACTAATAATTGGTTATTGCTAATTTATTGGGAAGCCATTGGTTATTATATATCGATCATGTACCTGTTGACATTAGTATCTACTGACACCTATTGATTCTAACAAAAAATAAATTATCTTGGCTTTTCAAGGTAGATGATCATGTAATGTGCCTATGACAGTTTTGTCTTTTCCTTTCAAATGTTTCACCCTCATATCTTTTTTTTACATAATGAATTGGCCCAGATCTCTGGTAAATAATAGCAGTAATTGAGGCATTCTTCTTTCAGTCCTCATTTTACGGGTAGACTTCTGTTTTCCCATTCCTGGGAAATAACCCACATAAACTGGAGAAAGTTTTCTTCTATTCCTAGTTTGAAAACATGATTTTTCCTCATGATGTTAATATACAAATTATGTTCCTTGTGTTGAGCCATTTTTGCATTCCTGAAGTGAATGTTATTTGGTCATGAGCTATTATTCTTGTATTACTTGGCTGGATTTGATTTGCTAACATTTTATTTTGGAATTTTGCATCTGTCCATATGTGAAGTTGGCTTATAATTCCTTTGCTATTTTGTCACTGGGGTTATATTAGATTCTTAAAATGAGTATTCTGTATTTCCATCCTTTGTCCCCTGCTCTTGAACAATTTATATATTATAGGAATTCTCTGCAACATTTCGGTTAGGTAGGGTTCACCCAGGGATAGCACTGGGGTTCATGACTTTTAAAATTTCTTTAAACATTTTTTTTAAAGATTTATTTATTTTATTTATTTATTTATACAAGCACTGGGTACAGTCAGAAGCGCGGGAGAGTGAGAGAATTCACCAGAGCCAGAGCAGGGAGCAGAACAGAAAGAAGAACTGAAGTACACTGCTGAGGGGAGCAGCGGGCGGAAGGAGAGGTCTGCGCGCCATGTGGGACCCTCCTCCGGTGTCCAGGGAGCAGCCGGGGATCGAACTGGCACTGCAGAGGCTGTGGGCAGCTTCGCAACCCAGCGCTCAACTGCTGCGCCACCAGGGGAGGCCCTCTTTAAACATTTAAATTCAGGTATATCACACAGAGACAAGTGTATATCACGCAACGCAAGTGTATGGCTGATGAATTGTCCCAAAGTCAATATGCTCAAATGGCCTCCACTCAGACCAAGAAATAGAATATCAGCTACACCCAAAACATCCCCTCTTGTTTCTTCCCAGTTACTATCCTACATTTTCCTCTCCAAAGGAGACCGCTATGACCGCTGTATCATAGATTAGTCTGACTTGATTTTCTCTTTCCTACGAATGGAATCTAACAGCATGTATACTTGTATTCCTTTGCTTCGTGATATTTTGTGTGTAAAGCAATAGTGTGTTCGTTTTAACTGATGTAAACTATTTCATTGCATAAAATGTGTCACAATTTAATTTCCACTCTGCTATTGAGGGCCATTTGGATCCTTTTCAATTTTAGACTTCTGAATAATCCCTCTTTGAATATTTTTGTGCATGTCTGAATTCTCATTCTGTGACAGCATCAGTTTCCCAGATCTTTTCTTCCTTGCAGAACCCACTGTTGCTTTGCCTTTGCTCACTTGCTGGCAATTACTTTGCTTTGCGGTGTGTGTTTTTTAATGCTTGTTTGTTTGTTTATTTAGTCAATCACAGTGCAGGAAGCCATGCCAGATGTTGAGGGAAGAGTGAAGAGCTATACCAGACAGTCTCCACACCCTCATCTTCAAAGTTTCTAGAGCAGTAGAACAGAATAACATCATTAACCCACTTCACTCCGGAGGTGTGTGAGACAGCTGGAGACAAGCACCCCGAATCTTGGGAAGTACAGAGAACCTAACCCGGGCTCCCTGCTCAGGGTTTTCCTCACGACACGGTCAAGTGAGATTCACATTTGGCTCAGATAACTGAGCAAAATAGGGAGGTGGGTAAGTCTTATCTTAGGTGTCTCTCCTCCTGTCCTAAAGCTCCCCGAGTATCCCTCTCCTCTGGCTCGTGTTAGCCAGACATCGCATCCCTCACTAGGTTATCCCTCCAGGGGGATGTCTTCTCCTGAAACCATCCTCCCTGACTTGCCCCCACTCCTCAGGGCTTACCTGACTGGTGTCCCCTTCCTTATGCTTGACTCGGAGCTACAGCTACGTTCAGTATAAAATGACACTCCTCTTGGGTTGAATATTTGTATTTGACCAGAGGCTTCTAGTGCAGTAAAGGTGTAGGCGGAGTCAGCAGGAGGGCACTGCAGCCATTCTCTCAGGCTGGTGGAAGAAATATTCTGCGCAAAGAGCCTTTCATTTCCTTTTGAGTCACCGCAGGCAATGGTTTATCCTTGACCTACCCTGAAGTTCTGACACCCCATCCTTCCCCTCAATGCTCCTCTATCCTCCCGTGCCCACAGACTTACCTATTATGGGTCTGCTCTTGTTCCTCTGCTGGGCTCCAAGGGCAAGCAATAGACACAGCATTCTCCTCCACTAATCAAAGGAAGAGGACTTTTTTGACCTTTTCCTCTCCGAGGTGCTCCTCCTCGGTAACAACTAGTATCAGACACTGTCAGCGGGCACTTTTTTAACAATAAATCTAAAATCAATCCTACTCCAATTTGCAACTAACCCATTTTGCTTTTTATCCTTTGTCACTGCATTTCTACCTGATAGACATTTCTTGCGTGACAGCTACATGTCAGAACTCATGCTCTGGGGCCCTAGGGCTCACTGCTGACCAGGGTCATAATTCAGCCCCATGTAGGAAGGCCATGGTAGAGTTATAGAGCAGGTGCTATGGAAGCAGAGAGAGTGGAAAATTGTCTTTGGCCTTGGAAACTAGGAGCACTTCACAAAGAAGGCATTTGGGATGGATTTTGAGGGATGAGTCTAGCAGGCAGTAAAGGAAAAGAGTGTGAACAAGGGTTTTTAAGTAGAGGCAACAATATATGCAAAATAAATATACTCTTAAAACACTTTTTTTGGAGGCTAATCAGCAGTCCTATATGGCTATGTGAAAGGCTAATGTGAAAAATTAATAGAGACTAATTAAAATGTATTGCACAGTTATTTAGAGCCAGGCACTATCTAAAGCTTAAGTGTAATCAACAGTCATGTGAGTTATATTATCCCCATTTTACTGATAAGGAAAGGAACAGAGATGTCAGGTGGAGGGTAGGATAGAAGGTATAAAAAGTGGGCAAATAGAATGGGGGTGGTCTGGAAATCTCCAGGCCAGACTGTAAAGGGCTTTGTGTGTCAAGAAGACAAATTTGCATTTTGTCTTCTTTTTTTCCCCTAGTCCTGATGCACACATATTTTTCTGGGGCTATACTGTTCAACAAATTTGAATTAAGTGTTTGTTTTCTATCTTTAATGCTTTGTCTCTTTGAATCCCTTGTAATGAGGTATATATATATATATATATATATTTAATTCTATGAATTTTTTTAAATTGCTTTAAAGCTAGTATAAGCTGGTTTGTATTTGTTTTAAGGGTTATATGCTCAAAACTCCACAAATGTATGTTTTCACATCATACCCATCAGCCAAGCCCCCATAATCCTCCAGCACATTCCATTGGGGCCCCTCCCTCCCCTCCTTCTTAGCCACTACCCTTCCCTTCTGGTTGCCTCAGTTTTGCTGTTAAATTGTCAAGGGTTTGTTACTGCTTTGAGGCAACAAGTGTTGGTGAGGCTGTGAAGGAAAAGGAACCCTTGTGCACCGCTGATGGGAGTGTAGATTGGCCCAACCCCTATGGAAAACAGTATGGAGGTTTCTCAAAATATTAAAAAACAGACCTACCACATGACCTGGCAATTCTACTCTTAGTCATCCACCCAAAGAATGTAAAAACACTAATTCAAAGGGATGTATGCATCCCTGTGTTCACCTTATTTACAAAAGCCAAGTTATGGAAACAATTGAAGTGTCCAAGGACAGAGGAATGGGTCTGAAAAATGTGGTATAAATCCACAATGGAATACTATTCAGCTATAAAAAAGATGGATACTTGTCATTTATGGCAACATGGATAGAACATGGCTATGTGTTTACATAGCCATGTAGAAGATAATGCTAAGTGAAATAAGTCAGAAGGAGAAAGACAGATACCATATGGTATCTCTTATATGTAGAATACAGAGAAACAAAACCAAGGGTCAGGCAAAACCAATGACCTTGTCCTTTAGGTTGATGTTTCTCATGCTCTGTTCTACTGAACCCTGGGGCCCTTTGGCAGTGCTTCAGGAGATTTCGAGTCTCAAGGATTTGGTGGATCACTTGCTTCCAACTGCTATTGGTTATATTTTATGGACGGCTGAATATTTCATATAGAAAAGTTGTGGGCCTCTCTGGTGGCACAAGAGGTTAAGCACCACACTGTGAAGCATTCCGCAGCCTCTGCAGCATGAGTTTGATCCCCGGCCAGCCAGAGAGAAACCCACATGGCACAGCAGATCTCTCTTGTCTCACCCGCTGCTCCCCTCAGCAGTGTGTTTCAGTCAGTCTGCTTGTTCTGTTCCCCACTCTGTCTCTCGTGAATCCTCCCACCCCCTCACCCCCTCTCTGATCTGTACCCCAGCTCTTGTATGCACAAATAAATAAATCTTTTAAAAACAACTACAGCAACAAAAAAAGTTGTGCTGTTGTTCAAAGGAATGTCAAAAAAGCACTCCTTTGGCTCTAGGAGTCCTAGAGTTTTCAATAAGAGATTAAATGATCATAGTTTATTCTGTAGCTCTTTGTGGAACAGGATTAGATGGAGGACACTGAGGATAATGAACTTTATTTTCAAGAAAGAAAAATGTTATTTTGCCTTTTCTGACTGCCTTCTTTCACATATCCATATATCTTTGCCACTCTCTCATTTCTTTTATATTGTGGTACAAGACACACAACCTAAAATTTACCATCTTAACCCTTTTTAAGTGTATGATGGTGTTAACTATCTGCATATCATTGTCCAGATCTCTAGAACTTTTCATCTTACATGACTGGAAAGTATGTATCACTGACCAGCAATTCCCCATGTCTCCCTCACCCAACTCTTGCAACTACCATTCTATGTTCTCCTTTCATAGGTTTATTTTATTTTATTTTTTAAAGATTTATTTATTTATTTATACAAGCACTAGGCACAGTCAGAAGCGCAGGAGAGTGAGAGAATTCACCAGAGCCAGAGAGGGGAACAGAACAGGCAGACTGAAAAAACACACTGCTGAGGAGAGCAGCGGGCTTGGCAGGAGAGGTCTGCGTGCCATGTGGGACCCTCGCTGGCAGCCAGGGATGGAACCGGCGCTACAGAGGCTGCGGGCAGCTCTGCAGCCCATCGCTCAACCGCTGCACCACTGGGGAGGCCCCTTTCATAGGTTTAACTACTTTAGATACCTCAAGTAAGGGGGAATGTTCATGCAGCATGTGTTCTTCTGTGACTGACTGACTTCTCCAGGTATAATGTTGCACAGCTTATTCATGTGATAGCACAGGACAGGGTTCCATCTTGGTTGAAGCTAATATTATTACACTGCATGTATAGGTCACATTTTCTTCATCCATTCATCAGTAGCTGCCTATTTATGTTGTTTTCACCTCTTGCCTATTGTGAATAAAGGGGCAAGAATATGAGAATACGTGAGTGCAAATATCTCTTTGAGAATCTGCTTTCAATTCTTTTGTATATACACCCAGATCATATAGGAGATCATTTAGTAGTTCTATTTAAAAAATATGAGGAACCTCCATCCAGTTTTAATAGCAGTTGTACTACTTTACATTCCCACAACAGCACACAAGGGTTAATTTCTCTGCATCCTTGGCAACATTTGTTCTTTTCTGTTTTTGTTTTATAGTGACGATCTTAATGGGTGTGAAGTGATAGATGATTGTGGTTTTGAAATGCACTTCCTGATGATTTGTGATCTTGCACATCTTTTCATATCCCTCTTGTCGTTTGCACATCTTTTTTGTGTGTGACAAATACCTATTTAAGTCTATTGCCCATTTTCAAATAAAGGTAGTTTTTTGTTTTATTTTGTTTTATTTTTGTTTTTGCTACTGAGTCATAGGAGTTCCTTATGTTTTTGTATATAAATACTGTGTGTGGGTGGGGGTGGTGTGTGTATGTGTACGTGGGTTGTGGTTTGCAGACATTTTCTTCCATTCTATCAATTGCCTTTTAATCCTGCTGATTATTTCCTTTGCTGTGTAGAAGTCTGCTGTCATCTTTTGTTTGTCTATTTTTGCTTTTGTTGTCTGTGCTTTTGGTATTATATCTACTGCCTTTTGTAGTTTTATTTTATTTTTTTTTAAGATTTATTTATTTATGTATACAAAGAGTTGGGGTACAGGCCAGATGTTTGAAGGATGAGAGGACTCACCAGAGACAGAGTGGGGAACAGAACCGGCAGATTGACTGAAGTACACTGCTGAGGGAAGCAACCAGCGAGTCAGGAGAGGTCTGCGGCACCATGTGGGTTGCTCCCTGGCTGGCTGGGGGATCGAACTTGTGCTGCAGAAGCTGCAGATTGTTTCATAGTGTGGTGCTTCATAGTGCAGCTGCGGTTTCTTCACAGTGCTTAACCCCTTGTGCCACCAGGGAGGCCCCCCTTTTGTAGTTTTAATTGAGCATTTCATATGAGGAATTCATCTTCTCTCTTTCTTAGCATATCAGTAATACCTTTTCATTTTCTACTTGTTTGATTGTTGCCCTAGAGTTTGCAGTATAAAGTCACAACTAATTCATCCACTTTCAAATGACACTATATGCCTTTTTACATGTGATGTAAATACAATGTATTAACAAAATAGTATGAATTCCTTCTTCCCATCCTTGTATTGTTGCTGTCATTCATTTCACTTACGCATAAGCATATATTTGCATATGTAATTGGATGCATTGTTATTTTGAACAAACTATTACCTTTTTGATGAATTAAGAAAGTTTTTGTTTTATCTTCACTTATTCTTTCTTTGATGTTCTTCTTTTCTTTATATAGATCTGAGATTCCAATGTATATAATTTTGCTTCTCTGAATAATTTAATATTTCTTTAATTGCAAATACACTGACAATTCCTTTAATGTTTCTCTGAGAAAGGTATTTATCCTTCACTTTTGAAAGATAATTTTGCAGGGTACAGAATTCTAAGTTTGGTAGAGTTTTTTTCTCCTTGATGCTTAAAATATTTTACTCCACTCCTTCTGTTCACAGGGTTACAGAGGAAAAGTTGTATATAATTCTTATCCCTTTAGAGATTAGGCAGGTTTTTTTTTCTTCTGGCTTATGTCAAGATTTTTTTCTTTTCTTTCTTCCTTTCCCTTTCTTTCTTTCCTGCAATTTGAATTTGATATGTGTATGTGTAGTTTTGAGGTGCCGATCCTGCTTGGTATTCTCTGAGATTCCTGGATCTATGAATTAGTGTCTGATATTAATTTGGGGGAAATTCTGTCAATATTACTTCAATATTCCCTCTGTTCCTTCCTTTCTTCTTCTGATATTCTGTCACACATACGTTTTGTAGCTGCCCAATAAATCTTAGATACTCAGTTTTTTTTTTCCAGGTCTTTCCTCCTCTGCTTTCCTGTTTGGGAAGTGTCTGTTGAGATAGCCTCAAGCACTGGGATTCCTTCCTCAACTGTGCCCAATCTACTAATGAGCCCATCAAAAGCATTCTGCATTTCTGTTGCAGTTACTCAATTCTGCTGTAGTGTTTTTGATCTCTAGCTTTCTCTTTGATTCTTTCTTAAAATTTCCATCTCTCTGCTTACATTGCTGATCTACTTCTTCCACTAAAGCCTTTAGAATATTAATCATAGTTGTTTAAAGTTCCCAGTCCAACAATTCTAACATCTGTGTCACTTCTGAGTCTTCTTCTAATACTTACTCCTCTCTTCAAACTTTGGTTTTTGCCTTTCAGTATGGCTTGTAATTTTTTCTTCCTAACCAGACATGATTTCCTGAGTAAAGGGAACTGCAGTAAACAGGTCTCTAGTAACATGGTGCTGAGGTGTGGCACAAGGGGACGCTGCCTATAATCCCATGTTTAGGCTTCAGTCTTTAACTGACTCTGCGCCCGAGGACTGTGACCAACACAAGTACGTTTCAGTCCCTCACCCCAATGCTGTAGGTGAGGCGGGACGTCTAGTGGCCTAGAGGGGCTGTCTCCCTCCCCACATGGAATGCTGGAGCAAGCTGTAACGTGGTGTTTCCCTTTCCCACTGGCTGGGCTCTGAAGACATCAGTAGGTTAGATTTTGGTAAAATTATCTCTCTTGAAGCAGGCCCTGTCATGGGCAGAATGCTCTGGTATATTTCAAAATGGTTCCGTCCCCCAATTCCCTGCCAGAAGCATGAGGGGATACTCATTGTGAGAACTTCATTGAGATCCTGGAGATAAAACTGACAAGCATGTGGGACCCCTCTGGAGCTATAAACTCACACTCGTCCCTTCTGTGCCGCCAATAAGCTGTCAGTTGTAGTTTCAGTTTTCCTACCTTGGCTGATTATGAAGGTTTCTGCTTATGGGTTTCTGTTCCAGTAAGTCGTGATTTTCTGTATTGGCCTGTCGTTTTCCAATTTGGGGGGTGGAAGGCAGTAGTTTGCCTTGCAACTACTCTGATGAATCTAAGATCTGTCAGTTTTTCAGTTTGTTCAGCTTTCACTTGTTGTCAGGATGGAGTAATAATTCCAAGTTTTCTGTGCCAAAGCAGAAACCAGATCTAGGAGACCCTTTCCATACGTGGTATGTATAAAAATCTGGTTCACATTCTCCTTGGACCTGCATAGTAACTCTTGGGCAAAAAATTGTTATTTCTGCCAGTGTCAGCTAGCAGCTGAAATGTAAGGATCACAGGCCCACAGTCTGTGGAGTTCCCCCTAATCTGCTTGCCTGGAGGAAATCATCATAGATCAATGTTAATTCTGAATCAAGAGAGAACAGGGAACATTTGGAAGTGCATGGAGACACTTTTGGTTGTCACAACTAAGGAAGCTGCTGCAGGCATCTAGCAGGTAGAGGATGTTACTAACCATCCTAATTTGGGCAGGACACCTCCCCACAAAAAAACAAAAACAAAAACAATAACTATCCAGTCCCAAATATGAATAGCTGAGGTTGAGAAACTCTACACTGGATTAGCCTTGCAGCTTTCTTTCTCCATTCAACCTGGCAACCTTCTTTATTGCACCTAGTGTTCAACCAATTTGATGCTTCCAGCTCTGTTTTCTGACCTTGATATTTGACTGTTCTCTTGATTGTTTTGGGGATTGTCACCATTTATATGAAGCCTGTCAAGATGGAGCCAACATCTTGCCATCTGTCTGTAGCCCCTCAGAGAGTCTGCTCATTGCTTCTTCTCCTTACCTTGCTCCACATTTCTCATTCAATATTCGTTGAGCCCTTATTATGTTCCAGGTATATTATTTCAATATGAAGGAAGGATTGCTATCCCTGCTGTTTTATAGATGGGGAAGTTAGAGCTCAAAGAAGTTAGAGGTTGTCTCCCAAATCACAGAGCTCAGAATTGACTTGCTAGTCAGACACAGCTGCTGAGAAGCTACCATAGCCTTCTCCCTCCTGGGACTTGTGGGTTCCCGGATCCTCTGGCTAACTAGTATCAGCATCTGCCAAAACTGGTGAAACCAAGGCAGGGGTGAGGAGGTAACACCATCATGGCAAAGAGAGGAATAGAACCCCATGTTCCAAGTCCCCACCCAGGTGCTCAGCAGGCCTCCCAGAGAGTGTGAATGGGTTTTGATGGGGGATAATAGTCTCTTTCCAAATACACTCAAGGCTGGCTTTTCTTATTGAGCAATTCAGCTTTCAAATGCTTGGTACATAGAGCAAAGGATGGGTGTTTTGTCTTCTTTTTCCCCCTGCCTTTTTCTTTTTTAGGGAAAGCAATTTGCTCCTTTCTGATTTAGAATGAGATCTGGCAAGTAAGTGCTTGTTCTCCCTCCTTCCCTGGTCCCCCAACCTCCCCCACCCTTCAGTTAAAAAAAAGTTGTGGGGGGGGAGAAAGGGGGAATAAGAACACAGGATCCATGCTAAGCAAAACTATTTGCATAAGCTGTACACTTGGTTCTTAGAGCCCGGGCTGATCTAACCTATGACAAATTCCTCCGTCTCGGCTACCTGCCAGCTGCGTTTTCATCGGGTCTGGCAAGACAACTGAAGTCTACATTCTGTACTAATTAACGACCTTCAGGGGAGAAGACCACCAATTGCAATGCCAGCACACTTCGCTTGTTAAAGGGGACAGGGGGCCTTGTTGGACAAGGCCCAGGCTTTTTTCTTTAGGATGGTGGGTGGGTAGGCAGGCCAGGAGGCTTGAGGAGTGGACTGCTGTGGGGGGTGGGGGGGGTGCGGTAAACATACCAGAAAGACAAACTCTAAGTTGCAGCGGCGGTGGGGAAGACATCTGCACGTGCCAGAACATGGCGGGGAACCTGACTTCTGCAAGGTGACTCTGCAGCACGTAAAAAGGGGTCTGGGCGTGAGGGCCTTGCCTTTTGAGAATGGACTTTGCTGGCCCTGCAATCTGCAGGCAGTGCCCAGGCTGCAAAGGGTAGCCCTGTCTGAAAACATCAGGGCAGCCTCATCTTCTGGCTCCCCAGTGGGAGCAGCCACCTCGTCTGCCAGCCGCACCCACGCAGCAGGGAGTCATGGTCTGTACATCACCTTCTGCTGCAGAGACCACAGGTCTGTGGCTGCAAGATACATAGGGTGACAACACTCTCCTCCCCTGATTCCACCTACTTCATTATTCTTTACCAGTGGGGGCTGCGGGCATAAGAGGACTTTTTAAAAAAGATTTATTTTGTTTATTTATGCATACAAGAGCTGGGGTGTAGGGCACAGAGGTGTTGAGTGTGAGAGAATTCACCAGAGACAGAGTGGGGAGCAGAACAGGTGGATCTACTGAAACACACTGCTGAGGGGAGAAGCGGACGAGACAGGAGAGGTCTGCTGCGCCATGTGGGTTGCTCCCTGGCTGGGGTTGAACTCATGCTCCAGTGGCTGGTGATAGCTTTATAGTGCTGTGACTTAACCCCTTGCACCACCAGGGAGGCCCATAAGAGCACATCATTACAGAACATTTGGAGTGGGGAAAAGATTCATCCATTATCTCCCCCTCTGACTGCTGCTCACGTGTGCACTGCTATCCAGTGGTGATAGAGCTCTAGTAGCCATCATTTTTTTTTTCTTCTTTACTTGGATGGAAGAGGGTCTCTAATCACGACACATGGAGACCAAATGGACTCTAAGAGGCCGTGTCCCTGATCTTCCTGGCTCCAAGAATGACCCCGTAGACGTGACTCCCCAGTGCAGGGTGACACAGTCATTTTTAAAGAATGAACGGGGCCCCCGGGGTTCTCCCCTCCCCGTGTACTTGTTGGATGGCATGTGTGGGGCACCTCTTTGTGGAGAGGACGTAGGTCCAGCTCCTGGTTGATGCTCCCCTTAGGTCCTTCTCCCTTCCTCCCAGCAGAGTCACTCCTTGAAGAAACACCGAACCCGCACAACCCCTTGGCACTCCGGTCTCCAAAGTCTCTGACTTGCAACTAGTTCCTTTCTTCCAGCCCATCCACTGAACCGTGGGAGGTAAAAAAGAGGCCCATTGTCCTTTCTCTCAAGTGGAGCCTGGAGGAGAAAGATGGGGTACCCCTCTACTCACCCCTAGTCCCTGCAGGCCCCCAGCTACCCCCATATCACCAGCCCCATGCTTCATTAAGGGAGCACAATGTGTCCCCGTGGTCGCCTGCCAGCCGGGATGTCCTGTGTGACAGCAGATGCAAAGAGAATGAACAGGCGGCTGAAAGAGCTGGGGACAAAAAGAGCACATTGTCCAGCGCTCTGAAAGGGCTGCCTGAGAGGGGACATATGCATCTGAAAAAAATACCCCAGTGGGTCTCCCCCCTGCTGGCCTCAGCCCGCCCTCACCCAAACCTTCAACCGATAAGCACAATGGTGTCCCCAACCAGGCAGAGCCAGGCCAGGGCCAGGCCAACAGCAGGAGGGGGGCCAGAGGATGAGCGTAGAGGGAAGGGTCTCAAAGGCCCAGGTTCCCTCAAGGGAAATTCTCCACCCTGTGCCCTTCAGTTAGCAAATCACAGAACTAGTGCTGGGAGCACCAGGTGATGCCTGGCCTCGGCCCCTTACCTGGAGGCTAAAAGACAGAGGCGCTGGATAGATGGAGAGTTGACGTGTGCCCCAGTGGAGACAGAGGTGGCCAAGCACCCAGCCCCCCACCTGCTGCTCTGTCTACCTTTGGTGCCCCAGCTCCACCTCCAGAGGGGGAAGAGGGACTTTCCAAAGGGCTTAGATGCTCTGGTGAACCTTCCCTCTGCTGCTCTACCAACCCAAATTCCTGTGGGGAGGGACTTGCCACACACATCCTTACACATACATGCCAGGGCTTGGTGGGATTGGTGAGACCGGGGTCCCAAGAAATGGGAGAAGTGGAAACCAGCTGACCCACCAGCCGCCATTTTGGGAGTCACAATGTCATGGCTTTGCTAAAGGAGAGGTTCATGCTCACAAGTCAATGCAAGAGACCAAGTCTTTTCTTCTGTGAACTTGGGTCATGTGGGAGACCTCCGTAACCTCACCTGCAACGTCCAAAAATGAGGGCTAATTCTAATGCCAACTCCAATCTCCTCCTCAGCACTGGTTCTGGTGCTAAGACTGATGCTCGCAACATCTGCCCTGCCTCTCCCAGAGCGCCACTTGAAGAGCAAATGCAGCACCATGAGTGAAAGCTCTTTGGAGACAATAGAGCACTGTAGAAACCAGAATATTATTTTAACACCAGAAAACAGGGAAAGCTGTGGAGGCCCCGGGACCATATTCCTTGGGAAGGTATTTTCTAACCAGAAATTGCTTCTTGATTTAGACTTTTTGGAGGAGGACTTGGTGGGAGTCAAGCTTCTTTTAAAAATCAATTTTGAATTTATAATGCCTCCTTTTACCCACGATGGGCACAGCAAACGCTCCTCATCAAGGAAGGCGTTGGGGGGACCACTTGCCCTTTAGTCTGTCTCCAGTGAGTTTCCTCATGTGAGAAAGTTCCCCCTCCACCTGGGGCCACTTCCTCTTTCCTCCTCAGCCCCTCCCAAGGTGTACTTAAGAGGACCCCACAGACTCAGACTCCCTCCCCCGGGGGGAATGAGCTCACTGGCTGTGTGCGAGCAGATGTGGGGAAGCCTGTGTGGTCTCTCCCAACAGCTGTTCGGAATTCTTTTCCCCTGAAAGTTTCCATTCTGTATATGGGGAGGTGGGCAGGGGGAAGGGCCAGCGGACAGCAAGGAAAGAATGTCTGCTCTCCACCCTGCTTTGGAGCTGTTTTGTTTCTTCGAGATCCTGATGTTTCAGAGACATTGTACATACTGGAAGATGTCAGAAATGGGCTTATTTTGTTCCAGATGTAGGACACCAGGACCTTCGACTCGGATTATGCATGTTGTGTTGCTATGTCAACACACACACACACACACACACACACACACACACAAACCAAACTGCGCTCTGCTGTGGAAGGAACAAGCAATCTAAGAGAAATAATTTTTTTTTTCTCACAAGAATTTCCCATCGTGAAGTCAAGTAACATCCCTGAACCAATTAGAGGTCTGGTAAATGTCACATTGCCCGGATGGAGCTGTAGGAAGAGGTTAAGAGTGACGTTGGGACTTGAGCTGGTGGGAAGGCTGCACTATGGGCTGGGTACCCTAAATGGAGTGAAAGGGTGAGCAGATGTGGGGGGATCAGGTGCTCTCCTTGCCCACATGCATCCTATATACAAATGTCCATAGGACTCCTTACGGGTTTCTGGAACTGGAGAAGTCCATGGCAGGCCAAACGGTTTATCTCCACCTCCAAACAGGCTCATGACCACAGCAGCTCTCTCACTTGTAAAATTTATCCAAGATAAAGAATCCAGATTCACTAGTAAGTTGTTCCAGAGTTTTAGGGCCGTAACTGTTGACAAATCTTAGCTTCTCACTCCTTTGGCAACCTAGTGGTCACAACACGAATCCTGGTCTTAAACTTAGGGTGCCATTGAACCCCAAAGAGGTGCTGAAAGGACTCACTGAACAGATAGCATTGAGTACCTACAGAGAAAGGTTATATGGCAGGTGCTGGGTATTCTAAGGCAAATGTGGATTTTCTTGCCTTAAAGATGCTTACAGTATAGGAAGCAATTAGAGCATAATGTCAGAAAGTTTATTATAGGCAACAATAATTTACAAGAAAATTGCTGACTCTACTTAGAGGTTGGGGGATGATAAGCTTCATGGAAAAAGTTAGAGTTTTCTGGGCTTTGAAGGATGAATAGGAGCTTGACAGGTAGGCAAAGGAGGAACTGGCATTTCAGGCACAGGGATCAGTAAATGTCGATATATGAGCAACGGACCAGAATTCCCTCTGATTCCCACCAAGGTTGTGCTCTCACACTTAACATAAGATCAAGCAGCGTACGCTAAAGAAATACTAATTAAATTAATGAACACAATGTTTCATAAAATTGTCCCGGGATTTGAAAAACCAGTAGGTGCAAATGCCCCTAGGGCCTTTCATTAATTGGCTGGCAACCAAGACAGAGGGCCTGACACTGTGGATGAAGAGAAGTTTGTAGCTGAGTGTCCAGCATATCGAGGCAATTAATCATTCACTTCTTCAGAGAGAAAAAGGACTCCAAGGTGAGGTTATGACAGCTTTAGCCCTCCCAGGGAAAGCTAGCCTCTTGCTGAGAGGAGGGAGCATGGAATTGGATCGAGGAAGGGACTCATGGGTCTACTGTGTGGCCTTGGGCTGCTCTCAAGTGTTTCTGCTGCAAGTCCACTTTCCCTCCTGGCTGGGCTGGAGGAGCAATAAAATGTGATCATGGTGACTGCAATAGCAGCAGTAACCATGGAAACTTCCCGTGAGCCAGGCTCAGTTCTGAGCACTTCATATTTATTAACTCACTTAATCCTAACGATTCTGTGAGGTAAGTGTGACTATCAGCGCCTTTTTATAGACAAGGAGGCTGAACAGTCAAGTCAAGCAATTTGCCACTGTCACATCGCTAATGGACGGAGAGACTGGGGTGCAGCCAGGCAGTGTGGTCTCAGAGCCCGGGATCCTGTCCCTGTCCCTCTAGGTCTCTTTCCAGTGAAATAGGGCAAACCTGAACCTTTTCCCTGCCCTTGGACACCCCACTACTGAGTTTCAAGTCATAACAAATACGGTTGTTACCATAACTGCCTTTCAGAGGCGTTCTCCTCATCTCCCAGCTTCACTTCTTCCTAATCTCGGCCAGAGTGGGAGCAGGGGGGCTGCATGTGGCTGACAGAGAAAAACATGGCTGTCAGAGCAAAGATGGGGTGATATCCAATATTGTTTGATAAGATGCCTGGGCATCTCTGTGTCCCAGATAGTCCTTTTCTTTTATGAAAAGCCCCCTTGAACTTCTACTTGATCTTTCCAAAATCCTAAAAGAAAATGATCTCATTATGTGGATGGGAAAGTTTATTAAGTAGAACTGAGCCTGGTTCACAAGGGCAAAAATACAGGTACCACTCATAGGCCCCCGGAGTCAGGATAAGAAAGGCACTCTATGTCGTGTGAACCCACAGCTCATGTGACGAGTCCAGAACCACACTAGAATGGCGGTGCTCATGCCTCCATCCCACTGCTGCAGACAACAGGCCACAAGTCCATCAGGATGTTTTCCCTACTGAGTTTGGCTGTTGCTAAGTAGACTTCTCAGTTTAGTGCTTCAGAGAGTCACCAAAGTACTAAAGTTATCTCTTCATCTTATCTGACCCTTGAGATGAAACCCCTTTGAACTTCCTCGACCAGTCATTATCTGTTTGAAAGTCTCAGAGGGCATTCAGTTCCCTCTCAGGCCAGTGTGCTGTCTCCCAGGCGAGCTGGCAATTTTCTCACTGTAAGACTATTGGTCTAACTAGTAATTGTCCCCTCTTTTGTGGAACCCAGAGTAGGAGGAACAAAAATCCAAACAGTGGGCTTATATTAGGCTGAACAAACAAATTTTCCGTTGCCAGATCCTTCTAAAAATAAGATCTAAATATCCTTAAAACTACTGCCTAGAATTGTATCAGGTTTATTTACAGTGTGACTGGCACCCCATCCCATTGAACAGTGCACAACCCATGCAACTGTCCATTGAGGCCTCATTATGTCTCCCTTGAAAGCTTATAGTATAGTTGGAGAAGTGGCATCTGAACAAACAACCACAATTCGGCCTCATCAGCACTATCCCTGAGGCATATCCAAGAGCACAGAGTAGGAGAAAACGAAGACTCTCTAGGGAAGCCTTCCCAGCACAAGCACCCTTAAGTGTGAGCACTGAATGATGAATAGAGTTCCCAAGCAGAGCAGAGCAGGGGAGGACGTGCCTCTGGGCAGAAGGATGGGAAGGCAGAGAGTGAGCGCGTGGTGAATGGTTCATTCTGTGTGGGGCGGGGTGGGGGACGAGGTGTGGGGCTGGTGTCGTTGGCTTGCCCTGTTCTCAGACCACACGGGCGATGCCTCGGTGCTTGCAGTGAGGTCAGGGCCCTCCCAAGAAATCCTCTTGTCTGTGCCTCCCGGGCTGTCTGGGTAGGAAAGGTCCTCAGAGACAAGCATGTCCAATGTGGAGATGAGATGGAGAGATTTAGTATTTTTAAGGCAAAAACCCCAAGCCTCAGTGCCACAGTGCATCACTGTGTAGAAGGGAGAGCAACAATTCTTGGCCTGTTCGCACGGGTCAGGGAAGGGAGGCTCTCTGGGAGAGAGGTGAGAGCTAGACTGTTCCCAGAGGCTCCAGTCTCTGTTTGTGCAGACAGCATGGAATCTTTTCAAGTCATGACCGTGTGGCATCCGCCGTTTCCCTCCAGGAAAATCCGTGACACGGTGAGGAATGGGCCAGCCTGGGCTGCCAGGGAAGGGGCCGGGCGCTCTGGGACTCTGCTCGTTCTGGTGGTCAATCCATCAGAGAGGTTCAAAGACCTTTTAGCTCGATCTCCAGCAGAAAGTAAAGACACCCCGTGGGGTGAAGGGAAGGGAGAGAGGATTTTCAGGGACCAGCCTTTCTCAGGAAAACTTTGTAAGGACAAACAATTCCACCTCTAACCCAGATCAAGGCCAGTACCAGGCCACAGAGGAAGCATCCAGTGTCTCTCCCTGCTCCTTTCCTCTGCAGCCATGGGGAGAAACTTCCAGGGGCCATAGGCCAAGGGCAGATGTTTGCTAACTGTCTGAGCCAGCACTAGCTCATCAAAACCAGATTTAACGGGGCCTCCCTCATGGTGAAAGGGGTTAAGTCTCAGCCCTATGATGCTATCACCAGCCACTGCAGCACGAGTTCAATTCCTGGCCGGGAAGCTGACCCACATGGTGCAGCAGACCTCTCCTGACTCGCCCGCTGCTCCCCTCAGCAGTGTATTTCAGTCAGTCTGTCTGTTCTGCTCCCCACTCTGTCTCTGGTGAATTCTTTCATGCCCCCCCCCCCACACCTCTGGCCTATATCCCAGCTCTTGTATGTATAAATAAATAAAATAAATCTTTTTTTTAAAAAAAAAAAAACAAAACTAGATTTAGGGTATGTGTAACTATTCCAGAAACTTGTCTCTACCTTTGCCTGCAAGCAGAATCCAATGTCTGTGGTTTTACAAAATCATTGTTACCTCTTCCCCTCTCTCCAAGACTCATCAGAAACACTAGTGGTCGCTTACCGTTCCCTGAGCTCACCACAATCGCTCTGGGGCTATGTCGTTCCCAAAAAATAAAAAATAAAAACCTCATACTGGAAATGCTACCTGCCCACTGAGGGCTGACTCGCATATTGCCCATTCTCATACCAAGAGCGGGACCCCTTTCCTGTTTCTCCACAAGGACTCACTTTGTTGGTGGTGCCTTATCCTAGTCTCAGACAAAATTCAATTTGTAAAATTAAATTTTGGGTGCTTACATATCGTTCATCGGATTTTGAACTTTGTAAGGATAAGAAAGGGTTTTCCCAACCGAAATGCCCCCAAATAGATGACTGGGTCAAGAAATATGTGGTACAGATACACAATGGAATATTACTCAGCAATCAAAAAAGATAAACTCATGCAATTTGCAGCAACATGCATGGAGCTGGAAGGGATCATGCTCAGGGAAATAAGCCAGAAAGAAAAAGAAAAATGTTGGATGGGTGGTCTCATTCATAGCAGGAATTTAGGAAACCTAAATAAGGGACCAGGAAAAAGACTGATTATAATGAAGTAAAAATCAAAATCAACCAGTAAGTATAAACCAGAGACACACTACCGGGGTGCGGGGTGGAGGGAGTAGGATCAAAACAAGGTGGGTGGGAATTGTATGGGGACTATAACCAAGATGAAAATGCATACATTGTGCAAAAATGAAAAATGATGTAAAATATACGTAAAATGAAAAAAAAAGAAAGGGTTTCCCTTAGTTCTGATATAAATGCTTCATGTGCTGTCATCATGTGGAGGGAGAAAGAGGAAGAAATGGGAAGTAGGGAGGAAGGAGTCGGGAGGCAAGGCAGGTGGAACTGATGTATTTTTTTGAAGACTACACTTTTTTTGTTTATTTTTATTTTTTAATCTCAACCCTTTATTTTTAAAATTTTTTAATTTTATATATTTTTATCATTTTTCATTTTTGCACAATGTATGCATTTTCATCTTGGTTATAGTCCCCATACAATTCTCACCCCCCTTGTTTTGATCCTACTGCCTCTTCACCCCCACTTTTTTAAATTGAGGTATAATTGGCATATAAAACTATATTAAGGACTGCTCTGCTAATGATGTGATGATGTCTTATTTTGGAAATAAGACTTCATGCATACTGTGTTCTTAAGCGGATATAAAGAATTGTGCCTGAAAGAGAAATCCCATCAGCCTAGATACTTGCACCAAGATAGCTGCTTATGATGTGGCAACTCCATCTTTGAGTACATGAGAAGTATTACATACTTTCAATCACATTTGCCTTTATGTGTTTTCAATAAAGACTTCTTTTTTTTTTAATAATAAATTTTATTTTTATATTACCCATACAATTGCAGCCCCCCCATTCTGACCCCAATCCCTCCCCTCCCACCCCCGCCCCCCTAAAAGTGTCTCTGGTTCGTAGTTTTTTGTTGATTTTAAAGACTTCTTAAGCTCCCACTGTGTCTGGCAGCACACTAAAAAGGGACTCAAACGTGCAGGCAGATGTAGGCTCCGTCCTCAGGAAGCTCACAATCTAGAAAGGGAAGCCAAGAACCAACATATCAAACTCGCAGTCAAGACCCTTAGGAAGATTTACTTCAGCGTATGGAGACGTGAAAGCAGGGCTCTCCTGCAGGGAAGGTCTGGGGAGGAATGTAAATCTGTTTGCTTATTGCCAAAGAATGCTTCCCTTGGAAACTAGAGAGTGCCTCAGACTTAGCCCCAGTGATAAAGTGCCTCTAAACTGGGTCAGGGACAAAAACAAAAGACAGAGGATACCGTAAATAAGGAACTTAAAGGGCAGAAGGTGTCAGACCAAGTATTAAAGACTCAGCAAGGGAGAGTGAACTGGGAATTGAATGAATTCATGAGAGGTTTTGAAGACTTTCAATTTCAATCAATCGTTTCCCTTTTTAATAATTTCAGTAATTTTCTCTTTTTCCTAGCATATTATAACAACTTCAGAATTCATTTCTTCTTCATCATTCAACTTCATTGTCTCCTCAGTCTTTTCTGTCCTCTGCAGTGTTACAAGGCTGATTTCTAAAGTAAACACTTGATCATGTTACTTTCAAGTCTCAAAAATTCCACTGGAAAAGTCAAATTTAGATACATTCTAAGTCATTTTAACTGAAATCTGTGTTACCAAGTCCTCCATGTGATTCTGCGAAATTCTAAGATTTGTCAACTATTCTCATATGACTGATTTCTCCTACCGCAGAAACACAATTGACTCTGAAACAACACAAATTTGAACTTTGTGGGTCCAGTCATATATGGACAGATTTACAGTCCCTCCACTTCCTCCTCCCCCTCAATCCACTCAATAAGAAGATCCTCTTCTGATTTTATTAATAACATTTCTTTTCATTTGTGTACTTTACTGTAAAAACAGAGCATGTTATACAAAATATGTGTTAATCAACTGTGTGTGTTCTCAGTAAGACTTCGGTGATCATCAAGTTATTAGTAGTCAAGTTTTGGGGGAGTCAAGTTATAGAGGATTTTAGGCTACTTGAGCCATCAGGACTCTTGACCCCTGTGTTGTTCAAAGGTTAACTGTATATTCTCCCATGGCAAGAACCTTCCCTATTAATCCTAGGAGTCTCTCAGCTCAAGACCAGCACATGGCAAGTGTTCTAGAAAACATGGAAAGATAACATGCATCAAAAGCTGCTTCTCAAGTGGAACACTCATGCTGTAGGAGTTAGGGCATATTTGGTATTTTATTGTGTTTATTTAGAGCTTATTGGGTGAGATAAAATGAACACAAGTGGCAAGTGAGACTGTTAAGAGGAAAAATTCACCCCCTAATGGTTTTACAGATTCCACCCTCATCTCATACAGCAGAGATCTCAGGTACCAAGGACTACAAGTACCAGCACGCCATGAACTGGACTTTTTGAGCAGGAAAGCTAGTATATAAGCAACCAAGGGTAGAGTTGAGTGGTTAGGTGGACTCATATAACACAGAAAGAAGGCTGGTCCATGTTCTTGCTTCTGTGACCCAACTCGTACTCTGGAACTGTTAGGAGGGGACTTGGAGGAGGCAAGTGGGGAAGGGGCATGCAGAGACACTTGGAAGAGAGATTTGAAGGAGACATGTGGGTGAGAGGCACATAGGGGATTCCGCTCCTGGTCCTGGGCTGAAACAATAGCAGCCATTATTTTTATGTGTCATATTTTGAATTTTAACTCTCTCCTTCTGTACCAGCTTTCTGGGAACTGTATACCCATTTTTTTGTGGTTTCCGGTCAGAAGGTACTTTTGACTTGTGGCAAGATTTTGGCTCTCAGTGTCCCTTCTTCCAACTAAGCTTATTTGTCTGGGCATTTGGTCATGAGAGATGAGGGGAGGGATGGGTAATTTTTGGAGTTTTATTAGTAATATCCTTTCTCTCTCTCTCTCTCTCTCTCCCCCCACCCCATTCCCTCCACACAAACTCTATTAGAAATCTTTCACACTAAGAACTTGCTTCTTTTGCCTTTGTGCACACAGGTGGAAAAATCCCTTTTGGAGCATGGGCCCCTTAATAGTTTGCAATCCCTGAGTACCCCTCCGTCATATATTGACAAAACCAATAAGGGCTAGCCTGTGGGGTGCAGCAAAGTGTAGACAAGGAGAGGAGTCCACGGGTGGCCTAATTATATGTTCTTATACAATTAAGCACTTCCTTTATGGTGTTTGTTTTATTCCTTATCTGTCCAGGAGTAAGTGGCCAGCAAACCCAGAGGAGGAGGAAGAATCTGAGGAGGAGGAAGAGAGGGAAGTGGAGAAGGGTAAGGAGGAGGAGGAGGGACAAGAGAAGGAAGAGGAGCAGATGGCAAAAACAATGCTATTACTCCTCATGATAATAATGGCTACTGTTTATCGAGGAGTTCTTATGCATCATGCACTATTCTAAGCAGTTCATATGTTTGTTTATTTACTCCTTATAACAATCCAATAATGTATATCAGGAAGAATTTAAAATCAATTTGGGGGCCTCCCTGGTGGTGCAAGGGGTTAAGCACCACACTATGAAGCAATCCACAGCCTCTGCAGCAAGAGTTCGATCCCCGGCTGGCCAGGGCGGGGCAGACCTCTTCTGTCTCACCCGCTGCTCCCCTCAACAGTGTATTTCAGTCAGTCTGCCTGTTCTGTTCCCCACTCTGTCTCTGGTGGAATCTCTCACCCCCCGCATCTCTGGCCTGTACCCCAGCTCTTGTATGCATAAATAAATAAATCTTAAAAAAAATCAATTTGGAAGTTCTTGACATATGCTAGGTGACCCAAGAGATAGGTATTACCATGAGATAATGTCATTAATCAGTTTTGTACAGGTAAGAAGTGAGAACTTGGGGAAGATGATTTGACATGAATTGAACCTGATTTGATGTGAATCAGGTTCCAGTCAGGTTGGAACCGCCCCCACCCCAGGGTGCTAAGGGCCTTTAGAAGGGAGAGTTAGGAATCCGGGGTGTGATGTGCACAGTGAAAAATGGGATTTTAGACCAGGAGGAGAAATTCTTGATGTTTTCGGCAGTATCCTTCTTTCTAGCTGGTTGCTGCCCTTCATTTGACCTTCTGAAAGCTTTCTCACTCTGAGATGAGCTCACTTTCTCACCCACGTGAAGATCTCTCTTTCTTCTTTATTCATTCTGCTTTCCCAGGCTCCCCCCATCCTCCTGCCCCCACAGAAATCCCGGATGCCTCTATGGATCTCGTCACCTTGGCCTCTCTTGCACCTGGCCTGTGTGGCCTGTCCAATTTTGAGGGCTCTCCTCCATCCCCCTACACTCTTTCTATTTCCTGCTTTTCTTCATCACATAGGTAAGGAACACCCAGATGCTTTAGCTCTTCTTCCAGCTAGATTTTAAAAACAGATGCACAGAAAGTTATAGTTCAGTGTGACCCCGCCAAGCCAGTGCTTTGGGGGATTCAGAGCCACTAAGTTTTATGCCATCTCTGACTTACTGTGTGACCTTGGGGCCAGTCACTTGCCCTCTCTGTGTCCCAGTACCCCGCCGAGGGATCATAATATCTACCGCCAAGCAGTGCTTGGAGCATGCATGAATTATTATCTTGAACGCCCTCTGAGCTTCTGGGACAAAGGTGCTGTGTTAATACACAGTATCCCTCTTCTTCTTCTTCTCATTAGTATTATTCAAACCCAGATGGCATTATTATTGTTGTTGATTGACAGCCCCGCATAGCCCCATTCACGGGTGTCAGAGAGCCAGGCGGTAGTTAACACAAGCAAAAACCATGTTTAAAACAAAGCCCGAGGAACCCTCCAATAGGGTGTGTCGTGGGCTGCTATTAAAGCCGGAGCAGCTGCGGTGGCAACACGGAGGGACAGAGCAAGGAAATGCACCCCGGAGCACAAAGAGGGGAAAGTGGGTCTTGACACTGATCATATAATCGTGCTGGGCTTTTATAGACACTGGGAGGCCTCAAACAGAATAAATGCTTGAACTTTATCCACGGTTTACAGGCAGCGGCTGTAAAGGTCTTTGTTGCTGTGGCTGCCATGTTAATGACCCAGCTTGGGGTGCTGCCGCCGCCGGCCGCTTCTTCCAAAGAAAACAAATCAAAGTGAGTAACTTGATGTCCAGCAATGAGTTTTCCATTATATAAAAATAAGTATAAATCTTTCCCAGTTGGGCAGCCGTGCCGCGACGTCGGAGGCTGGTAAAGGGTCAAGGTAGCTAGACACATTGAACCCCTGAACCAGCACATCAAAAAGAGGCTCCTTCTCTTTGTTAATTGCAAAATAAACAGATAAAAATAAACCTTGGTGCCCAGGGTCTGGGGATAGTGTTTGCACCAGAGGAGAGGGGATTGGAGACGGCTGGGAGGGGGAAAGGACTCCCTGGGTCTGTTTCTCCATTACCTCTTCCCCGGCCCACGCTGATAAAACCCCATGAGTCACTGACCCTGGAAGAGCAGAGACATTCATCTTTGTGGCCAGGCGTACTTTGCAGCATTAGAGAAGTTGAGTCAAAGTGGTATCTTTGGTAGGTGCAATTTAGTGCCTTGGAGGTTTTCAGAAGCGATTGTCCATAAATATCCTTACGGAGCCTGGAGGCTTTGGTAGCCTCAGGCAGCTGGAAAGTGGGGGCAGCCTGCCTTTGGGGAGGGAGTTGGACAAAAGTTTGAATAACGGGAACTCCTAGATGATGGAAAAATGGGTGAATTGGGGCAGCTGGGTTGAGGAGGGACTGAGCATATGAAATTAGTAGGATGGCTATAGAGGGGGCAAGTGGGGACTGGAGCAAGAGAAAAGACTGGGGAGCTTGTTGGTTGTGGAGGGGGACGTTTGGGGGTGCAGTGAAGGCAGCGACAGGGATGGAATATCAATGCAAAGCAGTTAGATATCTGGAGGCCAAGGAGTGAGGTCCTGGGTGTGGGGAAGATTCCTAAGTGATGCTAGTGATAGAGTCTGAGGGTCTGAGACTATGTTTCCTTCCCCTCACCTACTTTTGCTTCAGATGCAGCTGGAAAAATAAAAACAAAACCAATGTATTACTTAAATGTGAAAAATTTTCCCCTTAAAAATTAAGTTACCGGGCCTCCCTGGTGGCGCAAGGGGTTAAGACACAACCTGTGAAGCTGTCCGCAGCCACTGCAGCACAGAGTTCGACCCCCAACCAGGGAGGAGACCCACATGGCACAGCAGACCTCTCCTGCCACGCCCGCTGCTCCCCTCAGCAGTGTATTTCATCAGTCTGCCTGTTCTGCTCCCCATTCTGGCTCTGGTAAATTCTCTCACCCTCCACACCTCTAGCCTGTACCCCAGTTCTTGTATGCGTGAATAAAAATAAATCTTTAAAAAAAAATTAAGTTACCACCGCAGCAAAAGTAAGTATGCTTCTTTTATCCAAACACTTTATTTTCTCATAGTTCTTTTCTTACCAAACCACTTATTCTCACTGGAATCTTCTACACCTCCTCTTTTTTGCCACCAATTGAGTGTCCACCTATCCATTCATTCACTCAATCAACATCATCCATTCCTTCCTCCCAGAACCCATCCAAGGTGTTCTAGATGCTTGCAAAGGAGGGTCTCTGTCCTGAAGTCGTTTTCCTAGCACCAGAGACAGACTGTGTTAAGTACTAACACAGAAGCGAGCGCAGGCATGGTGTGTCATCCTTGGCGTGGGGTATTTAGGAGACTGTGCTATCAGCGAATGAGTATGTGGGGGATGGGGCGTTGGCAACAATGGGAAAGCGTTCAAAAAGGGAATGGAGCGCTGAAATGTAGAAACCAAATTGGAATGACATGGAGAAGGAAAGAATTGGACATAAAGAGGAAAGTCCATGTTCAAAGGCATGGAAGTAGGACTGATGAAAGAGAAAGGACGGAGTGAGAGCCACAGCTAAAGCCATGCAGGACAGCCAGGCCTGCTCTGGGATGACATGTTGTCTAAAGGGGTTGGAACAGAGACTGTGACAGGGAGGAGGCTGAGAGGCAACAGGGGTCACATTACAGAGGACTTGCCTGTGACGATGAGTTCGGGCCTGACCCTCTAGGAACAGGGAACCACCAGAAGCCTTAGCGTGCAGAGCAGAGTGGAAGAGGGACAAGACCAGATCAAAGAGAGGTCTCCAAGCTGCGAGATGAATAGATTCATGGGAGGGGTGTAGGGTGGAGGGGTGGTTGAATGGGATGTTGTCATCTCAGCACAAGAGACTGCCTGGCCTGAGCAAAGGAGGAAAGAAGAATATTTTAAAAGGTAGATTCATCTAAAGAGAAAGGCACAGGAAAGCAAGGAGAGGAATCTAGCAAGTTTAAATAACTCCCTTCCTCCAGTTTGCTCCTTCCAGACCTCACTACAAACTCCTCTCCTTCAAATTCCCTCTTTTTGTGTCTCTGATTTCATTCATACCTTGCTCTCACATAGATAGATCACCATGCTCAGTGTCTCATCTCTCTTATCTAGATTCCTTTTCTTCCCCATCTCATTTTTTACCTTCTTTTTTCTCTCCTTTTCCCCAAGTCCATGCTTCCATGCTGTTCCCGGTCTGACATCACGATGGGGGCTGGGACTTGTTTCGGGTTATAGGAAAACAAAGGGCTTCTTGCCTCTGGCCTCAAGGGCTTCGGCAGAAGGAGCCGAAGATTCCCCCCCTCCTCCGCAACCCCCCCCCCGCCCCCTGCAGGTGGAGGGGGTGGGGTTGGACTGGGGAGGAGAGAAACCCAAAGAGATCAGATCCAGCTCATTATCCATTGGCAACAGATAGAAGGTGATCCCTGGAGATTTCCACATTCTGTAGTCCTAAATTTGTTTTTTGTTTGTTTGTTTGTTTTAGTATGGGGGAGAACTCCATTCCCAAGTGGACAAGAGGAAATCTGCTCTGCCTGCTCCCCAGTCCTGCATCCTCCCAGGAGGGGGTATAGACTCCAGAGCCCACACTCTTGGGGAAAGCCAAAGGGAACCATGAGGAGGCCACAGTCTAAGGATCACCTGCCAGCGTCTTACCTGCTACTTACGCCCATTACCTTTTGTCCAGTCCTCCCACCAGGCTGTGGCGACTATGATTACAGCTCCACTTTAGAGATGACTAAACTGGGGCATCAGGGGGGCTGAGTCAGGCCCTAGCTGCATGGATCCTTAGCCTCCAACCTTCCCGCTCCACCAAGTGCCCTGGTAAGCTAACACCACATAGACAGAAAAGTCAAATAATAATCATCTTCATCAGCCTGACATAAACTAAAAATGCTTCCCACAGAATGTTGATACTTTTATCCAGATGAACTATCTGGTACCCCTCAAAAGGTGTATGTTCATTGAAGACAGCATCAAGTAAAATTTTCATTCATCTGTCTTTTAACCCTTTCCTAAGAGAAGAACTCCGGGGAACCCATATTAGGTGGGATACACGACACTTGTTTCTCAGGACATCAGAAGGGATAGACGTTCTAGAAGAAATCGTCTACCTACTGCAGAGATGGGGCCAGAAGCAGACTGGATGGGCAATAGCTAGAGATGGAAACAATGCAGAGGGTGAGTTAAGAAAACTGGAGTGAAGTGCTGAGCAACAGAGGTGTGAGAGGAGGTGGGTGTGAGCAGAGTCCTGTTTGGAAGGTCAGTGTTTTGGCATCTGGGCTTCTGAATGGACTTAGCTGTGGTGGGAGAACACAGGAAAGGTCTTGCTTCATTTCGCCGGGAGGACTGGGCACCGTTCTCCTCAACACACAATCAGTGACTTAGCTTTTAAGAATACATTAGAGGGCCTCCCCGGTGACGCAGCGGTTGAGCGCTGGGTTGCGAAGCTGCCCACAGCCTCTGCAGCACCGGTTCGATCCCTGGCTGCTCCCTGGCCACTGGAGGAGGGTCCCACATAGCGTGCAGACCTTTCCTGCCGCCCACTGCTCCCCTCAGCAGTGTACTTCGTCAGTCTGCCTGTTCTGCTCCCCGCTCTGGCTCTGGTGAATTCTCTCACCCTCCTGTGCTTCTGACTGTACCCAGTGCTTGCATAAATAAATAAATAAATCTTAAAAAAAAAAAAAAAAAAGAATACATTAGAGGTGACGAATGGGGAGCAAGGGATTCTGGAAATCTGAATAATTTTCCTAGAGCCCACCTCAGACTTAAGCTTTTCTGTTGGGTGAAATTAGTTTGGAAACTCAAGTAAAAGGCCTGTGAGACCAAAGACTCACTATGGCTGCCTTTGTCACTCAGAGTGGGCACTGAAAACATTTTTGTATGCCTGATGACTGCTGTATGGGAAGGAGGCAGAAAGGATTGAGGCAGGGAGGGGATATTTGGAAAATGTTCTAATGTGGCTTAAACGAGAGGGATATTTTTGCATGAATGGTGTGAGAGGGAGACCTGGATGATGTTGTCATGGAGCTTCATGGCACCAGGATAGTGCCTGTCAAAGGCCATGGCCTCACACCTTTCTCCATGAGGCCTCCCACATCTGGAGGTGAGAGATCGAAGCCCACTGAGTATCAGAAAACCTGAGACTTGGTGGGACATGATTCATGGTGCATCCAAAATATGATTTCTTGAAATGATCGCTATATCTGTTCCTTTCCTGTTTCCCCCTGTGAGAATCTCACAGTTGTGACCTAAGAACTAAGAACAGTCACAAACGCACAATAGGCACATCCTAGACTACACAGAACTTATACAAAGACAATGAAGGGGGCATTGCAAGAGGAGATTTTTTTCTTAAAGATTTATTTATTTATGCATACAAGAGCTGGGGTACAGGCCAGAGTTATGGGGGGTGAGAGGATTCACCAGAGACAAAGCAGGGAACAGAACAGGCAGATTGACTGAAATACACTGCTGAGAGGAGCAGTGGGGGAGACAGGAGAGGTCTGCTGCACCCTGTGTGTCACCTCCCTGGGGGGATTGATCTCATGCTGTGGAGGCCACAGATAGCTTCATAGTGCTGTGCTTAACCCCTTGCACCACCAGGGAGACCCCTGCAAGAGGAGTTTTCAGAGGGGCTGGCCTCTTCTCTACCCCTCATCCCAGGAGCCCCCTTAGCACAAAGTTGCTTGGCCAATACAGTGGCTTGGTAAAAACTAGAAAAACCCTTCTTTCCTCTGGAGGAATGGTTCTGTGTGCAGGGTGCACAGCTTGAGGGGGCAGGGAGTGAAGAATGAGTTTACAATCTCACTCATCCCCTTGGCTTCAAGTTCCATGTTGAGAATAATCTATACAATCATCGATGGCAGTTCCATTGTTGTGGGGCCTCTCAGACCACCATGTGAATTCCATTTTAGATGATTGGATGAAAGTATCATCGCTTGCTTCATTAGACCCTCCTGGATATTGAGCACCCAGCCCCTCCCTACCAGTTATCCCTGGCCACCCTTTACCTAATGACAAGGAACAGAGGCGGAGACAGGAGGGGAGCCCCCAGGCAGAGAGCTGAGATTGTTGGAGGATCCCCAAGGGTTGGGATGTGTGTGAGGGGTGGTGGTGGTGGTGGGAGACTCTGGCTTATGGAAGGACCTAGAAGAGGAGAGGGTGGAAGTAGTGTCGTGAGATTGAAGGTTGGCAGGGACAGGCCACATTCACCCATTTCTTTTTCATCATTTTAATGTGGTCACTAGAAACTTTAAAATTGCCTACGTGGCCTGCACTGTATTTCCACTGGACAGCTGCTCCAGAACACAGATGTTTACAAATGTGCTTTGCAACACCTTGGTGGTGGTTGTGGGGTAACAAAGACCTAAAGAGGTAGGTTCCTCTATTTCTGAATCATACCAGTGCTGCAAACCAATAGAGCCTTAATAAAAGGAATTATAAATGAAAGAAACTGAACGTATCACAATTGAACTGTGACTGGTACATTTTTTTAAGGCACAACTTTCGTTCTCTTAGTGACTGATATTTTTCTCCTCTTCAAAAATTCTTAGTTGCTTAGCACAAAAGATCAACAATAAACCAGAGATATGTCCAGTTATTTTTCCTGTAAATAAAAAGCCCCACATCACTGACCCTTACCCCCTTCTCTGGAATATGCCATGATCTGTCAAGTATAGCAAGATAGTTGGTTTTTCAAGTAGCAAAGACAATTTGTCAACTTTGAATCCTTTCTGTAAATATGGAAGTTGACTTGGAATGCTACATTATCTAGACTCCAAGTCCTTTCTGAGACTCTACTTTGGGTTCAAAGTGTGCATCTATAGAAAATACTGCATGGAGCAGTGTGAGTAATTAATTTTCTGTTAAATGATGTTCAATAAATAAAGCTTTGAGCTCCAATTAGGAACATGGGGAAAATAGAGATTTGGAGAAAATTTTAGCTTTTTTTTTTTTTTTTGTTTTGTTTTGTTTTGTTGCTGAATCTCTAGGGAGATTTCTTACGTAAGTTTCATTTCAGGTTTCCAGAAATCTGTGATGACTACTGGGGTTAAGAAGCAAAGTTCTGAAGCTAAATGAGATGATAACTTCACAGTTGCTGTCTAATTTTCTTATGCATGGTTTTAAAACATCATTATTTGTCCAGCACATCCCCTGTGGAGGACAGAACAAACCCTGCCATGATGATAACTGGACCAGGGAAGTGTGGCTTGTGGAGGAGGAGACCACACTGACTGGGTCTTTAGGGGAGGGGGTGCAGCCAGGAAGGGGGTGTTAGGCAGGCGCCAGAGGAGGCTGTGGTTTTAGGGGATTTTTCTGTTTGTTTGTTTAATTACTTGTTAGAATGGATTTAGTGTCTCTCCCCTGAAGAGATACAGATTTGAGATGAATGTTAGATATTTTTAAGAACAAAAATGCTACTCAGTTGAATTTCTGTTTTTGCCATTGCTGTGCAACTGAGCTGGAGGAAAAGAAAGCATAAGTAACCCCCATCAGACTGAAGCTCTTTCTGTTTCTTCCATGTCACAGAGCCCTCATTCTGTTCTGGAGGGAGAAATAGTATCCTGAAGGATTCCAGAAAAGTTGGACAATTAGGTAAATATTTTTGCTCAAAATATCATGCCATTTAGTACCATTTTCCTTGACAAATGATCTTCTCCTTGTCAAAAAGGGATCAAAAACCTGTACCCCTGGTCCTGAGGTAGCATTATAATGAATGAAAAGCTACAGTTGGATTTTTATAGATGTTAAAGCCTCTACTAACCATACTAGAGTTTAAAGTAATTAAATCAAATATTTAAATTTTCTCAAAAGAAACAATAGAACTCATCTAACCTCTCCTCTCCTCTTTTGAAAAGAATACTGTGAAATTGAGGAAGGAAATGAGACCGTTTGGCCCTAATCATCCTGCCTTGAATAGTAAGAGACACACTTTTATAAAAGGTTTATTGGACTAACTTAATTGGCTTCATGCAGAATTAGATTGACAGCCATGATATAAGACAAAATTCACGGAAAAACTGTGTCCACTGCTTTCCCCTTATTTCTGAAAACACTACATAAATATAATACATCACAGTTGCTCAGTGCAGACACTTAGATAAACAATAACTGACCATGGAACTAGCACCATGGCAGTAAAACACTTGTGTGGGTGTTTACTCAGTCTTGCACACGGTGTGAGTTGTTCATTCATTCCCTCAAGTCACATGTATTGAGTACATTGCAGAGAGGAGAAATAAATAACTCAGCCTGTAGGATCTGGAGCCGACTTCCCAGTTGAAATGATTTTTGATCAAGGTTTTGGAGATTGAAGGTATGACCAGAGAGCCATCTTGACAGAAAACAGCATGTGCACAAATACAGAATAACAGGAGCTCGTGGCATGTCTCCAGGGAGTGGTAGGTAATGTTATGTGAGTGGAACCCAAGTAGGCAGCAGAATGGGAAGTAGATCTTAACTACTCTTGAATGCCAGCATAAGGAAGGAGTTTATATTTTAAATTTTAGGGGGGAAATTATATAAAATGGACCCCCAACTGAGTTGGTGCTCTTGAATTTTATACCTCTATCTGTTCCCTGTCCCTGTGCCCTAAGTCACAAAGCAGTGAAAGGCTAAGCATAAAAAGAAAAGTAAAGAAAAAAGGAAGAAAATATAGTCAAGCTCAAAATCAAGAAAAAGTATCTTTACTTTAGAAGTCACTTGAAAGCAGGCCTCCCTGGTGGCACAAGGAGTTAAGACGCAACCTATGAAGCTGTCAGCAGCCACTGCAGCACAAGTTTGATCCCCGGCCAGAGAGTTACCCACAGGGCACAGCAGACCTCATCTGACTCGCCTGCTGCTTCCCTTACCAGTGTATTTCAGTCAATCCATCTGTTCTGCTCCCCACTCTGTCTCTGGTGAATCCTCTCGCTCCCCACACCTCTGGCCTGTACCCCAGTTCTTGTATGCATAAATAGATAAATCTTTTTTTAAAAAAAGAAATTACTTGAAAGCAGGGAGCCATGGACTCGCAAGGCTCTGGGCCCAAATCAGGTAGTAATGGAAAGGTGTCTGGACAGCTCCTCTAGGGTAACAGAGACTAAGTGTCTATGTAAAAGATGATCAAAGCAGGCAAAGTCTGAGGACAGGGTCTGACTCTCTTAGAAGCTGTGGGACTAGCGAGGTGAGAGATCTGGGCTCCATCTGCCCAGCCAGGAACCACCCCAAATTCTGTGATTAACCCTGTAAATACTCTCATTATCACCGTGGGGCTGGGGTGCCAGAAAATCTTCAAAACCTGGCTGTGGAAGAGCATGCAGAATGCTGGCTGGAAGCAACCACAAGCTTTCTCAATTGGGTGCAACGGAGAGCAAACTAAGCAAAACAAAGAAAGCAAAAGGCCTCCCACCAAAAGGAGCTTGCAAACTTTCCAAAATCTAAGTAGAAAATGAGTGCTAAGAAACTCAAAATATCAACAAGTCACTCTGCCTAAAAATAATTTTGTGAAACAGTGTGACAAAGGCTAAATGGTAAGTTTAAGATGATGAAAGAAGTGAAAAAGGAATTAGACCATTGAGAATGAACAAAAATTGTGAAACAAAACAGAGAAGTTGAACAAGAAAGGTATCAATTATTTTCGGCTACATGACAAACAACCCCAAAACTTAGTGACTTAAAAAAAAAAAAAGTATCAGGGCCTCCCCGGTGGTGCAGCGGTTGAGCGCCGGGCTGCGAAGCTGCCCGCAGCCTCTGCAGCGCCAGTTCGATCCCCAGCCATTGGCAAGGGTCCCACATGGCACGCAGACCTCTCCTGCCGCGCCCACTGCTCCCCTCAGCAGTGTACTTCAGTTCTTCTGGCTGTTCTGCTCTCCGCTCTGGCTCTGGTGAATTCTCTCACCCTCCCGCGCTTCTGACTGTAAACAGTGCTTGTATAAATCAATCAATCAATCAATCAATCAATCAATCAATCTTTTTTTTTTTTTTTAAAGTATTATTTCTTATGATCCTGTGTTGACTGCGTGGTTTTTCTGAGCTGAGCTGACTTGACTCAAGCTAAATGGTCCAACTGGTCTCAGTTTATACCAGGGTCCTAGCTGGTATCAGTGGACAGTCAGGGTCTCTTTTTGTGGTCTTTCATACTCCAGAAGGTCAGTCCAGGCTTGTTGACATAGGGGCTTCCTGAGTCCAAAAAGGTAATCCCCAATGCACGAGCACTTCTCTGCCTCTGGTTGAATCATATTTGCAAACATTCACTATCCAAAGCGAGTCACACAGACAAGACCAGTTAAGGCGGAGAAAGAGATTCCAGAGAGAGTCAGGGAGAGCAGCAGAGTCACACTTCATGCAAAGAAGTGTGCATGTTGGATGGAGCAAATTCATGGCCATTTTGCAAACCACCCCTTGTAGAGATAGAAAATCTTCTATTAGAAATCTTGGAATTTGGGCCTCCCCGGTGGTGCAGCGGTTGAGCACTGGGCTGTGAAGCTGCCTGCAGCCTCTGCAGTGCCGGTTTGATCCCCAGCTGCTCCCCAGCCACCGGCGAGGGTCCTACATGGAGCGACAGACCTCTCCTGCCGTGCCCGCTGCTCCCCTCAGCAGTGTACTTAGTCAGTCTGCCTGTTGTGCTCCCCGCTCTGGCTCTGGTGAATTCTCTCACCCTCCCTCGCTTCTGACTGTACTCAGTGCTTGTATAAATAAATAAATAAATCTTAAAAAACAAATAAAAATCTTGTAACTTAAAAATATATTCTTGAAAGAAGAAACTCAGTATACAAGATAAACTCTCAACTGGGCACATTTTCGAAGATAATTAGCAAACTGGAAGACAGTAGTATAGTGCTGACAAATTCACCGAGGTCTAGTACAAAGAAACAAAGAAATATAAACACTGAAAGAGCAGAATAGTCAGAAGACATGGAGATAAACCAAGAGACTCCAACATAACTCTATTTGAGTTCCAGAAAAAGGTAAAGAGATGGGAAGGTACGTCGGAGAAGGAATTTTTTTTTGAAAGATAGTGCTCTAGAATTAAAGAGAACCCAGATCAAAAGTGCACTTTAAGTTCCTAGTAGGATAAGGTATACTTGCACCACAGGGAAATGGCATGACATTATCAATGAAAATAATTTTAAGAGATCAGAAAAGAAAAATTCATTACTTAAAAAAGATTAACAATTAGACTGAAGCTTCACCTTAAATGTTCATCAGTAATAGAAACCAAGAGGATAATGGGATCATATTAAAGTGTTAAGGGAAATTTATATTCCTAAATTTATATTTTGCAAACTCTCATTGAAGAATAAGGTATAAAATAAAGATATTTCAGAAAAGGAAGAGGCTAAATATCTTACTATCAATTAATTCTCACTACATTTATTGTAAGTTGCATTTTCTTAAGGGAAAAAAATGGAAGAAAATAATGGAATGCACAAAATTTAACAAAATATGCTACTAAATATAGGGTCTCCCTGCTGGTGCAGGGGTTAAAGACACTGTGCTATCAAGCTATTGTCAGCCACTGCAACTTGTGTTCGATCCCTGGCCAAGGAGAGGTTAGCTCCCTGACCAGGGATATAACTCATGTTGTGGTGGCTGGCAATAATAGCTTGACAGCACTGTGTCTTTAACCCCTATGCCACCAGGGAGGCCCCAGGAAAGGTTTCTTTAAAAAAAAAAAAAAAGATTTATTTATTTATGCACACAAGAACAACTGGGGTATAGGCCAGAAGTGTGTGTGTGGGGGGGTAGTGGGGTGAGAGGATTCACCAGAAAGAGAGTAGGGAGCAGAACAGGCAGATTGACTGAAATACACTGCTGAGGGGAGCAGCAGGTGAGACAGGAGACATCTGCTGTGCCATGTGGGTTGCTCCCCGGCTGGCTGGGAATCGAACTCGTGCTGCGGAGGCTGCAGATAGCTTCATAGGTTATGTCTTAAGCCCTTGCGCCACCAGGGAGGACAGGAGAGGTTTCTTTTAAGCTTAAATTTTTTCTTTGAAAAACATGTAGGAGTGATTTAAAATGCCCTCCTAAATAAGTTTTGGTTGGGTTCAAGAGTAAATTACATACAGTGGAAAGTTAAAAATGTTTTAAACTAATAGAACAACAGAATAGTAAATTCTATGAAATGCTTTTTCTTCATCTGTGGAGAAATGCTTGCCTTTATCATTAAGATGGAGGAACAGCAGGGTGATGGAGCCTGCTGTCTGATTCTGGAGTGCACTACTGAACTGGCCACCTCTAGATATCTTGAGCATGAAGAGTACATTTCTATCCTATTTAGTCCACCGCTATATAATCCTTTGAGTTTTTTACAGCCAAGTCTGTAAAAAAGTCACTTAATGAAGACTTCTTCTAAAGATATGTTATGAAAGTCCACATATGAGCAAAGCAATGTGATGGGGTCCTTGGAGGGGATCATGCAGAGACCCTGAAGGTGAAACTTATTAAGAGTCAGGAAGAAACAGAGCAACTCACTATCACTGTTTCTTTTTACTAATGTGCAAGAAGTCTTGGCTACTATAATAAGATAAAGAAAATAAGAATAGATGCAAGAATTTAAAAGCAAACGGAAAACTGCCCTTATTTGCAGATGATATGATACTCTGTAAGAAATGTTATAATCTTTTGAAATCACTAAGAGCAATATAAGCTGGATAGAAAGCCAATGAACAAATCACTAGTAATTAAAAACTTACTGGAAATGTAATTAAAAATGGAAATGTAATTTAAAAATGTCTGCCTCAAAACAGGGGCGGGAAGAGCACCAGGGACTATGATGACGGATAGTGAATGGTGGGAAAACTATAGAGACTACACTGAAAGCAAGAAATCAAATACTACCCCAACATTAACAAAGATGTAAGAGAGTAAATAAACAAGTAAATAATTAACTAATTGAATGTCTGCCTCATAAAAATTCATTAGTTACTTGTGAAGAAAGGGATGACATGTTATTGAAGGAAATGACAAATGACCTGATATGTTAATCAGTATTCTTTGACACACAAGTAAAAGATGCCCAACTAGAGGTGTGTTAAATATTAGAATATTTATGATTCAGCATAACAAGAAGTGCAGCAAAGGCTCATTCAGCAACTCAAAGATGCCATCAAGCACTTGGCATCATCTCCAGTAGGCTTGACCCTCAGGCTTGCCTTCCAGGGTAGCAGTTTCGCTCTCTTAGCTACAATCTAAGTGTATCCCTCTTCACACAACCCTTTTCAGAAGGCAGTGAAAGAAACTTCCCTTCAGGGCCTCGTTGGTGGTACAAGGGGTTAAGGTGCAGCACGTTGAAGCTATCTGCAGCATGAGTTCGATCCCCAGCCAGGGAGGTGATCCATATGGCACAGTAGACCTCTCCTGCCTTGCTTTGCTGCTCCCCTCAGCAGTGTATTTCAGTCAATCTGCCTGTTCTGCTCCCCACGCTCTCTGATGGATCCTCTCACCCACCATACCTCTGGCCTGTACCCCAGTTCTTGTATGCATAAATAAATCTTTAAAGGAAAAAGAAGGAATTCTCCATTCATATGGTCATTTTTATCACAAAGCTTTCCTCATAAAGCTTCATTCATGTCCCATGGCCCAGGACTGAGTTCTGTGTCCCCACCTGGCTGGGGGAGGCTGGGACGCGCCTCACACTCCAGCCTCTGCCACAGGAGGCACGCCCACCAGCAAGAAAGGGGTAGGTTGCTGATGGGGAGGCAATCGACAGACCCTGCCACATCCCAATAAATGGAGGCAAAGACCCAATATCATTAGGCTGTCAGCTCTCCCCAATTTAAATTGGGGAGAATTCAGAGCAATGAAATGAATTCAGAGCAATCAAATGAAAATGAGTTCTTTTTTTTTCAAGGCACTTGAAAAGCTCATCCTAAAATTAATATGGAAGAACAAAAGGCAAGAATTGCTGAGACAATTTTGGAGGGAAAAAAAAATTAGGGGCACTTAGTCTACCAGAGATCAAAACACCTTACAAAGCCGTAATAGTTAAGATGGAATTGCTTCGATACAAGAACTGTAGGCCAGTAGAAGATGGTGAGCCCAGACGCAGGCCCATGCATCTTGGGAATTTGATCTAGGACAGAGGAGGCTTTGTTTCACCCCTTAGGGCATTGTTTCTCAAACAATAAGGACAGCAATAACAAAAAAATCTGTGGTTCCCCTTGATAAAAATAGAGATCTCATGTCTTCCCCTGGACCCTCAAAATAACAGCTTGTCCTGAAAGGATTGAGAATTACAGCTAGAGTAATTCTGCATATCTCCACCAAGCAGAAATGTACCTATGAGTCAACAGCTTTAATTTTTCTTTTCAAATAATGTATGTTCTACTACTTCCCTCCTTAGACCCTGAAATGTGCAGCCCTTGCTTACCCCAGTCCTCTCCCAATTGGGTTTAGAGTCCCTCAGGGAGGCAATGGGAAACTAAAGAATTTAAATAGGGGCTGGCATGATCAGATCTACATTTTAGAAGACTCTTGGGCTGCAAGAGGATGGGGATATAAAATAAGAAAAACATCTATTCCCTCCTCAAAGGAGTTTAAGAATCTAGCCCTGAGATACTAAAAACACACAGTCTCAGGGACTAAGGTCCACCATCTGGCAGCCCTTGAAAGAGTTCACCCACAGGGACTCGTACCAGAACAGCGGGCTCATGGAAAGTGCCAGAAAATTAGAGCTGGAGAACTGGGCTCTGTCACTTTTTAGCACTCTGGGTTTCCATTTTCTCTCCTTTAAAGTGGCCTGAGGGTACCTGTGCCACAGAGCTGTTACAAGAATTAAATTAGAAGGTATTTGTACAAAGTTCTTTGCTGGCCAGACAATGCTGTCTAGATGCGAGCGCATTCAGAGCAGAAAGACAGATTGAGCTACACCACTTACTCCAGCAGGAAAATTAAGGCTGTGGACTTCTTTGCTCCTTCCTGCTGTAAATTCTTCATGTGAACAAGGTCAAAGGTGAGCAGTTTTATAACTCAGAAAGAAACACCAAATCTTCCAGTGGGAAGGAATCTTTGAGGCTATTATTTCAGTCTCCCACTCAGTGGAGGAATTCTCTCTACAAATCCCTACCCTGAGTGGCCATCTGTCTGCACTTGAACACCTCCCGTGATGGAGCTGTCACGCCCGTCGTAGAGCTCCTTAGTCCACTGCCGGACGCCAGGATTCTTCAGAAGTGGAGCTAAAGTCAGACTCCCTCCCTCCAGCCTCAGCTGACCTGTCTTAATTCAGCCTTCTAGAGTGAATCAAAACTAATTCTCTCTTCTTTTCCTTTTGACAGTTCTCTAAGGGCTTGAAGATAGCTGTCTGGGCTCTCTCCACCTGCCCTTCCCTGGGATACAGACTCTCAGTGTTTTTAACTGCCCCTCTCCTGAGAATGTCACTAAACTGGCTGACCTCTGGGTTGCTCACTACTTTGTCAGTGTCCCCTTCAAAGTCTGGTGCCACCTCTTTGCCACCACCTCTAAATGGAAACAAGGTAGGTGTGCGGGTGTGTGAGTCAATGGAAACAAATTAAGGCACGTCCATAGGTCAGTGAACTGTGTAAATATTAAACCTTTATTTTGAAAGAATATATAATAAAGTAGGGAAATCATTCAGGATATAATGTTAATTTTAAAGAAAGAAAACAAAGACAAACCCCCACATAAACCTCATGTTTAATGCTTCCCCCATAGGCCTCCATGTCACACAGAAAAGACCTACATGACAAATGTCAAAAGGAGAACCTTGAGTTATCGTTGAAGGGTGAATGAAATCATTGTGGTTTATCTTCTCTACACCTTTCTACATTGCTAAGTTGTCTACAACAAAAATACTTCGTTTCTATAATTAAAAATTGCAGAAGCCCCCAAAGTTTAATTAATGAAGGAAAAACATGGTTCCTGGAGCAAAACCCTGGCTCTGAAGTTGTTGGGCCAAAGATAACTGTCTGCTATTGCACTTCCCTCTGCTACTTAAAAAATGGAGTGTCTTTGTACCTATGTCAGAATTTTTGACTCATATTGAACTTTTCGTTAACCAAAATCCTCCAGACTTTTTCACATTAACTCTTGTCCATAGTTTGAATAACTGAATTGTTGTTTTTCTAAAATCAAAATGAAGAACTTTCATTTCCCCCATTAAATTCCATTCTGTTTGTTTTGGCTCCTTGTTCAGGCAGACCATATCCTGTTTCTGTCATGCAGCAGATGACTTACACTTCTTTATTTTCTGTCAGCCCACATTTCTACTTTGGCCTATCTTTCATGTCATTGAAAGCATTTTAACAGAAAAGGCCCGAACAAGGACCAGAGGCACCTTGCTCACTATGCTTCTCTCTGGGTGACTTGGCTCAAACATTCAACACCTTGGGGGTGCAGGGCTTTGCCGAGTTGTGCCTTCACCAGATGTAGATCATTTAGCCCTTATCAATTCATCTTACCATGAAAACTTGGTCAAAAGCCCTGGAACAATCTGGTGAATCTTGGGAAACTTCCACATAGGAAAAAAAAAAGATGAAATGATGTTAGCATGATGTGGTTTGTTTTACATGAGCTTGTCCTTCTTGAGATTATCACTTCCTTTTTGAAGTGATCACAGTCTGACTCTTTAATAACCTATGTTAGAGTTTGCTAGGGATAAAGTTAAACTCAATGGTGCAAACTTTCCAGAACCTACATATTCCCCTTTTTGACAACTCGGACAGTTGCCCATCTCTAATCCTTTGGCTTCACTCCTGAGATTCCTAAAAGATTACTGACAATGGTTCTGTGATTAAATCTACAAGTTCTTTCAGTCCCTAAGGATGTAATTTGTTAGGGCCTGGAGACCTGAGCTTCTTTGGAGAGACTAGGTATTTATTTTCTAAGGAGCTTCCCACCTAGGGCTGCAATTTTCTCTTAGCCATGTTTATACTACCTTTTCCAGTTTGAAGATCCTTCTTGAAGATAGAGAAGATGGAAGCTAAGACGGAGTTGAGTAATTCTGCTTTGTATCTGTCATCTGCTAGCATTACACCATCTGCCCCCAGCACGGGACCTGGCCCTTCCCTACTCTTCCTACTCAGAACATACTTGCACAAAGTTCTTTTGCCATCCCTGAGCATTTTTTTGCAAGTCTCAGCTCATTCTGAGCCCCAACCTTGCTAACACAAAGGCTTGGAGCCTGTGACACCCTTTGCTTTTCTTCTCTGGCTCAGCGCCCCTTCTTGCCCAGTTCATAAAGGCTCTTTGAAAACTTGAAAGTGCCGGAGGGCTTCCTCTGTTGGCTCTGGGTCTACCTTTGCTTCCTAATCAGCACCACTAGAGATTGTACTGTCAGAGTTTAACTTTGGAAAGAATATTTCTCTAATATGTCCTCTGTCCTCTTACCCTTTAAAAAACCCAAAACAACAAAACAGCCCCCCAAAACACTTTTTTGGGCTTACTTCATACCATAGATGCAAATGAGGTATGCTAAGCAATTGATATTATGTATTTAGGCTCATCAGGGTCAACTTTCCTAGAAAAACATATGACAGAGGATAAAAAGTGTTGCTTAACCTGCTTCAAATAAGAATGTAGATGAGCTGTTCCTTCCAGTTTGTTATGCAATGAGAAGTGAGGGGAGAGGGCAGAGTTTAGAGAAAGAAGGAAATTAATATTGAGTACCAATACCAACTACTTTATTCCATTTAATCTTCACGTGAATCCTAGAAGCACTGTCCCAATTTTAGAGATAGAAAAAAATGAAACAAGGTGAAGTAACAGGAAATAACTTTGTTCACAATCCAGTGGGCAGAGCCAAGAGTCAAACTCAATGGGCACAATTCAACTACTTACACTCTTTCCCCTACATGGCAGGAAGCTTCAGCCCAAAGATGTGTCTTTGGATCACTCAGTACTTACAAAAATTAGATCATTTTGATAACATTTATGATTCAGGATATCTTACATCAAATTTCAGATGCCAGTTTCTTTTTAAAATCTCTGAACCCAAATTTCCCCCAAAGGCAACTATTGACTAAGCTGAATAAAGGGCTGGTAGTTAGGAATGAAGACAACAGGGGGAATCTGAGAATCGTTTTGCAGGAGGAAATTCATTCATTCATTCATTCAGTCAGTCAGTCAGGCAGTGAGTATATATTTATTATGTCTACTGTACGTCAGACATATATATTATATGCCCGTTACACATCTGGCATATTTTAGGCAATGAGGATTCAAAAGGGAATAATAAGACAGATGAAAATCTCTGCCATCATGGAGCTTACATTTCAAGAGGAAGACAAAGACCTTAAGAAAAACAACTAACACAAAAAAAATGTAAAATAACTAACAAGGATATATACATAATGTCAGTTGGTGATAAGCTGTGGGGAAAATTCAAGCAGGGTAGGGTGTTCTGGAACTTTAATAAGACAACAAAGGGGCAATATTTAAATAAAGGAACCTCTTCATTTGGAAGGAGACATTTGACTACAGACCTAAAGGAAGTAAGGATGCGAACCATGTGGATGTTTGGGGAAGAGCATTCAGGCAGCAGAAAGAGCGAATGCAGACTCTCAGGGGGACAATGTCCAGCTTGTCTGAGATGGAGCAGAGGCCACGCAGGGAAGGGCGGGAGCAGTTGGGACTGGGGTGGGGCCAGCAACAAGGCCCCAGGTTGTGGACAGACTTGCAGGCCATTGTGAGCACTTTGATTTTCACTCCCTGATTGTCATGGGAAGCAGGGAAGTGTCACGATCAGACTTACATTTTAACAGGACCCCTCTGAGGGCTTTGTGTTGAGAACAGAGTGTGGGCTGCAAGGGCAGAAGCAGGAAGACCAGGTTAGGAGCTTATTACATGACGGCAGCTAAGGAGGCCTCTTTGGAAGTAGTGTGATTTGGTTATAGTATGTAAGTTTTTGAAGGTAAAGAGTACAGGATTTGCAGAAGGATGATAAGAGCAGGTAGGGATAGGAGAGACTTAAAGGTTGTAAGCCTGAGCAATCAGAGATATACCATAAACTGAGATGGAAAGGCTTGGAAAGAGTGGTCTTTGGACCAAGAGCTCAGTACTGCATCTATTCAGAGGCTTATTAACCACTGCAAGAGAGATTGTGAATAGGCAATCGGGTATGTCCATGTGTCATTATAAACACGAGCATCATAAACACATTGATTATATTTAAGACCATAGACTGACTATATGAAATCACCAAGGGAGAAAGAGAAATTAGAAAAAAGGACTAGTTCAAGGACTGGGCTCAGCATTCAATATTGTGGGGACATAAGATGCAATCAGCAAAGGAAACCGAAAAGGATTGTCAAGGAAAGAAAAAGAAAAATCCAAAGAGGGGCTTCCCCAAAGCCAAGTGGGGAAAATATGCTAAAGAATAAGGTGGTCAGCTGTCACATTCTGCTGAGGGGTCCAGAATGTTGAGGACTTAGAAACGACCGTAGGATGGAGCGGTGAAAAGATCACCGGTGATCTCAGTAGTAACAGCTTTGGGAGTGGCGGTATGTGTGGGAGGGGTGGGAGGGTGCACTGTTATGAAATCCTAATTAGAATGATTTAAACATAGAATATAGGAGGAGATTGGAGACTATGATTATAAACATTCCGAGGAGTTTTGCTGTGTAGAGGAGAGAAACGGGGTGGTAGCTGGAGATACAAGTGGCATTGGAATGGGCTTCTGTGTTTGTTTTTAAGGGAGCCTATCTGGGTGCTCAGTATAGAGAGAAGGGGTGATGATTCAGGAGAGGGGGAGAATTACCAGAACAAAATCTGAGTGAAATAACAGGATGGGCTCTAGTGCACTTCGTGAGAGTGTAGCCAGGAACACAGCCAACTCACACATGGTTTCAGAGAAGACAGACAAGTTGGTCCATGGAATGAAAGGTGTTTATAACAATAATGATGAGATTAGGGCCTCCCCTGGTGGCACAGGAGGTTGAGCACTGCGCTGTGAAGCTGTCTGCAGCCTCTGCAGCGCCGGTTCGATCCCTGCCGGGCCAGTGAGGGTCCCACATGGTGTGGCAGACCTCTCCTGTCTGGCCCACTGTTACCCTCAGCAGTGTATTTCCGTCCTTCTGCCTGTTCTGTTCCCTGCTCTGTCTCTGGTGAATCCTCTCACCCTCCCGTGGCGCATCTGGCCCATGTGAGGAGGAAGCAAAACATGCAAAGGGACTTCTAGGATGACATGAAGAAAGGGGTCCAAAGAGAGAAGATGGGCAAGAGATCCCGAAGGATCTCTCTGTCTAGACTCGTGGGAGCAGATGAAGCTCCACAGGAAAGGTGGGAGGACATTTCAAGACCTTCATTTGTCCCGTAGCCTCCTGACAAGATCGTACAAAATGGGACGTCAAGATGTATTTTTCTAGAAATCCCCCAGAGCTGTCTGGGAGGGATGACCGTGACTCATGACGAAGATGTGAAGCAGAACATGCAGATATTAAATGTTACGCTGCCTTCCTCTTTATGTCTCATTTACTTTGCCCATATGCCTCTAAATCTGGATGTGAATGTGTTTCTCTGAGGGGTGTTCTAAAAGGGTTCATTTCTTCAACAAGAGAGGCCCAAGAGTTTCCTCGTGGGAAATGTGCCTTCAGGGTCGGACCCTGCAACATTTGGGGAATAATAATGCATTGTGCTTTGGGTCCTAACACATTCTTCTAGTTCCATTTTACAAAGGCCTCTATGGACACCCGGAGCCAAAAACTTCAGCCACAGTAGAATAAGACAGCCTCGTGCCTTCTCTCCCACTCAGCTCTTCTTATCTCTTAGAAAATGGCTTATTAAGCCTTTGGAGCTAAAGCACCAGTAAATTTTTTTACTCTAAGAAAAAAAGACTTCTCTTTTCTTTAATTTAAAGATGTCTTTCTTTATGAATACATTAATATATTTTAAAAAATACATTAAAGTTCAGAAAAATAAAGTTTAAACAAATCATCTCAAGGATTTCTTGACCTACTAAACGTAGAGCTTCCATATGATCCAGCAATTCCACTCCTAGGTATTTACCCAAAGGACACAGAAATATCAATTCCAAAGAGCACCTGCACCCCTATGTTTATAGCAGCACTATTTACAATAGCTAAGCTTTGGAAACAACCCAAATGCCCAAAAATAGATGACTGGATCAAGAAGATGTGGTACATATACACCATGGAATATTACTCAGCATTCAAAAAAGATAAACACATGCAATTTGCAGCAACATGGATGGAGCTGGAAGGGATCATGCTCAGCGAAATAAGCCAGAAAGAAAGAAAAATACCGGATGGTCTCACTCATAGCAGGAATCTAGAAAACTTAAATAAGGGACCAGGAAAAAGAATAGCTATAAGAAAGAAAATATCAAAATCAACAAACAACTATGAACCAGAGACACTCTATGGCAGGTGGGGGGCGGGGAAAGGAGGGATTGGGGTCAAAATAAGGGGGTTGTAATTGTATGGGGAATATAAAAATAAAATTTAAATTAAAAAAAGAAAACAACTGATAAACTGCTAGATATAAGGTAGTAAGTTTACTTAATTACAACTAATGTTTCCAGGAAATTTTAAATAAATTTTCTAACATGTTACATACCGTTATTCACATATAAAAATCAATGCTGCTGTATAATTATTCACACTGGATTTTCATTATTTCTCACGCTGTTTCTCTTCCACTTAGTATAATATTAAAAAGTTCTTTCAATAAGCACTACAAAAAAATCTCAAGGCAAATCATCATCTACTTATGGGAAAAATCACAAAGCTGATACAGCTGAGAACCTGAATATGCCAATCACTGGGTCACATACTCGAAGTTTATCATCAGATTTAATCTTCAAAAAAACCTGATGAGGTATTTACTGTCTTTGTTTTATAAATACAGAAAGGGAGGCTCAGAGACTAAGGGCTGGGAAAGGAAGAGCCAGGGACCCTTCCCTTCTGCTCCACTGAACTCGTGTTTCTATAGAGCTGGAAGCTACTGACGTTATTTCTAGAGAATGGTTGCACCTGGCTGCCTTGCCTCCCCCACACTCACCACCCTAAGTTGTTGAGGTGAAGGGTTTCCCAGTAGGAGGAAGACCTTTGTGAAGCCCTCTACTCCATGCCTTTTCATTGCAGGCCAGTGCTGCCTCAGTACCAAGGAAGCTTCATCCATCCTCCCTTTCCTCAGCCTCACCAAGAATATCTGTGGGCGGAAGAAGTCCAGGCAGAAATGGAAGCTAGGCCTCCCGCACGGGGCAGATGGCTCAGGGGCTCATGAGCCAGGCCTGGGTCACGCTGCCTGCTCCAGGCCCACCGGGCCTTACTAGATGTGTGACCTTGGAAACGTGACAAGACTTCCCAGGTCACCATTTCCTCAGGTGGAAGGAGGGGTTAGTCTTGCCTTCCTCCCTGAGGGTGGAGGAGGTCAGCAGGGAAGGTGGGAAGAAAGGAGTTCCTCCAGCCTCCACCTCCAGCCCCCACTCAGCCAGTGGGCAAGGAAAGCCGTGGGGCAGCAGCCATAGTCCAGGCAATGGGTTGGCCTATAATTGGCAACTGGGAGAAGGCTGGGGGCTGAGGGCTGGGGGTTCAGGCATGGCAGATAGAAGGTTGGCTTCACAGGAGTGGGGGTTGTACTTCGTGTGGTCAAAGCAACAAGGTTAGAGAGTGAGTTCTCTTTGAGACATGGAGATGAGTCTTGAGGGGTACAATTTCTGGAGAAGCAAAGCTTACAGGGGCATTGGGTGGAGGTGTTTATGTTCCCCTGTCTGGTGGTTCAGCCATCAATGCGTGTGGCTGGGCTGTTTCTTTACACACTTTTACTTTTGCTTTCCTGCAAGGAGTTCCAGTGTTATCATTATGTTCAACAGTTATAAACACTCCCATTTATTACGCGCTCACTAAACATCAGCTTTACTTCTTTTTGCCTGGGAAATTTGTGCTTATCACCCTCAAGCAGGGCAATGAAAGAACTGTGCAAACACTGTTTTATAAGCCAGGGAGTGACTTGTTCATTTGCAGCTTTCATTAGAACAATCCTTGATCCGGGTCTCTTGGTTCCTGACTTTTTCCTGGTAACAGAAGAGTAGCTCTAAGGCAGAGGGAGTGACCCCCAGGGAAGTCAGTGAACCTCTTTTGCTCACAGATGGGGAGGTTTTAGGAGCAAAGAAGGGGGGGAGTGTCGGTGAGTGCTGCCTGGAGAAACCTTCAGGAACAAACCCAGCAGCCTGCATTCTTAGGCATCAGCTCCAGCCAGAGCAGCCTCCCAGTCACCATTACAGTGCTCCTCCTCCTTCCACTGCCACCTGTTTGTTCAGTGGTCTCTTCCCCATGACTGTGAATTTTTTATGAGCAAGATCTATGTATCTTTTCTATATGGCCACCTCCCTAACACCCATGTGCCACAGGGTCTGGGACATGGTAGAGCTTCAGAGTCCGCTGAGTAAGTGAATGTGTAGCTCTGTTTCTGACATGCTTGTGAGCTTGAGTGCAGCTCCTTTGGGGAAAGATTTCATTTTTTCTCAGTTACAATCTCATTATACCTCTTTTCTGGAAACTAGTACATTTGTGACGGTGGTACAATTCCAACGTGTTCTGTTAAGATGACTCATTACAACTGATGACTTATTTAATGAACAAGTATTTCACAGATGTTGGTAGCATATTCATACCACCCAGGTTTGCTAGGATGTATACCTGGAATGATATAGGACATGCAAAAAAAAAAGATTCTCCACTACTAAGAAATGTAACCAAACCATTTGTTAGATAAACTATAAACCTGGCCTCCAAATCAAAACTTTAGGTTGTGTTGACCAATATAGGAAAGATTAGAAAGAACAGGAAAGGCACCACCCAAAGATCAGGCTTGAACCTGAACCAATTAGTTATTTTGTGCATTTGACAACTTTTCTGAAATTCCTGATCTGTGGTAGCCCAGGGAGAAAAATGAGCTGGTGATTTTAGCTTTGTTATCAATTGAATGTTAAAACCCTTTCCTTGTTTAAAATGAAATGTTTCCTAGTATTAAGCTACTGAGCTCACCCTTCTATGACTGCTAAGATTAATAAGGAAAAAAAAAAAACACCTTCCATGTGTTACAGAAAGACCTAAATATGCCAATTAGGACAAACGAATGGTTTGAAATTCATTCACTCTCCTGCCAGGATTTGCTGAGTACCCCCCGGGACAGGGTGGGGAGAGGGCAGGAGGAAGAGACCTAAGACATCTAAGTCGGTAGCCACACAACTCCACAGCACACCCACACCTAGAAGCCACAAGGACTACCATGATTGTCAGGTGGTTTGCACTGAATGCATTAGGAGTTTTGAGAAAGGAGCATCCTGTGTCCAGGAGTCCAAGAGAACAGATAACTGAACGAGGCCTTGAAATGGGAAGGCTCGATGCTGACAGAGAGGTAGCTGGGGAGAATATTCCACCTCAGGGAAGTGATCTTAGCAAGAGGAGCATGCACGTGGAGGGGCGACAGGTCCACCTGAACAGAAAGAAGGTATACACCTGGGAGGGGAAGGAAATCACGTTGAAGTGAAGTATTAGGGCCAGGCAATGCTGGACTCTGGATGCCATACTGAGGTATTTGGATTATACACCAAAATACATCTCAAGAAAAAAAAGGTAGAATGAGTCATACTGCAACTGGAAGCCAAGATAAGTGAGAATAGTAAGAAAATGTCAGGCTACTCGAGATGTAGAACAGAGACCATCAGACCTTGATGGACCTTCCACTTCATTGGATTCAATGTCTTATTCACAGACGGGGAAATTTAAGCTAAAATAAAATCAAAACTTGCAAACTCTCTCAGCTAGTAAAGGGCAAAGCCAGAGCTAGAAACTAATGTGGTGTTCTTTTCACCCCCCTTAATACATTCAAATCTCCAGACGTAGGCAATCACATCCCAGGTTGCTCAAAGAACTCCCAGAACCATTGTCAATATCTTTGAAAAAGCATGGCGAATAGGAGAACTGTTAATAGACAAGAGAAGACAGAGTTGTCCCAATTCTCAAAAAGGGGGAAAGGGGCATATTATAAAAACTATAAGCCAGTCAGCTTGACAATTATCCCTGGCAGAATTCTAGAACAGAATTTTAAAAAGCTATTTACTCCACAAACATTATTATAATAATAGAAACGAAGGGGGAAATAACCCACAATTTCACCACTTTAACCCATCAACTGAACAGATTATTAAGTAGACTCATTGTAAGTCTTTAGAAAAGCGGAGATCACTCAGAGGCAACCCGAAATCTCAGAAAACAAAACATGTCTTCATTTATTCCCTTTTTGATAGGGATATTAGACTGGGAGACAGAAGAGGCATCGGAACCGTACTTGCTTTCAGCACAGCGTTTGACAAGTTCTAGCGTAATCACCTTGTGGCTAAGACAGGAACTGGCGGGAAGCCAGTGGCCACGGCCGCGGCCTGGGTGGGAATTATACCTAAAGAGTGCAGATTGTGTATACCAGCCTGCAGGGAAACTGGTGGCCAGCTGTGGAGACCTCTCCTTTGTACACACTTCCCTGAGAGTATTTTTGTCCGTGTCTTAAAGGAGATGCTTATCAGAGTTTCATCTGACTTAGTCGAGGAGGGATAGCGCCCCTAAAGGATGGTAGGATAATATGAACAGTGACAACAGCAAACACTTACTGAGCACTTGTGCATGCTATGAATCGTGGTAAATAAAATTTTCCAGAAAACGATCACAGTGAAATTGACCCATCCTAGGGGCAGGTAGTAGCGTGATCTCAATGGTGGACATGAGGGAACTGATGCTTTAAAAGATCAAGTCATTTGCTCAAGATGATGCAGCTCCTAAGGGGAGGAAGAAGATGCTGAATCAGGTATGTCAGGCACAAGAGTCTGCATTTAATGATGCTATGTCATTTTGAGAGACACAGCTATGAGTTTTAATCCACACCGCATCACCCAACTTAACACCTGCATTTTAATTCTAACAATCAATGGCACAAACAAGGGCTGGGTGCTTTGATCCATCACATCCACATGAATGACTGCGGAGTTTTATTTGACCCCAGGCTCCGATGAGAAAATAGTAAAGTGAGTTTATCAACTGTTGGCTTTATTCAAAGAAGCATAGTGTTTAAATCAAGGAGCTAACAGTCCTACTGGCTATGTGATCAGAACACATTTTAAGATAGATCAGAGAAAGATAACCAATCTAGATAGATCTGGAAACCATGTTGCATGTTTCATATTATGTGAAAAATGAGTAGAGAAACTGATGATATTTTACTCTCAAGAATGCCTAAGTCATCACCTTTTTAAAAAGAAATCATATTAAAAAGGTAGTTTATGGGCTTCCCCGGTGACGCAGTGGTTGAGCGCTGGGTTGCGAAGCTGCCCGCAGCCTCTGCAGCGCCGGTTCGATCCCCAGCTGCTCCCCAGCCACTGGAGGAGGGTCCCACATGGCGCGCAGACCTCTCCTGCCGCCCGCTGCTCCCCTCAGCAGTGTGCTTCGGTCCTTCTGCCTGCTCTGCTCCCCGCTCTGGCTCTGATGAATTCTCTCACTCTCTCATGCTTCTGACTGTACCCAGTGCTTGTATAAATAAATAAATAAATAAATAAATAAATCTTAAAAAAAAGAAAGAGGAAGTTTATTCTGTATTCCTCTAAAAGGAAGAATGCTGATGTGTGAGTGGAAGCTATAAAGAGTCACCCTTTGGCTCAGTCTCAGAAAGAACTTTCTAATCATTGGAACTGTCGAAATATTTGAACAGCTTCTCTGAGTGGTCAAGTTGACGTTATTGAGTTGAAACAGATTGGGGGGCCCTTGTGAATGTGGAAGAGGTTACCTGGGGAGTCTGGGGGAAAGACAGAGGCCATGTAATCTACTTTCCTAATCCAAAGCCCTAAGACTCAACTTGTTTTTGTTTTACTATCAATTTCTATTGATTGATAGATTGCACTTTTTTTAATCTAAGACTCAATTCAGATGTTAGCTTATCAGACCCATGGTTAGTAGTTCAAATAGTGAATCGGTGGTCAAATTATCCATCAAATAACCCTCAAATCCAAATATGTTAAAAGTATAGTTTGTTGAGAGTGGGAGAGTTCATTTAATTGGAAACTACCTAAGTTCTTTTCAGTGTTATCTTAACTGGGAAAGATCCATTCATATCAGAATAAGAGTCTATAACTTATCATCTTTGACTGTGGTGAGCAGTTAAGTCTCCTGACCACTTATCTTTGGCTTTTGACACTGCATAATTTAGAAATTTATAGTTCTTTATAAATACCTATACTCCTAACTACATATTTTACTGATTTAATTTAATCTTGACCATTTGGTTGATTTAGAGTAGAGCAGCACAATTAGATTATTGCTACTCCATAAAGTTTTCAGAAATGTGCTTGACAGACACTGATTGAGCCCATCCAGAAACAAAGGAATTTTCTCACTTATTAGAAAGTCTGTGCTCACATTTTTCAACCCAAGCCGTCCTAGCTTGTGTGCCGGTGCCATCTAGTGTTCAAATGTGCACATTTTCCAGCCAGAGAGCAAAAAAAACCAAACAAATTTTCAGAACATCCTTGAGGTAACACCACTTGTCCCTGCACCCCAAAAATTTTCATCAGGAACCCCCCAAGGAAGCAAGTATTTAATACCCCTGTAACCTTTGGGCAGGGCTTCCCTAACAGCCTACCCAGAGATATTGATTTATTTTATTTATTTTTTACATCATTTTTCATTTTTGCACAATGTATGCATTTTCATCTTGGTTATAGTCCCCATACAATTCCCACCCACCTTGTTTTGATCCTACTCCCTTCTCCCCCCCTGTAGTGTGTCTCTGGTTTATAGTTGCTTGTTGATTTTGATTTTTACTTTATTATATTTAGATATTGATTTTTTTTTGTTGCTCCCCAGAGTAAGCATTCATCCAGGAGGGGAAGATGCAAAGAAAACCTCCCAGGATATGAGGATGAACGAGGTTAAAGGGTAACATCATGACGCTTTTTACTTTCTCTTTCTTTTCAGTTTCACATTATTTAGAAGTCATGGCAGGTTGAGACAGGCAAGGGCTTGTGGCTGGAGCCTCAAGGAATTGGGAATGAAGCTGAAATGCAAGGGAGAGAGAGGGCAACATATGAGGACCTAGAATAGATAGTGAGAACTGGATTTTTTTTTTTTTCTGGGGCAATGATCTTTGAGAAGTGATGTCCAGGTCCATCTTGTTCAACTCTATGGCAGTGATAAGATGTCTAAAACCAGGCCATATTTAGCCTACCTGGCTGTAAAGAGAAGGCCAATTTATGTATTCCTGTTCTGGTTTCAGGATTATTCAGGATGGGGGAAAATGTTAAGTATATTCTATCAAATAAGAACATTGTTAGCACAAGACGAGCAAATGCTGAATGCAGAGGGTTTTGATCATATGGTCTCTAATATTGCCTTTTCACTCAGTTTCTCACTCTGTAACCTGAGGTCATTCACAAGGTAAGATGTGCCTCTTTGTCATGGTGACCTGGGCCAGGATTGGCCTGGTAAGAGCCGAGTGGTCTCATCAGCTTCACAGGTGAGTCAAAGCAAGGTTATCTGGACCAGGTAGCTGATCATTCATTACTACACTCAGCTACTTCCTGACCCTGTGTTCTTTGCATGGTTTGTGTATTTATTTCATATCTGTGTCAAGTCTTACATGTGGCTCTCTTTTTAGCCCCCGGTGAATAAAAAGTCCCTCAAAGTCAGGATAGGCTTCCTGTATCTTCCATATCTTTTGCTTCCTGTATCTCTGAGAATCTTGGCACTGGCCTGACTGAGTCTAGCACTGATTTGTAGGACTCCAAATGGGACCGTGAGACCTGATGGGGACATTGGGCTCACCTGATCCAATGATCTCAACTCTTACTTAGTTGGTAAACGAAAGTCCCTGAATAGGACGTGACTTGTTCAATACTTCTCAGTTAGTTGAACTAGTCCTTGGATCAGCCCCTGAGTTACCTAACTGGATTAGACTTGGACATGACACCTCAAGCTTCTCTCCCAAATGGTGGGGGGGAGGGAGGACCATGTGCCTCCCCATTCTCAGCTGGAAGAAGGTAGCCACAAGCAAGACACTGCTTTAAACCCTTCGTATATATGTGCTTTAAGCACTTCATATATATGACTGTTACCTACTACTTCATAATATATATATTTATATATATATATGTTTGTTTTAACATGAAAATAATGACTTTTTTTCTAGTAGGGAAAACTGGCACTGAAGGTATAATGGGGAAAAGCCATTTCTTTTCCTTGGCATAAAGCTATAAAAGGATTGACATCAAAGCAAAGTTGTAAATTTGGTTGGGGAGTGCTTGGGATTTAGGAAAGGTGAACCTCTTTCTGAATGCGGTTCTGGAGGCCATGTGAAGGAGGAACAGGGCACGAGGAGGATAAACAATGGAGATGAAAGTCACGATCTTATCTGTTCAAAGAAATAATGGTTTTTAGGGCCTCCCTGGTGGCGCAAGGGGTTAAGACGCAACCTATGAAGCTAACCGCAGCCACTGCAGCATGAGCTCCATCCCTGGCCAGGGAGCAGCCCACATGGTGCAGCAGACCTCTCCTGACTCGCCCGCTGCTCCCCTCAGCAGTGTATTTCAATCAATCTGCCTTTCTATCCCCCACTCTGTGACTGGTGAATCCTCTCACACCCACACCTCTGGTCTGTACCCCAGCTCTTGTATGCATAAAAATAAAATAAATCTTTTTTTAAAAAAGAAATAATGGTTTTTACAGGTCTCTTAAGATAAAATTCACATACCATTCAAATGCTCCATTTAAAATGCATCATCTTATGCTTTTTAGCATAAAGATGCTGTGTCTTGAGACTGGAACAGTATGTGGAGGGCAAAGAAGAGCTGATGGCCATTGTGTGATAGACGTACTTCTCCCACACAATGTCCTCTGGAGTAGCAGAAAAGGTAGTGTCTAGTGTTTAAAGGCAACCTATGCTCTGACCTGCCTCCTATTGATCTGTAGGGTGTTATTAATTCACAGAAGCACCCCACCATTTTGTGTGTGCATGCTCATACTCTCTCTTTCTCGCTCTCCCCCCTTAAGAGCTTTGCACCAGCTATACCCTGCATGGAATGCTCTTTGCCCAGCTGTCCATCAAGCTTGTCCCCTTACCTCCTCCAGGTTTTTCCTCACATCACCTTCTCAGTGAGAAAGTCCTGACCCTTCCTGACATCTCTTATCCTGATCTTTTCCTAAATTTCTCATCACTTCATAACATACTGTGCAATGCACTTCTCTGCTACATGGCCTCACCTGCCTTGCCTCACTGCCCGCTCACCCCCCAGTGTGTAAATTCCACAAGGGCAGGCAGGCTTCTTTCTCTTTTGTCTGCTGATACGTCTCAAGAGACTAGAGGCAGTTGCTGGAACATGGAGAGTGCTTGCTAAATATTTATTGAATGAAGAATGGCAGAGTAATCGGTATTAGATAATCTGGTGTGACCTCCCTGGGCGGGCTCACCAGGAGCAGGCAAAGCCCCACACGTCCAGAGAGACCTCAGAGCAGGCGGGCACCCTCCGCTGCCCTAACCCGCCACCCAGGCTTCCCTTCGCCTGCCTCTCTCTCCTAGTTTTTAAAATGATTTCTGATGGAAGTGTTTTCCTGCTTTCTATTTTTGATCTCAAAGCTTCTCACTCTCTTTTCTAAGTCATTTCTGTTGTCCCTTTCCGGATCATTCCTATTAAGTCTTTTTTTTTTTTTTTTTTTTTACAATGTGGTGACCAAAACCCTAATGTGGCATTCCTGGAAGGAAAGCCCCAGCCAGGAATGTCACAGCTCCAGAGGCTTTTCAGAATTCTCCACCCTCTAATTAGGATGGCCACACATCTCAGCTGCTGCTTTTGACTGCTGCTGTGAGCTGCATGTTGATGCCCATCGTTGTGCTGAGATCATTTCCCTGAGCAGCGAAAACTAATAATCAGTGGTATTTTCAATAGAGCCTCGCCATTTAGTGTGGGTGAGTTATTCAGCACTTCATTTTTTCTCCCATTGAATTTAATTCCTTGTCATGTTTCCTAATTAGAAAGATTTACAGAATTCATTTTGATTTGTTTTTTTTGGGGGGGAGAAATTCATTCCCAGGAATGCTTATCTCTGCAGCAAATGTTTCATCTGCTTATTTCACCTCTTAATTCCTGCTGGGGTTGTTAACGTGTCAGACTTCGACAGCAGTGGGGCTGATTCTGGGGCCGCCTCATTGTTGGCCCTTTTTCAGAAGGAGGCTGGGCCTTTATATTCAAGGCCCATGGACACAAATGCAGCCTTTTCTCCCATCCTCCGCTACCCTCTTGTGGCCCCTGGGCTCTCCTTTTGCACATTCTTCCGGTCTCTTGCTTCTTTCTGTGGAGCCCAGGCTGTCTCCCATATGCATTCCTAGTGCCTCCCCCACCCCAATTTCTGGCCATCAATGTGGTCTTTAAAAATCAAAATGATGGCAATAGCATTGAAATAATAAGTGGTACTATGTCGGGCATCTCGCCACTCCCTTGATTCTTCTATTGATTCCTCCACCCTCATTCCCACACACCAGTCTACCCATCACTCTCTCCATTCATCTGCTCCCTCCAGTGGATTATTTTCATTCTTTTCAGTGATAGATCTCCCCTGCTCCTTTTCTTCTCCATGCTCCTTTTCCCTCCAGCGTTACCTTCCGCTTCCTGGCATTCAAAGACCTAAGAAACTCAGTCAGGTGGGAGGGGGCTAAATCACTCAGGATGCCTGGTCTGGGATTAGCACTGCTCAAGACATCTCTACCCAGAACACACCAAAAACATGGATGAAAGTAAAATGTCTTCCACCTGTCTAGTCCTCCTGAGAAAATGAGGGACCGGTCAGTAGGCATAGCTTCTAGTGCTGTGGCACTGTGCCCGAACGATGATGCTGAGGGAAGCACTCCTAGTGCCAGACTCTTTGCAACAGGGAAATTGCAGGCATTATCTGCAGAGGGTTAATCTCCTGAGACACTATGAGCCCCAAAGGTGAGCCCACCTCTGAGAGTTAGGAGAGAGTACAGTGACATTTAAAAGTTATTTTAGGAAGTCCCAGATCCATTACCTTTCCTCAGCAAAGTGGAGGTTATTATCAGTTACTAACTCAAAGACTTAAAGGGCCCAGGAAGGTAAGTTAAATGAGGATGAGTTATTAGCCTGGTAACCGGGGTAAAGGTGAAAACCAATTCCCAGTCCACAGGGGTTAACTGTTTGCATATGAGAATACAGTGTCTCAGGGAAGCTTGAGCTCCACATTATACAATGTGAAATTTCCCAGTGTTAAAATAGTGGCCAATTCTCAAAACTGTTAAAGACTCTGTGTGTCAAATATCACTAGCTATCAGTTTGTGACCCCAAGATTAAATGATCATTATGACCCCTTCCTACACATCCACATTAGTGGACAGAAATCAGGAATAAGAAAAAAAATTATGCAAATTATTATGCAAATTTTGGGGGGGTTATGAAATACATTTCCTTCCTATTACTTTGGCATATAGTAGTATATAATTTAAAACCCTATCCACCCAATATACATCTATACCAGTTGTGTTCTCTCCACCGCACTCTCTGGTCACTAACCCTGGGGACCCTAAGCCTTCAAGGAAATGAAGAATTCCATAAAAGGTTAAGGACAGTTCCTAAACTCCTGATCTTTCCAGTTAAACTTGGTAAAAATCCATTCTACCTTGGGTGAAGAACTAATTTCTAAAGTATGTAAACTGCTACTGTTCACTTTACAAAACTTGTTAAGGACAACCACAAAAAATACCAGCAAGAATGGATCAATTTCATTGATTATAAATTTTAATCCTAAATACAGATTTTAATCAATTGAATCTGGCAATGTATCCAAAGAACAATGAATACATGATAAAGCAGAGTTTATCTCAAATATGCTAGGATGGGTTGAACATTAGGAAATCTATTAAGTATAGTTCACTGTATTAATAAGTCAGAGTACAAAATGAACACGGTAATAGACTTTAAGATACAGTTGATAAAATTTAATATCCTTTCTCAATTAAAAGCTTGCAGTAAACTAGGAACAGAAAGAATACAATGACGTATGTAAAGAATTACTAGCACAAACTAGGGGTAAATATTTATATTCCTGCGTTAAAGACTTAATGTCCATTATCTTGTTGTGTATTCCTCAAAATTTTTCTGATGTTTTGACCAAGGTAATAGGAAGAGATAAAATTGGTTTTTGGCATAAAACTTCAGAGAGATCAGCTGACAAACTAGTAAGATATTTTCACTGTGTAGTGGGATACAAGATAAATACACAAAAATTAATAGTTTTTCTGACTTAGAGTGATGAAAAACACCTCATTCACTAAAGCCATAAAACTATAACATATCTGGGAAGAAACTTCACAAAAAATGTGCAAATCAATGTAAAAAATGGTTTCAATGTATTTAAAGGTATAAAGACCTAAATACATGAAAAAAAGAAAAAGTTCCTGAATGAAAAGAATCATGATTTTGAAAATTTTGAAAATGAAGTGAATTAGGAAAGAACTTGTTTTATGACAGTGCATATGTTACAATGCTATAATAATTTTAACAGCATAGGAAGCAGACAGTTAATAGATGAGTATGTTCAGAAACATATTATCTCATGTGCATAAATGTACACATATACCAATTTTGCAAACATTTGTGATTAATGGTAGCACTTCAAAGTAGTGGGGAAAGAACAGATTATTCAATAAGTGATATTGGATCCAGTGGTTAACCAGTTGACAAAAAGTGAAAAGAAAAAAGGTAAAGTGAAGATGTATATCTCAACCCATTCACCAGAATAAATTAGTGCAAATTTACGCACTGTTCTTCAAGGTAGTTTTGGGAACAAATATCAAAATTTTAAATTTGTGCAACTCGTACCAAACAGTTCCATCTCATGAACTAATTTCAAGGAGGTAAATGGACAACTGCATTGAAATGTCTTTACAAGAATGTTTATTGCCCCGATTTTTGGAACAGTAAAAAGTTGAAAACTACTTAAATATCACAATGGCTTATTTCCAGTGTATATGTGGGTAACATACATACAATGGAATTCCATGAATTCCTTTAAAATGAGATAGCTTTCTACCTATTTTAATATACCTATTTTGATTGAATATTAAATAAAAAAATCAGATTCTAAATCTGCAGTTTTCTTTGATCAAAGAAAACAATTTTAATGTGTGGAGATGGAGAAACGCCTAGAAGAGCATTTAACAAAATGTTTTGTTGTGTTTTTTGTTTTTGTCTTTTCATTTTCCCCAGGCTTTGATTCTACTTCTTTGTCTAGAAGACTCTTTCTCTTAGGTTTCCTTATCAGGATAACTTTAAATGGAGTAGTCCTGAGGTCTCAGCTATGACTTCTTGGAGTGGAAGGGGAGGACACCCTAACCTAGGTAAGTATGTGCACACAGAACACTTGCCATGCGATCTTTAAGCACACTGCATCTTTTATCTAAATTTACTTTTTGCCTTTTCCCCCCCTTCTGACCCTAAGCTTCATGGAGGTAGGCACTGCGTACAGTTCAGTTTTGTTCACTCCGGAGCCTGGCAGGACCTGGCAAATAAAGGCCACTTATTTATTGAGCTCGTACTGTATGCTAAATACTGTGCGAGGGATTTTAAAGGATGGCCACGCCCACTATTAATCATGCTTGTGAAGCTTATCCCACATGCCACAGGTAACTCTGAGTTTAATTACAAGTGAATCACTCATTACAAATGACGTAATAATTATACAAAAATAATTAACCCAAAAAAGGTTAAACCATTAACATACAACCAGGACTGACGCTTGCCCATGACACTCACTATAAGGTGATCAATAAACAGTGGAGGAAGTACACCGATCGTGGCTGAGGCTCACCTGCCGGGCGGCGCGGCGGGGACCTGCGCGGGGCTAGCGGTAGTACAAGCGCCTCGGCTCCTTTACAACCAAAACACTCGCAAGCCACGCCCCCCGGCCGCCCTCCAGGTCCGGAAGGGAGGGGTGGGCGGGGCCAGCTTCCGGGGGTGGGCGGGGCCAGCGCTGGTTGGCCGGCTGCGAGCGGAAGTAGGGAGGTTCGGTGGGCTGGAGTCGCTGGCTTGTGACAGGGAGGGGAAGAAGGAAGGCCTGGAAAAGGTGGCTTCCCCATGCCTTCGCTCCCCGAGACCCTCGGAAAAAACCCAACACCCCGGCCCCGCGGCTAGCCCCTTCCCCCAGGCTCTCTCCGCTGGATTTCGCCACCGTTATGTGGGAAGCGAATCCGGTGAGTCGCCGGCGGGACGGGGCGGACCCAATGGGCGGGGTTGAGGGGAGAGGGGCGGGAGGGGTTTCCCGGGAACCGGTCCCCCCCGCACCCGCTGCTGGCTGGCACTTGAGTTCCGGGGGCCCGACGATCCGGGCCCCCGAGGCTTGGCCAGGTACTGCCATTCCGAATGGCAGAGATGGCTCCGGGGGCTCGCCGAGACTGTGTGGCTTTATTACAGTTATTCTAGCTGCCGTGACTGTCCGCCTGCTCCCTCCACTGTCATCTTAAACTTTGTGTTTCGCATTCTGATGGGAGTTACTGGGCTTCGAGCCTGTTACTCACCTGTGCTCCAGGTGTACCTGCCAACCCACCCGTACAGTGGGATTCGACCTGTGTCTTAGTTAGGCCTAGGAGGAGTCATGTGTACTCGCTCCCACTTCTTGGTGGACAGTCCTGGAAACTTGGGGTACGGAGTGTATGTTCTAAGCCTCCAGATGGTGAAGTTCTTAGTTGTTTTTTTTTTTCCAGTGGACAGAACTGATGACCTGGAACGTTTCAACGTTGTTTCCCTCCTACGCTTTTGACTCCGGCATTTGTATTGTGGCTGCGTTGTATTTTTGTCTACTTTGCTTTTGTTTATTGAATGTGCAGCCCTTGTAGTGGCATCTGATTGCCAAGAGTACTCCCAATTCATCTCTTGTTAGGGTTAAAATTTCCTAGTAACATGGCAACTGTACACTGTTTACACCGATGGGTTGAGTGGAAAATGGCAGAATCGATTTTAAACGATTGTTGGACTAAACAAACTGCCGCCTCTGCTGAGATCACTGCGTAAATTTACTTTAATAATCTTTGCAGTAAGTTGCCATACTTGCAGTAACTCCTTTGTTATAATCAGTACTTCTTTTGTTTTTTTTGCCCCCCTCTGCAGAAACATATTTCTAGATAAGTTCAAGAGTTTTTCAGTAAATTCACTTAAGCTTTTAAGTTTTTATCCAGTAGAAACTGGTCTGTTCTGTAAATGTTGGTTGCAAATTGTGATTTCATCCCATTCCATTGTATAGCAGTGGTCATTAAATAAATTTTCCTTTTGATCATATGTGTAATAGTCTAATCAGTCTTCATCAGAGGAACGTATTTGCCAGTATTTGATTTCAGCAAAAATAATTTTTTGAATGTGCTCTCTGCTTATAGATTTAGTTTCACTGTCATCAACAGTCTTTTTATATATTTGTGCGTATGTACATATCTCTATGAATATAAATGTGTGTGTGTATATATATATATATATTTATTAGCAACCCCCTTCTTGATTTTTTTCCATAACAAGTCCTTGAGTTATTCATGTATATGTCTTGCTCAAAAGCCCATGTTTTAAATCCTTTGCTCTGTTGGAAGCTCCATATAGCAGGGTTTTGGTATGTTTTGTTTGCTATGGTATCCTAGAAAACAGAACCTAGCATATTGTAGACATTCAGCCTAGAAAACAGAACCTAGCATATAGTAGACATTCAGTAGATATGTGTTGAATTAGCTATGATGATTGGATCAGTACCAGAGACAGTCATTTTCTCCCACCTTTCATTCTCTCTTTTCCATCACATATACATCAGAATTTTCTGTTTGATCATTTTATGAAGACTATAAATGCATTAACAAATGTCTCATATATCTGATTAGTTATAGCGTCTCATTTCTTTGTAAGAAATGCTGTTTTCTCTGAAGTCATCATAGCAACTTTGCTTGATTTCAGTACAGCAGACTGACTTTTGTTAATAGTTGTGAACCTTTCGCATTTAATCCCACATTCTTCTTTGACCCATATCATGCTACCCTACAATTTCTTAATGCTACTCTATTTTCTTAGTTCCTGTAAACATATGAATGCTGTCTAAAAGGACAGGTTAATTTTTAAAAATGCAGTCAACGTTCTGCATGTGAGTTTCTCTAGTCATACTTGTTAGTTTCTTTCAGCAGAGGAGGAAGCTGAATAGTCTGTTCAGCAGTATTTATGGAATGAAGATTAATTTTAATGCTAGCCTAAGCCAAATATGATTGGGAAGATTTTTTAAACACACACAGACACACACACATACAATACATCCTAAAAATAAATGCAGATGAATTTTGTACCAACCAATTTAAATCACTGTTTAACATTTTTACCATTGGATGAGATAATAAATTCTACTTTGTGAAAGAAGATCATTTTGAACTACTTTCATTGAAGACTTCTTCCTAGTACCTCCGTGTATATTATTGGTAGCATTCATGACCATAATATGCCAACTATGATCAGCAGATATACTTCTTCTTGAAAATACACCTTCTGTGTGATTCTGTATTCCATTCACAAGTGTTTTAGGAAAACATTACCCTGACTCTGGTTGTGGTAGTACTCATGGCCATTTCCAGGTGAAAAGTTTCCATGACATAATTTGAGTGTGGAAAATCACTACTGAGCTTACATTTCCTTAGGAGTTGGGGGAGTCCAGGACAAGATACCCAAGGAACTATAAGTAAACTCAGTACATGTATTGGGTTGTTGGAAAAGGCATTATGCATTTTTGCAAGAGATTGCACTAGTTCATTTCTAGAAGTACTAGAGTATTCACATCTATGTTATTGCTAGTCATTTGACAGTCCTAGCTACAGTCTAAAAAAAAAAAAGGAGTGATTTGTTTGAGTTTTGGAGATTTTACAAGTCGAAGGTGGAAGATCAAACCCTGCATTTTCACCATATTTTACTGGTTTACTTCCCTTAAGGGAAGAACATGCATCGAACTTGTGAAAAATTGAGTAAAGATTACAGTCACAATGCTCTACAAGAATGTCAGTGACAGCGATGGTTCACAAAATTCCGTGCTGATGATTTTTGTCACAATGATGCTTCTTGGTCAGGGAGCCCACTGAGGTTGATGATGACAAAATAAAGGCATTGATCAAGTCAAACCCATGTTACACGACACGAGAGATTACAGAAACCTTGAACATCATCATTTAAGCATTCATAACCACCTGAAAAATCTCTGAGACATAAACAAGCTCTATATTTGGGTTCCTCATGAACTCAAGAAGTTCATTTGACTACGAGTATAAACATCTGCAATATGCTCATTAAATGTGAGGAAAACGATCCTTTTTTGAGGTGACTGATAACTAATGATGAGAAATGGATTGTGGTGGTGCACCAATGGTCACCAACGGTCTTGGTCCCAACATGATGGTTCGCCTCAAATGACGTCGAAAGCAGACATGTATCAGGAAGGTTATGCTCTCATTGTGGTGGGATCTTAAAGGTGTCATGTTTTTCAAGTTCTTACCAAAGAACCAACCAATCCAGTCAAATGTGTACTGTCAGCAATGGGCAGTTTGAATGAATCCATCATCCAGAAACATCCAGAGCTCATTAATTGTAAAGGAATTGTGGTCCATCACGACAACGTGAGAATACACACAAGTTTGGTCATCAAAATTCTTGGAGTTTGGATGGGATGTGTTGCCACATCCACCATACTCACTTGACCTTGTGCCATAAGACTTCCACTCATTTCACTCTTAAAAACCCCTTGCGTGATATAATGTTCAATTCAGATGAGGCTGTAAATTAGCACCTTGTTCAGTTTTCCACCAATAGAAACAGCTCCCCCCTATAAACGAGGAATTACCACGCTCACTGAAAGATGACAAAAGATTATTGAACAAAACAGGGAATATATCATTGATTGATCTTTGTTCTTTATATGAATAAATGACCTTCGAAAACCAGAAAAAAATACATCATGACTTTTCCGACAACCCACTAATTTTATTTTTCACAATAGTCATGAGGTCAGTGATGATTCTGTCTAAGCTTTTCACTGACCAGACACCTTGAGGAAAGCATAAGGTGCTTCCCAAGGCAGACCAGACTGACAGAAGTAGCAGGCACACTCTGTCCCGATGTACTTGGCATTTGTTCCTCCACTGGGAGGCATCCCTGGACTTATGTCCCCCAGATTAGGAAAGTTGCCTATCTGCAGGAAGAAGTTGAAGGTAATGCCATTACTCCTTTGACTTTTTATATCCTGACTATCCTGATCTTCTGTCTCCTTGTCATTGTCTTTTTTTTTTTTTAAGATTTATTTATTTATACAAGCACTGGGTACAGTCAGAAGCGTGGGAGGGTGAGAGAATTCACAAGAGCCAGAGCAGGAAACAGAACAGGCAGACTGAAGAAATACACGGCTGAGAGGAGCAACGGGTGGCAGGAGAGGTCTGCAAGCCATGTGGGACCCTCACCAGTGGCCGGGGATGGAACCGGCACTGCAGAGGCTGTGGGCAGCTTCGCAGCCCAGCGCTCAACCGCTGCGCCACTGGGGAGGCCCCCTCCTTGTCATTGTCTTATCCCTCATTGGAATTGTAATAAGTAGATCTGTATTATCTCTGAGGGAATTTCAACTTCTCTCTGTCACACTGATGAGGGGAACTGAAAAATGACAAACATCTATTCAAGATTATAAGCTTTCTATGGCAGTAATAAAGCTGTACTTTCAATGATACTTCCCAGATTCCACTTATCAACTCATGCTTTTAGGACAATCTGATGGCTTAACTAAGGGAGGGGGAAATGATTTCCCAAGATCAGGTGAATAAGCAACAGAATGATATTAGTACCTGTATTCTCTTTCCTACATTCTGTTTGGTGATAGCAGTGATAAAATTTGCGTACTGGTGCAGGCCTTCTCCTGCTGGGCCGCCTTTTACTTTGTCACAGCTGTTGCAAGACTAGTCAGGAAGCTGCAGTACAGTCCAGGGTAGAGTTGAAGGTGACTTGGTCTAGGTGCGTGGTGGGAGACAGGCAGGAGTAGATTACTTCAGGCTCCATATTGGTAAGTGCTAGGCTTCTGGCACAGTCCACAAGGAAGTGGGACAGGCTTTCCCTGAGATGGGAAGACTGAAAAAGGCAAAGATACAGAGGAGATAAAGAGTTTGGTTTTGGACCTATTACAGGTTTACCGTGCTTCTGAAGCCTTCAAGTCAGAGAGGCCATTGGCTAGATGAGTTGAACTCAGAGAACGCTAAGCTGGAAATTGCGATTTGTCCTCAGCTTCTGTAGATGTCCTAAGAGCCCGAGGACAGTGTTTCTCAAACTTTTATTGCCCATGCAAATCACCAATTTTAAACAAAAAAGCAGTATTTTAAAAACTAATGTTTTATTATCATTGAAAAGAATATTTTATGTAGACTCTCATTCTGTACCTAACTTGATGATAGATAGATTGAGATGTTGGTTCGACCCAGACACTTTGATTTCCCCCCCTATATTTCTACTAATTTAGGAAATCCCATGCTATAATTATAGATGGTCAAGATGTGCAAGTGGTTTGCTTGTGCTATCAGATGTTTTGGAATATCAAGATCAAATCCACTGAGAAACTATGAGAGGATTTCTCCTTCAGGAATATTTATAGTGCCTTGTCAGTTACCAAATTGATTAACTTGTAATATTAAGCAACTATAAAGGTGAAATGTTTTCAGTCAGCCTGGATATTTGGAAGATGGAGGCAAATACATCTTTAGTCATTCTTTGATTACTTCACTCTTTAGAAAGTATCTCCTAGTGTTTTCTTGTAACATTTGAGTATGTTCTATATATACCCACAATAATAAAATCAGTCTCTTGATGAGTAAAGATAGCTATCAGATTTGGGGGAGGAATCATACCCTAGCCACTGAGCTTTTTGTAGCATAGTTTCTTGATTTTGAAAAATCTGGTATTTTATTCTCAGCAGTAAAAATTGGAGTATGTTGGCTTTGAAATAGTAACTTCAGGTTACTTAAGATATTAAATATATTTCAGCTGTATTCCAGTCCTCTGCAAAGCAAAGATGACTTTATTGGCATTACCAGCATCAAGAAAAATGTTTTTAAATCTCATCTCTCATCTCAGAAACTCACCTCAGAGATGTTTTTTCCTTAACAGCCAATAAACTTGAGTGGGAAGAGTAATCTTGCAAACGCAGCCATTTCTTTTCACAACATCTGAGAGAATATACTCTGAGTAGTCAAAATTTGATGATAGTCAATTTTCAATATTTCCAACCACTCAATTTTAGTCAGGAGGCTTGTTGTTGTCTTCTGTTTCATATGTTCAAAACATCTTTAAGTAATATAGCAGTACCTTTCCTTGCTATCTGTGTAACTCATGGTTTCTCAGTTTTGGATATTACACCTTTGTAAAGCCACATCACAGCTCATAAAAATATCATTGTCTAAATGAAAAAATTGCAAGCAGCACATTAAGTTGAGTATTTCTACTTTACACATACTATATGTGTATACACATACATATATTTAGATCTGATTCATATTTTATTCACAAGTAGTTTGTTCAATTTTAAAATGAAATATATGCTGAAACTCATTCATGTGCTATATTATCATTCATGTGATAATTTCTCTGTCATATTGTGACATTTAATAAAGAAATTTTGTCAATCGCTTCTTTAGATTGGACATTAAATTAGGTTTAACAAACACCTCAGCAATGTCACAACTTTTACCTGTTTTAGCTGAGAAAACCTCTTTGGTTTTAGTCCCTCCTTTACCCTTATCAAGAAAGCAAATTGATTTGGACTATTCTGTGAAAATGATGTAAACGTTTACTTGGTTTTACACCACCATATTTGCTGAATACTAGCTGATAAACATAGATCAAATTAGGCATTATAATAAATTGGTAACATTTATAAAGAGATTTTCATGGAACATCATTAACCTTATATTTCAACTTTACAAAATGTATGTGAACAAATCTTTTATTATTTTTCCTTTGAAAATGCCTGTGAACTACTTAATTTTTGAAGACTGTGTTTGAGAATGCTATGAAGGACGCAAAACAGAGCTAGGATTGAGCCATAAGGACCCCTAAAAATGTACAGACCAAAGAGAAGTCATGGTGCAGAGAAGACTGAGAATTTGTGGTTAAAAATATAAAAGCAGGGCCTCTCCTGGTGGCGCAGCAGTTGAGCTCTGGGCTGCGAAGCTGCCTGCAGGCTCTGCAGCGCTGGTTCGATCCCCGGCCGCCAGAGAGGGTCCCACATGTCATGACAGACCTCTCCTGCCGCGCCCGCTGTTCCCCTCAGCAGTGTATTTTGTCAGTCTGCCTGTTCTGCTCCCCGCTCTGGCCCTGGTGAATTCTCTTACCCTCCTGAGCTTCTGACTGTACCCAGTGCTTGTATAAATAAATAAATAAATAAATCTTTAAAAAAATATATAAAAGCAGGGCCTCCCCGGTGGCGCAGCGGTTGAGCGCTGGGTTGCGAAGCTGCCCGCAGCCTCTGCAGCGCCTGTTCGATCCCCGGCTGCTCCCCGGCCACCGGAGGAGGGTCCCACATGGCGCGCAGACCTCTCCTGCCGCCCGCTGCTCCCCTCAGCAGTGTACTTCAGTCCTTCTGCCTGCTCTGCTCCCCACTCTGGCTCTGGTGAATTCTCTCACCCTCCCGCGCTTCTGACTGTACCCAGTGCTTGTATAAATAAATAAATAAATCTTTAAAAAAAAAATATATATATAAAAGCAATCTTCAGTGTGATTTCAAGGAAGTCAAGAGAAGAATAATTCAGGGCACGGTAAATTGTGTGGAAAGTTTCTGAGAGGTCAAGTAAGATGAAGCTTGACAAAAATGCATAGTATTTAGCAACATGAATTGAAGCTCTTTGGAGATCCTACAGGTGTTTTTGTCTTTTTGGTGATGGTAGTGGGAGACAGTGGGCTAGAAACTAGAAAAGCTAAATTGGAGTAGGTTTTGGAGTGCTTGGAAATAAATAAATACAAGCTGCTTCACAGCTATTGCATTTTTACAAATTGAAGGTTTGTGGCAACCCTGCATGGAGCAAGTCTATGGGCATACTCACTTATGTCTCTGTCACATTTTTCAGCAGTAAAGAATTTTAAATTAAGATATGTGTGTTGTCTTTTTAGACATAATACCTAATAGACAACACACTTAATAGACAACAGTATAGTGTACTCTCAACTTTTATATGCACAAAAAGTCATGTGACTTATTTTTATTGCTATATTTGTTTTAGTCTAATGGAACTAAACTTGTAATATTTCTGAGCTGTGTCTGTTTGTGGTATGTAGATAAATAAAAATTTATAGGTATTAAGGTGCCAAAGCAGATAAAGTATAATCCTAAAAGTACTCAATACCAAAAGAATATAGAAAAAAAAAGAAAAAGGAAACAAAGGACAGGTAAGACAAATAAAAAGCAAATAGGATGATAAACTTAAACCCAATCTCATTTATAATCATACTAATGTAAATGCTCTAAACACCCCAATTTAAAGATGTTGCCATCCTGGATTAAAAAACACCAACCAAGTATAAATTGCTAACAGTTAACCCACTTTGAATATACACACATAGAATACAAAACTAAATGGAAAGAGAGACACACTGCTAACACTGGTAATGAGAAAACTTAACTGGTATGTTAATATTAAGGTAGATTTTATTTTATTTTTAATTGAGACAATATTGGGATTCCCCCATCATAGTGCACCTATTGCCAACTTACCCATATCCCACCACCACAGACCATGTAAACCAAGTAGATTTTAGAAGACCATGTAAACCAAGCAGTATCAGGGATAAAGAACACTATTTCCTAAAGATAATGAAGTCAGTTCATCAGGAGCAATCCTTAACATTTATACACCTAGTAGTAACGCTTCAAAATACATGAAGCAAAACTAAGAGAACTGCAAAGAGAAATGGTGAATCTCATTGTAGTTGGAGAGTTTAACACTCCTCTCAATAATTGGTAAAATAAGTAGAAGTGAATAATGATATAGAAGACTTGAACAAAACTGTCAGCCCTTGAGCTAATTAACATTTATAGACCTTTATACCCAGCAACAGCTAAATACATGTTTTTCCCTGATCCAGCTGTTTTACCACAAGTATGTTAACCACCAACATTTTTATTGCGTAACCGGCCATCCAGCTGTTCTCCCATAAGAGAGAAAAGAGCTGGTTGACAGTTTGGTTTCAGTTCTTTAAAGAGAGAACTGATTGACAATTTGCTTTCATTTTCCTTGGCTTCATTTCTCCAGTGCTGTGATAGGGAACTTTTAATGTACTTAACCTGATTATCAGCTTGGTTTCATTTCTTCACCAGTGAAATAAGAAACCAACTCTTTCCAGCTGATACATTATTTTCTAGTTATAGTAGTCTTTGACCTAACTTAACATCTCAGTTTCACACTTCCAACAAGTTTGATTACCAAAAAATACAAGAAATTGTATAATAAATATGTGAATGAAAGAGTTAGAAGACAAGTATGTAGGTACAATCCACAGAAGAAGATCCTGTTCTTGGTACAGTATTGCCACAAATCTACACACACATATGAAGAAGTCTTTTTAATTTTGTTAATTTTTCATGTTTATATTCTTTTGGATGTCCCACTTTTTGTCATCATACTTTTTTCTCTTTGGCAAATTTGACTTTGGACCAGTTATATGACAAAACTATTTGTGAGGAAATGACCTAGAGTCATTTTTTTCCGACTACAGAGAACATTTAAAAAGATGGACCATATTCTGGGCCATAAGGAGATCTCAATAAAATTAGATATCATTAAAGAAGGATCTATAAATTTCTCAAGTATTTTGTAAATAAGTAACACATATTTTAGTAATCGGTTGGTCAAAGAAATAAAAATGGGAAATACAAATATTAAATTTGTGGTATGCAGCTTCATAGTACTGAGGGAAATTCATAACTAAATTAATCTCTATATTGGAGAAGGAGAAATGTTGCAAATCACTGACCACAGCTTCTTCCTTAAGAAGCTAGAAAAGGAAGAGAAAATTAAACTTAAGCAGGGAAATGGAAATAAAATTTAGAGCAGCAGCAATCATTGAAGTGGAAAAAGAGAAAATCAGTGAAACCGAAAGCTGCTTTTTGGGGTGCATCAGTGCAATCATTAACTTCTAGCAAAGCAGAACAGGAAAAAAAGAGAAAATACAAATTGCTAATATGAGAATGATAGAGGTAGTATTATTGTCCACATATTCTGCAGACAATAAGGGAATGTTATAAACTACTTAGTGTCAATCAATATGACAAGTTAGGTGAAATGGATATATCCTCTCTTAAGACAAACTACTACAGATCCTTCAAGAAGAAATAAATAACACAAATAGCCCAATATCTATTGAAGAATTTGAATTTGTAGGAAAAGTACACCCACGAAGAAAACTACTACACAAATATTCAGAAAATTAAAAAGAAGGTAAAACTTAACAACTGATCTACAAAACTGTGTTATACTGGTACCAAAGTTAAAGACATTACAAGAAAATCAGAGTCCAGTATTCCTAACAAGCATCTATGAAAAGTTTCTAACCAAAATTTTGGCAAATCGAATTTAATAGTATCCAAGAAATTTAATGCAATATGACCAAATAGCATTTATCCCCAAAATTCAAGGTTGGTTTAATATTTGAACAGCCATCAGTGTAATGCATCATATAAAAAGTAAAATGAAAAGGCAAGTGATCGTTTCAGTGCATGCAGAAGAGGCATTTGACAAAATCCAGTATGTATTCCCGATAAAAATTATCAGCAGCCTAAGATTAGAAGAGACTCACTCAACCTGATAAGAGTGTGTGGAAATGGGTTACCTAATTCTTGTACATTCCCAAGAAAGATCTCTTTTCATGACTGTCCTTTGCCTGCTTCAGGGAATTGAGTTCTTGGAATGGCTTGTCTAATCAATGTATTTGCATGTGTGAGCTCTGCGCCATGCTGTGATCACACTAGCAGTGTGATTTGTGGTAAACACATTCTTTCCCTCTGGAGGTCTGGAACTTTAGTAAGCTCAGTCACACCGGTGCTCTTTGCTTACATCATGGGTTCCCAACAAAAACCCCAGACACCTAGACTCAGATGAGCTTTTTTAGTTAGCAGCACTTGGCACTTGTTTCATAAGGTTGCTGATAGAATTACACGTCTACCATGTTACTCTACCAGAAGGAGACACTTGCAAGCTTGTACATAGTTTCCTCTGGAATTTACCCCATGTGCTCTTCCACTCTGTATATTTTTATTGAAATTAACTAACCATGAGTAAAACAACTTCTGAATCCTGTGAATCTTTCTGTGAGCTGAGGTGATCTTGGGTACCTCTGACACAAAGGGCCTTCACAAAATACATACATACATACATATTCATATATCACATATAATATCAAACTTAATGGTGAAAGACTGTACCTTTTTCCTACGATCAGGAATAAAGAAATGATGCCCACTCTTTATGCACTCTTGTACTGGAGATATAACTAGTGCAACCAGATGAGAACAAGAAATAACAAGCATCTAGATGCTAGAGGTAAAGTGTGTGTGTGTTTGTAGACAGATGCATATAAAAATTCTGGTGGGGTGTCCAAAGATCAAGAACTAAAAAATGAGCATTGTTGGGTAGATGGAAACCATATACAAAAATCAATGTGTCTCTGAACTAGCAATATACCATCATAAGTTGAAATTTAAAATGTCTTTTATACCATTTACAGTAGTATAAAAATATAAAATACTTCATCATGAACCTTGCATAATGATCTGCAAGGTCTGTGCCCTGAAAAGTATAAAACATTATGGAAAAATTTGAAGTCTAAGTAAGTCAAGGGATTTACCTCATTCACGGATGAGAACACTCAGTGTTGTTAAGATGCCAATTCTCACTAGATGGATCACTCACTATGCAATCCTAACAAAAATTTAAAGGACCTAGATAGCCAAAGCAATTCTGGAAAGAAAAATTTGGAGAGCTGACATTACCTAATTTAAAGATTCAGTATGACATTGCAGTAATCAAAACAGGGTGGTGTTAGCATCAAGACAAATAATGATTATTATTATTGTAAAGGTAAGATTTTTTATAAAGGTAAGATTTGGTGGAGAAAGGATAGTTGTATCCAAAAATAGTATTGGAGCAATTGAATATCCATCTGTACACACAAAAACGAACTTCAGTTCATACACTGCCATCACATATAAAAGCTAATGAAAAATGGATCATAGATCTAATTGCAATTTTAACTTCTAATAATTTCTAGAAGAGAACTAATTTTCTAAGAGAAAACAGGAGAAATATCTGTGTAACATTGGTCAGGCAAAGATTTCTTAGATATATGTCCAAAACCATAATCTATAAAAGAAAAATTGGTAAACCTCATCAAAATTAAAAACTTACACTGTTCAAAACATACTGTTAGGAGAATGAAAAAATCAGCCTCAGACTGGGGAAATTTTTTGTAAAATATGTATCTGGTAATGGACGGATACCCAGAATATATTAAGAACTCTCAAACCATTAAATAAAAATGAAACAACTCAATAAAATTTGAGCTAGAGATTTGAGTAGCTACTGCACTGAAGAAGACAAGTAGATGGAATGTAAGGACATGAAAAGATGCTCAATGTTACTATTCAGTATGGAAGTGCAAATTAAAACTAGAGTGAGAGACCATGTACATCCATCTACTGGATTGGCTGAAAGTAAAAACTAATCAAACCAAGTCTTTGTGAGATTATGGAACTACAACTCTCCTAGACTGCATATAAGAATGACAAATGAAGAAGAAACATCAGCTCCTTGTAATATAATTAATATAATGTAATATAAAGGAATGATATCTCATTGTGGTTTTGGTTTATAGTCTGATGACTAATGATACTGAGCTTCTTCCCATGTGTTTATTAGCCATTTGTGATTTGTCTATTCAAATGCTTTGTCCATTTTCCATTGGGTCATTTGTTCATTTTTATTGAGATTTCAGCGTTCTTTATGTTTTCTGGATACAAGCCCTGCATATATATATATATATATATATATATATATATATAATTTACAATTATTCTCTCTCCTTTGTGGTAGGTTGTCTTCAATTTACTTTTCAAAAGTGTCTTTTAACTTTCTTGAGGTATCAAATGCAGCATAATTTTTTTTTATGTAGTCTAATTTATCCATTTTCTCTTTTGTTTCCAAGAAATCACCGCTTAACCCAAGATCACAAAGATTTATTCCTATGTTGTTGTCTTAGAGTTTTATCATTTTAGCCCTCACATTTAGGACTATGAACCATTTTAGTTATGTGTATGATGTGAGGTAGGAGAGCATTTTCCTTCGTTTGCATGGGGATACCAGGTTGCCCTAAAACTATTTGTTGAAAAGACAGTTCTTTTTTCCATTGAATCATTTTGTCACCTTTGTTGAAAAGCAATTAACCATAAATGTAAGGGTTTATTCCTGCATGCTTCGTTCTGTTCCATTGATCTATATCTATACTCATGCCCGTTCCACCCTTTCTGTTTACTGTACTTTTGAATTATGTTGAAGTCAGAAAGTGCAAATTCTCCAGTGTTGTTCTTTTTCAGAATGGCTTGTCTACTCTGAGACTTTGTATTTCCATATGAATTTTAAGACTATCTTATCAATTTCTGCAAAAAGGTCAACAGATTCTGAAAGGGATTGTATTGAATGTGTAGGTCATTGTGTGACATATTGCCATCTTAAATAAGTCTTATGAGCCAGAATGTGGGATTTAAAAAATTTACTTAGAATTTCTTTCATTTCTTTCAACTATGTTAAGGAGTTTTCATTATACGTATCTTGCACATCTTTTGTTAAAATTACATCTCATTCTTTTTAGTGTTATTTTACATGATGTCGTTTCCTGAATTTTTAGTTTTAGAATGTTCATTCTAATATATGGAAATAGAATTGAGTTTGGTATTTTGATCTTTTATCTTGGAAAGTTGCTGAACTCATTTATCCTAATCTTTTGTGAATTCCTTAGAATTTTCTATACAAAATCTTGTTATCTGTGAATAGAGTTTTGTTCCTTCCTTTCCAATCTGGATGCATTTCATTTCTTGTTCTTGGATAATTGCCCTGGCTAGAACCTCTGGTACAATGTTAAATAAAAGTAGTGAAAGCAGGCACCCTCCTTTTGTTCCCACAAAACATTAAATCTTTCAACAGTAACTATGATAACTGTGGGATGTTTGTAGATTTTCTTTATCAGCTTGAGAAAGTTCCCTTCCATTCTAATTGCTGACCATTTTATCATAAAATGATACTGGATTTTGTCAGGTTCTTTTTCTATGTACTAAAATGTACTATTAATGTGTTATGTTACATTAATCAATTTTTTATATGCTCAGGCAACCTTCCATTCCTGGGAAAAAATCCCATTTGGTCATGGTATATACTTTTATATGTTCTTGAATTCAGTTTGCCAATATTTCGTAGAAGACATTTCCTCCCTATATTCATAAAGATTCATAATGGTCTCTAGTTTTCTTCTCTTGCGATCTCTTTTACTGGCAATGTATCAGGGTAATATCAGCCTCATAAATGAACTTCTCCATCTATTTCCAAACTTGTTGATTTTTCTTCTGTAAGCTCAAATCTACTATATTGGGCCTCTTGAGTTTTTCATTTTGGTTAATGTACTTTTCAGCTTCAGAATTTCCATTTTGGTTCATATTAATAATTTTTATTTCTCTATTCTCTATTTGATAATGCATTGTCATCCTGACTTCCTTAATCCTTTAGTCGTGGTTTCATGTAGTTCTTGGAATATGTATTTAATCTGAAATCTTTGTCTGCTGTGTCCACAACCTGGACCTCTTCTGAAGGCAGTTTTTTCTCTGTATCAGGCACATTTTCCTTTTTTTGGTCTCGTAATTATTTTTAAAACAATATTTTACATAATTTATTTACATCTTACATAATTTATTTGTGCAACTCTGCATACCAATCCCCATTACATTTTTGTTTCTTTGGTCATTTGCTCATCTGTTTAGTGATGTAGCTAAACTAGTTCTACAAAATCTATTTTCTTTACTGTGTCCTTCTGATGTTCCTCTCTCTCATCCCCCTCTCATCCCTTATTTTTGTCTCTTAGTTTGACTAGTTAGGCATCATTTCTGGTTTGGGATAGACCACTTATCAAAGGTTGTACTTGTATCCCTTTAGCCAGTTAGATTTTTACCTTATCACTTCTTGGCCTTTTGGCTAAGATCAAGTGTAGATTTTTACCTTTAAGTGTTTGATGTGTGTGGTGGCTTGGAAGCTGCTCTTCCAGCTCAGGGAGTTTTACTTTTTTTTCCCCCCCTGCATTTAACCAAGTACTAGTAGTTTAGAAAATCTCTCCTGGATAATTCCTATGGAGGCTTAACCTTGGTCTTGCACACAGCCTTCCCTACTACCAAGAATGACTGTGCCACTAAGTCTGGCTTCATAGCGGTTGCCCCTGCTCTTGGTAAGAGTAGCCTCTGGTTCAGTCAATGTTTGGTAAGGGTTGTGTTTAGGCCTCTTATGCCCATGAGGCTTTTCCATCTTGTTTTGATGGATCTGTGTGCAGATTAGGGAGTATTTTCAAGGCCCCTCAAAACCTCCTCTGATTATTCTTGGACAGATATAGCATAATACTTGTACACAACCTCCCTGAGTCCTTGGGTTGACTGTAATTCCAGGAGGGCTTTTCTTGATTATCCCTGGTTCTCTGTACTTCTGCCTGTTCTGTCATTCTACATGTGTCAGAGCTTCCACCACACCTTCACTGTTTTTCATTAAGATTTATGGGATGTTCAATAATGCCCTTAGTCATGGGGTTCTTTACTCCCTGTTCCAAATAGTGAGTCTTCTTTCTCTTTATGGTGTGGCTTTCCCCTGGGTAGACCCCTGTCCCACTGGAGCTGAGATAGGGAGTTCTTTTTCCCCAGAGTGACACTCCACTGTTTGGGTAGGCATGGGGGAGGAGTGGTGGTGACAAGCCCTGGTCTGCTTTTCTAGGAGTGGAGCATTTACTCTAAGCAAACTGGGATGGTAGTGAAGAGGGCCCAGCATTCTTAGCTTGTTAGGCGTGGACTAGAGCTCCCATCCAATGAGTGGGAATCGGGTCAGCGAAAGGAGAGCCTTTCTCTGTGTTGCCAGACTAGAGCTTCTGCACCTCTGGAATGAGAAGCACCATCAGTCTTTCTCTTCTAGGGTGAAACTCACCCCAGACTGGGAGCTGAAGGGAGAAGGAGCCCCTGTCTCTTCACTACACACCAGAGGTAGATTGTCCATAAACAGAACTGTGTGCCCTTAGGAAAATTTCCAGAGACTTTAAATGATTTAAAAAATAATAATAATGCTCACCAGTTAAATATGGGTTTGATGGGAGAGGGTCCACTGAGTTCCTTACTCTGTCATTCCAAAAGTTCTGCTGTTTTTAAGTTTTTAATATCAGATTTTACATTTCTTTTCTATGAGAGAGAAAGTTTTCATCACCAAATATGATTTCCTCAAGGATTCTCTATTACTAGCAAAATAAATTATATTTGGTATTAGAATATACTTATCAGAAAGCTTTTGACTAGCCTGGAAAATGGCATTATTTCCCTCATAGAGACCATAATTTAGACTTTCAACTCTTCTCAGATTCCGTAAAGATTGTCTTCGGAATACATAGCATTACAGACAAATTCCACTCAGAATTCATGCCATTGCACTTGAAAATTTATGAAATGCTCTGCTACTTGATATAAGCTTTTGTTCTTCACAGCTTGATTTGCAGGAAATGTTATTACCTGCCAGTTAAAAACGAAGATCAAGGCAGAGTGTGGCATTGTGGCTGAACTAATCCATTCAGCTAACATTTATTAATTGCTTAATCCATGACAGACAACTCACATACCTTCCTCTTGTTTGCTTATTGATGTGTCCTAACCTAGAGTTATTATTACTACAATTACCAAAAAAAGAAACTGAAAAATTTCAGTTATTAATTTAAACTTGACTTACTCTTTGAGCCTAAAGATACAGAATAACTATTCTCTTGGAGGGAAACTTATGAGATAAAACTGTAAAATTTAGTCTTATGAAGTGAATCTTGGAAAGAAATCCATGGCATCTGTGAAGCAAAGCAATTAAAGTAAGCTCTGGGAACAGGAGAGAATGAACAACTGTCTTGTATATGAAAATGAGGCAGTGGGGGTCGGCGGCTTAGGGAAGGACTGATGCCATTGCCTGGGGTGTTTTTAATCTTCTTTGTACTGCTGGCTTGATAATTGTAGACAAAGTAATTGTATTTTTCTGCTGCTTCCCCCACCTAATGGCACATTGGGTTGTGGAAGAAAAAAAAAACGGTACAAGTTGAAAAAGTTTTTACAGTAATAATAATAATTATAATAATAATAAACAAAATTAGCTGGCAACTGTAAATCAGAGACATTCTGCAAGGGATGGGGAGGAAGAGGGATCAAAACAGGGGAGAGAAGAGCACAAGGGACTATGGTGATGGTGCACGGGACTATGGTTGGGAATTTTATGGGATCTACACCTGAAAGGAGAAAATATATATGCATACATTGCACAAAAATGAAAAATGTTGTAAAATATAAATAAATAAAAAAGTGTATAAATTTTGAAGTGCTTTAGGAATGTTCGCTAGTGGAACCTGTCTATAGTGCAGACCTCTGTAAAGTAGGGAGGGATTTAAGACAAACCTGTCTGGGTCCCACCCAAAGCTATTTATGATAAGAATTTCTGCAAGAACTTTGTGAACAGTGTCATCTGTGAACTTGCTTCCAGTGTCATGTTAGGGAGAGGGTGATGTAGCAAAGCACATGTGTGTAAAAGACACTTTAAAAAAAATTATACAAGCACTGGGTACATTCAGAAGCCTGGAGGGTGAGAGAATTTATCAGAGCCAGCACAGGGAACAGAACAGGCAGACTGATGAAACACACTGCTGAGGGGAGCAGCAGGCACTACAGGAGAGGTCTGTGTGCCATGTGGGACCCTTGCCGGTGGCCGGGGATTGAACCGCTCTGCGGGCAGCTTCGCAGCCCAGCGCTCAACCACTGCGCCATCAGGGAGGCCCTAAAAGACACTTTTCTATTTCCCATTCCCTTTTCTACTAGAGAAAAGACAGAACTCATTTGGCTAATATTTATCTTAATAGCTTCAAATCCATCCTTCCAAATCATCTGGTTATTTTTATAAGAAAAACTAGATTTAGGTCATTCTTGTTTTCTTTTTTATGTGAAGAATAATAGAAGGAGCAGGAGCTGTGCATAATTAGCCTGTACAACTGGTCTGAAGTTTAAATTGTTGCCTTTATTATGTGGTTAAAATATATAAGTTAAATAGTAGTCCCTAAAAGTGAAGCTCTTCACCCTAGGCTGATCTATTTTTCATTTCTTAGCAGCCAATCAACACTAAAACATGAAGGACAAATCCAGAAAATAATCACAAAGCATTCCTTGGAGAGAGTTCCCAAACATAATAGAAAATAACAAGCCCCCTTCACTGAACTCAGGTACAGTACTTGGTATTTTACCACGCTGTCTCTTCTTTATTTTTTTTAAAAGATTTATTTATACATACAAGAACCGGGGTACAGGCCAGAGTTTTGGGGAGTGAGGGGATTCACCAGAGACAGAGTGGGGGGAATAGAAGAGGCAGATTGACTGAAATACACTCCTGAGGGGAGCAGCGGGTGAGTCAGGAGAGGTCTGCTGAGCCATGTGGGTCACCTCCCTGGCCAGGGATCAAACTTGTGCTGAAGTGGCTGCAGTGAGCTTCATAGGTTGTGTCTTTTTTTTTTTTTTTTTTTAAATAAATATTTATTTATTTATACCAGCACTGGGTACAGTCAGAAGCGTGGGAGGGTGAGAGAATTCACCAGAGCCAGAGCGGGGAGCAGAGCAGGCAGAAGGACCGAAGTACACTGCTGAGGGGAGCAGCGGGCGGCAGGAGTGGTCTGCGCACCATGCGGGACCCTCCTCCGGTGGCCGGGGAGCAGCCGGGAATTGAACCAGCACTGTAGAGGCTGCGGGCAGTTCGCAACCCAGCGCTCAACCACTGCGCCACCGGGGAGGCCCCCATAGGTTGTGTCTTAACCCCTTGAGCCACCAGGGAGGCCCCACAATGTCTCATTCATTTCTAGCAACAATCCAATAAGGCAGGAGCTTATAATCTCCACTTTATGAAGAGAAAACTGTGACCTAGACATGGTAATGGGAACTTATGCCAGGTTATACAGCTTCTAAAAATAGGAATGGACATTTTAAATAATGAAATAGAAAGGTAACGTTTTCTAAATTACCCAAGTCAAACTATTCTTTATAAGAAAGTCAGAGATACAGAAAATCAAATTTTAAACAAACAATCATATGTGTCTGTAGATGTGTATATGATTAAACACACAGACACACACAGAAAAGTCTGACACAATAGGTTGATGGTTGGTCAACCTGGAGAAGGAGGGGTGAAAAAGTACCAGGAATGGAAGTACGCAATAAAGTCAGTAGCTTTATCTTGAATGTTCTGATTTTTGGCAAGGAGAATGTTTTCATATATTAGGTGTGTAAATTTAATTAATAATTTAAAAAGTCCTTGTAGAATGAAGCTCATTCTGGTTAAAACGTAATCTTTGACTTACCTCTTTTTGCCCCTTTTCTGGTGACCTCCTTTCCATGATAATCTGTACCCATGAATGCTAAAGCCTTTTCAAAAATAAGTGAGTTACTTGATATAGTCAAAAGCATAAAATCATTGATGATGAAGTATATAGGCCATTATACCATGGGACAGACTTTGGATTCAGACTGCCTGGATTTGAGTCCTGCCTTCCCAATTGTGTATTTTCTCTGTGCCGTGTTTTTCTCATTTGTAAGTTTGGGATAATACAGTACCTGTCTTATAGGGTTATTGTGAGGCCTAAATGACTTATCTGTACAGTACTTACAACAGCACTTGGCACATAGTAAGAGCCTCAGAGGGTTATTATTACTACTATTTCCGTCATCCCAACATTCAGAAAAAAACTGTGACAAGTAGTTGTTTATCCTGAAGACTTATTCTGTGTGTGCTTATACTATGTGATTATACTATGTCTGACTTTTATAACCCTTTCTACCCAACATCATGTATTGTAAACATCTTTTCATGCCATGAAGTGAAAAAATGTTTAAAACAAAAATGAAGTATATTTGGTCTAATCTAGTTGTGATGGCATGATCTTGTTGACCAAATGCATGTATATATAAGACGAAAATTTTGTGGCACTGTAATGAAAAGCCCCAGTACTTAAAGGTGTTCACCTAGCTTACCTATGGTTGTGGCCACTGATTGATCCTGGCAAAGTGTGTTATTATTTGTCTTATTTGTTGAGCAGTGATGTTTGACATTTTAAAATGTGTATCTTCAGAGCCGATACTCAAGATAAGTGCTAATTTTGGAAGTATCACTGTGGGAAAGGCCCTTGCAATACAGTTGTTTGTAAGAAGGAAAATGGTGTCTAAAAAGTATGCTACTTACTTATTTCTCCCTTTACCTCTTTCTGGCTTTTCAGGAGATGTTTCATAAAGCAGAAGAATTCTTACCCAAAACAGCAGATAGGGAGATGGATGATATGGACACATCAGATACCCAGTGGGGCTGGTTTTACTTGGCAGAATGTGGAAAGTGGCACATGTTTCAGGTACCTCTTTTCCTTGAACATGGCAGTGGGGATTTAGATTCACCAAACACCATCTTGCTGATGGCTTTGAAGAATGTGAGTGCAGAAGCTGGAAGAAATAAAACTTGAAGGAAATCAGATAGCTTCATGAAAAGGAAAGTTAGAAATTTCTTCTAGTCCTTTTCCTTTTCTTCTCCTCAGGTTTTCACAATAATTTATTTAGCAGAGGCAGCCTGTATTTACAGTGTGTGCAGAGGGTGACTGGGACGCGAGTTGCATGTTATCAGTACCTCTGAGCAACTCCAGGTCTGATTTGGTGAACAAAGAGAAAGGAAAGAGAACAAGCTCATATTAAATGCTTTCTGTAAGCCAGGTATTAGATTAGGCCTTATACAGATTATTTACTCCTTATCCTCACAACAACTCTGAAGCAACATTAGCACTCTGTCTTACAGTGAAAGAAAGTGAAACTCAGAGAAGTTACCCTAATTTGTCCAGAGTCGCACAGCTAGTAAATGGGTAAACCAAGATTTGAACCCATATGCAAAAGCTTGTGGTCTTTTTTTAAATTACAAGGCTACATAAAGAAGATTTAATATAAGCCACTTAGGAGGTATAATTGTTGTAGTCATTTGTAAAAATTGTTATAATTTGGAAAAACGGATTATAACCAGTTGTTGACGTTTCTTTGCTGGAAATCCTTAAGCCATTTTCCACACGCTGGCTCAGCTGTGATTCTCCCTGTTTGTTAGGAACTAGAGCAGATGATTTGTTTCCCTTGTCCTTCCGTTCTCTGTCTCTGTGACCACAGTATGACCTCTGTGGCCAAGCCGTTAATGTGAACAACTGGTAAACGAAACTTTCTGGTTTGTCTTAAAGCCGGACACCAACATTCTGTGTTCAGTTAGCAGTGAAGATATCGAAAAAAGCTTCAAAACAAACCCTTGTGGCTCCATTTCTTTTACTACTTCCAAATTCAGCTACAAGATAGACTTTGCAGGTATGTTTTTTTTCCCTAATAGCTGTGTGTCTTTAGTATATTGGCATGATAAGATCTACAGTTCTGAAGATCAGGATTAGTAGATTATATTTGTAAGCAGGGAAATAAATCCTTTTTGTGATACACAAAAACACCGCCACAAAAATTCAAGATTCAAAGTCTTCTTGAGCAGCCTTGCCTATTATAAAAGTGTATCTACATACTTTTAAATACTAATGTGTGTGGAGATTGTCATATGAGTTCGTGTAACATTCCTCTTCTGAGGAACACAAGCACTTGCTGGCTGTTGCTTTGTTCATCGTCCCATCAGCCTTTCAGAATATGAGGAAACCTTTTTATCTTAAGGATCAGCCTGAGAAATTAAGTGACAAAGTCATAGATAACTGGTGATAGTTTTAAAACCAATGTTGAACTGAGTAACCCATCTCTTAGGTGTCTTTGTAAGAAAACTATTTCTTTAATGGACATTAACTTCTGCCATTTTCTGATTTCATTGGCTTCCATATATTAGCCATCTAGTCTGGAAATTACCCCATTTTGGATTTCACCCATTATACGTGGGTATGTTTTTAGGTATCTCACAAAAAACCCATTGGATTTACTTTCAACCTACTGGTTTCAGCTGTTTGCTGCTAAGAGGCGAATGAGACATGAATGGGGAAACTTTCTTCATAAAAGTGCATTTCGGTTGCTTCACAATTCAGTCCTCTCCTTTTTCTTCCCCTATTTCTCTGAGCGGTGTCTTTGTAACAGTCAGTAGTGTCTTGTGGTGTGGGAGGGTGTTGGAACCTGAGGAAATTGCCTTGGCTGGACCAAGGCCCAGAAATGGGAAAGAGGATTTGTCCAGTTAAGAGGTTACTGAGCCCAAAAAATCCAATGATTTTTGTTGCCACAAAGTCTGGGTTGATTTATTATTAAGAGTTAAAACATTAGATTCTTACTCCTGACTAACTATACCTTAAAAAAAAAATTATGTTAGTCAAAAGTTTGCCTGTAAGGGCTCCCTGGCATTTGTCTCTGCTGCAGTCTAGACAGAAGGTGTCTGTGGACATCTAGTCTTGTGCACGGTGACATTTCTAGTAACAACCTATAGAAATGAGCCCCGAAAACAGTCTTACAGCACCATTGCTGAGGCACTACTGAAGCATCCCAATTTGCACAGACCAGCTTCCTACAGAGGACGGCGGTTGTTATCCTTGGCTAGATAACTCGGCATGCTAAATGTTTCTGAATGAGTATTTTCTAGTACTGCAGGTTTTGAGAGCTACCTCTCAGACAACGCAATTTATTAAAAGATACCTTTATTGAAAAATAGGGTACCCTGCATTCACTCATGTTCCTGGGTCCTCCTTATAAGGATACAGTTTCAAAGGCATGGGTATTAGCATTGCACCTGGACTATTTGCAAAAGGAGCCCCAGCTAAGAATGGGGAACCATGAACTTCACCATGAACTTCCAATGAGATGGTGTTAGTAGAAGGCACCACAGCTTTCTCTCCATGTGCTGAGATGCTCTTGCTTTCTCCCTGCACTCTTGGTAATGCCAGTGCATGCAGAGTCTAGAACACAACAGAACACACAGTAGCTTTTGCCGGGGTGAATGAACCCCTTTATTTTGGAATGGAATGAAGCCATTAGACAGGATAAATTGACTAGAATCTCACATGAAAACTTACTACTTAACTCTGTGGGAATGGAGAAATGAACCTGGTAAATATTGCCAAAACCAAGACATAGATAAAAGAAAATGATACCTTTAGTTAATTAGTCTTTTGTCACTAGACTAGCTTACAGAAGTAAATACCGAGTGTAGATAGGTTTTCTAGTTTAGGTGTACAACTGAAAGAGAAGGCAAAAAATGCATAAATTTGTGAAATTCTGTGAATTATACAAGTTTTATAGTGGCAATGTAACATATTTGTCATTTCCAAAAGGTATGGAGAAATCAGAGTACATTTTTTTTCCCACTGAATAAATGCTAGCATTTCTTCCTTTTTCTAGTGCTCTTGATTTCCCGAAGTTTAGAACTTGGTTTCCATGTCAGTTTAGCCCATGTGCGATGCAGACAGGAAGGGTGGGTGCGCTGAGCGGCCTGTGTGTGTGAGCTTAGATCACGTGACGAAGCCGTGGTTCTCAATAGCATTTTTTGAACATGATAAATAGATACACGGGAAGGTAGCCTTAATCTGCTTTTCTTGTTAGCTGCTCCCAAAGCTCCATGATTCTTGGTCATCAAGGGGTATGGCTTCAAACCTTTGCGAAAATGTATAGCACAATCTGTTTCTGTGACTTATCTACTATCTTTGTCTTTGTACACAGAAATGAAGCAAATGAATCTCACCACTGGCAAACAGCGCTTAATAAAAAGAGCCCCCTTTTCTATCAGTGCTTTCAGGTATTGTAAAGAGAATTGGGCTAAAAAGAATGGGGTTTGCCTCTCCCTCTTAATATTGGACAGAGAAACAAAGAGACCAAAGATGGTTTGCATAGGTTATTTAATGATCCCAATGTTGATCTTTTCATTACTGAATTTCTTATTTGTTCCTGAAATAACCATATTGGTATTTTTTTGCCAGTGTTTCCTTACCTGTTGTCCTTTTCATTTCCCCTGGCATTGATTTTTCAGTTCTTTAGAACACTTGGCATGGTCGTTACAAAATATCTTATGGTCTTTGCTATAAATCCTTAAAATAACCTACAAGGGTAAGTTTGAATTAACTTGGAAATACTCTCAGAGAACCATCTGGTCACTTGGGCCATAAATCTAGTTAGTTGTCCAATCTGTCTCCACCTCCTCTGCTCCCCATCAGGCAACTCCTAGAAGTACTTTCAAGTTGTAGTGACTAGAGGAGGCCCAACGAAGATAGGAGTAGAGGGGACAACAGCACAGCTACCTGTTCCCCACATCTTGGTCGCAAGTTTCCCCTTTTGCTACCTCTGACTAAGTATAGCCAGAAAAGAGAGATATACGTGTCACCAGAGGATATTTGCTATTCAAGTGAATGGAATTGAAGGTAAAAAATTTTAGAGTGTTACAACCTATTTTCTGGAATGATTCATCAAGCCAAGTATTGAAATTCCTCCTGTTCAAAGAAGTTAAAATGAGCCTGATAAAAACATCCTGGCTTATGAATTATAGGGAATATCCCATTTGCTCCTCCCAAGGAGATATTTTGAACAGGAGGAAGTGTTTGAAGGAGGAAGTGTTTGAAGTTTCTGTGAGTTTGTTTCATAAGACTTTTGACTTATACTTAAGCATCATGATTTAAAAGCTATTCAAGTACAGTTAAGACATAGTATATTCTACGGAATATAGAGAATATTATTTCCTTACCAGTTAAAAAAATATCCTCATTCTTAATTACAAAGAATGTGAAAGAGGAGCTACTTATCTTCAAAGAGAATGTAATCTTGAGAAAAATGAGACATAATAATGGGAAATGTTATTATTGTAATTGTATGTTATTATATTCGATAACTTTGGTGGGGCAGGAAGCACACGATGGGATCAAGTGCTTTGTTCTGTCACAGACTGTACAAACCATAGAACAGACAGGAGAGAGAGAATTAACCAGAATGGAGGACAATAAGCAAGATAATGAAAGAGGAAGAACAGTTAGGTAGGAGGCAGTAGAGTAATGAAGGTGAGTAGGTGTTGATATAGAAATGTTTATTTATTTTAGGTAAATTCAGCATTTATGACATGTAAGGTGAATATTACATGCTTCTTGTTGGCAAGAAACTTAAAATTAATTAAAGCTAAGGGTTATGTTAAAAGTAAAAAAAGCACTTTAGCATACCAAAATGAAAACTAAGGCAAAGTTTAAAAAAAAGCTAGGAAAACTATTGCTACTTACTATCATAGACAAAGAGTTAATCTCTGTGGTGTATGAAGTACTTCTTGTAATCGCTAAGTAGATTCTAAGTGTAAGAATCGACTTCTGTAAATAGAAAACCAGTATTGGTCTGCTCATTAGAAAAATGAGCAAAGAATTTGAATAGGTCATAAATCTCACTCATGATAAAAGAGATACAAATTATACCAGATTATTTTTACTATCAGACTGACAAAAATTCAAATGTTTGAAAACGCATTTTTTTGGAGAGGGGTTTGGGAGATAGGGATTCTCTATCTTTGGTAGGAATTTCAATAAGTACAAACTTAAGGAGTATTTGGGGGGTTTCTGTCCAAATCATGAATAAATCTAGTCTTTGATCCAGAAATTCCATTTCAAAGTTGCTATCCTACAGACTGACTAGTAGACGTGAAAATGACAAATAGACAAATCTAGTTTTTGCAGTATTCTTAACAGTAGCAAAACATTGAACACAAGCTAAAGATCATCAATAGGGGACTTGTTATCAGTGATGGAATTCTTTGCATCTGTCAGATAGAATGAAGTCATTGATTCAAACAGTATTTATTGTCTGCCATGTGTCAGGCTCTGTTGTAGGATTAGAGAATGTGCATATTCTCTCTTTACTGATACAGAAGTGAAAAAAAAAAAAGAAACAGCTGCAAAGGACATGCTGTTTATACTGTCATTTGTATGGGGGGACATCTGTCTTGTGTTAACTTAAAGAAGTTCTGGAATTATACCCAAGAGATTAAAAATGTTTACTTGGAACTGGAGCAGATGAGAATTGGACAGACCAATGACTGGAATGGGAGGAAAATTATTCATTAGTTGCTTCTTTCTACTTAACAAATTTTAAATCAAAATGGAAGTGAGTTTTAAACTAAAGACAGACTTGAGGTTTACGAAGTTCTTCAATAACCTCCAGTTACTAGCGAACTCCACGTGTCAGTTTCAGCCTTTTACCATTAAGCCCCTCACCATCACCATCTTTTTCTGTGTTTCTTCACTTAAACATGATAGAGTGTTTTTAAAAATTTCACTAACTGTACTAATTGAATTAATGTGGACTGTGTAGGAAAATAGTGGGCAATAAATTGAGAAAGGTTTAGATTGAGGTTAGATCTTGAAAGATATTGAATATATGACCAAGGGGTTTGGATTTGACTTACGAGGCATTGTGGATCTGTTAACAAGGTTCCTTTAAACTAGTTTGATTTTCTTCTTGGAAATTCCTTTACCTCACCTAAAATCTTACCTACATTTTCACAAAATGCTTGTTTTAGAAAAACAAGACAGAATAAACAACTCTTTTGAAGTCTCAGTTTTATGTCAGGGTGATGTTTTCTGTGAAAATTCTCAACGTATCACTACACAGTGGCACACAGTAAACATTTATAAATATTTGAAAATAAAGACATGCTACCCTTGCTTGCATTTGTCACAACACCTCAGACATGAAAATTCAGCTTTGGAGAAAAGGTTAAATCATTAACAATAATTAACAACAGTTAACGACAATCAGCTGCTAATATTTTGTTTTATCTTTTGCTATTTAAAGTTACATCTGTGAAAATGAGGCTATCCCCATGCCACCGCACTGGGAGAACGTGAATACTGAAGTACCCTACCAGGTAAGAGCAGAACTGACTATACTGTATGAGAGGTTGGAAAGGACCCCAATCAAACTATGCCAACTTCTTTTTCCAGCTTATTCCTTTGCACCATCAAACACATGAATATAATGAAGTTGCTAGTCTCTTTGGGAAAACAATGGATCGCAACAGAATTAAAAGAATTCAGAGAATTCAAAACCTAGACTTGTGGGAGTTCTTTTGCAGGTGAGACAGTTTCTAATCTGAACCCTCTCCTTGGCCTCTAAGACTTCTCTATAGTCTTACAGATAGTTAAACACAAATGTTTCATTGTATTGCTTTCCAGTGTCACCACAAGAACGGAGTTGAGTCCCCCGGTCTTCTCTTGCCATATTTTGACCCAGTCTCTCAGCTCTCTCCTCAGCATTCTCAGGGAGTTCAAAGAGCTGCTCTAATAAGTTAATGCCAGCTGTCCTTCCAGCACCGTGATGTCTTGTTAGAGGTCATACTCTCTTCCCATTGCTAGCAGCTCCCTCCTTTCAAGGTTTGCATTGTGGCTGGAATTTGCATTACAAGGGAATTTGGGGAGCTGTTCAGTTTTGTGAATATGACTTTGTTGATTCAGACTTTCATGTTGAATAAGAAGTCTCTGTAAACATCATGAAACTTTTCAAAAATTTTTAAACAGTGATGACACTTCTCTTGTCTGTAGTCATTTGGTTTGCTTGTTTTGTTTTGGAAGACTCTTTAAAACATACCCTGAAATTTCCTGCTGAGTCCAAAGTTTATTTTGTAGATTTAAAAATCTCAAGTCCTTACTCAGTTTAGGTCGGAAAAGACAGATTAGCACATTTAACCTAAAAGTAAAGGCCAGACAACTTAAGGTATTACCCAAATTAACCAACAAGGCTCTTTTTTTTTTTATAAGTACTACTTAAAACAGTGGTTTTTCTGAAATATGTTTATTAAGCGTGTGTATGAGAATTGATTTCTGATTTTTTAAGTGTAAACAATGTTAATATTTATTCAGCAATGTTTCAAATAATAGTCTAATAGAATGAACCACCATGTACTGATCCTCCTGATTAACATTTATCAAGATTTACCACATGAAATATAGCTCCTTTTTTGTTAATATTGTTGCTGCTGAAATATTTTAAAGCAAATCCCAGTATCCTTAACTCTTTATGTTCTCATATACTTGAAAATTAGACTGAATTTTGTGTTTTATTTTTATTTTTGATAATATGGCCTAATATTTTCATAATAGTTCATGGTAAAATAAGAAGTTTTTAGCTTGTATTCTTTGTAATGTTGAACCTTTGGACCAAATCAGCTTTTATTTCTGACAATAACTGAGTTGGAGTTTAGAAAGCTTCATTCAGTTCTTGTTTAGATGATGCTGTTATAGAAAAGATGGAAGCCTACCCTGCTTTGATTTTATTTTCTCAGTGAATAAAGTAAATTTTTCTAAAATGGCTAGAGTAAAACTTGATTTATTATTCTTTTTTCTCCCTCCTTTCCCCTACCCTCCCTTCAGCCCACACTGGATGCCCCATGCTCTCCATTTATTATTCTTAATCAGGCTCTGAAGTGTAGTTCATATTGGTCTCCCTTATAATTTGAGTCTTCATTTAGCCCTCATTTAAATCCAGTGGTAAAAATGTGCCAGTGAATCCCCAAACCATTTTATACTATGAATTTCACTGGAAACAATTTTCCTCTGGCAATGCCCTTCATGCTTTTATGTAATGTCAGCCAGGCCCTGGAAATCTGTGATGGTAAATGAACTTGCTACCTTCTATGACAGTAGAAAATACTGTGCTGTATGGACAGCCTGTCATTTTGACATCTCCCTGAAAACTAAAATAACCTAATCTGTCGTGTCACATACCTGTGACTCACCACATAGACACTGAGGCCCCTGTGAGCTCATCAGGCATCTGTTCGCATGTCACCCATGCCTTTCTTCTCTCCCTTCTTTTTAGCAATTGTTTTAGTACTCCATTTGTGACAGGCACTATTCTGGGTGTTGGGATATAAGAGAGTACAGGGTCCTAGCTTAGACAAAGATCCAGGCCACTGTGCCACAAAACATAGGGGTGAGTGCAAGGCATCATGAGAACATTAAGTGAGGGTATCCATGCGTTCCTGCTGGCAGAAGGAGGACATGTTGCAGAGTGGGGGACGTGCAGGAGCACTTTCTAAGTGGTTGCCATTTAAGCTAGATGCAGGAAGAGGTGGGAAGCACACCCCAAGCTTTAAGAGCAGCCCAGGCCAGAGTCTGGATACAAAGGGGAGTGTAGAGTGTTGAGAGAATTTCAAATAGAATAGAAAGTTAGGATAATTGGTGAGAGAAGAGGCTGGGAAGGTAGTCAAGAGGTAAAACATGAAGGAGTTTAAAGTAAGGGGTGGTCATGTGATCTTAGTCAGTGTCTTACTTGGGTTGAACTGATCCAGAGTAGGAGTCAGAGAGGTGCCAGGGCCCAGACCATGCAGGGCCTTACGGACCAAACTTAGGGGTTTGTATTTTTTTCCCGGGACAGTAGAACGTCTTGTAGGACTTTACACAGAGTGGTGGGTCTGATTTGCATTTTAGAAAAATAATTCATCAGGCAATACTGTAGAGGAAGGGTCAAAAGCAGTAGCTCTCAATCAGGAGGGAATTTGCCCAGCACGGAGCATTTGGTGATGACTGGAGTCATTTTTTTTTTTTTTTTTTTTTTTTAAATTTTTTTTTTTTTTTTTTTTTTTTTTTTTTTTTTTTTTTTTTATTTTTTATTTATTTTTTTTTTTTTAAATTTTATTGTTATATTCCCCATACAATTGCAGCCCCCCATTCTGACCCCAATCCCTCCCCTCCCGCCCCCGCCCCCCTAAAAGTGTCTCTGGTTCATAGTTTTTTGTTGATTTTGATTTTCACTTTCTTATAGTTATTCATTTTCCTGGTCCCTTATTTAAGTTTTCTAGATTCCTGCTATGAGTGAGACCATCCGGTATTTTTCTTTTTCTTTTTGGCTTATTTCGCTGAGCATGATCCCTTCCAGCGCCATCCATGTTGCTGCAAATTGCATGTGTTTATCTTTTTTGAATGCTGAGTAATATTCCATGGTATATATGTACCACATCTTCTTGATCCAGTCATCTATTTTTGGGCATTTGGGTTGTTTCCAAAGCTTAGCTATTGTAAACAGTGCTGCTATAAACATAGGGGTGCAGGTGTTCTTTGGAGTTGATGTTTCTGTGTCCTTTGGGTAAATACCTAGGAGTGGAATTGCTGGATCATATGGAAGCTCTATGTTTAGTAGGTCCAGAAATCTCCACACAGCTCTCCACAGTGGTTGGACCAGTTTGCACTCCCACCAACAGTGCAGAAGAGTTCCTTTTTCTCCACACCCTCGCCAGCATTTGTTGTTGCTAGTTTTTTTAATATGTGCCATTCTCACTGGTGTAAGATGGTATCTCATGGTAGTTTTGATTTGCATTTCCCTGATGGCAAGTGATGTTGAACATTTTTTCATATGCCTGTTGGAGTCATTTTTGATAGTCATGTGGTGAGATGGGGACACTACTTGCATCTACTGGGTAGATGGTAGGGACCAGAGACCCTAAACATTTTTAAATGCACAAGACACCCCCCACAGCAAGGAATTATCCAGTCCAAAATATCAATAGTATCATGGTTGAGAAACTAACTCTGTTTTAAAAGGATCACAGAAGCAGGAGACCAGTTTAGGAAATTGTTTCAGTAATTAAATGAGACACAATAGGTTACCTAAACCAATGTGCATTTTGGTGTTTTGGAACAAAGAGGATTGTTTTATATTCATGTATTTTTTTTTATTGAGCTGTAATTGACATAATGCTTTATATTAATTTCAGATTGCATAGCATAGTGATTCAATATTTGCATATATTCAGAAATGATCCCCACAGTAAGTCTGGTTAAATTCTATCACCACACATAAGTACAATCTTTTCCTTTTCACAGTCTACTCTCTTAGCCACTTTGAAATATATAATACCCTACTGTTAACTGTAGTCCCCATGCATTATGTTACATCTTCATGACTCACTGATTTTATAACTGGAAGTTTGTGCCCTTTGCCCATCTTCACTCATTTCACCCACTCCATGCCTTCCATCCTTAGTAACAATTATTTAGTTTGAAGAGAACAGTTTTGAGATATTAAGGATATGCAACCATGTTGTTTGATGTTTGGGGCAGGGAAGGGAGACGAAAGATGACAATGAAGTTACTTACTTGTTTGTTTTAATTGGCCAGGGGTGTATGGGTAGGGACAGGTATTTGTTTTTGCCTCTAGGGAGAATGGGGGAGAGTAGTCATTGATATGTGGCTTGGGAACTCAGGAAGCTGGTGTAGACTAAAGATAAAGGTTTTGGAGTTGTTAGAATTGGAATAGCAATTGATCAGATGACCCGAGAGTGTGTGTAGATTAAGAAGAGGGCAAAGAACCCAACTCCAGAAGGGACGGACAGAAGGGGAAAAAACCCAGGAGGAAACTGAGAAAGTAATAAGTAAGAATGTAGAAGAAAACAAATAGAATGTAGAGTCACAGATGCCAAAGGAATCTTATCTTTGAAAATTTCTGCAGTTGATTCTGATGCTTAGTCAGGGAGAGAGCCCTGGGCCTACAGCTGGGCAAGCACTTCAGCCAGGGCGCAGGGTCTCTTCTACTGCAGCTCTGAGTGCTGAGGTCACTGCATGGCCACATTAGCACTCTCCTCCCTGAGAGGGTAGGTAGTTTAAGGTATTTTTGAAAAGTGGGTGTTACAGTAAGTTTAGATATGAACATGGGGTTGGGCAAAAGTGGGCAGGGCTGTGAGAACTTAGTGTAGTTGGAATTCTATGACCTTCCCCAAAGGTTAAGTGCAAGAGGCCTTAGAACTCCATGTTAGCTTTTCTGGAACACCAACTCTGTGGTTTGTAAGTCTCCACATTTCAGGAGGCCTAACTAGTAAGCACCAGAATGAACCAGGCTGTGGGATGTAAAGCTTTCACCACCCATCCTGCTCTCCCGTCATGTACGCATGTGCATCCACTCCAGTTACCAGCAGGTGTTCAGTGCCCACATTGGCTTTTTTACCTGCAGTTCCTTTATAAAATCCAAGAGACTTGAGTGAATTTTCATACCAAAAGTTATTCTGATCTGTACTTAAAATTAGTGATGAGTAAAGATCCACATTTTAGAGTATATTCTAGTCATTACATGTCCTGGAGCTTGACCTTGGGAGGATGTGTGTTAAGCAAACGTTTACTCAGGAAAAAAACAGTGTGGGTTCACCAATGCCCAGCTCACTATCAGTCACCATAATGGGAGATGGGGGAGCCCCATAGACAGTGTAACTTGATTCTTAAAATGTGCTTGAGAAAGGTTTCTGTGATAGAGACAAGATAGAGGCATGGATACCAGGTTAAAGTCTTATGCAGAGAGTACCTTGAATGGCATGCAAGCTTGCTTTTTGAGCCCTTCAACATTATCAGGAACGTGGAAGAAAATGTACAAGGCTTTCTTATCACACTTGTAAAAGATTCAAAAGTAGCTCTTGGTGTGAATGAATCAGGAGTCAGGAAGACCTTGGATGACTGAAATTGAGTCAAAACAAATATAATTATTCTTTTTGAAAAATGTTTTTCTTAGTTAGATAAGCAACAAATGTGCCTTGTAAGAAAAAGGCAGATCATAAAATTGTAAAAAGGAAGTTGATATAATTTACTCTTAGCGAAAACATGCTTACTTCGTTTGAAGTAAATATTTGTTTAATACACATCCTTCCAACGTCATGCTTAATGTCTGAAGACTATCACCCTTAGATCAAAGCATGCACATATAAATTTTGGTGCATATTTCCAGTGACTCTTGAGAAATGCCACAGACATTTCTATCTCTCACATTATTTAAATGCAAGTATCCATGGCCTGTGTACTCACTAAGCTGCATGTTTATAAATTTTATACATTTAAAATTACTCTGTCAAGATGAAGATTAATTGAAATAAATCCACTGTGTTGGATTTGTAAGTTAGTTGCACAAATACAGCAAACCCAAGAGGTCTGGTGTAAAGTCCTGGGAGCTTTAATTGACTCGTGGAAGTCAGTAGTATGATGCCTCTGGTGTACGAAGGGGCCGAGGCTGGAGCCAGTGCTCTCAAAAACATTTCTCTTCCTCCGTCATTTATACACTTGACAGTATTCTGCAGATTCTTGTCAGTGACAGCCTGTCCAGGAGGGAGAAAGGTCTGGAAGCTGTGAGGAATTGTTGATGGAGTGGTGTGTACTTAACCTAGACAAGGCAGCCTGGTTGGTGTTCATAGTTATTTTTGGATATTTGCAGAGTTGTCTTGTATAGGAGTGCTTTGAATTGCTTTGTGTTCAGAAGGAATAATTGAGACCAGTCAGTAGAAGTAACAGAAGGCAGATTTTGGTTTAGTATTGGGCATTTTTGGTTTAGTATTGGGTATTGGGTGTTTGGGTATTGTGTATTTGGTTTAGTATTGGTTTAGTATTTGGTTTAGTATGGGGGTGGCTATATTTTCTTTTTTAAAAGATTTATTTATTTATTTATATAAGCACTGGGTATAGTCAGAAGCGCAGGAGGGTGAGAGAATTCACCAGAGCCAGAGCAGGGAGCAGAGCAGGCAGAAGACCGAAGTACACTGCTGAGGGGAGCAGCGGGCGGCAGGAGAGGTCTGCATGCCATGTGGCACCCTCGTCCGGTGGCCGGGGAGCAGCCAGGGATCAAACTGGCGCTGCAGAGGCTGCGGGCAGCTTCGCAACCCAGCGCTCAACTGCTGCGCCACCAGGGGAGGCCCGGTGGCTATATTTTCTAAAAATAATTGTTGTGTGAATGCATCAGGAATCAGGAAGACCTTGCAAGACTGATCACAAATACATTTCGCCATCTTGCAAATGTGTTTGCCCCATCCCAGTCCTGTTCTCCTTTCCTACTGAGGGTGCATGATGCCTTCTTGTCCTTGTTTTTGTAGTTTTACTGCCTGTAATGTATATACACAGAATGCGCAGTATTATTTGGACTTAGATGTCTCTTTTTGCAACATTCTTTTTACAGTCAACATTATTTTTAAGAGTTTTCTCTAAGTATGTATAGATCTAGTACATTACTTTAAAATATCATATATAAACATGTACTTACTACTTGATTTTTATCTACGGAAGCATTTTAGGCCATTTCAGTTTATTTGCTTTGCTATGATAATCAGTCCTATGTTGAATATCTTTTTGTGTGTCAAGAGGTAGTTTTCCATTGGGAAACAGATTGAACAGGATGACTTCATATCCCTTTAGCCCTGAGATTCAAAATTCAGTTTAATTAAACCACCATTTTCTAGTCTCTAGGGCTAAAAGATGAAGACATTATCCCTCTTCAAGGAATTCGCTGTCTAAAGACTCCTGGATTTGTACTATTGAGTTATTTGTAGTGTCACATTGAGGCATCTGTAAAGCTTGGCTGGTTCAGGCAGTCAGTTACCTTTACTATGATGGGGAACAGTCTGGGGTACATATAGTTTTTGGTATAATTTCCAGCTTTAAATCTCAGTGTTAATTAATATGCACATTGGAGATTATTTCTTTTCCAGAGCTGCCCTATTTTAAGATTAAAACTTAAGATTTTATGTTAAAGACATTTTTCTGTTTTACCCTTCCTGTTGACATTGCTCCTTAAAAAATTAATAAATGCTGCATATGGTATATTTCTCTGTGTGTTGTGTGTGTCTCGGTATTATGTTTTTAGGAAAAAGGCTCAGCTCAAGAAAAAAAGAGGTGTGCCTCAGATTAACGAGCAAATGCTCTTTCATGGTACCAGCAGCGAATTTGTGGAAGCCATTTGCATTCATAACTTTGACTGGAGAATAAATGGTATACATGGTGCTCTCTTTGGGAAAGGTAATTATCAGAATTTCATTTCCAATGTTGGTTGTAGGAGACAATCTCCTCTCTTTAGAATATGTTGATTGTTCAGTACTTCAGCAATTTGATAGTCGTTAAAGTTTACTGTACTAGGTTCCTGGCACACCCTCCAAGTTTCTCCGTCACAGAAAAACCACTTCCTGCATGTGCAAGATGGAAGTCAGACTTCTACTCTTTTTTTTTTTTTTTTTTTTTTAAATAGAGGCATGTTTTATTTATTTATTTATTTGTTTGTTTGTTTTGTTTATACATGCACTGGGTACAGTCAGAAGCGCAGGAGGGTGAGAGAATTCACCAGAGCCAGAGCAGGGAGCAGAGCAGGCAGAAGGACCGAAGCACACTGCTGAGGGGAGCAGCGGGCGGCAGGAGAGAGGAGACTTCTACTCTTTTACCAGATTTAATAACTTCCCAAGTCCCAGTCATCAGCTGGGACAATGTGTGCAGATAAGCTGATTTTTGCATTACCTTTAATTTCCATGTACAAGTCCTCTCCATGGACAAACCTAAACATGAGGATAGGTACAGATCTAGGTGCTGTTATTATTTGTCTTGCTTTGTTTGTTAGAAAATGATAGGCAGGACTATTAGTGAGCAATAAGGAATAATGAGGGAAATCGTCACCTTTTTTCTAATGTTGGGACATTTCTAATGTTGGAAAAGTCCATGTTCTCAAACTTATTCCCACTATTCAAATAAATTAAGGAGAGATGAGGGGAAGCATTTGTTTTTCTAGTCTTTACTCTGAATCTAACCTCCCGCAAGAGAAGTGGCTTCCACTCAGGGTCAGGATGTGCTGCATTTTTAAAAAAGTAAGTTAATTTTTAAAAATAATTACTGAAAGGGCCATTCCATTTACTTAATGCTAAGAGGACCGGAAAAGTGTTACATAAATCTCATCTGTACTGGGCAATACGAAGCTTTGCAGTTCATTTCCAGATTTTTTCAAATATTCCCTGAATGATGTCAGTTTCCTAGGCCTGCCATTTCAGAAGAGTCAGATGCCTTTTGGGGTTTCCTATCAGGTAACGAAACAGTGAGACTGTTTTTTTTGGAAGGCTTACATATGAATACCATTGCATTCTTTTCAGAAATCTTTTTCCTGGATGTGGGCTTCTATTATCTCTAGACATACCATTGAATTGTCCCTCTGTAGCACAGAAATGTGGTTTCTGGGGGTCAGTAGTTTTCACTGTGCTCTCCTGAACATCTGTAGGTGCTGGACAAGGGTAGGGGGTGAACAAAGTGGTAGAAGGAAACAGTGTGTATGTCTTACTGGATATTTTAGTAGGATTTCTTTTGAAAACAGAAGTCTGGTAGCTACGTTTCGGTGGGCCTGGGGGATAGTGGTGGTGGTGGGCTGGTCTGTACTGGTGCATCCGTCCCCATGACAGTCTACTCCCAGCTGTCCATAACAGATGGATTTGTTGCATAAAGGTTACCCAAGAGGAGATTCCACATCTATTTTTGTTACACAATTCCATGAGACGATGAGTCGATTCCTTTAACAATTACAGTGTTCTTGCCTATGTTTCACATATTCTTCAGAGTAATCTTGGCTCTTGTCTTTTTTTTTTTTTGTCCTTTTTATTTAAGGAACCTATTTTGCTAGAGATGCTGCTTATTCCAGTCGCTTCTGCAAAGATGATATAAAGCATGGAAACACATTCCAAATTCATGGTGTAAGCTTGCAACAGCGGCATCTGTTTAGAACATATAAGTCTATGTTTCTTGCTCGAGTGCTAATTGGAGATTACATAAATGGAGACTCCAAATACATGCGTCCTCCTTCCAAAGATGGGAGCTATGTGAATCTATACGACAGCTGTGTGGATGACACCTGGAATCCGAAGATTTTTGTGGTGTTTGATGCCAACCAAATCTATCCTGAATACTTAATCGACTTTCACTGATCGCACTTCCAAATCTCAGTGGTCAAGAAGTTTTATTCCTTTTCAACAGGAAGATTTGTTCTCCTGTCATCTAGCCACTACATGTTAATTATCTGATCCTATGAACCAGATATGAGAAAAAGTGGCCTCCATATGAAAAGACATACTGACTTTAAGGTTGGTTGTGCTGTTGTTTTGTTTTTGTCTGCTACAGTCTTTTTTGTTAAAGAATGGTGCCATTGTCTTTTTAACACATGGGGTGAAAGATACCACTTGAAATGGAATCAGCCTAGTCTCACTTAACATGGTCAGTCACAGTCCTTGAAATTTACATGTGTGTTATCAGGATAAACTTCCTTAGTTCAAATAGACATCCATCTATCTGTTCAAAAAATAAAAATATTCACCTAAACGTGTCCCTTCAAGGAATTGGTCCTTGATACATTGAATTCTGATATGTCTGCGGAATCCATGTGTTGCTTTGAAGGGGGTTTAGAGCCTGCTGCAGTGCTCAGTACCCTGGGAGAAGTCAGGAGTAAGGAAAGTACTGGCAGTGCTGCCAGACAAGCCAGCAGGGAAACTCAAGGCAGGGCACCTGCTTCCTGTTGCCTTGGGACTCTGCTGCTGTCTCAGCCTCCTCTTAGCATTCTCTCTCTGTCTCCTACGTCTAATTGACAAATGCTGCGTCTGGTACTCAGCCTACAGCTCGTCCTCTGGGGCTCTTGAATTCTTGTACCAGGACTTGCTAGACAAAGGGTTTACTGCAGCTTCAAAGTGAAATTTTTATTTTATTATTGAAAATGTGTATTTTTCCTGTGATCTGGAGTCCCTGCAATGATTACTTCTAAATTCTTTTTATCTGCTCTCCCACCACACACACTGCTATCAGCAATAATTTATGAAATTCACATTTCTAACTTGTGTCTTCCCATTTTGAGTCATTATAGAAAACAAAGGATGCTAGGAACAAATCTGGTTTGTTCTTTTGAGTAGCAATTGACAATCAGCTAGCTTTCTTGAGAAGTTAAATATGATTCATAACCATGTTTAATGGAAGCTTGTTTACCTGTTCCATCTGTTTTGTTATCTGTGCTAAGGTGGAATAACTAATGTTGGAACAGCTTCCTGTCCCTAAACATAGTTTAGCAGTGGCTGAGAGCCACGTGGCAGAGATGTTACACAGGAATCAGGTATCAGATGGGACATCTGGCCATATGATTATTGAAAGTTTTTCCAACCTTAATATTCCATGATTTTACCTGAAAAAAAAAAAAAGAACACTTTCATCAAAACTTTCCAAGATGGCTTTTTTCTGACTTAGTCTAACCTTTTTCTAACTCAATCTAATACTAAATCATCTCCCCATTATCCTTACCAACTTTTGACTGAGAGGTAATGAACATAATTTAACTTCTCAAGAAAACTCCAGAAAGTAAATGTTTATGCCTGTGTTGTATTGTTCAATCATTTGCATTTGGAAGATATCTAGAAATAACAAAAATAAAGATTATGGAGCAAGCGTAGGAATGGTAATTCTTTAACTGCCATATATGCCCAGAGTTTTATTATGGCCCACCATTCATGTAATTGTGCAGTCGGAATTAAGTCATACACAGGAAATCGAATGGACATACCTAGGAACCCAGCAACAATAAAGATTTCCTGATTCCAGTGTGCGCAAACAGTGGTTTAGATGAAGTGCTGTGAAAATTTAGAAAGAATACATTTTAGAAGTTTGCAGAGTTCATTAGGGAAATAATTGAAGCCACGAGGGTAGGCCACCATTGCACTAGATGTTCACAAAAAACAATGTTGATATGGTAGGAGTTCAGATTTTGAAAATCTTTTTGTTGTGATACCAAAAAAAAAAAAAGTTAAAATAGTCTCCACTTCAACTTCGCTATCGCTTTTCTAAATTAATATGATTGTTTCTATCATCACTCGAATGGAATAATGTTGTTTCCCTTGAGGATTATTTTCTCTTAGGTGTGTACAGGTCTTATCTCCAGGTGACTGAGAACCCAGCATTCATACTTACGCAGCAATTTGTGGGAATCCTCAACTTAGCTAGTTGATTCCTGTGTAGTGAGTAGAGTTTGTAAGAACCAAACTGTTACTGTTACTCTTGTCTAGGAATGTATTGCCAACTCCCCTTTTATAACAAAGAGCTGATTTTGATAAATTTTCTAAATGTGATAGCGTAGAGTTAATTGATGTTAAAATTTTATTTCTTTGGATCAGTAGATTGAATTGCAAATCCTAATCAGTTTATAATAAGATCGGACACAACCATTGCCATCACATAGTATCGGTGGGCAGAATGAAGAAAAGGCACTGCAGATGAATGAATAGTTTTAAAAAACCCTACACTGAGTAAGTCCAGCAGATAAGTACTTTTTTTTTTTTTTTAACTTTGGTGATATCCACCTCAGGGTTAAAAAAAAAAATGTTTATAAGAAACTGTTTCATAAATCTTGTGGTTATGAACAGGAAGATTTTGTATCAGTGCAACACTTTATATCTAGACTGTTATGGTGATGCTGATAAAGAATTTGGGGCCATTTTTGATATACGAGCATATTGTTTTTACATGTGGTGATTAAAGCTTTCCACAGCCCATCTTGGTCATCTGTGTGTGCCATGTATTTGTTTCTATGGTTTCTGTGTCTCATCTCCACTTTGCATAACTTAAACCTGACTTTTCAACTCAAATGTCATAGACTCTCAATGAGTTTGTTGCCTATAACTCATATAACCTACATGTACAAAAAGAAGTCTCCTTCTCAGTTGGAATCATCAAATAGCCTGTGGGGAAAGTCATCTACTCTGTGCTGTTGAAAATTCCCAAGCAGATCAAGGCCCACTGCCTCCAGTGTCCTTTCCTCTCAGGGAGAAGTTCTGGAGGGTGTGTTTGCATTCACCCAAGCAGCAGGCCTCCTGCAGCCCATTTAGCCCCAGCCACTCCCGCTATGTCTATAGTAATTGCTTTTGAGGCAACTTAAGGCATTTCATTTAATCTCTAAGCTTCTATGAGCAAAAAGGGGAAGGTATCAAAAGATCTCTAATTTTAGACCTGAGAGAAATGAGGGATGATCAAGGCTTACCTGTGGAAACAAATCAATTTTTCTGTTCATTAAAATCATTCCCCAGTCCAGTCTGATGAAAATTCAACTGAGCTTTGATCGATGATGTAGAAATGTGATATATTTACAAATATTGTTTACAGGTGTTCAGATATTGGTGGTTACCTCTCAGGTCATCAGGAACAATACAAGAAACAATCTTGTAATAGCCCTAGTTGATCCTAGATTGTCTTCTCTCCTTGAGGAAGGATATTTGGTTAATTTTTTAAATAAACATTTTATTTTGCTTTAAAACAAAGAGATGGCCCATTTCCAGATGAAATTTAAGATCCTGTCTTTGTACAGTCATGCATGGCTTCGTCAAAGGGATACAACCCAAGATGTACATCCTTGGGCGGTCCTGTGCAAAGGCAATATTAGCAGTGAATTGTGCACAGAAATAACACAAGGTTAAATCAAGCATAAGGAAAACGATGCCATCAAAAGATGCAATAAACTTGAGATGAATGAGGCGGCTGCTGGAGTAAATTGCTGGAACCTTCACGTTCCTACCGCTGTGACGTCACTAGGCCTCTGGGGACCACTGTCGGGTACGTAGCCCATCACTGACCGAAACGCCACACAGTGCGTTACTGTACATAAAGAACATAAAAGTTTATAAAAAATAGCAGAGAAAGAAAGAACAAAGCTCTGTCAAAAATTATTTTTGCTTAGAAATTGATCAAAGGATTTTACTTACTTTTATCCCCTTGTACCACATGCAGGAAGAGGTTTGGTGAGACAAGCTGCCCTGCCTCACTGCTGATGAATAATCTTATGGTTTTGCTTGGGGCAGCACCAATGGAAGAAATGAACATTTCAAAGAAATATGAAGTATGTGATTATTTGGGGGGGGTGGGGCTTGGTCACTATGAGTAATAGATACGAGGGGTGAGTCCTGAATATCTAGGAAAGATGTTCAAGTTTATCCCTTAAGCGTTTCTTTTTGTCAGAGGCAGCCTACTTCTCTTGTTTTCAGAGACTCCGGGCTGGAAGGTGGTTTGGGAGCTCATATAGTCTTCTCATCCTCTCCTCCTTCCTGTATTGTGCCTAATCCATCCCCGGTGAGAAGATGTCTTGGTTATTGTTACTATGCAGCCAGTAAACTCCTTGCTACAACTGGTGTACGTCTCCTGCTATAAGATTATGTAATCCATTTTCTCAGCTAACTACTTGACCTTCATTCTTCAGCACTGCAGGCTAAGAGCTGAGCTTTCATTTGAACTTTCTCACTGTATGGCTCTGTACCTAAGAATTATGTGTTGGTCTTATTCATCTTTTAAGTGGCATTTCATGAGATAGGAACATAGAGTTATCCCAAAGACAGTTGTGTTTTCTGCAGCTCCTTATCTTTCCTATGCCCCCTACCAAGAAGTCATCCAGTAAGCTGACTCGGGCATGTACCTACCCAACCTCACGATGGTAACACGGTTAGGAGAGTCACAATTCAGTTTTTTTTTTTTAAATGATGAGATAGATCAGATTTATTTACTAGACATGTACAGAACATTCTACCCCAAAAGTACAGCATATACATTTTTCTCAAGGACATAAGGATCATTTTCAAGAATGGGCCATATGTTAGGGCATAATTCAATTGTCAATAAACTTATGGAGACTGATAACATTTTAACACAAATCATTTTGTGATATTAATTACAAATCCAGATTGCACTTCTTTTGTTTTTCTGTCCATTTTGAGAAATACCTTCTCCTGATGGGCTCGTTATGCTTCAGTATCTCCCAGATAACTTGCAGAAGTGCAAGTGCCTTCCCAGTCCACATTTGATTAACATTCTCAGTGCATCAGCAAGGCACCCATTTCTTCTTCTTTATTCCTTTAACAAGAAGATCAAGCACCAACTTGGGAGCCCCTGATCAGAGTTTTATTTCTGGCTTGCTCTTTGACTCAGTATGACCTTGGGTAACTCACCAGAGGGAAAGTTCTCTTTTCAGAAGGTGAAGTTTAAGAAGGACTGATCAGATTCTTGTTAAAAGAAAAAGACCTGACAGGGTATGGCTAGATTTCTCTGACCTGATTGAGCCTGGCTTTTGAGTTTGGGCCAAGGAAACGGCAGTAGCTGGATCTTAACGCATTAAGTAGCAAGAGATTGGAATGGGAAGGGAAAGGAATCAACCTGGTTCTGCCAAAATCTCTACCATCATTTTGTTCCCCTTTCTTACTCAAGCTCAAAACTCTGAGTTCCCGTGTGTGCAGGCAACAAGCACATCAAGCATGACCTCTGCTCTCGGGGGGCTTCAAGTCTGGCAGGGAGGCCATGCACTGAACTGTAATGGCCGTTTTGCAAAAGCAGAAGTTCAGACCACAGTAAGAGACTATGACAAAGGGGTTTGACTCATTTTAGGGAGCTACAGAAGATCTGAAAGGTGAGTAGGTTCTAGGTAGGTGAAGTAGTGATTTTATATCTCCCTGGCTGCACATAACTATGCGACGTCAGGTTTTTGGGAGACAAGAAAACCAGGAATGGGGTAGAGGGCTTTTGGAACATTTTTTATCATTAAAATTAAGAGTACAAAATCAAAGCCACTCAACCAGAATGAGTTTTCCCCAGTGCCTACACCTGGGTCGGACTTAAGGGAACCAGGACTCACACTAGGAGGTCTATGAAGAGAGGATTCTTACTAAGAATCAGGAAGCTTGCCTCTTTTGCTCATGCCTTGCTGCCTCCCCCCAGGATCCATACTCACTTAATTCCCTGGGGCCTTCAAAACTCTATCTGAAACATGGGCTCTGGAGTAAGAGGCCTACCTTGAATCCTGGCTCCCCCACTAGCAGCTGTCTGGCCTTGGGGAGGTCACTTAACCTCTCTGTGCCTCAGTCTCCTCATTTGTAAATTGGGATAATAAGGTCAGCCTCAGGTGATGTCTGTAAAGTGCTTAGGATAGAGCCTGGGTTGCGGCGGCCTCATTAACTGCTAATGGATATTAATACGGACAACGACTCCTCTTTCAGGAAGTGTCCTGGAACTACAGCTGTCACAGATAGTGGTTCTTACAGGAGTCACACTGCACTTAAAGTTAGGGGTGTGCTTTTGTTTTCTTTTTAGTACTTACTTTGTCAAAGCCCTTCAGCCAAAGACCACCAGAAGCAGCACTGTGGTTAAACAAGTTGGGAACAGTAAGGGAGAGGGCAGACTGTGGAAAGTTACAGAGTATCCCACTAAGACTGTTCCTCTGGGCTTTGATTGTGTGATTTGGGTGCATGCAAGCAAGTGGGGTTCTGCTCTAGTTGGAATGTCTGTCGGAAGGCCAGGCGGCTATGATTTGATAGCTCAATAAATCTTACTGTGGGAAGGGAAGCCTGGCCAGAAGCCAAGCTGTGATTTCCAAGACTACCCACTTTGACTGAGAGGTGGGCTGTTTGGTATTCTGTGGGTGACACAGTGACCTTATTTTTTTCTGTGCTTAGACAAAATTATGAAGCGACCTTGCTATGTCTTATTTTTTCGTGGTCACCAGCTAACCTTGTCTGAGGCTGTGTTCTGTAAGATAGTTTATGTTCACTAAGGAATAACATGACTTAGTGTGAGCACCCAGCCAGTTTCTTAAAGTCAGGGACAGCTCTTGTTTTTCTTTCTAGACTTGTTAAATAACTATTTTATTTGAGCTAGCCTTCTTCCTCTAAAGAAACTGTAAGTGAACAAATACATTTATTCACCAAAACACTGTCTATGCTGTCTCCCAGGCACTATGCTTAACATAGGATGCAATGGTGAAAACTGCCTTCAAGGAGCTCAAAATCTAGCATAAAAAGAGATCTGAAGATTGTTGACTTTGGTAAACAGTTGTGCTCCTTTAAATGCCCAGGAGGTGCTATTCCTGCCTAAGCCTGGATCTTCTCCTCAGGGACAACATATGTCCACCCCTTGACTAGATTACAAGTTCAGTGCTGAATGTTACAAACCACCCCTTGCCTGGATCTGAAGTGGCCTCTCCTATCTCCCTCCACCTGGACCTCTGTTCTCTCATCAACAGAACACAGAATGAGCTTCCTACCCGGGCCCCCTGGCACCTTCCCACAGTCCACACACAGAAGCCAACACTCATCGACTGGAATTCCCAGGTCTCAGCACTGTGCTGACCACACTACACTTTTCTCAAAAGAATATTTTAACTCAACCAGTAATTGAATGTCGATTTGCTCTTGAGGTCTATTTCATCTGACTGGAGGGTAGAGACATTGTCACAGGTGCCCACATTACTCAGCAGGTGGGTCCCTGCGGGTGAGGGCACGGACACTAGATGGCAGCATCTCACTGCAGAGCGCCCGACCGGCTCTGGGTGCTGAGTTCATCTCCCTAAATTGCAGGGAACAGGATGAAAAAGCCCTCCAGAAATGATTTAGTCGCTTCCTCTGCCGCCAGGTGGAGTAACCCCGAGTTAATTCTGCAGGGTCTGTATTACCCTGTTTGTAACAGTGGCTAGAAAGAGCGGGTCCTTCCCGTGACCAGTCTGACCTTTTAGAACCTTGTCTAAAAGTTCTTCCTAAAAAAAAATCCTTTTCACAAACTAACATTGTCTTATTTTCTTTCCTTTTCTCATATGAAATTTTAATTATCCAACAAAGAATTAGTGGGTACTTTCTAAGTCCATATACAGTTACTCTTCACATCTTACCTCTTCAGGCATAAAATAATAAGATAAAATAGAGATCTCTAATCATCTAATTTCTTGTCCAACCCTCTAGCCCATTGGGCCATCTTTGGGTGTGCTCGGTATCATTCTCTGGAGCCCCAAAGTTTTGCCATCCTCCTTGGCACGGTAAAATACTCCATTTCTTACTGTTAGTGTTTATACCCCAGAACAAAGTCTGCACATTCTGTGCTCTTTAAAAAATTATATCAGAAAAGATGAATCATAAACTCAGCTTAAAATGGGAAATGAGGACCTGTCACCAGCACGTTTCTGAAATACTTTTCTCAAAATCTCAGGGGCTGAAGTTGGTACACTGCAGATTTTTATTGGCATAATTTCATGCAGTTCTTGTGAAACCGAGGTGCGATCAGATAATAATTTGACACTGGGGAGGACAGAAAGAGTTGACTCTGTGAGGCGTGTTTCAGGGTCATGGGCAGCATAGACCCGCGCCTTTGGCATAGATTTCCAGTCTCTGGGTCTTATCTTCTGAGGTAATTTTGTTGCAATGTGGCTGTTTTCCCTTCACCCCATCTTACCATGTTAAAAAATATGTTAAAAAATATGTTAAAAAATATGTATTATAGCAGACTATATGTTATGAGTTTAGCATTTTGAATTTGAAAAGCAATGTACTAATAATGAAAATTACAGTTGTCTGAGTCAGACCATCCTAGGTTATGGTCCCAGCTTTGCCACCTGACATATGCCAGTTGTTGGGCTTTTAGATACAATTAGTATTACTAGCTGAGAAAGTAAAGGACAAAAGAATGACCAAGTCCAGGTGATTGTTATGTGCCAGCTCTGTTCCAGGCCTTCACACGTAAGAACTCACCCAACCTTTTATGATGCGGTGTTAGAGTTGTTAGACTTAGCAAGCAAAACACTGGATGGCTGTTCATGCAATGTTTAGAACACATTTACACTAAGAAATTATTTGTTGTTTACACGAAATTCAAATTTAACTGAGGGGGGGTATATTTTATCTGGCAGCCCTGTTTATCCCGCACTTTCCAGACCAGGATGAGGAGGCACAAAGAGATAATTTACCCAAGTGGCAAAGTTAGCTTAGCTTCAGTTTTTGTGCTCTCAACCACTGTGCTCAAATGCCACATTAAAGCTATACTAATAAGGCAAGCACAAGCAAACACACACACACACACACACACACACACACATCCTAATTAAAGAGAGTCATTCGTTGCTTCATCTTTAAAAAATAAAAATCAAATACCAGTGTCCTCAATGGTGCGTCAGGGGCCAAGCAAGAGAAAAAAAACAAGGGAAATTTGATGCAAATTTAATGCAAAGGAAGACTTGTCAACTATATAAAGGTTGTAAACTATTATTTAAAGGTGGTGCAGACTGCACTATGAAGCAATCCGCAGCCTCTGCAGCACAAGTTCAATCCCTGGCCAGCCAGGAAACAACCCACATAGCGCAGCAGATCTCTCCTGTCTCGCCCGCTGCTCCCCTCAGCAGTGTATTTCAGTCAGCCTGCCTGTTCTGTTCCCCACTTTTGTCTCTGGTGAATCCTCTCACCCCCCTGCATCTCTGGCCTGTACCCCAGCTCCTGTATGCATGAATCTTTAAAAAAATAAAATAGAAAGGGTGCAGAAAGCAGTTACTACACCAAGGACTAAAATGTAAGCAAGCAAGACACAAGAAACCCACAGAAAATGGTCTGGGCAGCCGGACGCAGACCTCTGGAGAGTTTCTGGTTGTGGCAGAAACAGCTGCTGGCAGCACAGGTGAGGGTGACTGGGAATGGGCTGCAGGTGCCCGCTGTGAACGCAAGGGGCAGCCATGATCCTGCTACAAGTGCTGCAGGGATACCTGTAGACGATCTCCTTGGCACGCATGGAAAAACAAAATTGGAAGGAGAAGAAAAAGACCCTTCTTTATCTTTCCTCCCACATGCCTATTGTCAAAACCTCTCACTGAGCCAGCTGGCAAAGGAGAAATAGCGCCTGCGGAGTCCACTCTGACACCACAGGGCAGCATAAAGAAGGTGGGCTTGGAGCTGAAAGACATTAAATTAAGAACTGGCACAGATGGAAAGTACAAGGATGGAAAGAAGCCCAAAACATCATCATGCAAAAGGAAGAGAGATTGCCGAAGAGAGACATTTGCACCTAAAACACTGCAGGTTTGCATGAAAACACCTCTTGGAGTAGAGCTGTAATGAGCATTCTGCTGCCAAGGTATTGGATAAGCAAGACAAGGTGTTACAAAGTCTAATGTGGAAAAATATGCAGAATGCTGAGAGATTTTTCAACTGAGTACGTGCCCAGTACAGAGTAAATAGAGCTGAGGATTTCATTCCATAAGAAATGGGGTAAAACAAAATCAACCATTAAAGAACGGGTCACTCTTCAGGGAGCCTCAAAAAGATGGTGACAAACACTTACTATTGCAAAGTAGCATTTACCTCTGAACTCTTGACATTTCTGGAGAATCAAGACTGATGTGTTAAAGTCAGGGGCATAGACTTGATGAACTGTGAACACCCCATTTGCTAGCAGAAGGCCCCAAGTAAGTGTGAGGATGATGAACAGAGACAGTTCTCTTAATGAGCAGGAGAGTGAGTCAGGCTTCGGGTCTGTTACCCTTAGTTTGAAGTGGTAACCATTCTCTACAGACAGCAGCTACTTCTTTTTCTAGAGAACCCTGACTTTCCTGCCTCTGTAACAGCTCCTCTAATTGCAAAATGTCCTCTCTGATTTGCTCTCTGGACAATCATGTCTCTCCTGCAAAGTGCTGACTCTTAGCCTTGCTTGACAAATCGAGCACATCACTCTTTGAAATGCTGATGTTGCCAAGGTCAGCTGGAGGGGCAGTCTTCCGTATTGAAGTATGCTTCACCCTCCTGCCTGCCACAGCCATGGTGTCTCTTGGTATTTATGGCACCTGGTTTGCAATGATTGAGTTAAGGTCCAAGCCACTCTGTAGGTATCTGTAATCCATCCTTTGCAGTCATTCTCATCTTTAAATTTGAAATCATGCCTAAACTTACTCCTTTTCAAATTTTTAAGTGTGCTTTAGAGATTTTTATATTATCTTGAGAATCAATAGATCAATAGTACAGTGCTTAAAAGCATAAGCTAGGCTCCCTGGATTCAAATTCTACCTCTAATTTTTATAAGATATAGGAATTCAGGAGAGATTTTTAACTCCTTTCTGCCTAGTTTCCTGTCCTGTAAAGCAAGCTGAATAATCACAGTACCTGTTTCAGAATAATGCTATGTGAGGATTAATATCCGTGTACATTGCAGAAGGATCAGCTGCTTTGGGGACTGCTCTCCTGCCCTAAAAATCAGAAGACATTGAACAACAAGCTGTACAGGAATGTCATCCTTGAGAGAAGAGAAGCAAACTAACATTCTGAAAAAGTAGAATGAAATCATAAAGTTAAAAGGATAAGTCAATGGTACAGAAAACGATTGAGAAAAATAATTGAAAACAAGATCTGGTTCACTTAAGGAGATCTATAGGATTGGTAACCTTCTACCCAGACTGATCAGCAGGAGAGAAAACACAATTTTCCAATATCAGGAATGAAAAAGGTATATCACCGCAGATTGCACACACGTTGAAAGAAGAGAGAGGGAGTAGAATGAAAAATTTTATGCCAAAATGTTCAAAAATTTAAATGAAATGAAATTTCTTGGAAAAGGCGAACTTACCAAGCCAGTTCAAAAAGAAAGAAATAAGAGAGTTGTGTATCTATTTAAAATTTTGACTGTGTATTAAAACCTGCCCATTGGTAAATTCTATGAAAAAATTAAGGGGGAAATGACACTAATCCTACACAAATGATTTCATAAAGCAGAAGAGAAGAAATGCTTCCTAACTCATTTTGTGAGTTCAGCATTATCCTGATACCAAAGCTGTAAGCTTATTACTAGAAAGCTACAAACCAATGTCCCTCATCAACATAAATGCAAACATCCTTAACGAAAATTTAGCAAAGTAAGTCCAGCAAACATAAAAAGACTAAACACCATGGCAAAGTGAGTTTATCCTGAGAATTAAATATTAATTTAATCTTTGAAAATCAAATAGTGTAATTCATCATATTACTAGACAAAAAGAAAATCCATGTGATCATTTTAATAGATGCAAAAGAGACTTGAGAATACTCAAAATTCTCGATCAAAGCTCCCACGAATGGAATAGAAACTAGGACTGAGCTGGAATTTCCTCAAACTAATGAATGGAATCTATGAGAAACCAGCTGCTAAAACATATTTATCAGTGAGCAGCTGCATGCTTCCTGCTTAAGACTGAAAGAAGACAAGGCTATTTACTTCCCTCACTTCTACACAACATGGTACCAGAGCTCATTGGTAGTGTAAAGAAAAGAAATAAAGGAAGGAAAAGGAGAAAATAAATAGGAAAGGAAGAAGTACAATGGTCTTTATCAATATAATCAACATCATCCTCTATGTATAAAAAAGTGACAAGATATGTCCATGGTACCACACGCTGGAGCCTGTATGCCTGTGGGTCAGAAAACAGTGTTGTTATGATGCCAGTTGTCTTCAGACTGTTCCAGATTCACACAATATCTTGCTGATTCTTAAATTTATATGGAAAAGTAAAGGTCTTACAATAGTCAAGGTAATTCTGAGAAAGAAGAAAATTCGTACCACCTTGTACTACCTGATTTTAAGATATTTTAAAAGCTATGGTAATCAAGACCATTTGACATTGGAATAAAAAGACAAGAAATGCAGAAACAAACCCACATTCATATGAGTGAATTTATCAAAGCTTCCAATTAAATGGGAGAAATGGTGGTCTTTACCAAATAGCATGGGAACAATTGGATATCCACATGGAATTATGAACTTTGACTCTTATCAGACCATACATTAAAATGTCACAGTATTTGGGGCCTCCCTGATGGCGCAAGGAGTTAACACGCAGCACTATGAAGTTATCCATAGCTGCAGCCTCAGCCACCGTAGCACGAGTTCCATCCCTGGCCAGGGAGGTGACCCACATGGCGCAGCAGACCTCTCCTGTCTCGCCCGCTGCTCCCCTCAGCAGTGTATTTCAGTCAATCTGCCTGTTCTGCTACCAGCTCTGTCTCTGGTGAATCCTCTCACCCCCCGCACCTCTGGCCTACACCCTAGCTCTTGTATGCATAAATAAATAAATCTTTTTTTTTAAAAAAAAGAAATACAAAATGAGACAGCCACTTTGGAAAAAAGCTTGGCAGTTTCTTTAAAGTTACTCTATCATCCAATAATCCCACTCTTAATATTTAGCCAACAGAAATGAAAACTTATGCATACACAAAGATTTACTTGTATGTGGATTTTCTCAGCAGCTGTATTCATGATGGCCCCAAACTGGCGACATCCCAAGGGTCATCAGTTAGGAGTCAATGGACAGTTGTGATACAGCTGCTCCCTGGCAGATAACCCACAACAATGTGGATGAATTCAGAAACAAGTAAAAGCTAACATACAAGACTACACAGCATAGTATTTCATTCGTGGACATTTCTAGAAAAATTATGACAAAAAGCAGAACAGAAGTGTCCTGGTTTATGGGAGGAGTGATTGGTGGTAAAGGCCACAAACTTTGGAGACGTGGAATGATTCTCTCTTGCTCGTGGCGGTGGTTACAGGGACAATACATCTACCCAAACTCATCAAACTGCTCTTAAAATGGAGAATGGATAAATCATGGAATATCATTCAGCAATAAAAAGATCCAAACTACTGATTTTTGTAACAACATGGATAAATTTCATAACCCTTAGAAACTGGACGCTTAAGGAGAGGTCCAGATTATTAAATTCATTTGAAGTTTTAGAATAGACAAAAAATCATCTACAGCGAAAGCAATCAAAGATGGGGCTGCTGCTTTGGGAGTATTTGCTGAGAAAAGGCTCCATGTAATGTTTTGGGGGTGGTGATATTCTATATTTGAGTGGAGGGTAGGTTATAAAAGTGTTTACATTTGTCAAAACTCACTAAACTTAAGAACTGTGAATTTCATTGTAAATGATATCTCACTAAAATTTTCTTTAAAATTGAAGGAAATGCTTTCCTATGCATTATTTCATTTGCTTTTCACCCAACCTGAGAAAGGAAGGCAGTGAAAACCCTCTCCATTTCACATTTCAGAGATCCAATTTTTTAAAAAAATTTTATTTTATATAATTCTTACATCTTTTTTCATCTTTGCACAATGTATGCATTTTCATTTTGGTTATATTCCCCATACAATTGCACCCCCCCTTATTTTGACTCTGGTCCTTCCTTTCCCTTCCCCCCCCCCCACCAGTGTCTCTGGTTTATAGTTGCTTGTTGATTTTGATTTTTACTTTATTATAATTAGTCTTTTTCCTGGTCTCTTATTTAGGTTTTCTAAATTTCTACTATGAGTGAGACCATTCCGTATTTTTCTTTTTCTTTCTGGCTTCTTTCGCTGAGCATGATCCCTTCCAGCTCCATCCATGTTGCTGCAAACTGCATGTGTTTATCTTTTTTGATTGCTGAGTAATATTCCATGGTGTATATGCACCACATCTTCTTGATCCAGTCATCTATTTTTGGGCATTTGGGTTGTTTCCAAAGCTTAGCTATTGTAAACAGTGCTGCTATAAACATAGGGGTGCAGGTGTTCTTTGGAATTGATGTTTCTGTGTCCTTTGGGTAAATACCTAGGAGTGGAATTGCTGGATCATATGGAAGCTCTATGTTTAGTAGGTCCAGAAATCTCCACACAGCTCTCCATAGTGGTTGGACCAGTTTGCACTCCCACCAACAGTGCAGGAGAGTTCCTTTTTCTCCACAACCTCGCCAACATTTGTTGTTGCTAGTTTTCTTAATATGTGCCATTCTCACTGGTGTAAGATGGTATCTCATGGTAGTTTTGATTTGCATTTCCCTGATGACAAGTGATGCTGAACATTTCTTCATATGCCTGTTGGCCATTTGCATTTCTTCTTCAGAGAAGTTTCTTTTTAGCTCTTCTGCCCATTTTTGGACAGGATTATTTTCTTTGTTTTTGTTGAGTCTCATCAGCTCTTTGTAGATTTATGTGGAGATCCAATTTTTAAGTAAAAAATTAGATGACTTGCCTGAGATCACACAGCTGGAATAAATATTCAGTCTTTTGATTCCTGTTACACTCTTCTTTCCATGACATGTGCTAGTGTAGTGATTTTCCCTGAATCACAGAGCACTGCATAAATTGGTTTTTCATAAACAAGCGAATGGAATATGATGTTCCATCATCTAGGCAAACCTGTGTGTTTTCTGAAGCAACAGGGCTCAAGTAAAAGCAGGCACATAAAAATATCCTCCGCAGTGATATTTCACGTTGGCACAGTACAGTGTTTAAGCTGCAATCCACATTCCATCATCCTCTCGACTCTTAAATGGTAAAACAAAACCTCTCAACCCATAGCAGATAGCAGTTGCTGGTTGACGACTTCAGTCGAGCGGCAGAGCTGCTGACAGTCCACGTGGGTTTGTCATGAAGTTCAGAGAGAGGTGAAGTGCTGAGACATCAGTCACCTGGTCCTGCAGGCGTGCTAGTTTTCATCCTTCCTGTCTTGTGGGTGCCTCTCCCGAGGTTCAGTCGGTTAAGTCACGCTGGCAGCAACTGATTTCCTGCAGCAGAGACGCATCTTTTTATCACTGATCTGATCTTACATGAAAAGAGCTAGAATCTTCTAGTAAATCCTCAACGTCCAAATTGCCTGAAGTCACAGGTATGTAGGACTTTCCCACGAAAGGGGAAAGCGACCTACACATTATGAACTCAGAGATTAGGTGACTCAATGTTTTTTATTCTGATTTGCTTATAAAGAAGTTGAGAAGTACTTTTTATTGTTCACTGATTTCGAGACAGTGGTGCTATTAATTGTTAGCTCCAGCTTTGCCTGGTCAGTGGTTTTATTTCTGGGAAAATTTCAGAATGGGTCCATTCTACACTTTTCCCCCTCTAGGTGGGGCTCTTCTCATTCCCTCCCAGATTTCATCCTGTCCAAAAACACCAGGGAAGAAGATGGCACAGCTATTAATGATCGATCGTACATTCTTTTTTTTTTTTTTTAGAGGCATGTATTTTATTTATTTATTTGTTTGCTTGTTTGTTTTTTGTTTATTTGTTTGTTTTATACATGCACTGGGTACAGTTAGAAGCGCGGGAGGGTGAGAGAATTCACCAGAGCCAGAGCGGGGAGCAGAGCAGGCAGAAGGGCCGAAGCACACTGCTGAGGGGAGCAGCGGGCGGCAGGAGAGGTCTGCGCGCCATGTGGGACCCTCCTCCGGTGTTCAGGGAGCAGCCGGGGATCGAACCGGCGCTGCAGAGGCCATGGGCAGCTTCGCAACCCAGCGCTCAACCGCTGCGCCACCGGGGAGGCCCCATACATTCTTTTTTTAAAAAATTTTTGGCGGCAGCACTCACTGGAAGCACACCATTCTCCTTCCCTTCCTCTCTCTCCCCTACTCTCCCCTCCCTGCTCTCCTTTCTCGTATTCAACAAATGTTATTGAGCACCAATTATGTGCCAGACATTGAAAATACCAAGTTATTAACACAGAATCCTTCTCCTTACGCCATATCTAATAGCAGAGGGGACAGACACCCACACAATCAGAACATGACTCGAAAGTGTGATGATAAGGGGGTAAGGAAAGGAGTGGCAGGTTCAGACTGTGAAGGGATTTGGGTACCATCGGAAGGTTCTACTTCCTTGAGTGGGTAGCAGGGAGCTGGGGATTGTTTTACGCAGGGAGGACAGTGAGTGCTGGAGATGAGCTCTGTGTGGTGAGGGGTTCGCCCTGGCCTTGGTGTAACGCCTGGCCCAGGCGTGGGACAATCAGAGCTGCCTCTGCTTCTCTCCCTCCTCTTCCTGACCTTCTGACATACTGGAAGTTCTCAAGGCTCACTCCCGAGCCTTCTCTTGTCTCACTTTCTCTTCTCCTTCCTTCTCTAGCTACACCCCCTCCTCTGCTGTGTCAGGTGGTCTCACCTCGCCGTGTGGCTTTGATAGACTCTATGGAGTGGTAACTCCTAACTTCCTACCTCCAGCTCAGACCTCGCTCCTGACCCACAGCACCCCTATCTGAGTCTTATGGAGCGCCACCTGCCTGTCCCCCTGTCACCCCCTTCATCTCTCCCAGCATTGTAAATATCACCGCCATCTCCCAGTTAGTCCCCCAAGCTGCACCCCGTTCGATATTCTCTCTTTCCTCATGCTCCCCAACACCAATCTTTCTGTCTGCTCTGTTGTCAAACTCTGCCCCAGGCCCATCCATTCTCTCTGTCTCCTCCACCATCACTGTAGCCCAAGCCACCACGAGCCCTCACTGCCTCTGTTGCTGCTGTTCCCTAACTGCATCCTGCTTTCCCTCCACCCCTTCACTCTGACAGCTGTACACTAACTGGGCAGCGGCCTGAAAACACAAGTCAGGTCACTTCGCTGCCTGCTTGCAATCTATCCACTAGTGCCCACTGCGTTTAGAAAAAACTCCCACCTCCAATCTGAGGACAAAAAAAACCTCCTTCCTGTCTTTCTGTCTGTCTGTCTCTCCCTCTCTCTACTTTCCTTCCTTCAAAAAAAAAAGAAAAAAAGAAAGGTAATGCTCTTCATTACTTGGTGTATTGGCCTCACCACCCTCATTGCTCCACTCCAGCCCACTGTTGTTTCTGTCCCTCCCAATGCTTTGCACTTCCTCCTCCTGGAACACCCCGGGCAAGGCTGACTTGTCCTTCAGACCTCAGATCCTGTGCCTCCTACTCGACAGCCGCCCTAGCTGTCCTCCGTCACGCTTGCTCTCTCGCACAAAGGTTCTTCTCAGAACTTGGCATCGTTTGTAACCATCCTCCTTGGCTGTGTTATTGTCTGGCTCTCCAACTGGACTCTAAGCTACGTGAGACTAGGGCCTTCTCTCCAACTCTCCAGTGTCTTTGAGGCCTCAATGTGAGCCTGGTACAAAATGCATGTCTTGAGTAAATGGATATGGTTCACGGAAGGGACTGTGGCAATAGTCCAGATGAGCGATTATGAGGATTTGAATGACCCCAGCATTGAGGAGGTTTTAGTCAATGCACATGTAGAAGATTGACTCAGTAGGACCTGGTGGCTGGAAGAGCTTGTGGGGGTGAGGAAAAGGAGCAACAGATTTCCTGGTGAACAATGGTGCTGCAAAATTTGGAAGGAATGAACAAGGGTATGTGTAGGAGCTGAGGGCTAGAGAGGATTAAGGAAAAACAACGACTGGCTCTGTAGAATTAGCTGAGACTCTAAAGAAACTTTACATGTAGAACTAGAATGAGGAGATTTTCCTTTGAAATCCAGGTTTGTGCCCCGTAGGCATGAATTAAGATATTATTTTTGAATTTTCTTCCTTTTTCTACTTCCATGTCTGAGTCGAGACATCTACCTTTAGAAGTGTATTTTTTATGAGACAAAGAAAGTGCCAGAAAAGTGAATATCTCAATTTAACTGTCTCATCAAGATTCTATATTATTTTCCATTTTTATTTATTTATTTTTTTATTTATACAATAGCTGGGGTACAGGCCAGAGGTGCGGGAGGGTGAGAGGATTCACCAGGGACAAAGCAGGGAACAGAACAGGCAGACAGACCAAAAACACCGCTGAGGGGAGCAGCGGGCGAGACAGGAGAGGTCTGCAGCGCCATGTAGGAATCTCCCTGGCCGGCCGGGAATCAAACCCGCGCTGCAGAGGCTGCAGACAGCTTTACAGCTCTGCGCTCAACCCGCTGTGCCACTGGGGAGGCCCTATTTTCCATTTTTAATGTAAAACTTTGGCTTCAAAACATTTTAATTCTCCTGAGACCCTCGACTTTTTATATCCTAATATACTTTGAGTCCAGGTAGTAAAATTTACTGAATCAAGGAAATGGAAAGCTTCAGAGGTGGGTGGAATTTCACAGGTCATTTGGCTCAGCTGAGGAAAAAACACCCAAGTTAAATATGACTTACCAAGAGGCTGTGCCGTGAAGAGAACCCTTGAGATACTTGGTTAATTAAATCCACTGAACAGCCTCGAACTTGAACTCAGCTTCTGAGGGCGGCAGAAGGCTTCTTCCTTCAGCATCCCGGAGCCTGTATTGTGCTGGCTTCCCCTGTGTCCACATTAGCTCAGTTTAATTTTTCAACTGTCACAGACACCCCTGACCTCGTGATTTCTTCTATCAGGGCCATTCCAACGGCAGCTGCTGGATTTACGACGTTACTGCCGTTAGCAAAATGTGTTTTGTTTTTTTAATGATGCAGTTAGCCACCTCCCCCCTGCATCCCACCTGATATTTTTAAAAGTCGATCATCTGACTTATTACCTGTCTCGCCTCTCTTTCTGAGATGCGAAGCCTCTCTCTCTGGTATCCCCGCTGCTCCCACTGCAGGGCGCAGGGCCTCAGCTGGTGTTTGGTATGTGCAGCACTAGCCAGCCAGAGCAGTCTAGGGAACAACCTTTGGAGAGAAAACTGATAAAGATTTTGCATATTTGTCAGCTTCTCAAACTCCTTTGACAGTCTGCCTGGGGCTTCATTGTTCCCTGTGCAGGGTATTACTTAAGAATTTTCGTCTGCTGTCGGGGAGTCAATAGTGATCAGACAGATCCTAAGCCAGCAGAGCCGCCCTCTCCATGTGTGTGTATATGGAGCCAGCAGCGGGGACCTGTCGCCTGGTGTTTGAAACGTGAGGCAAAACTTCCCATCGGCAGGGGTCTTATGTTGCCCAAGCTCATTTTCTCAGCTTTAGAAGAGACTGGCTCTTGGCATCTCTCTGGAGGTTGCATCTTTCTCCCAAGAGCCATGTGTAGCTCTGGCTACACACACGCACCCCAAGCCAGGAGTTCATTTTCTGTGTTTTCTCTTCCCAGGCGCCAGGAGACCACCAAATCTTACAGTCTCAGGCTGGCTGGGGCCCAAGGGTCATCCAGTGGAAGCATCCATTTTTTTGTGATCATGTGGAAAGTTCTCCAAGTATGACTCATGGATCTTGTTAAGATAGAGTTTGAGTCTGTGTCTCCATTATTAAGATAATTTTGGAGCCAAGAGAAGGTTACCTATCTGGAGATAAATCAAAATCTCAACTGGTATTCAATGTTCCACATTATTTGACCCCACTAGATAATTATAGACTTATCTGCTACTGCTCCCCAATACATGTTCTATATTTTAGCAAAGTGATCAGTTTTTTTCTCCCAAACACTCCCGTACTTTCCTATTTCTAAAAACTTCTCCCAGGCACATGCCCTTCCTTCTACTTGTATTTCCTACCTTCCTTCAGCTCTAAGCTCTCGCCATCCTGAACTCATGATGTCAATGATACTGTTTCCTTAAAGACTTCCCGATTGTTCTAGCTAAAAGGCTTCTCCTCTTCCTCAAAACTGAGAACTCAGTTTGTCTGTTATCCCAATTTACTAGTTTAATTGTTTGTGTACACACCATTTAATTAGATTGCAAACCATCAGAGGGCAGGTTCATTTTTTGCCTTCTCTGGGCCCTCCCTTACCCTCCCTCACAGAATCTAAGGTAACCTTTTGCACTTAGTAGAGCTCAATGAACGCCTGTCATGAAATGAATGAGAATCAAGAAATGAGAGTTACGGAAACATGAAATGAGGAGTTATGGGATTTCGGAGTCCTGAAAAACTCAGCTGGTGACTGGGTCGAGAGTAAAAGAGAAAAACAACAGCAGGAAATGTGCTGGTTTGATCTCTCTTTGCAGGCAGCCAGCTGCAACCCCAAAGACATTCTTTCCTTTAAAGATATAAAAAATCAAAAATGGCAATCAAAATTGGCAGAGGAAGCGGTGATGTCACCCTGCCATCCCTGCGCAGATGTAGCGCTCAAGTCACACTCATTAGCTCGGCCACCAGATGACTACATCTTTGCCCTCAGCTCACACTCACGCGCCGGGGGCACATGTGCCTGTGGCACAAGCGCCAAATGTGTTTTACCACCTTGGTGAGTATTCTTGGTAGGGCCAAAAGTGTCATCCAGAATATATGTGTACAAGGTACACTTCAGTTTGGTCTTTGGCAAAGGCCAAAATTGTAGATAAGAATTTATTTTTGTTTAATCTGTAATCCACATAGATGATTACTGGTGTCAAATAATCACTACTGGTGGTATCTCCCTGCAGTGATATTAGAAAGTACTGAGAAAGCAGCTGCACAACAGGTACTGTCCCCAAGATGCCGGCCCTGGACCCGAGTGTCAACAGGGATGATGGACATCAGGAACGGACAGGGCCTGGCTGGTTGGTGTCGGTCAGGAGGAGGGAGAGGTAACTGGAGTCACAGTAGGATGTCCTTGTCAACTCAGATGAAGGGCTTGTCTCTGTGGGCTTAGATCATCCAGAGATCACACTCCCTTGCCGAGTCAGTGCTGCACCTCAGAATGCTTTCTTTACAGACTGACTGAGGTATAATTCACATACCTCAAACTTCACCCATTGCAAGGGTACAACTCGGCTATTTGTAGTGAAGTTGTAGAGCTGTGCTACCATTGCCAAAGTCCAGTTTTAGCACATCACTGTTATCCTAAACATTCTACCAAGTTCATTCCTGGCAATATTGATTCCTGCCCCTGACCCCAGGTAATCACTGATCTACTTTCTATCTCCATATTTTACCTTTTCTGGATATTTAATAAAAATGGAATCATGTAGTATATATAGATTTCACATATGTCTTCTCTAAGTGATTTTCCCTTATGTTCATTCTTGTTGTAAAATGCTTGTTCTATTGCTCAGTGGTATTCTGAGGCATGGATATACCACACCTGGTTTCCCCATTCACCACCTAGTGGACATTGAGATTATTTCCAGTTTTGGCTTTTATGAATAATGCTGCTACGAGCATTCACTTAACAGATCTTTGTGTGGACATGTTTTCATTTATTTCAAAGAGAAAAACTCAGAGAAACTGTGGGGTTTTAGGTAGTTTGTGTTTAATTATAACACAATAACCTAGGGGCCTCTCTGGTGGTCTAGGCATTGAGTCTCAGCACTACCCAGCATGGGCCTACTGTGGTGGCCTGAATTCAATCCTCACCTAGGGAGCTACCCACATGGCACAGCAGACCTCTCCTGTCACACCTGCTGCTCCCCTAAGCAGTGTATTTCAGTGGATCTGCCTGTTCTGATCCCCACTCTGTCTCTGGTGAATTCTCTCACCACCATCCCACCCCACCCCCACATACACACCTCTGGCCTGTACCCCAGTTCTACGCAAAAATAAACAAATAAAATATATATATATATAAACAATAACCTAACAGTTCGCCAAAGTACATGTCCCATTTTCAGTCTGCAGGAATGTGCGAGGGTCCCTGTAGCTTCATCTCACCAGACCTGCATCCCACCTTTTGAAGACAGTGCTCCAGTGAGTGTGTGACTAGAGCAGTAGGATTTTAATTTGCATTTCCTGATGACTAAAGATGTTGAGCACCTTTTCATGTGTTTATTAGCTATTCATATGTCTTTTTTGGCAAAATGTTTATTCAAGTCTCTTATCCATTTCTTAATTGGGTTCTTTGTTTTCTTATTCATGAGTTGTAAAAGTTCTTTTTATATTCTGCATACAAGTCTTTTATTAGATACATGTTTTGCAAATATTTTATCAGAGTCTTTGGCTTTTTTTCTTATTTTGTAAGGATGTTTCTTGAAACACAAAGGTTTTCATTTTAATAAGGTACAATTCACCCATTTATTATGACTCCTGTTTTAGAGCCACAAATGATTTTACTAAGATTTTTCACCTATGTTTTCTTCTAAAGTTTCATAATTTTAGCACTGATATTTAGGATTATGATCACATTTGCGTTCATTTTTATGTATGAAATGAGGATCTAAGTTAACTTTATTGCAGATGGAGATCCCCACCCCTATCACTATTGTTGCAAAGATTCTCCATTGAATTTTCTTGTCATTTTAGTTGAATCAATTAACTGCCAAAGTAAGGCTTTATTTCTAGACTCTTAATTTTGTTCTTATAATCTATATGCCTATGTTTATGTCAGTACCACATTGCCTTGATTACTAAAGGTTTCTAGAAGGTTTTGTGATCATGTAGTGTAACTCCTGCAACATTTTTCTTCTTTTACAAAATTGTATTGGCTACTTTAGGTCTTCTGCATTTTCATATAAATATATTATTTCTACCAGAAAGTCTGATGGGATTTTAGTAAGTTGATCCAATAAATCAGTTTAGGAAGAACTGACATCTTAACAATATTTAGTCTTCCAACTCATGAACATTTCATCTTTATTAAGATATTACTCTGAATTTAATTTGTTCTTCTTTTGCTAGTTTCCAAAGATACAAACATAGATGATTGATTTTAGATCTTTCTTCTTTTCTAACATGTGCATTCAATGCTATAATTTCCCTCTAAGCACTGCTTTCACATTCCACAAATTTCGATAAATTGTTTTCATTGAGTTCAAGATAGTTTTAAGTTTCTCTTGATACTTTTTTTCACCATATACTCTTCAGAAATGTATGTTTAATCACCAAATTTTGGGGTTTTCCCAGTTTTCTTTCTGTTATTCATTTCTACTTTAATCTCATTCTGGTGAAAAAATACTAGGATTTCTGGTCTTTTAAATTTATTAAGGTACATTGAATGACCCAGAATGTAGGTTGTCTTGCTGACTATTACTTGCAAGTTTGAGAAGAATGGGTATTTTACTTTTCTTGGATGAAATATTATATAAATGTCAATTAGATATACCTGATTAATAGCATTATTCAGTTCCGCTGTATCCTTATTGATTTCCTGCCTGCTGAATCCATCCATTACTGAAAGAGGAATTTGAAGTCTTCAATGGTAATAGTGGATTTGTCTGTCTCTTCTTGCAATACTATCAGTTTTTTTCCTCACACTTTGGATATTCAGTTGTTAAGTACATACATGTTAAGGATTGTATCTTTTTGAGGATTTGGCCCCTTTATCACCACATAATGTCCTTCTCTATCCTTAATAATTTCTCTTGTTTTGCAACTGTTTTATCTGAAGTTAACATAGCTGCTACAGCTTTCTTTTTTAATCAATGTTAACATGGTACCTCTTTCTCTATCCCTTTAATTTAATCTGTCTTTACATTTAAAGTAATTTTCTTATAGACAGCACATAGTTGGCTCATTTTTTTCCCTAAGGCAAACTGTATCCAGCTTTATCAAAGATACTTTTCATAAACTATCATGGCATTTAAGGCAGGCTATGTGGTTAGTGGTTGTTCTAGATATTACAGTGTGCATCCCAACTTATCACCATCTAATTCAGAACAATCTAAATTAACTCTAGACACTTTGTTCCAATATAGCTTCCTTCCTTTGTCACCTCCTTTGTTCTATTATTATCCTATTTCTAATTATGCTATATACTCAACAATACAGTCATACATTTTGTCTTTTGTTTTTTATGTCTTTTAAAAATTTAGAAGAAATGAGCAAATAGAGTTACAGCATTTTTCATATTTACCCAAAATTTTTTTTATTTGTGAAACTCATTGTTTTCACTGTGTTTTTGGGTATCATTTCCTTTCAGATTTCTTTTAGTAGGACTTCTTAGTAGATGTGTCTGCCAATGAAACATTCTCTCAGCCTTTGATTATCTGGGACTATCTTTGCTTTCATTTGTGTAGGATGGTTTTGCTGACTATGGAATTCTTGCCTGGCAGATATGTTTCAGCATTTAGAATGCGTCATTCCATTGCCTTATGACCTCCATTATTTCAGAATTGATTCATTTGCTTATTTCCTACCTTTTATTGAGTTATTTTATTCATTGAATCATTGTCTTACCTTAAATCTTTATACTTTCTTAATTATACATATAATAGCTTCGTTCTTAAGTGTACATATAATATCAGACTTAGTCTGATAAACACAACATCTTCGAGCCATACAAAGGCAGTTTCGATTGACCACCTTTTTTGATTTCAGAATACAGTTTCTCATTGCTTTGTCTGTTTTGTACTTTCTTTGTTGAAAACTGGATATTTTACATAGCGTGTCTTAGCAGCTATGTATCTCAATTCCTCCTGAGTGTTGTTGCTATTTTGTGTGTTTTTTAACAATGTACCTGGATTAAATCTGTGAAGTCTGCCTCCTTTGCAATGTGTATTCATGAATGTGTCTGCTGTTTTGTTTTTCTGATTTTTTATTCTTAAGCCTAGCTTCCCATAGTCACTCCTGTGACTGCCAAATATTGATCAGAGATTGTACTCGAATACCTTGAGCCAGGAAGGTCTTCAGGTTTGGCCATAAATCTATGCATGAGCTGGGAGCACACTCAGCTGTCATGCTTTCTTTATTCAAGTCTTTCCAGGTTTCTATTTTCCACCAAGCCCTTTCATTTCCAACGTCTATGTGGGGAGGCTCCATTGGCCAGGAATGTGTGGTGACAGGGTGGCACATGCGCACAACCTCGGTGCCCTGGATAAGTGGAGAGTTTATCGATCTTCTCGATCTTTCCACAACTGCATCACCTCCCTCAGCTCCTTGTTAAATTTCCAGGTGGTCGCCAGTTCATTGTTGGCAATTTCAAGCTAGCCGAGCTGCTGGCCCTCTCTGTCCAATTGCTTCTGAGATCACCATTTAAACTGATACTGCTCCAAATTAAGTCAGACCACTCTGGCAGTGACAAAAAGCTGCTGGTTTTTACAACGTGCTCTGGTTGAAATAAGAAACCGTAGAGCTGCAGGGAACAGCTCTTGGCAAGAACACCTGAGTCGCACTGACCTTACTTAAAATTTAGGAGTTTTCATGAACAAATACTTCTCAGTTTGTTGCATGTCTTCAGTCAATTTCCAGAGTGGCGGAATGGTTGTTTGTGACAGTTTGAACCAAGCGTTATGGTTGCTTTTTGGAGAAATAGTTTATCAACCTCTTTACATTTTCATGCTGGAAGTTGCTCTCAAAGCATCAGGTTTTATGTCTTTCTTAACCTGGGGAGTTTGCAGCCATGTGCAGTGGGTGCAGAAGCTCCAGGCTGATCCCTTTCCAGTCTGGACTCCACTGCTTAGGAGCTCTTGCCCTTGGCATTTTTTTAGCACACAAGCGATGGGGATTGGACAAGGTGATTTTCACGGTTCCTTCCTTCTTGAAAATGTTGTTTCTAATAGAATTCAGCTAATGCATTCATATAACGAACCTAGAAAGATCAACGGATCTTACCATTCCCATGAACTTGATGTCATCTTTATGCAAATTTTTGTCTTCAAAGAAGGTTATGAGTGTGCTCCATCCAAGGAGAGCCAGTGATATTTGACTCCAGTAGAAAAGATAGTGTCTCCTCTCTTCTCCCCTCCCTCTCTTCTTCTCTCTTTCCCCTTTCTGCTCCTCCCTCTCTTTCATACTTCCTTCCATCCTGTTGCTGTGACTCAGCAGAGACTTTACAAAGCACTTATTATGTGATTTATCTGATTTACATCTCACAGCAACCTTATCAGGTAGGTCCTGTCCTTAACTATATTTTACAGTTATCAAAACTAAAGATTGAGAAACTTCCTGGCTTGCCCATAACTGAATAGCTAGTGCCTACCTCTCCATCCCCTTCCACTCCACAATGCAAACACCATGACTATATTGGACACAGATTTGTGATCCTGTTCCTAAGAGCAGCGGTGAGAGGTGGAGGGGCAGGAAGCCCCTCGAGTGTGGGGTGCCATAAGGGGAGGTCTTCCTGCAGCAGCAGTGGGGGAGCGAGGTCTGGCCCTGACATTGGAAAGAGATGGCAGGGCGCACCCTTCAGGCAGAGAAAACAAAGCTAGAAGATGTCATTGCTGGAAAGATAACATGGGTTCTTTACAGCCTACTTGTGGGTAAGTAGCAAGAAGCAAGCTTGGAGGTTGTCGAGGGCTTTGGAAGCCAGACTAGAGTTTGCATTTTATTCAGAGGCAGAGGAGGGTGTTTGTGGAAGGGTGTTTATGCAGGAGACGAACATTTCAGGAGGTTTGCTTTACATATACTCTCATCGCTGGGCACGAGGTGTAGGCTGCATTGGGTGGAGGAGAGACTAAGGGTAGAAGGTCAAGGTAATAATCCAGAGAGAGGTGAAAACAACGTGGCTGAGATGATGAATGAGGAAAGGAGCTTAGGGGAGGCAGAAGGCATTACAGAGGAAAAGCCACAGAGCAGGAGGATTTATAATCTCTTGTACCCGTAGAAGCATTCTACTGTGATGGTGATATTTTATTTCTCTAGTTAGCTATTTTAGAGCCTCTGGATGATTTGTTCTAGAAATAATATTTAGTGGCTTTATTTTTTAATTTTGTTTCTTAATAGGTCAAGAGAGGGCTATCTATGTTTTAAATAGGTTGTTTAATTTTCTTATCTGCTCAAATCCCAAATTGTAAGCTGACATCGTTTTTGCAATCCAAAACCAGTTTAGAAAAACCAATGCTTCTTTCCTCTACCAAAACGAAGCACCTTCCAGAAGTGGCGATGTCCCTGAGAAACTTTTGAGGGTGGAAGGAGAAGTCGACTTGGAGCCTCCCCATGGCGAGGCTGGCAGCCCCCAGCTTTTCTCTTCACTTCTCTTTGAAGCCAGTTGGCTCTACTCAGCCCTGGGCCGGCGAGCCTAGGGCTCAGTTTACTTTCTACTTTTCTTCCTTTGTATTTATCCCATCAGTCTGGGGGCCAGGGACTAGGGTGGGGCCTTGTGTTGGGGTATATGAGTATGTGTGTGTGTGTGCACGCGTGCACATGCGAACACACATGTGTGTGCACATACATCCATGAGATCAAATTATGAGACAATAAGAACTGTCCCTTCTTACTCAAACCTCATGGATATAGTAAAATAGTAGATATAAAACATTAATTTCATCATGCCCAAAGGAGGTCATTCTACCTTTGCTTTCCTGCACTTTCTGGGTAACTCTTCTCTCATTGTAGATCTACTTTTTTTTTTTTTTTTTAAAGCAGTAATGATAAGGCTTCCACCATCCTTGAGGGAGAAACCTTGATGACAGGGTGCTTTTTCTTTCTCTGCTTAATAAACATGGGGATGGAACGAAATCCTGCCTCCAAGGTCTGGAGCGGTCACGTCACCATTCCCATAGGTTAAGTCACAATCACCTCGCCTGGGCACAGTCACCTCACCCGTGATTCGTGGGATTATTCTGACCGAGCTGGCTCTTCCAGCTCTAAAGCTCCGTCACGCCTCTGATCACAGGTCCATCCTGCTGCTGGAGCGAGCAGAGCATCACTGCTCACGTCCCAGTTGCCCTGCTTCTGAAGGACTCCAGGCTTGTGAGTCCCATAGAGGAAGGTCCTGGTTTTCACAAATATCAACAAGGAGGGCTTCCCCAGTGTAGGGTCAGGAATGGGCACAGTGCAGGTTTTCTAATATCCAGCAGACCGGGTAAGGGAGGAGTCAGGGTCCTCAGTGGTTTTTTGCAAGTCTTTTATTGGGGTTCACCAGGCATATGGTAGGCAGGAGTGCTGGGGGGCCGGGAGGCTGGTAGACCTCCCAGCCCCCAGCAGGTCTTCACTCTGGGCTCTCTGGCCTTCTCTCAGCTTCTGCTTCTCTTGCTTCTCTCTCAGCTTCTGCTGCTTCTTTCTTGGCTTCTCTTTCATCTTCTGCTGGCATCCCCGTGACGCCACCCTTAAAAGTCCAGTGTCAGCCCAGGTGAATCCCATCTACCTATGCCCACACCCTATTGCAGGTGCCGCCATCAGGCATGCATTCAGGACCGTAAGGATCTATCATCTCTCCTGATGGCAGGAAGGAAGAAAAGCCTGGTACCTTTTACCTTATCCTACACCCAGGAACCCCCCCCCCACCTCCTAGTCTTATCTTCTCATTTCTCCATAACAGGAGGTGCATGCAGTCTGGCTTGGCCTCTGCCATCTTGCAGAAAACACCTCCTTCCTCCCCAAGTCCAACATGTTCAAGGAGGAGAGCGAGGGAAGACACAGCTGCAGGGCAAGCTCCCTCTGGAGTTTGCTCCTGTAGAACTCACCAGCCCTCCCTCTGTGGCCTGGCGGCTGCTGGATTCAACCTTTGCTGGGAGGCTCTGGGAGGTGGGGCAGATGCTGGCACTCTGCGTGGGGCCTCGAGTCAATATTGACACGTCTGTTTGTTTGTTTTGGCCTCCACCTGTTGGAAACTGTGTAATCACAGGCACTCACAATGAGGAAGAGGGGACAGTGGGGGAATTCCTGTGCTGGAACCGTGAGTGTTCCATGCTCCCCTGGGGAGGGGGGCCAGCCAGAGGAACTGGCCTTCGGTGATAGAGCAGCACATGAGCAAGAAAACAGTCATGGATGCCAGGAAGGATGTCATGAAGATTAAAGCTGAATCCTCAGCTTTAAACAGTGGAAGAGGGAGCACATTCAAACAAGCATCAGGCCCTTCTACGTCTGCAGCTGCATGAACTTGGCCCTGCTTAATCATCACCATTAGGTGCTCAACACATTCTCTTTAAACAGGTTTGAGTTTCTCCAGCAACAGTGGATTCCCCAGGGAACCCCTGGGGGAAGAGGAAGTAGAGACGTTATCCTTCCTGCACTGTAGCCTGCCTCCACAGTCTGGGCCAATCTGTGGGGCCTGCCATGCCTCAGTTTCCCATATCCATCCATGAGAACACTCCCCCCTGCCTGCCTCTTGGGTGCTGCGGGCTGAGAGCACCACTCTTGCCTGTGATTCTGAAGGAGCCTCCAGGTATGTTCTGTGAAGGGACATTCCAGGCAAACAGAGACATCCTCAGGTAGCACCCCAAAGCTTCGGCTAGTGTTTGTGTCACGAGATGACTTGGTTCTGAGATGGGCTACAGGACAGTTGTTTCACTGCCCTGCGAACCAGGGACCCAGAGAACAGGGGGTAGGGCAGCTTCCAGCTTCATGCTGGGGTTTGACAGGAAACTGAATGGTGCCCGAGATAAAGAGCGGATGGAATTTGGTGAGAAAAGCCACACCTAACAGCGGCAATTTCTTGAATGAGTCTTGGTCTTTGCAGCCCTGACTTACTTCACTTGTGAGTAACAATAACGAAAATAGCAATAAGAGCCAACGCATCTGCCACTTTCTTCTGCACCAGCTGCTGTTCTAGACCCTGCTCATATAGACCCACGGGGCGGCCCGACAATGCAGGGATTGTCACCATCCAATTTCGGGATGGAGGCAAGTCCAGGGACGTGGCAAGGCGAGCTCTGGTAGGTCGGAGCACCGAGGTTCAGACCGAAGTCTTGGGGCTCCTGACATGTGCTTACGACTAAAATCCTGGGACTGAGAGAGGCAAACGAGGCCAACATGTGGAACTGCTTTAAATGTGAAAACCAATCTAAATGAGCAAGGCACAGTGGTAGGAAGAGGTAACAATACCCACGGCAATGGAAGCTCCGTCTGAGGCCTTGTGTTCTTGCTGGCCTCAGTTCTGGAGAGGGGTGGGTAGATTTTGCATTGGGTAATCTCTTAAGATCCTTCTGGCTTCTCACATTCTAATGATGATAGGTCCTCACGACTCACATGGGGCAGGGAGAAGGGCAGGCTCTGCTGTGTCGCCTGCCTTGCTGCCTGGAGGGCCAGCCCTCAACCTCGGGAGTATAAGCAGCACCAAGCATCAGAGGCGGTGGGGTGGGGTAGGGTGGGGGACACTGACCTCAGGGCTGCCACAAGCAAGCATCCTTCAGAACAGAAATGGGAAAGACCAGTGCACAGGGCTGGGCACACCACAAGGAGGACTGGAGAGGGGGTCTGGCATAGACCTTCTGCTCAGGTGGTTGGAGGGAGGTCATAGGCTGGTGGGTGGCTACCTGGGCTCACCAAGAAGGTGCTGGGGTGTTCCCGTGGGAGTGTGTGGGGGGAAGGAGTCGCTGGGAAGGGGCCATCTCACTGCGACCCAGATGACGAGCAGCAGACACCAAAGGAGGTGCCAGCAGCCGCGAGAACAGATGGTGTTGAGCAGCAGGGGTGCATGTTTGTGTTTGGGGGGAATGACGTGGCCCTTGCAGGCCAGGCTGGGCGGCAGGCTTTAGCCTGACCTTGGGAAGCTATTGAAGATTTATTCAACCCCTATTAATAGCTATACATTCAATGCTTTTAATTATACAAACACTTGTGCCTGCAGAGAACATATAGAAATGACAGAAAAATATGCAGAACAAAATTCCCTAGTTTTGGTCCCCGGAGATAACAGCTGGAATGACCCTGGATATTGCAGTTAGGAGTCCCGCCTTTGGAGAAATGCCATCAGGTGCTGGAAGCCAGAAGCATTCTGGAACCAGGGCGAGGGGCCCAGGGGGACTAAGGAGCACAGGCACCCAGGAAGCCCGACCAGTCAGGCAGGCTGTCAACAACAGCCCCGCCCTCGCCAGCCAGGCTCCCTGAGTTTGAGGTCGCCTCCCACCGGCTGGTACCCCGCCGGCGCGCGCAGATCTGGGAGGGCGCCCAGGGGGTGGCGGCGCCGGCAGCGCGGGCTCCGAGGGCGCTGCTGCGCTGCTTTCATTTCTGTCACTTCTGTCCCAGCCCCGCGGGTTGGGACTGAGAGGGTCCCGCGGAGAAGTTGGCGGGGCAGGCAGCTGCCTGACAGCTGTTTGCCCAGCGCTGGCGTGGGCTGGTAGTCAGGAAGCCGGAGCCGCTCCAGGTAAGTGCCTTGTGTGCGTGAGGGCAATAGATTGTGGGTGCGCGCTCCCCTTGCAGGCTCTGCCCGCTGCGGCCCTGGGGCCCAGCTTCCTGTCTGCGTTCCCGGCAGCAGAAAAGGGTGAGCAGGAGCGTGCCCACACGCCTGGAGTACCAGTTGGGGGCTGTGCGCCCCCCGAGGGGAACAGCCAGGTGCTCCCCTGGCGGCCAGGAGCCTGGCCTGGCCCACGCTCCCTTGCCCCAGTTAACCTTGGCGCTCTGGGAATACGGAGGGGACCTGGAGGAGCTGGAGAGGCACTGAGGTTTGGATCAGAAAGAGCCAGACCGATCCTGTGGGACTCTTCAGGCACATCCTGCCTCTTAGTTTTACACACAAAAGACGGCTTCTGGCTGGCAGGCACTTATCCAGGGTCACAGATCTGACACCCAAACTCCTCACTTGCCAGTTATTGCTGCTAGGAGCCCTTGCCACATGGACCAGGCCAGCGGGAAGGGTGGTCACCTTGTGTAGAAGCAGAGGAATGAGAGGAACGGAGAGTCAGAAAGACAGAGACAGAATGAGAACCTCGCAGAACAAAAGAAGAAAGTCAGGAAATGGGCTGATGCTGGGGCTACACTTCCTCCCTGGCCACGCTCGTGTGTGGTCTGGCGGTGACTCAGCCTGCCTTGTTGACTGCTCCAGGTGTGTGTGTGTGTGTGTGCATGTATATGTGTGTATGGATGTGTGTGTGTGCGCATATGCATGCCCTGGGATTGGTGAATCTGCCCTGGCACGAGGAAAGCCCACTGAATCCATGCCTTTGTTCACCGCTGAGCAGCATGCCTGCTGGAACCTTCCTGGATGTGGCTGAGTTGGGTGCTCAGAGTTCAGGAATTAGAACCTAACTCACGAGGAGTGAGTTCCCTGTCTCTGGAGGAAACCAACATGTGCCATGTGGGCCCCAACATAGGAAACTCAGGCCTGCATTTAGAATCTGAATTTTAGTTTGAGGGTCCAGGGTTCATGACCCCTTTTCTGGGCAAATTGACATCCATAATCTCATGGGGTCATGTTTACCCATAAGAGCCTCTCTATGTGTACTTTTGAATGGCACACCAGAGGCTTCGTGGGTGACCTCTGAGGTCCCTTCGTGACTACCACGAGACTGGGGGAGTCTGGATTCTGAAAGAAATCCAGCCTGGATGCTGGAGGTGGCACGGTGGTTGGGCCTTTGGAAGAGGTTGGCCTGGATATTTCAGGGAGAGGGAAGCCTGAGGGACCCTGGAGGTGGGATGTGTCTGGGAATGAGGAGCCTGCACAGGGTGATGTGCAAGGAGAGCTGGGTGGGATTGGGTGGTGGAGGGCCTGGAGAGTTAGGCCAGAGAGCTGCACTTTATTATTAGGCCAGGACATTTGGTGGTTTCTGAGAAGGGGGATGGTGGCTTGGGCCTTGTCACCTGGCAGCACTATTTGGGCTGTGTTACCATCTAGGAAGCTATGGAAGGAGCCTTGGGAAGGAGATTATGGTGGTGATCACCTGGAGCACAAGGGGGCTGTGGGGAATGGAGAGGCAGGGGCACTACCTGAGACGGTGCTTGGAGGGAGGGGGTGGTGGGAAAGTCTGCTATAGGCCAGGCCTGTGGAAAGCATTATGTTACACTATCTCATTTAATCCTCCCCATAACCATAGAATGGGGTTATTACCACCTCCATTTTGTAGAAGAGGAAACTGAGAATCAGAGATGTTAAACAATTTGCCCAAGGTCACACAGCAAATTAGTGGTAGGGTGGGGATACTGGCCCCAGAGAAAGAGGGAGTACATCCAGTCTGATGGCTGAATAAATATCAGAGGCTGGGGCAGACCAGAGCAGGCAACCATGTGGGTAAAGATTGGGGTTCCTGTGCTGGGCAGGTTTGGTGGGGACTGGACATGTATGAGCCTGCAATGGCCCTAGCACAGGGACAGAGGCTGTGGTGGCCCTTGGTTTTACATCTCTGCCTGGAAAGTCCATGTGGTTTGATTGTGGAGGCTGTGGTGGGGCAGGAGCGCTGAGCGCAGGCTGCTGGGATGCTAAAAGACAGCAGGGAGACGTTGAGTTGAGGTGGGTGGTGGGTGGGACTTAGCAAGTCCATCACACGTTCTCAGCTCTCTCTTGCTTTCCCTCCACCCACAATGATCGTGTGTCCTGTCTGAATGCACAGGGGACGTGGGCATTTGCCATGAACCCTTGGGCCTTGAGCAAGAATTAGCTGAGGCTCTCCTACTCTTGCTTCCCTCCTATGGCTTCCCTCTGAAAGGGCCAGGCAGATCCTGAAGACATGGTTACAGAATATTGTGAAAGCACCTGTTCCTAAGAATAGGGCCGGGCCTCTGACTGTGTCATAGTATCACAGTTTGCCAGCGGTTTTAGAGGGGCGGACCCTGGGCTCCCAACGCAGGTATTGAGTGTCTCCTCCACTGTGATGGAGAGCAGCCTCCAGGTTTTCTTAGACAGCTTTTGGCATGTGCGAACCATTTCAATCAGTAAGTCTCTTTCTCTTTTTTTCTTCCTTAAGCAACACACACACACACACACACACACACACACACACACACACACACACACACAGACATTCTTTCTACTCACCCAGCTAGTGGCCAATTAATTTCTTTGACATCTTCAATTCTTTCCTTTCTTCCAAGAGAGCTTTGGTAAGGCACAGTTCAGACAACCAGAAAGTGATTTTAAGGGAGCCCCCCTTAAAACCAAAAGTTACCTGCCTGGCCCCCCAAGGCACAGGGAAGAAGCAGAAAAGAGGAGAGGTTGTCTGGAGTTCAGACAACCAGAAAGTGATTTTAAGGGAGCCCCCCTTAAAACCAAAAGTTACCTGCCTGGCCCCCCAAGGCACAGGGAAGAAGCAGAAAAGAGGAGATGGCTTTGAGAGCAGAGGAAGGAAAGGGAGAGATAAAGTGAAGGGAAAAAGAAGGCAAGTGAGAACTGAGCCTGGACAGAGTTGTCTTTGGGGATAACACCTTGGGAGCCTGGCTCCCCAAACTCAGAGAGGCCACACATAACCCAGTGGACATTAAAGAAGAAAGATAAGAGCCAGTCAGTCTTATAACTGGTTGTCCAACCCCTTCACTTCTTTTGTTTTTTTAAAGATTTATTTATTCATGCATACAAGAACTGGGGTACAGGCCAGAGGTGTGGGGGTGAGAGGAGTCACCAGAGACAGAGTGGGAAACAGAACAGGCAGATCGACCGAAACACACTGCTGAGGGGAGCAGCGGGCAAGTCAGGAGAGGTCTGCTGTACCATGTGGGTAGCTCCCTGGCCGGCCAGGGATTGAACTCGTGCTGCGGTGACTGCGGACAGCTTCATAGGTTGCGTCTTAACTCCTTGAGCCACCAGGGAGGCCCCCAATCCCTTCACTTCTGAGTGTGAAAGGGGAGGATTAGCAATGCTGCAGGGTATCCTGGGAATTGGCCCATCCTCATGGTGAGTGAGACATGGATTTGCTCTTTTAAACTTCACCACAACCCAGTCAAGCAGGCCATGCTGCCATTCCCACTTTATAGAAAAAAAGGAACTGAGGAACAGAGAGGCCAAGTCTCAGGCCCAAGGCCACACAGCTAGTGGATGGCGGAGGCAGGATTGGAACCCAGCAGTTTTGTCTTCCCTGGCCCTCCACTCAACTAGAACTCAACGTGGGGAGACGCCGCCGTCTTCCAGGACTGGTCTTTGGGTCTGTGCTTCCCCTTCAAGGCTGTCCTCTGTCCAGCTCAGCAGAACTTCATCGGGATGAAGACAGGAGTTTGTGGTGGAGGCTGAGGCAATGGGGAAGAAATTCTCAGGTTTTCTCCTCTGCAGACTCTGCCTTTGTCCAGCAAAATCTTGGCCCCGGTCTCGAGGTTCTGGTTCATTCTTGCCTTGGAACTGCTCTGCTCTTTCTGACCAGGTCACTGAGGACCTGTGCACTGGGGTAGACCTGGAAGGCCCCCCACGAAGGTCACTGTCAGATTTCTGAAGGACCTCAGCTACCCGGGGCAACTCCAGGGAATGGCTGTCTGGGCAGGACCACCTGCAGGGCCTCTCCCAGCTTGAGGAATACAGCATTCTCTTTTGTGACAGAATCTCTGGAGACTGCCTTCCCTCCATGGGCTTGCCTTGGCTCCTGGCCCTGGCTCTCTCACAATGTCAGCAGACTCTTTCTTCCTGGTCTATTTGTTGACACATCCTGGTCAGTCTGGCCTGGCTGAGGGAGGCATGAACAGGGGCTGCAGCTTGGTGGTGGGCAGAGCCTGACCCTGAGGGGTGCTCCAAACTTTTCCAGAAGATGTGGGGAGATGGAAACAGAAAGGCTTCCCTTATGGTTCCAATTCCAAGGGCCTCTGTCATGACCACACTTGTGCTAAGACCCCTGATCCACATAATGGAGATGTCCCTCCTGCTTGGGAAAGTGGCTGGGCCTGAGAAACTGGGAGGGTGGAAACTGCCTGATTCAAGGGCACTCCAGTGCGGGGAGGGGGCTGGTAGCTCAGCTACAGGCTGAGAAATGCACAGGCTCCTAAGTCTCCCCCGGCCTGCGCAGTTCCTTACCCTGCTGGGAGAAAGGAAAAAGGATGAGACTGGCACCCAATCTGTGGGGGTGCCTTCCACCCCCCCGGCCCTCCCAGAGGCTGCAGGTATGCTGCTGCTGGCCAGCCAGCCAGCTTAGCTCCCTTTCTAACTCACAGCAGCATCAGGAGAAGTGGGAGGCTGGCTACAAGGGCTCAATTACCAGTGCAGACAAGAGGAAAATCTCCTATTACCTGGGCGATTGGTTTATTTTCACTTTATTTACTTTCAAGATTGCCAGCATTGAACTGTGGGGCTTGCGGCTGGCCCGGGTTCTCCTGGTGACTGGATGGAGCTCTGCCACGTTGAATCCATGTAAGAACACACCCTCCCCCGCTGGGGTGGGCATTTGGATTGGTTCTAAAGTGGGAGGGAGATCAACTCCCTGTAGCCCCACCCTGATCAAACACAGGACTCCAGGGATCCTCTTCCCACTGCACGTCAAGCATGGGTGCACAGAAATGCACCAGGCATGGCTGAGAGCCAACACAAACGAACCCCTGCTGTGTCTCTCGGTTCTCACCATGTGGGGATCCCGTGCTTGCAGCCTGTGAGAGAGACTGCTAATATCTTCCCATGTGTTTATAAACAAGGAAGCCACGGCTCCTGCATTTTGAGTAACTCGCCTACAGTTGCACAGCTAATAAGGGGCCGATGTGGGATTTGGCCCCAGGGCCATGTCCTCAACTCTTCAGCTGCTCAGAATACAGATTTCAGGGCCCATTAACAGCTCCAGCCCGTCACATGACTTCAGGTTCCACCCTCTCAGTGTTTCTTCTCTCTTCAGTGATGTGGGAACAGTCACCTGCCATCCATCTGGGTGAGCTCATGGGCGTGAAAATGACCATAGCTAAGCCAGGGGGCATCCGTGTCTATGACTTTCCTTATTTGGACAGCTTGCTGTTGAGGTCCATTCTCTGGGGGGTCCTTCGGTCCTTGGTCCTTGGTGGCCCTTGGCAGGGTGCCAGTCTTGGCTGAAATTCCTTGGAGGGTAGACATAGATTCTCTTCCCTAATTAGCACCTATCCTTACTGGATGCTACTGTGGCCCTGGTGATACCCAGGGAATCCAGTTTCAGAGAAGGCATGGTTCCTCCAGCCAGCATTCATGGTGCCCTTGGAGGGGTGAGCCAGCAGGCAGGTACATTGTGCCCCCTTCTTGTGGTTTTGAAGAAGACCCAGAAGAATGGGCAGACTTCAGTGAGGCAGAGAGGAAAATGGGGGTGTCCAAGGTGGGCCTGGGCCAGCATACCAAGCACAGTGGCAAAGGCACATCACCAGTGGCAGGTGGGCCACCTGCTTAGAGGGTCACAGCCTCTGGTAGAACTTTCCATCAGAGAGGGAGGGGCTTTCCGTGTCTGCAAAGTGGGGAAATGAGCAGCCGGGAAATGCTGTTGTGCCCTGGGGCCAGGAGGCTTCCTCAGTCTGGTCAGGCCCAGGCTTTGGGGCATTTGCTATGGCTGTTCCCTGGGGCACAGAGCAGCCCATTCCACCCTTGGCACCGGCTCACCACTCTGGCATGCAGAGAGGTCGAAGGGAAGGGTTTTCAGTCCAGGCTCGCATTTCCGTGGGGAAGCAGCAGGTGGTTTGTCAAAGTCGCCCTTACCATAGCCAGAAGAGGACTGTGCCTAAGAGGTTTTCTTCCCAAGGGCAAGAGTTTCTGGAGCAAGATGGTGGCAACATCATCCTCAGAGGACAGCGCAGAAGGGAAGGGGATGAGGGGCTTGGAAGTTTCACTGTTTTATCTGAATTATAGTCAGAACTTTCTGGAGGATGATACTGTCAGGAAAGATGAATTGCCTGCATTAGAATCTCTAGATCTTTCTCTGGTGCTGTGACCTGTGGTGGCTTTTGGCCTTCAAGTTTCCCAGAGCTTAGGTTAGATAGATGTCCTCGATGTGCATCAGCAGCTCCTCGTGAGGCTGCAATGTCAGGCTGTGTAGACGCGGCTTCCCTGCAGGATCCTCCAGGAGGAGGCCTGGAAGTCTCAACTTCTGTTTTAGGGTCTTCATTGGGCTGAGAGGGGGATTGGAGGATTTTTTTTGGTTTTGAATTTTATTTTATTTATATCTTGGACCCTTTGGGATTGGATTATTATTGCATTACGATAACCATACCATGAAAGCATCCTGTGTTAACCATGATGACCTCTTCAAGCACCGGGGCAGTAGCATTAAGAACACTCAGTGTTATGTAAGCACCGTCCTCCTGAGCTGTTTGCATCTCTCTAACTGACAGGGTTTGCCATTAACCCCGACTCCAGACAGTCCCACTGTCTGGCTCTGTCTCAGCTTCCTTTTCCACTTGGGCAATCTTTCTGCTGCTGTTCCTTATTACTTTCTGGTGTTTTAATTCTCTGCTCAGCCTAACGAGCTTCCGTGAGTCTGCTCTACTTTGGGCTGGGTTCTGTGCTAAGCGCTTTATGCAGCATCTTGTATATTTCTCCCCAAGGTCCTATAAGGTGGTTATTCTCACCCACCCTTTCCAGATGAGGAAAAAGAGTCAGAAATGTAAGTAACAACCCAAGGCCATAGCGATTTCACAGACAAGATAGGTTTGTGAGCGCTCTGATCCTTCCTCCTTCATCTAGGTGGGGGTATCATAGGGAATCAAGGAGGCACCCCTCCTTGGCACACTGGAGTCTATTGTACAGGATTCTAGAATCTGCATGGATTTCATATGCACCATCATATGCACCCTCCTCCATTAGAACTCTTAACTGGAATCTTTAGCCAAAAAGTATTTGCTTGATAATAGCTTAATTACATACCATAGATAGACTGCTAATGGAATTTAGCAAGCTGCTAAATTAAGTTTTTCAACTAATTGCACACATACTAGAAAAGCAAGAGTTTGGCTTTGACCACGAGTCCTTCCCCAAGCAAGAGAAGGCTGGTCTCTGACCTCCAGGGGGCCTTACAGGTAGTGTTTGCACTTACTCTGAGCCAGCCAGTTAAATCCTAGGGTGTGGTTGTCCCGACTGCAAATATGGCTGAGTGTATTTCCTATTTCTGCAGCAGGCATTCTTGCTAGAACTTTCATCATGAGCATAGGTCTCTTGACTTGTTTCTTGCTTGTCGTTGTCTTCCTGCGACTAGCTAGACCTGCTGCATCTCTCAGTATTCATGATTTTGGAATTTTTCTTTGCTAGAGGCTTAAGGTTCTGGCTTTGGAGATGTGGTTTACTCTGGGAGTGAAATCTGCTAGAAAAGCAGCAAGGCTCCTGACAGACTTTGCTGTGAGTCCTGTGCAGAATAATAGGTAACGTGTTGAGTACTTGCTACCTGCCAAGTATTGTATCTGATCTGGGCTTTAGCGCCCCCATTATAGAGATGTGAAAACTGGGATGTAGGTACATTAAATAACTTGCCTGAGTTCATACATCTGCTTTGCACAGACACGTACATCTTGGGCTTGTCGCACTTACTGTCAGATCTGTCTACACCAGACCAGGTCCCTACGCAGGGCTGGCCCCTCAGGTTGTGGCGTTAGCTTGATGACAAGGCTCTGTTAACACACTCGAAATGGGGCAGAATCCCTTGACTCCACACCAGGTGGGCCGCCTAAGGCTCAGGCCCATGGGGAATGCAGGGGTGAGAAAGGCCAGTTAAAAAGCCTGCGGCAGAACTTCTTTGTAAGCAATGCAGTTTTAATACATTGAAGCACAGCTTGAATCAGAGACAGACACAAAAAGAACTGCTAAGTGAAATGAGTGTTAATGAAAATAAATTACAAGGACTCCATTATGTAGTCCCAATTTGCAAACTAGAAATATTTTTTTGAACACACAAGTCCTATTTATTGGAGTTAGAGATAGAATAAAAAGCTCTAATTTGTACTGAATAGCAATCTCATTATGCCATATCTGAATTTTCTGACATGTTAGGGGCCAGATCAATGTGGTTTTATTGAATGTTAATACCAACATCCAAAAAGACAAAAAACCTCCTGCAACCGCCCAAACAGAAATAAAGCAAATTAACAGATACTTATTAAGCACCTACTGTGTGCAGTGCTTATACTGAGAGAAGGAGCAAAGCCCCCAATAGTTCTTTTGACAGCATATGTGACTGTTGCTAAGGGAGAAGTTGTAACCATGTTGCTGAGAAATGAGCTGGGCCCTCAAGGATGGTAGAGTTCAGCAGACAGGTGGCAGCTGGAGTCTGGGGACATGATGGAGCCTAAGCTGTCTTACTCAACAGTGTCCTAGGACCAGTCTACTTGGAAATAAAACCAGTGAAGCTTTGTCCAGGCCACAGAGGTGCTTAACTCTACCATCTCTCTCTATTAGAATCTCTCTTTCTAAGGCCTTCACTGACTCTCAAACATGTGAGATTTCCCCCAGTGAAGAGTCAGGATGAGATTCTGGACTCTCTGCTCCTCCCTGCTCTAGAATCAAGCACAGCTGGCCCTGCCTGGCCACAGGAGGCTCTACTCTGGAAAGTTTCCAGAACCTACATGGACATGGGTGTGCTATATGGCACTCCATCAGGATGGAGGTGTTCTGAACCTGCAGAAGGTGCTGTGGGAAGGTGGTACAGAGGTAGGCGGGGCCACCCTCAGGCACTCACCCTCTTCGAGCTGGTTATCCATCAGGAGGGGCACGCTGGCAGCAGGAGCCCAGGGAATAACTCTTAACAACAGGCCCCCTATTGAATTCTTTCATACCTGCTGTCTCTTTTTTTTTTTTTTTTTTTTTTTTTTAGCCCTGGTTGTAGGGCCCAAGGCAGCTTTCAGTTTGCTAGGTCTGAGCCTGGTTGGAGTAGTTGGTCCAGTCTTCTCTGCCCCCCACCCCCAGCCTGGGTTCTACCCTGTTCACTCACCCTGCAGCCCGTGGCAGCTCCCAGCCTGGCCAGCTCGGAGGTACTGTAGGAGAAGCATTGTCAGCACTGAGGCTGACTGTCCTGCCTTTGTCCACAGGACACGTGTGTCCTCTCACTGCCATAAACCTGAGAACTCCAGCCTGGTTAGGCTCAGTTAGCGCTCGTGGGTGTGTGTTTTCTTTATCTAGACTAAGATGCAAGCTCGGTGACAGTCTCCCGTCCTTCTGCCCCATTCAGAATGCTAATGCCTGGTGGAAGTTCTGATCTAGTCTTTGCAGGACCCGGTCAGTACCCGGTAGCTGGAGCAGGCTCATGGATCAGCCAGAAAGCTCTGGTTGTCAGTTGTACTTGGCAGGGGTTCGTGGCAGGAAGAGCTTCACCGCTTGAGCTGCCTGCTTCTCTCTTGTGGATGTCCTCCTGGTGGCCTGAGACAATGCAGAACAAAGATAGAGCCTTTTAGACAGAGGCTGTGTATATGTTTTTTTGCCAGGTATTATCCATTATCAGGATACTATTATCAGGTTGAGTTAAATTAGCCATTAGCTTTGCAGCTCACTTCACTGGTAGACTTATGTATGGTCAGCTCAGTCCTCAGCGCCCTTTCCTACAAGGTGAGAATCACAAGCCAGTTCCAAGACTGAGATTCTGCCATTGTCCTGTGGCCAAGCACCCCCCAGCCTCCTGAAACAAGAATTGCAGGAACTGGGCCTCCCCGGTGGTGCAGCAGTTGAGTGCTGGGTTGCAAAGCTGCCCGTCAGCCTCTGCAGCACTGGTTCGATCCCAGGCTGCTCCCTGGCCACCGGAGGAGGGTCCCACATGGCCCGCAGACCTCCCCTGCTGCCGCTGCTCCCCTCAGCAGTGTACTTCGGTCCTTCTGCCTGCTCTGCTCCCCACTCTGGCTCTGGTGAATTCTCTCACCCTCCTGCGCTTCTGACTGTACCTAGTGCTTGTATAAATAAATAAATAAATCTTAAAAAAGAAAAAAAAAAAAAGAATCTCAGGAGGAAGTGAGATGGACCTTAGGGAACCCAGGCTCTGCTTCCACCCAGAACTGCATGGGGTGCAGCGTTGGTGGTCGCCGTGTGCAAAGCTGCCTTCCAAAGCAGCAGAGTGGACTCCAAAGCTTTGTTGTCTTCAAGAAACCCCACTCTCTTTGCTGTCTTCTATAACCCTTGGGATGTCCAGATATCCAGAACATCCGCCCTCCCTTTGTAAATATTTGCACAGAAGTGTGGATCATGGCGGTCACCACAGGGAAGAAGGGGCAGGGAGCACGGATGTGGGGAGGGTGGATGTCAGCATGGCTTGGCCTAGGTTCAGGCCAACTCCCATACCCCCCTCGCGCACCCTGTAATGTACACGGGGACTAGAATGACCTTAACTGAGAGGAGAAACTAGAAAGTAAATGACTTGCTCAAGGCCACGCCGCTTCTAAGTGTAGAATCCTAAGTGTAGGATTTAAATGCAGCCCTTGGACGACAGAGCTCCAGCCTTCACGGGATGAGTCACTCACCCCAGCAATGCCCATCCGTACTGAGAAGGCTGGTTGCACGTCACACAGCAGCCCCAGGCTCTGCTTTTCAATCCTTACAGCCGCGCCATGAGGTGAGCATGATGCTGGTGTCCCTGCTTGTGGAAAGTTCACATTACGCTACTTCATTTTGATGAAAGGCCTGCATTAGCACCCATTTTCACTGCAGGGGATAAAAAGAGGATTTTTTTCCTTCGATGACAGATCTCAAAAGAGAAGATAACATTCAGGGTTGGTTTTGCAGCAGGACCTTCTACAGGCAGCAGCAGCCCAGCAGTAAGAGCATCCCCGCCAAGCTCCTTCCCCCACCGACGTCAGACAGGCTGTAACTTATCAAATCCTTCCTGCTCGCCGTGTTCCTTTAGGTTTTTTCTGTTGTTTGGTATCACTTGGTAGGTTATTTCTGGGTCTGGGAATGCTCAAATTTCTTTCCATATAAATGAATGGTAATTGCTTTTTCATTTTATGCCATATCAGCTCACACAAGCTTGCATAGGGATACTGTTTTTTTTATATAGTGGGGGAAACCTGTATTCTGTATGTAATTTTATATATATAGTAAATGAATAAATGAAATAAAAATATATATAGTAAATGAAATTAAGGCTGTGCAAAGACAGTTAATTGTAAAATGCTCTACAAATATGATGTTATTGCCTCTTATGTACAGGCAAGGAAAATATAATCACAGAGATTCAGCAACTTGCCAAAGGGTAGGTAGGTAACAAATGATAGAGTAAGGGTGCGAACCCAGATCTTAGAAGTCAGGACCAATGCCTTTTGTTTCCTTGACACCGTCAAGGAGAGATTAGTTCTGGGTTTTTCCCTCTCCACCCAAGTCCTCCTCGGAGGCCACCCATTCTGCTCCTGTATTCCTCACTTCCCATTTAGTTTACTCCCAAGCCAGCCCTACTCCAAAACAAAACTCCCCCCAATTCCTCTATCACCAAATTATTGCCAAATGAAAGTTAGACAGAGAACTTAAAGACATTAAACTAATTTGCTTAGCTGCCTTTCCTCTTCTTCTTTTTTTTTTTTTTGGTCGTTAATGAGACAAAGTCAAGGATGAAGTTGGGGGGCAGTCTCTCAGCACAGAGATTGGGGTGGCAAAAGGTGCTGGGAACACGTGTGTGTTGCTGTCTCCTGGGTAGGGTGAGGTGCTGGTAGGTGTGCTGTTTTGCACTATGATGAACCAACATTTATTTTTATGACTTTGTAGAACTGAAGACAAATTACTTTAAAACTGAGAGCTAAACTGGAATCCCCGGGGTTGTGTGTACACATGCAGTGTCTTTTAAGTAAAGAAATCATAAATAGTTTGCTTGAAAGATCTTAGACTTGATACTAAAAAGGAAAACCATTACTAAGCATCAGATCTGCAAGTGCAGATTCACACGGCATGAAAAAGTGCCAGAATTTTATCTCACACCTGAAGCAGAGGAAGTAATTCTTTGTTGCTAACATCTGATTTACTTGCTTATTGATTCATTTTTGCAAAGGTAGGAAACTAACATTTAATTCACACCTTCTAGATGCAGAAGCTATGTTGGAAATAGGTCTGTATGTTCGCTCACAAGTATTTTGCACAAGTGACACTATTACATGAACTTTTAGGATGAGGTGGTGAAGATTCTGAGAGATCAACTAAGTTGATTCAAGTGTCCCATGTGGTAGGAGCAAGAAATGAATATAAATGTCTGACCCCAAACCTGTGTTATTTTCTCAACAACAGGCTGAAAAAGTCCATGTTCATTTTCGTTCCTCATTCCTTGTTTATCCTCAGATCTGCCATCTAGAATCTATTCACCAGTCTAAAAGATACTTTTAGAGAGGTGTCCTTCAATGCAGATCTTCTTGTGACAGAAAGTTACAGTTTAGTTTGTGGGATAATGTCTTCATTGCTTATCCTTGTAAAGTTTTTAAGTATAGAACACTGAAATGATCATTTCTCTTAGCATATTGCAGGAATTCTACCACTGTGTTCTGGCTTGTAATCATTGAAAGGAATTTCGCTTTTCTCTTTGACAACTTTTAAGACGGTCGCTTTGTCTTTGGTGTCCTACACTTCACTGAGATCTGGCTGGTCGTAGATTTATTTTTAGTTATTATTCTTGGGATTCATTGGCATTTTTGAATGAGTGTTGATATCTTTCCTCAATTTTGGGAAACTTTAGCCATTCTCTGCTCAAATATTCTCTCTCTTCTCATTCTAAAACTCTAAATAGACATATGTTGGCCTCTATTTTTCCTGTCTCTTCATCTTTTTTAAATATTTTTTCTGCGCTTACCTTTCCATGCTGCATTTTGGTTAATTTTTTTTGATTGAGTCTCCAGTTCACCACTTTCTTCTCTGACTGTATCTTATATGCTATTAAGTCTATGATGGTATGTACTTTCAGTCATTTCTTTTTTTTTTGTATAGAAGAATGGGGTGTAGGCCTGAGGTATGGGGGGTGAGAGAATTCACCAGAGACAGAGTGGGGAGCGGAACAGGCAAATCTACTGAAATACACTGCTGAGGGGAGCAGCAGGCAGGAGATGTCTGCTGCACCATGTGCGTTGCTCCCTGGCCCGGATCAAACTCAGGCTAAAGTGGTGATGGGCTGAGACTTAACTCTAGGCTACCCGGGAGGCCCTCTGTCATTTCCAAACCTTCTTGATTATCCCTCATGGTATTTTTTATACCCTACATATATTTGCAAGTTTGTCTTTGATTTGTTTAATTTCATTATTTCAGTACCTGATAGTCCATCATCTGAAGCAATTTAGTTTGTGGGATAATGGCCAGTGAATTCCTCTTATTCTTGCCAGCTCATCAATATTTTTAGATATGTTGTTTTTCATATCTTATATGTGATTTTCAGTTGCTTTCAGTGGGAGGGTCAATTACTTAACCTGGCATAATGTCAGAAATAGAAGTCTAGTACATTTATTTGAAATTGACAAATTATAAGGGAAAAATAATCAAATAGAAGTTGGCCTTCATGACCTAGACTTGTCCACACTGTACTGAATGCATTTCCTAAACACCCTAAGGAGAAGCTACTCACAGCATGGCTTGCCTGGCCGAGTAGCAGAGCAACGAGATTTGTTCTGCCTGGCACCCTATCCCAAAGGACGTGGCACCAGGAGTAGCACAGCCAAAAAGGCATTAGAGGCCCCTCAACAGAGGAGGACTTGGTGAGGCTCGTCTTACACTTGCTGGAGTGAGCCTGCCAGAGCTGCCAGCCCTTGGCCTTGTCTCTGCTTGGAATTCAGGGGTACACATTCTTCATTCCCAGTGGTCTTCTGGGAGGGTCTGAAATGACTATAGAGGGAATCTTCTCCCCATTCACACATCTAAATAATTGATCCAGTCCCTTGGTCCCACTTTCTAAATAGCTCTAGAGTCCGTCCACCCATCATCACCCTGGCCCAGGACAACACCGGCTCTTGCCTGGACTGGTTTCAGTGTATCCACTCCCCCTCCTCCTGCCCAAATTTATTCACCATGAGTAGCCACGGTCATCTTTGAAAAAGACTGAAGCAGAACCACCGTTGTAGACTGGGGTAGAAACACCAGTGCATAAGCTGTAGAATTTATTACTATATTGAACAAATGGTAACATGTATTCAGTCAGGAGAAAGGAATGAATACCAGGAAAAGCTGGGGAGAAAATAATGATGTGAACACTTGGGGATGGTGTGTCCGCACAGAGGGGTTGCAACCAGGAGGATGTCCTATGGTCTTCGGGACATCTGAATGCATAGCACTTAGAGACTGTTTGCTGAGAGTCACAAAAAAACAAATAATAATAAAAACACTCAACTCAATGGACAGAAACAATAAAGAAATTTATTATTATTTGTATAAGTAGAAGCCTAGGAGAAGGATGGTACCAGGGCTGTTTAAGCCAGTGACCCTATGATGTCAAGGACCCTGGTGCTTTCTGCTTTCTCTGCTCTTCCCTTGTACTTCTCATGGACAAAGTGGCTGCAGAAAGTCATGGTAGAGCTGGACAAGACAGCATTCATCCGAGGAAACAGTTCCTATGATTCCTTCTTTAAGAGCCAGGAAAACATTTCCAGGATCACCCTCCAAGAGGCCTCTGTCATGTGTCTTTGACAGAAGTGGGTCAGAAGCCCACCCTAAACCTCCCTCTGGACAGAGGTATGACTGGATGAGGCCTTCCTGGGCATAAGGTTGCTCACTCTCAGTGGGGACAAAATTGGAGTTCTGTTAGAAAGGTGGAAGGGAGAAACGGATATTGCTGAACATGTCTGCTTAAGATTCTGGACCAGACCTCAGCTGGAAGTATATTTGAAAAGTCACAGGATGAAAATTAAGTAACTCCAAAGGTCTTTTCTGCCCTGAGAATCTACAATGAATGGCTTAAAGCTGAAGTGAGGAGACTTTCCTGTCTTCAACCCGCGGCTTATGCCTGACCACAACTGCCCTCAAGGGACTGGCCCCCAACGCGAGATCAGGCTGCTTGTTAAGGGGAGCAGCAGTGACTTCCCACTCCTCTTAGTGAGCTCTACCTAGCTGTCTACGCAGCCACGTTACCTCCTAAGGAAAGAAGTGCAGGCGAATCCCTGGGGCAGCCAGACCCTAAAGATCTGGCATTCCAGGGAAGACAGGAGAGTTCCATCAAGGTGTGCTTCTTCCCACCCCCAGGTGTGAACTGGACATGAGGTTTGCTTATGGTAAGAACAGGGGGTTCCAGGTGTGGTGGGGAGAGCTGGCTGGGACAAGGCTGGGCCCCTCGACAAATGTTCTAAATGATGATACAGAAAATAACATCTCTGCTAGGGACTTCTGGTTTTCTGGATCCCCTCCTAAAAACTGGTAGTCCGCTTTCCAAAGCAGACTCCCTCACCACCTTATTTTCTGCATGACAGGTTTGTGGGGAGCTCAGAATAGGTTTATTAGGCTATGGTGATATGTATGATATTTTATGTGTATCTTCAGCCTTCAATCAGATTGCCAACTCCTTATAAGGACAGTAGAGCGCACTTCATTTCTCCTATATTCTTCACAACATCAGCATGCAGTAATTATTTCTTGGTAGATTTTTCACTATGTCCCTGAAACCTGATCACTCAAGCTCCTGCAATTTTCTTCCATTTAGGAAGAGATAGAACAGCATCCTGTAACTTTGCCATTCAAGTCTGAGGTTGGCAAGTGTGTTCTTTTCCTAGGGCTGTGGTGCTAATGTGTACCACACACTGGGTGATTGAGAAACACAAAATGTATCCATTCACAGTTCTGGAGGATAGAAGTGTGAAGGCCCAGTGTCAGCAGGGCCATATTCCCTCGATGAGCTGTTAGGGACGCCTTCCCTGCCTCTTCCCAGCTCCTCTGGCTTTGCTGGCATGCCTCAGCATCTCTTGGCTTACAGCCTCTTAATCCAAACTCTGCTTTCATTCTCACAGTCTCCTCGTGTGTCTCTATCTTCACATGACTCCCGTCTTATCAGAGTAGGGGCCGACCCTCCTCCAGTATGATGTCATCTTAACTAATGATATTTGTGATGTCATATTTCTAAATAAGGTCACATTTTGGACTGCTGGGGTCTAGAATTACTGTCTTTATTTGGAGATCACAATTCCACCCAGAACAAGAGTGAGCCCACCTGCAGCGACAAGGCGAGGGTCAGCAAAGGGCCAGTGAATGCGAGCAGTCCCCTGGCAGGGCAGAGAGGGGTGCGCAGGAGCATGTGGCCTCCGTGCCCTCTGCACTCTCCAGGGAAGTTTGCTTGAGCTGGGTCCAGCTGGACACATCAGGACCGTGTGCTCCAGTGGACTCCACACTCTTACCCCGCCCCGTCTTTGTAGGATAGTGGGGGAGAGCCCTGACTAGGGGGGAGCAAACAGACCACTTGGGTCCCAGCCAGTTTTAACTTTGCAGGAGTCCAGGCTCATCCTGTTGGAAGGTGCACCCACTCCCCCCAGGGCGGGAGGAGCTCCAAGCCCAACCAAATTGCCAGGCAATTTAGAGAGTTCCAGACCCCAGGTACTGAACAGCCTCCTTGTCTTCTCCAAACCCGTGGAACTGTGGACCTGATGCTGCCTCCGTTTCTGCTTCCCCAGTTCAGGATGCAAAGATTAGAAGCCAGATCCCTGCAGGCCACTTGTAGCTTGTGGATGTGTTTTGCTCCTAGTGGCTGGTGTTCGCCATGGGGTGGTATTATGTTTTGAGTAAGCAATATATTCAAATAGTTCAAAAACCAAATCATCATAGGAAGGATCACAGCTTCCATTTGCCTGTCTGCCTCTCCCCGGTAACCACTTTTATTAATTTCTTATACTTCCTTCTAGAGTTTCTCTTTGTAGACACAAGTCAGAACAAATACACATGCTGCCTTTATCACATTCCTTCTTAAATAATTATAGTATGTCATACACTCATTTTTAACCTTGCTTTTCTAATTTAATGCATCTTGGCAACCTTTCTCTATCAGTATATTGAGTGAGTTCTCGTTTTTTAATTTATTTTTATTTTTTAAAGGTTTATTTATTTATGCATAAAAGAACTGGGGTGTAAGCCAGAGGCACGGGGTGGGGGCAGGGAGAGGATTCACCAGACAGTGGCGAGCAGAACAGGCAGATCCACTGAAATGCACTGCTGAGAGGAGCAGCAGGTGAGACAGAGAGGTCTGCTGAGCCATGTGGGTAGATCCCTGGCCAGGGATCGAACTCGTGCTGCAGTGGCTGGCGATAGCTTGATAGCACTGTCTTTAACCCCTGCACCACCAGGGAGGCTCTTTTCTCGCTTTTTTAATAGGACCATAGAGCTCCCTTGTGTGGACACTCTGTGATTTACGTAGCCAGTCCCCTGCGGGTGGACGCAGGCTGTTTTGAGTCATTTGGTGTTTGCTACAGTCTATGCTGCGATCGCGAAGCCTGCATTTCACTCTGTGCCCGAGAATCCCTAACATTGAAAATTTCTGAAATATCAAAAAGACTGGAGTCTCTGGAGTCTAGTCACTGCCTGTTGACAATGGGCTGGGTTGAGCAGCATCTGGCCATTAAGGTCCCTAAAATTCGGGTGTTCCCCCCACACTGCTGCCTGTGTCTCTCTGTTGAGACCGAGCCGTGACTGCCTCTGAGCATGACAATGGGTGTTTTTTCTCATCGTAGATTAAGAAGGAGGGAAAATTGCTCTTGTGCTCATTTTCCAAGGGAAAAATGAAAGCCAAGGAGACTGTCTTTTTCGAGAAAAAAGGGAGAGGCAGCTTTCGATGTGCAGGTGATTCTGCTTTATTTGTTTGTTTGCACTCGAGGAGCTGGCTGGTCTGTGTTACTTGTGGGCACATGGTTGCAGCCTGCCTGGCCCCATCAGTGCCTTTCTGGAAGGGAAGGCACCAGGCTCGCAGGTTGGCTGGCACTGCCTGGGTGGCTGCTTTAGAGACTGAAGTCGTTTCAATAGAACTGAAACTGCAGAAGACAGTCAGAGGTCTCCTGCCACTACACACACTGTCTCACCAGAGGTGCCTCTCTCCTGGGATGAGGCAGCCTGTTGCCATTTTCAAGACAAGGTGAGAGCGACAGAGTGGAGTCTCTTGACTGAGACCCATAACTCAGACTTGGTAGAGTGTGTCTCTAAACCCAGGACCCATATGTCCTAGCCAGTATATTGTGCTGCCTCCAGAGTCTTTTTTCCCTCCTATTTTCAATTTATTTATTTTCTTACATCATTGTTTATTTTTGTACAGTATTTGATTTCTCCCCTCAGGTGTGGTCTCCTTAGTTCTCCCACCACCATAGCCCTCGTGACCCATCACCACAGTGCCTGGAGCTCTTCCCTTCCCTGTTTCCACCCTTCTCCCTCCGCTGCTGTAGGCCTCAGATCTATGCTCAGCTTGCAAGTTTTGTCGTTTTCTGGCCCTTTGTTGGGTTTCCTTATATTCCTCCTGTAAGGGAAACCATTCCATATTTTTCTTTTTCCTTCTGACTTATTTCACGGAGCAGAATTCTTTCCACCTGCATCCATGTTGCAGCAAATGGCACGAGTTTATCTGTTGGATAAATAAGTATGGTAAAGAAGTAAACTGAGTAATGTACCACTGTGTATATGTACCACCTCTTCTTGATCCACTGCTCTGTTTGGGGGCACTTAGGTTGTTTCCATATGTTGGCTATTGTAAACAGTGCTGTAATAACCATGGCGATGTCAGTGCTTTTTATTTTTAGAGTTACCCCTCTCAGCAGTCCATTCTCTTGGCAGCAGTGATGTGATGCTGGTGGCCACCAACATGGAGAGATGGGGGAAGGCCCCGAGAGAGCAGGTGATGCGAGAGCACTTTTGTCCTCCTAACAACTCCCCAAACATTCATTGAGCAACTTCTGAATGCAGGGCCCTGTGCCAGGTGCGAGAGATAAGCTGAGGGAGCCACATCTGGTCCTGCTTAGGCCGTGGCAACAGACCCCTGCAGTGCCACCTGTAATGAGGCACTGGAGTGACACTGGTGTGTCAGGCTGGGTCCAGAACATGACAGATAACCGAAGCCACTACAAAGGACTGACGCAGGAGTCTTCCAGTGGTCCCGGGTCTTCACCATTGCTCGGTGAAGGAAGGAAGTGAGGCCCGGAAGTGGAGACTGCATGTGACGGTGTTGCTCCATCCTCTGCCCACAGCCCCGGGTGAAGGCCTGGAGGCTGAGGGCTGGTTGGACATGTGCTCAGTCAGGGTTGAAAGGGGCGCTGAAGGGAGCCTCCTTTCTCCTTTGAGGCCCCTCATTTCAGCTTTTCTCTTTCCTGGCCATTTGTTTAGCAGCTTAGCTGGGCTGTCTCCCCACGGGGCACTTGCCCAAGACTTTACCCACTAGGGGGGCAAACCCCTCTTCCCCAGACTGCTAAGACTCTGGGAGGGTGGGGCCTGGAGTTGGGGGAGATGAGGCCGGGAGGGCAAAATTCACAGTTACCCTATTGCACCTTGAAATCACACTCCAGTTAGAGTCTGCAGGCTGGGCCTGCTTGTCCCAGGGAGTCTCCTTTTCAGCTTTTGTAACTGCTGTTCACCTTGCTGCTCCCTCAGCTTTGCATGCAGCAGCATCTATCATGTCTGTGGTTATCTCAGAACTGGGGTTTTGCTTTTTATTTATTCTTTCTCTGAATGTGATGCTAACCACAGCAGCATGCAGACTGAGGGGGTGGGGAGGGAGCAAGCTGCTCTTTGTTCAGATACCGTGGTTTTGGCTGCAGCTGGTGGTATGGGGAAATTCATAAAAAAACAAAAACAAAAAAAACTGTTGGCAGGGGAGTTGTTAAAACTCAATCCTAAGGACAGCTGGGACTCTGCTGCTGGTGCGTCTATGGAAGTAATGGAAACTGGTTGTTCTCTGGTTACAAAGGAGGTCTCAGAGAACTGATGGATTGTGCACAAGCATTTCCTGGGTCCCAGCTCCTTGTGCCTCTCTGTGCTGGCAGCTGTGAGGCTACAAAAGACTCCCACACCCTTCTTGTCCTTAGTGACATGAGAGGAGGAAAATAGTCAAACCAGTCTCTTGGGGCCAGTTCTTCAAATGGAGAAATGAAGAGGTTGGATTTGGTCAACATTCCTAATGGACTCGGTACTGCCCCCTAGAGGAGCGCTTCACAAAGCACAGGTTTCAGTGTCATGCCTCACCCTGGGGGCTTGAAATGCACATTCTAGTAGGTTAGTCCAAGGCTTAAGATGCTACATTTCCTTTTTTTTTTTTTTAAATAATAAATTTTATTTTTATATTCCCCCATACAATTGCAAACGCCCCATTCTGACCCCAATCCTTCCCCTCCCGCCCCCCACCCCCCAAAACGTGTCTCTGGTTCATAGTTTTTTGTTGATTTTGATTTTCACTTTCTTATATTCATTTTCCTGGTCCCTTATTTAAGTTTTCTAGATTCCTGCTATGAGTGAGACCATCCGGTATTTTTCTTTTTCTTTTTGGCTTATTTCGCTGAGCATGATCCCTTCCAGCGCCATCCATGTTGCTGCAAATTGCATGTGTTTATCTTTTTTGAAAAAAAAAAAAAAAAGATGCTACATTTCCTACAGACTTCCAGCTGGTGCTGCTGGCCCTCCAGGGCATGTTGGAATCTGCTGGGTGACTTTGGGTTGCCACAATGACTGAGCGATGCCCATGGCATTTACTGAGTAGGGGCTGGAAATGCTTCTTGATTCCATGTGCGAGTCAGCCCTATCAGTGGGGAGAACCCACTACAAATATAAATTGGCGATACTTTGTCTTTTTTTATTTAAATTTTATTTTTACATTCCCCATACAATTACAACCCCCTTATTTTGACCCCAAACCCTCCTTTCCCTGCCCCCCAACCCCTATAGAGTGTTTCTGGTTTACAGTTGTTTGTTGATTTTGATATTTTCTTTCTTATAGTTATTCTTTTTCCTGGTCCCTTATTTAAGTTTTCTAGATTCCTGCTATGAGTGAGACCATCCGGTATTTCTCTTTTTCTTTCTGGCTTATTTCGCTGAGCATGATCCCTTCCAGCGCCATCTATGTTGCTGCAAATTGCATGTGTTTATCTTTTTTGAATGCTGAGTAATATTCCATGGTGTATATGTACCACATCTTCTTGATCCAGTCATCTATTTTTGGGCATTTGGGTTGTTTCCAAAGCTTAGCTATTGTAAATAGTGCTGCTATAAACATAGGGGTGCAGGTGCTCTTTGGAATTGATGTTTCTGTGTCCTTTGGGTAAATACCTAGGAGTGGAATTGCTGGATCATATGGAAGCTCTATGTTTAGTAGGTCAAGAGATCTCCACACATCTCTCCATAGTGATTGGACCAGTTTGCACTCCCACCAACAGTGCAGGAGAGTTCCTTTTTCTCCACAACCTAATTGGCAATACTTTCTTACATGGTGATACTGAAAAGTTTTCAAAGTAGTAATGCCAAAAGCCCTGTAATTTAGGAGATAGATGCTGGGGAAGAGAAACCTAAGTAGAAAAAAAGATTGGATCGTTTCCCCACGACATGCTTTCTGTCTAGATTAGAGAATTTCCAAACACACATTTAACTGAGAAACATTTCAGTGCCATATGCAGTTACCGAAAAAGCAAGAAAAGCACTTGCAAATTTATAACAGGAAATTTGAGACTTCATTTAACAGACATAGGACCAAATATTATTAAATTAGCAGAGGCATATGAAATGTTAACAGCTCAATGAACTTATTTATAGAAGCTGTTTTTAAGATAGCTTATATTCTAACATCATACACACCCACACACATGCACGCGTGCACACACATACACACATTTGTAGTACAATGATAAGAACTTGCGCAAAAATTAGCTCTTATAATAATTTACTTTGGGCTTGCCTTCATCTTTCACTCTGACTCTGATATTCTCCTCTGCCAACAACTTTTTCCAATACGTCTGCCTTTTCTTATTGCTTAAGCAAAAAGAAAATCACTTCCAAAGCTTTTTTCAATGTTTTAAGATGAATGTGCACCTCCACTCTGTGCTGGAGATTTCCAGATTAGAGATATGCTTGCCATGATACTTTGTCACCACCCTGCTCCATGTCACTGCATAGAAAATTATGACTTTACGTATATATGGGACTTAGCTTCTTTGCAGGAATAATATACTTTTTGTTTTCCCTGCTTCCACATTAGTCATTTGATCTGCCATGTTTCCCTCCATTAAGGTCTTTTTCCTCCTTCCTATTACGAGATACAGGAAGTCGGTTTGCAATTTCTCATCCAAACCTTTTTTGTTCTGTTGTCTTCTGCTTGTTATATTTCCTTGTGCTCCTTATTTGAGGGTGTAAGGCTAAACTTCTCCACGAAGTAGGTGCAAGCACTGACGACTTTGCTCAGTGTTCTGCTGTGGCCATGCGTGGGCTCACACATTGACATATTTATTATTTATTACACAATGCTTTTCTTTCTTCTCCGTTATATTACAATTGCAGTTCAATTATGCATACGGGTGAACTAACTTATCTAGGAACTTCATTTTAGCTGGTCATGAGGACACTTGCAAATATTTGCTATAAAAATGAGGCATTGATTGGAGACAGTGGCACACCACTAGATTAAGTAATCTCTCTGGTCTCGGACACTCTTTGTGTGATATTTTAAAAAGCGGTAGATGACAGTCTGGGTTGTGACTATATTGAAAATGATCCCGGAGGGGAAAGTGATCAGTGAAAGCTGATTTCACCCTTCATGGCTGCATGCTTGAGATACCCTGAGTCTGAGACTTGAAATGGGGATTCTCCTTGGGCTGTCATTTAGAAGCTAGAAAATTTAAAATGGCAACATAATAGCACACACACCTCACACCTCAGTTCCACCCAGGATCGTTTGAAACTGAATCTCTGGGGTAAGACCTGGACATCTGGAGTCTTTTTTATTTTTTTAAAGATTTATTATTTATTTATATAAGCACTGGGTACAGTCAGAAGCGCGGGAGGGTGAGAGAATTCACCAGAGCCAGAGCAGGGAACAGAGCAGGCAGAAGACCAAAGTACACTGCTGAGGGGAGCAGCGGGCGGCAGAAGAGGTCTGTCGCGCCATGAGGGACCCTCGCTGGCCGGGGATCGAACCGGTGCTGCAGAGGCTGCGGGCAGCTTTGCAGCCCAGCACTCAACTGCTGCGCCACCAGGGGAGGCCTGACATCTGGGGTCTTAATAGCTGTAAGGGAGCAGGTGAAAAGACAGGACCATGGACTGACTGCCAGAGCCTATGTCCAGGGCCCTGTTACCAAAAGGTCTTTGCAGGTGTAATTCAGTTATAGATTTTGACATGAGATCATCCTGGAATACCCAGGTCGCAACTAATTTCAGTGACAAGTGTCCTTAGAAGGGCACACGGAGGTGACACAGACAGGGGAAGGCAGATGAGGAAAGGTCAGAGACTGGCACCATGAAGCTGAAGCCAGGGAATGCCTGAGACACCACAAGTCGGAAGAAGTAAGGAATGATGTCTCGCCTCAACCCCGTGGACACCTTGATTTAAGACTGCTGCCATATAGAAATGCAAGAGAATAAATTTCTGTTTGAAGAAACCTAGTTTTTAATAATTTGCTAAGGTAGTCCCAGAAGATGAATGCACCACCTAAAGGGTAGATAAAATATGGTGAGATGGGAGGCATATAGGAGAATTTTTCAGATATGGACGCAAAATGAATAAAGGCAGGAAAGATGGCTGGAGAGGGAGGGAGGCAGGATAGCTGGGATAGAGAGCAGCTGTCTAAGAAGAGTGCGAGCCAGTTCTGTAGAGTCCTTTTGAGAACCCCAGTGTGGACAATTCCTTCCTCTGTTCTGTCCGGCTCTATTTCAGGAACCAGCATTTGCCCCCACCTCCTCAGGCCACACAAGACCCCAGAGGCCTGGGAAGTGGGTTTGCATTTCAATCTACTAACGCAGGAGCCTCTGAAAGGTGCTGAGAGAGGGCCACGTGGTGATGTGTAGGGGGCCTGCCTGGGGTTGCTCATCTGAACAGCTGGCATCTGTTGCTGAATTATACGATTGGTCACTCTATCCATTCTGCTTCCCACCTCTCCCCCCGCACCAGAGGTCCCCCAACAGTGGTAGCTTCGTCAGTGCCAGCAAAGCCACTTGTTTCCTAGCCCCTGAAGTCAGGTGGCATTGCTGCTGTCCCTGGCTGGGTCTGCCCACGTCTCAGAAGCCATCCCTTCTGCAAAGTCACATCACTTCCGATGAACTCGAGGGACTGTCCTCTGCTCCACATTGGAGTGGGAGCAGCCAGCTCTATGCATGCATGGTGCCGAGTGCACCTCCTTACTGACAGCTCGCTGTTCTCACAGGCACTGCACAGTGAAGCTCAGAGCGACCCACGCTCTACTTTTTGCAGACTAAGCAGTGATGCCCGTGAAATCAGAGTCCTCCCTGACTTTTCTGCTGGCACAGCAGGAGCTGCGAGGGGGTGAGAGTGCTGTACCTGGATGCAGGATTCTGCTCCCACATAACTGGGACCCATGTGTACATTTCTCAGGCGTTGTTTGGAACTCTAGCTCAGAAAGGACTGGTGGTGTGGGGGCAGAGGTCACCCTGAGTGTGATTGCCTTCAGGGCGGAGGAGCAGTGCATGCCACCTGGCGTGGGCTGGCAATGCACCCAGCTGGGCGTGGAGTGGGGCCCAAGTTGGCTGCCCCCAGGAGAGGAGACACAGGGAGCAATTGAGCCACGACTATTCTTTTTTTTTTAATAATAAATTTTATTTTTATATTCCCCCATACAACTGCACATGCCCCATTCTGACCCCAATCCCTCCCCTCCCGGCCCCCACCCCCCAAAAAGTGTCTCTGGTTCATAGTTTTTTGTTGATTTTGATTTTCACTTTCTTATAGTTATTCATTTTCCTGATCCCTTATTTAAGTTTTCTAGATTCCTGCTATGAGTGAGACCATCCGAGCCACAACTCTTCTTAATTTTCAATTGTCAGCTGCGGTGGGGATTTAACATTACTCCTTGTCCTTGAAACCAACAGAGGCCATAGGAACGCCTAAGAAGACCGAACGTCCTTTCAGCTTCTGGAAATAAACATCTTTAAAGGAAGGAGGTCGCTTCCTTCCATAGACATTATCCGGTGACCCTGTTAGGTCAGTAGCTAATGTTTGACGACAGACACACTGGGTACAGGTCAGAAGGGAGCTGTTGGCTCCAAGGAGAAATTTTGGGATTCCCTGGATAGGAATCCTGGCATCCTCGTGCCTCTAAGAATCCCGGTACCCATCCCTGTCCTTTATGGATTATGAGGGGGACAGGCATCTTCAAATAAGAGGTGGGGGCGAGGTTAGGGTGCAGGGCTGGAGAAGCACTTAAGCCTCCCACCCAGACTTCACCTCAGTATGACTCAGGGAGCTAACTGTCCAGCAGGAGAAAGAGATGTGAGCTGATGACACAGATCGTTGTTCTCTAATGGAGAAATGTTAGGGAGGCCTTCACGTCCTGGAGAGCACTCAGCAGTACGCCTAGTTGAGAGGGTTTTAAAGGTCTTCTTGCTTGCCCGCTCAATTTTCACATGAGGAAACTGAGGCCCACAGAGGGGAAGGAAGTCGACAAAGATGACCTGGCCAGTCAGTGGTCAGGAGGGGACGGGACACGCTTCTGACTTGCGAAAGCGTTTTCATCTAGGCTGGGGAAACTGATTTATGTGGTTGGAGCCAGTTTCATGAATATTTTCGTCAAAACGTCCAGGTCTGCACACCTTTAGAGAGATGTCGTAGAGAGGAGGGTGGGGACTCTAATAGGAGGGCACTTTCCACACAGCAGGCGGTTTTCTGATGTGTTGCCAGCAGATGATAAGCAGGCCTGGGAAGCTCCTAAGACATGACCCAGGGAACTGGGCAGGTCTCACTTCCCAGAACTGCCCCCCACGGTCTCCCTCACTGCCACCCTCTGGGTGCTGGCTCCTCCACCCTGCACAGCTTCTCACTACTTAATCCTATTATCTGTTTGTTCCATCCTCCATGTCTTCCGATTGTCCTGGCTGCTCTGACCTTGGGCTGGTTGCTTAACCTTTCTGAGTCTCCTCTGCATACGAGGAAGGGCAGCATCACCAGGGAGCACAGGCTGGATCAGGAAGCAGGGCAGTTTCACAGCGAGCCAGTGCCGGGCACTTACTAACTGCCTAGAACACCTTAGGTTCTGGAACCCATGATGACTCCTATTACCCACAACATAAAGAATAAGCCCCCTAGAATTCAGTTCATCCAGGAAGCACTCGCGCTCTCTGTTGGGTGTGAGTGGTTGTGCTCAGGGCTGCGACTACAGAATGACAGCACCCTGGCCCCGACCTGCTCCTGGAGGAGGGGGAGCCATGCATGCAGCCAAGCACAGTGCAGCAGCGGGTGAGATGTCAGCAACAAACACAAACCCACAGGGTCACAGCACACTCCCTGAGTGGGCTGGCCTGGTGTTCAAGGCCTCAGGAGTGAGTGCCCAGGCTTCCCTCTTACCTGTTCAGTCCTGGAGGCCATTTCATGCTCCTTTCTCCTGGAATTGCCTTCCCTCATCTCCTCACTGCCCAACTCCACCTGTCCTGCAGGCCAGTGTACATAATAGCCAGCCTCCACCAAGTCTTGATTTATCACTCATATCATTGTCCTTTATACAATTATAGAAATCTTGAAAAATCTATTTCATTATATAAGTGATATTTGTATACTGTAAAAAAAAAATCAGAGAACATGGCCCTAAAGAAATTAAAAATCACCCATAAGAGAGAACCATTATCAATATTGAGATATATCTCCACACATTTTTTTTCCAGGACACTCACGTGCACACCTGCACACACATGCGCACACATAGGCACACACACAGTCATGCACCCCCTTCTTATTGCCTTCCTCACTCTGCCCTACATTTCAGTTTGGCATCTGCTCTGTCCCCGTTAGCTGTCATCTATTTGAGGGCACAGATTGTGCGCCGCCCACTCTGTCCCTGTTCCCTCACAGGCGTCTTGCCCGAGGAGAGCTCTGTCTTAGCCAGTGGAACCACTAGGTGAACTTGTGTGGCTTTCGAGAGCAGCACGTAACTATTCTCTGGAGCAGACTTGCCGGCTGTGGTGGGCAATGCATGTACACGCGCTGAGTGGTCTCTGCACACGGGTGGCGCCTCTGCAGGGAGGTTGGGCGGGGGACGTGGCTCCATCACGTTCCACAGGTGGCCGAGACACTGGCTATTCATCTGGATCGTGCTATTTATCCTGCCTCAGGTGGTGTTAAAAAGCACTTCTGCCCCCGTTATCTTGGTGTTAGCACAACACAGTTGATACTTGTAGATTTTTTTAATCCTTGCTGATCAAAAATAGTGTTGGCGTTTTCCCCCGAGGGGAAGAGGGTGAGATTTTCTTTGCTGGGAAGTCAGTTTGAACTCCAGGATACTCCTTGCATGGACTAATGTGCAAGAGGCTCTTGAATTGGGCTTGGAAGTGGAAATGACACAAATTCTTTTCCAAAAAGCTGTGTGTAGGGAAGGTGGGGCCAGGATGGGGGGTTCACTGAGCACATGGCAGGAGGAGGGAGAGCAGCGCCCCAGGGGAACATTTATCAGGCGAGTAAAAGTAGCAGAGTGTTCACAGACCATCCGGATCCCTCCAAGGCATGTGTGGGAACATCAGAGGCTGTTGGTAGAGTAAGTACGTTCCTTTTTTTTTGGAACAAAGTGTAGGAAATTCACTGGTGTAAATGGCAGCAGAACACTAAAAGCAGGTGTAAGGGAGGTGAGCCCATTTCGCCTTCTGAGATTTTTTTTTTTTTAAAAAAATATGGAGGATGTTTGTTATTGCGATGTCTTTTTTCTTTAAAGGGTATGTGGCAGAGCAGAATCTATTTCTAGAATTAAATATCTCTGAGGGAATTTCATTACAAGATCAAGGAAAAAAGTCTGCAAGGTTTTGGTTTCTGATGAAAAAGCACAAAACCAAATAAAATCAAAGAGAAGCCTTAAACAAATTATTGATTGGGTGATATGAAGAAATCTCAGTTGGAAAGCTTTTTTGGGAAACAAGAGTGGAGAGAAGAGTGAGGAAATATTATTTAGGGCTCAGTTTTCAGACTGCCTTCTGGGGTGGGATTTCTTCTCTTTATGCACCGTGAAAAGTGAAATGGATGGAATCCGGTGGTGGATGCACTGCAGAGGAGATGAGGGGCTGGAGGCCCAAAGGGCCCAGGTGACCTGTCCGAGGCTAGGGCCTCAGTAGTAATGCGCAGGAATGTGCTTTTTGAAAAATCTCAAGTCTAGTGTTCTTTCTCTTATTCTATATTGTCATGGGCGATTAAGGGATTTAGTCAAAGGAACAGGTTTGGGTGTGCTTGGTTTGAACCCTAGCTATTTGGGGACAAGTTTTGGTATTTTTTCCAGCCTCAGTTTTACAGAACCCAAATCCCCCAGGACTCTGTGCACTTCCGGGGGCGTGCTAGCCAGCTGTGGGAAACTCCTCTAGCCCTCACTGGCTCACTCCTTCACTCAGGGGCTGTTACAGGTGCCAGGAATACAGAGTGAAGCAGAACCTGGGTCTTTGCAGATCCACGGTCCAGATCAGTGCTGTGCAGTAAAACTGATGTGAGCCACGCAGGTAATTTTCAGTTTTCTAATAGTCACATCAATAAGTAAAGGGTGGAATTCATTTTATTAATGTTTTATTTAGCCTGATATATCCCAAATATGATTATCTCAAAATGTAGTCAATAAAAAAAATTTGATTAAGATACCTTACCTCTCTTTTTTGAAATTTGTTATTCTTACAACACATCTTGATTTGGATGAGCCACATTGCAGGTGTCAAGAGTCTCATGTGACTCATAGGTGCTGCTTTGGATGGATAAGGCCCTCATGAGGAAAGTGGAAGGCAGCCTGTCTCCGCAGCCTGAGTAGCTGGCCACCTCCCCAGTCCAAGGTCCCTCCCTCAGTTCCACCCCAGAGACATAGCATCCACTCAGCAAGAGGGAGAACATCCACACCAGGGAGTTCTGGCCTAGCATGTGGATTTAGGCAAGAGAGTGACACTTTGGGGGCCTCCCTGATGACACAAGGTTTAAGTCTCAGCACAATGAAGCTAATGGCAGCCACTGCGGCATGAGTTCAATCCCTGGCCAGGGAGCTACCCACATGGCACAGCAGACCTCTCCTGTCTCGCCCGCTGCTCCCCTCAGCAGTGTATTTCAGTCAATCTGCCTGTTTTGCTCCCCACTCTGTCTCTGGTGAATCCTCTCATCCTCGCCCCAGGCACACCTCTGGCGTACACCCCAGTTCTTGGAAGCAGGCAGTCCTCTCTGTGGTGATGATGATGATGATGATAAAGAGAAGGAGACTTAATGAGCACTAAGTCTGGGCCAGGCCCTGTGCTGAGTCCTTCCTGTGCTTTTTCTTGTTACCTTTACTCTAGCTGTACAAGAAAGGGCCTAACACTATCCATGTTTAACAGAGGAGGAAGGAGCTTCACAAAAGTTGGTGACTTGCTGAAGGTCACAGCAAGTGACAGTCCTGAATGTGAACCCAGGGCTGTCTAAAGCTGAAGGGTGTGTTCTGAAAACAGATATCTGGGGTGATCACGTGCCCCCGGGCTCCATCAAAGGCTCACTTCCTCTCATCTCCGTCCACACAGCTGAGTGGGATGACTCAGTTTCACCTGGCGGGATGCAGCCCTTCACCAGCTGTTGTTCTGGGTTCATTACATCCTGGGCCCGCGTGTTCTTATCATGAACAAGATAGCACAATCTTTGAAAGCCGCATAGTCACCTGCGGGTGTGACTAAGAACATAGTAGCTTACAGGCATCAAGCACAGCACCTTTGTTGATTGAGAGCATCATGTGAAAGTTTGCTCACGTGACTGCAGTGATGACTGCAGCTACTGCTCAGCTGACGGTGTGTCCGGGTGCCCTCCTCGGCCCAGATGGCTGCAGTGGAGGCTGGAATAGCAAATGGCCACAGGGGCGTAACCTGACTTGAATTTCCTGTCACCAGTTCCCCCTGCACCGGGAAGCTTTCCAGCTTTGTGTATGGGTATATTCCGTGAAACCCAACATGCAGACGGGGTCATTAGCCAGATATTTTCATCCCTTGCCAGCTTGCCTGGTGGTGAAATCAGTCCTTTCTGTGCCGCCTGGGTGGCCACAGAACCCTGGGTCTTCAGAGCATAGTTTAAAAGGTGCTTAGAAGCCCTCAGGCATAGTAGAGATCCCGGGTGTCCCCTCACAGGGACCCGGGCAGGTGTGAGGCCACGAAGCAGCCGCCAGCGTCCAGAAGAAGGGTCCACGCACTGTGCTGCAGCTCTTCTGGGCACCCCTGTGCTCTGCTAAATGGGGTCACCTTGCAGAGCATCCTAATCCACTTGAGGTCCACCCTCTACACAAAGGCTTTTCTGACCTGTCGGCCACTCCAGTCTCCCCACCTCTGCATGCCTGGTGCTCCCTGGACTCTGAAGTCTCTGTCTTGAGTTGTTCGTACACACTCTGTCTGGCTGCGCCCCTTTGTTGCCATTCTCAGACCTCCATGAGTCTCCTGGTGACAGTCGTGCATTGACTTGTGTGTCTGATATTCTGGGTGGTAAATGCCACCTGCTCCAGAGAGGGGATTGAAGGGCTTTGTCAGTTTTGTAAGTGCCATGGTGTCCTTGCTGAGCCTTTCCTTTGCTTGGCTTCTTGCCTCTCCGTGCAGAATATACCTCCCCTTGGGAATTGAGATCTTGTGACCTTGGCCTTCAACTGAAGGATCTGCCTGACTCATCGTGGGGGCTCAGTGGCAATGTACTGCTCACCTTTGAGTCAAGGGTGAGTCCCCCAATCCAAATCAGCCTCCTCTGATGCTATTGCATTAATACCCTTTTTTTGTTTGTTTTAGATACCACACGTTATATCATATACCCGTTCATTTGTTAAAACCTCTCCCCTGCACTCAGGAGTTCTTGGACATCCAGGCTATGCTTGCAAAATGGCAGTAAAAACTAGTTCCCTAAGGGTGTGTACCTACAAATCAGCTGAAGGAAAGGGCAAAGGTAGAGAGGGACAGAGGTAGGACCTGGGGTGCTCAGTCACTCTGCATAGGCCTCAGCTGTGAAGAGAAGTAAAGTCTGCCTATGAAATAATGGAGAACCCTTTGGCTTAGAAGTCAGGGTCTGGGCCTCCCCTGGTGGCGCAGGCGGTTGAGCGCCACCCTGTGAAGCTGTCCGCAGCCTCTGCAGTGCTGGTTCAATCCTGGCCGGCCGGCGAGGGTCCCATATGGCGCGGCAGACCTCTCCTGTCTCGCCCACTGCTCCCCTCAGCAGTGTATTTCGTCAGTCTGCCTGTTCTGTTCCCCGCTCTGTCTCTGGTGAATCCTCTCACCCTCCATGCATCTGGCCTGTACCCTGGTTCTTGTATAAATAAATAAATCTTTAAAAAAAAAAAAAAGAAGTCAGGGGCTGAGAGTCAGGCCTTTCCTATGTAACCATGAGAGGCTCTTGTGAGGGCTGAGGAGATATTTTTGTGAAAGTGCCTTGTTAACCATATAGAGGCATGGTTAGGTGTTACTCATACCCTGAGACCTAGCCCCTGCCTCCCTGCCCAAATGGATTTCTTATTCATTTGATTTAGCCAGGCCAATTTTTTCATTAAAAAAGTGATTTTCCCTTATTGCAAAAATAATGCTTTGTTGGTGATGCTGATCTAGCTGTGCTTGAAGCTGTGACATTAACAGACACCTCCAAACCCCTTTGTTTGCAATCACCGCTGCTTCCAGCAGTTCAGGCATGCTCTCAGGCCTGCACTTAGCATGTGGCCACAGCATTCTGCAAAGGCTTCTCTAGGCCAGTCTTCCCATCCCCAAACTGCCCCAGGCAGAGGGGCCCATCCCCTCTCAGCCTCCAAAGCCTGTTCCTCCTCCAGCCCCCTTCAGTGCACTCTCCTTTGAGTGCGCATGTGCTGTCTTATAAATCCAGCTGCATTCCTTTCTCAGGAAGGGCAGCGATTCTGACCACAACTCAGCATCTCTGTCTTCAAGGCTGAGCTTCAGGGGTGCAGATGGCATTTGTGGACTGGAAGCAAGAACTTCAAGAACACTGGTGAGCTGGGACTTCTGGGTGGGGGGGAACCCAGTTAGCTCTGAGACCACTTCTCATGCACAAGGGTCTACACCCACTCAGCAGGCCACAGACTCCAGATTTGGGCCACCAAGCACTTGCCAGTGCTGTCACTTTGCCTCTTCTCTTAAAAACCTGGAAGAGGATGGAGGTCTGTTTTCTCCTGGGACATTGCAGTGCCACTAGAAGGGACATTTCCCCCCAATTTTCCCCATTTTGCCATAAAACCCCTTCCAAGGTCAGGCCTCCCTGGTGGCACAAAGGGTTAAGTCTCAGCACTATGAAGCTATCCACAGCTTCTTCAGCACGAATTCCATCTCCAGCCAGGGAGCTACCCACATGGCACAGCAGACCTCTCTTGACTCACCCGCTGCTTCCCTCAGCAGTGTACTTCAGTCAGTCTACCTGTTATGTTCTCCACTCTGTCTCTGGTGAATTCTCACCCCCTGCACCTCTAGCCTATGCCCCAGCTCTGGTAAGCATATATAAATAAAATAAATCTTAAAAAACCAAAACCCTTTCAAGGTGACCCTCAGTGGCAAACAAGGATTTTTCCTCTCATGTGTTGCAGGTTGGAATCAAATCACCGGAGCCAAAGTACCCTCCAGGCCAGTAGGTGAGGAGCCAGAACCTGCAAGCTAAGCGAGAGGGTGGAAGGTGAGCAGGCTGGCGCACGACACAGGGTCCGTCTCACGTGCATGTCACAGAGCAACCCCATCCCTCATCTAGTGGGATCTGTCACCTTGCACAGTGACAAGTATTTTTCCTTTGCAGAGAACTTTTAAGATCTACTCTCTTAGCAACTACCATGGTTGGGACTTACTGATCAGATAGCCGGATAGCTACAGCTGTTGACACCTTCAACTCACCTCCCCCCTCCACTGTCTCATGCAGCTTCACTGTCCACTTCTTCATTGGTCTCCTCTGATCCTCCTCCAAGGGGACGGGTAGGGGACAGTTATTCCTCCTTTGCCGAGAAATGGACCGGCTTCCAAGGTCACGTGGAAGTTAGCCTTTGAGCCTGACTTTTTGATGCCTGGTCAAAACCTTTCCAGAGTCACTTTGATTAGCATAATCCCTTCCAGTCCCATCCATGTTGCCACAAATGGCACGAGTTTATCTTTTTTGATCGCTGAATAGTATTCCATGGTGTGTATGTATCATATCTTCTTGATCCACTCATCTGTCCTGGGACATTTAGGCTGTTTCCATATCTTGGCTATTGTAAATCATGCTGCTATAAACACAGGTGTTTTCCTTTTGAATTAGTGTTTTTGTGCTCTTTGGATAGATACCTAGGAGTAGAATTGCTGGGTCATATGGCAAACCTATTTTGAGTCTTGAGAAAACCATGGTGCAAAGGAATCCTATAATGTAAATAAATAAATACATAAATGACATGAAAACAACCTCTTATTTGGAACAGAAATAAAAATAAAAGCCTTTCCAGGGTTCTGCTGGTTTTTCTGGGAAAGCAGTTTGGTCATATTTATTAAGAACCTTGGAAATGTACGTGTCACATCCCCTTTGGGTCAATAACATTACCTCTGGGAACAATACTGCTAGTCCCCTGCACCGCAGTGCTGACTGTCATAGATATTTTGACACATCGTATGTATTATATTAATTTTTCATCCTTAGAAAAATTCTGCAGAGTGGGAATCATAAGTCCCATTTTGTAGGTAGAAGAGGTATGTACACAAGAATAAACCTCAGAAACTGAGGCTTTTTTCAAGAGTCAGGTGTGACTCTTGAAACAATGAATTCATATTGTTACTAATTAGCTTATTTCCTAAGACAAATTACTTAACCTCTCTGAAGCTCTTTCTGGAGGTACTGCTATTAAAAGTGGTAATAATGCAAAGCAAAATTAAATACAAGCTGCTCTGTATTGGATTATCCTCTTGTTTATATTGCCACTGCCAGAACTGATCTCCATTTTCTCAAACATTTCAGATGAAGTAAATGAGCTGGAATCAAATGGCACAGAGCGTGCAGACAGGCGCTCTGTTTGGGGTGTAATCTGGAGAGTTGTTTGCTCCTGCAGTTTTTCTTGTGCACATGCCTCTTCTACCTGCACTCTTTGTATTTTGTCTCCTTGCCAGGTTGTAAGTTCCCAAGGAGAGGGGAGTCCTTGTGTCCCCCACAGCCCCTGCTTGCTTCAGAGTCTTCCGTGTGCTAGGAGAGCACAAAGATTAGTTTTTCCAGAAGTTGTTGGAACATCATGATTCGAGGGGAAAAAAGGACTTTGAAAGTAAAGAGCCAAGAGTTGGGGCATGGAGTGGACCCAGCAAAGATAGATATTTAGGATGCAAGACTTGCAGGGGCGGGTTTGAAACTGAGGACTCCTGGGAGAGCACATTTAACAGAAAATGTAAGACATGCACTTAGTATTGTATTGACATCACGATCTAATGCTCCCTGGAAGCAGGTGCTGAGAGAACATCCACAGGCAAGTGATTTAGGAGGAAATGTCCTCAGGGCACCAAGTGAAGGTGTGGGAGCAGGATAGGAGGGGCGGGAGACAAAGCGTGAGGGCAGAACCCGGGCAGAGTTCCAGCCTCAGTCCTTTCCCACCAAAGTGTAAACCACAACAGAGTGTGTCCCCTGGAGGTAAGGGACCGGGTTTTCACACTTCTGCACCAGTCGGTTATTGGCTCAGGGCCATTTTAGGTGACCCAGAAGCTTCCAGACACTCCTAACTCTGCACATATGGACAAAGGGCTCCAGAAGTCCAAGAACTGGCCTTACAAGAGGCACGGGTGCAGGAGTGGAAGCAAAGGCGTGAGAAGCCTGGTGGGGGGTGGTGTGCAAATATCCACGGGGGTATACAAGTGGGGTGCCTGCCCTGCCCCCTTGACAGCTGCAGCTTCCACTGTGTCCTGCTGCACCATACTAGTTCATGTCTTTGCCTCTCAACCCACTTTCAGCTTCATCATCTGCAAAGCAGGGAGCATGCTACTCACACATATCAGGGGATGAGAGTGAGAACAAAAGAAAACGAGGCAGGTACAAAGGATTGTGGAGACAACAATAAGATGTTGCACAAAGCAGCTGCTCTGACTGCATCTCTCTCCTCCAGGCCCAGAGGGCATATTCATTGGGTGGGGGGGCCCTCTCTCAGGTACTTGTCTGTGGTATCAGCACCGACAGCCTTTCAGAAAAGCTTCCTCTGGTTGGGAAGAAAGAGGCCACTTTTCTAATGTTGATAAATTTTGCAGCAGTTTCTTTAATATATACCAACCGCCTGGAACTGTATCTAATTAACACCAGATACCACGCTGGGGCTGTTTGGCTTTGATGTGTTCATCAGTATCAGCAAGGAAATATTGGAAAGCTAATCATAATAGGCCTCGGTGCTTATCAAATACTTTTTATCTTCAAAGTGCTTTACAACCTCTAATTATTAGAGGAATTAGGGTGAAGAACAACATTCTCGAGGAGACCTCAAACCATTATCAAGGACCTTTAATGTATCTTATAATAGAGCAAGAGAAGTGTGAAGGGGGGTGTTAAACAGGTGTCCAAACCTGGGAGAGTTATGTTACAGAGGTAGGAGACAGCTGTTCCCTGTCTCCCTTGCGGCAGAAACAAGGAAATTGGGCCTCGTTTGAGGAAGAAGGAGGAAGGATGATGTGGCGGTGAAGCGACAGCAGGCCTCAGAGGAGGTTGTGCTGTCAGGTGCCCCCTATGCCAGCTCTGTGTGGTCAGGGGGTTTCTGGCCTCTGGGGTCTGGGGTGGGTGATGTAACACCGGAAGACCCATCAGTGGTAGATTTCCAGGCCTCTTGATTGTATCTCTTCATGTAGTTTTTTTGCTTGTTTGTTTTTATTGTCTTTTGGTTGATTATTGCCTTTAGGTTTGGTTCAGTTTGTTTTGTTTGAATTGTATCTGGGGTGGAGGAAGCCAGTTTGAATTCTGCAATAATACTAACAATAGCTAACACTCATAACCAGCCTTTCATTTCACAGATGAGGAAAGTGGGGCTCAGAGAGCTAAAGAATTCTGTCTGTGCCTAAGCCAGTGCTTTGGACAACCTTGGGATTGTGTTCTTCTCTGTCATTGTCAGGGGCCTGTCAGAGTAGGGGTGGGGTTTGTCCCCCACCCTGTACTGTGTGTCAAAGACAGAAACGGTGGCAGCTGGAACAAGGAGAGTCTCATGTCCAAGCTGGTGATGTTCTGTGCTGAATACATTAATCTGGAGCAGTGGGGTGGACAAACTAGGCAGCCCAACACCCGCCTCTCTGTCCACGTCCCATCAATTGTTCTGCTCAGGGTGTGAGACAATTAGGGTGGACCCTTAATCCAATAAGATTGGTGTTCTTACAAGAGGGAAGGTGATGTGCACAAAGACACAGGAGTGGAGAAGCCATGGTACTGGAGGCGGAGATCAGCAGAGCTGTGCTGCAGATCAGAGCTGCCAGGACTGTCAGCCCCCGGGAGAGGCTATGATGAGGCAAGGGAAGATTCTACCCAGAGTGTCAGAGGGGAAAGACCCTGCTGACCTGGATTTTGGACTTCCAGCCTCCAGAACCTTGAGAGAATAAATTTCTGTTCTGTTGTTTTAAACTACCCAGCCCTTGGCTCTTTGTTAGGGCACCCCTGGGAAATGAATACAACCTCTCATCTGGGGCCCCAATTGCTCCTTCCCAGGGGGTACACCCCATACCACTCCCTGAGAGCATCTCAGACCTACTCCTGTGCAGCTGCCTTTGAGACCCTGAGTCCAGCAACCCTCTTACATCCTCTGCACTGTGGCAAGACTGGCTGATCTCAGTCTTCTTTCGACACTGTCAAGTCAGAGCTCTTGGTTGAGACTTCAGGGGGGCCCCCAAGAGCCCTGGGTAATTAAAGAGATTTAAACATTTCCTGAAGATGCTTTCTAACTTTTGATTTCCTAACTGTCTGCTGCAGGAGAGATTCAGGGAAGATCAGGGTGACTTAGTGGCTGCTTTCAAGTTGGCAACAGGTGCGGTGAGGGTGTTGGGAAGGCCCAGGCGTCCTCCATCTCCACTGCACCCAAAGGAAGGGGGATATTAGCAGGTACCCTTTGGGAGGACTTTAGGTTAATCTATCAACTCTCTGACTGCAGCAGCTACTAAGCTTCTAGAATTACTTTGGAGGCCTGGGCCATGACCCTGGAAATGTTTGAGGACTAGATAATTTCACCTGTCCATGAGGCAGGTACAAGACCATTCTGGAGGATGAAGAGAGGCCTGTAAGTTCCAGCAGATAAACAGGGGCTTCTCTTTCCCCTTTCTGAGGGTGCCAGCCACAGTGAAGCCTGCGACAGGTTTCCTTTTTACTTTGAAATGAAAGTAGAAACACTTCTGTTGTTTTGTCTTCAAACCCACCTCCCTACCAACCCCCACCGGTGCTGTGCAGATTGCCCCTCAGCCACGTTCAGCCAAAGGAGGCGGAACTCACAATAGGCCTTCAGGATATCTGTCCTGCCTCTTGTCCTCCAGAGTTCCTTTAACTCCCTGAACTAAGGGACAGGGATGTTCCTTAATTTTCAGCCTTTTCCTGTTTGCCAGAGTTGAATGTCAAAGAAAAAATCATCCTCTGGGGATAAATACAGTCAGGACCAGATTTGCATGTTCTGGGGGTATGAGAAGGCCTGGTCTAGACCTAGTCTCTGTTTTGTTTTCTTTTAAATACGTCTGTTGAGCTATTGGCATATATAAGCAGGCATAGATGAAGTAAGTGAACAATTTGAAATGTTTTGATATATATTTGTACATACATGTCTGTGTATGTGTGAATGCTATGTATGCTTATATGCCCATGGAACTATCACCACAATTAAGACTGTGAACATAACCACCAAAGTTTCCTCTTGCCCATTTGTAAATCCCTCTATTTCCACCCTTTCTTCTCTCTTTTCTGTCACTGTAGATTGGTCCTCATTTTTTAAAATAATTTTTTAAAGATTTATTTATGCATACAAGAACTGGGGTATAGGCCAGATGTGCGGGGGTGGGGGGGCAGGGTGAGAAGATTCACCAGAGACAGAGTGGGGAGCAGAACAGGCAGATCGACTGAAATACACTGCTGAGGGGAGCAACGTGAGACAGGAGAGGTCTGCTGCACCATGTGGGTAGCTCCTTGGCCAGGGATCAACTTGTGCTGCAGAGGCTGTGGATAGCTTTGCAGTGCTGTGCTTAACCCCGTGTGCCACCAGGGGTGCCCCTTAAAATATTTTAAACAATTTTATACAAATGGAATCAAATACTAAATGCTCTTTTGGAGGTGGGGGTCTGGCTCCTTTTATTCTCATGACAACTTTGAGATCCATCCATCTTTTGGCTTGGAGCCATAGTTCATTCCTTTTAATGTAGAGTCACCTTCCACTGGGTGCATAGGCCACTTGCCTGCTCGTGGGAAGCTCTGTGAACATCCATGTGCATGTCTTTATGTGAACATGTGCTTTGATTCTCTTGGCGAAATGTGTACGAGTGGGATGGCTGTATATATGGTGGAAGTTTGTTAACATTTTTTAAAAGAAACCTCCAAATATTGTCCAAAGGGTCTTACTGTTTTACTTCCTCACCAGCCCACATGAGAATGCCATCCAGTCACTCCACATCTTTGGCAAGATTTGGTATGGCAAGCCTTTGAGTTGTAGCCATGCTGCTAAGTGGGAAGGGGTATTTCATTATGGTTTTGATTGTGTTTCTCTTCTGACTACTGATGTTGAACATTTTCAAGTAGTTATTTGATATCTATTTTTATTTGATGAGGTGCCTGCTCAGATGTTTTGCCCATTTAAAAAGTTGAGTTGTCCTCTAATTAATGAGTTTTAAGAGTTCATATAATTCTGGATCTAAATCATCTAGCAGATATGTACTTTGCAAATATTTTTCCTGGTCTGTGACTTAAATGGTGTTTTCAAAGAGTAGAAATTTTCAATTTGGATGATTTTTAAATGGATTGTGTCATTGCTATTTTGCCCAAGACATCTTTGTCTCAATAAAAGTCACAAAGGTGTTTTCTTCTTGAAGTTTTATATTTTCAGATTTCACATTTAGGTCTATGCTATATTTTTTAGTTACTCTTTGTGTGTGGTATATGCACAGATTGAAATTTCTTCTGCAAATACACATCCAATTATTTCAGTACTATTTACTGAAAAGATTATCCCTCCTCTGCTAGGTTGTTTTTGCATCTATAAAAATATCATTTCTGAATATGAGTCTATTTCTGGATCCTATATTCTGTCCCATGTGTGTATTTTTTTCTGTCTTTATGTGAATACCATGCTCTCTTGATTGTAGATTTATAACTCTTGAAATTAGAGTGTTTTTTCCCAGTGCTGTTCTTTTTCAAAGTTGGTTTGCTTTTCTTGGTCCTTTGTGAACTTTATGAAGTTCTCATATGAACTTTAGATCATGTCAGTTTCTACAAGAAGCATGCTGGGACTTTGGTTGGGATTGAGATGAACCTATAGATGAGTTTAGGGAGAAATGACATAATAATATTGAGCCTTCCCCTCATCAATTTCTGTAGACTTTTGTGTATAGTTATAATACAGTTTTTTGTCAGCTATATCCTAAGTATTTCATCATAATTTTCATACTACTGTAAATGGTATTTTTAATTCAACTTCAAATTTTTATTGTGGTACACAGAAATACAGCTGATTTTTATAGAGAGAGTTTGTGTCCTTGTCAAAGTCACTTACTACTTTTGACAAATACATCCATGTTGTCTGGGAATAAAAACAATTCTACTTCTTCCTTTCCTTCTGGATGACCTTTGTTTCTTTTCCTTACCTGTTGAATTGACCGGGGTCGACAGCACAGTGATGGACAGAAGTGATAAGAGCAGATTGTCTTTCTCTTGATTATAGCAGGAAAGTATTTGGCATTTTACCATTAGGGATGATGTTAACTGTTGATTTTTTGTGGATATCCTTTTCCAAGTGGTGCAAATATCTGCCTAGGATGGTGCGTTTTGTTAAGTGTGGCTTTTTTGGGGGGTCATCTTTTGAGATAAAGCCCTGATTAGTGAGGTTGTATTGTTCTTTTCATATATGGTGTTGGATTCAATGTGCTAAAATTTCCTAAAGAATTTTTGCATCTATGTTCATGAGAAATATTGGCCTATATCTTTCTTTTTTGTAGTGTCTTCATTTACTTTTGGTATCAGGGTAATCCTAGCCTCATAGAATACATTAGCAAGCATTTCATAGTTTTCAATTTCTGGAAGAGTTTATGTAGAATTGATATTAGTTTTCTCTAAATATTCGGTAGACTTTATCAATGGAGTCAGCTAGACCTAGGGTTCTCTAGGGAAGGTTTTAAACTGTCACTTCAATGTATTTATTTATTTATTTATTTATTTAAAGATTTATTTATTTATTTATTTATTTATTTATTTATTTATTTATGCAAGAACCAGGGTACAGGTCAGATTCACAGGAGGGTGAGAGGATTCACCAGAGACAGAGTGGGGGAACAGAACAGGCAGACTGATGAAATACACTGCTGAGGGGAGCAGCAGGGGAGACATGAGAGGTCTGCCACACCATGTAGGATCCTGGCCGGCTGGCCGGCATCAAACCAGCACTGCAGAGGCTGCGGACAGCTTCACAGTGCTGCGCTCAACCGCCTGCACCACCAGGGGAGGCCCTATTTATTTATTTTAAGATTTATTTATGCATATAAGAGCTGGGGAGTAGGCCAGAGATGCTGAGGGTGAGAGGATTCACCAGAGACAGAGTGGGGAACAGAACAGGCAGACTGACCGAAGTACACTGCTGAGGGGAGCAGCGGGTGAGACAAGAGAGGTCTGCTGCTGCGCCATGTGGGTCAGCTCCCTTGCTGGGGATCAAACTCTTGCAGTGGCTGTGGATAGCTTCGTGGTGCTGCATCTCAACCCCTTGCGCCACCAGGGAGACCCCACTTCAATGTATTTAATAGTTTATTGTTTGTGTTTTCTACTTTTTGAGTGAGCTGTTCAGTGTTTTTCAAGGAGTTGTCTGTCTCTAAATTATCAGATTTCTTGGCATAATGTTGCTCATAACATTCCTTTACTAAAATACCTTTTAAAGTTTTTGAATTTGTGAGTGTGTCACCTCTCACACTGATGCAATTTGTGTCTTCTCTATTGCTCTTCAAAGACCATCTTTTAGTTTTGTTAATTATCCCTATTGTTTTCCTCTATCACTGTGTATCTCATTGATTTCTGCTCTGATCTTTATTATTTCATCTTCTTACGTATATTTAAAATTTGCTCTTATTTTTCTAGTTTCTTAAGGTAGGAACTGAAGTCGTTGATTTCTAACATGTATTTAATGCTATAAAAAATTTTCCCTGAGCTCCACATTAGCAATATGCTACACAATTTGATAGACTTTGCTTTTGTTTTCATTCAGTTCAAAACACTTTTTAATTTCCCTTTTCACGTCTTCCTTAATCATGGGTGATTCAGAAGTTTGTTGCATAGATTCCACAGATTTGGGGCTTTTCCAGAGATCTTTCAGGTATTGGTTCTAACATAACTTCAGTGTGATCAGAGTTCATATTTTGCAAGGTTTGAATCCTTTTACATTTATTGGAACTTGTTTTATGGACCAGGATGTGGAGTGTCTTGGTAAATATTCCACGTGCACTTGAAAAGAAGGGGTGTTCATCTTTTGTTGGGTGGAGTGGCCTATAAATGTTAGCTAAGTCAATCAAGACAGCTGGCAGTGTGTTCCAGTCTTCTGTAATTCTTACTGATTTCTGTCTGCTGGTTTTATTAATTATTAATAGAAGGATATGGAAATTTTTTAATATCAATGTATATTTCTCCTTGCAGTTTTATTGGCTTGCTTCACACATTGTAAAGCACTGTTCTTAAGCATTTAGAATTATTATATTCTATTGATGACATCTTTATCATTATGAAATGATTTTCTTTATCCCCATTATATTCTTTGTTCTAGAATCTACTCTGACTGACATTAAAGTTCAGTTTTCTCTTGTGTTAATGTGACTCATGTTAATGTGATATATTTATTCCAGTTTTTTACTTTCCATGTATTCATGTCTTTATGTTTAAAGTACATTTCTTGTGGGCTTCCTTAACTTGGGGAGTCTGCCAGGCTCCACTTTGATTTCTCCTGTTTGTGCCATGACTTAAAAATTCTTCAGGCAACAATGGGGCTCATTTTTCTTGTTTCCCATCTCTCAGACTTAGAGTAAGGTGAATGTAGGTGGCCCTGAAGGTGCAAAATTTAAGAAGGTAATCATTCTCAGATGCACAGTTTTGAGAGTGGATTCCTCTCCACATTTTGTACCCTTGCACAGGCTCTTAGGAAGACCCTTGCTCTCACAGCTGTGCAGGTGTGGGGTCAGGCCCTGAGCATGTGTCCCTCAATTTTGCTCGTTAGGGGCTTCGCTCATTTCACCTTAGGCTTAGCCCTGGTGAAGGATCACTGTCCTTCATTGCCCAATGTCCAATGTCTTGGAAACCAGTTTTAAAATATATTTTGTCTGGATTTTGTTATTTCAACTGGGTCGTTAACACAGTCCTGTCATGCCATCTTTTTTAGAAATAGAAATCTGGACTTAATCTTTGTGAGATAAAAAGCCCAAATACAGGATTGCCTGAGTTTCAACTCCCCATAAAGAACACAGCCAAGGATTGTCTTTCTTCATTCAACAACCAGCCAGGTAGATCCTGTACCATATGCCATACTCTGGGCTAGGAGCTGGGGTTAAAACCAAGCACGACTGGCACCTGGCTAGCAGTCGCTCATTGCTGGCTTCTTTAGAACTATCAGATTGGCTCTTGACGCCAAGCATCACCTGTGATGTGGGCCAGAGAAGGCAGAGAGCCAGATCAAGTCAGAGCTGCACTGAGAGTACATCGTTGCTAATTCCTGCTCCCAGGGTAGCTCAGGTACTCACTTAAGCTCACACAACTAGTCAGTAGTAGTTGATTATTATGTAGTCTATTTTAAGGGTAAGGAGGAGGCCACCTCCCCAAAATACTTTCCACTACTGCTAGTCAGCATGACTGAAATGCAGTAAGGGCAAGCATAATCTGCCTTTATTTTTATAAAGATTTATTTATTTATACACACAAGTGCTGGGGTGCAGGCCAGAAATGCAGGGGGTGGGGGAGGATGAGAGGATTCACCAGAGACAGAGTGGGGAGCAGAACATGAGGATTCACTGAAATACACTGCTGAGGGGAGCAGCGGGTGAGACAGGAGAGGTCTGCTATGCCATGTGGATCAGCTCCCTGGCTGGGGATCGAACTCTGGCTGTGGTGGCTGCTGATAGCTTCACAGTGCTGAGGCCTAACCCCTTGTGCCACCAGGGAGGCCCAGGCATTACTCTGGCTTATTCATGCTTCCATTTCTCAGTGTTAGATCAGAAACTGCTACCTGGTAACAGGCGACAACGAATGGATAACAAAATGAAGGGTGTGACTTAAATTATCAGCTAGGGGTGAGTAGACAACTGTTAAGAGCGAGCCCCCAGGTGGTCCCATGATGGGGAGGCCATCTAGGGTAGTACACACCATCCCTAACTCACCACACTTTGATCTGAGTTACTTAACCTCTCCAAGCTCAGTTTCCCTGTATGATGGGGATGCTGGGGTTCAATAAGATGAAGGATGTTAGCAAGACACCTGGCAAGAGAAAACCCTTAAGGAATGGCAGGTATTATCTATCTAGTGTCCTGGAGACACCAAGTAGGAATGAAGGAGGACCTGGCAGGTGGCAGCGACCTTGCAGACATCCTGGCCAGGTAACAGGAAGACCACAGGCGTTTTGCTCATGTGTGCATTTATGGGACCTCAGATATGGCCTCAACTTTATCCTAAACCCTTCACAAGCTCAGCATCACACATGGCTGTGCCTGGCCATGAACATGAACACGTGGAGTCCTCTCTTCTCGGGATTTACGGCCAAGGCCACTCCCTCTGGGGAAGACAGAATAAAAATATTAAATATGACTATGATTTAGGGGAAGCCAGTTTACACCATGTAGGGATGAACAGAAAGTCCATTTCCCATTGAGGGGCTGGTTGAAGGAGTCAGGGTGGAGCTCCTTGTCCAGCCCAAGAGGAATGATAAGGTGCAGCCGCTGAGCCTTGCCCAGGCTGAATTACACAGACTTAGTCCTGAGGGCAGAGGCAGCCTCTAGCTCTGGGCTCACAGCTCTTGACCAATATGTTGGGTGGAGGATGTTAGTTACAGGTATGGATTGCTTTGGAATAATGGTGTAGCTGAGCCAGAGGCCCAAGCTGTGATAATCAGAGAACCCCCCTGTGATACAGTGATTTCTTCCCTTTTTTCTGACTATGCACACAGGCGATTTGATTTAGGACTTTGCTGTCTCCAGTTCCCCATGAAATGCATTGCGGTGCCTATCTGTATTTTAAAATCCAAATATTATCATGTCTTAAAATTTGGATGTGGGATAAGCATTCTAAAAATCTTCAGATGGAAAAAATACCCGAGGCCATCAATAAGTTATTTTATCACAATTAACCTGATTTTTCATTATTACTATTTTACTATGTTGAAATCTTACAGACTTGCAGATTGTCAGAGCTAGAAGGGATTGCAAAGTAGCTAGGTCCCAGTTTTCATTATACAGAGGAGACAGAGGCCCAGTCAGCTGTTGACTTGTTTGTGGTCACTTAAGTGGCAGTGGAGCCTGGCAGGTGTCTGTCTTCTTCCATCACCTTCCATCCTGAGAAAACTCCTCAGGGGGCTTGAAGAATCTGATTGGGGTGTATGATCTGTGATACTGTGTTGGCTGAAGACAGCCTGGGTGCACCCAACCAGGCCTGGCAAGTCTAGCACCCAGTTGTGAGCTGCAGAGCCCACAGTCCCGCAGAGTAGAGCAGGGGGCCAGAGCTCACCCGGAATGTGCTGACTGTGATTGCTGCAGGGGAGAGTGCACCTCCATGAGCAGAGTGCTCTGCCCTTGGCCATGCCGAGCAAGGAGAAAGCAAACATTGTACAAAAATGAACAGCAGTATAAATATATATATATATATATATATATATATAAAACAAATCTCCACTTGATCCTGTACTGTCAAAAATTAACAAGAATGCAAAACAAATAAAATAAAATAAAATTTAGTTATTAAAATAAAATAAAATAAAAAAATCTCAACTTGATCGTGCATTTAAATCTCAACTTTTTTTTTTTTAAATCTCAACTTTTGCATTCACCACTCTGTGGCCTTTGTCAAGTCATTCAACCTCCCTGAGTTTCAATAAAATGGAGATTGAGCATAACTGTTTCAGAGCATATGAAGACCATGACTTGGTGCCTGCCTCCAAGTAAACACTCAGTTAATGGAAGTTGGTCTACCAGGATCTGTCCTGTTGTTGTTTATTTCAGTCAGGAGGGATTGTTTTCAGTCTGGAAATATCTGTTTTCTTTTCCCCTCTCTTCTCTCTTTGACGGGTTGACAGATCTATCAGCGATCGTGGCACATTTCCCCTTGTCCAGAGCTTCTGCTCATTAAGAGGTGGTATATTACTGGATCAAGAAGATGTGGTACATATACACAATGGAATATTGCTCGGCAATCAAAAAAGATAACCTCTTGCCATTTGCAGCAATATGGATGGAGCTGGAAGGGATCATGCTTAGCAAAATAAGCCAGAAAGAAAAAGAAAAATCCGGAATGGTCTCACTCATAGCAGGAATTCAGAAAACCTAAAAAAGGGACCAGGAAAAAGACTAATGAATACAAAGTAAAAATCAAAATCAACAAACAACTATAAACCAGAAACTCACTAGTGGGGAGGGGAGGAGAGATTAGGGTCAAAATAAGGGGGGTGCAATTGTATGGGGACTATAACCAAGATGAAAATGCATACATTGTGCAAAAATGAAAAATGATGTAAAAATGTATAAAAAATAAAATTTTAAAAAAGTAAAAAAAAAAGGGGTGGTTGCTAAGAGATGTGGGTGCACTGGTGGGGCTCTGTGCTTCCCTCTCACCCCTCTCACTCTCTTCCAGCCTCACTCCATCCCCACCACACCCACCTCTCTCTTTTTCCACTTTCAGGTTGTAAGAAGACTTGAAGAAATCGACAAATCTGCATGGCGACTCTTCCCAGGAGAGGGGTCGCCAGACCCCGGGGGCAGAAGGGGAGCGGAAGCTGCAGCATGGAGAGAATGGAGACCCAGGAGCTGGCACCTGAAGAGCTGGCTGTGCTCAGGAAGGCACAGGAGTTCTTCCGCACCTGTGACACCGAGGGCAAAGGCTTCATGGCCAGGAGCGACATGCAGGTAAGAGGAGCCCCCCAGGGGCCTGCCTGCCTGGAGTGCCCAAAGGCATGGGCCCCAACTTGCCTGAGGGCTTGTCCATCTGGAGGTAGAATCTTGAATAGAAAAGATGCCGTCACCAGCCCTGGACAGCGGTATCAGCCCAAACACAGATCTCCTTATTCATTCCTTTTCTGGTCTTTACCCGTGGGCAGACTTGGTGGGGCGGTATTTCCTCTCTCTGACTCAGTCACTCCCCAGGAGTGTGGAAGCTGGTGATAGCAGCATAAGGGACTCAAGGAAGATGTGCAGAACCTTCAATGCCAAAGACAATTCTGCGGGCTATGTGCCTTGGGGACAGGCAGTGTCAGCTGCAGCGACCAGGGAGGATGGCATTTCTGGAACTTGCCTCACCTGTAAGCTCCTCTCTGAATCCAGCCACACTGACGCCCTCCTTGGTGTGTCCAGGACAGATACTGCCAACTCAGTGCCCACCACTTTTTCTGTAAAGGGCCAGAGAATACATTTTAGGCTTTGGGGCCACGCATCCCTATTATGACTATTTAACTCTGTTATTAGACAAAATCAGCCTTACATAATAGGCAAACAGATAAGACTGTTTCACTAAGACTATTTATTGACACTGACATTTGAAGTTTGTATCATTTTCATAGATCATCATATATTTTCTTTTGATTTTTTCCCAATCATTCTTCGCTCACTGGCCATATAGAAACAGGGGATGAGCCTGATTTTTGGTGTGTGTGGGGGGGTCTTACCCTGTTCGTGTCCGGAAGTTCTTCGCAGTGTCTTATTTAAGTCTCACATGTTGTGGTCAGGATTCCCCCAGATGTGAGTAAATAAAATGCTGATCCATGCCAGCATTGTCAAAGCACCTCTTTCCCCAGACCCTTTCACCACTCACTGTCAATAGCTGTGCTATTAGGAGCTCACCTCACCTCCAATGGTGAGGTTTTCTTTTTTAGATCTAGTTTTTCCAAGTATCCTAAAGTTAGACAATGAAATGAAGGCCTCATGTGTCAGCCCCAGCCTTGCTCTCAGCATGTAGCTGGAGAGCTAGGACTTGTACCTGGATGGAAGGTGACGCCTGTTTCTCTCCCCAGCCCTGATCGGGGGACAGTTCAGGCTTTCCCCACAGTAATTCTGTGTCTGGTAGTTGCACAAGTTGAGGAAAAAGGCCTGGGTGAGCTCAGGTCTCCTCTGTTTTCAGTAATTGACCCCCAAGATTTTTCTGTCACTGGAACTCACTCCCAAGTCCCTCTCAGCGTGGAAGCCAGGCTGAGCGTGTCCTGAGGAAAGCTTTGAAGAAGCCCTGTCTGTGAACTCGGTCATTGTCGCTCCTGGGTCGCAGTGGTGGCTTCAAGGGCATGCTGAACTCCTGATTATCCTGTTGAGAAAGAAAGAAAAGGGAATTTGCACTTATGGTGGGTCAACACTGGGCTACACTCCTATGGTCACTCATAGCTTTGCTGCGTGTGTCCCAACCACCCTCATGGCCCCACTCTCCAGTGACGGGGAGAAGGGGCATGTTGAGCTGAAACTGTAAGGTGTACATTGTGCCAACAATCACTTGCATAGGACTTGGCATGAAGCCGAGATATCAAGTCCCGACATGCCAGCTCCACTACATCCCTCCTCAGTCTCCTTGGACCTCACGCCCGGGATGCTGCTAAGTATCCTATAATGCACCAGGCGGCTCTCCCCCATAAAGAACTGACCATTCTAGATGTCAATGCAGCAATTGAGAAACTTGAGTCTACACCAAACAATCAGCCTGAAACAAGCAATCAAGGCCAAGTAAAGGTAGATCCCACCTCCCCGATCTCATGTTCTCATCCTGAAGACACTGGGCATGACTGGGCCTCCCGCAGGGAAGAGAGTTGGTACTGGGACAGAGGTTTGAACGGGACCCCGAGGCAGTTCTAATGGGAGGAGACTTAAATCTGGGCCTCAGGATGGTTCTCTTTCTGATTCCTGTTTAATTAATTTCACGTAGATGTGTTTGAAGCTGTGCACCTTGCTGCAGCTTTAAGCTGCAGGAAACATGTCACCGAGTTGGTGACCAGGAAGGAAGGGGTCTGCCCTCAGAGCAGCAAGCAGCAGAGGTATCGTTTTTCTATGTTTCTGGTGCCCGAGTCCTCAGCACTGCTGCTGCAGGATGTCTTCCTGATCCAGGTTCTGGCAAATGCCCAGCTCATAGGACCTTGCTGAGCATAAGCAGCAGCAAAGCTGGTCTGTATCTGCAGGGTGTGGGGTCCAGACCAGGGCTCCCCTGATGGGGTACAGGCTCCCTGTGATGATTCATGTGCACTCATTTCTTCACTCATTCATTCAGCATTAATCTAAACACTGCATGTGTCTCTACATTGGGCTAGATCCTGGGGACACAATAAGAATGAATAGGGTCCCTGCTCTCAGAGCTCCGGTTCCAGTGAAGAGGCAGACAGTCACCCAGTCACATGTATCAATTGTATGTAAATTGCAAACTGAGATAGGACTTATGACTGAGATAAATGTATTTCAGGGCGCCTGTGTAGCCTGGCCTAACCTGGGGAGATGCAGAGGCTTGCTGAGGAAGGGGTTCTGGAGCAGAAAGTAAAGCTGGGGGAAGAGGCTGGTGTGTAAAGGAAACTCATTGTCCTAAAGAGCTGGCTAGTGGGGAGAAGGAACAGGCGAGCTGACTTCTGCTCAGTTCTCTCTTTCCTTGCCTGCCCTTCCAGATGGGCAAGGAAGTGAAACTGCACCTCTGGAAGCCTAACACTTGGGGGGCTGGCAAGAGAGACCTTGGGGGTTCGGTGGGGGCATCCCAGAATGAACACGTCTGAGAGTCCTCAGATGCCAGCTGAAGCCCTGAATGGAAAAGTGCTTCCTTCTCCGGCTCTGATCTCCACTGTGACCTGAACAAGTTTCAGTGCCATCTGTGGCATGGAATGAATAATCTTGTCCCCTTCCACCTGCTCACCTCAATTAGTTAAAAATGTAGGCATTACCAGGTGCCCAGGGGACAAAAGCAGAATCAGTTGGTTTTGCATGCTCTGCAGGCTGAGAAGAAACATAAAAAAGAGGTCGTTATGGTTCAGAATAAAAGATTTTTCAAGTAGGGTCAGTAGGAAGTTTTTAGAATCTGGCATGGGGCAGTTTGCAGAGAAGGCTTAAGATGCATTTGCCAAGACGTGAAGAATAAAAATTACTTGAAGGATATACTATTGTTTTCCTATCATCACTGACAACAGAAAGTGGGAACTGACTCTAGCTGCAGACAAGAAGGGCTGGGATAACAGATAATAAAAGGATTTAGAGTCGGGGTGTAGATTCAGGGACGTAGCCTAAGTTGGGGTATGCAGTAGCTTTCCTGGATCCCACTGGCAAGGTAAACATCAAATTGAGGGTCCCGCTGCCCTCTGTAGTTTCCTTCTACCTTACTTGTAGCTCTAACGGGAAAGGTGGCTGAGAAGTTACCTTTCAGATGAGATCCAGCAATCCTAGGGTGAGGGTGGGGAGGGAGGAAATATTATCCCAAGGACTGGTAGGATGGGAACTCAGATTTCTCCAACCTCCAATGGAATGTCTTTTGTTTCAGATAGTTACAAAATTGACTCGGTCCCCAACCCACATTGTCATATTGTGATTTTTGAGACAGCTGGTTTATGGATTGTCCCTAAGCCAGAGATTCTGCTGTATGCTAAGCAGATGCACTTCTAGAATCTTTGCACACACTCACTCCCCATCCTTAAAAAAAAGCCCTCATTCATGTTTAATTCAGTTCTTTTAAATGGCTTCCACATCATCCTATCTTCCCACTTTGTAATGCATCACAGTTCCCTTAATGCACGTACCTGCCAAATTAAACTTTATGTCTTATCAGCTAGGAGATTAGCTTTAGGATCCAGCCAAGTATTCCTGCAAGTTATGTTATGGGCTTTCACACCTGCCAGTTCTTCTTTATTGCTCACATGGGTTTATATGTTTTTCCCTTCCGCCCCCTGTTCACTGACTTTAGCTGTCTGTCACTTCCACCCTGGCAAATGTCTGCAGCTGTCCTTTGGGAGACTGGGAGAAGTGGGGAGGGTCAGCTGGGATGTAATGAACTCCCTTGAGGAATCCTCATTTGGAGACTCAGATTATTAGGGTATAAGAGGACACTTGCTTCATCTATGCAAATTGGCTTCGGCCTGGGGCTGCCGCACGTCAGGCACAAGGCAGGAGGGAAGCACTGACAACTCAGCCGCTTGTCCTCATCCCCGCGGTGTGTCCTGCCCCTCCACCCTTATGTGGCCCTGGTCAGCCAGGACTCACATCCACCATTGATTTATGACCTCTTCACGACGTCTTGTCCAGTCCACTCTAAACACAAATACTTTTTTTTTTTTAAGATTTATTTATTTATGCATACAAGAACTGGGATACAGACCAGAGGTGTGTTGGGGGGTGTGTGAGAGGATTCACCAGTCAACAGGCAGATTCACTGAAACCCACTGCTAAGGGGAGCAGTGGGCGAGTCAGGAGAGGTCTGCTGCGCCATGTGGGTATCTCCCTGGACAGGGATCGAACTCGTGCTGCAGTGTCTGCGGACAGCTTCATCGGTTGCATCTTCACTCCTTGCAACACCAGTCTGGCCCTAAACACAAATGCTGTTGAGGAATCAATACCTTAATCCAATGGCCGCTGGCATCCTCTCAGAAATTAGTGGAGAGCCAGCAAGGAGCAAGAGTAGTATGAGACTGGAGTGCCAGGGGGTGGGTCACTCAGAGGGAAAAAGGGGCTTATACAACAGCCTCTCAGATGAAAGGACCAAAATACATGTTCATAGAAATTTGTAAATGTGATGCTGGGGCCCAGAGACCTGACGGTCCTCCATCTGGGTAGGCTTTGAGGGCGCGACCCACGCCGGCAGCTCCTGGCAGGCGGAAAGGGGCTTGGGCAGAGCAGGAGAGACGGGTGGGTCATTGCATGCATGCGTGTGTGTGTGTGTGTGTGTGTGTGTGTGTGTGTGTCCCTCTCTTCCCACTGCTTTCTACTGAATGCTTGCTGTATGCCAGACGCTGTGACACAAGTGCTCATTTAACATTACAACCCCATGACGTGTGGGCACTAGGATTCAGTCCTACAGTTTCCATCTTTTGTAGTTATGATGAGCACCCACAGGGGTGGGACTGCTGGCAATGTCATTCATTGGCTGGTTGACCTTGGGTCAGGCCCTTGAACCTCATGCTTCATCTGTAAAATGGGGATAATAAGGCACACCTCAAAGGAGTGTCTTGAGAATGAAATTCAAATGTTCATGTTTGTCAATAGAAATGATATTAATAAATAGATCCACATTTATATACTTATTTCGAAATCATTTAACAAATTGCCTACCCTAGCAGGCACCCTGCAAGTGTAGACATTCCAGAAAACACAGTAGGAGAAAGATGACAAAGTGATCTTCATAAGTTTGCTTATGGCTTTTGTTCAATGGGACAAACTCTAGACATTTTTTGGTACAAGGCTCTGTGTCCCCAGGGCAGCCCCACCCCCAGTTGTCAAGCCCAGGGTAACCCCCAGTCATCAAAGTGTTAACTGGCACCCTCTTGTTGTTTTCAGAGGCTGCACCAGGAGCTGCCACTCAGCCTGGAGGATCTGGAGGATGTGTTTGATGCCCTGGATGCTGATGGCAATGGTTTTCTGACCCCAGAAGAGTTCACCACCGGGTTTAGTAAGTTCTGACGGGTGCTGGGACCCCAGGTATCGCTCTGCTGACTGCTGCACTGCCTGAGCTGGGGGTTCACAAGCTTTTCTGAGCTCCTGAAGTTCCCAGACTCTGGGTCACTGGGACCTCTTTTTACCTGTCTGCATGCTGCCCTCTGCACCACTGTCTCAGTGCCCACCACACCCTCACTGCCAAGCTCCTCTTGCCTGAGAACGGCCAGGGGGGTGAAGGGAAGGTCTGGTGGAGGCCCTGGTGTGAACGAGGTGCTGTGGTGAGATTTCAGCCTCTCATTTCCTCCTTGACACCGAAGTAGGGTGACTGCACTGCTCCCTCCAGCCTGAGACTGGTGGAGTCTCCAATTGAGGGTATTGGCTATCAGGCGTTTCTAGAAGGGTTTGAATAGACCAGTCTTTCCCAGGTAACCAGAAGGAAGGAGGACTGAAATTCACAAACAAGCTAAAGAAATCAGATGCACCCTCAGATCAGACAGTGGTCGGAGCAGGCACTGGTCAGAAAACTCAGCAGGCACATTTTATCATCTATCTGCCTCATACAAGTGCCATGCAGTTTACTCAGACGTGTCTGATGCCTTATCTGGCCTTCAGGGACCTTTCATTGATTTGAAAGGATAAGACAGGTTACTGTTAAGACAGGCAATATGAGGACAGAGAAGGTGCACTGGAAAGTGGTAAGTAACTTGCCAAGGTGAAGCACAGCGGTGCTGGAGGCAGGATTGCTGCATGAGAGCAGGGGGTCGGGCAGCCAGGCTGGAATGTCTTGTTCGGAGAAGACATCCACAAGGAGATCGTTGGTTCTAAGCCAACTTTAAGCAATTGAGAACCATAGAGGGGCCATGAGTGCTGCAACGCATTCTGCTTCATCCAGGTTTTAGCGTCTAGGGCAGAAGTTCATGGAAGCAGGGAAGACAAAACCCAGAGCATGGTGTCCGAGGATCTTTACTACATGGGGTTTCCTTTCTATTTCACTCAAATGAATCTCAAACAATTCCTGAAACTGAGCAAGTGCTCCTCCTGGGTGGGCATCGCCTAACTCACACCTGTGCTATGCACCCCCAGGTCACTTCTTCTTCAGCCAGAAGCAGCCAAGTCAGGGAGAGGTGGGTGAACAGGAGGCCCAGGTGCAGGAAGAGAAGGTGTACCAGTCCCGAGGGGGAGCGGATGCCATGGACGGCGATGAGGAAGCTCAGTTCCAGATGCTGATGGATAAACTTGGCGCCCAGAAGGTTTTGGAAGAGTAAGTGGTGACAGTGGGGGGGATGAGGGATCTGGGGGATGAGCCCCAGTTAAAGAGTCCCGCCATCCCCTGCCCCATTCACCATGAACACTGGGCAGCCCTCAGTGCAAGGCCCAGGCTCTGTGCTGTCAGCCAGGGACGCGCTCTGTTCAGCCTGTCCTTTGTGGAGACTGTGGGTCGTGGCCTTGGGAGTCTGCATCTGCTTTCCAGCCCTTTTCTCCTGAGAAACATGAAGCGCTCTTCCTTCATTCTCCCCTGTCCTGTCAGTGTGTTAGCACAGTGCAGTGCCCAGCTGGCCCTGGGGGGCTCACTCACCAGAGGGTTTTGCCTGAGGCTTCCTGTTCCATCTGCTAACCAGCATTTCTACCTCTTTAGAGCCAACCCTGGGTCTCTAGGGCTGCCAGGCACACCTGCTGCCCTCTGCCATGGTGTGCCCCAGTTCACCACGTCGTGCTCCCCACAAAGGAGCACGTTGTATCCTTGGTCCAAACCGAGGCTGTTCAGGAAGCTTCTTCCGGTCTGCCATTTGTCTGCTTGGTAACTCAGCTGACGAGTCTATGCAGCTGCAAAGTCAAACAAAGCGTAAAAACTCCATTGCTCTCTCTTTTTTGGAGAAAAGTGCTTGGGAATAAAGAGGTGTGGATATAAGTTCTGACATTTAAAATGATTTGAAATGTTAAAGTAAATCAAACTAGTAAAATAAAATAAAAGTGATACTGGAGCTGGTGGGAAACAGACTGTAACCTAAAAAACATGCAGTACCATCCAGCCCTCCTGCTCCCCATTGCTTTCCCCTTTCATTTTGGGGCCTCCAGATCTTGGGTTTGGTGGGAGTGGCCTAACCATGGGAGCGGATGTGTCCTCAGACCGGGAGAGAGGGACATGGTGGAAAATGCCAAAGAGGAAGCAAGAGGGGGCGGGGCCTGCCCACAGCCTGCAGGCCAGGGGAAGTGTCTGTAGTTTGGGAGGGTTTTTAGCCAACGACTTGGTGGACTGTGCCAGAGTTGAGAAAGCCTGGCAAGAGTCTGTGCCAGGCAAGGAAGGGCAGGCAGAGGCCTAGAGAGGCCCTGGGCAGCTCTGGACAGGAAGTGGGAGGACACCAGCACCTGGGGGCGGCCTCTCTGCAGCAGGCCTTGCTGGGGTTAGGGGGTGTGTGAGCGTGGGTCTGCTGAGCATGGCGTGGGGGTGGGGTGTGTGCAGGTGGAAGATCCTCAGGCAAACATCTGCCTCAGTTTCTCCAAGGACAGAGGCCAGAGCACAGTGACTGCTCAGTGACCAGAGCTGGGGAGGAGAGGCCGTGTGGTGAGCCAGGTGTGGTGATGGAGGATGGCGCCTCTCACCACCGGTGCTTCCAGGATGGCCTCCTTCCTGGCAGCCTAGCAGGTTCACCAGACGTCTCACGGAGAACCAGCATCAATGGCCTATGAAAACTGAGTGTTCTGGGGGAGAGATTACTCTGAGGGAGGGGGTGGAAGGGCTAAGGGTGGTCACTGATGTGCAGAAGATGGTGAACAGCAACTTCTGTCCCCACTGAAGTTAAAAGAGAAGGGAGTGGCCCAAAGTGGGAGATCCCTGCAAGGAAAGAAAGGATGCTGGGAAGTGTTCAGAGGTTTTTTAAAGACTTTACCTACCAAAGGGGTTTGTGGGCTGTTCTGGAAGCAGGATGTGCCTGATTGACCTCCCAGAAACCCTTTTGTCCCTGAACTCCTATATCCTTCCAGAAGGAGTAGCATCCATGGGGCCCAGAAGTTGTGGGCTGACATCTGGCTCTCAGCTCTCTGGGTGGTCTGATTGACCAAGTTATTTGGCAGCGATGGCCCCTTGCTTATTTCCATCCATGGTGGGAAGACTTGTCCCTACTCCAGAAATCTGGGGTGCAGTGATGTGGCCATGACTAAGTGGTTCAAGGAGCTAGGACAAAGGGCAGGTGGGTCTGCAAGTCTCACTGGGGCGCTGGCCCACTGGCTGTCCGCAGGCTCTAAGAGGAACCTGGCAGATGTGAGCAGCAGACTAGTCTGGCAGAGTGGACCTTGATTTTATATGCATTTGTATTCATGGGGGGAATAACCTGCCATGCTGATGGGAGGTCATCGTCTCCCTGAGGCCATTTATTCTCTGTATTCTCTGTGCCCTCCTCGTTGTACCCAGCAGACAGCCACTGCATGTTCTGTGTGGGGGAAATGGAGCTCACTTGGGAGACAGGGAGCTCTTTTTCCCCTTCTTTTGTTTCCCATATTCCCTCACATTATCCAGCTCAGTGCTAGGTTTTCAACAGATATATGTACTTGTTGCCTAGATGGTTGGATGAGTAGATGGATGGATGGATGGATGGATGGATGGATGGATGGATGGATGGATGGATAAGTGGGTGCGTGGGTAGACAGATGGACAGACAGTCAGATGGATGGACAGATGGATGGATGAGTGGGTGAGTGGATGGATGGATGGATGGTCTAGATGAGTTGGTAGATGTTTGGATGGGATGAGGGAGGAAGAGGGAGGGAGGGATAATTAGATAGATGATCAGATAACCAACCAGAGGTAGGTTCATTTCTCAGAGGGCCTCTGCTGAGTGCAGAGAGCAATGTCCCAGGCATAATGTTAACATGGAGTGGGCCTCCCTGGTGGCGCAAGGGGTTAAGATGCAACCTATGAAGCTATCCATAGCCACCGCAGCATGAGTTCGATCCCCAGCCAGGGAGAAACCCACATGGTGCAGCAGACCTCTCCTGTCTCCCCTGCTGCTCCCCTCAGCAGTGTATTTTATCAGTTTGCCTGTTCTATTCCCCACTCTGTCTCTGGTGAATCCTCTCACCCTGCATACCTGTGGCCTGTACCCCAGTTCTTGTATGCATAAATAAATAAATCTTTAAAAAAATAAAGTTGACATGGGGCTATCAAGCATCCCTTCTGAGGAAGGTTTCTCAAATATGGTACTTGTTATACAATCTCAAAGAAATTTTTCTTTATTCTGAGGGTTCCTGGTCATAGCTACCCTCAAATCATAGATTTGTAGCATTTAACGGGGTAAAAATCAGATTGCTCTGTGGTTCAGTTTGCTCATTGGCTGTAATTGCTGAGTTTCTCTGGAAAGGGAGAACAGAGTCCTCGGCATGGGCCTCCCTATTCCTCCCCTTGCTGATCAGCATGCCCCTGTGTGTCTCTGGGCTGTGCCACACACGAGCTCGGTGTGCCTGTTTTAGGGCAGGTGGGTGGGGGGTACTGGGCATGTCACTGTGTCTTTGTCTCTCTGCCGCCTCTGTTCCTCCTGACTATTTGTCTTCCCTTGTGTACACACATCTTTTAGACCGTTCTTTCCTTTCCATTGGCCTGTCAGTGATTCCAGTGCCCCCAGGCCACAGCAGGACGCTGCATATTCTCCTCCATTCCCCGCAGTGATGGGTGCTTTCTGCCATCCATCAGATGGCAAGTCTTTACCTCTCAGCTGTGAGGAGCATCCTTCCTGGGGCGACCAGCCCTCTCCTTTGTCCTCACATGCATCAAGCTCCCATCCTCCCGACTTCTTCCTGGCATCCTCAGCTGCACCCAGCACATGGCTGTGCAAGCTCAGGGCCAGCTCAGCCAGGACTGCCGAGCCGTCCCGTGTGGTGGTGACAGAGGCCAGTGCAGGAGCTAGACAGCCATGAGTCTAACTCACGTCTTCATCATTTTCCAGTTGAGTGACACGAGACAGCTTATTTCACCTTTCTCCCTCTGTTTCCTCATCTGTAACTGGGTCGAAGACCCTGCCTCCTAGGTTACCCCAAGGAGAAAGTGAGCTAACAGGTACGGTGTATCTAGCAAATAGCAGGTGCTCAATAAATGTTATCCCCTGTCTTCATTGTTGCAGTGGTGCCCTCAGTTCCACATCTGGGTATCTCTGCATTCCCCAGAAACCTCATTTCCACACTCACATCAATGTCTTTCTTTCTCTTGCAGTGAAAGTGATGTCAAGCAACTCTGGCTGCAGCTGAAGAAGGACGAGCCTCACTTGCTGTCCAACTTCGAGGATTTCCTGTCCAGAATCTTCTCCCAGCTCCAAGAAGCTCACGAGGAAAAGAACGAACTGGAGTGCGCCCTGAGAAAGTGGGTACCCATCTCCCATGCTCCCTGTACATACATGTGAAAAGCAGATCCAGAGCAAGCTTTCCTGTCTGTCTTATGTCCTGCAATGCCTCCAAGCCAACCAGAGGGGGCTAGGCCCTGTGGTTGTCATCAAAGATAAGTTGTTCATGATTGTGACTCAATGGAAGAAATGCTTCACTTACACACTTAAATGTGTAAGTGAAGAAAGATTCACGAAAAGGTGCTCTCCTCTCTTATAAGTGAACAGCTCTGGCATTTTCTATTAGGGTCTCTTTTATTCTCTTCTATCAAAGAAAAAAAAAAAACATTTGGTCACATCTGTTTCTGAGTAATATGTGGCCAGACCAGATGGCCTGGAAGAGGCCTCGCAGCTCAGAAGTCAAATAAGTAGGTGGAAACCCCGCAGGATGTGGACTGTTTAAATGAGACTCGACACAGATGACTCGGTGGGGTTCGGTGATTCTGGGACGTCTTCTAGGAGATGAGTTTGCTGGCTTGGGTTGTTGGAGGGAGGGGGCTGGAGGTCGTGTGGGGCCTCCTGAAACTACCCGTCCCCCAGGCTCCCCCATAAGCTGAGTTTTCTGTACAAAGTCTACACTTCAGCTCCACCTGGGAAAGCAGACCTGCTCCAGAGTGCCACGAGAGCTTGGTTTGCTGCCACATGTCCCGCCAGGGCTGGCACCGGGCTGCGAGCCGCAGTCACCGGGAGCACATTTAATGAGCACTTCCTCGGCGCCAGGCTCTCAGCTAGGCTAATAGAACACCAAGCACCCGTCTGTGAGGGGTTTATGATCACACTGAGGAGGCAGAGCTTATACCCATAAAAATACCACCAAAAAGTCTTCCGGAAAATTCCCGTGTTGAAACACTTGCCAGCATCGCCGCTGGCAGCAGTGGCCTCTGCTGCTTCCGCCTCCTGTACCAAGCCACACACCTCGATTCCTTCTCTCACAGGGAGAGCCGGGGAGAGGGGTCGTGATCTCAGGGCAGTCCGACCTCGCCTGGTCAGGCAGGAGGGAATGTCCTGCCCCAGCGCCCCAGGTCTGGTGGTGCCCCTCAGGGTTACAGTTTTGCTGAGTGAGCAAGCCCCCCGCCCCCCACCCCCCAGTTTCCTCTTCCATTCACCTCCAGGTTCTGGGAGGGAGGCGGGTACGACAAGGTTGAGTGTTTGAGGGGCCTCTTGGTAGGCTTGAGAAACACTGTCAGGAATAATGGAACTTGCCTTATGTCACTGCTGTAGATTTCCCTTCTTTAATCTCACATTGAGGCTAAGGGCAGGAGGCAAGTCTGGGGCACTCACTGCCCCCCACCCCTTGTCCCTTAGGCAGAGGCTGAGGAAGCCCGAGGTGTGAGCTGGGATCCCGGGTTCAGTGGTTGTTGTATGTCCAGGGATGGTAGCCACAGCTGTGGGGTGAGGGGGAGGACACGGTCAAACATAGGAGTCCCCGTGTCCACTGGACTTCCAGAGTGAGGTCCCCTATGCCGCCGCTCCTCTCCAAGGAAGTGGGGATCAGAGCTCTGGCTGTCAGAATCAGGAATCTCTTTGCTACAGAAAGCATCCTCCCCAAGTACCTTTTCTGGAAAAAAAAGCTTGAGCTCTCCAGGAGCGGCACAAGGGGCTACCTGGAGGCAGCAGAGGTTTTGGTCCTTTAGCCAGCATCACTGGGGGAGGCCAGGGCCCCACCCAAGAGGACCCACTTCACTCTCTCTGGGGCAGAAGCTCGAAGCTGCATTTATAAATCATCCTGAGTTGGAACCTGATCAATCAGTGGACCTGAGTGGGTTCTTTACGGGATCTAACCCGAGGCTGGGGTAAGGAGAGAGTGGGCAGCGTGTGGGGAGCGCTTTGAGCTCTTTGAAGAAACGTGCCTTCTAGAGCAAAGGCCACCAGGGGCTGAGCTCTGCCAGTGCCTGATGGATCCTCCGTAGCTCTGCCCCCCACGGGAGCACCCCAGGCTGCCTGTCCCGTGTCATGGGTGACCCACACGCAGACTGAGCGCTCAGGAACACTCCCGTTGGAATCCACTCCTCATCTGCACAGTTGTCCCTTGTCTAACTGAGTCAGGCCTCGGGCAGTTTCTTGGGAGCTTGGGGGGAGTCTTAAATGGCCGCCCCTGCCCAAGCACTATCCAGACTCCTCTATCTACAGTCATTTTCCTGTGCTCTGGGGTGGTGTCCAGACAGGGAAGGAAAGTGCCCCAGCCTAATGGGCAGCCCCACCTATGCCACCCAGAATCCTGAGCCCAGGAATCGCTGCTCTGGGTTGCAGAGCTACAGCGACATGGGGATCTTTGGGGAGAGGGGTCTCCATTTCCTTGGCGTTCCCTCCAGGTGGGAGCAAATAAAGTGTCATATAAAATATGGTATATATGGCAGGTGGCTCTGTCAAGGCGCCTGTAAAAGAACTAAGCTGTGTTGTTCTCAAATGCCAGCTTACTTCAGAATTACCAAAACATCATGATTAAAAGGGAAAATTCCTAGGTCCCCCCACCAACCATCCACTCAGAGAATCGAAATCTGAATGTCTCAGGGAGGAGGCCCAGGAATGTGCCTCTTAGCAGGTCTGGGGGTGCAGATCCAGGTGGCCACAGACCACACTTTGGAAATATTGTCTGGGGTTTTCTTCCAGAATATCTCAGTCTGCCAAAGGTACACCCCAGGGTGCCCTTCCAGTCTGTAATTTCAGTCCTGTTTCTAGGGTGAAAGTAAGATGTTCTCGGTGAAGGCTCAGATGATGTGGCTTAACCCAACACATGTTTTCTATTGGGGTGTTATTATCTGGGAGGAAACATGCTGTTAACATTGCCCTGAGAGCAGCGCGAAAGGTGAGGACAGTCTGCTCTGAGGTCACGGTGTGCATGATTTGTAAACCTGACTAACGAAAAATGGCTCGCTTTCTAGGATGGGATGAAGCTGCAAGGTTGGTTTATACAAGGGGCAGAATCTTATTAGAGGGAACCCATCCATCTTGAAAATCCAATTGGCAATTTCACAACCTTCGCAGAATTTTCTACAAACTCTTAGGTTTTCCTTTATTTTAGCCATGTGTGAGTGTGCTGCTGTGAGTGATGTACATGCGTGTGTGCAGCTCTGAGAGAGACACAGAGACAATAAAAGAGACAGAGATAGACAGGCAATTAGAGAAACTGCCCTGATTGCAGGGCAACAAGAAAACCCTAAACAGGATTTTTCTAGTCAAAGCATCTCCTTGCTGTTGGGAGATTGCAGTTGCTTGAAGAAGGTGGCAGGGGGCGGTGCTGAGTCTGAGTTCCTCTGTACCTTCTCCCAACCACAAAGCCAGCAGAGACTGAAATTGCTTCCATTTTCTTTTCTGGCAAATAGCAGACTGGCTGAGACTTTTCTGGTCCAGGGTCTGATCATGTGTGTGGGGAGATGTGAGTAAGGGAGCCATGCCCCTCCCATGACCTTGGCCTCTCCAGCCCACGTAGTTCAGGCAGTACAATCCCATTTCTTGCTATGATGGTGTCCCCCCACTAGAACTGGCAGACTGCAGATGGATTTGGATCATTACCGATCCTGAATACAAACGTGTGGACTTGTCTGTTTTAAACCTCAGGGTGCTTGGGCTGTGCAGTGTAGTGGGTGGAATATGGGCTGGGAATTGAGGTGCAGGTTCCCCTCTGTTCTCAGAACCTGAGGGGCCATAGACAGTCACTACACTTTGACCTCTTGCTTTCTTCACATGCAAAACAAAGGGGTTGGGAGCACTTTCTACATGCTCCATCTTCCCCAGGTAGAGGAGAGTCTTCTCTTTGCACTTTGGCCTTTCACCAGGCTTTTCAAACCAGGAGACATGTGGATCAGAGCTCCCCGCCTGCCCAGAAACACCTGGAATTGCAATGATCGCTCTCCAAGGTCACTGACTGATTTTGAAGCAGTACCTTGAGTTTTAGCTCCTGCAATTCATCTAAAGTGTAAAGAAATACCATTCGTCCTGTCCAAGGTCAAGACTGCACCTTTATTTAGGAAAGAAAGAAGCTACTTTTTTCCTGGAATGTGTTTAACACAAAGCTAGAGGGTTGACCAGATGACTTTCTGAGACCCTTTGAAATCCTAACAGATTTTGTTCCTAAAAGGAGGCCAAGGAGAGAGAGAAGAAGAAAAAATATTTTGACCAAGCAATATTTTATAGCAGAAAGGTCTTGGCCTGTGTGTTATTAGCTGGAACCCCAGTGGAATTGAGTATTCAAGTTTTACTCTAGTGTGGTACCTTAATTCTCAGTGTGCAAAACACTTTGTGAAGGTTAATTAATTTTCACAGTCCCTGTGGGAGGATGCCAGAGTAAGTTATTGCTAACTACATCTCACCTCCCAGCTCCCTGCAGATTATCTGTAAAGGTCTCTCAGATCCTAAGCCTTGTATTTACATTAGAATTACTATTTCTTCACCCTCTACCTTCCCACGTATTCAAACCTCAGATCTTCAATAGCTGATACCACGTGCGCACACACATGCAGACACACTTAGCTGCCACAGTCACACACACCACAGGTGACATTCTGTCCTCTAAGTTGGGCCTGCACTTTTCGTCCTGGCTTTCGGAGGACTCATTCATTCAGATCCACCCCTCCTCTTACAGTATCCTCAGGATATATTTGCTGCCTCTTCCCCTAACTTGCTGAGTCCCTTTTTTGGACTCAGTCTTTCATGATTTTCCTCCCAAGGACTCTACATTGTCCCCACCACTGAAGCAGGCAACTTCCTCCACTCTCCTGTGGTCAGGGCTCGGCAGCCACAGAGCTGCTGCCCTCCAGAGCCCAGGAAAGCACTGGAGGGGTCTCCTTCATGGTGCCAGACTTCTGCCTGCCTGCTTTTCTCCATGCCACTCGAGTGCCAGAATTGGTGTTTTTAAATGCTAGAATGGTGCAAAGACCATCCCATAAGCCTCAAGTTATTTTAGCCAGAGTGTTGCATTATGACGCGCTTAATCAATGGTTTTTAGTGGTGGTGGTGATGTTGTGGCTCTCTCTTCCCACGTTTAGTATTCTCTACTAAGCTACCCCGGGCATGTCCTTCCCTAAGTCTCTATTCCCTAGTGCTTCCCCATTCCTGCACTCAGCTGCATACCACATTCACTGAGCCACTGTCTGATTTCCTTTCAGTTTCTACTTGCCTCTTAGCTGAAACCTGAAGGGGGAGCAAAAACCCTCCAAAGAGCGTCTGCAGACCCCTGGACAATCAGAGAACTCACTTAGTTAGAATTGATTAAATGCAGTCTATTGCGACCTATTGTACAAGATACTTCCACAAGCATTTTCTGATTTTATCCTCACAACTTCTTTCTAAAGTTGGTATCACCATCTGATTTTCCTGGTACAGAAAACCTCAGGCTCACTGAGGTAATGTGACTTGTCCAAGGCCAGAAAACTTATAAATGTCAGAGTCGGGACTTGAACTGAGGTCTTCTAACTCTGTGTACTGAACTCTGAATCAAACACTGCTCTCAGCATGGGGGTTATGATATAGATGACCCTGGGATATATGAGAGGAGCTATCTGGCCATCTCATCTCTTCCAGAGAAAGGAGAGGATGGATATTATGACTACTGCTTGCTCTGACCAACTCCTTCACGTATTTGTTCCTCTGTCCCACTAAGAATTTGTGTCTCTTTCTCCCATCTCTTTCATCTACCTCTTCTGCCTCCAGTTCTCCTGTACCTCAAATAATTAGGAAGAGAGCAGAGAATGAAAAACTCGGATAAATCCTGCCCTGGGGTGAGGGTGTTTGAGAACGGCTAATAGAAGACCTGTTGACTATGTATGCCCTCATGTTATTATGGCTTAGAGAGCTCTATTACAGATTATTGTCCTTGTCTTGTTCAAAAATTTACCAATGGCTTGAATAGAGGGAGATAAGGGAGGATATTTTGCAGTAATAAAAAAAAAAAGATCCATCCATTAAGTAGATACAACAGATGTGAAAATTTATGCACTAAACAACGTGGCAGCAAAACAAATAAGGCAGAAAGTTTGAGAAAAACAAGGAAAATTTGATAAAGATAAGACTTTAGAGTATTTTTATAAGCTTTAACAAATTTATCTCAGATTTGACACATTACATTCAAAGTACCCTAAACGCAAAAAAGCATCTGACACCATCAACCAGCAAACTTAAGAGATGAATGTTGAATTGTGTAACCTACAATGGAATACACATTCTTCTTATAGGAGTTATGCAAACAAGACAATGTGATTTGGCTATGAAGGAAAGGTTGATAGAGTCCAAAACAGTGAATACTTTATTGTATAATACAGTAAACTAGAAACTGATAGTTTGCATGTTTTTTTAAAAAAACACTCTTAAATAATCTTCAGATAAATTAAGTAACCAAAACCAACATTGTAGATTATCTAGCTTACAATATGATTAAAAATGTGAAGTTATCGATAAAATTTCGAAGGTCACTGAGTACACCAATGACCAGTTGGGATCCATAGTGACAGGCTGAAAAGATGAACTGGGCCTAATGAACACGAAATCTAACAGAGTTACATTTGAGATCTTACTCTTGTGTTCAGAAAGCCAATGACAGAAGTACAAGATAGAAGAGATATGATTCAGTAGCACCATCATTAAATGAAAATACAGTCACATAGACATATGATTTAGAGGTTTTAGTTGACATATGGGTCCAGCATTCACCAAAGTCAACTATGATGTGACTGCCAAGAAAAATTAATATCATCTAAGGCTGCATGAATAGATATGCAGCTTCTGGAACAAAGGGGCAATCATCCAACTCTAATCTGTACTAATCAGATTTCATACACTGGGCATTCAGTTTGGTGATCCATAACTTAAATAAGCTAAATCAGAGTCCATTCAGAAAGGAGTAAAAGGATGGTGAAGGAATTTACACACACACACACACACACACACACACACAAATCCATGTGCTACCTGGCTGTTTTTGGCAACTCCCAACTCAAAGCAACTTCTTGAAGTCTTAATGATGTTTTCAAATAAATGATGATTTTTTTTTATTCTTTCATTTTATTTTTTTCATGGATATATCTGGGTTTGTATGTGTTTGTGTGTATTTTAAATTTTTAAATATACGACTTTTTCTTACACCATTGTTAATTTTTGGGACAACATATAATTCCTCTCCTCAGGTGTGCCCACAGCATTTCTCCTACCACCCAAGCCCCCAAGGTCCTCCACCATATTCCCTTGTGCTCCCCCACCCTCTCTTTCTATTCCTCCCCCATATGATGAATTTTTATGCAGAGGAGGGGAAACTCATGATAGATGTTTCTCTAGGAGCCAGAATATTCCAAAGATGAAAGAGCTGCTAGAGATCCAGAACATTCTATATCACCAGAGGTATTCTAACCTGGTTGGATAAATATTTGGTGGAGATAGTGTGGATTTTAATAGGCTTTTGACACTGGAAAAAAATAGGTGGCAGTATCAGATACACCTTCCAACCCTGAAATTCTTCAGTTCTCTCAGATTCTGCTATCCCCATATATGGTCCATGGGCTTCTGAATTTGGTGTCCAAAGCCTCAAATTAATTTCTTACAGATTTGCAGCATTAATATTGTGAGCAAGGTCCCATGAGTGTCAGGAATGACTGAGTGTTCATGACCTAGTTGAGACATAAACCCAAATGAAACAGTGTTCAGGATTAAAATGAAATGTGCCGATAAAGACATACTGTGTCCAAAGAGTTCAGAGAAAGGGCTGGAGGAGGTGGGAGGACATGGAGAAATCCTCACAGCAAAGGCTTCTCACTCCATGTTTGTGTATACAAGGGACTCCAGTGGTTTTAGAAATTGTGACAACAAAGATGTATATGGAAGCAAACACAATCAGTTGCTTCTTCCTTTGATGGCAGAATCTGGTGTGGTCGCTGGAGCGCCACACACCATATGCATGAGTCCTTTTAGAGTGTCTCTCCCATTATCGCTCTCACAGCCACTGCAGAGCAACCCGCAGAGGCAGACTTTGGCTCTGCCCCTCTTGCTCACACACAGCCACGTCGGGAATGGATGGATCTGACAGGGGTTTTATTGACTAAGCTTTCTGTTCTTTATCTTCTGGATTGCCTCTGACCATTTCCAAATCCAGCAGCCTTTTATCCATGAAATGAAGACTCTCCTCCCCTTGGCTCTCTGCAGCCTATGATGATAATTATGAGAATAAATTACCCTTCACTTTTATTTAGGGCTTTACACTTCCAGACACTCTCCCCACTGGCTCTTTTGTTTATTCATTGTGACAACACTGGGGAACGTGAGGAAGGCTCTAGGATGGATTCTGAGGAGAGAAGGCTTGTCCCAGGTCACGCTAAAGAAATGAATGGGAACCCAGGTCTACTGACCCCTGAGCTGGTCTGCTGGTGTAGACGGTGTGAACAACACACACATGTTCCCATTCCTGGGGTTTGTGTGTCCTCACCCGGCTAGTCAAGAGCTGGTTAGCCCCTCTGGGGCTTGTCCTCAAAAGCATTCAGGTCTGGGTAGTCTCACAGGAAGCCAGCTTCATTCAGAAAGCGTCTCCAAAGGTTTACTTCCATGCCTGAGTGGCTGGATCCTGGCCCAGGATCATTGGTGTGCCCCAGAACCCCAGAGCTTCTCGGCAGCCGACCCAGGGTTGACGAGTGGGGGTGGAGAGGAAGAACCTCAGAGGCAACATCTGTCTCCCCTGCATTTGTTTTATAACCGTTTGCAAAATTATTGACTTCAGAACTAGCACACTGACACGTGAGCTGGAAAAACATAAGTTTATTAATTTAATCAAATGAAAGTTAGAACAAAGTTAATACAACACATTTAATGATAGTATGGGGTGGATGTTCTGCATGGTTATTAGGCAGAAATGGTAAACAGCGCATATGAATGACTGTAATTAGTACTGCTTTTACCAGAGCCAAATCAACAGTTAAATTTCTCTCATCTCATTTTATTAGTTCTCCAGTGTTTCTAGAGCTGGAATAGCAGTCTCAAATTTTCCATGGTATTGTTATAGGACAGCCCCGATATTGAACCACATCCTTTCCCCCTAACAATATCATTTGCCACCTAGCCTCTGAATTTCTTTGAACACAGGAAGATAATTCCAGGGGTTAAGAGGAGACCATCTTTCTTTCTAAAATTTCTTGCTGACTGTATTCCTTTCCGTCCCTGAGGTGTCCCCTAACCAACAGCATGTGCCTTTGCTCCTTATTTCTCTCCAAGGTTTTCTTGTATTTGTCACGGGCTAGCTGAGAATGAAAGTAACAGCCTAAAACATCTGTCATTTACCAAGAAGTCTTTGCTCTTAGCGAAGAGATGGTTAACAAACCAGGATGCCAAACTCGTAGGAAAACACAGTGCCCAGCAAAGTCTGGGGAGCTGTGGCCTTATTTCCTGCACCTCCTGGGGTCATGGCTGCAAGCAAGTTTCAGGTCCTGAGGGTATAGCCAAGGAAGGGAGCTCAGAAGCTGGTGCTCTGATAAGAATGATGCTAACCAGGGACTCAACCCAGTCCTTCGCCTGCTCAGTTTTGTGGTTTTGCAACAGGGTGGTCCCCAGGAAAGGGGGAGGTTCCCTGCCCCACCCAAGGGAGGGTGGAGCTGAGCAGCAAAAGAGGAAGCTGAAGAAGAGACTGAGGAAGGAAGGAAGCAGGATGGAGCCAGGAGACCTGGAGGAGGCGCATGGAGCCTAGAGACACGTGAAGAAACTGCGCTTGTCTTTTGGTTGTGGACTGGGTGACACAGATGTGGGTGAGACCCGTGGGGAGGTGACCATGGCAGCTTTTATCTTGATGTTGATTTTGCTCTTTTCCTTCCGGGCTTGTCTGGTTGTTTGTGACCCTTTTCTGTGGGTCCCCACTGGAAGATGTTTTAGACTTGTGGTAGACTTTGGGGCCTTGTTCTGGGCCGATCCCATATGGATGGACTTTTACCCACGAGGGGATGGGTAACTTTGGGTGCTTCATTTAGAAACTAGATTCTTTGCCTTACCTGTATTGTTTCCTAGTTTTATTAAAGTTCCTTTTCATTAAAGTCTCATATGTTTTGTGTTGATGCGGCGGATGGCAGAACCCATTTAGAATAGGCAGGTTTGCGGGGTTTGGGCTGCCCCTCTCCCTGTCCTATAACAGATTCTGCAGGTCTGGAGAGTAGCCAACCAAATGGCTCGTTAGTCATTGCATGTGGCAGAGGTCTTGGTGCATGTGATATAAATGGTGCGCAGCAGATAGCAGGTGAGGAAGGGCCAACCGTGGTCTTCAGGGCTGCAGGGTAGGCCTGGCACTGGATTAGGTTAAAATGGTGGAAGGCTCAGGGGAATAAATACATTCCCACCTTTGGTGTTGTTTTCAGCGATCTCCAGAGTACACTTGAGAACTGACAACCAGAACTGTTTCTTCAATTGTTAAAACCTGCTTATCTGACTCAAAGGCAAAGGGGGCTTCTCAGCTTTTGAGTTTAAAATGACAAGAGCCAAAATTTAAGAGTGTTAGATGTTCAAACCAGAGCTTGAGAGTCACAACATCAACTTATTCCCTGGAGTCAGAAGTTCTCTTAACAGCGGAGAAAGCAGACAGCAAGTGAGGAGCAGAGAAAAGATATAAAAATGCAATTCCCTAGCAGTGTTAATGTTTTGGGGTGATAACTTCCAGGCTCAGTTCAAATGCTAATACCTGATCTTTCATGTTTGAATGTGGAGGAGCATTCCAAGGAGGATCTATTCCTGGGAGAGAGGAGAGAAAGCCCCAGGGATGACCTTCAAACATTGTCCCCATCACCATGTTTTTCTGTATGTGATGTAGGAGCAGAGCACTCAGGTGCCTACTTTCTTTTTTTTTTTTTTTAAAGATTTATTTATTTTTGCATACAAGAGCTGGGATACAGGCCAGAGGTGTGGGGGATGAGAGGATTCACTAGAGACAGAGTGGGGAGCAGAACAGGCAGATTCACTGAAATACACTGCTGAGGGGAGCAGCGGGCGAGACAGGAGAGGTCTGCTGCGCCATGTGGGTCGCTCCCTGGCTGGCTGGGGATCAAACTCGTGCTGCAGTGGCTGTGGGTAGCTTTATAGTGCTGTGTTTTAACCCCTTGTGCCACCAGGGAGGCCCTACTTTTTGTCTTCTTTAGAGCAAGGGGAGGATGCTGAGCTTGGGGATGAGGACACCTCATTAGCATCACCAGACTTTAACCAGCTGGCCCTTCTCACACTGTCTGCCTGAGGCCCAGTGTCTACAATGGTGTGGGCACTTGGAAGGAGTGACCCCTTTCTTTTTGGGGGATGTGGTGCTGGTGGGTTGTTATTATCATCATGGAGTCTTTTGAGATCTAATGAGAAATGTATCACACAAACAGCTTCAGGAGACTCTCTGATAATGCAGCATTAGACAGTAGCCAGGTAGCCAGGTAGAGAGAAAGCACCCAGAGTGGGAAGGAGAGAAACAAGAAACTAAGCAGGAAAGAAGTCTACACAGTGTAACTTGATATTGCCTAAGGCATAGGGATCATCCGGCAAAGGGTGGTGAGTATAACAGAGGCCAGGAAAATGGTGTTAAAACCAAACAGAGTAGAGAGAAAGAGATGGAGACAAAATAGCGTTGCCAAGAGGCATGTGACCCTCTGGGATTGATGGGCAAGAGATAAAGCAGAGAGGCCACCCAGCACTTCACAGCAGCCAGAGCAGGTGCTACTGAGTCTCAGTGGCCAGTTAATCCTGAGAAACCCATCCTGTGGCTTTGCTTGAACTGACCCATGCAGACACCCCCGCCACCTGCAGCTTCAGATGAGGTTCTGGTGCCTGAGCTCCAGCATTTTGTCACTGTGAGTGAAAGCATCTCGGTTTAGACCTCATCAATCTTTCCTCTTGCCACCTTGCAGGAAAATTGCCACTTATGATGAAGAAATCCAGCATCTCTATGAAGAGATGGAGCAACAAATCAAGAGTGAGAAGGAGCAGTTTCTCCTGAAAGTAAGAGTCCACTCCGGGGTTTTGAGGGCCAGGTTGAAATACCAGCTACTCTGACTACCTCCCCCCAAAATAAGGGTGCAATGCCTCCACCTATGGTTCAAACCCCTGCCCACAGGTCACCCTGAGCCTGGCCTGTTGCTGCAACCCCCTCCCTCTTCACAAGACATGTTGGTTTGATCCAATTTTTAATGTGACACTGTTTTGGATTATCCACACCACGACTTCATTTATTATCCCAGATGTCATTCAGACTGAGAGGGAGTCTAAATGCTTTCCAGAAAAAGCCTGTCATGTCTTCCAGCTCCAGCCCTCAGGAGACTTGTCAGTGTTTCCAGACCTCCCTAGTTCTTTTTTGGAGCTGTGAAACATTCTGGCTATCCCTGGCCCTTGACCTGGCTGATGTCTACTGTGCACAGAGCTCATCACTCCCTACTTAACAGACCCTACAATTGCTTTCTGAAAACGGTGGCCTTTCCCCGTGCTGCCTTCACCCCAAATGACATTCCATTGCGAGGGCTGGTACCCTGGGTACTTTTGCTTCCTCTGCTAGGACCATGACTCGAGGTCAGAAGTCCTAGCTAGGGAAAGAAGCAAATTCCAGAAGCAATAGGGACACTAAGGCATGGGGATGAGGACTTGGAAGAGATCAGAGGAAAAACGTCAAGGACAAATTCGTATTGTGTAAGATGACCCGGCAGTGCAGCCTCACCCCTCACCCGCTTTTCCCTTCTCAGTACCAAATGCCTTCCAGGCTCGGTGCTTAAATTTATGCCTCTTGCAACAACATGGAAGATAGATAAACACATAAGGTGTGTTTGGTCACGCTATTAAGCCCTTGGATGCACGAGTTTTGCCTGGCCATAGCTTTTATAAGGATAGTGGAGTTAGTGTATGGCAGCCTGGAAAAGGTCAGACCCTCTGGCCAGGGTTTGGAAACTGCCTCTGCATTTGACAACTGGTTTGACCACACGGGAAATAACAGATCATTTGTATGCACTGGCCCCGGGACAGCAGGCCCTGCGGAGCTCTGTGCGGGCAGGGCAGGCAGGCGCTCGCGTCAGCACGGACGTTCTGCAGCTGCGCCCATCCCTGGCACGGTCCGCGGATGCCAGCGACGTGAGCAGCAGCCAAGCCCAGTGAGGCGAGTTCCCTGGTAATAATGTCAGGAGCAGAAACTCCCAGTCAATCCTGCTTCTGCCATCAAATGTGGTTGGGATAAGGGCCATCACAGACTCTTCCACAGCTCAACTTACCTGACCCAAACAGGCAGAGAACCAGGTGAAGTCTGCAGGTGGGGAGGCCAGGTGATGTCCTGAGCCCTTGTCGGGGGTGGCCAAAGCTCTCTGCCCCCAGAGCTGCTGCCCTCCTTCCTCTGAGGCTGCCCTGGCACACCCATCCTAGCACCGGGACACAGCTGCTCCCCTGGCACGGCCCCACAGCTTCCTCTCTGGGAAAGAGAGACCTGGGGAGGCCGTGGCGAGTTGCATGCAGGTTATAATGTCTTTTCTCTTTCTGGGGCTGGTACTCCCCTGTACATCAGCAAGCAGAGTGTTATGGATGGTAAGGGTTTTTTTCTCTACTGTGAACAAAGAAACAATGATCTAGAAGAAGGAAGCGGGTTAGCTGGGCAAGGCCAGGGCGAGAACTTGTGTCTCCTGACACCCACATGGAGCCCTGACACCAGGCCAAGCTCTGTGGAGACATCAGGCATCCTGACACCCCCATACTTAGTCCTACTGCCAGCGCCCTTCACCCCTGTGCTGCCAGAGCCTCAGCAACCCTGAGTAGGGAAGGCCAGTTCTGGGAGGAGCAGGCCCAGGAGACTCAACCACAGTGGGAGCACAGTGCCCCCAAGCCCTGGGCGGAGGGAAAGGTGCCCTTCAGTTTCCAGAATGAGGGAAGTTGAAAGGGTTGAATGACTGTGCCCACAATGGAGACAAACATCCACACATCCACACAGCCCCAGTCCAGTGTGCCCTCAACTCACATTGCCTCCATTTGAGGGACCACACCTGCTCCTCCCTCGACCATGGTCACACTTGGTTGTGGGCTCAGCCTTCAAACAAGTTCCAGGTGGGGAAAAACATGTCCTTCCCAGGTGCACCAGAGCTCATGTGTCCCTCTGTCCGGCTTGGCAGGACACGGAGAGGTTCCAGGCCCGCAGTCAGGAGCTGGAGCAGAAGCTGTCCGCCAAGGAGCAGGAGCTGGAGCAGCTGGTGCAGAAGCAGAAGCGGGTAGGCCTGTGCCGGCCGCAGAGGGCCTGGCTTGCCCCTCCATCCTCTCTGGCTTCTGCCCACTTTCCCTGCCTTTCACTAAAGCACATTTTTTTTTTTTTAAACTCGAGAGGAACCATTTAGCAAGACAGAAAAATAGCAAAAAATAGTGAAGTCACAGGCAATGGCAAGATCAAGCCTTCACTGCTCAGGGCCCGCAGTTTAGGGGTTCTCCCTGGAGGTAATGCGAACACAGCAGAACAATGCCCAGGAGCTTCCAGGACCCTGAGACTTCCTTTGTTTCCTACATCCTGTCTAAAAGAAGAGGGGTGCTGGGCCTCCCTGGTGGCGCAGCGGTTGAGCACTGGGTTGCGAAGCTTCCTGCAACCTCTGCAGCGCCGGTTCGATCCCCGGCCGCCAGGCGAGGGTCCCACATGGCGCGCAGACCTCTCCTGCCGCCCGCTGCTCCCCTCAGCAGTGTACCTCGGTCCTTCTGCCTGTTCTGCTCCCCGCTCTGGCTCTGATGAATTCTCTCACCCTCCCACGCTTCTGACTGTACCCAGTGCTTGCATCAATAAATAAATAAATCTTAAAAAAAGAGAGAGAATAGGGGTGCTGAGGACATTGATAGCTTGGAACGGGACTGCAGACAGTGATGATGTCTTCTGCCAGGGTGGCCATGGACACCTCCAGTTGGAAGGAGGTCTTCAAAAGTCAGTTTTTCCAAACCTGTCTCCCCATGTGCCTGGATGAGATTCCTCAGCCTCACTGGTGGTTGTTCCAGACCCTCATCCCCTACCCCAGAGGGGTGCAAACGCCAGGAGGTGGGCTGGGCAGAGTAGGGCACAGGGCCATGTCCTTCCACGATGGCTGAGGACCCTGGCTAGTTGCCCAGGTGGAATGATTGCCTAGGTGAACCTCAGGTTTGCAGCCACCTCTACAGAGCAAGGGCTCATGGCGGGGAGAGACCAGGATGCCTTGATCACTCGTTTGGTTTGTCTGGGGCTGGAAGGAACCCAGCCCTTGAGAGACTCAGGCACATTGCTTCCATGCCAATAGAGGGGGCTGTTATAGCAACACATTAAACCATGCTTGAGAGCACCCCATTCTAAAGCTGGAGACCTCCACTCCAAGGCTACCCAACCTATGGATTTTAGTGTCTTTCCTTTCTGCAGCAAGATGATTTCAACACCAGCAATGTCCTGCTGTCCTCCCATTCACCCCACAGCCCCACCTTGCTCTCCAAATTTTTCTCCTCATCACTATTATGCATTGGTTTTTACCAATTCGATTTACCCCTCAAATGAATAATTGTCACTCGATTTAATTACTGAATGCTTGCCTGATTACACAGGAGCCTCTTGAGAATCACACAAAATTCCCTGTTGTCACTTCTTCCTCCCCTTACTGGCCACATTCATTAAACTAAATTTATTATGATATATTTGCCTTGGTTTGATTTTTCCTCTGGTGAGAGTTTGGAAGCTCTGCAAAGCATAATCGGCAGCCAAGAAAAGCTAAGTTAGAAAAATGCAGGGTTTTTTGTTGCTTTAGGAATGTAAGAAAAGGTATATGTTTGGTATGACCTATATTAGCTATCTCCTAAGAATTTCCAGGGTTTCCATCTAGCATTCAAACTCCTCTAGATAAAGGGAATTGGACTTATTTAACTGAGAGATGACATAGGGAATAAATAGGTTTACTCTCCATATTCAAAATTGGGAAGGATGGGTTATGAAGAATTCTACTCAGCTGGTCTCCAAATGAATCAAGGGCCAAGGAAAAGAAATGAACTTTAAAGACCACAGAAAGGGACCTCCCTGGTGGCACAAGGGGTTAAGCACCACAGTATGAGGCAGTCCGCAGCCTCTGCAGCACAGGTTCGATCCCCAGCTGCCAGGGAGTGGCCCACATGATACAGCAGACCTCTCCTGTCTCGTCTGCTGCTCCCCTCAGCAGTGTGTTTTGGTCAGTCTGCCTGTTCTGTTCCCTGCTCTGTCTCTGGTAAATCCTCTCACCCCCCGTATCTCTGGCCTGTACCCCAGCTCTTGTGTACATAAATAAATAAATCTTAAAAAAATAAAAAGACCATGGAGAGATTTAGCCTAGAGCTCATGTCCACTGATGAGATGATTGCAAGACCATTGAGAAGATGACAGTCATCATTATTTATTTTGGAATAAGAGACACAAATGCATTGTAGAATTTCCTTTCTTGGATTGTTTAGCACTCTGGACTATTTAGTTGCCATTTGAGAAGGAGAGGCACAATGTGAGCAGGAGGATGAAGCTTATTGAGACTCAGGGGCAAGGAGGGGTGGCAGGGATATTCCTGGCCCACCAAGGGAGGGCTGGGCCAGCAGGCTGAAGGTGGTGTGTGCTCATCACTCCCCACTGTCCTCTTCCCCATTCCTTTGCAGCTGGAAGGCCAGTGCACAGCCCTCCATAATGACAAGGATGAGACCAAGGCTGAGAACACCAAGCTGAAACTCACAAACCAGGAGCTGGCCCGGGAGCTGGAGAGGACCACCCAGGAGCTGCAGGCTGCCCAACAGCAGCTGGAAAACCTCCAACAAGAGGCCTGCAAACTTCACGAGGAGAAGGAGATGTGAGTGTGGCCTCTGTGCACCCCAGCCCTAGCAGCTGCTCTCCTGCCCCACCCCTGTGCGCCTGCAGCCTTCTCCTAGACCCTGGATTTGGGATCCTTGCTGCCTGTCACTTCCCATAGGGTTCTGAGCCTATTAAGCAGGCCAGTGCTGTGGCACATTCCCTAGGATGGACAAGAATATACAGGCCAGTTCTGGAAAATTGATTGTGTGATTAGGAAGACATGCTATTCAACCAACAAACCTTAGGCTGGTTTGTGAGAAAATGCTGAGTGAGCCGCAGACCATGCGTGCCCGGCATAGTTGAGAGACCAGGAGACCAAGGTGGCGGGAATCACGGCAGGGAAACAGGACTAGTGCGCTCCAAGCCTAGGAAGACAAATCTTACTTATTTGGGTGAGAAACTTGTCCATGTTTCCTTTACTTTTTCACTTGGCAAACCATTCTCGAAAATGACTCCATGGTCGGTGCCGTGTTAGGCATCGACATATCTCGCAGATGCCCATGCCTGGTGATCGCTCAGGGTGCCTTTGCAGCAGCTGACCTGCTAGCGCTATTCCTATCAGCTCCAGTGGTTCCGAGGTTTTAAGTAGCTGTCCCAAGATGCTAAGTGCTGGGCACACCTAGTGCTAGAAACCCTCCCCCGCTGCATAAATGAGCAACCGGGAAATATTAACGAGGGAGCAGGACTGGCCATCATGCATTCATTCATTCATGGACTCATTCATTCATGCATCTCCAAAATGTAATTGAGGGCCTGGTCCTGACCTAGGTAGTAGGAACACCTGATTTCAGAGTAAAGGGCAGGCCTACTTACCAATGCCTAATGCTTTACCTGTGATAGCTCCCCTGATTCAAAAATGGAAGCCCATTCTCTGTCTGCTGCCAAATTTAGGTCCTTCTCCCTCAAGCAAGTTGTTCTGCTGTCTGGCTCATTTGTAGTGCCTGTATTATTTAGGATTGATGGGCTGGAGTGAGGGGGAAGAGATGTGTTTGGATTTGGGGTTTTACCTTAGTAAGATATCTCCAGATATTCCCAAGTAGCTGATTTAAAACAATACGCCTCCATCCCAGACCTAGGATGGCCTGTGGAAGGACAGTGTATTTCATTGTAAATGAGCAAAATCAGTTCCTCCTCATTGCGAGCAGGTCAACAAGGCATAAGCGCTTAACTTTACAAACAGAATTAAGGATTCAAGCTCTTTAAATTAAGTCAAGTTCTAAAAGCAACAAACATCTGAAAGCACAAGCATTAGAACAGCAAATGGAAATAAGCAGCCAGGGCTGGAGCATCAGATCACAGCATGAGGATTCAAATCTTTCTGAAGTCTTATCTTAATTAACCAAGCCAGAGACATGGTCTCTGGAGGGTGGGAATTGAAAAAGAGAGAAGGTGAGATATGAATATAAACAATTAGTAAAATTAAAATGAAGAAGAAGGAAGAAAGAAAAAGAGGGAAGGAGGGAGGGGTAGGGGGAATAAAGAAATGATTCCAGAACCTTCTTGAGTTGTTTTCAAGAAGCTTGGAATGTCTTGTACATCTGGAAAGCATGCTGGAGCCCAAGTGAGCATGTCTTATCCAGGGAGGTCAGAGAGAAGGACTAGAGAGGCTTAGCTTGTTCTCTCTAGAATAGAATCCCAGAGGAGGGACTGATAGTACCTCAATGCTCTAATCCACCTCTTCCTTTTATAAATGTAGAAATGAGGTTCAGAGAGGTGCATTGACCAACCCAGAGTCACACAGCTAGTGAGCACCAGAAGACAGAAACAGAACCACCACCTCCTGAGGGCCTGCACCTCCTTCCCCTGCTGATGTGTGGCTGCCTGACACTGCACCGGTGCAGCCCAGAGGAGAGAGAACAGGGTTCAGAGACAAGCACACTCAGTTCTTTATCAGGTAGAATTTTAAATGGGTAAAGCATTCCTGTTCTCTGAAGTTGCTCAAGGAAGAACTAGATTTGGACAGAAGATAAAAGAACAATCAGGCTGGGGTAATGTAAAGATGAAGGGGAGCTGACCCTCGCACCTCTCTATTATGTTAATGAATTTTATCTGGTGTAGGTAGTTCATTCAAAAGATCATACCCTTCAAAAGAGGTTTTCCTCCCTGCCTTAGGTGGCTATGACCCAAGGGGGCCATCCATCATGGCTTCTTCTGGATTCTTCCAGATATTCTATGTGTGTATGCACACACACACACACACACACACATTTTTCCTTTATAAAATAGCAGCCCACCATTTTCTGCATTTGTCTGTACTTTTCACTGCAACAGGATATTTTGGAGAGAATGCCATAGCTCATCCCTCTCCTGGATACAAAGTGCAGGTTTTCTGATCCCATGCATAACCGGGTAAATCAGGAGTCAGAGTCCTCAGTAGTTTTTCCTTTTATTTGGGTTGCCTAGGCATAAACTTTTAGGGGTGCTGGCTGGGGGCTGGGAGGCTGGCAGGCCTCCCAGCCCCAGCAAGTCTTTACTCTATCTGGGCTCTCTGGCGTTCTCTGCTTCTGCTTCGGCTTCTCCTTCAGGTTCTGCTGCTGCTGGCTGGGGCTGCTAGCGTCCCCCCGTGACGCCGCCCTTAAAAGCACAGTCTTAGCTCAGCTGAATCCCATCTACCTATGCCCACACCCTATTCCAGGTGCCCGCCATCAGGCATGCATTCAGGACAAGGATCCATCATCTATCCTGATGGCGGAAGGGCAGAAAAGCCTGACATTTTCTTTACCCTACAGTCCACCCCCTCAGGGTTTTCTGACATATAGTCTATACATATATACACAATTTTCTAAGCAAACAAACAATGCAGCCATGGCCCACAAAAGCAAATACATCAAATAACAAAATACAACATAACAAAATACAACAGAACACAAATAAGTCCAGGCAGGGCACCCAACCAAGTGCAAAAGACAATTATTGGTACCAGCAGATGAGCCACCAAATCTGCTGCCGAAGGCACTGCTCATACGAGGGAGGGGAAATCACACACGGCATCTGCTATAACACACCAGGAGCCGTCAGGCTTCCTGGCCTTCTCTGGCTGTAGTCTCGGCTACAAGGCACACACAGCATCCACCCCCAGGATGCACTAGCTCTGGGATTGGCAATTTTATTCTGTTGGGGTAATCGCCAACCCTCAGGGTTTCTGTCTGCAGTCGCTCCAACACTCGGCCTTCATGGCCACCCATGCGACTCACAGACCCCTGCACTCAAGCCAACCCACTGCACAAGCACATGGGTCGGGGATCCAAACTCTGCATTCGGCTTGGGCTCCACCCAAGCCACATTCCCCACCCATCCCCCAAGGACAGGTTCCTCAGCTCCTCACCCTCGCTCAAGAATGAGCAGGGCATCACCCACAGGTGATTTTACGAGACTCACAGTTCTTCAGCATACCCAGGCTGCTTAACAGCCGCTCAGGGCTTCTCAACTTATCATCAGTACCAGCTTTGCTTTCTCAGTTGGCTTTTCTCCTCCACCTGGCCACTGGGCATACACAGGCTGCTTTTGGCCATCTAGGCCCACTGGCCACCCCCAGATTCTCAAAAAATAAACATAACCTGCTAAGGTCCTCCGCCTTCTGGCAGGATTGTCAGTCCAAAATCATCAGTTCATCAGTCTATCAGTCCATTGGCCTCTCCCTGCTTCAGCAATGGCCTGCTGCCTCAGGGGTCATTGGCTGGTCCTTTCCGGTGTCGTTGGCTGGTCCTATCCGGTGTCGTTGGCTGGTCCTTTCCGGTGTCGTTGGCTGGTCCCTTTCGGGCGTCTCCTTCACGCCAGGTCTCATCCTGTAGCTCGTGGACGTATCCATCTTTTATACCGCCATGGTGCCTCCAGCGTCGTCACAGGCAAAGTCTGTTCTCCTTAGTCCCTCCAGGTCTTCGGAGGGCTCCAATACCCTTCTGCATGGATCTTGCCGACTTACGCCAATTGTAAGGGCAGGAACGGGGCACAGAGCAGGTTTTCTGATCCCATGCAGACCGGGTAAAGGAGGAGTCAGAGTCCTCAGTAGTTTTGCAGGTTTTTATTTGGGGTTCACCAGGCATATGGCAGGCAGGGGTGCTGGCTGGGGGGCTGGGAGGCTGGCAGGCCTCCCAGCCCCCAGCAAGTCTTTACTCTATCTGGGCTCTCTGGCGTTCTCTGCTTCTGCTTCGGCTTCTCCTTCAGGTTCTGCTGCTGCTGGGCTGGGGCTGCTAGCGTCCCCCCGTGACGCCGCCCTTAAAAGCACAGTCTTAGCTCAGCTGAATCCCATCTACCTATGCCCACACCCTATTCCAGGTGCCCGCCATCAGGCATGCATTCAGGACAAGGATCCATCATCTATCCTGATGGCGGAAGGGCAGAAAAGCCTGACATTTTCTTTACCTACAGAGAGAATGCCATAGCTCATCCCTCTCCTGAAAACAAAGTCAACAGCCTTTCCCTAAAGGCAGCCATAACCCCCTCACCAATCAGCACTACAAAAAACAGCAAGTTCTTTCCTTTTCAGTGGACGCATTGCCTAGAGATAAACTTTTAGAATGTCTAGGTTAGAAGGACTTTAGTCAAATATTCAAATACCACTTTTTTCCAGAAGTGCCTTTCTTTTGTAATACACGAAAAATATAAATATGTATGTATATATCCAAATACATGCATGTTACTAGACAAATGGATATAAATTTGCAATATATAATAAATGTGTGGATGTTTACACGTGGGTATGTAACTCTCACATCAATGGGTGTGTGTAACTGGGGGACCTGAAATGCCTTGTTGGTTAGGAACTGGCACCTGGGCCACACAGTCTGAGGACCTGGACCTCAGCTCTCCAGTGAGTGACTGTCCTTAGCAGGAGAAGCCTCCTGCTGGCCCCTGTCCCTGCCTGTGCCAGCGAGGAGTGGGCCCCGGCCTGGCCAAGAGGCAGTCTTGGCTCCAGGCAGCTCCAGTGAGCTCTAGCCCACGTAGTGCCAATCAGCAGAATCCTAGACTGGGGTTTAGGGACCCGGTTTGGATAATGGGAAATACACTGTTTTCCCTCAAGTTGAAATTAAATATAATTGCTAATAAAATGTTAGGAATCCACAGCTCTGCAGGAGCCAGGGAAGTTTTGTTGCTTAATTAGGATTATCTGAGGTAAACTTCAAATTTGATTCAGTGTTACTATCGTAAATTGGCTTTATAATTACCCAAGAAAGCGGGGAGAAGCCACAGATACCTCTTAAGGAATTGGGTTATTGTGAGCTTGGCAAGGGAGCCCTGGACCAGCAGGCTGGTACCATTTCTGCCAGCTCCGTAATGACACAGATGGGCCGCAGATGGCTGCCCTCACCCTGCCCAGGCCGCCCATCCAGGTAGCCCGTGGCAACGGACCCTCTAGGAGGCTGTGTCTTATGGTTTGGAAAGGCAGCTCTTTGGATCCTTTGCAGTGAGCTTGGGAGGCGGTTTAAAATGTTCTAAGCCATGGTGCAGGGCAGAGAGGGAAGGCTGGAGGCAGAGCTGTGCAGCTAAGCGAGGGCTATTTGCCAGGTCACAGAATTCTGCCCTTTCTTCCTGAGTGTGCTGATGCCCTTCAGCTGACTTCCTCCCTCCCGCCTCCCTTCCTCTTTGCTGCCTTCTTCTCGCCCCCTTTTCTCACCCTCTCTCCTTTCCTCCTTCCTGCCAATGTTTGTTGACCCTCCTCCCTGTGGGGGTCAACAGATGCAGACAACCCACTGCCTGAGCAGCCCGCGGTCACCTCAGTCACCCTGCTCTCAGCTCCTCTCCCCTTCCTCAAGACTCCAGTATGACTGACGCCTCACGCTGTGAAACAGCTGATTAGAATTCATTAAATCTCTGCTTTATCATTCGAGATAAGAAATCTTAAGTCAAAGAAATGAATAACAAATGGCGGAAATTCCAGAGATCTGGGGACTACCGACGGGAGATCTTCAGGAGAAAGTGCAGAAGGAGAAATGATTCTTCAAGAGCTCCTGGAAACAAACTAAATGAGCATCTGGAGTCATCCACATAAAAGTTCTGTTCTCACCCTCTGAGGCTGAGCTAGAGAAGAATATAGACGCTAATTCCCTGAACGCTGGGCTGGAGGGGGTGGCATTTGCAGCTGTATTGCAGGGACATGTGCGGTGCCTCCTGACCCAGGCATCGATTGCGATTGCATGTGACCTGGGGAGAAGTCAAATTCCTTGATGGCCCATGGCTGTAAAATGGGGGTCATTTCCCCTTCCAGAGAGGGTGTCTGTGCTGCTGAATGTAGATCAGGCCTGCAAGTGCCTGCACACAGCAGACACTCTCTGTGGCATGTGAGCTCAGCCTGCTAGACTCCAGTGTGCGGCACCCACCCAGGTGGCTCTCTCCCACAACAGTCACTTACCACTGCTATTGCCTGCTCCGCAGGGAAGTGTACCGTGTGACGGAGAGTATGCAGCGGGAGAAGTTGGGGCTCCTGAAACAGCTGGACTTCCTCAGGTATGCGGGCTCTGGATGGGTTCTGAGGGCATGTCCCAGGCACCTCGGTTGGAAGGGCCAGTCTGTGAGTCCTCTGGCCTACGTGCAGAGGAAACATGGCTGTCAGGTTGAGCACCTTCATCCGCCTGGTCCCCAAAGTATTGTTTGGACAGAGCCAAGTACCATCTGGACTCTCCAGTGTATAGCTCTGTTTCATGCTGCTTGGTCTCTACCTGGTGCTTTGTAAAGTACTTGCTTACAGGAGAACTGAATTTATTGAGCATCTACTCAATGCCAGATATTGGATCTCTTTCCTCTTCCACAAGACTTAGGAATGTAGGACATTACTAATGCAGAGTTGATGGATGAGGAAGCTGATATTAGAGAAATGAAGGAACTTAGCAAAAGTGATATAGCTTCTCATTGGTGGAGCCAGAATGGAGACCCATCTCTGGCTGATTTTTGTCCTTCCGCCAATATTCTGCTAATGTTTGTTGAGTGAGTAAAGGAGTCATAAATTAGGAACCAAAAATGGAGCCAAGGAGTTTCCTCAACCTGCTGAAACTCAGTGATAAATTCAAAGCTTGGTCCAGAATGTGCTAAAAACAAGAAACAAACCTGTGGGGAAAGATGGAATTTTCAGTTGTGTCTGTGGAGTGGCTCAGGCCCTGCCACCTGCCTGCCACACACCTCCTGGGTAATGGTGGTAACACAGAAGAACTTGGGGATCTGATTTTTTAAGCACAAGTGGTTTTGAATCAGCTCCATTATGAAAGTTTTTTTTTTTCCTTTTCTAATTTGAAGTTTTGAAAGCCAGGGGAAGTCACTGCATCTGGTCCCTGTGACACTACCCAATTGAAAAGTGCTTTCTTTAAACTGAACGCCCTTCAGGTTGACTTCCTTCAATACATGGTTCCACAGGGTCTCTAGAACCGGGGAGACAGAGGAGGTTCTTTGGGGACCAAGTTCTAATCCATTGACAGAAGAGTGAGATTCTCATGAAGGTTTTGGTGGAAAGATGAGAACAAGATGTATAAGGACAAATTTGGGTTGGTTTGCTTGTGTCTCCTTTTTTTCTTTTGTCCTTAGAAAACATGCAAGGGCAGATTCAGTGAGAATGAGCAGGGGAGAATGACAGAATGATGGGCAGCACTTGACACACGCCTGCGGGTCTTTAATGGAGACTAGCATCAGCGCAGAATCACCCACCTGGAGCCCTTCTGGGCTGTCAAGTGGCTCCTGGACGGAACTCTGCCGGTGGGGAAGGCTGGAGGGGAAGGCGCCACAGCAGACTCTCCTCCACGGTGAAACCACCAGGTGGCAGGAACCGTGGGCAAACAAGAATTAAGGACAGAAGCAGAGGGAGGGGTGTGGTGTGGTGTGGTGGGGTGAGGTGAGGTGTGGTGTGATGGGGTGGTGTGAGGTGGGGTGGGGTGTGGTGGGATGGGGTGTGGTGTGGTGGGGTGTGGTGGGTGGGCAGTGGGAAGGTGGAGGTGGAGGGAACACAGGTGGTAGACTCAGGACAGGGTGATGACTTCACCCTAAGGCAAATGTGGGCAAATGGAAGCAATTGCAGGGCCATGGCGGTGGGGAAGCGGAAGGAGGAAGGCTGGTAACATCTACTTTGGAGCTGGATCTGGCTTCAGGCCTAGCACTGCCAGTCATGACCTTGCGTGACCTTGGGCAACTGATTTCAGGAACTGGAGTCTTAATTTTTTCACACCCACCTCACAGGCTTCTTTTGAGAATTAGGTGATACGAGTGAGTGCCAATCACCAGGCAGCGATGGGGAGGTTCTGCTGCCACCACCTTGGAAGCATTTCCTTAAACACTAAGCATCTCCGGCAAGGAGGTGGAGATAGAAGGCAGGGAACAGTGCAGGTTGCTCCCTGATCAAAATGTGTCTTCCCAGGGCCCCCCAAAGTCCTCACCCAGCTACAAGGGTTGCTAACATTTCCGTCCCCACAGTGGGTCCTTCTGCCATGAGAACCCTACTTTGCTGTTTTCGGTGTTTATAAAATACACTTCTTGTGCCCCTGAACTTGCTCTGAAGTCCTGCTGTGAGCCCACCTGCCACCAGATGTGTGTAGCTGGGATATCATAGCCTGCACTCCTCCTGTTTCCTGCAATGCCTGGCAGGCCCGGGGTGGGGGGTGGGGGGCAGAGGTGCACAGGTGTAGCTGGAGCTCTTGGTGACCCTCTGGGAAGGCGCCCTCTAGCTGTAGGCTGGACCAGTGTTTGATACTGCTGGGCACCACAAAGCCTTGTGTATCCCCCACCCCTGAGCAGATTAACATGCCAACTACCTTACACCACCATCCCTGAGGAGAGAGATTCAGACATTCTAGGTCTTCCTCACCAAGCCGCCCTGGGCACTCATCTGACCTGCAAGCTGATTTCAAGATCTGCTACTGAATAGATTTCCCTTTTCTGTCTACAGGGAAAGGAACAAGCACCTTCGAGATGAACGAGACATGTGCTTCCAGGTAACTGACCAGTGCAGTCTTCTCCTGAGGGAAGACCAGGGCTGTGTCAAGTGGCAGCCGGATCCTATGGGGTGGGCCCAAGAATGTCCCAAGTCTTGGGATCTGCTTTATCCTTTCCATGAGGCCAGGATGGTGGCAGATTATTTGAAAATGATAAAAATGCAGGGTGGCCTGCTGGGTAACAGTGCATTAATTTTCCACAGAGTAGCACGCTTTCCTCTTGGCATGAAGAGACTCAAATATTTGAGAGAGTCACACATGTCCTGGGTGCAGAAAGGACAGTTCTGTCCATGAGACAGTACAGTTGAAGTGCCATGCTCACTTTTAAATCAAAATGCTCAGTTTTTCCTTCATTAAAATGCTTCTCTCTTGATGAAAAATTTGCATTTATAGACCATTCTAGAGCAAATTAAAATGTATATTTCACAATCTACATAGTTGATTTTATGAACATTTTTTACTCTCTGGAGATCCCTACTCCCCGATATCTGAGCACCAGACTTACATAGTTTCCCAAATAACACGGCATCCTATATTTATTTAAAACTAGTCACTGGGTCACGTGAAAGAAAATCTAGGCTTCCACAGGCCTTTACCATCTTCTCCTTCAGACAATCGTCGATGGATGCTCTGAAGGGAAGAAAAACTGGGGCAGGATGGATTGATGTGATTTTTCTAAATTATCAAGATTACATGCCATGAATTTCATGCATGTCCTTGGGCAAATTATTTGCCTCTTAGCTCAGGATCCCAGCTATCACCTGAGGCAACGAATCCCTATCTCCCTTCCCATGTTGTAGGGGTTTTTGAGAAAAACTCCTCGAAAGAGGAGGGTGATATGCGCTGGGCCCTTACCTAGAGAATGGTGGGCCTCCCCAGTGGCGCAAGGGGTTAAGCACAGCACTGTAAAGCTATCTGCAGCCTCTGCAGCATGAGTTTGATCCCCAGCTGGCCAGGGAGCAACGCACATGACACAGCAGACCTCTCCTGGCTCACCCGCTGCTCCCCTCAGCAGTGTAATTCAGTAGATCTGCCTGTTCTGCTCCCCACTCTGTCTCTGGTGAATCCTCTCACCCCTCACACCTCTGGCCTGCACCCCAGCTCTTGTATGCATTAATAAATAAATCTTAAAAAAAGAAAAAAGAATGGCTTGGATACGGTTGGCCTAAGGCAGTTGCATTAGGGCCACCTAGGCAGTCTCCAGGGCCCTCCTCCACACGGCCATTTCTGTCTCATATCTGAGTGGCAGCAAACATCACTGCCATCCACCTACAGGCACTTTTGGAGTAAGGCTGCAGCCTAGACTTGTTTTGATGATGATAGTGATTATAATTGTTTTAGAAGTAACAGTGAATTTATTTTAAAACTTCCAACTAAATGTCAGCCTAATCTCTTGGCCTCACTTCCCTTTACCTGCCAAACTCACTTTGCTTTGAAAACAGAACAGAATTAAGAAGCCTAATGGAGAATAGAAGGAGGGAAACTATTGTGTTCAAGCAGAATAATAATTAAAGATTAATTTGGCAACATTCTAGCTACACCTTTGGGGCCCTGGGAGCAGGGCTGGCCCACCTTCTCTCATTAGGGCTGCAGGGGAATAGTGGGGTGGCTGATTAATGAGCAGTTCTTCCTGTGATCTCACGCCCCTCTGCTCCCAGAAGACATCTGTCAGGGAGTCTTGGCAAAGGGGGCTGTGAGCCTCCTCTTCACCCAGGTTCTCCATCACAGATCTGTGAGCAATTTGTCTCCGCTCAGCCCACTCTCACGAAGCTCTGAAATACGGAATCGTGTGTAGCAGCTGTAGACAGGGGATGCTTCATTGACCCTGGCCTGGCTCCCTTTCTCATAGGTGGGTCTTTGGAAACAAATAGGCCTTACAGCCACACAAGAGCCTGATGTAAAACTGTCACCCTAATCGCTGACCTCACATTCCTTGCCTGATTGTAAATACTTTACCTATGCATTCCACATGATCTCTTGCAAGTATCAGTATTTCCATGAAAGATAATGTGGTGGACCTCAGATTCTAAACTGTGTGGGGGTGCGTTTGCTTAGATTATCAGATTGATGGAATTATGGTGAGAGGTGAGGGCCAAGGCAAAGAGTAGGCGAATGTTCCCAGGAGGCCAGATCATCACATGTGTGCTTCAGAGTTTGGTTTACAGCCTGACCTAGCAGTGGGAAAGTTGAGCCCTTTTCAGCTCAAACAGTGGAACAAGTCAGCTGCTTGCATCTGAGGGTATTTTGTGTTTCTGCAGAAAGATAAGGCAGCCAAGGCAAACATAGCTGCTTTCAAGTCAAGCTGGAAACAGAGATCCGGCTCCGTGATTGGCAAGTACATGGACAGCAGGGGGATTCTTAGAAGGTAAGTCATCGTCCATCTGCTCACTCTTTCTGTCTGTCTCTCTGGGAGCAGTTTCTGAGCCCATGCGGAGTGTAGACTGACCCTTGAGGTGTGGCTTTGGTGGAGAAGCCTGGGATCACTCCCCTTGAATCTTGAGAACATGTTCCGTAGCCTGTTCAGACACCCAAGTGGCATGTGCAGAGCAAACCCCTAGGGCAAGTCATTGCCTTTTGGGCCAGTCCCACCCTGGTGTGAGCCTGCAGGGGGACTGAAGAGTGCTGTCAAACAGCAGAGGAGAGAGAGGATGAGAGGATGGGGCCTGGAGATGGGGGAGTAGCTGGATGATACTCTGCTGTCTGTTGAGCTGGATGGAGGCACTTGGCTTCTCAGATGACTGTGAAGGGCTCTGATGTGTAATTAAAATGTCATACGGAATCACCAATAGTTGCACTCCTGTTGCAGATGAGAAGGGGGCCCATGCAGGGTAGACTGCTCTCAATGATCCCTGTTTAATTAACTCAAAAATAATATTTTGTTGCTGTTGGGCATCACATGATGAAGTTGGGTCCCAAAAGGAGTGGCTCATTGCTCATCCAAAGAGACCAGTTAGCTCCCTGCCCTCTCTTCTGGCACATACACCCCCACACGGAGGCTGCAGAGAGGCAGAGGCAGCCAGACCTCCAAGTAGCAGACCAGAGAGACAGTGTGTGAACTGGCTTATCTTAAAGACTCTGAGGACTGCAAGCCTCAGAGACACAGACATCGAAGGGGAGGTGATTCCAGGAGGGGATCACGGATGTCAGCGAGCTGAGCAGGCAGGTCTTTGGACCCAATCAATGATCATGAATTCCTTTTCTAAGTAGCTGAACTTGGAGGCACAGTTGGGAGCCAGACTTCTTCAATACAAGTTGTCCTGTTGGTCCATGGATGGAATGCTTTCATCACTCATTCATCCAGCAGGCATTTGCTGAGTACCACTCTGTACTGTGGGCTTGCTAGGCTCAAAGGGATGCTTAAGCCGCCATTCTGGCTATGCAGCTTTGACCTTTTCAGTACCATGTCCATCTGGCCCAGTCAATCAATTACCTAAACTAAAAGAATGCAAACTGTGGACCCTGTAAAGTTTCCTCACAAGTTAAACAAGAACAGGATGCTTAATTCCCTGGGACAATGAGTATACATCACGAGGCATGACCAGGAAAATCTGGGGAGCCTTTGACTGATATGTGACTTTGCGTCTCAGAGACTGATCAGCGGAATGCCTTGTTAATAAGATGGGGACCAGGAGTGGGGGTTGGAGGCTTGATTTCAATCTTCAAACATGGGCCATAAAACTGCTCCATAAAACTAATCTGGATCCACAGAATAATCTCCCCAAAGGCCTAGATCACCTAAGCATCCATTTGCTTCCTTCTAACTTTTTTTCTCCTGGTCCTACTGCCCTGAGACCTGAGTCTGTAAAATCACTCACTCAATAAAAAGGCCAGGTTCTGCCTTCTCAGCAGCATCCTGCTGTAGCAGTTTGCTCCACGACTCCAGATTCTTTGGCAGTGTGGTGTTGCCTGATGCAACACTATACCAGCTATTCTTTTGAGCTTTGTGAAGATTCCAAAGAGAAATTAGACATGCATCCTGCCATTAATATTCATTATTGCATGCCTACTAAGTGTGAGGTTCTGTGCTTGGTGCAGGGTATGCAGTGGCAGGCAAAATAGACCTGATCTCTGTTCTCAGGAACTTGTGCTTGAGTAGAGGAAACTGACAGTAAACAAGGAAGCAACAAATTGGGAGCCCTGATTCCAGATGTTGACAGAGGTGACGCTCTCCATGCTGACACATAGCATTTGGTGACAAAACCAAAAATGAAGTTAGTCATGCTAACTTGAAGGTATTACAGGAATGTCATCGTGCTTGAGAATTTCCCAAATAAAAAGCATATTCAAGAAATGCTTCACTTAGGGTCATTTCAGTCACTCTCTCTTTTATGGTGGCTACTCACGTGTGTGCACTTAGATGCACTCTTGGTTGGCTATGTAAAGAGAGTGAAAGCAGATGGGAATGCTAATTGTATTCTGAAGCGGATAAGCAGTTAATAAGCTTGTTAGATATGGAGAGCTTTTTTTTTTTTTTAAAGATGTCAGCTTCTATTAAAGACAGTGAATTTATAAATGAGTGCAAGGGTCCTTGTATCGCTACAAAATATTTTATTTCAAGGAACCCAAACAAAGTCACCATTTTTGTGAGCAAGCACTGCATCTGAATTTATCTTTCAGAATTGCTCTTAACCCCAGAAGGCAATATATGTGCATTTTTTTTCCTTTCCCATCCTATTGTCGGTCCCTCAGAAATAATACTGTAAGAGAATTATTATAAGAGTTTGCATGGCCTGTGCCCTCTATCTGCTGTTTCTCCTTTTCCCTTTGTTGCCTCGGCCCTCATCCTCTTCCTCTCTCTTTCCCTGTCCTTGTGTGTATTTGTGCATGTGTGTACGTGTTTGTGAGTGTGCATGCACATGCATGCAGGCTGTGTACTTTTCAATTTCCTACATAAGACCCTCCCTGTCAAACTTCTGTTCCCTCTAAAACCTTCTCAGCTCTAGAAGGTTTTTTCTAGATGGTCGCCACGGCTGAGAGGAACTCCTGTGCCAGGGGCTGAGGGCTCTGCCTGCAAACCTAAAAAGACAGCCTGATTTCAGGCCTGTTTGCTCATCATGAAATGTGGTCCCTGGGGGTTTGTAGACAGCACGCTCTGCCTATCTCTTGCATTTGATGCCCATGATGAGTCACATTTCTTTAAAAAGATTTATTTAATTTATTTATGCACATACAGGAACTGGGGTGTAGGCCAGAGGTGTGGGGGTGAGAGGATTCACCAGAGACAGAGCGGGGAATAGAAAAGGCAAATCTAGTGAAATACACTGCTGAGAGGATCAGTGGGTGAGTTAGGGGAGGTCTGCTGTGCCATGTGGGTAGCTCCCTGAGCGGGGATCAAACTGGTGCTGCAGTGGCTGTGGATAGCTTCATAGGTTGCATCTTAACCCCTTGTGCCACCAGGTAGGCCCCAATGGGTCACATTTATGAAGAAACTGAGGCCTGAAGTGCCTCAGCTAGGGAAACACAGTAAGTAAGGACTGGCCTTGGGCCCAGAGCTATCCACAGCCACTGCAGCACCAGTTTGATCCCCGCTTAGGGAGCTACCCACATGGCACAGCAGACCTCTTCTGACTTGCCCACTGATCCCCTCAGCAGTGTATTTCGTCAGTCTGCCTTTTCTGTTCCCCACTCTGTCTCTGATGAATCCTCTCATCCCCCACACAGCTGCCTGATTGTTAGCCAGCATCTTTCTTCATGGATCTGTTATGCTCCGTTCATCACAGCCTTTACTTCTCCTTCATAGCACTTCTCACAACTTGTAAAAGTGTATTTATTTGTGTGGTTATGACTCTAACCTCCCAATGAACCAAACATTCCTGGAGGACAGGGATTATCTGTCTATTCTCGAATGTATTTTTAACTTAATATCCAATAGTAATCATCATTCTCATCACCGTCATCACTTTCATCATTACTTTCATCACCTTCACCTCATTTTTATTATCATTATCACCTTCATCTTCACCATCCCCTTCATCACCTTTACGTTCACCTTCCCCAGGATACACTTAGTACAGGTGTCTCCAACTAAAGAATGCAGGGTCTGGGCCTCCCCTGTGGCGCAGCGGTTGAGCGCTGGGTTGTGAAGCTGCCCGCAGCCTCTGCAGCGCCGGTTCAATCCCCGGCTGCTCGCCAGCCACCAGAGGAGGGTCCCACATGGCGCGCAGACCTCTCCTGCCGCCCGCTGCTCCCCTCAGCAGTGTATTTCGGTCTTTCTGCCTGTTCTGTTCCCAGCTCTGGCTCTGGTGAATTCTGTCACCCTCCCGTGCTTCTGACTGTACCCAGTGCTTGTATAAATAAATAAATAAATAGATAGATAAATAGATAGATAAATAAATAAATAAATCTAAATCTAAAAAAAAAAAAAGAATGCAGGGTCTGGCTTGCCCCCACTTTTGGAGCTCTCTGCCCCCAGGCATGGTGATTTGCCACAAAGGCGCGGACAGCACTCCAACTTCCAAATTGATATATTTTATGACATTCTCTGCTCTTTTCTTTCTTCCCCTCCCCAAAATAGCCAGTCAGAAGAGGAAGAAGATGTGTTTGGCATCCCAAGGAGGAAAAGTTCTCTGGGCCTGAGTGGGTATCCGGTTACAGAAGAGGAGCCAGGAGCCAAGGAGTCAGGAACTGGGGGTTCCCTCACCCCGACACTGCGCAGAATCATTTCCATTGAGGAAGACCCTCTGCCCCAGCTCCTGGAGGGCAAGCCACTGAGCAAATGTACAGAAGAGGAGGAGGTGTCTCCCCAGGCTGTGGAAGGACGAACCCAGCAGGCCCCAGCCTTCGAGCTCCTGCCCACCTCCCCTCGGGAGCAGCCTGTTGGAAAAGAGGCCTGGTCTAAGGTGAGGGCACCTCCCACCCTAGGTTGTTTGTCAGTCCTGAGCCTTGTCCCTTGCTGTTGAGCTCTGGTGTCCTGAAGGCAGCTCAGGAGGTCAGAGGCAGTTTGCCTGTGATTCACAGGATGGATGCCTTCAAACACCATCTTCCTTTCTCTAACTGAATGTCACTAGGCCAAAAGGCTATGAATGGCTTTTCTCTGAAACTCAAGCACTGCTACTATCCACTGCCACACCTTTATAGTATTTGTTCTATGAGATGAGCTAATTCCCCCAAATCCACTTTTAAATAGCTTCTAAAGAGCCTCCTCATTTGCCCAGGCAGTGCTGGGCGGGTCTGAGGGCAGGATCTGGGTGAACAAGCAGCTCTCTAGAAAGGGGACTGCGCAGTGGAAAGGCCCCTGTCTCTCACTGGCTCCAGATCCCGGGGTGAGGGCTTTGCCTCTGGGCTTGAACCTCCCTTCCCTCTGCTGCTGGGTGGAAGAGAAGAAGCAGCAGTGTCTGGTTGACTGAAAAACTCTGCCCAAGACCCGTCATGACAGGACTTCCCAACCCACTGATGACATAGTTCCAGCACCCCTGGGATCCTGGGCCGAAGCTGACAAGATAGAACAGACAGCCAAGTGCAAGGAGGCCAGGGTGCCCTTCATTCAGTCCAGGCTTTCAGGCCAGGGCATAAGAGGCCCCTCCCCTGACCTCAGATGTCCCTGAGCACTGGGATAAGTAGAGCCCCCTTCCCTGCACACACCCTCCCTGCCCCATAGGGACCCCCTCCTTTGGGGACCGTGACACCTGCCCATGCTCCCAGAGCACCTACACATCGTGCTGTGATTACTTCCCAGTCTCCTTCACCCTAAGCCAGGCCTACCTCCCAGGCCTGCTCCTCGGGTCCTGCACGCATGTTGATTGAATGAATGTTTCTTCCCCCTATGGAGGCTGGAGGAGCATCCATTCCCTGCTCCCATCTCCCTGCATTCTGAGGCTGGAGCAGCCTCCTGGTGCTACTTGGGGGCCAGGTCCCAACCCTCCCCTGACACCGCGAGGACCAGAAAGGGCAGGTGGTGGCACAGGCCTCCTGGGCTTGGCTGGACTCTCTGCCGTCCACAGGAGGAAAGGTCTCCACCCACCCCTGACCGGCTCTTCAAGATCGTGTTTGTGGGCAACTCGTCTGTGGGGAAGACGTGCTTCCTGAGGAGGTTCTGTGAGGACCGGTTCTCCCCGGGCACAGCAGCCACTGTGGGTGAGTCTCCTTTTTTTTTTTTTTAAAGGTTTATTTATTCATGCATACAAGAAGTGGGGCAGAGGCCAGAGACGTGAAGGGTGAGAGGACCCACCAGAGACAGAGTGGGGAACAGAACAGGAAGACTGACTGAAACACAGTGCTGAGGAGAGCAGAGGGAAAGACAGGAGAGGTCTGCTGCACCATGTTGTCAGCTCCCTGGCCAGGGATCGAACTCCTGCTGCAGTGGCTGCGAACAGCCCCAAAGATTATGTACCAACCCCTTGCGCCACCAGGGAGGCCCGAGTCTCCTTCTTAAGGCAGGGCCTGGCCCACCTTCGTAGGGGGAAGATGTGAAAAGGGGGCTGAGGAGGGATTTGGTGCCTAGAGGGCTGGCCCACAGGGAAGTGGCGAGAGGAAGTTCACCCACACACGTGGCATGGGCACTCCGGAAGTCCAGCTCTGGCTGATACTGAAATGGCAAAGAAGGAGTCCGGTCCTGTATCGCTTTGTCAAGCCCATCTCTCTTGTTATCATTCCTTCCTCCCTTTCCAGTAGGGCCCTGAATCTTCATGCTTCTTCAGGGTCAGGCAGGACAACGTGAGGCCTACACACCCCTGCTCCCTTCAAAAGTGGGCTGCAACCCCCTTGCCAACCCCTCCCTGTGTGGGTGCAGGCGCAGGTGGAATGGAGGACAGACCTCTCCTGCCGCCCGCTGCTCCCCTCAGCAGTGTACTTCGGTCCTTCTGCCTGCTCTGCTCCCCGCTCTGGCTCTGGTGAATTCTCTCACCCTCCCGTGCTTCTGACTGTGCCCAGTGCTTGTATAAATAAATCTTTAAAAAAATACAAATAAAAATAAAAATGAAGGGATTTGAGACCTACTATGCTCTGGGTGATTTCTTTCACCTGTCAAATTTCACCCATCCTTCTTTCCAGGCCTGGTGGGGTGCTGTTGGGAGGCATGGGGGCAGCATTTCAAGCTCAGCTACTAATGGATAAGCCTGGCTGAATATTCCCTCTCTTGGGTAATGTTTTATTCACACAGAGGCTTTTACTCCTCTCACCCAGAGTGGCTCATTGCATTGGAAAGTATGGCAAGACCCAAAGCCTATTGACCTTTTAGCTTCAACCAAGTTGAGTAGCTCAAGCAAAAAATTAATCCTTTGCGTGCCTACTATGTACTATTTAACCAGGCTCATACATTAACTATGCTTGAAAATATATTGACATGACTTTTGTATCTCTCTTCACAACAACCCTGGGGGTAAGTGTTATCACCCAATAGATAGATCAGGTCACTGAGGCCTAGAGAGATTAACAGGTGTGTCCATATGCCTATCAGCTGTTTGGTGGGTGCTGATGCCTCCATCCTGCCACCCACACCCCTTCTATTCCACTTCACGGTCTCCCTAACAACAATGAACTGTGTGTGCTCAGCTCCTGGTGAGTAACAAGGACACTTTCCTGCCAGGGAGAAGGGCAGAGGGTGGTGCAGGCAGGCTGAGGGTTGCAGGCATCAGAAGTCCCGGATCTTCATCTCAGCTCTGCAGTCATCAGAGTGTGTGGCCCCAGGAAGACCTGTTCCCAATTTGGGGCTTTAGTTTTTCTTTGAGTAGTTACTCAAGAATACCTTCAAGCCCAAGTTTCTGTCCTGACTATCTTTGATCCTTGGCCACCTGATGTTTGACTCTCCCTGCCCTGGCCAGAGCCTGTCCAGGGAGACTCCATTTTCTTCCCTTTTTTTTTTTTTTTTTAAAGGATTTTATTCATTCTTTTATACAAGAACCAGGGTACAGGCCAGATTCACGGGACGGTGAGAGGATTTACCAGAGACAGAGCAGAGAGCAAAACAGGCAGACTGACGAAATACACTGCTGAGGGGAGCAGCAGGGAAGGCAGGAGAGGTCTGCTTCGCCATGTGGGACCCTCGCTGGCTGGCGGGGATCGAACCAGCGCTGCAGAGGCTGCGGACAGCTTCACAGCGCTGCGCTCAACCACTTGCGCCTCCAGGGGAGGCCACATTTTCTTCTTTTTTATCCAGAATGGGCCCTTCCAAGTTTCTGCCTACAGAAATAGGTTTCCTCCACAGATTTCAGGTGTCCCAATCTTACGACTGAGCCTTGCCCCATGCCATGGTCACATCTAGATCCTCTCCCATTCCCTCCCTCCTGCCCCTTCCATCCAATGCCTGGGAACATCCCAAGGTGAAGAATGAGGCCCCAGAGGGAAGAAGGGCCAAGCCTGGGAGCCAATCCAGAGCAGTCTGGCCTTGTCTGCCCTGAGGGGAATGCCTGGGTGAGCCTGTGCCTCTGAACCTTCTCTGTGAAGCAAGTGACTCTGGCGTCCCTGCTGGTCCCAACATTCTGGGGGGTCATGACCTCCCCCTTTGCTCTAATCCTGGGCCCTCATTCACTGGCCTTTGCCTGGAGGTATTGCTAGGATGGCCTCTTCCATTACTGCCTCTTTGTTGTCTGTTTTGTCTCTTCTGTTTCTATCTGTCCCTGCTGCTGTTGCTACCCCTCCCTGGACCCTCCAGATCAAGGACCTCAGCGGCCTCTTTGAAAGAGGTAGGGGATCCTCAATTAAAAATAAATAAAAGACAAAAAAAAAATCAATGAAAAAAAGTGGGAGGGGATTTCTTCTGGTTCCAAGATCTGCTATCTTAAGGGGAAAAGGCCTTTTGTATCTCGCTCAGCACTGGGGAACAGTCAGATAGGATGTAGGAGGGAAGAGCGTCTGTTATCAAAGGATCTGCATTAAGGTCCTGGTTGCTGCCATGAGGGACAGAACGCTGGCCCTGACCTCGCGTCCCCTCTTGGCGGCTGGTGACTGCAGCGAGTGTTGCAGCTCAGAGAGATGCTGGTGGAAGGCCCGGTGGCTGGGACCAGGAGTGCTAGGCCCATCTCCAGGGTGAGCCTTGTCTTTGATTTCTTCTCCCACCCATTCACTCCTCTCTTGTCCCTCCCTCCGCTGCCAGACCCTCCCCGGCTCCTCCTGTGCTCCTCTTCCTCTTGACTCCTCCTCCTGCCCTTCCACAAGCCTTTGTACTGGCTGATGGAAGTCTTAAAGTATGGTCCACACACACCCCCATCCACAGCACCCCCGCCCCGGGATATTTGATTTTTCTTGAAGGAACTTGGGAAAGGATTTTAGGGAGAAAGAAAAGAGAGAGAGAGAGACTAGAGGACAGTCTTTCCTCCTGATATTCACAATGAGAGAGTAAATCCATGAATAAGAGCAGTTGGCTTTGCACTGGTAAATCGCTTTTGTACAGGTGACCTCTTTTGACCCCTGAAGAGGGTGTGCTGACAACTGTGGGGAGGGGCCTTTCAGAGACATTAAGTGATACATCAGGTCCCACAGTTAATAAATGGCAGAGACAGGACCAGAGCTCAGGGCTTCTGCCTCACCGTTTTCTGGTGCTCTGACCACTTCCTCTCATGGCTGCCCAGAAACTGCACGGGGAGAGCTGTCACCTTGGAAGTGACAGGCCTGTTCCATCTTGCAGGCATCGATTACCAAGTCAAGACAGTGTGTGTGGACAACTCCCAGGTGGCTCTGCAGCTGTGGGACACGGCTGGGCAGGAGAGGTGAGGAGCTGGTCCCCACGCCCCTGCTCCCCTATTGCAGCCACGGGACTGGGCTGGGAGGGGAGGGGGCACCGCTGACCAGCTGCCTGTGGGCGCAGGTACCGCTGCATCACCCAGCAGTTCTTCAGGAAGGCCGACGGCGTCATCGTCATGTACGACCTCACGGCCAAGCAGTCCTTCCTGTCGGTGCGGCAGTGGCTGAGCAGCGTGGAGGTGAGCTGGTACCTTCCAGGATGCTTATGCTGGACCCTGGCCTCCACTTTCTCTGCCTGTCTCCCACCTGGCCCTCTGTGCTTTCAAAATCTTGCTCCGAAGCCACCTTCTCCAGAACACCTGATTCAGGCATCTGGAGAGCGTCCCTCCCACTGCCCACTACCAGGCTTGTTATTGGGGACCCAAGAGTGAACAAGACAGGCCCAGTCCTGCCTCAGATGAATGCAGATTGTGTCAATTATCACCCTGTTCCATTGGGTTTAGTTCCACGAATGAATGGGATAGGATTGGTGAAGGGCGTGCAGAGAGGAGTGTTAAGGAAGATTTCCCCAGAAAATCTGTATTTCAGTGGAGTCGCAAATGCCTTCTTCCAGAACTGTTCCCACTCCGCCTCTCCCTGCCCATGTCGCTCAGTCATGCCTGGCCTCTGAGCCCCACTACATGGCTTCTCGGGGCCTCTGCCACAACCCTCACATGAGGGAAGGTTGATCTGATCTACAATGTGGGGGCCCAGGCTCACCCAGGCAGGACCACAGAACAGCCTTGCCCTGGAATTCTGGGTTGTCTGTAAAACTTGACTCTCTTGAACCACATTTGTAATCAGTTGCTTTGTCAGAGCTTTGCACTTCCTGCCGGTCTGCGTGTTCTTCTTCTACCACTTGAACCAAGATTTCCAAGGCCAAGAGCAGTGTGGACAAGCCAGTCTTTTCTTTTTACGGGGCCTCAGCTTGTTCTCTAACGAGCAGTCAAGTAGGTTGTCCCAACCCCTTCCACTGGGAGGATCAATTTGTTCACTTCATTGTTCAAAATCCTGCTAGGCGCTGTTTTGAGTCTGGGAATTGCAGCCACAGATAAAAGACAACGTAGCCGTGCTCGCGGAGTTTCTGTGCAACCCTCATGAGACCCCGCGCAGGCTCTTCCCCTCTTACCCCACCACCTTGTGGCTTTGTGAAGGACACATTCGCCACCCGGCAGCTGCCCGTACTCTGTGCACCCCCAATACACCCCCCCCAAGAAGTGAAAGGGCATTCTGGCCTGGGCCCCACAGCTATGCACCTCATGGGCCGGATGCATGCGTGGTCACTGTGTGGTGGTACCAGGGGCACACCACGGGTGGGGACTTCCTTCCTCCATCCCTCTGCTCAGCTCTGATTCCTGCTTCCCAGTCTGCTGTTCTTGCAGTCCGGACTGGCTGGGCCCTCCTCCTCCATCATCCATCCACATCTCTCTCTCACCAAGAAAAACAGGAATGGGAATGGAAGCCAGATTCCAGGGTTTCCCAGAACTTTGCTTAATACAAATTACTTCTCCAAAGTATCATGCCTAAAACATTTATAGTTGAGAAAATGTATGTTTTGAAATGTAGTAAATGGCTTTCCCCTGAGCTAAGCAAACAGTGTGGGAAATCTGGAAGGGATTCCTCAGTAACTTTGGAATTTATGACATGATTTTTTTGACAGCTCCAGCAGATCTCTCTTCCTCACATAAGTTAGGCACTAGGAGAGATTTTAGAGAGAACCTGACCCAGCGGGTCTCAAACTTTCTTCCCTGGATCCCTGGATTCAGACTGCTGGGGATCCGTCAGGGCCAGGCAAGGTCTAGCAGTCACAGTTGGGGGACCCTCTTCCCCGATCTCTGTCAGGGATACTTCTTTCAGCTGTGTATATTGGAGACTCAGGTCCAATTCCATGAAACAAGAGGGTTTCCCTTTAATAGTCACTGATCTAATGCAGTGACTATTAAATCATTCTCATTCTCAAAGAATAAATGACTTCTTCAAGGTCATGCATTTTTCCCCCAGCTGTAGATATTTAACTGTCCCCCAATATCTGAATTTTGATCTACTCTAAAGCCAGGCAGTGGCAGATCAAATAGTGTGAGATTCATGGGGACGGATGGGGACAAGTCGGTGGGGCTGTGCTCTCTGCCATCCTTAGGGCTGCGGTTTCTCAGGCTCCTGTTCTGTACAGAGCCTGCCATTGAGCCGGAGAGGCGGGGCATCAGGCTGAACCTGGTGTTCCAAGGCTGGAGGAAAAGAAATGTCAGAGAGGGGTCATTGCAGTTCAAGGCATGACGTCAGTTCTTTTCCGGGAACTTTCTGTGAATTCCCAGGTGCCCAGCCCTGGCTGAGGGGCAGGGTCCTGCATGGGGGGTGGGTGTGAAAAATCATGGTCAGCACGAGTCCAGCAAGAGGCCCAGAAGCCATGGTGCACCTCTTGGCTCAGGACGCCCAGCTGAGGTGTCAGATCCATGTGTGGTCCCCACAGAGCTTCCCATGCCAGGTGGACCTTTTCAGTATAGAGTTTGAGATTTTCTTCTTTAAAATATTAGCTGAAGATCTCATTAAACCTTTTTTTTAATTCTTTTTCAACACAAATGCAATTTTTTTTTTTTATTTATACAAGCACTGGGTAGTCAGAAGCGCGGGAGGGTGAGAGAATTCACCAGAGAGGAGAGCAGAAGGGGCAGACTGACAAAGCACACTGCTGAGGGGAGCAGCGGGCAGCAGGAGAGGTCTGCGCGCCATGTGGGACCCTCGCCCAGCGGCCAGGGATCAAACTGGTGCTGCAGAGGCTGCAGGCAGCTTTGCAACCCAGCTCTCAACCATTGCGCCACCAGGGAGGCCCTCATTAAACTTTAAATGATGCTTCTAAACCTGGATGAACATCAGGATGACCTATCAAGTTTTCAAACAAAACAAGTGCCAGGGCCTTCTCTCCCCACAGAATGATGCAGGTCCTAGAAATTTTAAAAAGGGAGGGAGGGAAAGAAGAAGAGAGCAAAATCCCAGGAGATTTTGCTCAGCCGCCATGGATCCCAGCCTTAACAAGCACCTCCCAAACTCTAATGTACAAAGGGCTGTCCAGGGGGTCTTGTTAAAATGCAGCATGTCTGGTGGCCTGACCCTCTTTGTTTCTAACCAGTTCTCAGGTGAGACCGATGCTGCTGGTCCAGGGACCACACTTTGAGAAGCAAAGGCTCTGAGTCATCTTCAAAGATGTCTGTGCTCCTTCAACAAAAAATTGCTGAGCCTGTCCCCCAGGCCCCACAGCCACTAGGCATGCTGGAGGGCTTGGGATGAGGACCCAGGAGTCATGTTCAGTTCGGTGGCCCCGGCTTCTGGGGCAAGTGCGGGAGGCTGTGTCAGATGGCGTGTGTGCGTGGAGGGTGTGGAGCGATGGCATCATAAATGCAATTATTCCCGAGATTCTTGAAAAGCTAAGTCATTCTGCCTTGGCAACCAGCAATCAGAGGTGTCAGGTGATAGATTTAAACCTGACACCTAATTTGATCAGAGGGGAACTGAAAATAATAAGTACTTTGTATATGTGGAGCACCTTATTTTTCCAGAGAGCTCCAAGCACTTTGCCAACTCCCTCGCCTGGAGCAGGAGGGTGGAGGGGGAGCTTTAATAACAGGCTTCAAGGTTTGAAGCCTTATTATTAAGTGAATACTGGCCAGCTGTTCTCAGTGCCCCTTCCTCCCTCAACCTGAAAGGCAATTCAAGAAGAGAGGGCTTAAATTGCTGCCGATTATACAAAGCAAAGACTTACCCTTATAAGAGGTTGTGTGGGGTGGGAACAGATGCCCGGGGGAGGTATAGAGTTCCCCCAAAAGGAAGTTCTTACCATTCCCAGCTCAGCCACTTCCTGGCAATGAAACTTCAGCCAATCGCTCAAGAGGGCATAGATATAGGCCCTGCCAGGTTCCTCGTGCCCCCCCACCCCACATTCCACAAGGCATGATCCTGGGGGTGGGGTACAGGCACAGGCTGGAGCAGGTGTGTATGTAGATAAGAGGACCCTGGAGGAGACTTCCAGCCCAGGGGAAACCAAAACTCTTTGGAGCAGGCCAACCAGCTCTTCCCTTGCTTGATGAAGTGAGAGAAGCTTGCCCATGACTGTCCTACCCAGCCTCCTGGTCCACTTCACACCCAGGTGACTTTACCTGGCCTGCTGCTCCTGCAGAAGAGGCCCACCTGGGCCCAGACATTCTGTGCTGATTCTCTTGCCGTTCTACATTTCCTGTGCCTTTACTAGAAATCAAAGTTGTTCGTCTTTGCTGTCAACTCAGGGCCTTCCCAACCCACCTGCACCCCTTCTCAGCTCAGCAGGCTAGGGCTGGTTCAACCAGTGCAATCAAGAGGAGAAAACAGTCAGGCCCTAGGGGCCCCACAGTAGGGCCCGGGACAAACTGGACATCTGAAGACTGTGAGGTCTGTCTGATCAGACAGGGAGAATAGGATTTGGTACAGGCCTGAATGGACTGGTATCTCCCCCAAATCTACATTGTTGGTCCCCTATGGCAACAGCTCTGGCACTCAGCTTTCCATCTGTTTGTTATGTGATAGCTCTGTACTGCTAGGTCTCTAAGTCCAGGACATGGACTATGCCTGGCATTATTGAGCCAATCACCACAACTTGGAGTTTCATCAAATGCAGACTCTTGTTTTATGGATGAGCAAGGATTAGAGCCAGAGAGAGGAAGTGACTTGTCCAGAAGCACCCCCAGTGTGTCAGATGGCACAGCCAGAGCTCGATGCTGCTGTGAGCCTCTCTCGTCACGTGGTCTCTGGTTGACATCTGCTTCAGAAAAAGAGGTGTGCATTTCTTTTTCAGGCCTTTCTGCTTCAGTCTCAAAGCAAAACAGCTCTTTGGCTCAAAGGGGTCAGGACCACTTTCCCTTCCTGGACTGCTTGCTAGTTCTCCTTCTGCGATCTTTGTCATCGCTGACAATGTACAGCACAGAGCAAAAAATAGCAGTTTGATTTTTTTTCCCACATTCCAAGTTGAGCTTGAAGTGCTGGCAGTTTAAAACGAACTACACAAATAAATCTTGTTTTGACTCATAGTCCAGGGGGTGGATAAATATGGAAACCCCCAAGATATAATTTTGCAGTCATTTTTTTCTTAGCATAACTGCATGCTTTAATGTGCTGAGAAATTTTTTGTTCTGGCTCCAGAGAAACAGCAGCACTATCCCTGTTAAGTGCTTTTTCTTGCCTCCCAGCAAATAGATATTAAAGTACACACACACACACACACACTACAACCACCCCAGCCCAACAGCTGCACATCTGAGCTGAATGCCAATCCTCAGCTCCAAGTTGACAGCTCTTGTTATTTAAAGTCAGAGATGGATAATCTTCTGATTTTCAACAAGTCTGTCATCCAACAAGCTCAAGTTCAGGGAGAGGCAACTAAAATGATAGAAGGTGTAAGGGGCTCATGTGTCATAGGAAAGAAATCCACTTTAGAGGCCTATTTCATAGTTCAGAGGATAGAGACCCAGGGAAGTGGAGCCATGCAGAGCCAGGACTGGGGGGCAGGTCGGCCCCAGAGAGATTGTGCCCCAGCTAAGGAGCTTCAAATCCTTCCCTCTGGCCTGGCATCCCCATGGGATTTCACCAGCACCTATAAAAGGGTCAATGACAGAGATTGGGTGGACCTGTTCACCAGGGGAGGTGCGCTTTAGACTTTTAAAAGGAAGTGTCATTTCATTGTTGGATTATCGTGATCCATCACCCTCAGCCTTCTGATTCTTTCATGTGTTTGGAGACAGGCCTAATTCCCCTTTATCAACAGCAGGCAGGGCCCATGGCTGCGGGGTAGGGGGGATGTTTAGGAAGGGGTGTTTGTCCAGAGTAATTGTATAAGTGACCAATGTAGAGAGCAGACCACAGCTCCAGCAGGGAGATGGGCCTTTTTGCTGCTCCTTCTAAACTTTTATTTACATCCAGTCATGGCTCTGAGAAACAAGACTGCCCCTTCTTTTCCCAAGAAGCAGCACTGCTACTCAACATGCAGGGGACTCCACGTAGGGGATACCCGACCTCCTCTGTGTGGTCATTCAAAACCAGGCATCCTCTTTGCAAGTGAGGAAACTCAGACGGCCCATTCCAAGGGATATCAGAACCTGGTTAGCATTGGGCCCTGAAATTTCAAGTCTGATGCTCATATTTCCAGAGAGTTTCCTTGTCAAGAAATCCCACAAGCCTTAGTCATTCCTCACACATAAATCTACAAATATCTCTCTCATGTGCTCCAAACACAAGCCTTTTGGCCCATATCCCTGCTTCCTCATCTTTTCTTCCCTTTCTGTGAAAACTCTTCCCATAAGTTTCTGTGGCGCTCCCAATAACCAGCCCTCTGGTTAATAGGGATCCCCAGCTTTCTAAATAGGTCCTAAGGGGGCATCTCACCTGCCAATATTTGGACTCTGGTGCCACCTACTAAACACCCCAAAACTGCACAATTTCATCTATTTTGATGGGTCAGAAGACACTGAGACTTTGTGATTTCAAACATTAATTACCATCTTCCCAGGGATATGTGGAAATTCCGCTTTTAGAGAGTTGTAGTTAATGGGACACTAAATAACAGTTGATTGGAAAAAAGAATATAGAGAAAATGTTTAGGGCATCGTGGCCTCATAAAAGGTCTTCCTAACTCAGCGACTTTGATCTTCACTGTCCTTGTGGGTTCTGCCTTAATCTCATTTAATAAACCTGAGGTTTCTTTTCACTATGGAGTTGGCAATAAAAAAGAATATGTAGATGAAGGAGGCAGTGAGGCTTAATTTCAAATGTGATCGCATTTAAACTTAAAATAGGTGTGCTACCAGATGGGCTGTGGACATTTATTTGAAATGGTGAGGCAAGCAGCCCAACTATTGGCAAAACTATAACTGCTTGTTAGCTTCCGTTCTCCCACTGTCCTCTCCATTTAGTAAAACATTTAGCTACAGTGAATAACTATTGGTTACCAAATTATGATTAAAAGCCCCTAATTAAATATCTCACAAAGTAAAAATAACAACCTGCCTAAATGTGAATATTACCATATTTACTCACTTAATAGCTCTGCATCCCCAGCTCTTTGTTCACCCCAGGAGAGGCATGTGTGGTATAGCATCTCACCAGGGAGGCCATCTTGGGGTGTAGAGACCCCAGCATGTACACACCCCAGAGTGCAGGCCCCTGGCTGGTATGCCATCATGTTGGAGGAGGAAATAAGTTTGATCCTTGAATCAACCTGTCACTTTTGGCTTCAGAAGTGCAGTTGCTGTGGCCACACAGGACTGCCTTCAGAGCCAGAGCACCCCACCACAGGCATCCCTAGTGCCCCTCCCTGTGAGGTCACCTCTTATGAACAGAGCCATCTGGAGGGCACTGTGGGCCCAATTCAATGAATCAGATTCAGATCCAGGCCTTAGGGAGCGTAGGTGCCGAATCAGAAACCCCTGGAGATGTTACTTCCCATCAAAATGGCCCTGAGAACAGCTCCAAACCACACTGCATTAACCCCATAGGTTCATTTAGATCAAGGCAGGTCATTGAGGAATGCATGAGGGGTGCTGTCAGCCCTGGAAACAGACATAATTCATCGGGGCCAACTGTGGCCTCAGCTTGCGGCCACTCCCAGTACACCTGGGGAGCCTGCATGATCCATCCAGGATCTGAGAGTGTGTGTGTGTGGGGGTTGGGAGGCTGCTACCCAGATGGGGCCTAGGAGGCACCTGGACACAGGCCTCTGCCTCCTGCCTCTTTGCAGAAGTCCGGGGTTTCCCACTCAGCCTCCAGGATGCCTGTCTGCCTGGCCGGTGGTGGCAGCAGAGGGTTCTCAGCAGGACTGTATCTTTTCAGCCAGCACTTTCAGCCTGCCCTTCTGGATTCTCCTTATAGATGTTTCTCTCACTTACCCACTTATCTATTCTATAGGAAGCTGTAGGAGATCACCTTCCTGTTCTTCTGCTGGGCAATAAAATTGACAACGAGAATGAGCGGGAAGTCCCCCGGGGCCTCGGAGAGCAGCTTGCCAAGGTAAAGAGCAAGCCCCTCTGTCTCTCTGGTCAGGGTGGGGCCCTAGGGCAACTGGGCCTGTGCCCAAGGGCCTTGGCAGGAACCTTGTCTGGAAGCCCCCTGGGAAGGAAGAAACCAGCTTCAAGGGGTGTCCTGGCATCATGGGAATGACCCAGCTCCAGTGCGTGTGGAACTTTCCATAGGAAGTCACAGATTGCAAGATGGATGGGCTAGGATAACTAGGGCATGGGGAATTTTCCCAAGCTCTCTTCCTTGGAGGGCAGAATTACCAATTCTTAGTAAGAGGTGCCTTCTCTCAGTCTCCCGTCTGATACTTGAATCCCATCATCTGTTCACACTCATCCTCTGCAAAGCAGCAGGCTCATGCTTGGAGAAAGCACTTTTGCCTTTCATCTGGCAGAAGAGTCTGACCAGATTGGACATGAGGCTCTTTATGATCTTTGTTTACCTCACTTTGAACAAATATTCAAATGGTTCACTGATGATGACGGGGCACTGTCCCAGACCACTGAGGGCACCAGGCAGTATACACATGTAACATCTTCCTAGAACACAGAAATTCTGCACTAAAATAGCTCTGGATCCAATGATTTTGATAAAAGAACTGCAGACCTTTATTTTTATCATCCCATTTTATTTTCTTTTGCCTTTTTTGGTCAGTGGAAAAAAAAAAAAACAACAAGGCTCAGAGAACTTAAGTGATTTATTTAAATGATCACCCAGCTACTCAGTGGTGAGCTCAAGACGAAGCAGGAAGGCAACTCTGGGTCCTATGCATGTCCCTGCCCCTCACCATGGGGGCTCAGCTCTTCCACAGACTGACCCTGCGTCGGGGTCTGCAGAAGTGTGGATGGGTGGAGAGAGCAGAGGTTGGAGCTGGGTCTGCAGGGGTGGGTCAGGAAGGCTGGATGGGAGCTGATGCTTGCAGAACTTCCTAATCTGAGGTCATAGAGGTGTCCTCAGTCGACTGCCCCCACCCCCACAGGGCATCAGCCTCCAGGGTTCAGTGGCACCAGCACTACTCATGGAATACGATGAGCTTTGGCCATGGTCCCCCCTCCGGCCCTGCACACAGCACAGCTCTCCTCCCCAGTGAAGTGATGGGCAAGTGCTGGAGTATTATCTGGTGTGGAGGGAAATTCCATTGGGATGACTCAGTGACATCTGCCCCCAAGACCCCTGGAACATCAGTGTCCCAGGAAAGGCATGCTGCTCTTCCATTAGCTAAAGGCGGCACCTGCATGGGCCAGTCATACATGCCCTCTCTAGCCTCAGTTTCCTGCCCGTGAAGAGGGGAGACTGTTGTCCACCTTGGCCTCTGTCTTTGCCTGATCCAGGCTGGTGTGAAAGGAAATGAACATATCCATACCCGAGAGCAATTTGAGAAAGTATAAAGCAAAAGCAACGGATGGTTTTGTTGTTTTACAATTGTTATAGCTCGCCTGGGAGACAGTTCTGGAGCTTGCATTAAGTCAGGGAGCCCAAGGAGACAGAGATTAGCCATACACAGGATAGGGAGGACATGGAGGCATTAAATGGGACTGCAAGAGGAAGTGAGGGAGGTAGTTGGAGGCAAGCATGGTGTCCCCCCCCTCCCCAGGATACCCTCTGACTCCCCCAGTACTCACTTGCCTTTTATTTCTTCTGCTTTATGATTCTAGGAGAACAATCTGATCTTCTATGAATGCAGTGCCTATTCTGGTCACAACACCAAAGAGTCCTTGCTCCATCTAGCCAGGTAAAGGGTCACAACCCAGCAGGTGACCTGTGCATGCTGCCCTGGTATGGGGGGGGTGTGTGGCCTCACCTCCACCACCAGGCCTTTGAGGCCCTTCCTTCTGTCTGCTTGAGCTGTCTGAGTAAAGGGAATGATGGTCTGGGTCTTTGTGTGGGATTTCAGGGGTCAGTGACAGCCCTCTAAAATACAATAATGATGAAAAAGAAAGCCCCCTGCCTATCACCCCCTCCACTGCAGCCTTCAGAGTCTTAAAGGCTGCCTTTCCCCCAGGGATCCTCTTTTTAAATGCAAATGCTCCTGGGAAAGGTCATACCAAAGGCCCCTCAATACTGCTTACATCAGGGATTAGTGGCCAGCCAACTGAGAAGAGTTATTATACGGGTTCTGGGGGGAGGAGAAAGAGGAGACCAGGAGAAGAGACTGGTGGAGGATGCAAGGACCCAGCTGAATAACACTCAGAAGACTGGCTCAGTGGGAAGGCTGGTTCTCTTCCTACACTTCATTTAAGAAAACAAAACCACACGGGGGTTCACTTTCAATACTTGGGCATTCACTCATTTGTCCATCCAATCATTCATGTAATTCCATCCATCCATCTATCCACCCATCCATGCACACACACACACACACACACACACACACCCATCCACTCATCCATCCACCCACCCATCCATCTATCCACCTATCCACTCATCCATTCATCTACTCATTCACCCACCCATCTGTCTACCCAGCCACTCACCGTTCATTCATCCACCTGGAAAGTATAAAGCAGGGATAAGATGCTAACTCTATTTTTCATCTTTCATCTCCTACATTTAAGTGTAGCGCTAAGGACACATAGGACAGCCCCTCCATAGAATGAATAGCCAATAAAAGTATTTTCTGAGTCGCTACTGTGTGCAGATATACGTACAGGGTTTAGAGACAAAAGATACCGTCTCTGCGCCCAAATAGTTCATTCTCAGCTGAAGGAGCTAGTGAAGGAAGCTGTGCATTATGGTGCCAGGTGATGGAGGATAACAGAGGAGCAGTGTTATTGGGAGCTCCTAAACCAAAGTATCAGGGGAGGCTTCCCGGAGGAGGTGTTGGCTTTACAACTAAACTTTGCCTTTACAAATTATTGACATGCACCTCTACTTCACAGAGGAAGGCTTGGAATATCCTCTCTGAGGCTCTGGTGAAGCTGGGTTCTCTCCCTATTACCCAGATGCCTGTAGCCCCAGGGTGCTTGGGCCAGCTTCTAGTCCTAGCCACTTCCCCACAAGTGACACTGCACATGCCCCTCTTACAGGATCCTCAAGGAGCAAGAGGACACAGTGAAGGAGGACACCATTCAGGTCGGCCGCCCTGCCAAGAAGAAATCCTGCTGTGGCTGACAGGAGGCCTCCCAGGACAGCTCCACCCTGAGGTCATTGGGCCCATCCAGACCTTTGCCCTTGTCGGTGACTTGCCTACCCCAAAGGCAGGGAAGCACATCTAGTCGGAAAAGCTGCTCTTGGGACATCTTGGAGTCCTTTCTCTCCCTTCTCTCTCTAGACCCCAGATGCCCAGTCTTTTTTTCCCCCAGCTTCATTTCCTGGGGGAAGGAAACAGATGGGCTTTTCCAGAAAAACCAGCACATGCCTTCTCCCCCTCTTGTCTCCTCCCCTTGCCCTTAGGAGTCTCAGCACTGCAGTTGCCATGGCAACAGTGGGGGTTGACTGGCTGCTTCCTGTAGGCCAAAGACGCAGCACTTGGGCCATGCCAGGGTGTTGGGTTTGCTTTGACTCCCTGCAGGCTGATGGAGAGAGAGAAGCAGTGCTTGCCGCATGCTTCACAGAGCTTCAGTGGCCCGTGTGGTATGGCCAGAAGCACAGCCAGGGTCCTTCCAGGGTCCTTCCAGGGTCCACCTTCCAGGATCCTTCCCTGACTCACAGCCCAGCCTCTCTCAATGCCCATGCCCATCCCACTGCCCCCCAGCCCCGTCCAGGTCCTCTGGAGCAGCACCTCACACAGACCCACAGCCTTTCTTCTGTACCACCCCCCACAGCCCTGACGCCAAGATGGACTGGGGGTGATACACTTATGCCCGGGGTAAGGGAGGAGGCTTAGTTCCACCTAGACAAAGAGATGAAAAGAAAACCAGGGGGAAACCCACCTGCTGCTAAATAGAACGACCATTTCTGGAGGGTATAAATAAGGTATATATAGCCATGCAAAAGCATTTTCTGAATGTTTCTCAAAATAGCTCTTCGAAAAATCGTACATGATGATTAACTGGGTAGATTGACACACAGGGAGTGAGCCCCAACACCAGGTCCATAGTTACTGACTTCTTATTTTATTTTATTTTCCTTTGTCCCAGAAGACTGTATTTTTTTTAAAGTGTGGCTGTGATATTGACATTTTGCTGGTGTTTGAGAAGCTGCAGACTGCAGCACCCTTACGACTACAGAGCACAAGGTGCTTGGATGCAGGGATGTTCTGGGCCCATGTCTGGTTCCTGTAACTGGCTGGTGCTGAGTTTCTGTCCCTGACACTGACCACCACATCCCTGGCTGGCTGTGACCATGGCTGGGGAGGGCACTGTTGCCCTGGGCTGGAACTTGGGTGAAAAGATGATAAAGATCACTGCCAATTACCATTTCAGGATTGCAGACCCAGCCCCCATGGGAAAGTGGATGTGACCACTCCCTGGTGGGGCACACAAGAAGGGGGAGGAAGGAAAGTGTCCACAGGCCTCCATGAGGATGATGCCAGACATCTGCAATCAGCAGTGTAAGGAAGAAGTGCTGGCGGGAGCTCCCAAGGGTGTTCCCTGCAGCCTCCTCCCAGACCTCAAAAGCATCAGAGCCCCAAAGGTCACCAGGAAGTGCCTACCTCTATTTTGCTGACTTCACTCAGCAAGGCACCAGGGAGCCCCCAAGGTTGACTCCAGCACTGAGCACCAGGGAGCGCTCAGTCATCCCGTTCTGGCCCCCATCTCATCGGTAAAATGAGATGGTAAAATGAGAGGGTCTAGATTCTTCTCACCCTTCTTGCTCAGAGTTCTTGTCATGACATCTTCATGTTCCAACTTGGGCTAACCCTGGTCTTCAGTTCAAGTTTGAAGGGATACGCAGGAAACCCCCTGAGAGGTGCTGGCAATGGCCCCTTGAGGGATGTAAGGGCGAGGGGCACCTCGGAAGTGACCTTCCAGTATCTCTGTGTGTGTTGCTGTGTGGACGTGTGTTGTGTGTGCATGAAGGCCATTTAGGAAAATGTAAACCAGCTGTTCTGCTTCTGACAAAGAAAAAAAACAGAGATAACAGTTGGGACGTATGTGGAATCAGGTTAGATCTGGGGTTCCCTAAGCCTACACCCACCAAGACCTAGTCCCTGGCTTGGGCTGCATGTTTCCATTTAGGAAAATTGCATTCAAGGTTTAGAGTAGAATCGGATGATCCTAGAACCCTGTCTTCCCTCATGTGGGCTAAATCCCCACAGATCTTCAATGTTCCAGGTAGAAAGAGGGAGCAGGAGGGCCTTCAGGCTTTGCTGCTCCCTCCTGTAACCCCACTTGAAAAACTGTATGGAGGACAGGGGCTCAGCTGTGTCCCAGGTCTCAGCCTCTTCTCTCCCCTCAGCAATCAAAGCCACCCAATGGCCGCCAGCCTGAACCAGAGCCTGGCAGAGAAACTTCTGGCTCCACCCCATTTATACTGCTGTATTGGTCTTGAGCAAGTCACTTAACCAGGTTTCGTACTCATCTGTACACTCATAGGTTTTAATGTCTACCTCACAGGGGCATTCTAAGTATTAACGAAGGTGACAGTTGTGAAGTACTTAGCACGGTGCCCAGCACGTAATAGGTGCTTGCAAGCAGGGGCTATTATTATCGTCAAGTCTGGGGTTGCCCAGACCACTTGCCTTGCACAGGTTCAGATTTAGAACCAGCCAACACTTCCTAAGTGCCTCCCCAGAACGGGGTACGCTCACTGAGGCCTGCATGCCCAGCCCACAGGCCTGGCTCATGAGCTTGTACCTGCCTTTGCCTCTCAGCCTTGCTTTCCTTTTTTCTGTGCGATTTTTGGTTTTCCAGTCAGAGCCTACATTGTGCCAGTGCCCACTGTCTGGTTTCCAGCTACAGTCTACTCTTCCCTCTGACAGGGCTCCCCCACCAGTCAGTGCTTTGAATACATCAACGTGTTGTTCTGGTCTCCACGGTTTCTCAGGCAAAATCAGCTTATTGAGGAGCCTCTTTATGTTGATGAGTTGCTGTTGGTGTTCGATCATTTGATTTTGATATATCTAGGAATGGATCTCTTGAGTTTACCCTGCTTGGAGTTTGTTGAACTTCTCGAATGTGTAGATTAATGGCTTTCATTAAATTCAGGAAGTTTTTGCTCTTTATTTCTTTAAATATTCTTCTGCCCCTTTCTCTTCTTTCTAGAATGCCTATTATGCATATGTTAGCAAACTTGCTGATGTCCCATAGGTTTTTGAGGCCCAGTTCATTTTCTGTTATTCTTTTTACTTTGTGTTGCTCAGAAGGGATCATCTATATGACCCTGGCATCAATTTCACTGATTCTTTTTCCTGAAACTTAAGTAGGCAGTTGGGACCCTCAAGTGAATTTTTCATTTCCATTTTTATGCTTTTCAACTCCAGAATTTCTTCTTGGTTCCTTTTCATCATTCTCTATTTATTAGTGAAACATTGTTCTCACACTTTCCTTTAGGCCTTTAGATGTGGTCCACTTTAGGTCTTTGAACATATTTAAAATAGCTGATTTAAAGTTTCAAAGACCTCACATCAGTAGCCTTCCTCCCCGTGCACAAATCAAGCTGCCCTCGCATCACTGCTTCCTTCCTCACACTGCATGCAGCATCGTCATTCTTAGCCTTATTAATCTCGTCCCTTAGTCCCACCTCTAACCTCTTCCCTAGGTTTTCCTCTCTTCTGGAGTGGGGACAGGACATGATAATCAAAAATCCTCCCCTCCCCCTTGAGCTTCTGGATGCCCTACTTGAGTGAGCTGCCCAAGGAGGTGCTGAGGACACCCTCAGCAGCATTCCCGGTCGCATTCCAAGTTGTGCCAGGAATGCAGACACCCACAAACCTTTATTCAAAATGGACAGATGAGGGATAAACCAGAAGTTTTCTTAAAAACAATTTTATTACTTCAAAATAATGATATTATAGTATAAAAATATACAAAAACCAGCCTGTTGCTCACCAAGGGTAGAACAATCACCTCTCTTCCCATTCTCTTGGAGAAATTGACCATACAAACTCCAATCAACTTTAGTTAAAATTCATAGGATTTTACTTTATTGATTATTCTCTTCTTTTTATGCTCATAGTGTGGTGGTGGGGTGTGTGTATGTGTGTCTGTGTGTGTGTGTATGTGTGTGTGTGTCAGGGCAGGGAATAGGGATGATGAATGTTGACTGTTTGATGGGATATAGAAGCTTTCTGAGCCTCCCCCACCTCCTAACTCTATTAATGTTTCTATTAATAGCATGTTAATTATTAGCAGTAGCAGTAACAAAGCACATCATAACTCCACCTTTCACACCATTCAGTGGAACCAATTTAATCGAAGTGCCCTACTTAGGAAGAGCTTTGTTGGAAGTGATGGGGGCTGGGAAACCATATGGTGTTTGGCAGAGGACCTGAAGTCGATGTGGAGACTGAGGAGCACGGTGAGGTTTTGTCATTTATCATCCTGGGACAGGACTGAGTCTGGTCCAGCCCTGCCCTTTCTCAGGACTGAAGCTTTATAGGGGTTTCGGCACTGGTCTAGAAGTGCTCCTTGCAGGCTCTTGTTAAAGCACTGGGAGATTCCTCTCCCAATAAATGAGGACTCTTAGTTCCAGTGAGACCTGTACCATGATAATGAATTATGACTGGGTCCATCTGACCTATCATCATAAATACCACACTCAAAAACATGGCTCTACTAAGCAAAAATGCCCAAAGTACAGGAACAAAGAAAATAAGATTTTTTTTTTTTAACTTGAAAAGGAAAATTGAAACATGGAACTCAAGGGGCCTCTTTCTGAATTGAGTACTGTGACAGCGGAGCTGAGATTCACTGAGCATGTGCAGCACTAGGTCAAGGGCACAGTGTTGGGGTATGAGCCAACATCTGGTCCATGGGCGCTCCGGGCCATTCTGTAATGATAGTGTGCTGTGCTTATTTATACACACCACCTCCCAGGGCTCTGCTGAGCGAAATGCACTGGACCATGCTCCCCGGGGGCAAGAGCATTCATCTCGGTTGCCTCATGCTTGGCACGGTGTCTGGAAACAATGTTGGCATTATAGGAGCAGTAGGGAACAGAGCATCACTTCTCCAGAACAAGGCCACCGCTTGGTGAGTCACTCCATTGCAGCCCCAGGACCCAGCAGTAGAACAACTGGGCCCCTTGGCCTGGCAGACTCATGGGGTTTGCCTCACTGGTTCACATGAGATGCTGCTTCTGGCTTTTAAAGCAAAACACTAGGAGGGTTCCCACAGCTACTCTCCAGCGCCTTTTAAGATAGCATGAGGCCCCCCAAACTCCCCATCCCAGCCTGCAGCCCCAAGCTGCCCAGTCACATCCACATTACCCATGGGCAGCTCAACTATTCAATTTAACCTGAGTCCCAGGCCTCTGTGCTTCCTGCTGGGGAGTCAGCCATGTTTCCCAGGCTGGGCCTCTCCCAAGAGCTTCCTTCAGCCCCTAAAGACCTGCTTAGAGTAAGAACCCACAGACAAGGTGTATGGTCTGGGGCAAAACATGCTAAATGTTCTGAGCCCCAACTTCCCCATACAGGAAACAGTGCTGTGTGCCCTACTGAACCACAGGGTAGCATGAGGGCAAATGCCAACACGGGGGACAAGAAGGTCGACTAAAAGGCTCCAGGCAAAGTGTTAGTTACTGCACCTGTCTCTGTGAAAGAAACCAAAACAATACAAAATCAGAAAGGGAGAGAAAAACCCCACTCTTTTAGGTAACCAGGAGAAGCTGGGGTCTCAGGTGAAAGCATTTCCCCTTCCCCTGGGCTAGTAGAACAAAGCAAACTTGCATTCCTTCAAGTAGAGGCTTTCGTCTAAGCTCACCTTGTATCTTCCCACTGTGTGGGGAGTTGGGGGGCAGCATCACCGATGACAAGGGTCTCTTTGGCAGGATTCTGGTCTTAATCAGTTTTGCACTTACTAGGGTCTGGTACGTGACACAGCTTTCCTCCACTACATGGAAGTAGGAGGCCATTTTGGGTATCTAGGAATGCTATTACCATTAATTTATATTTAAAAAGTTGAGCATTACCAGACCCCACCCCACTCCTGAAAAAAAAAAAGTAACCTAGTAAATCATACCTAATAGGAACTTTATACTTCCGAGTAGTGGGAAGAGCTTAACACTCAGTGCGTGGCTGGTGGGCTTGGTGCCCAGCCAAGGCATGAGACCCTGCATTCCTAATCGGACTACATGTACTTGATTGGTTTATAAAACACTTTCACTTGAAAAAGTTCTGGAATTGGAGGGTAGTGATGATTGTACAGAATCACGTCACTGAATTGTACATTTTTAAAAGGTTAAAATTTAAATGGTAAATTTTATGTCATGTATATTTTATCACAATAAATTTTTTTGAAAACCACTTTCACAAACATTTATGTTCTATGAATGAAGAAATGATTCTCTTCAACGCCCACCAGCTGAGGCCCTCAGCTACTAGATGTTTAGCTCAGTTGCATCAGTGAAAGGATTGGCGCAGTAAAGAGAAGGAGAGGCAGGCCAAGTTTCTCACAGGCAGGAAAACTTTATTCGAGCTCCCGGGCGAGGTTCAAGGACCCAGAGTGGGGGTCAGTAAAGTCACGTCCATTGTCAGGGGAAGGCAGGTTTTTATAGGGAACTGGTTTGATGAGGAACAGAGTTGCTTTTCTCAGTTCAACAGTTCAATGGTTCTTGAGTCAGCTGTGGTTCTGATGGCATCAGCAGGCCCTCATTCTTGCCCCTAGGCGGGCTTCCTCGTTCTCGCCCCCCAGGTGGGCTTCCTGGTGGGCTTTTGCCTTCCTGTCCCCTGCATTGACCTTTCAATCAGGAGGCAAGGGAGCAGGAAGGAAGACAAATAGTTTGTGGCCTTTGGGGCTTCAACGGACTTGAGGTGAGGGAACAGCTAGGAACCCGCAAGTAACACCCCCGGTTCCCCTTTGAAGGACTGCAAGCCATCCCACCCTGGCTCTGCTTGGGGAAGGCCCTCGGCGCTCCCAGCATTTCTGCCCCGGCCCATGCACACATTTCTCCTTAGGAATTTTCTCCTGTAGATTAATTCCCAGGGTCAAGTCTCCACACCATGTGCCAACAGAGGGGTTTGGGACAGTGTGTTGAATAATGACCAAAAATGAATGACAGAAGTCTACTGTTCCTGAAATTTTCTCATTGACTATGGCAGGAAGCACAGGACATTAACACCCCGAAATATTTTAATTTTGCAGAGATTTACAGTGTAGTAATTTATGGTAAAGAGATTAGAAACCAGCCTAGAAGAATAGCAAGTAGAAAAGAACCTGGACATCGTGTTTGAGCATCAAGGGCTGACACTGGTATTCAACACCTCTGAGTGGCACAAGAGGACCTGTTAGGGACACTGTGCACGGAACACATGGATTGCGGTTCATCCCAAGGAAGCTGATCCCCGTGAGCCCTGTCCAGTGGTGGATCAGCCTGCCTCACTGGGTACCACTGGACGAGAGTACCTCTCTGGCACTAGAGGGATTCAAGCAGGTCTTGCATGTCCTGCTCTTAGGAATGCCGGGGTGACTTGGATACACCAAATTGCAAGGTGCCCATTCCACCCCACCTTCTTCCCTGGTCTAGGATTCTTTCGAACTGAGATTGATGTGGCTTGACGGGGGTCAGGATGGCTGAGCAGGAATCTGTCCTGGCCTGGGAGAATGTGGGGGCTGCTCATGTCCTTACTTCCGTCTCTCACAAGCCCTCTCCACCTGCTCTGCTCTTCTTCTTCAAACACATTTCTCTCCCTTTCTTTCTTTCTTTCTCTTTCTTGCCACCATTCTCCACCCCCTTGCTCCCACAGTGAGGGAGAGCTGAGCACCTGGCCTGCAAGTCTAGGGGAGACATCCCAGCTCAACAGCTTCCCTGGCTGGTGAGAGGTGCTGAATCCTTGCCAGCGTCCTGCCAGCTCCTCTATTGTGGCAAGTGAAATTACCAGCTTCACAGTGCGGGTCTATTTAAATCAGCCTTTCAGGTCTGATGGATTTAAAAATATGCTGGAAGTCAGCATCTTCAATTCAAGAAACACAAACAAGCAGATGAGGCTGCATTTCCCTTCCTCAGGGCCCTCCCCACCCTCTCTCCTTCCCTCCTTCCTGCTCCCTCTTTCTCTTAACCCCTCCCAAAGCCGGTTTCATTCATGAGACCATCTCCTCTCCTCTCCCCTTCCCTCCCCTTCTCTCAATGGCACAGAAATCTGCAGCCCGAGCAGCCGCTGGGAGCCCGTGGGGTCTAGGTTGTCTCCTCACATTATATTTCTCCCAGCTCTCCCTGCCAGGATTTCTGTGGGAGTCTCAGAGGTGCCCACCTTGCGCTCTCCTGGCACAGACCAAGGTGGGACCATGGTCAGTGAGCTGCCCCGCGGGCCCCTGGCCCACTCCCTGGCTGAGCAGAGCGGGCCTCCCAAATCTATGCCATTCACTGCCCCCAGAGCACCCCAAGTCCCCGCAGGCTCCCATCAGGCAGGGTTCCCGGTCTGGCTCACCTGCCTTGATCCAACCCAATTTTTTCTTGCTATTATTTACATTGTATTTCCTCTACTCCCTGAGTGTCATCCCTTTGAGACTGGATAAGGAGGCCCCCAGCATGTTCCTACAGCATCTGAGGGCAGGTGACCAGCTGCTGGACAGCAGGGCCGGGTCAGGGGAGCAGCTCCCCTGCACCCCCTGGGAGGCAGCAGTGGAGATGTGGGTTCTACCCGCCCCCCCATGCTCTTCTCAACCTTAGATGCCCATTCAAATTTCCTGGGGAGATTTTCTTTATTCCTATTAATTGATTTCTTTTTATTTATCCTATTTTAAATGTATTACTAAAGTCATTTTTTTAAATAATACTCATCTTGTCCTCTCCACTGGAAATTCTGATATAACTGGAAGTCAATAGAGCTTTCTGTTTAATATTTAACATAGCTATTATTAGCAACAACTATAATGGAATGGAATAATAGAAAGAGACAAATCTCACAAGCAGGTGAGCATTTTCCTGCTCTTCCCTCTGTCTCCACTCATTAAGAGAATTTTGATGACTTGCCTCAGCCATGCAGAGGGCACTAGTAAGCGGGTGGCCTAATGGGGGTTCTCTTCCTCAATTACCTGGCCTTCCATGGACACCAGCTTCTGATCTTCAGCACTCAGGGGTGGGGGTAAGGAAGCTGGAACTCAGGTGCTACCTGAATCATCGTGTGTCCGTGGGTGTGCAATGCACAGATACGCACCACTAAAACCACATATAGCACCCATTCCAATTTCATCCCTGACTCCCTCCCCTAGAGCCTACCGTGGGTGGCCTGAGATATAGCAGCACCCCTTCATCTAGGGCTTCATTTTCCAAGATTTCATTACCTGCAATCAACTACAGTCCAAAAATCTTACAATAATGTATTCTGAGAGAGACACCACATTTACATAAAGAGACCATATTCACACAATTCATTACAGCCTACTGTTCTGTTTGTTCTATTTTATTATTAGTTATTGATCTCTTGCCATGCTAAGTTGTTAATCTCTTACTGTAGCTAATTTATAAATGAATCTTTATCATAGTCATGCATATATAGGAAAAGCATAGTATAAATAAGGTCCGGTAGTACCCATGAATTCAGGCATCCCTGGGGTCTTGCAACATGTTCCCTGAGGGTAAGGAGGACTAGTAGGCTTTTTGACTAGTTTCAATATGTGTCATTGTGGCAAGCAATGCTCTGTGCCCTCAGAACATAACAAAGGAATGAGAAGAAAAATCAAGGAGCTCAAAATCTGTGAAGAGCTGTATTAGCAAACAGGTAGAAAACAGCAGTATAGAATGCTCAGGAAGGTGGAACATCAGCGGGATGAAGTCGCCCCTGGGTTGGCGGGGAGAGCAGGTGGAGGCAGCCATGTTTAAGCAAGGAATTAAATGCTGGCTTGAGACCTGAAAGGCCAGGGGCAGCCCTCAGCAAAGATTCCCAAGTCGTTGTGAAGACTGAGGAGAAAGAAGACAGGCTGGAAAAGGAAAGTTGGTTGGGGTGGGGCCCCAGTGTCAGAGGCAAGCTTGTATGACCACAGCAGAGATGGAGGACTCTTTGGGGGCGATGGAGCAAAGTCTGGGGAGTGGCAGAGGTCAGAACAGGAGAGCCTCTCCCGGACCAGAAGAAGTTTCAATGTCATTCCACAGGTGACAAGGAGACATTGCAGGGATGCTACCAGGCCAGTGACAGGGTCAGGTTTGCAACTGTGCTTGAAGAGGGTGGGGAGGGAGTGGGGGAGCAGGACTGAAATGGGGAGAGAAGTTGGAATCTGCCTCTTGTCCCAGAATGCAACAGTGAGTGTGTGGCCAGGGGGTGAGGAGGAGGGTGAGAGGAAGAAAGAATCTCACAGGCAACCAACCTCAGGTCTCACTGTGTCTGTGTTTATCACGAGCCAGGCCATGTTTTAAATCTGGGCCTTCCCTCTCTGCCTGCCCACAGTGCAATATGTTTGCATGCTACCCAGGCCTTCCCCGCCCTGTAATTTCAGTCATTAAGTCTCAAACACTGATCTTTTTTTTTACAATTAAATCCAGAAAGCCTCGAGAAAGGGGATTTCTCAGAAAGGAGTAAGAGTTTACAGCTTATACACTGCGAACTTCAAGTCAAATAAAATTAAATTCTGTATCATCCTCCTGGTGCCGTTTTTTGGGGTTACTGGATTCAGAGAGCGGGGTCCTTGGGTTCACTCTGGGAAAGGTTTTGTTACAGAGCAGCCCCGATATAAAACGGGTTGCCTGGCTGTGGGTCCTCACCCGCGCGCTTAACAGGGACTTATTAATACTCCACTACAGGCACACACAAAAGGTTAATACAAGGTTTATTTACAAGGGAAAAGGAAATAAGGAAAATGTACAACTCAGGGAGAAAATAGGGAAATAAAGTCTTTAATGCATCCTACCCGATCTGCCGGCCGGATGCTGCGAGCTGGCGGGGAGCCAAAATGGGGGATCCCCTCCAAAGCCCACATGTCTGGCTTTATACCACACCTGGCTGCTTCTTCCACCCTCAGGTCCCAGCCACCTTCCCTTTGGTGGTGATGGGATTTGGAGTTCCCAGTGTCTTTGGCTTTGGCCTGGGGTGGGGGTGGAGTCCACAAAGCCTGTATGGAATTAGCTTTGGGACATCCTTTTCCCCTAACAGTTTCACCAGAGCTCCCCTTTCACCAGCACCGGCAAGTTCCCAGGTGAGTTTCTCCGTGACACGGAGATGCTAGTTAAATCCAAAGAGGCAGGTTTATTATAAAAGGGAGAGAAGATTATCTACCCGAAAGGGACAGGTTTGCTAAGAGAAAGGCCTGCATGGTCGCAGGCCGGCGGCCTTGAGGAGAGCTGCCTCAGCTGCGGGAAATCAGTGAAGAGAAGCCCCGGCCTGGCACAGGTCATGGCAGGCAGAAAGGCTGCTGCCCTGCGGAAGAGAGAGTTGGTGAAAAGGAAGAACCTGCACAGGCACAGTAGGCAGAGGACTGCTGCCCGGGACACTGCAGAGCCTGCACTGATGTAGCCTCCTTCTCTTTGGGAGGGGCTCACTCCTTCCTGGAGTGGTTTGTTTGTTGTTGACTTGGAGTAAACATGTAGAATTTGAAAGGGGCCAGATTTCTACACTGGCCTCCATCTGCAGATCTTCACCTTCAGGTCTGCACTCCCGACACCCCATCCAGCAGTCTGATGCCTGCTTGGGTCTTGCGCTTTGTGTCTAGGCATTGGCTAAGGATCTGAGTTCCCTTAGCTGGGTTAAGAGCCTCCAGCTCTTGGCATTGTGTGAGCCAGGTTTCTGGTCTTGTGGAGCCTCTTTTCCAGTTTTTAATCCTTATCCTCCATCACTCCCAGTCATAGTTCCTTACACAAATGCGAAGAATCAAATTTAGCTGTAGTGGATTGTGGGGGAACAATAGAAACCCATAAGTATATAGTTTATAACCCTGAGAGCTTATGTTGCTATGGTGACTCCTCTCTCTATGGGCCTGGGGACTAAGAGGGCCAGGCCAGGGGGCCCGTACCAGCCCCAGGACTTACCGCTGCGGACAGAGTCACTCTGCTAGATATGCGGGTTCCCATCTACTGGCCATCCTGTACAGACCCCGACCCTGCTAGGAAAAGCATTCATCAGCGAGCACTAGCTGCATTTGAACCGGGCAAGGCTTTATTAGAGAGACTCCTGCATGAGGACGCAGTGCTGGGAAGGAGAACTTAGCCAGGCTCCTTGAAGGAATTAGGAGGAGATATTTAAAGGATAGTTCTGTGAGGTGGGGGAGAGAGAGCAGTGTCATAGCTTTCCCTGGATGGGGTTATGCCCGGGCAAGCGCAGAGCAGTTTCATTCCAACAGCTCGGTGGGCTCTCAGCTTTCTTACTCCAGGAAATTGAGAGACAGTCATTCATCAGGAACCAATGCTTTTTATCTATCATGGCGCCTCATGATCAGCGTGGTGGGCCAAGGTGTTTGGACAAGACTGTTGGGGTAACTCGTCTCCCTGGCTGGCAATTCCTTTCCCCTGGGCTGTCTCAGCCTCTCCCAGGACCCCTCCGTCCTGGATACCTACCCCCTACTTCTCTCCCCTCCCCATCCTCAGAAGTCCCATCTCCAAGGGCCCACTCATCAGAAACCCGTGAAAAGGAATCTATTCAGAGATAATCAATAGGTAATATTAACAGAGCCGAATTAACTCCCCGCCTGGATGAGTATCACCTCGCCTTGGCCAGCCAGTATCCTTAATTCCATTTCCTCTCAGTTATTAAAATGATTTTCCAGCAGATAGCCCATCTCGGTAGAGCCGCAGACTAATAAACTGCAGTCAAGCATCTGGGGAAGGCCGCACCCCAGCCCGCCCTCCCTCTTCTCGGTTGAGGCTCTGGCAAAGCCTGGGTGATGAGTTTTCTGCAGTGCAGGCAGGAACTGCATTTCCTCCCCACACTTGTATTTCTCACCTTGACCCCTGATCCCTCCTTCCAATAAAATGTCAGGGCAGGGTCTTAAGGAAAACTCTCTAGAGCTATGGAAGTGCCCAATCAGAACAGCTCAGATTCTTCCAGCTGGGAGGGGACCCGGAGATCGTGGTGGACTTGGTCATTTCATAAGTGAAAACAACTGAGCTTACCAACCGTGGCCAGCCAACAATTGCCATAATATCAGAAGCCCATTACAACCCACGGAGCCTCTGAAAGACGCTTCCAGAATACGGTCTGTGAGTTGAAAAGTGGTGCTGAGCATTATGCTCCCTTGGAAACAGCTGCCTGGGGCTTGAAGACAGCAGAACAGTCCTGAAAAGCAGATCTGGCTTCACACAGCCCCCCACCAGCCACCTTCCACCTCCCAGACAATTACCTCTCTGCGCCGTCCTGTGGGAAGAACAGCGTGACACAGCACCAGAAAGGACAATGCAAATGATCTCAGAGTTGCATAAATTGCCCCTTTGCAGAATCCTTATGGATGAACAAGCCAACCTACAATGAAGCGATCTGTATCCCAGCCATTTTCCATAACAGCCAGCCAAAGAAATTTCCATCTCCCTCCTCTGGTTCCCAGAAGCTCTGCTGGTTTTCACTTGTCCCTTCACTGTGGCCAGTGTTCCGAAGTAGGAAATGGGTTAGGCCTATCCCGCTTTCCAGGGGAAGGGACTGGCAAATGGAGCCAGCCAGATCACGAGCCTGGGTGGCATGCAGATCTCACCTGTCACTCCTTGACTAGGTTCAGGGGCCTTTTGACCTTGGACCTTGGAAGCATTGCAGGCCTCTCCCTCGCTGCTCTCCTTGCCCCTGCCTTTTCTTTTACTCTGTTCCTCTTTCTCAAATGTGCCTCCTGCTCAGATTGCTTTAGGCTGGGCTTCTCCCCACCCCAGAGCTGCTAGAAGGTCCCCCTTTATCCCCCTCCACCTTGCCTCTCCTGCTTTTCTCAAGCTTCTGTTTAAAGCCGTATCTTCAGAGAGCCTCTCTCCATCTCTGGCTCTCTCACTCCCTCAGCCCACACTTCCATTTTCATAATATTTATCATCCTTGTGAGGGTCCGTCCTCCGGCAGCCTGTGAGTTTCAAGAGAGCCGACTGGCGTCTGTTTGTTCACTCTCATCCCCAGTGTCTGCTTCCCAGGAGGACTCGAGAAATACTTATGAAATGGAGGGAGTTGGGAGAGACGACTCACTTCGCTTTCCCAGCTCCCTCTGGGGTGGGAACAGGAGCCATCACTCTGAAGGTGAAGCAGCGCCCCAAGCAGGATCTGAAAGCCAGGCCCCGCCTCCAGAAACCAGGTGGTGAGGTAGCTCCCTCCTGCTCTGGGTCACGGTCGCACACTACTCCCAGGCTGCCAGCTCTGTGCATACACGGTGTGGCCCCGTTTCCAGCATTTGCTCCTTCCTCCCTTTAGATGTCTTCCTGGGTGGCTCCACTGGTCCCATAATGCCTCAGACTCCCAATGGCAGAGCGCCTTGGCCTTGTCATACTAATGACAGTTCATGGCAGTGAGGAGTAGTTGGTTTCTTTTTATTAAGGATACAAGACAACCCTCAAGCATTTACGTGGCTGAGATTTCAGTCAAGAGGAGGTTTCTCAGCCTGGTCCCCATCCTATCTTTCTTGCCCGTCCCCCAGGATATGCTTCTGAGTCACTAACTCTGGCCATCAAAGAGAATGGATGTTCTGAGTATCCAAACTCAATATAGTATTAACCCAAAGCAAATATGACTAGAGGGACAAGTCTCCTGGGAAAAGCAGCTTGTGTTGGATTCCTGAGTCAAGTGAACACTGTGGATGACTGCTGCTCTTCTCCACGGGATGCAAACCAGACACTCCACATCGGTATGAGGCTCAGGTTCAAGGTCACCAGGAAGTTCTTGTGATTAGAAACACAGGTGGAGAGAGCCAGAAGGTGAGACCCTGCCCAGGCGCCCCCAGTGGAGCTGTGCATCTTGATAATGGAGGACCTTTCAGTCCTAATGAAGGACACGGTGCTTTGTCAGCAGCCCGTCCTGATTGCGGAGGGTTGGAGACAGACTTTCAGACCTCAGCAAGCCACTGAGAAGGCTTTAAAGAGCTAACAACCCGGATTTACAGAGCAGGGCACTCTGCCCAGGGCTTTGGCAAAAACGTGAGATGAGTTCACCTAGGTTGCGGCCCTGACCTCTGGGCCCGGGTCTCAGCCCTGGGCTTGGCCAGCAGCTGGTGGCGGCTGAGATGGAGTGACTGCCACCCTTCAGGGCCATCAGAGACCTAGAGGCCTCTGGCACTGGCACCCAGGGGTGCTTCTCAGAACTGGGATACAGGCATATGGAAGTAGCGATTATAACTGATTCTCCACTGTATTTTAGTTTCTCAGCATGTTTTATATTTGTTGAATGTCATGGGTGTGGAGAGACTGCTGGGGCTTTGCTGGACATGGGCAGAGCTGTCCAGTGGCTGACACTGCCTCTGGATGTGGGAATGACAGGAATGTGGGAATGACAGTGACCCAGCATCCGGGGGGGTTTCCGCTGGCTCCTAGGGGCCGAGTTGCCAACTGCAGCTGAGCAGTTTAACCACCTTCTTCAGGTCCATCTTCTGTGCACGGTGGCCCGCTGGCCAAGCCTCCCTGAGTGCTGTCATCCTCCGAGAATGACAGTCTGGGCTCTCCTGTGGCGTCCACAGGCAGTAAAACAATCAGGTGATTCTCTTTCTGTTTCACAGACTTCAGACTGGGAGTAGCTAAGGAAGCCTTGCATTTCACCTTCTTGTGACATGGTTTATGGAGAGCTGGGCCAAGACTGAGCGACTCGCCGGCTGGGAGTGGGTAGAGCAAGGGATGGCTGAGGATCACGTTTCTCAGTGTTTGGGCAAGACCAGGCCCTGCCTACCCAGAGACTGACACCAGACAGTGATTGCCATGGGCAGTGCAGTTTTGGGTGCCCAGAACCCAGACCCAACAAATGTTTGAGTACCCAATAAACATTTGTTGACAGAATTTCTGATGAATGAATATGTTGTGTCTGAGTCTTAGCTGAATATAAGCTTCCAACGGATAGGGGCAGAGCAACCTGGAAGATTCTGGATGTGGAGCTGGCACATCCTTTGTGATGGGACATGTGTGAGGACATGACCTGTCTCTGGGCTATCAGGCTTCTTGCCCTGATGACCCCATGATCTTAGGCCCAGGGCTCAGGCACAGCACACAACAGCCCAAGGGTCCAGGTCAACCTGGGTGCCTGAGTGGGGGGCTGCCCTGACAACTAGTTATATAGAAAAGTGCCATTTAAAACGCAAGACAGGCAGCCGGGATCCAAAACCAAACATCTGTTTTTAGGAAGAGAGCTCTGGAAATGAAGCTGGGGAACCTCCCTGTTTCTGAAGAGGAGGATTTGCAAGATAAGAACAAGAGAGCATCCCCTTGCCCTGTCAGACCTGGGACTTCAGGACCAAGGCAGGGCAGACAGAAGATGATCAGAACTGGCCACAAGGCCCGGGCCAGACTCTGGGCCAGGTGACAGATAGGGATGGGCTTGATTCCTGGCTTCATGTCATTCCGCTGTGGCCTGGAGCCAGGCTGGGCCTGTGGGTAGGGTGCCAGAGTTGGTTCCAAGAGGAAAGGAGAGATGGAGGACCAGGCAGGACCTGGCAAAGGGGAGGCGGTGGGTAACTTCCATGAGAGTAAAGAAATGCTGGCATTTCCCAAGGGGTAGGGACAGAAGGGACAGGAGCTGGTGCTTCTGGTAGCTCCTGGACACATTCCACAGGGTTGCATTGGCTACCTGCCTCTCCGAGGGGACACACAGGCACAGGTTCCTGCTCTTGGAGCTTGTGGTCTAGTGGAGAGGTAGCCACGCCGCTGAGTAGCCAAGAGTGAACACAGAGTGACCCAATACAAACAAATCCATGGAGATCACTAGCGAGGGGCTGGGCTGTGGGCCTGCGGGCGGGTGGGGGACGCAGTGGGGGAAGGAGTTCAGAAGGGGCAGGAGAAGTTCCCAACGGAGGGAGAAGAATGAATGACAGCAGAGAATGCCATAATGGGTTTTATAGACTCAAAAACAACAACAACAACAATAAAAAAAAAAAAAACACAGCAGAATTGAGGAAAACACAGGTTTCATTAGGAAATTCATTTTTCTAGCAACTCTATTGTCAAGCTCAGACCTCATCTTCCACACTGACTTGTATCCAGAACATTCTCAAAGCAGTTTTGCTCATTTTTCACTGAACCAGACGAAAGTACAATTCCCAAGTGTGCATTCCCATGGCTGGTGGAAGGAGGCTGCTGTGGAATTCTCCTTCCTGCCTCCCCAGTTCCTCTGTGCAAGTCCAGGAGCAAAGAGAGGACATGGGTCAGCAGGAGCTGACACCTGGCTCTGGGAGCGAGCCTCTTCTAGAAGGCTGGAGACTGCAGGGCCTTTGCTGAGCCCGGCTTCCCTACTCCCAGATAGGTCAGGGTTGCCTGCAGGCCCAAATGCCCAGAGCTCCTGGAAGACTGTCATCCTCAGTGGTGCCTGGCAATGTAAGGTTTTGTCCATTGGCCATAGATGGGATCCCCCACAAAGCTGGATGGAAAAAATCCAGGGGCCCCCAAACTGCACTGCAGTTTCACTGCATGAAACTCTCTAACTCACTCTGAGGGAGCCCCCACACCCAGGTTCTCCCTCAGCCTCCTTCCCTCTTATAACATACCCCTGGTGTTCGCTTTTAAATTTCCCTTTCTCATCTAATACAGGTGCGTAATTAACATCTCATGATTTTCACTATATTTGTCTTGATATTTAAAGAGAAACCCCCCCAGACCTGAAGGTTGGAGGAAACAGCCCTGGCGGTCAAGGGCACATTGAACAGGACTGGAGATCGAGACCCAGCCTCACCACAGCCACCTCATTCCAGGGCCCAGCTACAAAATAGGTGCAGAATGGCTCTGCGTCCAGCTCCCAGGGCTTGCTGTAGAGGCCACAGGGTTATGAAAGAGTCACAGTCATGACCGCGGGAGCTGTTATCACTTTCAAGAGCGCTGGATCCTCTAGACTGTCCACTCACAGCCCAGCAAGGCCTCCCCCGCACATTCCCATCCTGGGCCCCGTCAGCTCCACCTACTACCTTTCAACAGCCCCGCTTCCTTCCCTGCACCCAGAGTGTCTCTCCCAGGGGGAGGCGATGACACAGATAAGACTGTCTCAGAAGCTAAAGAACAGCTCCAAACCAAACCCAATCAAAACACTTCACCGGGCCTGGTAAAGCACATTGTACTTTCATCCTGCAGAGATTCTTCGACCAAGGAGAGAAATTTTCTCAATAGATCTCTTTTTTTTTTTTTTTTTTTAATAGAGGCATGTTTTTTTTTTTATTTATTTATTTATTACATTTGTTTGTTTTGTTTATACATGCACTGGGTACAGTCAGAAGCGCGGGAGGGTGAGAGAATTCACCAGAGCCAGAGCGGGGAGCAGAGCAGGCAGAAGGACCGAAGTACACTGCTGAGGGGAGCAGCGGGCGGCAGGAGAGGTCTGCGCACCATGTGGGATCCTCCTCCGGTGGCCGGGGAGCAGCCGGGGATCGAACCGGCGCCGCAGAGGCCGCGGGCAGCTTCGCAACCCAGCGCTCAACCGCTGCGCCACCGGGGAGGCCCCTCAATAGATCTCTAATGGAGCACATGGTAGGCTCAGAACTAAAAGCAGGGTGACCTCACTGTAGCTAGAAGGAAACAAACAAGGGACCCAGGGTGGCCAGCACAGCTACTGGCAGGGGCTCTGAGTACTGTTGTGCGGTTAGTGCACTGCACAAAAGCACCAGCCCAGGTGCTTTTCCCCTGTGGGGACTGAAATCCACTCTGCCTGGAAAGCAGGTCATCCATAGAGTAGTGTGGGCCTCCAGGAGACCCCTTTTGAAATTCAGACAAAGGTCCCATGTCCTCCCACAGGGCTTGCTCCCCTATCTGAGTGGTAATAGTACTGGAGAGAATATTCAGAGCTGATAGGGACATACAAGAAAGACTCAGGCAAGAGAAAATGAGGTTCTGAGCCAGGTGGTGGGCACCCAAACAAGCCCCAGAGACTGCTTTTAGGCTGCAGAAAGGTGGTGGTAAAAGCCACCTGGCAGATGGGGGACATGGGTAGGGAGGGGCCAAGTCATCACAAACCTCCAAGTGTTCGGGTCGAGAAGGCTTGCGTCACCTATGTAAGTCATTTTCAAATTGCAATGATCTTGATTTCTTTTCACTCCTTTATCTTATTTTTATTTTTAGTAAAACCCTTGCCCCCAAGGAAAGAAAAACAGACAAGGGAAGGTTTGTTCTTGTTGAATCTGGGGAGGGAGTACCCAGAGCTTTGCCCACCCTGCCCCCTGGCACCCCACACCAGCACTAGGGCCCTGCGGGACAGTGTGGAAATCACTCATTGAGTCTGGCTCCCCTTATTCCAGTGGCAAACAGGTGAGGCTCAGCATGTTAGTGTGATTTGTCTGAGGTGCACCAAGAAGACAGAGTTGGCCTAACTCCCCTCACCCCACTCCAGGCCCTGCTTCTCCCCCCACACCACAGAGGCAGGCCCTCATGCTACTTGGCAATGAAATTTTCAAGACATTTAGGCCTGGGTCCCTATCCTCAGGGGAGTCCCATCTTTTCCTCAAGGGATCATTCCCAGCCACAAAGTCTCATTCCTCCCACGAAGCAGCAAATCAGGTAAAGGACTTTGCGAACCCTACCCCATGAAGGGACACACCGGCCTCATGGATCCCATGGCAGATGTAATCTGGGCAGACAGCTGCAAGCAACAGAGCGAGGCTCTTCTGCTCTCTCCAGCCCAAGGGCACCAAAGGACACTGGGCACTTCCTGAGGCTCCTGTGTAGCTCATACCCTCGGCTCTCCAGGGAGGGTACACTCTGGACCTCCAAGGTAGCCTGGGCCTCTGTGTCAGCATAGGCTGCCATCAGGTTCTGCCCACTCCATGACATGATAGGACCAGAGCCTTAAATTGTTGGAAGTAAAAGGGTTGAAGTAGTGGGGGGCTGGGAAGGGGTGTTTGGAAATTTCCAAACCACACTGGGGACTGGGACCGTGGGGATAACCCAGGGAGGCACCTCTAGCACCTAAGGGTCTTCACCTGGGCTCTTGGGAAGGCCCCTTTCAACATGGGCAGGCTTCTGGAATGGTCCCAGATACTGGCCCAGCAGCCGGAACTGGGGTGAGGGAGCAGCACTCACCACCCACCTCGGTATGTTGCAGATCCCTTCTCTGCCTCCCACAGACCCCACCTCAGCCTCTTCCCAGCAACCCAGGCCCCTCTCCTGCCTTCTGGGGGCCTGCCCACCAGGATGCCACCCCAGTTTCTCCTGCTCCTGACCTTGCTCCCTCCAGGCTTGGCCCCTATCAGAGCACTGTCAGTGAGCTCATGTCCCCCACCACCTACTTACAGGAGGACACTCTTCCCAGCCTCTGAGAGTCTGCAGGGGAGAGGCCCTGCCAGGAGCTTACTTTCGGGGAGACGCTGAACAGAGCAGTGCTCTTCTGTTCCACTGTCGCTCTGCCCCGCTCCCCAGTTCTCCCACTCCAGAGCATCAGGAACACAGACCTCCCATTACTTTGCTCTCATGTGCATTTATTGAGCACCCACAGAGTGCGGGCACGATGCTCAGGGTTCAGAGCCCTGGTCTAGTCCAAAGGAGACCAGGGCTGGCACAGAGTACATTTCATAGCCGCTTAACATCTGGCCAGGGACAGGGAAGTGGAGAACTAATCACAAAACAAGTTCCTATTCGAAAGCAACAGAATCTCCTCTGAGAGTAATATATAGTCTATGCACACGCACGCACACACGCGCACACACACACACACCCTGATGAACACAGAGGGCACCCACTTGGTTGTATATGCATGCATATACAGGCGTGGTGGGTAAAGGGACTAATGTATATGCTGTCCGCGCGCAGCACCCACACCACCGCACAGACAGACAATCTGGCTTATGCTATCAAAGACACTATGTCTCCAGGTTCTATGAAGCAATCTGTCCTAGATGCCTGCAGCATGCAAAACTTGGAAGATCCAGAGATTCACAGTTAAGGAGGACAATGGGTATACACGTGTACTTTTCCATCCTTGGAGGCCCAGCCACAGCACACGGGTCACTCTTGGTCTGCGACCGCAAAGCCTTGGTGAAGCGCTCTCAGGGCAGAGCTGAGGGGCTGGGGCTCTCTGTCCAGTGGCAGGGCCCACGGGAGCCCTGGAGAGTCCACCAATCTTCAAGGCGGAGTTTTAAACTCGGTTTCGAGCGTGTAGTCCTGCAAACAGTATTCCTTGTGACAGAGCCGCAGATGGAGGTCAGAGGTTCTTTTGCTCGCTCTCTGCAGCTTCCCACGTGTGCTAACGCATTTTGTAGTCATTAGATACAGATGTTTCACACAGCTGTCCCTTAAAATCCAAGTCTACTGTGAAATCGAGGTCTCGCTGCAAAGGAGGAGCAGGGTCAGCGTGAGCGGGTGGGAGTCCGGGCGCCCCTCCCTTCGCTAAGGCGTTCCCACGAGCAGCCCTCGGGAATCTATTCTGGTACCTCATTAACCTCCTAGGAAGCGCTTTGATTTCTAACCTATATTCTTCCTGTTATAATATAAAAATGTTCCCTCTGATTTCATCCTGGGAGAAAACAGAGCGGGGTGGTTGCGTGAAGCAGCCAAACCCCAGAGCATCGAGAGACTCGTTCAGTGTACACAGCTCACCCAGGACAGCTCAGAAACCATCAGAAGCTCTCACCCCTCCAGGCCAAGGGAAGACACGTCAGCTAGACGTCTTCCAGGCCACCAGAAACTGCCATTTCCTGGCTCAGCTCATCCTGAATGAGATGAAACTGATGGCTGCAGCCTCCGAGGTCCTCCAAGCCCCTCCCAGAGAGTCCAGGGAAAGTCCCTAGTTCCTAAGTTTTAAAAGTTCCCAAGGTCCTGCAGTTGTGCCCAGTCACAGCCAAGTCCACTCCCCACCGCCTCCCTCCATCACTTTTCCTTTTGGTGCCTGAGCAAATGGGTGCCCGGAGCCCTCTGTGGTCCCTTCTCTCTGACCCAGGCCACACAGGGGCTGCCTCAGCACTCACCACATTTTTGGCATTTGGCTTCATGGATATCGTCCCGTAGATCTCCTCCCCCCTCCGAACAGTGAGGTAATCTTCCAAGTAGAAGACGGTCTGCTTCCAGTGGGTGTAGGGGGCGTCAGGGGCTGAGGGCCAAAGACGGGGAAGGGAGAAGGAAGCATCAGGGAAGACGTCTCCAGAAGAGCCAGGACCTGCCTGGAGATTGCTGGGTTTTGTCTGGGACTCGGTGAAGCCCCAGGCGCTCAGGCCTCGCAGCCTGCCTCCATGTCCCTGCCGCAGCTCCCCAGCCAGCCCTGGGGGCTCCTTCCCGGAAAGTCTCCTCAGGACTGCTGAGCATCAGCAGGAACCCCAAGAGAAACAAGCCGATATTCCAGGTTCAAGCCAAGAAGTGGAGGATGAACCCCCTCTTACAGACCAAACTCATCAGCACAAATCACTCTCAAAAACGCTACTGTTTGTATCATGTGGTAGAGTGAAGGCTTTCTGACAGGGTGGGGTTGAGATCATAGAGCAGGCCACCCTGTCTCCCCTTAAGGGACATCATTTATGCAAAAGCCACAGTTAACCCTCGTTCCCCTGACACTCAAATAGCTTTCCCTGCCCGGGAAGTGAATGAGCACCCTGGGCCAGGCCTGCTGCAGGGCTTCAGCTGTGCCTTCCTAACTCGATCAAAAAGAACAAAGAGACCATTCTCACCGCACAGCCCGTCCACTGGTCCACGTGCCTCCTGCGAGACCCAAAGCCACGTTGATGTTCGCATGCCCTGCATGTGCCCTTAAGCCCACCCATCCTCTATGGCACACTGTAAGTCCTGCAGCCAAATAAGGGGCTGTGTTGTGGGCCCCACTCCTCAGCTGTCTTTGGAACATTCCCTCCTTATTCAGGAGGCTGTCTCCTACCCATCCTTTAAGGTCACCTCTTCCAGGAAGCCTTGCCTTACTACGCTCTGGGACTAAGGACCGGGTTTATGTCCCTGTGGTATCATCATGTCATCGCATAAATGCCTTTGTCTTGTGCCCTCACAAGACTACATTCTCCATGAAGGCTGGAGTCATGCCAAGCTTGTTTTCTATTATGTCCTTGGTACCAACCACCACACTTGGTATCTCTACCAGTACTGAATAAAGGATGGATAATAGTAAATAATGAATAAATGATGGTAATAACCCTGAATGGAAAGTTTGTGATTCTTCAATGTTCAGTTAATTGGGGGCTTTGGAACTACAAGTTGTAGAAGGACCCATCATATGGTAAGTTCCTCTGGCTCCACCAGGATGCAGGCCTCATTAGCACTGACTTCCTTTTTGCCTACGATCAGAGCTAAAGATGAGAAACAGAGCTAAAGATGAGGACAAAGGGAACTTTTGGTGCTAGAAGCATTTGCTTCGAAAGCTGTCATCAGGAAACACTTCTATGTGGCTTTCTATAAAGTTCTGGAGATAGAATAAAGCCTTGTCATGGGGAATATTTGGGAGGCAAGTTTTTAATTCATCAGGAAGAGGACCCCAGTTGCACCTGAGGTCCGCCATGCTGATGTTCACACAACGACCTCTAATGGAGTTTACGATACATGGTAAAGAGCTTTCAAACCCCAAAATCTATGTTAATGAAGGAAGAGTCTGTCTTCCTTTGCCCTTTGCATTGAGTTGGCTTGATCAAATGTCAGTGGTTTGGATAGACTCAATTAGCCTTCAATGCGTGCATGCAAAAATCAATATAAACTCAAGGTCATGGGAAGGAAGAGCAGCATCTTGAATTGCTTGAAGGAGGCTCATGAGCATGCAATCTGTGCCTTTCAGATCCTGGATCCCAGACACAGGCAGCACCCGGCCTTCCTGGCCTTGAACGCACATTGCTGTTTACAGGAAAGGTCCACCTGCTCCAGTACGTTCCTTGCCAACTACATCTAAATAAATTGTCAGGAGTCTCTGGTGTGTGTAGAGAATGGCAGTGTTTGATTGACAGCCCCCTCGCCCCCACTTCCACCTACACCAGCTCAGACAGGTGTCTCTCCTGTTCTTAAAGAGCTTCAGGCAAAGGGATTCAAGAAGTTTCCTCCTGTCACCTAATGAGAGTCCTTATGAGAATCCCAGAGATTCACTGGCTCAGATTTCCTAGCCTTCGAGCTCAGAAGTCAGCCTCTGATGGTGGCCTCCCCAAACCTGCCAGCCTTCAGGTGGAGGAAAGTGATTTTTCCTACTTGCCATCAACATCAAAATGTTAAGAACTTTCCCCAAACATCACATTTCCATGATAGAACCATTGGCCATGCACCAGCGGTCTAAGCCAATGTTCTCAGTCCTAATTCTCCATCAAGTAGAGGTTTTGACTACTCCTAAAGATTGAATTCAGTAACCCTGGGGGGTGAGTGGGGTGAGACTTGCCAAGACTTAACAATTCCCCCTCCTAAGTTGATACACAGTCAGGGTTCAAATCACAGCACCAACCCAATCTTTCACATCTAATAACATCCCTTGGGTGGAAATTAGTGAAGAGGACATGTAATTAGCAACAGTGGGCCCAGTTCCCACTTTGCCAAAAATGTGTACTGTGACCCTGGGATTCATTTTCTAAAACTTCAGAATATGGGGGCGTGATCGGTCACTCCTGAGGACTGGATGGGAAGAAACAGGGGAAGGTATATACAGAACATGGCTGAGCCTCCTGTTGTGCCCAGCACAGTTCCAGTTTACACATATTTTCCTGGTGCAATTATAATAGTTCTCCTTTTCACCCTCAAAAATGTCCTTAACTGAAAGAAAAATTACATGCTCACCCTATCGATCATGTAGTGGGTCCACGTTAGGGTGCTACTGAGCTCTTGTGTTAGGTGTTCATGGGAAGTGGCATATCCCTCATTTATCCCTTAACTGTGGCTCTAGCTTGTGAAGATATGCGACCTCACTCAGGTTTTCGAGAATGCACCAGGGAAGTATCCAGAAATTTGTCATGGGCAACAGCGAATGTGTAACACAGGGATGTGGATGGCATCTAGAATTGTTCTCATTAGTGGATAAGTCTTTTTCTCCCTCCTCTGCCCCAGCTCTAACCTCTAAGATTGTGTAACTGACTTGCAGCTTTCCCTATCGGGAAGATGTTTTTGTGCCCTTAACACCTTGGTTCTACCTGCCAGCTTCCCCTTTTCTCGTTGGCTCCTCCTCTTTCCCCATCACAGCCTCTCTGGGCTCTGGGTTATGGATCGCTTTCGCTCTATCTTTTGAAATGCACATGAACAGTACGGTCCACACCATTATTCATGCATAATTAATTCATCCATTCGCAGCTTTCTATTCATGATGCCTATCATGGGCCAGACATGGTTCTAAATTTGGAAAATAGTGGCCGAATGAACACAGCCTTCCCCCTGCCCCACCACCACATACACAGACCCCACAGCCCAAGTTCAACCACACTCAGGTAGTTAGTGATAATGTCTGATGGGGCTTGTGATCAAGGAGGGGGTGAGGAGCACAGGGCATTCTGGGGGCAAATGGCAGGGGCCTCCTGTGAGATTTTTCCTGGAGGAGCGGGGTCCTGCCTGCTATTCACTTCCCAATCACTAAGGCACTGGCAAGTCTTTCTGGAATTTAATACTTCACCTGTAAATTCATAATTAGATTCCCTAGGCAGGTTAGTAGCTTTTTAGGGAATTAAAGACTATACACCAAGATGCTTTTTTGAGCTGAGAAAATGACTCAATGTCATAGGATAGCCAAGGGAAAAGGGGGCTTGCCAGGCAATCTGGGTCCAAGGAGTCATTTCACACTTCGTGACCCAGAAAGTGAGTCATTCAAGGTCATCTTGAATGTGTGACCTTCCCACTGTAGTGATTCCTGGAAAAACAAGGTGGATTCCTGGAAAAACAAACCCAGATGAACTTCTACCTCGGTGCTGTCCTTCCACCCACTGCACAGAAGCCCCAGGGTGCCAAAGCCCACTTCCTGCCCCACTTGCTGTGGATATTTCAGGGCTGGGGGCACTTGGGCTGGCAGACTGGCACAGCCTGGAATCCTGGGACTCTGCCCATTCACCATGGTTTCCGCCCAGAACTGCAGAGAGGAGATGCCAGCGCTATTAACAGGAATTGTTTTCAAGCTGTACTGTTCACAGTGTGCTTTTGAGTGGGTCCCCCAGAGCCAGCTGCTGTTGGGCTGAGATGGGAAAGCCAGCTGGGGGTCCACAAGGAGGGGCCACATATAGCAAACTGCACTTTGCATAATGTTTAAAAATAGCTGAGCCCAAACAATACCTTGCTTAGGTGCACACATACATGTGATGATATTTTTTAAAAATAGCAAGGGGTAAGAAACCCACAATTCTGCATAGTGCTTATCTAGATGAAATGAGAGTGGGATGGGGGTAGAGCATGGAGGTAGGTACAGAGGTAATCGCAGCATTTCAGTCATTTGGTTAGGTGGTGATTTCACAGGGATCTATTATGTGACTATCAACTTATTTACATGTATTCATTATAAATACAATCATGTACTTATAACGGTTAATATTTATATTCTAATCAATCATAATTTTTAATATTAACTAATGTGTTTATAGTCCAATAGTAGCAATACATTTACTTCTAGCTACTGCTTTCATTCTAGTTAGCAATACTTTATTTACATTCTAGTTACTAAGGAGCGAGCTCACAGGTGTTCATTATATTAAGAAATAATTAAGCAGAAAGTGAACGGTGCATGACCTAATGATGATAGTAGCTTATGACTCGAGAATTAGGATTAATCTACTTCTGTGGATCTAGGGATGTTAAGAATAAAAAGGGAATACTCTTGGGGTGAGAGTGTGGAGGTCCTGAGCAAAGCCTGCTGCCAAATCCACATTAGCCAGCAAAGATGTCTGCTACACGCTGGAAGCAACACTCCACACTGACCTCCCAGGGCAGCTGAGGAAGCAGTTGAAAAATTACTCCCCTCCCCATCTCTGTCTGTGCGGAATCCTGCAGCAAAAGGGACCCATGGCAGCCTAGGCAAATGGGCTTATTGGGACCAGGGCTTACGCCTGAGCGAGGAGAGGGAATTGCCTTCACAGAAGGACATCAACATTAGTTCAGTTCTCAGCCCTCTAGTTCAGGCCTTTCACGAGGGCAGTGGATATCAAAGCTGTCCTTGCAGCAGAGGCACCGGGAGGGCTCCTGAAGACATAGATTTCTGGGCCCCACCACAGAGTTTCTGATTCCACAGGTCTGGTGTCAGGCCTGGGAATTTGCATTTCTGACAAGTCCCCAAGTGCTGCTGCTGCTGGCCCAGGGGCCACACTTAGAGAAGCACTGCCACAGGCATGGGGAGACTGTCGGAGCTCTGGCTGTCCTCACAGAGCCTGCTTCAGGGGTTCTAGAAGGGGAGGGGGCACAATGTTGTGACTGCAAAAAAGACAGAGGAGCAGGCTCACACCTTGGTCTAGAGCCTGGTCTCTGACCTGATGACACCTTGTCCTCACATTCCTCCTCTGAGGGGCTCGGGTGGGGTTCCGGAAGGGGGTATCATCCCAGAACAGGAAGGAAACAACTCATGTGCTGGAGACTTCAGCAGTGAGGGCCAATCCTCACCCTCTTCAGACCAGGGATGACTTCTTGGGTTCTGAAGTTGAGCCTTCTTCTTGTGGGATTTCCGGAAGGTCACCGCTGCCACCAAAGAGGCAGAGTCCTCTCTGGGTGGGCTCCAGAAGGCTTAAACTGTCTGCTTAAACTCAAGGACTAGAAAGAGATCATCTCAAAGAAAGGAAAACTCCAGCTGAGAGCTAGGAACCGGACTCTAGAGAGCCAGACCTTCTTCCAGAGTACGCTTACCCACTGGCTTTCTCATCCCTGGCTGCAGGACAGGTGTTCACCTGGGGTGGGAGCCACCAAGCCAGCCACTGTGGCTCTACCCCTGGCCTCCAGGGACTAACCGGGTCCGAGGAGACACCTCTCAGCCCCTTCACTGCCCATGCTCCTCGTGGCGAGGCTGCCTTCCCCATCCTTCAAGGTCCAGGCAAAATTCCCTCCTCTCCTGGCTGCTCCTGCCCCCCAGGAAGGTGAGCTGCCCCTAAACAAGAGCAGGGGTCTCTGGTTTTCCCCAGAATAGGGGGGTACAGCACTGGTTTGGCTTATGGAGATCAAAGACTGTAGGTGGTGGTCAGTAGACACTCTTTCTGGAAAAATCCTCTATGAGGGATTGGATAAGTCCCTTGCCCTCCATGTCCATGGATACAAGAGGCTCATCGTCACCAGGTTTCAGGATAATCAAATCCTTGGACTCTGATATAGAGCTCACCCACCCCTGCCACGTGTGCACTCAGTCCCCTGGGACACGCTTCCAAATCCCAGGAAGATTCCACATGAATGGCCAACATGAGTGGATTCCCAAGGGTGGGGGTCATACCTTCATATACTCCTTTAACAGAGATTTGTTGAGAGCCTACAATGAGCCAGATGCTGCTTGCGAAGCCAGAAAGCAGCGATGAATGAGATGAGACCTGGGGAGACTGGGGGTTACAAAATAAGGTGGGAGTGTTGAATACATGTTGGCTCACCCTATACTGGAACCCCATGTGGATGTTTAAAAAGAAAAAGTAGGCATCTGTGTGAGGCTATGGAATTATCTCCAAAATATAGTGTTAAGTAAAGAAAAAGTAGCACGGGGCATCATATATGGTCTGAACCAACCTGTGTGGGGTTTTTTTCAAAGGTGTAGTTTTAATCTTATACTACACTTATGTAAGATGCCACGGGGTTGGGGAGGGCCAGGTAAATCTTCACAGATCTCCGTATTCTATTTTTGCAACTTCCTGCAAATCTATGATCATTTCAAAATAGAAAGCAAAAAAAAAAAAAAGTGTATATAGATATACACTGCAATTTTTTAGAAGGATGCCAGAGAATTCATTAATCAACACCTGCCTGAGGCATGGGTCTGGGGTGGATGGGCGTGTTGGTTATTGTGCGTGTCTATCCCTAGAAACACTGCCCTGAAGGACATACGCAGGGCACCGAGCCTGGCCCAAAAGGAAAGGAAAGGAAGGATCAATAATAATAATAATTGAGCTGACTGAGGCCTGTGCTGGAGTGGCCAGGTGAGGAGGTGGGCATGGGCTTGTGTCCCCCACAAAATCATGTGCTAAAGCCCTAGCCTGCAGTGCCTCAGAATGCATTTGGAGATGGGGCCTTTCAAGTAGCGAGGAAGTTAAAATGAGGTTCTTAGGATGGCCCGAATTTGATCTGTTGGTGTTCTTATAAGGAGAGGCGACTAGGACACACGCACAGACACAGGGGCGTGCACAGGGTAAGGGCCATGCGTGGGCGTGGTGAGAAGGTGGCCATCTGCAAGTGGAGGACAGAGCCCAAACCTGGCGACATCTTAATCTTCAACTTGAGGAAAAAAGTTTGCTGCTTAAGCCCCCAGTCTGTGGTGTTTCACTACGGCGGCCACGCAGAGTGGGACAGGAGGAGAGGAGCCGGCAGGGCCTCTGGTAAGAGATGCTCTCTCACCGGCCCCCCATGGCGCATCTGCACAGACAGACAAGGGTGGTGTGTGTAGAGACCTGAGCTTCTTCAAGTTTAGGGAACAGCAAGGCACTTAGTAGGACTTGGGGTTGGAAGGCTCAGTAAGGAAAAGTGGTGGCAGAAATAAGATGGGAGAGGGCCTTCCTGGTGGTGCAGGGGTTAAGGACAGCGCTGTCAAGATGTCCCCAGCGACTGCAGCATCAGTTTGGTCCCCAGTTGGCCAGGGAGCAGCCCACATGGCACAGCAGACCTCTCCTGTCTCGCCCGCCCGCTGCTCCCCTCAGCAGTGCATTTCAGTACATCTGCCTGTTCTGCTCCCCACTCTCTCTCACCCCCCACAACTCTGGCTTACACCGCAGGTCTTGTATGCATAAATCAATTTTTAAAAATTAAAAAAAAAACAAGAAAGAAGATGGGAGAAATGGGCTCCGGCCAGGTCATGGAACCCCAGTTATTTGCTCAGAAATTTGGACTGGTCTCCTGCAGACAAGGAGGCTCCTCTGAATGAGGGCCAAGAGGGAGAGCAGGGGTGACCTTTGGGGAGCACTATCAGAGACTTAGTGAAGGATGGAGCAGGTGAAAGTTGGGAAGAAAGGAAAGAGACAGAGAGCCACTACTGGCATCTGGTGAGAGGTCTGCGGGATCCTAGCCGAAAGCATGGCAGTGGAGAGAGGGGTATCTTATTCCACTCTGCAGCAGAATATGCTCAGCAAATGTTCCATGAACAAAGTCTCAGCTGAGCCCTCCCCCCATGCACCCTATGCCTGGCTGGCCTCTCCCTACCGGGCATAGCTCCCTCAGTGCTGCCCATGCTCGTCACAATTTATTTACCTTTCCCTCAGACAGCTCAAAGCGTGGGGATTTTCCATGCCTGGAAAAGGCCCACAAATGCCAAGTGACAAGTGACTAATGTCGCAGCTCCTTCCTCCCAAGTGGAGGCCAGTCCCAGTCACTTCCCACAAAGCCTCAGCACCAAGGGAGAAGTTCTGGAAGCTCACAAACGACTCACCTGTGGAAAACCCCATTTTCTTGTGGCACTTGGTAAATTCAATATTAAAATAGGTGACCAGGGCGTGGACGTAGTCGTTGCGCTGAATTTGCAGGCAGAAGGCGGACGTGAAGGACAGCTCCTCCGTCTTGACTGTGTAAATATCCACCTCCTGCAGCCCAGAGAAGAGAATGGACCGGACACTGAGCGCCCCCTGGCCCGGGTTCCCCCCAGCAGCTTCAGGCCCATGAGAGGCTCCTGGAGAGAGTCCCCAGGCCCTACCCGCCACCGCCCAGGACCTGCCTCTGTCCTCCCTAGGGTGGTACGCTGAGGAAGTGGTGCAAACAGATTTGAGTCAGAAGGCAAGAGGAACAGAATGAAGAGGTTATGTAACTGCAGGGAATGGGGGCTGTGGGGGGTGGGGAGAGAAGAGGATTCATTAGACAGAGTATCCCTAAGCCCCATCCCCATATCCTGGAGGCAGTGCACCCCAGCACGGCCGCAGTCATCTGGTCCTTGCCACAGTGTGGCCCCAGGATGATGAGTGTCACCTGGGAGCAAATTCTGAGAGGGTGGGGGTGGGAGAGTGAGGAGGGCCCCCGGAGTCTACCCGATCAAGCCCGCCCAGTGACCAAAACGCAAGTTTCCCAGCATTTCCACCCACCAGCTCCCATCAATAGGCGGGAGCAAATAACTCAGGAGTGGGGACACGAACCCCCACGCCATCACTGACTGAGCTGAGGGAGGGTCTGCTGAGCATTGGTAACAACCTGGACAGCTTAAAAAAAAAAAAAGATAAAGATAAAGAAATGGGGTAAATAAGAGGTGAGAAATTTTCAGTTTGGGCTGGGGAACAGAGAACTAATAATTCCAGCAATCTCGGTTGGGAAGTGTCCATGAATCAGTCTCTCACAGGGAGTGTGATGTGGGACACTTTGCAATGTGCTGCTCTTTTCCATGGAAGGAGGCTGTCTGCTGCCTGCGGCTCTGGGAAACAGGGCCACCTTCCAAGAGCCCGGAGGCATCAGCCTGTCTGCAGTGAGGTCTAAGAGAGAACTGTCTGCTGTCAGAGCTGGGGAGCAGGGACCTCTGTCCTCAAACCCCTGTGCCTGGAATGGTTCCCAAATGGCTCTCCTGAGACCCAGATGAGGAATATGTGGGGAATAATTAGGAGAGAGGCAGCTCAGGCTGAGGAAATGAGCACAGGGAAGTACTCAAAGAGGCAGATCAAAAAATCTCTACATATTTCCTGGCTAAGGAGAGGCAAGGCAGAAGCAAGGCTTCTGGGGCCAGGGCAGAGAAGCGCTGCCTCCCCGGGGGTGGACCAAGGAGGAGGAGTGGGCAAGAATGCCAGTCAAATCAGGGTCCTGCTGCTGCCCTGGAGGTGCAGCCATAACATCTTCTTGGGGGATGGAGCGACAGCTGGAGCCCTGACCTATGGGGTTAAGAAGGGGGTAGGAGATCAGGTTGGGGGGAATGTAGGAGCGCCTCAGGGATACCACTGCAATGCAAGTTATGCTGTGCTCACAGAGGCTGAGGATGGGGAGCCAGAACTAATGGAGTGGGGAGCCCTGGGTCAGCCCTGAGGCAGGCAGAACATGACGGGATCAGAACGCAAGTCCGCCCTTATCCCACGCAGAAGTGCCAGCACTCCTGGTAAGCACCATCTGCCGCTCACTTGAATGCCGTTGGGGATGCGGTGCACACTTCTGGCCTGACATCTCCATTCAAAAGGTCCTTCTTCAAAACTAAAGATAAGAGCCCATAGCAGAGTCTATAACTTCCACCAACAGAATAAGCCTGAAGCCTGTTCCAGCTCACCCCAGTTCCCTAAATTCCTCCTTCTTCAACGTCAACTGCCTCTGGTCAATGATTTCCTCATCATCCAGGCATTTTCCCTTAGGTGGGTTCTACCAGGTTCCAGAATGAGTGGCATACTGGCCAAATCAGCTCCTTCCTCTCCTCATTCAGGACATGCTCCTGCAGCCTCTCATCGCAAGGGTGCACAGCTGACTCATGCTACGTAGTAGTCAGCCAATCCCCCTTCTTTCATTGTACCCTATCTGCCACCCCTTGTCCTTTCATACGGGGACAGGAGTGTAGGCCTCCTCCATGACGTGGGGTCCATCCAGTTAGTTTGGACCATTGCTCCAGTCTGGAAAGTCTTTTTAGACTGTGAAGTCAGGCCAGGCTCCGGGGAGGGGGGGGCTCAGAAACACAGGGCATCCCTTCTCCTCTCGTATCCAAAGTCTCCAGAGTCAGGTCTAGTCATCCTGGCTCCCCAGAGCCAGACCCCTTTGCTGGGGGCAGGGGAGTGCCTGCCCTCTGCAATAGCTCAGCCTCAGGTGACCCCAGGAAGTGAAGGGCTCCTCCAGCATCAATTACTCAGAAGGGGCCCTGGCCGCTGCTATCGCTGCCACTAAACGCTGTTACAAATGGATGTCTCAGAGCAGAAGCTTGGTCAAAACAGAGTCTTAATTATAATAAAGTGTCACACTCTGCCATGTTAATAGCAATGAAAATAGCAATTAAGTGTGTGAAGAAGGGAAAGTGTTTTCCCAACAGGCTCGGCAGGACGCTGCTCAGCATGTCAGCTAGAACGCCAATGGCGGGGCTCTCCTGGCCGCAGGGCAAGCATGGACCAGCCTCATCCTTCTCAGAGAACAGAGAAGAAAGGTCATGGGCACGGGGAGGGGAGGACGTCACACAGTCACACCCCTGAGGACTGGGCTGGAGACTCGTGGGGGCCAGGGCAGGAGAAGAGTGTAGGAGCAGGCCAGTCCCTGAAGTCACCAGCAGTTGAAAGACAGACGTGCCCACACCTGCAGGTCTGGAGCAGAAATGAACTGGGCCCAAGAACATTGAAGGGAGGTTATCCCCACGCTGAAGTCATTCTGTGCAGGCACCTGAGCAATCACTGTCATTTTGGCAAATTCTGTTGCACAATTTTGACCTATTCTGCATATCTACAGACGTGGCTGCCGGCCGTCAGTCCTGCCTGCACGGGGGAGGGCCGAGGGAGGCAGAGAGAACTGGTGATTGGAGAGTCTAAGGCTGAGGCTCCAAGTTATACCTTAAGTTTAGGCAGGATGGGCAGAGGGAGGCAGCATTGGGAAGAACTGTGTGAAGTTCCTTGGCTTCATTTGCCTCTGAGGTACCCTCTAAATGCCAGGGATTATGGGGGTCTTCTCAGAAAGGCTATATCCAGGGACAAAGGGCATTTCTCATCTGGGCAGAGTGGTCTGCATCACCCCCAGTGGGGCTAGCGCTCCTTCCATTGTCCTCTAAACGCTCCAGGCCTTCACCCAGGGCTTCCAGAAATGAAGTGCTATGTGCAGGACAGAGTCAAGATGTTTTAGCCAGATAAGGGCTGGGTGAGCCACTAAACACTTACAGAATGAACACAGAGTTTTTTGAGTTCAAAAATTAGCTTGGACCATATGAAATTGATGTCTTTCTGAATTAAAAAAAATCAGGTATCAGCCGTTTTATATGATTTAACAAAATATGTTAGCATATATAAATGCAAATACTTAGAAAAGGACTGGAAGGATCAGATCCATTCCACCCACGAACAGCGGCTACCTCTAGGGGGGATGTAGGGGTTCACAGGGAGACAAGTCAAGGGAACTTTTACTATTACTCTCTCAGACTTGGCATGTTTGAATATTTAACAGGGAGAAAGCACTAAGGATTGGTGTGCTGAGGATGTGGACCAGCTGGTCTTCATCTGCATGGAAGAGGCCCTTAGAGGAGGTGGGAGAACAGGTGCAAAGGGGGCCGCTCAGGAGTCAGGGAAGCAGCGCATGGCAGCCTCATGCGAGTGTGGAGACACGTGTGCAGTGATGATGACACAGCAACTGAGCTATGGGATTGCTTTCCGAAGGGGACCGCCACCCCTGAATGGAGTAGCTTCCCCAAACCTGAGCAAACCCTCCTGCCTGCAGGGTGTGCTCTTCTCTGATGCCCCCCATGCACCCACAAACCACCCCCCTCCACTACCACCAGCAGCACTACCACCAGGGGACAAGCACTGACCCCCCCCCCACCACCACCACTCAACTGTGCCCCACTGCCTCAGCCCAGTGAGAGCTCCTGCTTTGGGTTAGTCACTGTGGGGGTGCCAGAGGCGCTGGCCAAGGTGGCCATGCCTCACTGGGCTGGACCGTGCAAGACTTGGCATTGCCTTTACTTTGTCCACAGTTTTCATGGAGGCACAGCTAGATCCCCAGGCTGCCCAGGTCCCAGCAGGGTAAGTCTGCAGACCTTTATTAAACAGGCATTGGTCACCACTTGCTTTGGATCCACAATGTCCACCAGGGGCTCCTTCATGGCAACATCCCGGATGCAGGTCATGTCAAAGCCATAGACGTTCTCCCACCCTGTGGAAACAGAGGAAGATATCAGGGCTGGCAGCAGACCCCTCCAATGCCCTACAAGCCCCTCCTGAGAACCAGAACAGAGCATGTCTAAGGGATGAGGGGCAGCCTCGGTTCCCTACTGGCAAAATAGAAGGATGGCTCCCATCTGCAGAGAGTTTGCAGCATGCCAGATGCTCCCTCACAAGGTCTCATGTGTATGGGTTCTACTTTATGGTGAGGAAACTGAAGCTCAGAGAGACTGAGAACGACTCCAAGGTCACACAGCAGGGCCAAGACTAGAACCCAAATGAACTGACTCTTTCTGGTACCTACTTTCCTGTCCCTCTCTCTGACCCAGCAGTCCCCTGCTCACTGTCTGACCTGTCACCCACACTTCTGTCTGGGTGTCTTTGCTCATGTCATTCTCCACCCCTAGGAGGCCCATCCCTCTCCCTCCTCCCATCTGCACCCACTGAAACTTCAATGACACAGAGAGAAAGATGGGCTTTTAAAGTGACTTGGCCAGCATCCCCACTTACTGGCCAGGCCCTTGTACAAGTCCCCAAAGCTCTCTGAACTTTAGTTTTCTACACTGCAAAATGAGGGGGGCCCTGGGAATCTGCCTTTCTCACATATTGTGACTCACTCATGGAGGACCCATCCCATAAGAAATATCCCAAGGAAGGGCCTCCCTGGTGGCACAAGGGGTTAAGACACAACCTATGAAGCTATCCGCAGCCACTGTAGCACGAGTTCGATCCCCGGCCAGGGAGCTACCCACATGGTGCAGCAGACCTCTCCTGTCTCACCCGCTGCTCCCCTTAGCAGTGTATTTCTGCTGACCTGCCTGTTCTGTTCCCTGCTGTCTCTGGTGAATCCTCTCACCCCCCCGCACCTCTGGCCTGTACCCCTGTTCTTGTATGCATAAATAAATAAATCTTTAAAAAAATATCCCAAGGAGGGACCACAAACCACCCAGCAGAGCTTGTTGGCCCCTGGGGGTTGTTCCTGAGAAGCTTGGAGAAGGAGAAAGCTCGAGGTTACAGGGCTGGTGAGTAAACGAATGCAATTCTGACAGTGGAAGGTCATCCTTAAATGGCGGTGATCATTGCAAGCGTTACTTGATCACCTAGCTCGTTCAATCTACCCAGCAGCCCCCCTCCCCATGAGGATACTTGTGTACAACAGATGAGAAAACTGGAACTAGGAGAAGTTGACACGTGCCTGGCCCAATATCTCACACCAGGGAGATGGTGGAGCTGGGCCAAACCAGCTTGTCCCCTAACACTTCAGCTGTGCTGACCCAGCTGTGACAGCCACCAGGACTCAGACGGGTGCCCGAGAGGCTTCGTGACCGCACAGCTGAATCTCATCCATCTGTTTGTTCAGATGGGTTTAGAGATGCATGGAGGTCGAGATGCTTTTCTTTTAAATCTTATGGGATTATTATTTTTTAAATGTTCATCAAACAAATGGTACCCTAGGGAATGTTTGTCCTGCATGTGTTTAGGAAGGGGGGTAAGAATTGAGGAGGGAGTGTGTATGGTCAGTGCAAGTTTTGTTTCTTTGGCTCAGATTCCTTTCTACAGCACACAAAGACCTTCCTCAGGGAAAAGGCAGAAAAAGATTACTCTATCTCCCAGAGTGTGAGCACTTGTGAATTCTGGCTTGAGGGTTAGATGCCAGTCATGGCCCATTAAATCACCCAATGCTGGTGCCAAATTCCCAATTGAAACCGACATTTGGAGAAAGAAGCTGCTCATTTGGCAGGTGGACAGGCTTCAGAGAAGACCCCCTTCTAGAATCTGGAAATAGCATCCATTCTTTCCCTAGAGTAACTACACATCCTCTCCCCAGATAAAACATCACGCTAAGACATGCTACCTTCAGCTTAAAATCCTTCCTCAAGAGACCTGCAGGCATGCCCGTGCCCTTGCCTCTCTGGACCTGAAGTTAAGAGTCAGTACAAGTGCAAATACCTGAGAGTCCATGTGTGCAATGGCTAAAGGCCTGGGCTTTGGAGTTCGAAGCTGGGCTCTGCCATTTATTGCTATGTAACCTCGGCAAGTATTCAATGTTTTAAGGAGGGGGTTTCTTCTTTTGAATGGAGACGATGGTGGTTTTGACTACTCTATAGAATTGTTCTGAAGATTACAAGTGATACTATATACATAAAGTGCACCAGACAGTGCCTGGCACATGGAAAGCATTTGCTAGATAGTGCCTGCTCTTATGTGGCTTGAGGTCTGACTGCACCACCACCTGTGGACATGGGCTGGTCAGTCCTCTTCTCTGGGCTTGTTTGTTAAGTGAGAAGTTTGATTCAGTGGCTCAATGGTTCTGGGATCATCTGGGACACTTTTAAAAATCCAGCCCTAGCCAGACGTACTGAATCAGAATCTATAGATTAAGGACCTAGGAAGGTGGTATTTTCAAATCTATATAGGCAATTCAAATAGGAGTTTGGAGAACTTAGGACTGGATTTTTAAAGGCCCTTCCAATCCTTGATGGTGATCATGACATTTGTGAAGCCGTCCCCAACCCCTCCCCTCCATGGGACCTCTCCTATATCCTTAGCACCTAGAGCATAGCATCTGGCACGAGGTGGGCCCCCATATGATGCTTTTTTAACTGAAATTCATCCCCAAATATTTATATTTTGTTCACTTTTACTTAGTTCTTGTCTTATCTCTCCAGCTACACTATCCAACCTTCAGTTGTTCAGGAGAGAGATCATCCAAGACATCCGATTTTTTTTTCCTCTTCTTTCTGCTGACCATTTATTTCCTACTCACTCCTTTACTATCAGTGGAGCATGATAGCATGGCTGAGGACAAAAATCAAGCACAGTAATTTTTGTTGCAATTCTGTTTTGTCTATTGAATGACTGAATGGGGCACAAGGCCATTGGTCACCAGAAATATTGTTATTAATTTTCTGGGGATTTAAAAAAATTTAAATAACATCAGAGGAACTTGTGAACATTTGTTTATGGTTAGAGGAAACTCTGGAAAAGGACTATACTATGGTATAATGTGTGTAACTAAATCAACAACAAATCCAGACCAACCACAATGACAGAATAGATGGACTCAAACTCCCTTTAACAGCCTGGCAGAAGAAAAGTTGTGCTTTTTCTGGGAATAATTATACTATTCTTTTATATGCATTACCCAGCATTTACAAAAAATTATAAGACACATGAAAAAGGAAAAATATACAACCCATCACCAAAAGAAAAAATAGTTAACAGAATCATACTTGGGGGTAGCTCAGCTGTTGGAATTATCCAACAGAGACTTTTTAAAATACCTGTACTAAACACATCAAGGAATCTACAGGGAAGGTGGACAGCATGTGAGAACAGATGGAGAATTTGAGATGGAAACTATAAAATAAAAGAGCCAATGGAAACACTGGAAATGAAAATCAAAACACCAGAGATGAAGAATTCCTTCAAAGAGGAAATAATCAAACACTTGAAAACAGGTCAATAGCAATTAGCCTAACTTAAACACAAAGAGGTTGGGGAAAAGAGCATCTAAGATCCATGGTACGATACCAAACAATGGTTAGCATGTGATTGGAGTCCCTAGAGGTACGAAGAGAGAATCAAAAAAAAAAAAAAATTGCAGAGATAATGGCTGAAAATTTTCTTTTACTAAATCAAACGATCAGCCCACAAATCCAGGAATCCCAGAAAATTCCCAGCAAGATAAATACAAAGAAAAACACACCTACACACGTCAGAGTCGAACAGTTGCTTCAGCATAAAGAAAAAAAAAATCTCAAGAGCAGCTAAAGAAAAAGAAATATTGTAATTTTCATCAGAGAGAACTAGCTACCTCCTCCCTTCCTACCCTGGCTCAGCTATTTGAGTTTCTCTGCTGGGACCCTTAGCACTGCCACTGGCGTTTTCTCCTCTAGCCAGAAGGGAATGTGTTTAGAATAGTTTCATGCATTTAGGCTCCCAGAAACAAAGCCAACTCCTATAAAATTGGTGCAAGAGCAGAGAACTTCAAGTTCTGGGAATGGAGGCCAACGAGAAACTGAGGGCAGCAACCCAGCTTCCATGAGGTCCTGCTTTGCAGCCTTGCAGATGCAGTCACCGCCAACTCTACAGGAGACCTTCCTCTTCATCTCATTGGCCTGGAAGTGGGGACTCACCCCCGGAACCTTAAGTTGTAGATTCATGGATCACGCAAGATTCATGGATTGAGCAAGAAATCAGATTATCTACCACGTTTCCTTCCAATTTTGGCTTCTAGAACCCTCCTTCACAGTAGCAATTTTTTTTAACGATCGGTCCTTTCTCAGGGTTAAACACTACCCCTTTGCACTTTCTTCTGTGGGTTTACACTAATGCGCTCATGCGTTTGCTCATTCATTTACTCGACAGAGCATACGTTATGAGCCTAGGCCTGCCAGTCTTCCGTCTCTCTTCATACGCATTCTCTAGAAGCTGCGAGCCAACTGAGATAGGGTCTACATTTCACTCATTTCTCTGTTGCGTGTGGCTGAAAAAAGGAGAGAGGCAAGCATGGGAGAGAGAGGCGGGAAGAAGGTTGAGAGAAGACGTGAAAAGAGGGGAGAAGAGGGTGACTGGTCTGAAAGGGGCTGACCTAGTCCCACTCTCCTGCCCCCACTTTAGACTTTTCGTTTTTTAGCCAATTTCTGAGCCAACTAAAATTTGCTTACAATTGTTCCCCTAGCAACCAGCAACCTTTACACTTCACTTGATTTAAAACTCAGAGTAACAGAATCTCCATTTATTTAAAACAGATTTCTAAATGAGCTTGCTTCCTTGACTGAAAACAAAAACAGATCGCTTTTTTAAACCATTAACATAGAAAATCGTGTCTTAAATCAATTTTAAATGTGTGTTTGATTTTTGTTTTTTGGTTTCGGGTGTAAATATATATATATATATATATATATTTTTTTTTTTTCAGAGAAAGCATTTCACATAAAAAAATAGGTTTTTAATTTATTTCCCAGAAATTATGAAAATTGCAATGGACTTTGCAAGAATAAATCATGTGATCTCCAGCCCTGGGTGAGCACCTGAGTGAGAAGCAGCAACTGCCCCACGAGTGTCTCTGGGGCCAGCCACTCCTCTTCTGGCCCCAGCTGGCTCTCGCAATGTGCTGAAGGCAGAGGCTCTGGAACAATCCAAGGGGACATTATATCACTGGAAGTTCTTTAAAGGGCTATGCCTAGGGTTGGAGCACAATAAATATTTAAATATGCATGAGAATGATCAGGACAGCTATGCATCCAGAACTCCAAAAGCAGCATTATAATGCCGCTCCAGGGCAAAATATGTCCTATTTATACATGCATTTGATCTATGTTCACTGCTGAGTTGTTTTGTAATCTACTGCGAGAGCACATCTGCCCTAGATTCTGAGCCACTGGAGGCCAACAAGCTTGGCAGTCCAGCTCACTTGCCAGAGACAGACACAAAAGGGACTTAGTGACACATTGGGAGAGTAGATCCAGTCTGGGGCCAGAGAGCACCATGAACTGCCTAATCTTATGATCTAGACTGAGCCCTCACTTCACATTGTCCATAGGTTCTATGTACGTGTAAGGGAAACCAATTTGACCATAAGCTAACTGATATAAGCAAGAGTTAAGTTCCTACGCATGTATGTGATCGCTAAAACATCACGAAGCTTCAAAAGAAGGACACACAACATTGATAATATTAAACTGTCAATTACATTCATTCATTCATTCATTCATTCATTCCCCAAAACACTTATCCCAGCTCAGGGTTAAGAGTAGCCACAATCCATCCCAAAGCAGTTCAGGGCAAAACATGGGCACCTACTGGACAAGATGCCCTTTCATCACAGGGGGCGAAAACACACACACACACACACACACACACACACACACACACACAGGCAAAATTTCATCTTCTCCATATTTTACTTAAGGTGGAAGAAAATCATTATTATCTTGATAAGCTTGAGTGATATGAAAGCAGATTCAAAATGGTTGGCCCGCCTAGAGACCTGCCATTCCTGACCCTGGGGTGGACTCTTGGGGTAACCAGCCTTGACAGGCTTCTAGCCACCTGGCCTGCTCGCTCTGCAGAAACTGGACTTGCTGCTCAGTTCATTTCTCATTCACGTTGCATTCACTCTCTCACCCCTGGTCATTTATCTTATATGAGCTGCATTGCTTAATTTCTTTCAATAGACCTCCCACCTTTGGGACTGGAGGAAAATATTTAGAGAGAAGAATCAAGAAAGGGCAACCAGGAGCATTTCTCCAGAGGCAGAGCGGCTGTGTTCATTGAACTGGCTGCTCCTCTCAGGCCTGTGAAGTCCCTCTCACCCCAGATGTGCAATCAAACCCCAAGAGGACCCAAGGGTGACTTACAGTGGATTTTGAAGTCCTTGTACTGTCTGTCTTCGATTGCTACCACGTACAAAGCTGCCCGGTCTGGAAACATAAGCCCTCCAGGTTTCTGTTGATGAATTGTGGGGAAATGGGTCTCGTAATCTATTCACCTGACAAAGACATCACATTTTGAACTGCACATAGAGTCTCCAGATAGGCACCCCCTTGCCTGCATTTCTCACTCAGCAGACTCTCCTTGGCCAGGGCTGGGGCTGGCATGGCGTGCTCCATTTTTATTTCAGAGCGAAGGGAATTTGAGGGCCCTAGGTGGAGTTCATAAAACAAATGAAAGGGGCAGAGGTGAGTTCCATAAGGAACAAGGGAAGAAGGGATGACCTTTGAGCTTAGACGAGCCAAGGTCAAGGTCGGTCACACTCTGTGCTCTCTGGCAGCCATGCAAATCCTGAGTACTTGCTACTCCTAAATTTTGTCTTGACAGCAGAATATGGGTGTCAGGGATAGTGGAAGAGGCTGAGGTGAGACCGACTGATAACTATTGGGACACTAGATATATCGGATCCTGGGAGGATCATTCTGTCCCCTGAAGCAGATCTGGTTTAAAAAGAAGGGACTTGAAGAGGTCACCTTCTAGCCCAAGTCCTCTCTGAGGTCCTCACAGTCCTCCTAGGCTGTAAGCAGAACAGCGGGACGGCCAGTAGACTAGCGAGGGGGCAGCATGCAGGGCACTTACCAGCCATTTGTCCCTGGCAAAGATCACCGTGTTGAGCATTGACTCATAGAATAGACAGTAGCCCATCCACTCGCTGATGATGATGTCCACCTTCTCCACAGGCAGCTCCACCTCTTCCACTTTACCCTTAAATATGGTGATGACTGGAAAATAAGAATCCCAAGGCCACACTTTGCAGGGATCCTAGCGGGGAGCCGTGAGCACTCCACATCAAGGTTGCTTCTACAGGCTTGGCCCTGTTCTGATTCTGCTTTTAGAAGGTGACACCCCAGCCTTCATCAAGCCAGTTTATACTAAGAGAATGAAAACTATTTGCATGGTTCCTCCCTCAAATGATGGAGCAGCTACTATCTGACACAAGTGTTGAGCCCATTACACACCCATATCTCATAATTCAACCACTCTGCGAAGCAAGCACATTGTTATTACACTCATTCAGGGCTAAGGAAACTGAGGCCTGGAGAGATTACCTGGTAGCCTTGGAAACAGAGCCCAGGCCTAAAACATGATGTCTCTCTCACGCTCTTTCCCAGTTCCCACCCATTCGAGGCTGCCATGATGATTCAAGCCCACAGAAGCAGGGTGCGCCTCTCCAGCTCTTGTGCCTGCTCACAGCCAGGGCCCACCCTTCAGGGGGTGTCTACTGGGCCACTTATGCCTTGCCAAGAGCTCAGGCTCTGCCACCAGTGAAACCTGGTTTTAAGTGCTGGATTTTCTCTCTTTTTTTTGGTATGACTTTCCATAAGTTATTTGACCTGACTGTCTTCGATTGCTCGGAGAACAACCAGAGAAAGTGAGATCTGCTTAGCAGGTAGTTGTGATGATGAGATGAAAGAACACATAGGAAGCCCTGTGGGGCTGGGACGCAACAGGAGGCAGACATCGCCTCTCAGTGTCCCTTGCCTGCAGCCGATGGAGAGGGGAAGGGGTCTGGGCCAGACAAAGCCCCTGCTTTAAGTGGCCTCTGCTCCTGACTTCCCCATTCTTCCAAGATCTCCCCGAACTTCATGGAGGATCATTCCGTCCTCCTTCATGGCAGGAGGAACTTCCTAGCTGTGTTTTTGATCATTTGACATAGACCTACACATAGATTTGAAGTTTCTTTTTGCAATCTTGCTGTAAAGAAGCTAGCTTACACACAGTTGTTAAATTAACAGGTGATATATTGGTTGGCTGTTTCCCTGGGAAATTTTCCTCCCAAAGGTTACACAGATTCAAGTTGTAAAACTGACACTGCACCATCCTCTGAAAATTCACACTACGACTGAGTTTTGCTAGAAAAATCAAACAATAACCTGTACTCAGGAGGAAGGGAAAAAAAAAAACAAAACAGAACTAAGGTCAAAAAAACCCAAGTCTTTCTGAGTTTCATGGAAATTAACTTAGACCGGAGACTGCTGGATAGCAAAGGACACACAGGTCACTGGCTTTATCTCGTGTGTTCACAGTGGATGATGTAGGCGAGGGAGTGTCTACTGCAGTCCCTCATGACGATTTGCTCTCCAGTGTCAGGTAATGAATCCAGGCTTAAGCAGACCAGCTTTCTCTAGGAGTCAGACACTATGCAGATACGCATTGGCCCTGATCTCTCTGGATGAGGCCTGGGCTTGTGTGGCCCTCCTGTTACCCCTAAGAAGAAAGAGGAGGAGACTTCTCCAGAAGGCTTGGAAGGGATGGGAAGGTGGGTAGAAGCTCTGCTTCTCTGGGGGCTCTGCACCCCAGGACAAGAATATACCAAGGGCCAGACCCAGAATATACCAAGAGAATTCACAAGAAGACAAAGAAAGATTTGTTGAAAATGCAAGCCAAGGGCCTAATTCATCTCTTAGTCTGAAAAAGAACTGACAAACACATGCCCAGCCCACCTGCCTGATCATTTGCGTGCAAAGCCTGGCTTGTTTTATTTTTGCAAACCTTTTTAAAGTGTTTCAGTGACCTTCTTTCTTCTCTTTTTGCACATTTTTGAAGGTTCTTCCCCGTTGTCTGCCTGTATCTATGGGGTGAAGGGAAGGGGAATCTTAGCCACTGATGCCCAAATTGTGGATAGCTAAGGGCTGCAGATCCCCGCTCCCAATCCAGACCCCACATCACTAGAACTGTGTCAACTCAAGGTTGCAGGGAGGTCCCTCACTGGAGCTGTGCTCCTATTCCATGAAGATGATGGAACGCTTGTCCAACTCTCTGTGGCAGGACCCTGGCTTGCAAATTCAGGAATGATTCATCATAACTAAGTGCACATCAGGGAGCAATACATTCTAAATGGGAGGGTTTTCCCCTGTAACTTCAACTGTGCAAATTAGAAATCCAGATTTTTGTTGTGGTTATTCTTAGTAGGATTTTTTTCCCCTTTTTGGCTAAAATGGTTACAGAAATCTAGCCACTCTTGGGCATTTTTTAGGTTCTTTCTTTTTTCTCACACATTGGTCCAGCCTAATCTCACTGCAGCCTCCAGTTTGTCCATTAGAGCTAGCTGCCCCTGAAGGATCTGAAGTTAGACCCTCACTGTTTCCTGCAGCAGATCCTGTCCCTCAGTAGTGTGGGTATGAGGTTCACGAGTGTGAGATGGGGAGCATGCTATGAACCCCAGGATGCCATCCCTGCTGCAGCAAAGCTACGGGTCCCTGCTCCCTTGCCACAGTGCCCACACACCTATTCTGGCAACACCTACACTGGCTGCTGTGCACCTTCTGAAGGTCTGACTCACCTCCAACCTATGATCCCCTCCACTTCATTGTCTATTGCAGCCTCTTATTTCTAAGATCAGGCAGAGCACTTGATTCCACAATCATTCAAAAATCATCACAGAATGAATGGGTGGATAAAGAAGCAATTTTGAAAGGAGGTTTTGGATTAAGAGACAAGATTTCCAAACTAGGCCTAATGATGATGGTGAAAAGTTACTAGCGTTTGAATAGCAGCCTGCAGAGTAATGTCAAGTACATGACCTCGAGACTCCCCATAGGAGCCTATGGGGTTGCTTTTACTGTTGCATTTGCCTAATGAGAGAACAGGTATCCAGAGAAGTCCAGAGGTGAAGCCAAACCCAAGGCTGCTGTATAACCTGGTACAAGTCACCAACCCCCTGAGACTCACTTTTCATCTGCAGGTAGGTGAGACATCGGCTTATCTACCTTAGGGCATTGTGGCAGGTGCCAAGCAACTGCTTGGGGTGACAGGAGAAAAGGAAGTAGAGCAGGCCAAGAATAGCCCTTCCTTCTCCTGAAGGCTGGTCAGGTTGGGTGGTAGGGCGAGGAGAAGTATAATCACCGGGAGTTGCCAGGTTCGGGGATGGGGTGCAAAGGTGCATAACCCATCAACCTCTTTAACGTCAGCCCCACCTTAGTAAGAGGTTAGGCAAGCATTTTGGGGGGGGGGGATTTCATCTCCAGAGCCCAGATGCATGAATAAACCTCTCTTACAAGGCCAGCCCCGGCCCCACTCTTGAGTCAGTGGTGATGGGAGGAAGGAGATATCAGCAACTTTATCCTCAATGTCTAGTGGAATTAGCAACATATCCTGCAGCAAATAGACCCCCTAACTGGAGAGACAGGGGTGAGCCCTGCATACTGTATACCCTTGGGACAGACAGTACATACCTCAAAATGGTATCCCCTGTCTTCCCAAATCCCCTATTCACATAAGAACATAGGGCCCAAACCCTGTCCCCTAATCCATCTGGCATCATGTCCTAGCTTGCCCAGCTCCCTCAGGGGTAGAACGCTCATGCTCCTTAATTGGAGCTTGAAATCTTCTTAGTTTGGGGCCAGACAGCCTGCTTGGCATGTCTCCTCCTCCTGACACTGGCTGGATAATGCTCAGGTCTCAGCCATACTAAGTCTCATCTCCACCCCAAATGATCGCCCACCACTTCAGCCTTTTCAACGGTGCAGCGTGGCCAGATACCAGCATATTGGCCACGGGCAGATGATCGTGTTGGCTAGGTCAGAGGGATAAACGAAGGTTGTGGTAAAAATCAAAGCTTCCTCTAGCCTCAGGGATTCCGAATATCGGCCCATGTATCATTCTCACTCACGGATAGAGCAGAAGCCTACTGTGGGACGGGCAGAAGATGTCACCACCTTGGGGAACTGTAGGGCAATCCTGAGGTCAACAAGCTCCCTGTCGCTCTCACACACTGCCTCTCCAGTGCTGTGCTGCTCCCTGATTATCAACCAGGAGGAAGAACAAGGCCTGAGAATGAATGCTGATTCGGGGCATCTGTCAATGTTTATGGTGTAAACATTCCACCATGCCAATTGCTACTCATGCTATGGTGTCATTCAAGGCAGGTGGGAGCAGGAGGTGCAGAAGGGACATCTCAAGGCACTGGCCACCACCCCATCGGAGCAAACCCGCCATGCCTCTTGGGAGCTAGTGCCATTTGTGACTCGATGGCCATGCCACTTGCTCACTTTAGTTCATGTCAGTCATCTCCATGAGTGACGAGAGCGAGGATGGTGCCTGTTCAGTTGGCATGGTTACGCCGGAAGGAACGAATGCATGAAACCCTGTGCCAAGATGATGGATGGGCTGCTTCACGAGCAGTTAAGAACAGAAGTGGCAATTACAGGAGCCACTGGTACAGCTTCATTAAAAACAATTATATCTGATTCATCTCATTTCTTTTTTTGATGGGGTTATTAGTCAAGTTAATAAACGAAATAATAATAACAACAGTTAACATTTACTGCCTCTTACTGCCCACCTGATGCAGTTGTGTTGACACAGCAGTGTGCTGGGAGAGACCGAAAAACCTGCTCTCCAGGAAAAGAAGCTGTGACTTACAATGTTTGCTGATTTCTGTGGTGTAAATACTGCCACTGCAGCCAACTTCACACCACCAAGGTGACTTGATCCAGTCCACAAATGTTCTGAAAACTCAACAATGGGCCCTCTGGAGCCTGCTCCAGCACACCACGGTTTACACGAGGTGTGTGCCACGATCACTCCTCACAGATGAGGAAACTGAGACACAAGAAAATACATTGGACAAGTCCTCGCCTCCATGGCACCCTCACGAAGATGACAGATTCCTGTGTGGGATCTCAACAGCTACCTATTGGCACAAAGTCTCTGAACAAGAGTTGAATGCAGACCAGCCTGTCAAGAGGCAGGTAGGACCAAGCAAAGCATGGTGACCCTGGGGAGTGATGTTCTGGGGAGTCTTAGTAGTTTGTAAAGATGGACCAAATCTGTCCAATATGAAAAAGAGCATGGTCCTCAGTTTGGATTCAAAACATCCGCTGAGCAGATACAGGTTAGGATTCCACGTGGCAGCCACTGTGCTAGACGACAGTATGGCTTGTTCCAGTTCAGCCCCTGTGTGACGTGGCACTCCCTGGGCTGCAAATGGAAACTGGAGACATGCTGAGCTGGCTCCATGGTCAACTGGAGTGCTATTTCTTTTTTTTTTTTTTAATTAAAATTTTTTAATTTTTATTTATACAATAGCTGGGGTACAGGCCAGAGGAGCGGGAGGGTGTGAGGATTTACCAGAGACAGAGTGGGGAAGCAGAACAGGCAGACAGACAAAAAGCACTGCTGAGGGGAGCAGCGGGCGAGACAGGAGAGGTCTGCCGTGCCATGTGGGAATCTCCCTGGCTGGCTGGGAATCGAACACGCACTGCAGAGGCTGCAGACACCTTCATAGCACTGCACTCAACCTGCTGTGCCACCGGGGAGGCCCCCTGGAGTGTTATTTCTTAGCAGGACTCTCCTAGGGTGAGAGATGCTAAGCATGACCGGAGGAGAAGGCTCAAACCAAAATGGACACAATTGGGGATGCGGCCTGGAGAAGTGGGAGGTTATCTCAGGAGGAGGGAGACCCCTCACTCCTCTTGGCCCCATTGGGAAGAAAGAGCACATTGGTCAGACAGCAGGGAGTCAGAATCCACCTCCCGGGAAGGAAGTGCTTTCTTATAAACTACAGCTCCCAGATGATTGATGGGGGGGGGGAGGGGGCCCATCAGGGACTCATCCCTGGGCTGGAGGATGGCGGAGCATGGAGGAAAGCTGCAGGAGCAGAGAATTCCAGCATGGTCTCTATAAGGCTTAGAGTGTGTGGCCAAGAGTGAGCACAGCGTGAAGGAACATTCAGACTGGAAGGACCCTCGGTTAAGCTCATACTAAGTGCAACACCCTGTAGCAGGGGCTCTGGCTACATTAGCACTAATCCCCATGGTCCATGCGTGGACTAGTCTCTCCAGGGACAAGCAAGCATTCAGAGACGTCAAGTGAGTTGCAAAGCCCTCCCGGCTGGTGCATCGCAGAAGCCCCTCTGGCCGTTGCCTTCTCTAACATCAGGTTATGCTCAGGTTCCTCGCATGACGTCGATGCTTTAGGACGGGTATGGGCAGAGAAAGACGGGTGCATTTTTTTGCCTGTAGTTTTCTGAGAAGTAAATGGATCATGATTATTTTGCTTGTGGAACTATAAAATTTGTGGCCATCCCTGAGCTCCTATGTTGACTTCCACCAACCAACCGACCTTTTAAGCACATCCGCAGCCCACTAACTTCCGCGGCAGGGAAAGAGAAGATATGATGGGTGTCGGTGCTGGCGTCAGAAAGGTTCTGTGTGCACGTGCGTGTGGGAGGAGCCCTGTGAAGTCACGTCCACTGTGGCGGCCTCGTGGAGGGGTGTGTGTACACGTGCATCACCCATTCCAAGGAGCCAGACGGAGGTGGAGAGGGAGCAAGATTGATTGATTCTGGGTGGCAGGTATTTTATGTCCTGGGTTGTTATTTATGTCTCTACACCTACACTCCTGAGACCCACACAATTGGCTGTTGCTGCAATTCAAAGGCATCTCCATGGAAGCACGTGTGCAGTCAAGCTGTCCTCTTTCTAGTACACATGCCAAGGCTGGGCGAGCTGGTGCGACAGACAGGGCGCTGGGGGCCTATTCGGCTCCACCCACCTGTTGCTACCCCACCACTCCCCTCAGGGAGGAGGTAGGAAAAGATAAAGACAATTTTGCCTTACAAAGGCCCTGGGCCTGCAGCCCCTCCTCCCCGGTGTGTGCAAGGAGTCGGAATAGGCACAAGGCATGCGGGTGGCTGTTCAGCTGGAGACACTGGCTTGTCCTTGGGCCTTTGCTTCTCTAGCAGAGAATTAAGCATGAGCCATCAAAATGTAACGCAGGGGGGCCTCCCCGGTGACGCAGCGGTTGAGCGCTGGGTTGCGAAGCTGCCCGCAGCCTCTGCAGCGCTGGTTCGATCCCCGGCTGCACCCCGGCCACCGGAGGAGGGTCCCACATGGCGCGCAGACCTCCCCTGCCACGCCTGCTGCTTCCCTCAGCAGTGTACTTCCTCAGTCTGCCTGTTCTGCCCCCTGCTCTGGCTCTGGTGAATTCTCTCACCCTCTCACACTTTTGACTATACCCAGTGCTTGTAAAATAAATAAATAAAATCTTAAAAAAAAAAAATGCAACACAGGGAATGTTCCATCCTGAAGTCATTAGATGAAGCCCAGCAGACTAGATGGCCCTGCTGTCCAGGGAGGGTGGTGGTGGAGGCCAACAGTCCAACATGGGGTTGGGAAGCCCCTGTGAGAGGTGGGGGGCAGCCCAGCACATGAGGCTGAAGGGTAGCCCCTGGCATGAGGGGTGAGGTCCAAGGACAAAGGGGGTCTCTACACCTGGGGCAGCCTAACTCAGCAAGTTGGAGGCCAAGCAGGGAGTGGGGGGCCTGGGGAACAATTAGGGTCTGCCCACCCAGCACAAAGAGTCAGCTCAGCACAAAGCTTCCATGAGGGGCAGGAGGGGAGGCAATAGGAGGTTGTTTACATGTACGAGATTGAGCCAATACGTGCAAGTATCAAGAATGACGGGAGCCAGGATACTCACTGTCCAAGAAAGGAGTGACTCAGAAAGAAAGGAAAAGACTAGAGTGCCCCCCAAGGTGGTGGGCCAGGAGTGCAAGTGTCACAAGAACTCACACTCGACAAGAGGTACAAAAATAAGGGGTATGTCATGTGCATGTACACACACATGCAACCACACACACACTTTCCACTGACAGCCTGGAGCACCAGCACCCTGAAATCAGCAAGCACCTGAAGCCCAGATCCCAGTTTCTCAAGGCCGTGGTTCACTCCAAGGAATAAGGCTCTTGGGAGAAATGACTGCACCTCGAACAGAGGCAAGATAAGCCCAGAACACTTGTACCAGAAAATAAGAACAGACACAAAAAAATGCCAGAAGCCTGCCCAAAGAACCCCGGAGACAGCATGAGTATTCTCCAGGGCCCACTCAGGGACAGTCTGCGTATCAAAGTAAGTACGACACTGGCAGGGATGACCTACGGAGTGAAACAGGAAATCCGTGCTGAGAAATGAAGTGAACACACGGCTTCAAAGTACGCCTCCCAGCACCTCTACCCAGTGACGAAGGGGAGAAGAGACACTGCCATGGAGGGGCTGGCAGACGTGACCCAGCCCAGCGAATGGGTTGCTGTGGTCGGTGACGGGACAGGACAAACCGCAGGCCCGAGCACCATCAGGCCTGCGGTGCAGCCAGGACCCGAGACCTGCATCCAGTCTCAAGAAAGCATCACGCAGCCCGAACGGAGGGACATCCCAGGACCGCTGGCCTGGAATCCTCGAGCGTAGGGAGAGTTGGGACTGTTTGGCTTGGAGATGAGAGACAAGACCATGAAATGCAGCCTGTGGCTGGGAACTGAGCCTTCGGCCGCGCGGGACACTGTTGGGACCCTTAGCTCAGGGAGAAGGTGGCTGCGTGCTTGGCCATCACAGCACCTTCACGTTCCCCCTCCCCCGGTGTGCGTGCGTGTGCTCTGTGGAGAATGTTCTCGTCCGTGGGAAACATGCATGAGGGATGCCAGGCAACATGTCCACGGCTCAGCCCCGAATGGCTCCAGGAAAAAGGAAAGCAGCTGTACTCCCACCTCTTGGGTAACTGGGGTATTTGGAAGTTTAAAAGAAAGAAGAGACGGGAGAAAAGGGGAGTTTAAAAATGACTGCGATCTGAACAGGACGGGGAAAGGCGGGGGTTGGAGGTGGGAGCCGGGGAGAGCCCGTTTTCCCTGCTCTTGCAAAGCCACACAGCCCTCCTCCCCACGCAGGTGTTGGTCCCCTCCTGCCGCACCCCCACATACTCGCTCTACAGAGGGGGGAGGGGAGCCAGGGAGGCTGGTGGGGAGGGGGTAGGCGGATCCAGAGGTTGGGAAGCCTGTCCCAGCCAGGGACGTGATCTAAATGTTCCCCGGGGAGTCCCTTAGGGCCCAGGGATGCGATGCAGTGAGGCTGAGAGGAAATTGCTTCTACATCTCCTTGCACCCTCTCTCCCTCCTAAGCAGTGTTAATTTTCACTTTCAGGACTGGCTGGCTCTCACCGTGCTTCCACATTGGCATAAACACTTCAGGAAAGAGTACAGGCCCAGAGCCGAGACCGAAGGTTCTGGCCCCACAGCTCAGTGGAGTTCCCACCACTGTTAGTGGGGATTCCACTAGGGGTGCAGATGAAAACACAGGAGGCCAGGCCGGGCCACCCTTGTTGAAAAAGAGCTCTCTGGTTTTCTTTCTCCATCTTCAATAGGCAAGTGAGAGTGTCTCTCTCTCTCCCTCCTGCCCAGAAGAGCCCTGGTTCCCCAAGGGAACGAGAGAGGCTCAACCAGGCCAGAGGCTGGGGTCTCTGAGCAGCATTTCTGCCACTTGGGCTGGAAAGAGGCCTCTGGCACCTCCAAGCAGGGGTCACCACCACACCCTCAAACCTCCTCTTTCTTATTCTGCCTTACCCAATTTGGATTCCTGCTGTTATCACCTCCTGCTCCTCCATCCCTACCCAGGGGGTCTCCTGCCCACTCACCCCAGAAACCACGGGCAGACAAAAGGCACACAACAGAGAGAACCAGCCCCCACCCAGTCTCTGTCCACGCACTCCCTGCAAGCCCCGAGCCCTCCCAGGGACCCCAGCCCTCCAGTCCCTCCTCCTAAAAGACCATTTCGTGGCCTCAGAGCCCTTACACCCTTCCCTACCCCTCTCTGCAAGAAAGAACTTCATCCCTCCTGGAGAGCACAGAAGCAGCAAACCTGGGGCTCCTGGTCACCAGCCCACCTTCTTCTGGACCCCCAACCCCTTCCCCTCTGCTATGGCCTTTACAGGAAAAAGGCCAGCCCTCACCTGGGCTCTGGACCTCACCCCTTCATCTCCTCAAGCTTCTTGTTCCTAAATTTGCTTTTTCCCATATCTGCAATTTCTGGACTGGTAAATCATTAAAAAACTGACTCACTTCCTTGATAATCATGTGTCCAATAATGACAGTTTCATTTTTCTGTTTTCTGTTACAGGAAGGAGAGTTTTTCATAGCCCTCACTTCATGGACTAACCGGGCTTCGAGAGCTGCCCCTACATGGAGACTCTGCCTGTTGAGAACCCCAAGCAGCTCCCTATGGCCAAAGCCAATGGGCACAGCCCTGTTCTCTTTCATCCTCTCATCTTTCCTACAGCCGCCTCGTCCCTCCCCTTGGCTCCATCGAGCTGCTCTTTCCTGCACGCCCATTAGCCTCAAAGAACATGTTCTCTTTGCTTCTTTGCAAGCCCCTTCTCTGCTTGACCTTCAAATGTTGGAATGTTCTAGAGCCCAGGCCCTGGTCCATGTCTCTCTTCTGGATACACCTTAACTCTAAGTGCCTCATCCTGTGGCTTTAAACAACATCTCTGTGTTGAAGACGCCCATCTCGTGTTCTGCCTCCCCCTGGGGCCCGGACTCAGACCTCCAGTGTCACTCTGCTTGCCTGCCAGGGTGTCCACCTCAAACCCACTGTGTGCAAAAGAGAACTTTATTTCTCCCTCCCTCCCGTTAGCCCCATGAGTGTGCTACCTCCAGTCTCAGACATTCCACCCAGCTACTCAAGGAAAAATAAATAAATGAATAAAAGTTATCCCTGGCTTCTCTTTCTTCTCATTCCCAAATGCAGGTCCTCGGCTTGTTCATGTACAGCCTATAGCAGCCGCTTCTCCACCACGTTCACTACACCACTCCCCGGGGCACTGAAAAAGCCTCCTCTTTCTTTTCTTAACTCCAAAATAAAAGGTTATTTAAAAATAAAACCTTCTGGGAAACCACATGCAAAAATAATGAAAAGATAACATACAGTGGAAAATACTCGCAGCATATATTTTAAAGGGTTAATATTTTTACAGTGTAGACCGTACCTATAAAACTACGGGAAAATAAGTTGTAGAAAAGGACAGTTAGAAAAATAGGCAGGTCATTTGTAACTGTGTGGTGATGGGTCTTTTTTTGAGCGATGATGGACATTTGGCATTACCTTAGTTTCTGGCGTACAGTATAACGATCGGATATCGTACACAGTGTGGAATGATCGCCGTCGTAAGCCTCGTGACATTCGTCACCACACAGTTACAAAATTTGAAATAGCCTCTTCATGTGTCTCTGCCTACACTCGCGCCTACAACCTATTCCAATCCATTCTCCACAGAGAATACACTTCCCTTGCTTAAAATCCTCCTAAAGAGCTCTGTCATCCTTTTTACAAATTCCAACCTTGTTTTCCTGGTTTACAAACCCTCCGCGATCTGGCCTAGTTCAGACAGGGCTGGAGGACAAAACCTTGCTGATAAATGGTGATAAAAGGTACAAGGATCCCTTCTGATCAGGGGCACGCGTGGGTGTGCTTATGTTCAAGATGAATCCCAGAGGGAGGGCCCAGGGAACTTTTCAATGCAGGGTGAAGGGGTGGGACTTATAATCAAACTCCTCTTGGAAGAAGGTCCTCCTCCCCAGAGTGACCTCATTGCCACACATGCCCAGCAGCAGAAGGGGCTCAGGGCCACTGGAAGACCACCTTTCTCCAAAGGCAGAGTCTGGAGCCTGCCACTGGGTAAGTTGTGGGGAGCGGCAGGGCGGGCAGTGGAGAGAAAAAAAGAGGAGGAATAGCAGCCATTTTGCAGAACCCAAGGGATGACTGCCAGCTGGGGCCAAACAGAGGGCATGTCACTCAGAATTTAGCCACCCTGGAAACTGAGCTGGGATAAATATGCCCTTGGCAGACACGAAAGGGACTGGGAGCCTCAGAACCCCATGGGCACAGTTCTGCTCACAGCCCCAGCTGGGGTCCACCTCCCCAAGGCCACGCACCCTGTACTCTCCCCTCTGGTGCCAGTCTATGCCACCCCAATGAGAAAGGGCTAGTCCCTCACCCCCTCCATCCTTGGGTAAACAAGTGGAGCTGTCTTACTGTTGTCCAAGTGGTTGGCCTTAATGATCTTCTCTGAGTAGTCAGAAATACTGGAGCATTCAATCTAGAAGGGAGTAAGGAGCAAGGCATCAAACATCACAGCACGTTCGGCAGAAACAAGATAAAGATGCTGAGGTCCACGCGCCCCTGCTCGTCACAGCTAGTCTGTGGCCAACTGGAAGTAAAAGCCCAGCCCCGCTGGCTGGCAGGTCAGGTGCTCTCCCACTACAGGCTGCCTCTGCTGGGAGGCCGAAACCCAGCTGCTGTGTGGCGTGGAGGCCTGGTCTCTGAGTTGGGAGATTCAGGAGAAGCGTGCAGGCCTCACTCTCCTGGCCAGAGGGGGGTGGGGTGAGGTGCCATGATTCTGTCCTCCCAGGAGAAGATGCTGTGAGGCTTTATTCCCATTATCCTCTTCCCAAACCCAAGGACTCCCTGGTGAAGCTGGACATATTCTAGGATGGGGACCTGCTGGAAATGCCAGGCCTCACGTGGATGGGAAGCTCCCCGGGCACACACACAAACACACACACACTCAAGTTAACGCTCACCCCTTCTGCTGTCTGTCTCCACCTGTGAAAGAACGGATTCCTTTCCATCTTGCCTCCCCAGTCTCCCAAAATATCATCAGCAAAGGTTATTGAGAAATGAGTTGACCATCAGCTGAGAGCCGGGTCTTGTGGGACTAAGTGGAGATCAAGTCCGTTCTCGGGGGCGGAGGCCCAGGGCCCCGCGGGCTGCAGCCAAAGAATATTCTCACCTCTTAACTGGCCCCCTTCACAGCAGCTGGCCTGTGCTAAGGTCCTGGCACCGCACCTCAGACCGTGCCCTGGCCTGGAGAGGCTGTTGGCACAGGGACATGAATGTGCTGTTGTCCTGCCTTGGGGAGAGGGAGCAGGCCCACGGGTGGGGAAGGGGCCAGGACCCAGATTTCAGGAGGGCCAGTCCTTTCCCGGGCTACCAGGTCCTGGGGGTTTCCAGCCCATCACCCTGGGGCCATGTTCTCCTCAGTTTCTTTCCCTCCCCTCCGTGCCACATCACCACCCCGTCTACAAGAGGCAGTTTAGCCATGAAGAGCAAGGGATCTGGAGCCAGGCAGCCCGATTCATGGCAGCCTCTGCCCCCTCCCAAGGGAGCCTATTTGAGGAAAGCCACGTCCCTCTTTCATAGGACGGTGTGAGGATTCAAGGAGCCGGTGCTCGCTGAACACCCAGAGCAGACGCCCCAGGGCCACACGGACGCGGGGGACTGTCTCAGCCTCCTCACACTTTCTCCTTCCATCTCCTGCTTTTCTGGGTTTTTCCTTTTTACTCTCTTCATGTTCCCTCTTCTTTTCTTTTGTACTTTCTACTTTGTTTTCTTTCATCCTTTTAAAATTTCTCACCCAATTTCCCCTCTCTCTCCTGCCACCCCATCTTCCCCACGGGAGCAGAACAGCGGGTGGAGAAACTGAAATAAGCCATCCGGAGAGCAGCGCAGAGAAAGGTGGTGAGGCTGTGACGTAAGAGCCCATTGAGATGTGCCAGTCCCACAGCTGGAGGGCAGGGGCAGGAGCCTCCTGGCAGCTCCTTGGCTGGAGCCCCCCCACCCCCACCCCTGTCTTGCAAGGTGGTGACCGGCCGCCCTGCCTCTCCCTGCTCAGCCCTCACTCCCTGTGCCCCCTCCCAGAGCTGAAGGGGCCTCGCAGACAGCACGGGGAGAGAAGGCAGGGACCACGGGCATCACCAGACGCAGTGAGCTCATTTAAAGTAGAGTCTGTCCCTTCCCTGAAGGAGGATGCTATCCCCGGCCCCTGTGGGCAGCTAAGGGCATCTGCAGGCTCTAGCCAACCTGGGCGCCCAGCTGAATGCGCTGAGACCCCCCTGAAAGCTGCTCAGCTCCCCTGGCCTGCTCCCTCTGTCAATGGCCTGTCTTGTGCATGTGCTAGGGTTTGATTATCATTTCCCTTTAATTTTGATCAAAATAATTCTCATTTTCCAGTCATATTGCCACTGTATTTTCAAATGTCAGCCATGGCTCAGAGTGCTTCTCTTTCAGTTTCTCCCCAGCTCCAGACACTCCCACACCGCCACCCCATCAGGCTGTATACAGAGACTCTTGGGGGCTGGAGGAAGGCTGGGGGGTGTCCCCAGGGTCAGCTTTCACCAGGAGAGGTTGCAGCAGCCAGAGCAGCAAAATCTACACCTACCAACTGGTCCTTTAGCAAATAAAGGAAGAGGCTCTTGTTATTGACTTGGGCCCGTCCCAACTATACTAATAAACTCTGAGCACTTGACATATACCAGGCGCCGTTCTAAGTAGTTTACGTGTGTGTGAAGCTCATCTACTCCTCACAGTCACCAAAGTAGTTATCACTCCCATTTTGTAGATGGGGAAACTGAGGTGCAGTGAGTGAACAGTTCGTGGTCACCTCTGGTGAGTGGAAGAGCAGGGAGTCAGAGCAGAACTCACATGTGTGACCCCCCCCCCCAAGGTGACAACAGATATGAGCCCTCTGAGGTAATTGCACAGGGATGGTTCCTAAAAAAATCCAAAATCATTCACAAATGTCCATCAGTGGTTGCCAGGGCGAGGAGCCAGGAGCAAGCCCAGGGGCAGGGAGCCACAGGAGCTTGCCCCACCTCCTAAGAATCACACCTGATTTTCTCTACTCCTCCCCCAGGCTCTGCGGGCAGGGGTGGCGTGTGGAGGTCAGCGCGAAGAAGGGAGTACATGCTCACCCCAAACACCTTCTTGGCCCCTGCTTTGGCAGCAAACATGGAAAGGATGCCGGTGCCACTCCCAACATCCAGCACCACTTTGTCCTTGAACACGTGCTTGTTGTGGTACATGGAGTTCCGGTAAGTGAGGGTCCGCACCTCGTCCTTCAGCATTTCCTGTACAGAAGGAAAAGAGAGGCAATGTCGAGGTATGCAGGGTGCCTGGGACTGCACCAGGTCACAGGCCCCATGGTGTTCCCGCAAAACCTTCCAGGATCTCAATGATGTCATTAGGAGGTGTACCGGCACAGTCACATTCTCCTCCCTTAAAACTCTGCCCAAGGACATGAAGAAGAACTCATGTGCAGACCTGGAAAAGTCCCAATTTACCAAAAAAAAAAAAAAAAAAGGATAATTTAAAAAAAAGGAAGGCTCAGGACAACATGAGAGATTTAAGTTAGACCTAAAGCAGGACTTTCTGCCATAAGGAGAGAATTATAGTTGAATAGGTTATTAAAGAAGGGGTTTTTGTATGTGTTTTATTATTGCTTGCTTGTTTTTAAAGAATAGAAAACATTAACCACCTTTATTCAATGTTATTTAACTGTTTTGTGGGTAAGAAAAAATTAGATCAGTTGTTATAACTGTCTCCAGCCCAGGGAGAACTTGGTTCATCTATGTATGGTGATGAGGCAGGGATCTTCATCTAGTCAAAGTATCCACCAACACTTATGACTAACTCATCACCAATAGTAGTGGATTTTCTTTTTGGTATGATTTTAAGAAAATGACTTGCACTCAATACCAAGCACGATTTTAAATGTAAGACTTTTGGCAAATGTACATCTGTGTAACCACTACCATGGTCAAGATGCAGAATATTTCCATTACCTCAGTAAGTCTTTCCTGCCCATTGGCAAGTAGGTCTCACCTCCTCTCCCATCACCAAAGCTTCCTTCTGCCTGTTTTAGAATGTCTGACAAATTGCATCACACTGTATGCACACTTTGACGTCTGGTTTCTTTCCTCAACAGAAGGTCTTTGAGATTCATTCATTTTATTGCATGTATACAAGGTTTGTTCCTTTATTCCTGTTCTTGTTGAATCATATTGCATTGTATTTTCTTTTCTTTTTTGTGTGTGTGTGTGTGTTATTTTACAGGTTTTCTAGCATAAAGGCTATTCTTTTTTAAATATTTTATTATTTTATTTTCTTACATTGTTGTTCATATTGTATGAACATACCACAATCCATTCACTTGTTGACGGATATTTGAATTGTTATAAATAAATAAAACTGTGGCAGACATTCTTGTAGAAGTATTTTTGAGGATATAGGTTTTCATTTCACCTGGGTGAGTAATTTGGTTTGCTAGTTTTAGGGTAGGTGTTTAATTTCATTTGAAATTACCAAACAGTTTTCTAAAAATAGTCATATAATTATTTTATGATCCCACCAGCAATGTTCAATGGCTTCACATGACAGCAACTCAGTACTATCACTCTTTCTCATTTCAGTCATTCCATTTGTGTTCTTGAATATTTGTCTTTTCCTTATTGAATCTGAAATATTTTATAAAATCCGGAAACAAATCCTTTGTCAAATATGCAAATATGCATATGCATATTCTGATTCTGAGTATCTTCTTCCAATCTGTGATTTGCCTTTTTCTTTTCTTTTTTTTTTTTTTTTAAAAGTTTTATTTTATGGATACAGTCAGAAGCGCGGGAGGGTGAGAGAATTCACCAGCGCCAGAGTGGGGAGCAGAGCAGGCAGAAGGACCGAAGTACACTGCTGAGGGGAGCAGCGGGCGGCAGGAGAGGTCTGCGCGCCATGTGGGCCCCTCCTCCGGTGGCCGGGGAGCAGCCGGGGATCGAACCGGCGCTGCAGAGGCTGTGGGCAGCTTCGCAATCCAGCGCTCAACCGCTGCGTCACCGGGGAGGCCCCGCCTTTTTATTTTCTTAATATTGCCTTTTGAAATACTGCCTTTTTATTTTGATATAGACTGTTTTCTTTTTCTTTATGATTAGAATTGTGTCCTACCTAATCTTTTTGCACCCTAACATTACAAATATAGTCTCTTGTTTTCTTCCAGAAGTTTTATAGTTATGGCTTTTATTTTTAGGCCTATGATTCATGTCAAATTGATTTTTTGCATATGGTACAATTTAGGGGTAGGAAGTAATTTTTTTTTTACAAATAGGTGGATCAAGCATTATTTGCTGAACAGACTATCATTTCCCCAATTGAATGATATTTCTACTTTCATCAAAAATCTATTGATTGTATAAGGGTGACCGCCTTGATCTAACAATATGCAAAACCAACAATAACTTGATTACTGTAGCTTTACATTAACTTGGACATAAAGTAGAGTGATTCCTCCAACTTAATTCTTGTTTTACAAGCTTATTTTTATGTTCCTAGATTTTGGATTTCCATGTCCATCCTAGAATAAGCTTATTAATTCATGTAGAATATCATCCCAGAATTGATTGAAGTTATACTGAATCGAGAGATCATTTTGAGGAAGAATTGACATTTTAGCAATACTGAGCCTCAAAACAAAAAAGCATGATACAGCTTTCCTTTAATTTCTCTCTGCAATGATTTATTTTCAGCATAGAGGTCTGACACTTTGTTCAAAACATTTATTCTTAACTATCTTACTTTATGTTATTGTATATGTTGCTGCATATAAGGTTGAGCTATATTTATTGAATTTGTATTTTGTACTCTTGTTTCCATTAATTCTAATAGGATTTTTTTATAGTTTCTGGTAGATTCCTTTTCTTTCTATGTGAAAAGTCTTTCACTTGTGAATGAAGGCAACCTTACTTCTTTTTTCTTATCTGTATATCTTTTACTTTTTGTTCTTTTCACTTGCTTTATTGCACTGGCAAGGACTGCCATGCAGTAAAATGTTGAATAGAATTGGAGATGATAGACATCCTTCCTGTGTTCCAATGACATATGGATGTCACTACTGAGTATAATTTCATCTGTAGGTTTCCCATAATGTCTCTTATCAGATTGGATGAAGAAGTTCTCATTTCTAATTTGCTGAGAGTTTTCATCATAAATGAAATGACATGTGACTTTTCTCTTTTATTCTATTTATGGGTTGAAATCCCTAACTTGGTTTCAATTGTTGATCCAACATTTTGTCATGATTTATTGTCCTTTCTAAATATTGCTAGGTTTTATTTACTAATATTTTGTTGAAGATTTTTTTAATCTATATTTATAGGGGATATTGATCGTAAAATGTGTTATCGTCTCATATATTTTCTGAAAAAAAAAATTGTGGGAAATTGGTATTTTTCTTCCTTAAATGTTTAACACAGTTCACTAGTAAAACTATCTGGACCTGGTGTCATTTTTGTGGGAAGATATTTTAAATTGTGAATTCAATTTATTTAATACAGGTTTATTTTGGATTCCTCTGTGTACTTGCATCAGTTCTAACAAAAATTTTTTCCAAGGATTTATCCATTTCAGCTAAAATATCAAGTTTATGGGCATACCACTGCCATCATATTTTCTAATTTCTTGTTGAATATATGTTCTGTAATAATGTTCTTGCCTTAATTTGTCACATTATAACTTGTGTTTTCTCTAATTTCCCCCCCCCCATTCAGTTTAACGAGGTGCTATCAATTCAATTAGTGTTTTCAAACACCAACTTTTAGCTTTGTTGATTATCTCTAATGCTTGATTTTGACCTCATTGTTTTATGCTTTCATTTTTATTATTCCTTCTTTCAACTTACTTGGTTTATTTGTTCTTTCCCTAACTTCATAGGGTGGAAATTTTGATCACTGATTTTATACCTTTCTTTTTATCTAATATAAGCATTTGCAAACTAAAAATGCCAAGGATGTCTCTTTTTAAGAGCTCTACCCTCAAGACTGCATTACCTTCCTGAGATCCCACCCCCTCCAACACCATCACAATAGGGGTTAGGAATTAAACATGTTAATTTGGGTGGGAGGGAACATAAATACTCAGTCTATAGCACTGGATTTTCACTAATATCCAGTTTGGGATATTTTCTACTTTCTCTTACAATTTTTTCTCTGACCCTGTTCTCAGTGCTGTTTAATCTCTAAACACTTGAAGATTTTCTAGATAATTTATTGGCTTTGGTTTCTAATTAATTCTGTTACCCAAAAGGAAACATAGTGTTTGTTTCAATCTTTTGAAATTTATTGTGATTTGTTCATGACCCAGCATATGGCCTCAGTGAATGTTTCAATGTATGTTTTCCTTTAAAAGGGTGTGTATTTTGCGATTTGGGCATGCAATGTTTTATAAATGCTAACTAGTTCAAGTTGTTTGACTGTGTTGTTCAAATTTTTTACATTCTTATTGATATTTTTGTATATTTGTTCCATTAACTACCAACAGAAAAGTGTTAAAAATATTTACCTATGGCTGGGGATATGTTGGGTTTTTTTTTCTCTCTCTCTATAATACTGCAGAGTTTGCTTCATGTTTTTGAAGCTCTGTGCACACATGTGTTTTGGCTTTGTAGCATGTCACCTTGGCCAGTCTGAACTACAGTTCTAAGAATTCTCTTTTTATGTTTCCAGTGAAGTTGAGTCACAAGGAAGACGCTTGCAAAATCTGGAAGGTACCAAGGAACCAAGAAACATTTTGTAGTGCATTGCTGGCATGTTGATTCTCCTTACTGGAACGAAGCAGCAACTAAGCCTATAATTGCTCTACCTTTTCTTTCGGTTTCTCTGGCTCCTAGCACAGGTGTGTGTATTTAGCTCCATGGAGAAACACCTCCATCTAGATAGCTTAAAATATAGAATGGACATAGAATGAACAATAGAATGGACATGCATTTCAGTCTGTCCTAAAAGGTTTCAAGCTTATGCCTATGGATTCTAGCTACTTCTGGATTTTTCCCTTATTTTACATTCATGTTTCTATGCTGAGGACCTGCTCTGTGGGCTTCAAACTCTAGCATAAGACACGGAGACACAGCTTTACATAATTACAAAGCAAATTTCCTGCATGCCAGTCATAAATTCACATTCTCTCTCTCTCTCTCTCTCTCTCTCTCTCTCTCTCTCTCTCTCTCACACACACACACACACACACACACACACACACACACACACAAGTTGGAATTGCTTTATACTGGATCTACTTCCTTGGTTAAACCATGGCTGATACAGAATTTGTTAATAAGAATATCTCCTAAAGAAAACATGATCTAAGAATGTGTTCTTTGAATTGGTTCTGAATTTTCTGAAATTGAATCTCTAATCTTATTAAAGTCACTAGTGACAACATTGCCATTGGTAAAAGAAGGCACTGGGGGTCAACAGCATGAAATGGCAGAGGACTTAATCAAAATATCAGCATTAGGTGCCAGTAACAAAGTACCTGGCAGAGAAGACACTGATGACCAAGCATTTGCTACCTCAGAATATTTTAGTTGAAATTCCAAAGTATAAGGAGATAGATTGAATGGTTGGCTGCTCCAAAATATACTTGAGAACTTGGAGAAAGAAAATGATGAGCTCAGAGATTTAAATTCCCAGCTCAAGGTCCACATTCATCACCTGAAAGATTCTCTAAAGAAAAAAAAAAAGCACCTATTTACTGTAGATGCAGTGCCAAGATTTCTGAAACCAAATCCAAAGTCTAATCCTGCAAGTGCCTGAATTACAAAACAAATTAACTCCCATCTTTGCAGGGTCTTTATGTTAAGGTTGAGGCATCAATTAGGAAGAAACAGGATCCTGAAAATTGGAATGAGAACACATGGGCAAATGCTGATGAAGCTGGTACCACAAGCCCCTAAACTACAATCTTTTTCCCCAGTAAAAGCACCTTCTATTTCTCCCAGGGATAGGGGTTGCGGAGAGAGTTGGGACTTAGTGTTCCTTTTCCTGAAGAATTTTATTGGTGTGTCTCCTTTGAGGTATTGCCTGCAAGACAACTGTTGATTCTTCTCAGGAGCTACTTCCACCAACCTTCTGTGTTATAAAAGGCCTTAAAGGATGAGGTACAAAGTGTGACTTATGTGGACACATGAAGAGGTATGATGCACACCATGAAATTTCTATTTTATACAGATTAAAACCTGGGGAATAGGTATGGAAGTATATGATTAGGGCCTGGGATCAATGCAGAAGGAATAGAAGGATTAAGTCAAGTTTATTGATAGAGGCTCACTAAGCAGAGATTCTGGATTTGTTATTTTAACTCCAGGGACTTGAAATATCTCTACCTATTGGCTTGGTTGGATGACTGAAGCATGGTCCTAACGTGAACCTATACTGAATGAGGATGAAATGCCAGAATTTCTTTGGCATGCTGAAGAGGAAGGTATGCAAAGACTTAGGGAGAATGGTATGTTTAAGTACATTTATCACATGACACCTATTCACCAAGGCCAGAGGAGACCCCTTTCACTACAGATGTGAGAGCTAAACTTGGGGGTGAGGGTCTGGCGTCCCCAAAGAGCTCCTGTAGTTGTTCTTCTCTATAGGTCAGAAATTACAATGAGAAATATTGAGATTCAACCAAGATCCCGAAAACAATGAGAATAATATCAAACTGGGATTCTGGGGCAGCAGAGGTCAAACTGCAGCACTTATCACCAAAGATGAAGTAGGTGTGGCTAGCATAAAAGTCATAGGAGCCAAAGTAGAATTCAGAATAGTCTACCTTACAAGAACCCGTGGTGGTAGTTAATGGATTAGTTCATCAGTGTCACTAGAAAAGAAATAGATGGGAAGCACACTACATCCTTACTTGATCTGTATAAGCAGGAAAGTCATAGGTCTGGTGATTCTGGCATGAATAACCAAAACAAAATGTGGGTCCCTCAATCAATTCCCAGAGTGGAGCCAGTACACAGACCAAGAACTCCTTGAATGAAGGAAAGCCCTATTACATTGCCAAATATGTATACTGTTAATCTTTCTTCTAATCTTCCCCCAAGAGGATCTGCAGCCATTTGCCAGGGTGGTTGCATTGGAGAAAAGAAAATAAACACTATTTCAAAGGTTATTGGACAATGACTGACTGACACGCATTCCATGAGTCCCATTACTCTAGGAGACTAGTTCCATGAGACCCACACCTCCATTCAAGCTGCCTGTTTGGCTCATGCAGAGACAGACGTGGATCTTGGGAGTGAGCATGTATTGTCATAAACATAATCAGGCGATGATCCCAGTTGCAGTCACTGTTTCTGATATGGCTTCATTGCTTGAGCAAATCAAAACAGAAGGGTTGTAGTGTTTTTATCAGTTTTTGAAATTTATCCACCTATATTTCATCAAATATTTTCCTGTCCCACTCGTTTCATTCTCCTCTGAAATGTGATCACTCACATGCTTTACCACTTGATTCTGTCCCACAAGTTGTTGAGGCTCTGTTCACTTCTTGGCAATTTTTTTTTCTCTCCATGCTCCAGTTTGGATGATTTCTATTCACCTGTGCTACACACATAGCTCTTTTCTTCTATATATCCTAGCTATTATTAACCCCATCCCATGAATATTTGGTTTCGATTCTGTATTTTTCAGTTATAGGATTTCACCTAAAATATCTATCTTCTTTTGATATTTAAAAAAAAATCATATTTGTTATCAAAACTACCATGAGATACCATCTTACACCAGTGAGAATGGCACATATTAAAAAAACTAGCAACAACAAATGCTGGCAAGGGTGTGGAGAAAAAGGAACTCTTCTGCACTGTTGGTGGGAGTGCAAACTGGTCCAACCACTGTGGAAAGCTGTGTGGAGATTTCTGGACCTACTAAACATAGAACTTCCATATGATCCAGCAATTCCACTCCTAGGTATTTACCCAAAGGACACAGAAACATCAATTCCAAAGAACACCTGCACCCCTATGTTTATAGCAGCACTGTTTACAATAGCTAAGCTTTGGAAACAGCCCAAATGCCCAAAAATAGATGACTGGATCAAGAAGATGTGGTACATATATACCATGGAATATTACTCAGCATTCAAAAAAGATAAACACATGCAGTTTGCAGCAACATGGATGGAGCTGGAAGGGATCATGCTCAACGAAATAATCCAGAAAGAAAAAGAGAAATACCGGATGGTCTTGCAACAGGGTGGTCCCCAGGAAAGGGGGAGGTTCCCTGCCCCACCCAAGGGAGGGTGGAGCTGAGCAGGAAGAGGAGAAGCTGCAGAAGAGACTGAGGAAGGAAGAAGCAGGATGGCGCAAGGAGACCTGGAGGAGGCGCATGGAGCCTAGAGACACGTGAAGAAACTGCGCTTGTCTTTTGGTCGTGGACTGGGTGACACAGATGTGGGTGAGACCCGTGGGGAGGTGACAATGGCAGCTTTTATCTTGATGTTGATTTTGCTCTTTTCCTTCTGGGCTTGTCCAGTTCTTTGTGACCCTTTTCTGTGGGTCCCCACTGGAAGATGCTTTAGACTTGTGGCAGGCTTTGGGGCCTTGTTCTGGGCCAATCCCATATGGATGGACTTTTACCCACGAGGGGACGGGTAACTTTGGGTGCTTCATTTAGAAACTAGACTCTTTGCCTTACCTGTATTGTTTCCTAGTTTTATTAAAGTTCCTTCCCATTAAAGTCTCATATGTTTTGTGTTGATGCGGCGGATGGCAGAACCCATTTAGAATAGGCAGGTTTGCGGGGCTTGGGCTACCCCTCTCCCTGTCCTATAACAGTCTCACTCATAGCAGGAATCTAGAAAACTTAAATAAGGGACCAGGAAAAAGAATAACTATAAGAAAGAAAATATCAAAATCAACAAACAACTATGAACCAGAGACACTCTGTGGGGGTTGGGGGGCAGGGAAAGGAGGGCTTGGGGTCAAAATAAGGGGGTTGTAATTGTATGGGGAATAGAAAAATAAAATTTAAATAATTCAAAAAAATCATATTTGTTAGAGTCTTTTATAAGTCTGACCTCTGAGCTATCTATGGATCTGTTTCTATTCACTGATTTTTCTCTTGAGTATGGGGCAAATGCTCCTATTTCTTCACTTGTCTTATCATTTTTATTTCATACCATAGGGGGTGGTGTCTAAGGAACAATAGTAGACCAAGTTAGTTTTTTGTTGTTATTGTTGGTTTTCCCAAAGGAGATGTCATTTTCTTGCTCAGGCTAGAGTGAAGGGCTGGTCATTGGAGCCAATCTGGAGTTGTTCAGGTTTCAGATCGGGCTGTGACTTTAATCCCTTTATCAAGGCCTTGGAATTCAACCTTAAAGGGCTGAAAGATCTTGTTTTCGCTTTTCAACTCAATCAATACTTCCTGTGCTGCCTCAGGGGTTCCTACATTTAATCATATTAGAAGTTGAATAAGGTGAGAGTTTGGGTAGATTCCATTCCCTTCTGACTCTAAATACTTTGAAAGTATTTCTCTTTCCAGAATATCTCTGGGGCTGAATGCTATAAGACTGCTAGTCCTCAAAATGGCAAGACCTCAAAACTGTCAGAGAGCAAGACGATATCCCCATGCCCAGGCTCCGGGCATGGTGCGTTGCCAATGTGCTATAAAGAGGAATACGGCAGAGCATTGGGATTGAAGGATTGAATACAACCATGCTGGAGTCTTTTCACATCTTAGCTCTGGTGCCTTTTGATTTCTCTGACCCAGAACATCATTTAGCTTTCTATGTCTCAATGTCCTCATCTGGAAAATAAGCAGTAATAGCTCCTATTTGGTAAGGTTGCTGTGATGATTGAATAAATACAGTAAGTGTTACCAAAGTGTTAGCTCTGACTCTTTGTGACAATCATGTCCCTTTCATCCACATGAGGAAATAGTTGAGGGTGAGCCAGGTATGGAGGCAAATAACAGCAAAGTTTTCAAAAACCTCTCCATCATAGCCATAGCTAAAAGTCCTAAGTTCCTTTCTGATGCAATTAAATTGGGCCAGTACCTATTGTTGCTAAAGGGGAGCTCTACAGAATCCCTCCTCCCATCCATTCATTTCCTCCTGTTTCATCTTTTGCTCTTTCTTTCATTCCTTAAGGCTCCAGACTGCAGGAGTCTTGTGTCTAAACGTTCAAGTTCTGGCACAAGAGTTCTGACTTAACAAGACTCCCTCTACTTGGCCTGCCAAAAGAAAAGGCACTCTACCCTTCCTCCAATTTACTTCAATCATCGCTAGGAGAAGAGCATGAAGTCTCCAGACTCTTCAAACAGGATCATGTCACTATTGAAAACGGTTCCTGGCCAGAGCAGCAGAGAACTTTGTCTCTCAGCTGCCTGGCCTGTAAACATGTGGTAGCACATTGACAAATTGCTGGGAAATGAAGACCTGAAGACTCTCAAAAGGATCTGCAGCAAGATTGTCAAAAGAGGAGAGCTGGCAGGGAGTAGGATTGGTGCCCAGGAATTCTTCTGGTGACTGAGGCACTGCACCCAGGGCCAGTGGGTTATCAAAGATGCTGCAAATTCAGAGCTGGGATCAGGGTGCTTGTGGGGCTGGCCCCTCCCCTCTGAATAGAGGTCTCCATGAGCTCACAGCTGTCACTTCAGCTGCTGTCCAAGATACCACTCTTCTCAGAGAAGCTCTGTGATGGGTACAAGGTCACTATCCTCTTCCCCAGCCCATGTCCTCTGGAGGCTGAGTACCGATGGTTTCTGGACACAGTCACAGGGTGAAGGAACAGAATTGTCCAGAATCACCTCCTGATGTGCTTCCTCAGGCCCCCCACAGTGCCCTCCCCTGTGGTCTGTATTTACAGATGAATCAAACCCAATCCGTCCACACCATGTTTCCTAAACACTCATTGATCACTATTAATCAGAAGCTGGCCACACTGCTGCCCACATGAGCATCTTGTTAATGATAGAAGGAGACTGCCAAATGGCCAGCTTGGCTCGGATGGCAAGTATGGGTCTTGCCCAGACTGAGGAGGCAAAGGCATTGTCACAAGCCGTCTGGCATAAAAGGGAGATCCCCTGTGCTTGATAACGAGAAGTGAGCATGCCCTCTCCCTGCAAGGAACAATGTTGAGAGTTCCTCCACGTGCCCTGGCTGCCTCTTGTACCAGATAATCTGGGAGGCCAAATACAACTAGAGGGAAGCCTCAGAGGTGAAGGTAGCTTAACCGGGTGGATCTCCTTTACAGGACCTGTGCATTTCCCAGAAGCCAGCAGCAAGAGATGCCCCAGCAGCAGCAGCAGCAGCAGCAGCAGGAGAAATTTAAGTTAGATGTCCAGAAGCACTTTCTGATGCAAAAGGTTGCTAAAAACTATTGTAGAACAGCCTACAAAGCAAAGAAATGTTATCTATGACCCACAGATCCTTGGCTCCACATGTATAGCTCAGGCTACACTATGCTCATGTGCAAGTTCAATTTTTCTACTAACACACCAAATTGAGGGACTCTGACAGTATTTATTTGGTGACACTGGGTGTCATCTTGCAGTGGAAGTCACAGCCTCCTGGATGCCTGGTTCTGGTGCTGGCCAGACATTCCCTGTGTGCGGATACTAGCAGGCATGTCAGTAAATCTTTGGGTTAAAGGCTGGCGAACCAAGTCCTAGCCCAGCAAGGACTTAGCAGCGTCCGAGAATCTATCAGACTCCTCTAAGGTCAGGGGAGCCTGAAGAGGGAGGGTGGGGAGCATAAGATTCCTTGCTGTTGGTGACTTTCTAACAGGTGGATTTCAGGCCCAAGGGGAGGCATTTTAGGACCCCTAGAACTGCTCTCTCCTACCAGAAATCTGTCTTGAAATAGGTGCCCATAACCACAGGCCTGTCAGAATTTGCCACGGGGAGATGCTTTCATTAAAGGCAAGGTCTTGAAGAGGGAGAGCACTTGAAGGAGTACTTCCTGACTCCCAGAGCCTCTTCCAAGCCCAGGACAGGGCTCCAGGCTCCAGTCTAACTTCCACCCCAATAGGGAACAGGGGCACTAGCCAGCAGACTCATCAGACCTGAGAGGGCTTTTGATCTACCAGAGTATCAGGCTTGGCTGCCCGGGTCCTGCAGGGCCAGGACCCCCAGAACTGAATGCAGGGCCCTATCCTCCTTGCAGTCCCCAGGCCCAACCATTCTATCTGGAGAGAAATTCTCAGGGGCTAAACCTCAAGTGTCCCTGGTGTAAATGGGCCCCCAAGTCTAGAAATAATGGGAAACCCCTTCTCCATATGGAATTGCAAAGAAACCTGCAGAAGCAAAGAGCTTCCAGAAAGAAAGACCTGTTTTAAAACCTACATGTCTTAGTAGTTGGGGACAAAGCCCCCCCCCGCCCCCCCCTCCCGGACCTGAAATGTCAAGGTTCAGTTTCTAACTCTGCCAGTTATTAGCTGGGATTTTGCATACAAAGGAACCAGCAAGGATGTACGAGGAGGGACTTGGTTCTTAACATCTCACTTGCTCATCTGCAAAATGAGGACAAGCAATAATACCAACCTCATAGAGTTGGCCTGAGGAATAAGTAAATGAACAATATAAAATGCTTGGAACAACACCCAGCATGTGCTAATCACTCAAAAACCACACACACACAAAAAAAAATTTGCTGGTTCTCATTATCAAAGGCACTTCTGGCAACAGCAGTATCGCCATTTCGATACAGAAGGGCTTACAGAAGCATCTATTGGAAGGGAGCTTGAAGATTTATTTTGAAAATGCTTTGCATAACAAGCAAACCTTTGTTCCCTTCTCAATATTTCTTCATACCATTAGGAGATAATAGAAATATTTTCTTCGTAGGGTTCTTAGGAGGAATAAATGAAATGATACAGATAATGTGCTTAGTGCAGTGCCTGGCACCGAGTAAGCATTCTGGGAATGTCATTTGTTTATTTGGGGTGACTTGAGAGTGCTGCAGATTACACCGGGGAGGTGGAGGTAAAAGTACCAGGTCTCTACCCCCACCAGCCATCCACTCCAGTCAGGAAGTCCCTGGGTTAGGCGGCTCTGCTCTGTTCCACAACTAGCATAATCTTCCCTGCTGTGGTAGAAAACAAGCGCTTAGACATCAGAGTTTACTGAGAATCTATCTGGGTATCAGACCTGGACCAGGTTCCCAAGAAGCTTGCTGCATTTCTTTCCCGGGAGGTACTCTTGGATCTCGGGTGAGTCTAAGGGTTCAAGGGTCTAAAGACAGGACACCTTGACCTCCAGAAAGTTCTAGCATCTGCACTTCTAGAGCAAGGACCAAGCACACCCAACCCTCCCCGGATCAGCAAGGCTCAGGATCAGGAGGAGAAATAGAAATCCTAGGCACCTCCTGGCTCTCTTGCACCTAGAGACACTGTTACCTATGCCCCTGCTCCAGGCCTGACGGCGATCTCCTCCCAAGGGGCCCACGGATACAGAGAGGGTCAGGGACAGGGGCCACGGGGAGAACTCACTTTATGACAGCAGAGAGCTGAGTGCATGCTGCCTCAACAAACAATGATGAGACAGCAGGGCCAAGCCGGCCCCGGGCAGCCATCAGCTCGAGAGGGTTTACCTCGTGGATCCCAAAGTGGGCGTAGGAGTCGAAGTAATAATCTCGCGAGGTCATCTCCTCTGGATTCAGCAACTTGGACAACTTGCCCCGTCCTGGGCAGCTGGGTTGGGTGGACACATGATGGACATACTGTGCAGGCTTGGCTGGGACCACAGGCTGAGGGGGCTGCACGGGGGGGCTGCTCACCTGCGGGAAGAGAGGGGAACCTGTATTAACAGCAGCACCTCCTCCTCTGAGATTCACCCCTCCCTCCTCCCTCCAACCAGCCACAGTAGCCACTCCAAAGGGGTTGGTGGTGCCCTGGAGCCTGCTGGCAGATGGGCTGTGATTTGGGGAGAGGTGGTAAGATACTGAAAAGCCAAAAAGACCTGAATTTCATCCAATTCCATTTCTCACTAGCTGGGTGACCTGAGCTATTCAAGGCCTCAGTTTCCAAATCTTTCGCAAAGATGCATCACGTAGCAAGGTGGCAAAGGTGCAGATTTCAGAGCCAGTCTACTGAGCCTTGAAGTGGCTCTGGCACTTGCTAGCTGTGTATAACCATAGGAAAGGTTATTAACCTCTCTGCCTCAGTTTCCCCATCTCCACATTGGGAGTAGTTCCTAGGGTTAGACAAGTTAGCATTGTAAAGTGCTGACAAAGGGATCAAGCACATAGTAGGTGTTTGTTAAACTGAAACGAATCCCACCTGCACCCTTAGGACACCCTTCTCTCCCCTCAAGAGGCAGCCCACAGCCCTTCAAATGCAGGTCTCTTCAGTGCCGGCATCTTACACCTGATGTCTTCCCATCCAGTTTCTGATTCACGCTGTGAGTAACTTCAGCTGAAGCTGATTCTGAACTGTGATCACCGCCACTGACAGTGACCACCTGCCTCTGCCTGCCAATTACTGCCCTTTCTGGGTTCCCCAATCCAAGCATCCAGTCCAGTTCTGCACCCCACTGCTGCTGACCATCACAGGCTAAGGAGAGAAGGGGACCCAGAGGTTCAGACTTCCTTGTGGAAGCCTAGTTCTGCCAGAAGGAAGGAATGCTGCCCACTGAGCTGAGACATCCAAGCACACACTGCATAGCACAAGCCAGAGAGCGGTAGAATTTGAAAATCTAGAGGCGGTAGTACCCGGGAGTGCATGCTCTGGGGCTGGGATCCTGGGTCCTCTCCTTGTTCTAGTGAAAGTAAAAATAGATGCTGAGAGGCAGATGGCAAATCTTGGGATTGTACTTCCTGGCTCTGAAACCCAGCCCTGCACCTAAGGCTGACAAATGTACTTGGGAAGTCACTTGTCACCACCGACAGCATTTAGATACCACTCCCTGCCATATGTAAGTGCTCCATGAGACGATGACGATGACTGTGGTTGCTGTTATTATACGGATGAGACAAACATGTCCCTGTTCTATGCCTCAGTTTTCTCATCTGTAAGCTGGGTCAGCTCAGACTCCAGGAAAGGGAATGGGGATTTCTAGGACAGAGCAAGATCATGAAATCCAAGTGATTCCATCCCTCCATCGTGCAGGAGGCACGGCCCAACACTGCTCTGTGTCCCAGGCTGGAACAGAGTGAGCAGGGAGTATGATGGTCCCATTTTCCTGGTGTATCTAGGCTACAGCCTCTGGGAAATAAACAGGCTTCCCAGTTTAGCAACATCAGATTTCAGGTCGGTGAGATCCGAAGCTGGCTGGCAGAGGCAACCAGGGCTGCCTCATTAGAATGCAGCAGGTGTGCCCACCCTCAGCTTGGGATGTTGGTCACGGTCTCCGGGAGGCTAAAAATAGACTGTGTCAATTGCTCACTCCCGTGCTGGCTGCAGAGTCACCTCTAACATTGAAGAAGGCTCTGTGCATCGAGCTGACCCCAAACTTGACTCTATTTAATACGTTAAAAAGTGACAAAGGCCTAGCTGATCCAGGCATCCTGCACGGTCAAGGTCACGGGGCTCTCCTGTATCCCCTAGCTGCCATTCTGCTCTCACTCCAAGCTCCCATTTTCCATGGGGCTCCCTGAGTCTCTTTCCCCAGCAGACAACTCACACCATGTCTACACGGGCCACACTCTGCATTCATGAGACAGACGGAGTTGCGGATTTGCAGGCACCCAGCTCAGTAACCACAGGTCATGGGGACACAGAGGTGATGATGGCCCAGCCCCTGGTCCCAAAGGCTGTCCGCCCGGTCAGCCTCCTGCAGAAGGGACTTGTGCTCTGCCCATCAGCTGCTAGGTGTGGCCTGTCCCGGAGGGTGGGGTGGGGTGGGAAGAGCAGCGACCCGTGATGCCTGGACACTCAGCTACCTGGGTGTGACTTTTCTTTCCACAGATGCCTGCTGACCCTGTGTGCAGCAAGCTCCCATGGGGGGCCTGTGAAAAAGCAGGTGCTGTAGGGTCAGACCCTCAAAGGACTCTGCTTTCAAGAAGGACTCTAAGACTAGATGATGGAGTGAAGTGTGTTTTACAAGGCAAAACCAAGAAAACTGTACTGAAGTTCAGTTGGATGGTGAAGGATGGAAACCAGAATTGTGGTGATGAGCACATGTGGCATATACAGATGTTGACAGACAGATCTGAACACCTGAAGTCTATAAAATGGTACAAACCAACATGACTTCAAAACCACTAAATGAAAAATAAGAAGAAAGTCAGAAAAGCCTGGGTAGGTGCTGGACTAAGGTGGGGAACTAGGGGATGGATCTGAGAAGGTAAAGGTGGTAGGAGGGAATTCTAGAAGGAGGAGATACCTTGAGCAAAAAGGGAAAGGGAAGCAATGAGCTTATTTGAGAGCAAACTGGCCCAGATCATGGGAGATTTGGTTGGAAGGAAATTATGGCCAGGCTAGGAGGTTGTCACTAAATACATGACAATGAGGGAGCTGCCGGCAGGTGTGACCAGGGAAGTCTACGTTGGCTCAGCTTTAGGAAGATCAGTGTGGTGACAGTGTGAGGGGAACACGAAGGCTGGAAGGACTGGGGTTGGGGAAGCAACCGGTGAACATATGAGGCCATTTTCACAGTCTGGTCAAGAAATAATAAGCACCTAAGCTACCATTGTGTGGAGGGGCTGCCGGTAGAGGAGCTGCAGAAATAGGAGTTGGCAACCGGCGGCACAAAGAGGAGAAGAGAGAAGATGGAATCAAAGATGACTTCAACATTTCAAGCCTGAGTGACTAGGAAAATGGGGGTGACATTAACAGAAATAAGCAAGTCAGCAGGAAGAGCAGGTTAGGGTGGGGGAAATAATGAATTTCAATTTGGATATGTGAAGTTTGAAATGTCATTGAGTCATATAAGAAAAGATGTCTAGCAAGTAGGCAGTAATGCAATCCAGTCAATAAATATCATAAACAAATCTGCAAGGCAAATGAGAACCCGAGAAATCTATTTCTAATCTATAGAGTAGGCGAAGGTTAATATCCTTAACATGGAGAGAGCGCTTATAAAGCAATAAGAAAAGGATGAACATCCCCAATTTAACACTGGTCACAAGATTTAAGAGTTACTTCACATGAGAATAAAACACAAAGGGCAAATTAACATGCAGCAAATGTATTTAATCTCTCTAGGAATAGGGTAACTTTAAATGAAAACCAAAAAAAGGGTGATAATCTTAAACATCCAAATCAGCTTGTCTCCTCCTCAAACTACTAAAACTCTGCATTTCTAAGGATTGCAAGAAAAATAGGTACTTTCATACACTTCCAGTGAGAATGTAAATAAGTGCAGATATTTTTGGAAAATGGCTTGATGAAATGGTGAGTGTTAGAAAAAAAAAAAAAAAGGACAAACTCATTAACCCAGTCATTCCATTTTATGAAATTTATCCTTAAGGAAAGAGTTGAGGATAACTAAGAATGTATAGCTCAGGATTTCATGACATCACTGTCCATCATGGCAAAAAATTAGGAGCCAACCTACACTAACAAAGCTGATCATATAACCCCTGACACAGTCACACAGCAGATCACTATGAGGCCATTTAAAATATCATGGACGATATCTACCCAACGGACACAAAAACACTAATTCAAAAGGGCACCTGCACCCCTATGTTTATTGCACCACTATTTACAACAGGTAAGCTATGGAAGCAACCAAAACACCCAAAAATAGACTAGATCAAGAAGATGTGGTACACATACACCATGGAATATTACTCAGCAATCAAAAAAGATAATCTCATGCCATTTGCAGCAACATGGATGGAGCTGGAAGGGATCATGCTCGGCAAAATAAGCCAGAAAGAAAAAGAAAAATACCGGATGGCCTCACTCATAGCAGGAATTTAGAAATCCTAAATAAGGGATGAGGAAAAAGACTAAATATAATAAAGTCAAAATCAAAATCAACAAGCAACTATAAACCAGAGACACACTACAGGGGGGGAGAAGGGAGTAGGATCAAAACAAGGGTGGTGGGAATTTTATAACCAAGATGAAAATGCATACATTGTGCAAAAATGAAAAATGAATAAATAAAATGTCATGGAAGAGTGTTCAGTAACACAGAAATATGACCTCCATAAACTGTGGGCTGAGGAGGGATGTGGGAGAAGCATGGACAGTGTGATCACATTTTCGAAAGTTTAATGTGCTCCTGCCTATGTGAAGAGAGGGGGCTGGGGGAGGCCCCAGACGGGTGGGGGGATTGTCACGGGGCGTTAGGTCATCTAAACTTCATTCTTTTCTCTCTTGTGCTTGCTTGTATTTTCTAAAATTGAGGCCATTAGTACCTACTACTTTTGTAGATAGCTAAAAATGTAGGAATATTGGAAAAGAAAAGAAAATGTGATCCCAGGCCCTAGAGAGAAGCTGAGGCTGGACTCGGATTTAGAAACCATCAGTACAAAGGGGCGACAAGACATTCACTTAGGAGGGACCCTGGGGAAGGCGCACAGAAGAGGGTGAGGAGGGGCCAGGGAGGAGCCAGGGCGTCCCCCTTGGAGATCTTGAAGACACCAGGGAAACCAGGAAGAGGGGCGTAGGGAGGACATGTCCTCACCCCCCACTTCAGTGACTGCCCTCCTCTGAGGACATGGGACCAAGCATTTAATTCCCATGGCCAGGCAAGGACAACCAAACCAAGACCACCTCAGTCTGGTGTTGCGTACCCAGAGAGATGTATGCTCTGGAAGCTGAGCTGTCAGTCACCTCTAACCTGAAGGGAAGCTCTGTGCATAGAGCTGACCCCAAACTTGACTCTATTTAATATGTTAAAAAGTGACAAAGCCCTAGCTGATCCAGGCATCCTGCATGGTCAAGGTCACGGGGCTCTCCTGTATCCCCTAGCTGCCATTCTGCTCTCACTCCAAGCTCCCATTTTCCATGGGGCTCCCTGAGTCTCTTTCCCCAGCAGACAACTCACACCATGTCTACACGGGCCACACTTTGCATTCATGAGACAGACGGAGTTGCGGATTTGCAGGCACCCAGCTCAGTAACCACAGGTCATGGGGACACAGAGGTGATGATGGCCCAGCCCCTGGTCCCAAAGGCTGTCTGCCCGGTCAGCCTCCTGCAGAAGGGACTTGTGCTCTGCCCATCAGCTGCTAGGTGTGGCCTGTCCCGGGGGGTAGAGTGGGGTGGGAACAGCAGTGACCCTTGATGCCTGGACACCCAGCTACCTGGGTGTTGCTTTTCTTTCCACAGATGCCTGCTGACCCTGTGTGCAGCAAGCTCCTGTGAAGAAGCAGACATATAGGAGTCCTCCAGGTCCCTGAGCAGGTGAGCAGGATGCTATGGAATGCAGCCATGTCTCTGGAAGCTATTAAAGATGATCCATCACAATGGATGGCCCTTGGGAGGGTTCTGGAAACTTGGCCTTTAGCTCAGCTACCTGGCCCTGGAAAGGTGGGAGGGAATGGGTCTTGGGGGAGGACAGTGAGTTCATCTGTCAAGTCAGAAGCTCCAACTCCATTTTAGGTCACAGAGACACTTCATTCAACCAGGCTGTGCACCTTGGCTGATACTGTGGTTAGCCCAACTCCATCCTGCCAGCCTTACCTCAGCCACTGCTCAGAGCCAAGCCCTCTGCCCAGAAATGGGTGGCAAAGCCTGCTCAGGAAAGCCGGCCCAGAAAGGAGCCCAGGCCAGGGGGCAGGGAGAGGGGCAACAGAAAACTCTTCAGTCAAGTAGGCACAGGTAGGCACCGCCCCGAGGAGTTGGAAAGGGAGCCAACTAATTGGCTCCAGTTTGTAGAAGGAAAAACCGAGGCCCACGTAAGGAAAGGCATTTGTTCAGGGTCACACAGGCAAATCTAGAACAGAACGTCCCAGGAAATCGGAAAGCGCTGGCGGGGGAGAGGAGAGAGGCCGTGAGAAGGGAAGCAGGGTGAAGGAGACAGGAAGGGGACAGGCAGGCGGGAGGGACAGAGAGAAGCCAGTGCTTTCCGCACCAGGCAGCTGAAGCTAACCCAAGCCCATTGGGCTATAAATGGCTTTCACTGGCACCAGCCCAAGCTGTAAAAACGATTTTCCTGAGAACAAGAGGCTCTACTGGAGGAGCCAAATCCTGTCTGTTCTCCAAATGTCAAGAGAGCTTTTTCTAACCTGAGTTGTCTGTCCTCCGCTGCAGCCTGCTGGCCGGAGAACCCGCGGAGGGAAAGAAAGGGGGCCGAGGGGGTGTGGGCACCGCGGGGGGAATGGAGGAGAGCTGGGGGAGAGCCCGGGAACAGGGGTGCTTCAGCCCAGGTTTCCCACATTTTCGCCCCCAGCTGCCTTTGCCCTCTTCCTATCCCCCTACTTTCACACTAACCCCCCTACACCCCAAGCATAAACACACCCTCCTCTCACCCTTTTGTCAGCCCCATGTTTACTCACAGGACTGTGATGTAACCTGTGCCCCAGGCAGTTAACTGGTAATCCCTCAGGTTAGCTCCTCCACCCCCGTCTGCCTTTGGGCAGAGACCAGAGCTTTACTGGAAAGGACCATCTAACGGTGGAGCATCAGACAGCAGCAATGCCTGCTCTGCCAGCAGCAATGCCTGCTCTGCCGGGCACTCTGACCCCTCCTTCCACCCAACATCTCACCACAAACACACCTTCCCTGTCTGCCTGTGCCAAAGGTGACTCCGGCTCTGGGGTCTTATCTACTCTCTTGCACCTACATGTCCTGTCATCTGGGCTGAAGGATGCACGCCAGAAAGGCATAGGAAGTCAGCCTCCTGGAAGGAAGCACTGCATTAAAGCAGTCCCCGCTCACTACTTCTTGCTTTGGGGGTCAGAGCCTGCGAGTCTGCAGCCTGCGAGAAAGGTCTAGAAGCTGCTGCTCCAACAAGACTGTGTTGTCTGCTTGTTCCTGGCCCTCCAGGGCCTCTTGGCTAGTTCATTTGTCAATAATCACCCCTATGCCCTCACAAAAGTTGGCTTTTTAAAGGCACAGACACTCTAGATCTCCCTGGGGCAAGACCAGACACTGGTGCACATCCCAGAGTGTCAGTTACTATTATCCACTGTCACCTTCTGTTTCGTGTCCCTGTCTAGGCCCCATGGCTGAGCCAAGGTGTGTAGAGGGGTCTAGGGTAAGACTTCTCAAAGTGTGGTCCCCAGACCACCAATGTCAGCATCACGGAAGAACTTGGAAGAAATGCAAATCCTTACGCCTTACTGCAAAACCACTGAATCAGGATCTCAGGGGTGGGGCCAGCCATCTGTCTTATAAGCCCCCCCACCTGATCTGATGCATCACAAAGTAGGAGAACCACTGGGCTCCGGGTGCATTTTCCACACTGTGCTCTACAGAATAGGTGCTCCTAGGGGCTGGGGTTCCATGGCCAGGGGAGCCTGGGCAGAGAAGCTACAGAGGCCTTTCTTTTTTTTTCTCGCTTTGGTGAGACGTGATTGACACATAGCATCTTGTAAGCTTCCGGTGTGCTGTGTTAATGATGTGACCCATGTATATACAGCAGGTCCATGACTAAAGGCTATATGGTTGGTCCATGAATAAAGTTATTTTATTCTCCCACATTTCATTATAACAGTAAGAGAAAAATGAGATCTTGGCTGACATTGAACGAAAAAGACATTATTTATACATCTGTTTTGCTTCAAGTCCCACTTTCTAAGAATCCATGGCAATGTTAAGTGAGGATATGCAAAGTATAAAGAGATTTTTAATCACAGTGCAAGTCCCCTCTTACCCTCAGGGGAGACATTCCAAGACCCAGTGGAGGTCTGGACAGCTGATGGACTGAGCCCTGGACATACTGTGTTTTCTCTGTCCGCTTGTGCCTGTGATCAAGTTTAATTTATAAGTTAGGCACAGTAAGAGATCAACAGCAATAACTAATAATAAAATAAGACAATTTTAACAATAAACCAAAAACAACATGTGAATGTTCACTTTCTCAAAATGTCTTATTAGATGCAATATTTTTCGATTTCAGTGAACAGCAGGTCACTGCAACCTCCGAGGGACAGATGGCAGCTAAGGGCGACCACTGTACTTTTAAGACTTTACTGTGCTAGTGTTAGGGGGAAATGATGCCCTGAGCTAATCCCACACAGGCTTTGTGGACCCCACCCCCACTCCAGACTAAAGCCATCAGGACATTGGGAAAGACAAATCCCGTCACCACCAAAGGGAGGGTGGCTGGGACATGAGGGTAGAGTTGGGCAGCCAGGTTGGGTATAAAAACCAAACACGTGGGCCTTGTGGGGCTCGCTTTCGCTCGCCTCCTGGCTTCACGGCTCCTGGCTCGCGGCCAGCTCTCAGAGTGCCATTTTGGGATCCTGATCGGCGGATCGGGTAGGACTCATTTAAAACTTTGTCTCCCACTTTTCTCCCTGAGCTGTACATTTCCTCATTTCCCCTTCCCTTGTAAATAAACCTTTTATTAACCTTTCGCGTGTGCCTGCAGTAGAGCATGGATAAGTCCTTTTAAGCGCGCGGGTGAGGACCCACAGTCAGGCACCCTGTTTTGTATCGGGATTGTTCTACAACACTAGGACAAATTGAATCTCCAAGGAGGAATTAGGGTGTCCAGTGCTACCAAAGTTATGGTCACAGCCACCCTTTTTTCCTGAGAGGTGGATAAACATCTCTAGAAATTAATGTTCTCAGGGGAAACATCTCTGGGAGGCTGATTTAGGACGGTGAGTGTTTTTCTGCTACAATGTACCTCATTCTCCTTGGGGTATCATTCCCCACCCCAGCCCAGTGGGCTGAGACCCCAGCAGCTGCATGTTTAACAAGCGCCCTGTTGAGGCCTGTGACATCCTGGTGCAACAGCACTGAATTCAGTAAAAGGACAGGGACTGGGTGTGAGCACCGCCACCTTCAGGCTGGGTGACCTTGGGCCAGTCCCTCAAGTGCTGCCATGACCAGGATCCTGGTTGGCTCAACTTACAAGGCCGTCCCCTGCAGCGGGACACCACATGCGGATGCTTCCCACCAGGCCCTGGCTGTGTGGTGCAACGGCCATGCCTGCTTCAAATCAAAATGGCAGAGCACCCACACACACCCCCTCCGTCTTGGGATCAGGAACTGCTGGGAAGGAATCTATTGGATTTGTTGGGCCTGACCTATTTTTTAAATAAACTGGGGCTGTTTTCCAGCCATTAGTCGCTTTTCTCCCAAGCCTCCACATATTAAATTCTCTTCTTATATCCTCAGATATTTTGGCTGTAAGAGATGTCAGGTTAATTGGATGCTTGGCTCCTGGCTCTTCCTCCTTAATGGGCTTTAAAAGCAGACTTCCCCATGCATTCCCTCCTCTTCCTCTCTCTTCCCTCCCCGAGGCGACAGGAGCCTCCTTCTCTGCTTTGACTTGAAGGAGGTCACGATGCATCGGCTTCTCTCTCCACTCTCCTGAATGGGCAGCTGTGCAGAGATACAGCAATCTCCTCTCACACCCAGACCTCTCCCAGAGTTGAACTCAGCACTAATCCCAGGTCTCAGCCAACCACCCCACAGAAGCTGGTCAGGGTTTGGGGTGGTCAGCGATGGATAGGGTATCAGACAGAGGTCACACAGACAGAGCACCTCTGGGCTCTCCCCCTTCCCAGGTCATCAAGCAAAATTTATTTTTCACTTTTTCTACCTCAGCTTCCTCTCCTGTCAAATGCCAACAATGGTGTATCCGCCTCTTTCACAGGTTTGCTGGCATGACTGGACCATGCTGAGCGTGCATACTCGGAGGACAGCTGAAGTGTGGCACAGGCCTACGAGACTTCCATCCATAACCATCTGACTCTGTGCCCAGATGCTATTTTGGGATGCTCACTGGGCTCTTGTCTGGCACTGGACACAGTGGCTTTGGCTGCCCTTAGCAGTCTGTTCTGCTGTCTGCCTGACCCTGATCCTCACCCTCAGCACTGTCCACTCTCCAGACTGCCCCTCCTTGTCTGATGTTTCCGAGTACTATGCAATCGCTCTCTTCAGGAACTTGGCCATCATGGAAAGCCAGTCCTTTTTTCTAGGCTCTGACACCTGTTTCTCCTACTCCTGTTCTGAACTCCCTTTGCATCTGCTGTTCAAAGTTACTGGTTATGTTGAGTCTTGTTTTGTTGGCAAATGGTCTCATGCAAATTGTCTCACAATTGTAGATGTTCCTTTTATAACCAAGAAGGAAATCCCTTCAGACCACTAACCAGGTATTATGTTTCGTTTTCCCTCAATGCTTGGCACAGAGCTGGCACTCAAAAAGATGTGTTGGGTACAGTATCCTTACACACCCACTGAGCCAATGCTGCCCCCCATAAATGTATTGTGAAAGCGGTGTGAAGGAAAAGCCTTCCCACCATGCAATCAGTGGAGAGGTGGCAGGAAAAAAGACAAAACTGAGGAGAATAATCATCAGACTCCTAAAAATACTCAACATTCTCTGGAGGGTTCAATGGCACTCCAAATGTCTTTACCAAGAAGTGTCTCATCTCCTAGGATTTCTAGGAGATGAAAATATAGAATGTATTTACTAAGCACCTATTATTCTATCCATACAGACTGCAAGTAGCTTCAAGTACAGATTAAAGTGTATTTTTTAGACATTTTTTCCAGTGTCTCTTCATACCCAAGTAGCACAATGCCAGAACAGCAGGTAATGACGTACTGGCTCAGAGAAGCTCACTGACTGGGCTTCAGAGCAGAGCTGTCAGGACACAGGAGAGCTGACCTCTCACACAGCGTCAGGCCCAGCAGTTGCCATCAAGCTAAGGGTTGTGAGTTACAAAGTCAGAAGTCAGAGAGAAATTCACAAGAGCCGGCCAAGATCACAGCCACACCAGCTCATTCCAGATTGTCATCTGGCTTCTATGAGCTCCTCTGGATTCTTTCCATCTATCAATAATTCTACCAAACTCATTTACTCCAAATAATGATATTTCCACCCCCAATCTTAACAGAAGCAAGTCACTCCTTTAATTGCAGATTTTGATGAGAAAATACTAGCCTTCCAAAGGGAATGGGGATGATGTCAACGGCCAGTAGTCCAGATCTACTCCAAAAGTGGCCTCAAATTAGCCAATGACATATTCTTGGAATCTGGAGATTTTCAAAGGACTCCCAGACAATTTTGATAATCAGTTTAAATGCTGGGCAAAATATAAGAAATAAGTTCTTGAGACATTGAACATCAGACAATGAAGAACAGTATCCCTGAGACTTGGCCAACAAACAAGGGGCAGCCTCTGATGGGTCAGCTTGCTGGCTGGCATGGGTATTCAGGCTGCAGTAGGAGCCAGTACCAGGCACAATCAGGAATCTCTGTTGGTGGAAGAGACAGAGGCAGGAATCAGGAGAGCAAGGAAATTAGGGTTGGCAAGGCAGAGTATTATGGGTAGAAGAGGGGACTTTGGAGATCTGGAGAGAGCCCACTGAGTCTTCAGCTGAGCCCCATCAAACCATGCATGTGAATAAACTACCCAAGGCCAGGGGTGAAACCACTGACAAGATCTGTGATATTCACACATGGCCAGGAATGGTTCTGGTGTCCTCAAGTCAGAACGGAAAACCTCATACTTCATGAATATTCAAAAGAGGCTAGATTTGCTTCAATGGTAGAAAATTAGCACTAGATTAAAGATTGATGTGATCTGACCAAAGAAATTTTAAATGTATGACATGAAAGGGACAAATTGTCCATGTAATTTAACTGTATCCCAGAACAAAACTTAGAAATACAAAAAATCCAGTTCCTAAAAAGGTCTGGGACACACAATGAATGAAATTCAGCCCAAAGTGACTAGCTTGCCTAGGCTGTGGAGAAATACTACTTACAATAAAGAAAAAAGCCCAGTCACTTGAAATCAACCCAGAAAGGACATAAATCATGTAATTAGTAGGCAAGGTCATTTAAATGTTATTGTAACTGTATTTCTTATATCAAAAAACTGGAGGAAAGATTAACTGTGTCAAAGAGAGATAAAGAGGATATAAAAGTGACCCAAATCCACCTTTTAGAGATAAATACAGTGGACGAGGTTAACAGCAGATGAGACATTACAGAAAAAAAAGATTAGTGAACTTGATAAAAAAAAAAAAAACTAAAAATATAACAAAGAGAAAAAAAGATTTTTAAAAATTTAAAGAAATATTGGAATGATAGAGATGTTGGATTTATTTTTAAAAAAATAATAAAAGTCACAAACATACAGATCCAGAGGGACTAACAAATTCCAAGGAAAGATGTATGACCAAAAAAATAAAAGGACACCAAGGTATATCGTAATCAAATTGCTTCAAAACACTGATAAACAGAAAATCTAAAAAATCTAAAAAGCAAGTGGGGGAGGGGGCGAGTAGGGGAGACGTGTTATACACAGAGAAACTGAAAGAGAATGACAGTCAACTTCTTATAACAAACAACACGTGGATAGGGAAGCAACATTTTTAAAGTTCAGAAAGGAAAAAATGAAAGACTGTTCATTTAGAATTCTATATCCAGCGAAAATATCTTTCAAAAACAAAGACATTTTGAGACATGCAAAAGTTGAAAGATTTCATCATCCCCAGGCCTACCCACATCAGGCACAAGGAAAATGATTCTGGATAGAAATCTCCATATGTCAAAATACAGTGCTCTGGAATGGTAGCCATATGGGTAAATATAAAAGACCTTTCCTTAATATTCAAATATCTTTCAAAGATCATTACCTGTTTAAATTTTAAAAATCATAGCAATATCTTATGGGATTTATAACATATGTGAGAATGAAATGTCTGAGAGCAATAGCACAAATACCGGAAGGTAAGGATGCCTACTGTAAGGTTCTTATAATATATGTGAGATACTCTAATATTATTGAAGTTAGCCTGTTTATATACATAAGCAATAAATGTATAAATATATAACATTATTATATATAAATGTATATTATATATAAATATATAATATATATATACTATATATAAACATATTTATATATAAATATATATATAAATTAAATTATATATATAAATATATATTTATATATATGTAAAACAAATGCTCCAGCAGTCACTTTATACAAACACAAAACATATATGATAAGCCAGCAAAGGAAATAAAATGGATTCCTGAAAATACTCAAATATTGCTCCCTCCCCCAGAAAGACTGAAAAAGATAACAGTAACAAAGAACAGATAAGTGACATAGAAACAAATAGCAAAAGGGTAGATTTTAACCCAAAAGTACCAGTAATTTTATTAAATATAAATGGTCTAAACACTGTCATTAAAAAGCAAAAATCATATTAGATTTCAAAAACAGCCATCTGCCACCCTTTTTGAAATCTACCTTTAACACAAAAAAGTAAGTTAAAGGAAAATGAGAAAAGATATATTATGTTAACTGTAATGAAAAGAAAGTTAAAGTAGCTCAATTCATATCAACCCAATAAGATTTCAGCATATCATATCAGGAAAAAGAAGATATTTTCACAATGGTATAAGGGTCACTTCATCAAGAAGACAGGAATTTCAAATGTGTATTCATGTAATAAAAAGAGTTGCAAAATATAGGAAGCAAAACTGATAGAACCAATGATCACAGAAATGCTAATCAAAACCCACTGAAATACCACTTCACACTCCACTAGGACGGCTAACAAATTATATACATATATATATATATAAATGTTGGCAATGATACAGAGAGATTTGAACTCCTGTGCACTCTTGGTGAGAATGTTAAATGGTGCAGCTGCTGAGGAAAACAGAATGGAGTCTCCTCAAAAAATTAAAAATAGAACTGCCATATGATCCAGCAATTCCAGTTCTAAGTATACCCTCAGAGGAGTGAAAGCAGCGCCTCAAAGAGGTTTTGTACATCCCTGTTCACCACCAGCCGAAAGCACGCTAGGTGTTTTATCAGTGGATGAGCAGATAATCAACATGTGTCATATATACCTACAATTGAATATTGTTCAGCTTTAAAGAAGAATGAAATTTTTTTAAGTTGTCAAATGTTTTTCTTTTATTAATTTCTAATTTTTTTTTACATTGCAGTGCATTTTTGTAGTATTTGATTCCTCCCCTTAGGTGTAGTCCCTGTAAATCTCCCACCACCACATCACTTGTGAACCATCACTATGGTCCCTTGCGCTCGCCACACCCTTGTTTTGATCCTTTTTTTTTCCCCCTCCCCTGCTTTCAGCCTCAGATCTATAATTGCCTACAAGATTTGTCTTTTTTTTTTTTTTTGACCCTTTGTTCGGTTTCCCTGTAACCCTAAAGAGGAATGAAATTGTGATACATGCAAGACATGAATGTACCTGAGGACATCATGCAAGTGAAATAAGCAAGTCACAAAAAGACAAATACTGTGCGATTCTGGAGTAGTCAAAATCACAGACACAGAAAATAGAATGGTGGTCACCAGCAACTGGGGGAGGGGCGGGTGGTGAAGAGGGGATTATTGCTTCATGGGTACAGAATTTCAGTTTTACAAAATGAAAAGAGTTCTCAGATGGATAGTGGTGATGGTTGCACAATATTATGAATGTATTTAATACCACTGAACTGTACACTTACAAATGATTTATAAAGCAAATGTTATATTATGTGTATTTGACATCAAGGAAAAAATATGGAGAAAATAACTGCAAGGTGAAATAGACAACAAGATTATTCTGGTGGTTTGAATACCCACTCAAGCGATCCTTGAACTTAAAAGTGATGAAATCTAAATGCAACATTTCCCTTTTTGTCTTTCCTGTCACTTCTAAAATCCCTGACTTGGGGCGCAGGGGAAGAAGCGCAGGCACACAGTAAACATTTACTTGTCAAATTAACACCTTAGTGTGAACTCAGTCAGCACGTCCCTTCACTCCTGAAAGGAAGAAGAAAGTACATTTTAATAATGATGGGAAAGAGGGAGAAGATACACCCAAGAAAGAGACCAGTTTACCGCGGAGTGTCTATGGGTCCTGGAGCCTGGAACATTGTGTCTGGAAGTGAAGGAAGACCAGGTGCCCAGAGGTCAGGAATCCAGCCCCTATTCCCCTGGTAATCTGTGGTTCTAAACTGTTATCCCCAAACTCCTTTATCCTGCATTTACCTATAAGACCTGGTAACTTCTTTGTTTTTTTTGAAAGATTTTTTTTTTAGATTTATTTATTTATTTATACAAGCACTGGGTACAGTCAGAAGCTCGGGAGGGTGAGAGAATCCAACAGAGCCAGAGCGGGGAGCAGAGCAGGCAGAAGGACCGAAGTACACTGCTGAGGGGAGCAGCCAGGCGGCAGGAGAGGTCTGCGCGCCATGTGGGACCCTCCTCGGGTGGCCGGGGATCAGCCGGGGATCGAACCAGCACTAGAGAGGCCGCAGGCAGCTTCGCAACCCAGCGCTCAACCGTTGGGCCACCGGGGAGGCCCCAAGACCTTGTAACTTTTAAGTGCATCCTGCTATTTGACCCCGTCCTGCCTTAGAGACCCCAAAACTTGTCCCCACCCAGGGGCTTTGCATGGGTCGTCCCCCTTGTGCTTGAACGTTCACTCACTCCATTCAGGCCTTTGTTCAAATGTCACCTTTGCACAGCGGCCTTTCTAGACTATCTACAAACTCCTCCACCTCCGTCACTTTCTAGTCCCTTAGCTGCTTTCACGTTCTTTAGGATTCTTATCTGACACGCGTACACATATTTGTTGATGTGTATCTTTGCCATAAAATGAAAGTTCCCTACATGCAGGAAGCACCAGACTCTTCACCCTATCATCTCAGCTTATAAAGTGTGTCTGACACCAAATGGGTGCTCAATATTTATTGAAAGCATGAATGAATGAACAAATAAACAAATGAATGATACCCTTAAAGGGAGGCAGGGGAGAATGTGCAGAGAAAAGAGCTGAAAAGCTCAGTAAGGAAGCAACTGGGGGTCATCCTCTGTCCCACACAAGCAGCTCCACCCCTGAGGGCCCTCAGGGCACACGGGTGCCGGAAGGGTAATCGCCACCCCTTCACCTTGACTCCTGCCCCACTCTGTGCTGGTCCTGAGATGCTCCCCAATGTGAATGGCCAGTTCTGCCCTGATTTCTTTCAGAAAGAGGCTGACCCCCTCCTGAGCCCAGGCAAGCTGAGGTAGCTTTATCCAGGATGCCAAAGTATGAGCTGGAGCGGCCACAGTCCTTACAGATAAAGTCTAAATTCACCAGCAAGACTTCCCAGAACCCCACACCCCACCAGAATCTGACCGCGGCCTATTCCCCAGTTTCCCTCACTGATCTAGCCCTGTGCCCTTCTCCTGGTCTCGGCACCTGCTGTTGCTCTACCTAAATTTGACAGCTCCTCCCTCCCTATTGCCGCCCACCTGCCCAAATGCACACCTGGACAACTCCAATAAGCCTCCAAGGAGGTGTCATTGCTAAGAGCAAGTTCACATTGATCGCCTTCCCCCACCAAATTTAACTCCCTCCTGATGAAATCAGTTGCAGAACATGCAACCTGCCTCTTAGAGAAAGAGACGTTTCAGCAAATGAAGGATCCTGGCTAGGATCCCTCCTCTAAGGGTGGCCTTCTCGGCTTGCTCACAGAGGGTCCCAAGACCTCTCGTGAAGCATGCTGGGACTTCCCTTCTGTGGGCCTCACAGGCCCCTCCCACCCGAGGGTCAGGAAATTCCCTCTCCCGTGAGACTACAGGAGACCCTCCAACAACAGCTTAGATTTCATTTCCAAATAAAAGCAAGTACGTGTGGTTTGACGTGCTCAGCAGTGTCAAGGGATGGCGGGGACCGGAGCATGCCACCTTCAGGGATGTGCCTTTTCCTCTTTTCTTCCTGCAGTGCAGTTCTTAGGAAATACTGAGGTTTTACCGTAAATTGGAAGTCTCTTTTCCCCCAACACCCCCTGCCTGCAGGTGTTCTCTCGGCTCCGCTCTAAGTGCTGCGTCCTGTCTGACTCCCCGCCTGAAGGGGAAGCACTTCAAAAGCAAGGACTGTTTCTTACTATTGGCTTCATCCCCAGGGCTCATCATAACGCGTGGCCAGGGGCTGGCACACGGCACAATCTCACTAAACACCTGTGGGAGGAAGAGCTGATGCAATGGCTAGATGGATGGATGGACAGACAGCCCTGAACAGGAGACCGAGACTCGAGGAAGCCAGCCCACCCCAGGCCTCTGATATCAGCAAATGGCACCTTGCAGGGCTTCCTCTGGCCTGGGCAGGATTGCCAGGCCCCCAGATGCCTCTCCAGAACTCGGTTTTCCCTTCCATTCCCCTGCCGTGTTACCAGTGCCGGGGCTCACAGGTGATCTCAACTCCATTTGGTCTGACTTTGACGGGCAAGCCAGGTCTGCATTTCCGAATCCACCTAGCACAGGCGAGCGCCCCGCAACCAGCACCCAGCAGTGCAAAGTCCACCGCAGCCGCCAGGAGCGACCAGGTCCTAGGGTCTCAGTGCATTTCTACTATTCTTTCCTTTGATCCTCACACCCGTTTTTGGAAGAAAAGAGAGACAAGTGTCACTTTATAAATACGGTAAATAAGGTCCAGTGAAAATAAATAACTGGTTGAAGGTCATGGAGTTAGAAACGGGAAGAACACGGAGCTACGTCCAGAAGCAGCTACCGCCCATATTTTAACACAGACTCAGGAGATCTTGCCACTCCGAGGCCCTCACGGGCAGCTGGCAAATCACCACAGCCCCTGCCAAAGCAGTTCCCTGTTAAAGTCATTCCTTTCAGGCCCCCTGGTGTTGTGCTCTGGACTCCCTGATGGACTGTGCCATTTTCCCAACTGGACGCAAATACTTGGACTGCTCTTGATTGTCCCACCCTGAAGCCCATCTCCAAAGAGCTGATTTGCAAAATTATCTTGAAGAGGACGTTTCAAATTGGGCTTTGATGAAGGGCACAGGGAGATCCTCAGGCCAGAGCAAGGTGGTGAGGAAAGGCCCATGCTCTTCTTCCTAGTCCCACCTCACCATGTGTTCCCCCGAGTCAACCTTTGCCCTTCCTGGCCTTGGGTTTCCATCTGCAGAAAGAGAAAGGGACTGGATTCAATACTATGGAGCCCAGGGGCCAAGCAGGTGACGTGAAGGAGGGGAATGAGTGGGTGTAGGTGATGACACCCACTTTGGGTAAGCAGGGGCACTAATGGCGGAGGCAGATGGACAGCTCCTCTAAGAGCTAGCCCGTGTCCTTTGTCCAACCAGAAACCTCTCAGTTTTAAAATGCTGGCCTCTATGGGGTCAAATGAAGCTTCTCTGGTGGGTTTGGCCCACTTCCTTCCATTTTCACTGCTGTGTTCATGCCTGGGGAACTGAGACACAAGAAAAGGATATCACTAAAAGACAAACCCAGGGCAAATAGGGACATGGCCTGAGCATACAGCCATGAGGAAAACCTGGGCTTCTGGTGATCACAATCACCAAACCAAAGAATAGAACACAGAAAGTCCAAAGCCAAGGGCAGTGCGTGCCGGCTGAAGGCAGCTGTCTCCCAGAGCAGACCAGACAATGGCATCCAGCATGCAGGCTCAGCCACACCAGGCTCAGCGGGCACAGAGGGGGTCAATCGCACTCAAGGAAAGTGATATGTGTGTAGATATTTGTTCCAAGTGTAGGAGTTCCGTGTGGAGCAGTGGTTCTTAACCTTGGAAAGGTGCTTGGAGATCATCAGTGCTCAATGAGTATCAGCCCACCAGTCGTTTTTGTTTGTAAAAGTAGCTCAGAGCATGTTACATTGGCAGCAGGTAAGACTGGTCACAAGGGAACTTCACAATGCCTCTGGGTGTAGGGGGAACGAAGGGTGAAGTTACTAGAACCCAGAGATAGTGAGGGCTCTGTGGAGAGGAGTGTGCGAGAGTTCAGTGCAGGGAAAGAGCCAGTTGACAATGACGCCACAGGAAAGGAACTAAGGGAAAAACTACTCAGACTTCACTGCCCTTCTTTCTTTGACTTGCTGATGCTCCTATTGATATGCCCTTCTTGGAACTCAATCAGTCAGAAGCTTGGGAGGCTGTTGCTAAAGTTCATACAGTTTGGCTTTCCAGGGCAGAGAGCAGGGTGGAAACGGGAAGTGGAGAGAGAACCGAATGAGAGGGACAAATGCAAGATACCAGCACACTTAGAAATGGGCCCCCTGACATCATCTAGTCTACACCCTTGCCTTGAGGGAAATGACCCCTAATCCAGCTGTTATTGGTGATGACCAGTGAAAGAGCTGATGGGCTTAGAAGGTTCCAAGGGCTTGGATAAGCAACTGCTCTTCGGTTTTCACATCTTGCAGCCTAAAGCACCAACCACATCCCAACATCACTCTGGTCCCTGGCATTCTTGCTGAGAACGAAGAGCCCAAGGGACCTGATTCCAGAAGCAGCCAGGGCACTGACATTGAGCCAACCAGGCACCAGCCTCTGAGGAAACTGAACTCTTTGGCTTTCTGTAGGGGACAAGAGACACCTTGCAGGGGACAGAAGCGGCAGGATGAATTTATTTAGACTAGAAAATAAGCATGGCAAACAACCACCATGGCACAATTAGAGCCTAGCTTTGGCTCTTACACCAGTTTTCTGACCTTGACAAAGTGCCTCTTCTCAGAGCTTCCCTCTCCAAAAGACAGTCACAGGCCCTTCTGCCCATTTGCTCACCCGGCTCCTCCTCCTCCTTCAGGATTTGGGGCCTAGAAAAGGATCCTAAGTCACAGCAGGCTCCTTGGAGGAAATCACTGGCACAGTACCTAATATAATTGTGATTATTCATTATCTAAAATTGGACAGGACGAAGTACTGCAAAATAATATGCTTCAGGGAATGAATCTGCCGAGGCAATGAACTGAATTAAAATCATTGCTATTAAACATTTGCCCAAGACTGATAGATCTGTGGATCTGATGCTCTGTTTACTCATCTACTGGTTCTCATCACCAGACCCTTATAGGAACTGCCACAGCAGCCTTCCCAAACGGTTATGGAAAGTGACATGAAAGGGGCAAGTGGCCAACTTTTCAAAAAGATCCAGGTACAAGGAAGTCTAGAGGATATGCCAGGGAGTTAACATGGAAAGAGAAGCTAGTATGCATGCTGAAATACAGTGTATTCTCTAAAAACTACCAGTGGAAGAGCAGAATTGATCCAGAAAGGACCTCACCATGTCACATGGGCCCATCTTGTCTTCAGGTAAGATTTTTTTTTTAATTTATTTATTTATACATACAAGAACTGAGGTACAGGTCTGAAGTGCGGGGAGTGAGAGGATTCACCAGAGACAGAGTGGGGAACAGAACAGGCAGACTGACTGAAATAAAGTCACTGCTGAGGGGAGCAGCAGGTGAGGCAGGAGAGGTCTGCCACGCCATGTGGGTAGCTCCCTGGCTGGCCGGGGATCGAATTCATGCTGCAGAGGCTGCAGATAGCTTCACAGTGCTGTGCTTAACCCCTTGAGCCACCAGGGAGGCTCTTAGGGTAAGATATTACTAACCACACCCAAAGAGTCGAAGGGACTTACTGGGGTCACCAGCCAGACACTCAGCCTAAATATAAAATCCTTGCTCCCCCTAAAATAAAAGAAAAACTGCACTAGGAGTTACGTGTTAGACAGGCGCATACTATATTTGGCTTAGGAGTCAGAGATCTACAAGAAAGCTACCAGAACTCCCAAAACCAAGCCCATTTTGTCACCAGGGAAAGTGGAAGAAGAGGGCATGAAAGCCCACACTAGAGCTTCTTGGGAGAGCTGGGAGGTGTGGAGGCGAGGACAGGTCACATAAGGAGTGACCAAGATGCCTCCTATGGCTTCAGCCACTTCTCAGCTACTCCCTAGTATGATCCTTTTCCTTCTTTCTCTCACGGGATTCTGCTGAATGGAAAATGCAGAGCAATGGAGAACCTCAAACTGACTCTTAGATTTGCAGGGCTCTCAAGCCAAAGACAGGCTCACAAAAGACCTCTCAGTAGTAAACACACTGCAGAGCCTGCATTTTCACCCAGGACTCCTGAACGCCATGAATCTCATCCTGAAATCATTGAATACCCAAGGTCAAATGAGAGAGAGAAGGGTGATCCTTGGTGTTAACTCACAAAGCCAACCAGCTGCAGAATAATCACCCCACACAGCTCCTCTGAGTAAGCAGCCTCTACCCATGATTCATTCAGGCACTCATCCACTCATTCACCCAACATCTACTGAGGTGCTCTGGAGCCCAGCCATTGTGCTGCAGCCAGAGGAAGGCACTGGCAGCAGCAAGGAGCCAGCTGCAGGGGTCCAGCCAGGAGATGAGGCCGGTCTGACCTCAGGCGGGGTGGGCAAAGAGGAGGCGGAAGCAGGTGACATTAAGAAAGCAGAATTATCTAGGGTTCGGGAATGGAGTGAGCAAGGAGGACCTCTAGTATGATTCTTGATTTCTGGCTGGAGTGAAGGCGAGTGTGGAGTGTCCTCCCTGGAGACAGGCATTTCAGAGAAGGAGCAGGAGCATAAGTTTGGAGGAAAGATGCGGGCCTCGGCTTAGGTCGTGTTGAATGGAAAGTGTTTGCTGAACACTGAGGAAGAGCATCCCAGCCCCAAGGGCAGTTCTGGATGTCACACGATGTGGAAGAAGTAGCGATGACACAGGGACAGGAAGCCAGGACAGCATCATTAAAAGGTGGGCAAGGAAGAAGTATACCCAGGAGGGCTTGAGAGAGGACAGAGATGTAGGAGAGGCAGGAACAAGTAGGGATTAGATGCCCAAAGAGGAGAGGTTCTCTAGAGAAATGCCATTGCTTGCTCAGATGAGATGAGCCCAAGGAAGGCAGGTGGGCTGGGCAAGAGGGTGGCAGAGGATAACTGCAGCACTGGCCATAGCATACCGTCCTCCAAGACCCCCAGTGTGGGGCTCGGCTGCTGGCACCAGCCACAGTACCCAAAGGAATACTACATTCCGGGTGAGGCCTGCATCCTGGGACATGAGCCAGCTCTTTAGAAATAATGGTCCTGCCCTGCACCCAGGCGAAGACAAAGAAGGACGACTAACAGATTTGAAGTTTAAATCTCCCCTTGTTTTTTCACTCTACCCTTGTGTACCCCCAGAATAGAGCAGATGTCGGAAGAGGGCCATGCACCAGTTGCCTTGCGGAGCGGGTATTAAAGGAGAGGCTGCCGACACTGGCTTCTCGTCAACATCTAGCCTGTGGAGGCCAGAGCCAAGGAGCTGGGGCTGCCTCCCCTGCCAGATGAATAGGAAGCCCTGCATGGTCTCTCCTGCCTGTCCACGACACAACCATTGCTCTTAGTAGCCTAGAAGCCCAGGCCTGAGAAACAGAACAGAGGAGACCGAGTCACAGAGGAAGAGCACAGGTGAAGCACAGGCTCCTGGGGGAAGGTCCGGTCATCCTGCAAGCTGCCTGGCCTGTGTCCTTTGTTCAAATCAGGACCTCAAAAGAGGTCGGCTCCCCACCAAGCTGAAGCACAGACTGACCATCCCGTCTTGCTTTCCCCCAAACCTCTACTTTCTGTGCCATTTGCCATCCAGGGAGGAAAACATCTCCAGCTTTCAACAGCATGAAGTTAGCAGACATGTATGAGTGTGTCTGGAAGGGGAAGCATGTAGAGGGTGGGGATGAGCTTCTCTCCAGCTCCACCAGCAACTCCAGCAGCAGGGTAGATGGGCACAGAGGGGCATGGTAGGCACTAGACACAGCAAGCGTGTCACTCAAAGTGTAAGACTGGCCCTCCCTTTTCTAAATGTTTTTATGCCGATTATCTCCATTTATTTAAGGGGCACCCCATCAAGTGGGATAGATTAGGATCATCTTACCCTTTGTCCACATGGATGCCTGAGTTATGGAGGGCAGGCAGCAGCCCACTCAGGGGCATAGATTCTGCCTCTGGGTTCTCGACTCTTCCTATGCTACCTGGTGTCAGCTGAGGGCCTGAGTAACTAAAGTGAATAATCAATGGAGTCTGGGGCTCAGGACAGAGCACAATAGTCCTTGTAGAGCATGTGGAATCCATTCCAGAAGCAGGGGATGGGCCAAAGGAACTGGAAGTCTCTGGATCCCTATTGCTGAGCCAGGGCTGCAAGAAGAGAGAGAGAAGCATACGCTTGGCAGAGCTCAAGTCTCCAAGAAAAGCCACCAGGACATGACCTGTGGACCAAGCCTGGGGCTCTGCAGTGCTGACACCCCAAGACCTTGTTGGGGTTTCTGGCACTTCCTGGAATATGGAACATCTTACTTTCAACCTTGTAAGTAGAGAAGTGAATGGCAGTGCGAGACCAAGACAATGGAGAATAAAGGGGCCCTGAGGGCCTGCGCTCAGGAACCAGAGTCTCAGAGCAGCTCAGATCCCGTGTCTGGGGTCTTACCGACACCTCTCTTTCTGCTCAGATGAGCCAATGAGGATGCATTCATACTGCGGAAAAATATATCCCTTTGGTACTGGAGAAAAACATATTTGTAGATCCAAACTCCAAATTCCCTTGCTTCAAAGTGAGGTTTTCAAGGAAGCCTCCACGGTGTCCCTACCTCCTTGCTGCTGCCAAGTGCAGGGAATTCCCACTGCCCCAGGCAAAGCTCTGACTCCCAGCCTTTTTAGATTGACTTAATTTGTTCAGGAGGGTATTACACTTAGACTCTCATTTAGCCAATGATCTCTTACTTAGCTTAGAGTCAGGTGGATGGCAGTTATGACCTTGGAGAGTTGCTGTGATGGTGGGGTCCCCTGTGTGACTGACAGTCTCAATCCATATACTAGGAAGGGAGTGATAGATACTCATGGAAACACTTGCATCCAGAGAACATTCTCCAGTCAGTAAAGATACCCACAGCAACAATCGTTCAGTAAAAAATGTTTTTAAACCTCTGATAGGTATCAGGTACTAAGGTTAGTATTGGGATTTGATGGTGAACAGTACAGACAAAGCCCCTATTCTCACAAAGTTTATGGTGGACTTATAGACAAGAAAATTGGCCAACACTCTCCCATGACAGAGGATATACAGGATCACATATGAGGGAAAACTAACCGAGACATGGGTAAGGGGATATAGTGTCCAGGAAGCCTTCCTGGAAGAGGGGGCAATTAAGCTGATACGAGAAGGAAGAGCAGGAGGTACCCAAATGCTGACAAGAGTGAAGCAGTTGAACATACAGTTGGGGCATTTAAGAAATGAAGGTAGAAAAGTGTGCAGGGAGTTGATCATGCAAAACTTTACAAATCATGATAAGGAGGGCAGTCATTTCCCTAATGATAATGGAAAAGTCACTGAATGGGTTTAAGGAGGCAAGATGGATCATCAGATTTCCACATTACAGTGTATGTTCATGATAGGAGAATAGATCAGAACAAGGAAAGGGGAAGGGTGCAGCGAGCTTACTACAACGATCCGGGCAAGAGGTGGGGCCTGTGAACTAGGACAACAAATGCAGAACCAGAAATAGGACAAATTCAAGACAAAGAAGACAAATCCTTGATGTTAGAGTCTGGATTTTGGTGACATCAGACTAGAAAGATGAGGATCATGGGAAGCAGGTGGATTGGTGGGAGGAAATGATAGGCCAGAGGGTATCTGATGAATCTGATGTACCATGATTTCTCTGAATGGAGATGCCCTTTATGCAGCCAGATATCTGGGTCCAAGTTCAGAAGAGAAGTTTGGGCTGTAGCTCAGTCTGAGAATCATCAGCACATAAACTAGTAATGGAGTCAAGAGAGGGAATGGGCTGACCTGGAAAAGTTGTGGAGAATAAGAAGAGGGAGACCCAGGACTCAGCCTGAAGGAACCACAGCCCCCAAGCCCTGAAATACATGTTGCACATTAGCCACAGAGTTAGGGGTGCATCACCTCCCTGCCCCTGAACCTCAGATCTATCTGTACAAGACCGTCCCTCAACCTTCCCCCACTTGGCCTCATCCCAAATGTGTGCCACATATGACACACTCCCCAGGTTGCGTCATCAGACCCTGTGTCTAGCACACAAGCTCCAGGCTAGTAATTGGTTTATACCTTAGGTATCAAACGTAGCCCTTACTTTTCAATTATTCACATTAAGCCACTTGGCTTTGACAAAAGACTTATATGAGCACCTACTTTCACTAACCAAAATATACCCAAAGAGGACCTTTGTTTAACTACAAAAGGTGAGAAGTGAAAACGGAGTTCAGCATTTGTTTTGCAGCAGCCTTTCTGGAAACCGTGAGAATGCTGAGTGACCAGGGTAGTCCGCCAAGCCTTCCCCCAGAACTGCCTTATGCAGGCTGCATGTTTATTACAGCCTTTCTGCTTTTATGATATGCTGGAGTGAGTTTAGGTTGTATATGTTATTTGGAAGGTTATTTGGGAAGATGCTCAAAAACTTACCCATTTACCATAAATAAATGGTAGTTGTTTCTTCACTTTATGCCATTCTGATTTAGGAAAGTTTGCAAAGGAACATTCTACTTTCAGGTGGCAGGGGAAACCTTTTTACCTATTAGGAGCTGCAAACTACATATGATAAATATGGAAGTGTATGAGCATGATGGACCCATAGTCTCAGATGTTCACACACACCCCCTCGCAGAAACACACCCTCATGTCCCACAGTCAGCACTGGGTCATTTAGAGTTACTCACGCTGAACACAAGAAGTGACTGTCCCCACTTTGAACTATACATTTCTCCCTAAAACCAAAACAAACCTGGGCCAATAAGCCTGAATTTTAGCAGAAGGAAAAAGAAGAAAACATTTGTCCAAATTTTTTCACTTCTTATCCTTTGATCAAATTTAATCCTCCTGGTTACCCTACAAAAATGGGTTTTATAATTCCACAAGCACAAAATGAGACTCAGATCCAGGCCTGACTCCAAACCTGTCCCCTACAAGGTCCTGGAACAACAACTCTTCCTCTGGAGAAGGAAGGGCAGGGAGAGGTTCTGACGTAGGGAGCGGCATGGTATACATGTGCTAGACAGGTCTGGTTCCTTCCTCCATTCAATAAGTATTCGTCAGTTCCCTACGATGGACCTCAAGGATAGAGTTGAGCCAACGCACATTAATGAGAATGCTCCTTAATTAGGATCCGTCTACACTCCTCATGGGCTGTAATCATTTTGTGGGGCTCTGATTGAGCCGCCTTGAGAGCAGCTGTCATAACTGCTTGTCAGGGAGAGATGAAGTCCTTGAATTTAACGCATCTGTGGGAATTGCAGTCTTTCATTTTCCGGCAGGCCCAGCCTTCAAAGGCCACCACTTTACTTTACTTCCGCTAACAAGAGATTATCTTTCACAATAGAGCTACAAATGGGGCCCTAATTGATGAATTTGCTAATAGCCATTCCCTTTATAGTGGCATTAGTCCAATTTGGTCTTAAGCTGCCTCACCTCGGGTCAGCCCCCCATGCAGTGGATATGTTCTACTGGAATTGTGGCCATCAGGATGGGGAGTTGAAGTCAGTAATTAAACAACCAATTTGCCTGTAAGCCTCGGCAATAGGCTTCTCTCTCTCCCCTCCCCTCGTGCCTCAGCTTCTCCCAGTAGTAAGACCGGGGACATTCACCAATCAAGCCAGTAATCAGCAAAGTGGGAGTTGTGGCTAGGATGGTGACATTGGTGTATATCACCAGTAAAGGCCCTTTAGTTGTCTGTTTCCCTTCGGGACACCCTTAGATAAGCCCAGATTACAGACACAGAGAAGTCTGGGGGCTCGGCTCTTCCCTCAGGAGGGAACCTAACCCGTTTCTGTCACATAGTTAGGGATTTGGTGACATTTGTGTTTCATGGGGTGGGCCATGGGTTGGGCTAGGCAGTGGGTCACAAGAACCCACCCCTCCCAGAACTGGGGCACTTCACACGTGGGCAAGTGACAAGGGGGCACTGGCTTCAGCTGGCTTCCAGGCTCTGGCTGACTGGCCGGAGAATGACTAGCTCCAATGACCCAAGTGAAGAGGCCTCCTGGGCTCTAGCTAGGCAGGTATTGACTCCATCCAGCAAGTTACCAATAATGGCCCTTAGTCATCTTCTCCCCCTTTGGGACACCCCTGGATAAGCCCTGATTACAAACAATAACTCATCTTTCTTGAGCATTTACCATGTGCCTCACGTGAAATAACTTGTTTAATCCCCATAACAACTCAATGGGGAAGTTCTATTACCATTTCATAGATGATGAAGCCGAGGGTGGCTGGTTCAGTGACTTGTGCAAGCTCATGAGCAGCAGAGCTGAGAGCTGAGTCCAGAGGGGCCTGTCCCAGGCCCCCTCACACAGAACTACCTCAGACCAAGGCGGTGGCCACCTAGTTTCATTGCACCAAGAAACGCCTTATCCCTCCTGCCCACAGAAAGAGCCCTCCAGACAAGCTGGACACGCGCTCTCAAGTCTATCACTGAACTGATTGACAAAGCCAATCCCCTAGGAGGACAAGGTTGGGACACAATCTCCAAGCGGCTCGAGGCCCTCCCCCACGGGTGGCTGTGTGTCCTTCCCGATCTGGGAGGCTTCCAGTGAGTGGGAGCTGGGGGAGTGTGAAGATGAACACACACTTGTGTCAAGGATGGGGATACAAGCGCGGCCCAAGTCGGCAGAAGAGCACGCTCCTACTCAGAGCCTTGCAACCCTGAGGCTCACGGTGTTGTTGGTCAAGGTAATCAAGTAGGGCAAGCTTCTCCTTCTTCAACTGCAAAATGAGAATAAGAAGAGTTGTTTGTAATGGGTTGTGTAATTAGATAAGGCAATGCTTACGAAGCACGTGCCTCACGCATAATGAGGACAATAAAGTGGTAGCTCTGGTTATAATTGTTGCTGCTGCTCAAGGGAAGAAGGCCTGGCAAAGACTCTGAAAATCCAGGGTGCATGGTAGGCAGCTGAGGCAGCAGCAGGGAGAGACTTGAAGGAGAGGCAGACGACGTTCATCGACCTTGCAACTGTTCTGAGGTCTGCTTAGATAGCCATTTGCAACTCAGACCTGTTATGTGTGGGCTGATGTTGTGGCTAGAATCAAGCCCCCCAAAATGTGTGTTGAAGTCCTAACACTTGCTACTTATGAGTATGATCTCATTTGGAAATAAGATCTTTAAGGATGTTGAGATGAGGTCATAGTGGACTGGGGGTGGGACCAATGTCCTTATTATAAGAAGGAAAGATACAGAAACACACAAAAGGAGACCTATGGGGGCAACATGCAGTGATGTATCCACAGTCACCTACCACTGAGCCATGTTCTTGTCCACCACAAGCTGCACCTACGACTGACCTTGGTCCCAACAGCCCTGGTCTGGAGTGGGCACCACCATGTGGGTGTGTGTGATGACACTCTACTGTGTTCACCCAGCAACAAAACAGCCTCACGATGCATTTCTTTGAACTTATCCAGTCTTGGCAACTTAAGATTGCCCAAGCCAAAGGAACAAATACCCTAAGACCCTCCAGAAGAAACCAGCCCTGCCCACACTGCAGACTCTGAATTATTTTCTGTTATCTTATCTCCCAGTTTGTGGTAGCTTGTCACAGAAGCCCTAGAAAATGAATACAGGTGATAAAACTACAAAGATAAATTTTAAAACAAAGTATCTGCCCTGAAGTCTTTACTCGTGGGTGTAGCTTACAAGGCTCCTTTCAAGTTAGACAAGAGCAGGACTCCTGACGGCCCTGGGCAACAGGCATACATCCCGAGGCATGACCAGGAATGCCCAGGGGCTGGTGACTGCCCCGCTTTGTGCCCCAGGGACTGATCAGTGGAAGGTCTTGTTAAAAAGATTGGAGCCACGGGTAGGAGCCGGGTATACATGTTTTGGACTCACCCGCCCTAAAGCCCAAAATCCAGTGTTTAGTTTGACCCTCGCTTCTCTGTCAATAAAAATGTTAGGATCTTGCTCTTGGGGGGATCCTGCATCGAGCAGCTTGCTTGCTACAGCCTGCTCCATAGCCCCCGTTTCTTTTCTTTATCACTGCGGTGTTGCTGATGCAACTTTGACTATACACTTCATCCCAAGAAAGAAGCTGGATGAGAGTCCAGCTGGATGAGAGTCCAGGCTTAAGAGGGATGGCCTTGGGCCTCCCGTGATGGTGCAGGCAGTTGAGCATCGCACTGTGAAGCTGTCTGCAGCCTCTGCAGTGGCTGGCAAGCGTCCCACATGGCGCAGCAGACCTCTCCTGTCGTGCCCACTGCTCCCCTCAGCAGTGTATTTCGTCAGTCTGCCTGTTCTGATTCCCGCTCTGTCTCTGGTGAATCCTCTCACCCTCCTGCATATCTGGCCTTTACCCCAGTTCTTGAATAAACAAACAAACAAACAAACAAATATTTTTTTTTTTTTTTTAAAGAGGGGTGGCCTTGCTCCAGTTCCCACAGAGGTGCCTTCACTGGATGAGTATCTAGGAGCGCAGGCACAGGGACATCGCAAACATGTGGGAACGTGCGACGGGTTATTCCAGGCCCCTCCCATGCATGGGTCACAGCATGAGGACTATGACAGTGAGGCTGGCAAGACGCTGATGGAAGCAGGAGAAGACTGTCTGGGGATGAGGGGGAGAGGGAAGTTGGAGCTGATGTTCTTTCCTAGGTTTACACCAAAACACTGTTCCTCTTTTACGTCTGCATTCTTCTTCTTCATTCCTCAGATTTTATCCTGACCCCACTCTTCACAGCCTGGTGGATTGGAACTATCATGGGTCCTGGGGACTGGGAAGCCAGAGTTTGAGTTCCAGCTTCACCATTTGCAAGTCATGGGATCTTGGGCAAGAAACACTAACTTTCTATGCCTCAGTTTCTTCATCTGTATAATGGGGTGAATGTGTCGCTCAAAGTGTATGTTGCCTATAAGTAAATATGTGTGTATGTATACATGTAAATATGAGGCATACATTAGGAGATGTACGTGTGTGTATAACATGTGATGGCATGCATTAAATAAGGTGATATAGAACAACATATTTTGAGTGTTGTGTGAGAAGGAAAGAGATGTCACCATGCACAGTTCTTAGAGATCATGCCGAGAAATACCGGTTTCAGAAACTACACGTCAGTATAGACTAGAACATCAGCACACGCACAAAGAAAAACAATAAACCAGAGGCTACGTCTAAAGGAGGTATAAACGGCACTGACCTAGGAGTAAGCGCTGCCTCGGCACCAACGCTGACGAGCTCTGTGATATTGGCAGGTTTTGCCATCTCCTGGTTTAAATGATTTGAGTTTCCATCCTGCTCTCAGACTGTGACTTTATGGAAATGTGCACGTTGAGCTGTTTGCTCTTAGAAAATTACACTTTAAAAAGCAATCTTAACTTATGGGTCACTCATTACAAATCTGGGGGAGGCTGTGATGCTTGAGGGAAATCTAATAAGAAGTGAAGTAAAAAAGCCATTTGGTGTGTAAAATTACCAATGGTCTGGATAACATTGGCGAGGCAAATCTCAAGCACTCCTAGCTGGCTATTCCCATTTGAAGCCTAGCACCAGAATATTGGAGAAAGGAATTGGAATGACTTGGGACAAAAATCAAAGAGAGACTGAGCCAGCCCTCAGATAACCCAAAAGACAAAGGCAATGAGGCAGGTGTCCTCTCTTTTTAGAGTAACATAAGCAAGAGCGATGTGGGTTGCTACAGAAGAGATGGAGTGCACACTCCAGACTTTCCTGACTGCTGAGATGCACAAGCAATTTGAGGAAATCACCTTCTCTGAAGCTTTATAACAAGAAACCAGTCAGCCAGCTGCAGTCCTGGGTTAAGTCCGTGTACTCAGAGGCAAAGGCAAGGGTTATACGACCCTTTGAAGGTATCTTCTTGCCTGCGCTCTCTCTCTATCCTTCGACTAAGTCGGTTCACAAAGGTTCAACACGCCTGCTGCTCACACAACACAGTCCTGCTCCCGAAACTACCTTGGCAGTTCACATGCTGTCACGCTGCCCATTCTCCCCCTGCTGGCACAGGCGAAGCCAAGGTGTAAGTGCTGTTTTTACAGATTGTTGCATGTTCCGCCCTAGTATGTGATAATCACTTCACATTGCAGTTAGCAAAGAGGAGGAAATGAACCCCACTCCTGCACCAGAGACGCGAGTGTTGTGTTTCACCCTCTTTGACAGCCAAAAGCCAATTCAGGACTCTGACAAGCCAAATTTCCCGTGGGGGGATGTGGGGGAAGCTTTGGTATCTTCTCAATTCTCCCGAGCTCACTTAAGACCTGGAATCAATGGTTGCTGAGGGAGGAGATATTGACATGGACTATGGTTTATGGATCATGTCAGCTGGAGAAACAGTAGGAGCCCCTGAGTGGGAGGGCTCGCCCCAGCTGCACCTCTTAGGTAGCGTTCATAAAAGCACACTTGGCCATTGAACACTCAGTGTGTTCTAAACCCTGAACATGATCTAATTCATTACGTCACAGCACCCTTAGAAGGCGCAGAGACATTAAGGCTAAGCAATTTGTTCAACATGACAACACTTCTGTTAAGCTCAGAGCTGGATTTAAAAGGAGGCAGTCTGGCTGCAGAGCGCCCATGTTCTTCAGGAGACACAGATGCAGACCGGCCTCAGAGAAGCGGGCCTGGGTCCTGCTTCGCGTTTGTTTGCCCTCTTCCTCCTCAATTCCCTGACCTTTGTAGAGTAGTGCCCCCTCCGTCAGCAGGGGACATGACCCCAAGATCCCCACAACAGATGTTTGAAACCAGATTGTGTTGAGCCTTACCTAGGCTGTTTTGCCCTACACATCCATGTCTAGCTTATATTCTAGCCACATTGATTTATAAGTTAGGCAGAGGAAGAGATGAACAACAATAACTTAGAATAAACTAGAACAACTGTAATAGACTAATAATACTGTACTAGTAATTTTAAAAATAGAGTGATTTGTATTGTGATAAAATAATATACTGTTACGTAAATATGATCTCTATTTTCCTCAAAATATTTTATGGAATATTTCAAGTCACAGGTAACTAAAACCGCAGATAGAGGGAGACCTGTACTGTACCATACACTTTAGGTGAAACGTCTTTCCTGTGGGGAAGGGTCCACTAGCCAAAACCAACAACACATACCTTGTCAAAAGCCAGGTCAGCTCGCCCCTTAACTCCCAGACCAGCACTCATTGGTACCTCTAACCCCATTGCCTTATTGCAGGATTTTTTTGCATCCCATAATTATTCTCTCCCCCTAGGCCACCAAGTCCATAGAATGTGCAAAAAAAAAAAAAAAAAAAAAAAAAAAAAACAGTCTCCAAAGTGACTCCTTGCTAAAATTGTTTTCTCACTCCTGGGGGCTCTCCTTTGAGGTGCTAAAACCCCAATCAGGGAGCCATCAGCATAAATGATGCAGGAGTCTTTCACTGAGATCCAGTAAAGCAGGCAGTAGCTCAGAAGGGTCCATTATCCCCCATGGTTAATAATTGGGCATTGTGATTAATCCATTTATCTGCTATTCAGAGGAACACCCCACAGGAGAGTCTGTAATCACTGAATATTGAATAGGCACAGGAATAACCAGAATGTTCCTATGCATTAAGTTGCTACAACACCTTGCTTCCCAGAATCTTTACTCAATTTGAGTCGTAAAGGTCCACAATAACGTAAGTGTGGCAGAGAGGGTGGGAGACAGAAAGTGCAATTTTCAGAAAGCCACGAGTGACAACAAGCAGAAGACTCACACGCTTTCCACAATTACAAGAATCAATTCAGTCAACATTTATTATTACCTTTGTTATTTATGGTGTGTCAGGCACACCATATACCTGTTCTTAACAAAAGTTCATTACCTAACTGCAGACCAGACATATAACCACTGAATTTTATAGTAGGAAATGTGAAAGACAGGGGTTTGGAACACACGAGAAGTAGCTCTCTTCCTGGTAGAAGAGGGGGTAGTGGGTTTGGGATAAATAGCAGATCTAGGTGGACTGCCCAGAGGAAGTGACCTTTGAGTTGGGTCTTGCAGGTTGAGGCATTTTTTCCCCCAAGGAGAAGGGGGACGAGTAACCCAGTATGCACAGAAGCATCATCAGCCTAACATCTGTGGTCTGTGCAGAGAACTGCATGGGGCAGGTATTAAAGGAGCTGTACTAGGTTAAGGAAATCGGCCTCCACCCTGTGTCCTGTAGGTAACAGGGCAACATGGTAAATCTCTGCAGCTTCTAATCATGAGCACCTTTGTGCTGCTGAAAACCCATCAAGTAGTGATAACCAGGCTAATTTCAAGAGGAGGATCAACAGTTGAGAGACTACTTACTACCTCAGAAAGGGCAGAGATGAGGATGCCCTGAGCGGAGAAGCAGGAGGAAGGTGGAGGACTTGTCTAAGGGGAACTAACACTGCTGTGTGCTTGCCATGGCCCGGGGCACCAGCGTTTCCTTATAGCATATGCCTACCTGGTGCCACAAGGAGAATCAGTCCCAGTTAGCACACAGGGATCTGAGGTCCGAAGGGTTAAAGCGCGTAGTCAGGGTCACCCAGTGCCAGCCACACCCAGCAAGCCCGGGCCCTGGATGGTCTAGACTTTGCTTGTTGAAGGTGGCTTTGCTCACAGTACAAATAGTCTACGTCTCACTTTCTCCTGCCTGACGAATCACTAGCATATCTTTCCTTATCTTTCCCTTGTGGAAGAACACCTCCTTCCACCATCCTTACCTCCCCCTGATATTGCATCTCTCCCTTCCCTCCTCAGGCCTCTCTCGCTCCCATTGTCACATGGCTTTTGTCAGAAAGAGCAAATACAGGTAAAGGGCAATGAATCAGAAGCGGGGCCAGTCTGTGTCCCAAGGCTGACTCGCGCAATCAGGCGACTTTCAGAAAGTGCTTAACTTCTCAGCCTCAATGTGCTCACCTATAAAGTGGGTCTAGGAAGCGAGAATTAACTTTGCTTTATCTCACTGCATTGTGAAGATGGAATGAGGCGACGTGCTTGCAAACATCACCAACAAGATGCAGGCTTCTAGGGATGATACTGCCCTACTGCCCACCTCGCTGGGGGTTCCCAACTTGTCTTCATCTTTGGATATTAGTTTCTCCTGTTTTAAAGTCAGCGTTTGATGATATGTTGAATGATGAACAAAGACCACGACCACCACCAACACACACGTATGTTGTGCACGCACGTGCCGGCGTGCTCACACACACACACACTCAACCCACAGAGACAGCCGTGCCTCTCTCTCCTGCCATAAACGCAGGCAAGCCCACAATATCCACTTTTGGAAGTACTGCTCTAGTCCTGGCTTATTCCAAAAACAGTCAGTTCCTGGAGGAAAACCAAGTGATTGTCAATCTGCTTGGATGCCTCCACTGGGCACTTTCAACCGAGTCTGAATCGCTCCCCTTCTCATGCGAAGCAGCTAAGAACTAAGCCTCAGACTCATTCCCCTCCAAGGAGCCCCAACTGGATCTGCCCCTCCCCCACCGCATTTGTGGGCGTCCAACGTGGATTTTTTTTTTTTTTTTTTTTTTTTTTGCTCACAGGAGCTGGGCGGCCTCTACTGCTGTTTTCATTGATGCCTTGAGCAGAGCTGGCATGTGCGACTGCTGAGAAGGTGGAGCATTGAGTGGCGGGGGAAGCAAGTAAAAATAGCCTGGCGCGCGTCGCTCTGCCTGCCCCCGACGCCTTTAACCCCGGCCGAGGAGCTCAGCAGCCGCCGCTGTGCACTGCGGAACCTGGCAGGGGTCTGCACCCGAGGAGCTGCACGTACAACAGCCCGGGGTGGGGGGGCTGGAGACCCGCGGAAACTTTTTTTTTTTTTTTTTTTTTTTTTAGCAACTGGGGGAGTAGGGTGGAGGGGAGACAGTAGAAAGCATTTCCTTGCTCCCACCGCTCCAGCCACCTGGCTGCAGAGACTGCTACGTGCCCGCTAGCCCAAGACTTTGCAGAAGTGCAGCCTTGACTCCGAGCTATTTTTAGAAACCTCTTCCACGGGTGGGCGATCAGAGGGAGGAGGGCGACGAGACTGGTAAGGCTAGTTAGTTCTCTGCTGTGAGGCTGGGCGCCTGGCACTCCACATCATTCTGGATGTCTGCTCTCGGATGGGGGTGGGAGAGAGGAAGTGGCTTGGTGACCGCACGCACCGGCTATGCCCTAACTCAAGGAGATGGCATTAGCTACTAAATGCCCTGCTGTTGTCAAGCCCCAGAGCGTGTTTGTTTCAAAAGCGACAGCTGCCAGATGCACGCTGCTTCAGCCCAGAGAATGGGGATTTTAAGCGCTTTGCTGCCTACGCTACGGGGTAGGGGTGAGCTGCAGTTCAGACCTCGAGGGGAAAAGATCGAGGAGGGTCTCTGCACCTTTATTTTTTGCGTTCCAGCAAGACAGAGGGACAATCCCCGCGCCACACCTCCATCTCCGCCCCACGCTGCATATGGGGAACCATATGTGAAATGTACGGCAGCCCCACCAGACACCCGGCTATTAATAGAGCCCGGGAGTTTGCTCTCTGTGTCTTTTTCCTGCCACCGAGTAAGGGATGATCTTCACACACATACCCCACTCCGCCCCCACCTCGACGCACCGTGTCTCCAGGAAGGTAAGGGGCGGGGGGCTGCCCACGCTGATCCCCTTCGTGACTACAGGTGCCCAAAGCCTACGGGCTGGTCCAGTTGTAATGACCGCAGGTCAGCGAGAGAGGAGGGAGCACAGGCTCCAGTCTTGGGACGCTACACCCAACGGGGCGCTCTGCGGCTCAGGGCAGCTATTGGGTTGCCGAAGGCAGGGGACGGGGTGGGCGCGGGTGCGCAGGAGCGCAATGCGCGAAGCTCCAGCGACCTCCCCAAAAGCTGCTGCGGGACGCGAGGCTGCAGACCCGCTTCTCGCTGCAGCCGGCCGCGCGCAGCCCCCCACCGCCCGCGCGCCCGGCTGCGGCAGGGGCGGGCGCTGTCCCTGGTGCTGAAGGCGGCGGGGCCCGGCGCACTTGCCCGGGTCCGCGTCCCGGAAGGGGCTCGGATATTCGAGGGCTGCAGACCTCAGCCTGCCCGGATCTGGGCCGGAAGGTCGGTGGATGGTGCCCAAGTCCCACCACGGGGTCGGCCAGTCCCCTCCACACACACACACACACACACACACACACACCCCCCGCAACCCGGCGGCGGGGAGCTCTCCGCGGTGCTGCGGGGACCGAGAGCTCCAGGCTGACTCGAGCCTGAAGGCAGCAGCCGGAGAGGGTCAGGGCGCCGCGGGAAGCAGACCCGGGCCCCGGATCACCCGCGCCCCAGCAGGCACAGAGCGGGGACTCCAGCCCCGAGGACAGAGCAGGGAGCCCGGCTGCCCAGGGTTTGGGACTTGGGGAAAAGAGGAGCGAGGAGCGAGCGGGTGGCAGGAGAGGGAGCTGGGGTGAGAGGGACTCTTTTGCATTTTCAAGAGGGAGGGGACCCGAGACGTGCACTGTCTTCCCCCCACCCAACACACACACACACACACACACGCACACTCACACACACACACGCGCGCGCGCGGCCGGCGGAAGCAAGCGGGATGGAGCTGGGGAAAGTTTGGCACCGGGTGCTGAGCGGCGGCTCCGGGGTCGGGGGTCGGGGGGGGGCCGGGGGGGCGCTGCCGGGGTCGCCGCAAGCCCCGGCCCTCCGGTCTCCTTACCTCGGTGTTTTCGGCAGCGTTCTCCGCCATTTTCCTCCTCAGGAGCAGGCAGCGGGAGGAGTGTTTCATGCCCATAAGCGCCAGCAAGGGTTCGGTGATACAGAGATAGTAGAAAAGGGAGCGCTGGTGTCGCTTTAAAAGAGAGCGAGAAAGAAGACAGAACGGGAGGGAAAAAAAAAAAGCCCGACCCAGCCCCTCCGCGGGAGCGTCAGCCGGCACAGTCACCGCGGCCGAGCCTCTCCCGCAGGCTCCACTTTGTTTTCTTTTCCCCCTTTCTCATGGGCGCCGGGTTCCTCCACACAGTTCCAAGTTCTTCTCGCGCGCCCGACCCCCTCCCCGCCCCCCTCCACCCGCGCCGCGGGCTGGGCAGGAGCGAGCGGCCCCGGGGGCTGCGCGGCGGCGGCGCGTCCTGGGCCCGCGGCGCGCCCCCCCGGCGGCCGGGGCCGGCCTCCAACTCCGCTCAACTTCGGCGGCCCCGCGGGGCGAAGCCACCCGCTCCCTGCGCGCCTCTCCCGGGGGCTGAGCCGGGTGAGTGGGGGCGGGGTAGGAGGTTCGGCGGAGCCGGCGGCTGCCGGGCGCAGCCCGAGGGCCCCCCGCGGCCCCGGGCCCGCCCCCGCCCCCAGACGCCCGGGGTCTCGCGGCCGCCCCCGCTCCCCGGCGCGCCCGACGGCGCCCAGGGCCGCGCGGACGCCGCGGGGCCACGCGGGAGGCGCGGAGGGGCCCGGCGCCCGCCGCCCCTTGCGGGTCCCGAGACCCCGGCGCGCGTCCTGCCACCGCGGGACCAGCGCCAGGAAAGATGGGGCCACCGCTACCTCGCCGCCACCCCGCCCCGCCCCGCCCCAACTCTCCACTCCTCTGCCAGTTCCTGGAGCCTTTCTTGGCGAATTAGGGTTTGGGGAGCGGCGGGATGGGTGTCGGTGAGGGAGGGTCCTGAACTCCCTCAACGCGAGGGCTCAGCGGGGTGTCCGTGTTTCTCCCCTGGCCCCCACCCTCCCCGGCCAGGGCGCTGGGGCTCCAGGCCTCTCCGGCTGAGCGGGTGGGAAGGAGGTTCAGCCAGAGGTGACTTGGGAAAGAGGGTGGGAGAAGCCAAGTGGATGAGCCTGCATTCTTGCACACACACACACACACACACACACACACCCCAGTCTTCGCTGGCAGCCCCCAGCCCACACATTTCTTGTCTTTCTCCTCGCCCCTCCCCCACCATCACCAGATTTTGAAGTCCCTTTTATGGGAGAGAAGGAGGCTGTCACGTACCCATGAGGATTCTCTTGATCCTTTTTTAAGGGAGTTTGGGCGGCGGCAGGGGGTGTGCATTTTTATACAATGCATTCCTGTCTCCACTTCGAGAGCTTTTCCTCTCTCTGCCTTACTGGCCATCTGTCAGACTGGTGGGAGATAGAACAAGGGGAGGGGGGCCCCCACTCGGTTTCTCCCCTTGCAACAGGCCGCTCCGGCTGACTCCTTAAAAGCCAGCTGCCCTTCCACACTTTCGGCCCACGAGTCAAGGACAGGGACCTGAACGCGGCTCTGCGAACACCCTGGCCCTCTTGGCTGCATCCCTGCTCTTCCACAGAGAGATCAGTCCGGCCTGCGCGCCTGTTTGCTTTGTATCATCACCTTTGACAGCCAAGAAGTGTGAGCCTGATTGTCCTCAACTAACCCCAGGATCCATTGAAGAAATGGGCCAGGATCTGGAGAGGCCTCCTGTTCCTGGTCCTCAGGAAAAGAGAAGATGCGCTGCAATAAGTGGAAATGGGAAGTGAGGGGCAGGGAGAGGAGGAGGAAGAGAGTTAGAAGAGCTGTAAGAGGCGTGAGTAATGGGAGGGTGTGTGTTTCCAAGGAGTAAATTGAAACAATGACCTTAACCTCCTTAACCTTTTCCTTTCTTAGATCACAGAATTTGATTAGTGTTGGGGGTAAGAGAACAGTGTCTTTGGAAACGTGTTAGTCATTCTCTTTCACATCCTGTCAACAAAGTACAGAAAGAGGTAGAGAGATGAGGTGACTCTCAAGAATATCTTTTACCCTCTTGAACCCTATTTTCTGTAAATATCATTCTCGGAGATAAAAGATTCTGAAACCTCTCATCCTCTGCCAATAGGGCCTCAGTACTTGCACAATCGAAGCCAGCCAGGAAAGGACCCTCCCAGCTCTTTGGGCCAATCCGCTCATTTTACTAATAAGGACCCTGTGAGTAGAGAGAGGACATTTGTCCCTGATCCTTCAGCCAACTGAGGGAACATCTGAGAGCAGCTCCCTGGCCTCCTGACTTTCAGTACGACACTCTCCCCCCACCCCACCCCACCCCACCCCACCCTGCTTCTGCCTGTGCATCCATTCTGTGACTAACCAGGGAGGAGGGGAGCTGAGACAAGCTCCCACCGAAATAGGCTGCTGCCTGTGCGTGATTATGTTGCTATGAGAACCTCAGTGGGTGTGTTTCCTCTGTTCTCTGTTGAAATCTTTTGCTTGGCTTGGCTTCTCCCCAAGCACAGACACAGCTCTCCTTGGAATGGGGAGTGGAGAGGCTGAGATGGAGAAATGTCTTCTTATGGCAAGAGTTTTCTATTCCAACCCATTTAATCCAGAGCCAGCCTGGGCTGCAAGCGAGGCTCTTCGGCCACCAGGGAGGCTCCATAACATCTGCAGGCCAGGAATGAACCCTCTCGAAAGTGGGTATTCCATCCTCAGTTGAGGCATCGTGGAGCTGAGAGGAACTGCTGAGCCTGTTATGCTCCCTCCTAATTACAAATTCACAAGCAAAGTAGTTGCCACGTGAAAAGACCAGGCTTTTTTTTTTGGGGGGGGGGGCGGGAGGTGGAGGGTTGGTTACCCAGTAAAAGATTGTCTAACACCCGTCTCCTAGGGTTGCAAAAAGTCATAATGCATGAAAAGTGCTTAGCACATAATAGGCATTTATAGTAATAGCTTCTTACCATTCACAGGAACTAGGTGATTCTCCATCTCTTTTGCATGGAGATATATATGTGTGTGTATATGTCATTTATATATATAGTTATTTTATACATATATATATATATACACATATATAGTCATTTACAAGGTTAATTATTTTAGTCATTCCACAAAGTATTTGGTGGGCATCTCATATATGCCTAGCTCACTAATAGGCATTGGACTTAATAACAACAAACAGCATTGCAAAGACCTTTGAAGACCTCTTAATTTAGTTACCTGGAATGCCCTTCAGTGTACAGGACTTTAGAAGTCGAAGGGGTTTTGATGGGAAGAAGGCATATGTGATGACAAGGCAAACAGGAAGTTCCTTAGGACATAAATTGAAGGGTAATCTGGGATGATGGGCTCTACCAGGTGGAGAGGGTCTCAAGACACATTTTGCATTTGTCACTTTTCTTACCACAGATCTTCATTGTGACAAAATGCATTGAAGAATGCACGTGAAATGCTTAAAACCTGCCTGGCATCCTGAGCGCAAACATCGAGTCAACATTTTCTGGACCCCGTCCTAGGCTCTGAGTCAAACTTATCATGTGTCAGAGACTCTTCTAGATTTAACGTGTTCTCTTGGAGCTATTTCACTGATTCTTTGAGGCAGATTGTTATTATCCCCTGCAACAGATGAAGATGCAGAGACACAAAGAACTGTTAAGTGGTTGAGTCAGGATTCAAATATAGGAGGCCTTATTCCATAGCATGACCTTGAAGAGGTTAACCGAGTTCTGGCATGGCGGGGGATCACAACACTGGCTGCACAGCGGAGCCATCTAGAGAGCTTTAAATATACCAATACTTTGGTTCCTCTGCAGAGATTATGATTTAGTGAGGCCTGGGCACCAGGGTTTTTTAAAGTTCCCTAGGTGATTCTAATGAGCCAGATGGGCGCCAAGCCAAGGCAGTCAGTGCCAGTACCTGGCTGAGCCTGTAGGCAACCCCCACACCTGGGCAGTTCTGCACAAAAGCTTCTGCAGAAACTATTTCTCCCTAACCCAAGGCCCAATTCCAACTGAGGACAATTGAATAAGGATATATGGAGAAGATTAAAAGACCCACCAAAAAAGATCTTTAAGATACAGAAAGAGTAACAAGCTACAAGAACCCTCCTATTATAGAAAGGCCTGTCTAACATAGAGGCTCTCGAGAACCACTGGTTGTGCTGATGGTAGAACTAACATGCAAAGATTGACATAAGACCCTTGGAGAGGGCTATAATTTAAGGTATTCAGCTTTATGAAATGCCATACAAAAAGTGAATTACTTGTCACTGAGAGGATTCAGTGAGAGTAATTATTTGTCATAGCTGTTGCAAACACCTGCAAACCCTAGAAGGTTGAGCGAGACCCCTGAGGTTCTACCTGCCCCATACTCTCTATCTCTGAGGCTTCCAGAAGGTGAGGCTATGTACAGTAGCTAAACCTCAAGAACCAACCAACATTTCCTTTGCTGCCTCCCCAAATCCAGTGGCCCTGGAATTGGAAGAGAGTGTCTCTAACCTGTAATCCATAAAGTATAGGAAAGTCTGAACAAATCTAGCTGCTGCAATAAAAGAAGATACATGTCATGTGATGTGGCTTCCCCCTCCTCCTCCTAGGGGAACCTCACATGTGATCAGGGCTCACATATGGCCAAGGCATGCTGCAGTGAATCCATGATTCCAAGAATCAGGTCATGGTGTTATCCATCACCACCTCACAGCAGTGAGCCCAGCAGGATTCTCAGTGTCATCTGGGCCAGCTGGGAGGCAAGCCAAGGCTGCAGCAGTCGGCTACCTGAGCCTCCAGTCTGTCCCACACCTGGGCAGTGACCCTTCTGCAATCCTATTTTTCCCTAACCCAAGGCCCAATTATTTCTTCAGCTGCATTCCAGGGAGCAACTTGCAAGAGTGCCACCACTGCCTGCACAGTAATTTGCATCCCTTTTTATTTTGGTCATTAACACCAGTATGTTATTTCTTCTTTGTGCTGATAATATCAATTTATTGTGGTTTTGTGCTGGATATGATACTCATTATTTTAATGTTTTGGAACATTTTCTTGGTAGTTACACACTAATGGCTTAATCCTTGATGTCTTAGGTCTTTAAACTGAGTACCAGTGTTACCTATCTCTCGGGGTAAGATGATCCAAAGCCCATCTATGTTGCTGATGATGGACCCCAAACTTCTTTGGAGAAGAGAAAATATCAGGGACCTAAGGACACTAAAATATTCTTGAAATCGTCTCACAATAGAAAACAGTTTTTTCTTCATAGAGGGTGTACACTCCACTCCTTTCAAATTTTTCATAAAGGCTGAGATTTTTCTGGAAAATGTCTCCTAAATTTCCCAAAACTAGATGAAAATCGACTCAGTTTATCCAGCGCAATAACTCAATATACATTTTCTCCCATTAGTCCTTCTATAGCAATACTGTGGATCGAGCACTATGGTAAACATTCTCAACTTAGATGAAAAGACACAGCCCTAGCCAGGCGACACATCTTCTAGAAAGACATAGTTATAGATTCAGATACTGTGAGGAGTTGTGTGGATTGGTGCTACATGTTAAATATAGCTATGATCAATGAGTTATAGTCAGGCAAGCCCTGAAGCTGTTTCTACTGATATGGGTAGGGGTTCCCTGAAGGCTTTAGGGCCTGGGCCAGAAGCATAGCAGCCTTCAATGAAGTGAGGCTGGGGACTGATTCTTTATCAAGATACCAAAGTTCTTACGAGTCTCCAAAACTTTTATAGATGAGGGATTTTTTTTTTTTTTTTTTGGCAGCCTTGGCCCCTCAAATGTATCATGTACTGCTGTTACATGAGGCGTAACACATCATGATTTGCCCTAGTACAGGACTGATTTCCCATGTTGCAGGGGTTGTTCCACTTGAACCATGAGAAGGGGTAGTAGCCAAACAAAGCTGTGCTTGATTCCATGTTTCCTTTCTGAACCATTTACCCACCCTGATCACATTTCTCTCATTAGAGAGTTGTTTTTTTTTTAATTAAAATTTATTAAACTTTTTTTTTAATTTAAAACTTTATCTCTCTAGGGTAATGTTAACATTTTGCTCTATGTCCTCCATTTTTTCCACATGCAAATATATATCATACCTTTAAATACATGCTATTGGTATATGTCATATGAAAGTGAAATCATATTATTTACATATTACTCAGCTGCTTGCTTTCTTCGTGAAACGTATTTAGTCTTCTTTTCAGGTTATTATGTGTAAATCTAAGTTATTTTTAAAAGCTGTATAATGTCTCACTGTAATGATAAATCATACTTTTTTTTTACCTACCACCCTACGGGCTGACATTCAAATTGTTCTTATTTCATGTCACTCCAAACAATATCACAATAAATGCTTTTCCATATGCCCTGATAAATAGGATTTTTTATTTCCACACGATAGTTTTCCAAAAGTGGCATCACTTTTATGTTGTCAGATCCTTGCCAAAATTTGATTTCTGTAGTTTGAATTCTTGGCAGGCACTTATTCAACCCTCCTGTCCCCTTTTCTATTTCAACATCAAGTACAAAAACACCTACTACATTCAAAGCCCTGAGTTAGGCACTTGAGGAGAAAGATCAGTGAAATAAAAGACACAGTACTGGTTTTAAAGTTGCTAGGAAAGGTTTATGAGACACACTGACTCGGGGTAGTTTCCCTGGAGGGAAACCATATTGCTTCCACACCCTGGGAAGCAGGGCATGAATTTGATGTCACCAAGACATTCTGCGTCCTGAAAAAATTGCCATCAATCACCTGTCACTCAGGTGGAATGGCCACAAAGGATACTGACGGCCACCCTCAGTTCCTTTTTCTTCCAGAAAACCATGGCTGCAGGCCAGCCTGGATTGATAGCAGTGTGCCCTCGCCGCCTACCCAGGGTGCCCATGGACACCACACTTCTCCTCCAGGGAGTCTTGTTTGGGCTCCTTTTCAAAATAATAGTGCTGCATTCAGACTTACACCTAAGATGGGACCCCTCCATTATTCTGGGACCAAGGAAACCCTACCGTTTAAAGCCTCTCATTAGAGTCTATCAGTGGGTGCTTCAAATGGAAGCAAGCCCAATGGAATAAGAGCGCAAGGAAAAGAGATATTTGGCAGAAACTGGGAGAAGAAGCACGGACTTTATGCTCTTAGACCAGTAAGTGAATCTCCCCATCTGTATGAAAATGGTATGATGGTGATCTCTCTCTCTGGCAGAGAGGTTGTGAGGTTAAAACAAACCACTGTAGCTGAAACATCTAGCTCAGCCTCTAGGAAATAACATTCTTTAAAAAGTGAGTTTCCTCCCCAGCATCTCAGAAGACCATGGGCACAAAGGGCAGAGGCCGAGTGTGACGTGGAGGGATCAGCAGTCCTGAGCCCCAGTCCCAGCTCTGCCATTACATAGCTGGTGACCTTGAAAAAGTCACTCTCTGAGCCTGTTTCCTCTTCTTTAACAGAAGGGGCTGGCATGACACAAGCCCGATGTCCCCTTTCTGCTTTGTCATTTTCTGCACGGTGTGGATGATGATTTTAAGCACCCAAGTCACAACAAAGGCTGGTCCTGTGTCTCTCAAGCCAAAATTCAACTCTGATGGCCAAGAATAAGACACCCTCTCCTTCCCACTTGTGATTACTGAAAAGTTACCTTCCTGTGGGTCAAAGGAAGCACGTAGGTCACATACATTACAATGTTCCCACCACCATTTATTGGGATATGAGCAGGTCTTTCCGGAGGTCAAAAGGATTCTTTAAAAAAAAAAAATGTCCTATTTGACTCTAGCAACCTCTGAGATAGTAAACAAGCAGTCATTATAGTCATCACTTGATTTCATCTGCACTGTGGGAACAGAGTTCTGTAGGGGAAACCAGTGCATTTCCTGACAGCCCAGGCTACCCAGGGGCAATAAGCATAACCCCATCAGCTTTTGATGATCCGCATCAATGCAGGCAGAATGCAAATCAGCGCAGTAGCCACAAATTGCTTCCCCTTGACTCATTTTATATACCCAGATATATGCAAATGGAATTTCCACCTGTCTAATGATTCTTGGCATCAAAACATATTCAAATGAATGCGTTGTCCCACAGCACACAACGATGGCCTTGAGAGACAGTCCGGAGAGCAGCCAATGGGGTTGCCGGAGGAGCCGCCTGGATTCCCCCCTCATCAGGAGGAGCCCACTCCGTGGCTCATCCACCTGTGGGAAAACAAGAATCCATCACCAGCTAACACACCTCTCAGGGCCAGGGATTATTTGAGAATTCCACAGGAAAAGCTCCATAGAGGTTAGGTGACATTTTCAAATCACACAGCAAGAAAAAAGAGGCTTCGATGTCTTGGAACTTCAGTGTTCATTCAAATCACATGCTATTGTGCTTCCAAAGGGTAATACTTTCTTCACCTGGGGTGGAGGAACTGCTGGCAAAGCTAAGGATATCTCCACAATGTTGTTTCTTCTCTCCCAGGGCCTCACAGATGGAAATGGAGTCAGGGGCCTCAGTATAGCGACTGCAGGTCAAGTACTGACTCCAGCCAGATTATCCCACTGAATTCTCCTCACATTGTCCCACTGAATTATCCTGCCAATCCCAGGGGATATTTGCTGTGCTATCCCCACTGTGTGGATTGGGGATGGGGGTGGAGGAATGGCTCAGAAAGGTTAAAGCACTTACTCGAGTCATACACCCAGTAAAAGGCTATAGCCCCCGGGCCCCCAAGGGGAAGGAGCACAGGCCTCAAAGCAGGACAGACTGGTTTTTTTTTTTTGTTTTTTTTTTAATAGAGGCATGTTTTATTTATTTATTTATTTGTTTGTTTGTTTGTTTGTTTATACATGCACTGGGTACAGTCAGAAGCGCGGGAGGGTGAGAGAATTCACCAGAGCCAGAGCGGGGAGCAGAGCAGGCAGAAGGACCGAAGGACACTGCTGAGGGGAGCAGCGGGCGGCAGGAGAGGTCTGCGCGCCATGTGGGACCCTCCTCCAGTGGCCGGGGAGCAGCCGGGGATCGAACCGGCGCCGCAGAGGCTGCGGGCAGCTTCGCAACCCAGCGCTCAACCGCTGCGCCACCGGGGAGGCCCAGGACAGACTGGTTTTAAATTCAGATTCTGGTGTTTCTAACTCTGCAACTTTGGATACTCCACGTCGCTTATCTACAAAGCCCTAAACTTACCAAAAGTGCAAAAAGAAGTGGACCTGGTCATATCCACAGCTCTGAGTTATTGTAAAGTGCCTAAGCCAAAACCAGGCTGACTGCAGACCTCAATAAATGGGGGCAATGCACACGGTAGAAGGCTGGATGTGACCCACTTAACTCAGCAGTGCCTCATCTGCTGTTATGTCAGATGCTCTGGCCCAAGGACAAGTGTAAAAGGTGCACCCCATTCCAGAGACCAGAGTATCTGTCAACCTGGCAATGGCTGTAGACAGGGTAACTCCATCTAAATGGCACCTGTCAACCTGGATTCTTGCTGCCATTCTCTCCATCACATCTGCTTAGCAACTGCTTCAAGCAGTGTCACTCAGGTTGCACACCATCTCTGCGGGGATGGAAGCCCTTGCTTTTTTTGTTTGTTTCATTTTGTTTTATCTACTGCAAAACTCAGCTTATGCAGAGGCCAAGTCTGCTGGATAACTGCATCAGGGCTTAGTGACTGTGTCCTGAGCAAATGTGGGATTAATCACAAAAATGAAGGAAAGATCCAGCAGTTTGGTGAGTGGCTGGTGGAGGAAGGAAGAAAAGGATATCAGAACAACTTTGCATGTATGTCCCGACTCTCCAGCCTGCAGAAGTTGACCTTTTCTTTTTTGAAACACATCTGTGTCTCTAGCTTTTCCTCCTGGTCAATAAGCCAGTTTCTGGGAGGATCAAGTCATGATTTCTAGCTGGCAAGCTCTGAGTAAATCTGATCCCCCTCCTTCTGCCTCATTTTATCTCAGGATAGTTATGATGGGGCTTCTCCATTCCATCTCCTGATCGGATAACGCAGTCCCTGCAAATTGTTCCTGCACTGCTCTTTCCCAGGTGGAGTCTGGAGCAACTTCTCAATCCTAGCAGATCATTAAGTTTGGGTGGGTCAGCAGGAGGGAGTTTGGACTAGTGAGCAACTGGGTGTTTTCTCTAAGCTGGACCAAGGGCTCCCTTCCCAGCCCTGAAAGTAGAATTCACTGTTGTCTGTGGGCAGCTTAGGCAACGTTAGAATGATCTAAGAGGAACTCAGGCAGAAGCAGATCTCTGCAGCCCAGGACACATTAAATTAGCATTGCCCCAAGTTCCTCTTATGATCCCTAGTGACGGGGAATCATTTCCACCCCTTCGGCCTGTAAAGTCCCCCTTCCATACCCCCACCCCCACCACACAGGGGCTTCTAGGAAATCCTGTAGAACCCCTACATATGGACTCACATTCAGTCTTCTTGGTCTTTGGCTCCCCTTCGTCAATGCCCAGTAACCTCAAGGCTGCTTTCAGTCTTGCTTTTGCCCACCTTGACCACGTCCCTTGTGAGGATGCTGCTGCCTCCCGGCATGCCCAGCTGCTTCAGGATGTTGTGCAGAAGCAGGGGCAGATCAGATGCACCTCCAAGCTCTACTCCTTGTGTTCAGTCTCATCTGGCATCTTGGAGAAAAAGTCCATTCTGTTTCTGACCACACCCCTCCATCTTCCTGGAAGGGTGCAGAGCCCCGTGTCAGGGTGGAATACTAATGACACACCACCCTCTCTGTAGCCTTGAGCTTTTCCATCTCTCACTCACTGGGAAATAATGCAAACTCCTCCTTTCTTTGACCAGAGGCACAAGTGCCCTGTGCAAGTCAATTCAAATGAAACCAGCAGGGGGTGAGTGGGGTGGGCTCTGAATAGACTGACAGATCCAACCCAGTGTGATTCCAGCTACAAGCTACCACTGAGCTGAGCATCCTCTGATGGCAATGGGTGTGGGCCAGGGCTTCCAAATATCTGCCCACGCCTGTGATAGGAATTTCTCACCAGGACACCTGGATTCCATCCTGTCATATGTTTAGTAGGGCGATGGCAGCATCGCCCTATGCAGTGTCTGTAACAGGATGTACCCATTCCACACGAGCCCCAACTTCATCCTCAGATTCCCATGAGTTCAAATATCTCCCTGCCCGGGTTTTCCCTCCAAACCCCACCACCACCACCCTTGGGTATCTCTTGGAGTTCATTAGTTTAAATCCTTACAGTTTATTAGTTGACTAGCTATCAGCCATTGGTGACCTTCCCGGAGGCATTTGCATTTCAAGAGAAGATTCTGAAAGCCTGCCTCACCCCCAATTTACAAAGGAATGAATCTCTAATGGTGGAAGGTCAAGCATCAGTTCTAGGCTGGTGGAAGCGCGATGTGGGGGAAGAATTCACCCGCCCTCTTTCAAATCACGCACAGTGCCCTGGTGGTATATTCTGCCCACCAGTATGTTGTGCCTATAATTGCAGAGAAAGTGTGGTGCTCAAGGAGTGGGGGAGGGGGGTGGTCAGGGAAACACCAAAATGAAATTGGGAAGCTCAGAGTCTAGTCCCAGCTTTGCCACGAGTTCCTGAATAGCCTGGGGTAAGGCGGGATCAAGACAGAGCCTGTGAGAAATGGGAGTGTGGTGTGTGGGTAAGGTCGGTCCCTGCCCTTAGAGTCCTTTGTAGTCCTGTTTTCGTCTCTATAATGTCAGGTGGTTGGGCGAGCTGAATTCAAGGGTCCCTTTCAACTCTTCTCTTATTGTGAGCCCCGTGGCTGGCTTGCAGGAGAGATTCTGTGCCCGGCTCTCTGAACAAACCAGGAGGATAAAGGACTGGGAACGGTGTGCTCTGACGGCTCAGGCACTTAAAACCTCAAGAACACCTAACTCTGCTGTCTTTGAAGTTGTTTGCCCTCAAGAGAGAAAGAGGCTTTAAATACCACCTTCTCTCCTTGAGGAACTCAAGTGCGCAGAATTTGAGTTCTGGTAAGAATGGTAGGTATGTTTTAAAATATTTCACTCAATCCAGGCTTGCAGAGATGGTTTCTCTAGCTGGGAATTTCTGGAGGATGACACCAGCTTGTGTTCTTTCCCGATCCATGCACATGGAAGGGGCGTGCTGGAGAAATGTGTCTGTGAACTGATGCTTCTGGGTGTCTATTTGCAAGATCGTCATCAATTTCCTCTAGTTCTGCTCAGATACTTTTCAATAAGTATATAGTACATAAAGCATGAGTGAAAAAAAGAATCCGAGGGCTGAACTTGACACTATCGAGTAATACATAGTCTCTCTACAGCAGATGCAAGCACCAGGAGACCGTCTTGTTCCTGGGCAGGAGGCCATGTGCCTCCAGTGCTCTCCAGGGGGTGGGCAGGACCCTCAGACTGTTCCTTCCTCTCAATCCAGAGCATCTGCAGAGGCCTGACTAAACCTTTCTTGGCCAACAGCAAAGGTAATGCAGAAAGCCTTCCTGAGAGATGCCACAGAAGCTGCTTCCTTGGGGGCGAAAGGTCAATGCAGGGAGCAGGAACGGGGAAGCCCACATAGAAAAAAATCAGACAATAAACCTTTCCCCGCCCTGCAAACCTTTTCCCACCCTGCAAACCCAGTTTCCCGCCTAATCTTCCCTCACCATATAAAAAAGACATCTCTCCCCAACAACGGGCGAGGTTCGCAATACAATTCTGGCCTGTCAGAAACGTGGCCTGGCTCTCCTTCTCTTTACTGCGCCAATTCTTTCAGGGGGTATTGAACAAAAAGAATGAAAAGAACGAAAAGACATGGAAAAGATAGTTATGTGAGGTCTATTTAAATTCAGGTTTAAATTCAGTCCAGCCTAGAGGCAGGGGCAGGGCTGGTGGCTTCAAGGGCCCCGACTGGAGTCACAGTCTATGATTATAATGAAAGGACTAAATATTAACCCCATTCCTGGGACTCGTCTGAAGACAATCAATTGGGCAGGATTAGTGCACCCTGGAGCATGGTGAGGAAAACCAGCAGAGGCAGGCCCATGCAGGCGACACCAGGATCCATGCAGGCGCTGCTCCACAGAGGCCAGGCAGAGCTTCAACATGAAAGGTTACCAGAAAAGCACAAATTCAAGCTCAGCCCATGAGCCCCTTTTTGTCTTCTCAAACACTACTATGCAGAGAACGGAAATTTGAAGGGGGAATTACTTTAGTAACATGTATATTTTAAGAGCTTCTTAACCTCTATGGAGAAGCGTGCAGGGGCATCCAGACCACTTCCCAGTCAGAACCTGTTGTACCCAGTTCTGGTGGCCGAGGGGACAGCACTTTTGGTTCCTCTCATTCCCACCAAAAGGCTTCCTAAAGCATAGCTTGTGGATTCGCCTGATGCCTCGCTTCCTGCAGTTAATTTCCCTTCTTTCCTTCCCAAAGCTGTCAGGGCCTCTTCCTGACCAGGCGCCACTTCTAGCCAATGACCTGGCAGTGTTCCAAAAGGCCAGGCCACTGGACAGAGTTCCCAGATGCCCAGGCCATGCTCCCCTCTGCTCAACTGAGCACATGTCTGGTATTTGGAGTTCTTGGTGCGCGCTGTTGCCCTGCTTCCAATCAAAAGAAGTCATGGAGGTGGGTTCACTGCAATCCAGAGCACCAGTCTGGGTAGAGAGCTGATTTCCCTAGTCCAGTCTCCTCTGAGTACTCTGGGATGGATTGGAGAATTTAAGAGACAGCTAATATTGAATGGGATGGAAGGGTGGACAGCAAGGTGTCCCATGAGCTGGGGGCTGCGACCCTGGGCTGCTGGCAGCACAGGTGTGGCCAAGAGCAGGCTCTTGAGAAGTAGTTGTGAGAAAACTTCAAGAACTGGCTGCTACCTTGCAAAAACACTCAACATCAGAGGATTCATTTGAGTTTTTACCACAGGTGTCAAGAAGCAGAGGATCGACATGCAGAGGCTGTAAAATGTGCTAAGATGCAAGATACAAGATCAGGCAAAAGAACTGCTGCTGAATTTGAATCTGGATCATAGTGAGCTTCTAGAGGAATTTACAGATGCATCCAATGAAATCAAGATGCACTTTTGGAGCATCCCAAGAATATGCAGAGATTTTGAAGAAAAAATACATGACCTGAATGATAAAATAGCAAAACTTGACTTCCTGGGCTATTTACATAACATTTTAATTGTTTCCTACAGGTGTGTAATTTTTTATTAGAGAACAATATTTTTGTATCATTCTGATTTAAGTTTAGATAGTACTTTCAATTTTGTTTCTTGGCATCTAACTAACCTTTAAGTAGATTTAGTGAATGAAAACCAGCACTATCGAGTTTTACATATACAGATTGCCCAAATACCAACTGTGCCAACAGCACCCAAACAACCAAGTTGTGATTCATCTCTTAGTAGTGTTTTTGTATTTTTAATGTTCATAATATAATTTTGACACCCAGCTGCTATGACTATTGTCAGGATTTGGATGTTTTACAATTGTTATAGTGCCATAAAATTTATTATATATAATTTTAGTGTAAACATGGATTCCTAGATCTTCCCTCATGGAAAACTCGGATTTGCTTTTCTCCTGTTCTTGTTATTTTTTACTTTAGCTTTAATTTTTGGAAACAGTCTTAAAATTAGAGTAAAATTGCAAGTTGTAGTAGAAAAATATTTTTTTGACCTGGAACCATTTGAGAGTAAATTGCTGATATGTCATCTTCCTGATTATTTAGTGTACATTTCCTACAACTCAGTTCATTCTCTATAACTACATGTAGGCTTTACTACAAGAAAATGAACACTAGTAGTTCTGTTATTTAATCCTCATATTCTTTTCAAGTTTTGTTCATCCATAGTGTCTTACATAGCAAAAAAAAAAAAAAATCCTTTTTATATCCATAAATTGCCTTTAGTTGTCATGTCTCTTAGTCTCCTTCAACTGGGAACAGTTCTTCAGTCTTCCCTTGACTTTCTTGACCTTAAATCTTTAAAGAGTAAATTCCAATAATGTAGACTGTCCCTCAGTATAGATTCTTATGTGTCCTTGTGGCAAGATTCAGATCATACTTTTTTAGCAAGAGTATTAAAGAAGCTTGCATCCCATCATAGGACCTACAATATTTGTATGTCACCCAAAGGTGATGTCAACATTGGTCAATGAAGGTAGTATCTGCCGAGATTCTCCTCTGTAATGCCACTTCATAATTAAATAGTATTTCATGGGGAAGTACTATGAGACAATGCAAATATCTCTGTCCTTCATCACACATTTTGGTTTTTTGAATTTAAAAATATTTTATTATGATTTTTTAAAAAGTACATCAGCAAGAGTACAAAAGTTAGATTGCCATTTACTCATAAAAATAACCTATAATTTCCTCAAGTAAGATGAATATGTTTTTCCACCACAGACATGGGAGAGATTCTAAAATTAGTATTATTTTCAAAGGTCTGATTTCACTAAGCTGTGGTCTCAAATAATACTTCTAGAAAGTAAGGTGTAATTCAAGGGTTAATGCATATCTACAGTGATAGCATTTATATATTACTTTGTTTGCAATAGGAAGATGTGGTGATATGTTGAACCAATGCATTTTATTTTGTTAATGTAATAAATAGCTATGATTACTAGTGTGCACTTATATTTTTGCCAATTCTTATAATTTTATTAAAAATTTTTATTGAGGTTTCAAAAAAAAAAATTTAATGGGATGATGGAAACCCCAGCAAGGAAGCGATACTTGCTTTACTTCCTTAGGTTCAAGAAAGAAAAACATGGGCTTGGATCAGGGTTGAGAGAAAAAAATGCCAACACTGAGTGCCCATTCTACACTTTAACACAGTGAGCCCATGAGGGCAGCTTCTTCTATGTGGACTGTCGCTTCTGTCTTGGGGAGATGGCAGATGAGTTCACTCTTTCCCAATCAAGAGCAAACTAACTGAGACTGCCTTGTTCTTTCAAGACTTAAGTGCAATAAGCAAAAAGAAAAAAATAGTAGATTCTTAATTCCCACTTGTCTTGCTTTTTTATGGCCTGTAGTAATTTTTTTAGAGGGAGCAAATAGATGGTAAAGACTTTGAGTCCAAAATGTGCAAAATGACTCTTACCTTATACATTTAAATGACAGTTTTACTGGGTATAGAATCCCAGGTACAGTGTCTTTCCCAACCCCATGGTTTTGTGCACACAGTTCTGTTGTCTTTTTGCATCTGATATTGTAAGAAGTCTGTTGTCACGTTCATTCTTCTTATTTTTTACATCATTTTCTCTCTCCAGAAGTTTTTTTAAGTAGTTTTTCTCTAACTTTAGTATTATAACATACCAAGTTAGAGGTCTCTTTTCTTCATCATTCTTGAAACTTGGTTATTCTATCAAATCTTGAGATTTTGTCTTGCACTCTTTCTATCTTCTGGTAAAATTTTTATACCATTTCTTTTGTATTTTCTTCTCTCTCATTCCATCCATTCTATCCTCCTGAAACTTCTTGAGGATAAATCCAGAGTATCTGGAAATATTCTCCACATCTCAACTTTTCTCTTTATATTTCCATCTTATGATCTGTTTCAAGTGATAGTTAAGAGAATTCCTCAGCTTCATCTTCCAGTTCACTCATATACCCTTCAGTTATCACTCTGTTAGTAATACCCACTTCTTTTTTTGTTGTGGTGGTGCTAGTGTTGATGGTGAATATTTGTAGTTTCCAAGGTCTCTGATTTGTTCACACATCCAAAGTCCTACTCTGCTTACACTGCTAACATTTCCTTGGGTGTGAACTTTTGCTTACTGAAATCAGTACCTCTTTTTTTATAGTATTGATTCTCCACACATTTTTAAGTCTTGGACACATGCTCATTTTTGTATTAGAGAGTTCCATGTTACCCTGGTCGGCAGAGGAAAAGACTGGAATGTACTATGGGAAGACTTTATTTCAGCTTGTCCAACATAAGAGGAGTTAGGTGCTTGCTATTGGTACAGTGGAAATATTTCTCCTGGGTTGCGTCAGCCATGTGAGGCTCTACTCTCACTCTCTGACCTGAGAATCCAAGCAGTACCTGTTGCCCACTTCCTACCCTGAGGACAAAAAATGCAGAGGTTTGAAGGATGCACCTGCCTGTCTGATCTCATCGGTATCCCCCAAAGACTTGCTTGCCATGTATTTTGTATGGGGCTTCCTTCTGCCCCACATCTGCCCCATGTCTAGGCCTGGAGATGTTTCTTAGCAATCCTTCTATAGTGACATTGGAGCTGTGGTTTCCTTCATCAATCTGATCTTGACTATTTTCTATTCTTCTAGAGATTTTTTCATTGTCTGATCTACTAAGGCCATCATTTTTCTTGTTTTCTAGTACCACATATATCTTCAAAGTATATATTCTGTGTGTCACTTCTGGGAATTTTGGATGAGAGGGTAAGATGGGCAATTTGGCTCACCCCCTCATCTTGACCCAAAAGACACGACATATTCTCAAGAAGTAGTTGTTGGATGAATGAATAGATTTTATTCCTCACTGTAACCATTAAATTTCCTCTGTTTGAAAATTATCAATTTGTTAACTTAGTGACTGATCTTCAACATTTTGAATAGATGAGGAACTTGGCATCCGACATAGGATCTGAGGCTCCAGTTGCAAACTGGAGCAAACTCTCTTGATTTTTCTAGACTTAGAGAGAATTGGTTAGTTGGGAAAAAAAGAACCTAGTGTTTTCCATTAATAATAGAGACCCACATGAGCTCATGCTCATTACTAACGGTTCCTGATTTTAAGTTCAACTCTGCAGCTCTTCTGAAGAATCAGAAAAATCTGGATTGTAGACAAGGGGGTGAACCTCTCACAGCAATAATTAGGACATGAAATCAGTCTTCTTCCTCCCCTGCCTTTGAAGTACACACAGAAACTCTGTGATACTGTCTCATGTCCTCTGAATGAAAGTCAGAGTACAAATTTCTCTTCTGCAGTTCATGTTCACAATCCAGGAAGCAGTCACAGTCAGCAAAAGTACCAGGCCTTCCTGCAGAACGTGAAAGGCCTCAGTTCAGTTCTATAGAATAAACCCCCTCATGGGCTGTAGGGGATGACAATAGTATCACTTGTAACTTCACGAAGAATTACATACCTACACACAACATGCAGATTCTCTGATTCTGCCTGGAGTGTTCACCCTACACCTTTCTCAATAATGGGGCTGCTTCCCTCAGCTCACCAAATCCCAGTCCTGGCCTCAAGGTCTAACTGAGGTTCATTTTCATGAAATCTTTCCTGGGGCCTCCCAGGTCTTCGGGAATCGTTTTTTTACTTTAAACCCTCACAGCATTATAGGCGCTGCCACTCACTTTGACATCTCATTGTATGGAGTATTGTCCTACTTTTGCCAAAAAGATACATCCAGCAACTGCAATTCTGCAGAACACAGCTTAGGAGAAGGGAAGAAAACAACAGAGAAGAATGATCACATTGCCTGTGTCGTACTGTAGCCACCAAGCCAAAGCTTATTGACCTGAAGTTGAACATAAAGCTAAGCTTTCTCATCAAACAAAAACAGCCCTTCAATTTGTAATGACTCGAGTCCACTAGGGCACAGCAGCAGAAAGAACGGCTAGAAAGTGACATGACAAGCAATGACTGCCAGTGGTTTAGAAAAAAGAAGCACTAACAACTAGAGAAGGTTGGGGGATATTCAAGGAAAGGATGACTTAGGACCAAGTCATGTAAGAGACATCAAATTGTGTTCCCTGAGTTCTGTTTTCCAAGGCAGGGCAGGGTATCCTTTTCAAGATCTCCATCAAAAGTGTGTTCAAAAAATATTTTCAGAACATAGGAATATTTGTTGGAGGAAAATCCAGGTACATGAGGCACCCCATGTCCAAATCAAGACAAAGAAAACTCAAGTGACCTCCCCTTTGGTCTGCCCAGGAGCATTTTATGGCTGGGCTTCTTGGTTTCTCAACTATGAGTTCCAAGAAGGCAGGTGCGGGCTTTATCTGGTTTCCTTCCCAACTCCTAGCCCAGTGCCGAACACAGAGAATGTGCTTCTCTCTCCTGGTTGAATGAATGAATGGATGAACACAGTTCTGGTCTGGTCCCTTCCTCTGATTTTTGAGGCCCACTGCCTTTTTTCATCCAAGATTAGAAAGCAAAATTTTTAAATAAATCACTGCAATTCTGCAGTATTTGCTACCACCACATGACCCCCTTTCCTGAACCCCAACACTACTTCTCACCTGGAGTCAGTCACACCCCAGGCTGGTCCTAGGCACACAAGTTCCTTGGGAAAATAAACCCAGGATGCTGAGTCTCTTAAAAAAGCTGCCTGGTTTCTCCAAACCCAGGCCTTGACAACCCAGCTCCCCAGGCCACCTCCCTCCACGCCATCAAACAGGCAGACTCAAGCCCAGGGCCTATTGAGCTCACAGTCCTGCTGCATTCTTGGGTGATCACATCCAGAACCCCTCAAACATTGCCACAGACCCCTTGTCAGGCAGAAAGGAGAATGAGAGCAAAAAGGGCTGCCAAGAACTTCAGGCCTCAACTAACGGTTCTGATTAGCCCAGAACTGGAGGACTCTGCTTGAGAAGATATTTTTGCAGGGACTCATCTCTTGACCTCCTTGCACAGTGCTGAGCAGAACTCCTGCCCCATGAGCCAGACGGGAAAGGAAAGAGAACCCCTGTGTACAAGTGAGACAGGGATGAGGCTCCAGTCTCAAAGCCTGCAAATATAAACCCACTCGCAGGCTCTTCCCTGGTTCACTGTTTATCTACCTGCCAATAGCAAAACCTAACTCAAGCAGGGAATCCGACTTGAAAGAAGTGGCCAAGCACTCAGCACCCAGCAGGCCCACATTTCGGTCACTCCACATTGATGAGAGCGCATCCGTTTTAGAAACCTCAGAAAGAGCAGTTGCCTCCCTCCCTCCCAAACACCGTGGCTCCAAACACCACGTGCTCAGGTGTGTCTAACCCCCCCTCTGCCAAACAGCTGGCGTACCCTGCAAGTTGCGTGGCTCCCGGTAGGGCCAAGTAATGCTTGGTTGGCTGCTCTGGAAACTCACAGTTTGGGAAGGGAAGATAAAGGAGTTTTTATGAAAGCTGGTCTTAGGACTAGGTACCCAAACGAGGTCTTCCCTCTATAAAGATGCTTAGATTTGATAGACAAAGTGCCTGGCTACTGAAGCTCTACTGAGCACCCAGCTCCATTCCTTAGCAAATGATAAGAGAGCCGACTTTAAAAGCTCCGACATAGAAAATACTGTCTACAGAATTTGCAACCCCAAATCCAACAGCCTTTACCAGTTCTTTGGCCTCCCTTGTGCCTCACGCACACACAGGATGCGGAAGAGAGTGAGTATAACAAACAAGAGTGTTCTGGGGTGCCAGACTCCAGTGGGAAGTGAGCACAGTAGCTGCCTCTACCTTCTAACCCCCAAAATCAGCAACTCAAAATCCCAGCTGCTGGGCCCTGGGAGGGAGGAAAGCTTAGCAGTAGGGCTAGAGGAATATTCATGGCAGGGCAACCAGTGCGGGAATGGAGAATTCTGCTGATGGCCTGCAGTCCATGTCTACTTCTGTTAGAGACCTAAAAGCCCAGGATAGTCTAACAATCAGGAGATGGGAGCACTCTCTAAATGCAAGGATGCAATAGGGCACAGAGCTGGTAAGTAGGCTCAACCCAGGTGATCAGGCAGAAGAAACCCTCAGAGACCCCTCTAACTAAACCCACAGGTTGGCTCGTGAGCTGGTGGGAAGTACCATACAGAAACACACTCCTACCTGAAAACTGATTCTACAACAAAAGCTAAAACCAGTTTGGTGATTTAGTGAAAGTCAGTCCTTGCCTGAGAGTTCCCAGGACAAATGTCCACAGCTCTCCCTGTCAAGCCGAATAAGAAACTATGTATTTCCTCCAGGACTTTGCTCTGTACCTCCCCTTTCAAATCTCCTCTGGTTCTACTCTGCCTGACCACCTCCACCTCAGCGTTAGTCCAGGACCCTCCCCAGCCATGAGAGTTGATTTGTACCAGTTAAGATGAGGACACAGTCTCCTCCATTAGATTTTGCTTTGCTCAGAGGCCACGCAGTCAGCAATACATGACAAGAGCCACCATAGGCTAATTCTAGAGTGCAGCCCCCCGCACCAGGGACCCTTGTCCTCAGGGAGCTTATAATCCGATGGGTTGACAAGTCTATACTCCCCAGGGAACAGAAAAATAAAAAAGAGAGTATTAAATGCAAATAGCTAGTGAGAGAAAGACTCTGAATACCACCTATACAGAACTCCATGATGACCCCCACCCTCAAGGAGATGATTTGCCCGGGGAAGAGCACTCGAGAGAAGGTCATTGCAAGAAGATGCAGTGAGGATCTTAGCCACTATGGAAGCATTTGGAGAGGCCTCTGCATCCTGGTACTGACGAGAAACTTCCAGCAGGTAACTCCTGAGAAGAACCCTAAACTATCATGAGGAGTTCCTCAGGCAGAGAGAAAGAGATAGCTCGACGGGAACGGGGCTGCAGACAGTGAGAACCGGGTGGAGACTCAGGAAGGAGGGGAGCCTCTGCTGGGTCAGCAGCTCAGGAGCGCTGGGGCAGGGGCATCTGGTGAAAAGCTACAGGCTTGAGAGAGAGCAGGGAGGGCCTGGGAAAGGGAACAGTGGTCCCCTCACAGCGCCTGCACTGAGCAAGGCACTTTGCTGGAGACCGAAAGACAAAGACAGATATGCTGGACTCCATTTTAGTGTCAGCACCTGGGGAGGAGGCGTATTTTCCCTCCTTCTAGCCTGAAGAACATGGAGGTTCATAGAGGTTAAGTAACTTACTCGGAGTCACACAGCAAACACGCTGCCAGGAACTGAACAGGAGTCTAGCTGGGTCCTGCTCGTGGCGCTCACAATGACCGTGGGCTGTGAAGGATCTTGGGACACCTCGCTAAGGAGTTTGGACTTTATCCTGAAGGCATCGGGGAAGCCCTGGAGAATTTTGAGCAGGAAGATGATGGAAGCAGATTTGCGCTGTTGGTTCACTCTGGCAGCCAGCCCTGGCCCTGAACGGGTGCCGGGGCTCCCAGTAAGGCCCCGGGGAGCAGGCAGGAGCCACCTGAATCCCAGCAGGAGAGGAGAGGGGTTTAAAGGACCGCCCTGGCAGGGGAGGTGAAGGACAAACTCCAAAGCAGTAAGAAAGCAGAGCCACTGGACTGGGTGATGGATTCGGGGTGGGCCTGAAGAATGAGCCACAGAGACGAGGAGGAGCCGCAGAGACGGCAGCCCGGTGGGGGTGGACTGAGTCAGAGCCGGGCCTCCTGGGTCGGTCCGTTTGCCCCAGGGGGTAGCTGGAGAGAGTGTTTCCCAAGGAAGGGCATGAAGGGGAAGGAGCACGCAGAGGGGCGAGGCAGGGAACTCAGCTTGGGGGGCGCCGAGAGGAGACTCCCACTTGGCAGCTGGCGTCCAGGCAGGCCCGCAGGAGAGGCCGCCGGCCGGGCGTCTGCTCCGTGCGCAGCCAGCAGCACCCCGGCCTTCCCCCCCTGGCAGGGCGTCAGCTCGCCCACGGAGAAGGCAAGTTGCAGAGAACAGATGCGGACCTCTGGGCAAACTGTCTCTAAGGAGGATCAGCGGAGGAGGAGGACCCGGGAAGGAGACTGAAGAAGACCGTAAAGAAGTCAGAGAGGCGGGAGGAGAAGCCGGCAAGGGCGCTGTCCAGGGAGCCGGGGGCGCTGGGGGCCGGTCCGTGGCCTCCCGAGCCTCCAGGGCGTGTGGGCCAAGGAGCGGCGTCCCCGGGGCTCCACGATCTTCGGCTTCCCGTGCCGGGAGGCTGCGAGACGCGATCGCGGAGGAGCCGTCGTGGAAGCAGGCGGGAGGGCGCTGCCCCCCCCCCGAGGGGGGAATGCCGAGCCCGGTGGACGCAGACGGCGCTGGCGAAGACGGTGACTCCAGAAAAGCCACGACGGCGCCAGAGCTTCCCGGGCCCGGCTGGCTGGCCAGGGGGCTTCCTTGTCGTCTGTGATGGAAGCACCAGAGCAGGTGGAAATGCTCTCGGGCGGGAGCTGCGGGGCTAGCGGGCAGCGAGGAGATTCAGGCTAAGAGAGAAGGACCAAAGATGACATGAACTCCGCCGGGGAGGGCTGGGAGGCGACCGGGCTTCGGGGGAGTGTGGGCTTCGCGCAGACACCAGAGCCCGCGGCCGTCCTGGCTGAGCCGCGGTGGGGGCGCGGGCAGGAGGGGCCGGGGGGGCAAGACGGCGCCTCCACACCGTGGACGTGGACGTGATCTTACTGGGGAGCAGCCAGCGAGGCTGCTGCGAGGAGGGCCTGGGAAGGGGCGGGCTAGCAGCAAAGAACGCTCTCGGAGACAGCGGGGTGTGCACCAGCGAGTGTCGGGGCAGGACGGAAAGCCAGGGCAGACTCTGGGGCAACGCAAAGCACTAACTAAGCTCAGGGACCGCCTGGCAGCTCCCAGCTGCCCCGCGGAGGAACAGAGAAGGCCTCCAGCTGGGCTGAGTCAGGGCTGGTTCCTCTGTGCTGGCTGAAATGGGCGGACAGGGGGGCAGAGCAGGCGAAGTCTTGCCGGTGCCATGGGTGCCCAAGAAGCAAGTGATGGCGCGAGGAGAGGAAAGGCCAAGCCCTTGATGCTAGATGAGGCCTTGAGGTCACAAGGCAGGAAACTGCAGGGACAGGGAGTTGGGATGGAAGGGACACTGGCACATCCGCTGTCGACGGGAGGAGGAAGAGGGTAATTCTTCTGACGTCCGGGATGGAGATTCTTCATCGTAGTCATTTTGCCTCCATTGGCACGTCCCATTGGTTGGTCCCAGTCACCCCTGGAGCATCCCTGGAAACCTAGTGCCCTTCCCTGCTGCACAACCCCTCCCTCCATGTCCAAGCTGCATTGCAGGCTCAGACTATAAGGGTTCACTTGGCAACAGGCTGCCACATGTTGGACTCCAGAGCTGCATCTTTAAGTCACCAAGGGAAGCTCCTGGCCTTCCACCGAGGTCCCCAGATGCACAGCATGCTGCCCCGCACCCCGGGCTTCCTGCTCTTAGGCTTGTGGTCTCTCTGCATACAGCTTTTGCCCCCAAGGCCAAACTGACCCTTAGATTTGGTCTCTGACTCCAAGGCTTCGCTTAGATTTTGGCATCGCTGGTGCTGTTAGTCTTGTATTGGATCTTGGGCTTCCCCACCTCTTTCCAGGACACAGCCCAGGCCTGCCAGACCTGTAGCCTAGCCCTGTTTGGAACTGGTTGGAACTGGTACTTATTCGTCCAGGAACTGTAGCCTTGCTGACTCCTTGGGAAATGAAGACAAGCCAGCCCAGGGCGTGACCAAATCACAGGCAATTTCCCAGGGGGTCTGCATCCTCCTGTCTGTGTCTAGCAAGGGAGCTCGTCCTGCCTGCCCAGCCCCTAGATCTCACCGAGCAATTACAGCCCTCAACACCCAAGCACTCTGTGCCAGACCTTGTTCTGGAAAAAACAGTCACTTGGGCTTCTCAAAGAATTTTCAAGTGTCTTCATCGTAATCTTACAGTTGAGGAAAGGGAGGCTCAGAGAAGTTAAGTAACTTGTCCCAACGTCACACAGCTTGCAAGTGGCAGAACCGAGATCCAAAGCTAAGCCTTCCTGCCACTCAAGCCAGGCAACTTGCCCCAGTCTCCAAGACACCGTTCCTTGTTTCATGTTTTCATTCATTCATTCATCCATTCATTCATATCAAACATTTGAGCATTTGCTAGGCTCCAAAATACCACTTTGAAACTCAGAAATGTTAAGTACAAAAAGAAAAACGAGTGGTTCAGCTGGGGTATCAAGTAAGAGGGCAGAGTGGAAGTCATTTCTGGTGGCAATAGGGCAGTCATATCCTGTAGCTAGAAGGGGCTCTGCAAACCTTTCCAGGCACCTTTTCCAGTGCCTTCCAGACCTACCACTCTGTAACCCAGTGGGGAGATCTGGCTTCAGAAATGGAGTGCAGGCGTGGTGTCTCTCCCATGCTAACTGCAGAGGCCTTCGGGATCTTTGTGAAGCACCCCTAGTGCTTCAAAATTGTTTATTGCTGGGACAAAAAAGTTTGGACAGGCCAAGTGTTGGGATCACTGCTATTCCCTAATTCAAAACCTGCATCCCCCTCCCCACTCCCCCCACGCAAGTACCCTTTCATCACCACCACGATCTCCTACTCCACACATGAAGGGTGGTTGTCCTTTGTGATCCCGTTGTCCCAGCTATGGCTGGTTGGACCAGGGATGGGCACCAGACTTACAGTAGCCAGGGGCCCAAGAGGTGGTGCAGTGTGAAAGTGGCTCCTGGCATGGGCTACGGTAGAGACAATGGGCCTCAGAGCATCTCGAGAAGTTTGACTTTGAGAGAAAGACAGCTGGTAATGTGACTAGAAGCTAAAAGACACAGAGAGAGAAGCCACAAGTAAGCAGAAGCCATGAATAAGCAGAAACCACATGCTGGCGGAGAGCACTGGACCCGCAGAGGCAGAGGCAGAGCTGCAGAGAGCCAGCAGGTGCGGGATCTCATCCTGCAGTAGAACAGGCAGGACCACAGATCAGTGGCTGCTGCTTGAGAGGCAGAACCCTGCTCCAAGTACCTGGAAGCCAATCTGCCCTTTGTGTGTATTTCCAGAAATATCCTTACAATAAATCCCCATTACCAAAGGTAACCCCAAAGGGTCTCTCAGACCCTAAGAGAGGCTGACTAATATATATAGGCTCTTGAACCTGTGGGGGCTTAGAGGGAGAGGATGGAGGCACACCGAGAGCAGGGGTGAGTCACCACACTCCAACTCTTGACATTCTTCACTCCCCATTCCTGCCAAGCACGGCCGACTGGAAGCCCCGGGCTCAGGATCCGGCTCTCTATCCAGTCTCTGAAGATGCAGAGTTGGAGCATCCCCACTCACCGCCGTCACTGCCCACCAGCTCTCTGTGAAGAAACCGTCATCCAGCCTGCTCTCCCAGCCCCCACTCACTTGGTCATAGTCCGCCAGAAGTCAAGACAGGGGTCAGCAGCTCTCCTTCAAGCCCTGGACTCCAGCACTGTTTCCCACGAAGGCCACAGCATGGAGCAGGGATCTTGCCTTTAAATATACCTTTTCCAAGAACACCCTGGAACTTAGTGCCTTGAAAAAGTCCTCAAGGCTTATTTTAAAAAGCAGTGTCCCAAAGCTTGTGCAAGCTGGGGCCTGGGATCCCTGGGGGCAGCCTGCCAGAGGGAAGGTAGTTTAGAGCTAAGGAGCTCATCCCAATTCTCCAAAGTGATGTCCCACTGAGAGAGGGTGCCCCTTGTCCTCTCCCCTCCCCCCAAGGCTCTCGCCGGATACAACTGCCAGCCAGCAGTAGGGGTTTATAATGGAAAATCTCCCTCCCTCCTGAGACAGGCCTTTCTAAGGTGGGTGCTCAGTGGGTGTCCCATCTCCTCCAATCAGAAAACTCCATGCCAGCCACGGTTTCAGGGCCTTCCCACAGAGGGAGGGAGCACACGCGTCTCCTCCTCCCTGAGAAAAAAACTCAGATCACAGAGAGTCCAGGGAAAGTGGGAAGGTTGAAACAGGCCTCCCTTGAAGGGCTCCCCAACCAAAGCCCCGCTCTGTGCAGCCCCTTCACCACGGCATTGTGCTGTTGTCAGCCCTGAATAAGAGGCACGTGGAGTCTTTTGGGAAAAGACAAACAGACACACAATCAGCGCAGTCCACATGCGACCCCGGGGCCCAAGAGACGGGAGCCTGAACTGCTCAGTGAATCACCCACTCGCGTGGTGGCCGAAGTCCGTGGGGACGTTCCCTTTCCACGGATAGAGCAGCATCTCATTCTCTCGGAAATGAGTTGTTGTTCCACATGCATCATCTTTCTGGGTGCCTGAAATTTGACACCAGGTAAAGGCCTTACTATTTTTTTTTAAGCCTGGGAATTTTCAAAGAATTTTTATTTTTATTTTTTACAAATTATACCGGTGACCCACTTTTCTACCCTTTCATGAGGACTCGCTGGGGGTTGTTAGTGTGAATGATGCTTTCTGTGTGGTGGGACACTCCCTCCAGAGTGCAGGGGTCGTGTCTTAGTCACCTGTGTATCCCTGGCGTGTAGGGATGTGGAATGCATGGTTATGGGACAGGAGGCAATTAAGAGCTTATGGCTAAAGACGGCCCTGCTTTGTGAGCAAGATATTCCTCATCGTTGGAATCCTCACTATCAAGCCATCGGGTTGCCAGATCTCAAGGCACCTCATTTAAAAAAATCTAAAAGTTTTTTGGGAGAGAGTTCACATCTCATAAAATTTATCTCCTAAGTGGTTTTTAGTATATTTACAAAGCAATGCAACCGTAAACCCAAATGCTTTCATCACTCCCCCAATAAAACCCTTACCCTGTCCTCTGTCTCTCTGGATTTGCTTCTGCTGGACATTTTCACAGAGGTGGAAACACGCATTCTGTGGTGCTTGGCATCTTTCATTTAGCACAAACACATCAAGACCAATTTGTGTGTCAGTGCTGGTTGCTACTCTCCCTGATCCTGCTTTGACCCTCCCCTCTTTAATGTCCCCCTGGCATTTTAAACTTCTGTCAGCATGATAACCATATGTGTTAGGAACATGTGCAAAACAGAGTAGCAAGATCTTGTGTAAAACTCTGTAAAACATGGGGCATTCAGGGACTTTGATTTCTTGATTATTTTCCCAATGGCCAGGTTTCTGGGTAAGTGTCTCCCAGATACATGTCTATATAAGCATCATTTATTTCCATTGTGCTGCTTACTTTACAAATCCTTTCATAGCTATTTCTATCTAGAGTCTCCCAGTAGCACTGAAGAATTGCTGTACATAAGAAAAATCGCTTCTAACATCCAGGAATTGACCCGACACACACAACTGGATCATGGTGTTCTGTTGGGCTTTAATCCCATAATCCCATAACTATGTCTGTTGATACATCAGACATAGTTACTCTGTGATGCCAAGGGAGACAAAAAGCAGGACTACTTCATGATCTTGTCTAAGCACAGACAAAACTGAGGTCACTGGGCAGATCACGAAACTATCAAGCATCTCCCATGCGGCTGATACAAGGAACTGCAGCTGCTTTACCCCCCACACTGGAGGCTTACTCCACCTGCTTTTCCCACCTTCCAGATAAGCACTAGTAAGATATGCAACTATAGCATTCCACCTGCATGCAGTAGTCTTCAATCCAGAGAAAGATCTCACTTTCCTAAACCCTCCTGTAAATCACCAGGTATGAGCCCAAATCCTTTACATTATAACACCCTCCTTAACAGTCTGTATACTTCCTTCTTGCAACAAATGAATAAACCCAACTTTGTTGGACTAGAGTTGCATTTTTGGTGGTTTTGTTGTTGTTCATGGTGGTTTTTAACTTGAGAGTACTGGCAGAAATGGAGTTTCCACTGAGAGTCAGCTGAAGCACCCCAACATTGAGCCCTGGTCTTCCCTGTGGCATACATAGCTGAAACCTCTTGGGTGTCTGCCTGTTTGAGGCCCCATGCAGCCCATAGCTGGGAGGTGGTCCCAGGTTGAGTGGAGTTCTGGAAGTTCCCACAGGCCCTTTGGTTTTGAGCTCATTTGTTTTCCTAAGGGGAGGAGCTATGAGAGCTCTTGGTTATCTCATCAGCTTGAGATTGCTCCCTGGTGAAATTTTCTAATGTCTTAAGTGTTATGTGTAGACAGAGAAGTCAACAGGATGATAGAAAGATCATACACAGGGCCAGAAGTCCATCCATGAGCTGATCTCAGGGTAGAGAGTTCAGGAGATTTTCTCAGATTTGTCCTCCTTGGGGACAATCCTTACCCCAGAAGTCACCATTCCAAAACCATATTAGGGAAGGTTTCTTCCCCAATCTTATCTTTGTGTTATTTCTGGGAACTGTTTTCTTTTTAAAGTTCCCTCTTCTTAGAATCTAGTGGATTTTGGGTCAGACCCTGATTAGTGATCATTAAATACCTTTGGCCTTTGACCCTACTCCTGAGATACAAAATCTCCTTATACCTACACGTCCAAAATACTAACAAGGATGTAAACCAATGGTACTTCAATAACACATTTATTTAAAAAGTAAAGCATAAAATCTCCTTATAGACTCTTCTGGTTTCCTTGGGGTCTTCTTAAGTGAAAAACGGCACTCCTCTGGGCCAGACCCCGACTTCTTTCATATTCTTTATCATGTTAGAGAGACAGTTTGGAATTGCAATGGCCACATGGGGAAACGGCATGCAGGAGTCTGTTCCTTTGTGTATAGACAGAAAGTGAAGAAAAACTCACGAAGAGCTTGAGCGTGTCTGAGAGAGACCCCATTTTGGCTAATATCAGAGACACAATCTCCCCCTTTGTTTCTATACTTCAAGGGATTATCACCACATGCTGGTTTTTTATCATGCAATTGATAAAATGGTCAAGATCCAAGCCTGCTCTCTAAAACAGCATAATGCCACTCTTTTGAGTATATATGTCAAAATCTGATTTTCTCTTTTTTAACCTCTCATTGCAGAAGGAAACTAATTAGCCTTATAGTGGCAATTTCATACTTATAAGAAGCCACTTCCCTCTGGTTTTTTGTTTCTATCCCTCTACTTTTCCCTCTTGTGGGAAACTGTAAAATCAAATGATCACAAACAGTTGTTTCTTGTTCTGTGTGCTTTCTGGGGACAGCTAAAGTCCAGACAGTCAAAAATGTCTGAAAAGGAAGTTACAAAACTGTGCTCCTTTGAACAGACACCAAAAAGTTTGTATTTTTTTTTTTTTTACTTTACTTGTGAGACGAAATTTCAGCTCCAAGATAAAGAGTCTTGCACTTGACTCAGAGTCTTTAGAAAATTAGCCAATTGTAGATAAATAATGTCAACACTTTGGCTTGCATTAATTAAAGCCATGTGAAGTTCTCATGATTCAAACTTCCTAAGTTTCCCACATTGGTTTTATGATATGAGTTATGCTGCTTCTATCACTTGTTTAAAAATTTAAAAATTTTAGGTATATACGTATAAAGTTATAGTCAACTTACTAGACTATGATAATGGCTCCTGGGACAGGGGCTGGGGGGAAGCTCATTTAAAATGTCTTGAAATTCTGGTTCATGTGCGTGACATCTGTTTATGGCTGTAATTCAGCTCCTCTCCTTTCTCAGTACCAGTTGCCTCGCTTTCCTCTTATTTTTGACTCCCTATAGTCTTCTGACACTTAAGCAAAAAAAAAAACCCTCCTGTTTTTTGCCAATGTAAATTGCTACTCAGCATTTAGCATATTTTTAACAAAATTTAATAACTCTACTTTAAACACTTAAGAAGCAGGTTTGCTTCTACCGATCCCTTCTGGTTTGTACGTTTCCCTCACATAATTAATTCCAAACTTGAATCTTTCAAAATTGAAGCTTAACCCCACTTCAACAAGATGCTTCTGCTGAGAGTATTATAACCCATCAGCAAAACCTGGCCCATCAGGAATTGAAATGAGTATGGAGGCTCAAAGAGTCGGTCTGTTCTCACTTCGAAGAAACTGCTTGATATCAAGGAATTTGCCCACCTTGAGAAACAGAAAACTGGCTCACTGCTGTTGTACTAAATGTTACTTATTCTAATTTAGTCTGTGCCCTGCAAGCAGATTACTTTTTCTCTGCCAACACACTAACTTAACCTGTGCATATTCTGGGTAGCTGTCAGAGGTTTTTCAGATGCTTCCAATGATGTCCTCTCCCAGTGGGATAAAGCTTCCCTAGAAAGTGTACCCAGAAACCTCCAAATGAGGCAAGCACAGAGTATATCATGCATTTTGTGAGAGCTACAGTTCCCACAGCAGGGATGAATGCAACCGAGGAAGGTAATCCAAATTACTTTCTGACCCAGACAGACACCATAAACGGCAACTACCTCTGCACTAGAAATCTGGCAGATCAGTTTAAACTTCATAGCCAGAGTTGGCTGACTAATCATGGGTGATCACACACCCTGACTTTCTTCTTCGGCGTAGAGAAAAATGATAGCAAACACCTCTTGCTACCCTTATGCCAATACTATAGGACAAGTAGGTAAAGGAGAGAGACACCTGGTTCTCTAAGCAGATCCAGATGCATTCGAGGACATGTTTTCATTGTCTGAGTTTGGTAATGTAGGCCCCTTGGCTTTGAGACCGATTTTAAGAACTGGTAATCTTTTTGTTTCCAGTGTTTGCCTGGGTAGCGGTTGTTCATATGAACTCACTGTCCAGGGTCTTTGCTGCTACTGTGCAGCCATTATTGAGTCATACGGGGCAACACCTTGCCTTGTAATAATAGGCCAGAAGAACTGAACCTTAATCCAATGACACCCTCCTGATCCTGAGCAACAAAAATTTAACAACGGGCAAGATCAAGATGTCAAAGATGAATGTCCTACAACCTGACTCTACCTCCTTTGGTGAAAAGGAAGAGTCTTTGGAAGGCATTAAAAGCTAATTTATCTATTGCTCAGAAAAGGAAACAGAGACACAGAGGTTAAGTGACCTGCCGAAGTTCATACTACCAACCCCAGCAAGGCTAGAACTTGAACTCAGACCCAGGACCTGAGCAAAAGTGTATCTGGTTGAATCGCACCCCAGCACCAATGAAGGAGACAGAAGCTTGGGGATCAGCAGCATATCAGAGCCTAAGGGAACTTTAGAGACCACCCAGTCTAACCTCTTAGTTTATGGATAAAGAGACTGAGGCCCAGAGAAGAAAAGTGACTTGTTCAAGGTCACACAGCAAATTAGTGGCAATGCCCAGACTTGAACAGTGATCTGCAGAGTCTGGTGACCTGCAGCATCTTGCCCTTCACTGGGGACTGCTACTTTCACCCTCACCAGCTGCTGGAGCTTGTCGTTGTGTCCTACTTTGATGCCCTTTCTCTTATGAAAAGGTTCTCCAGCTTGGTCCTCCCTTCTGGTCACATGAAATTTCTCTCTTGGCACTTTAGTTAGAAGTGTCCTGTACTTTTCTTAAGCGTCTGAGGCTATCTCGGCCACAGAGATGAATTACCACAGAACTCAACTCTCCTGTGCACATGTGCATGCTTCCCCATGCTAAACAGAGTGTGAGAAGAGCAAATGTGACATTAGCAAGAAGGTGAGCCAAAACGTTGGCTCCCGTTTAAACATTCTCAAGTCCTCCTTAAATCTACCTGCGCAATTATCCTCTAAGTTCATTCTCAAAACTGAGACTCCAAATTTCAGGGTCTATTTATAGCCAGATGATCATGCTACTTCCCTGCTCAAAAATCTTCAATTACTCCTTATGACTTCAAAATAAAGTCACAAGTCCTTAACCAATTATGCAAGGCCCTGTGATTTGGTTTCATTTACCTTGAGTGCTGTCGCCCACTGTTTCCTCTCAGGCACTCGGTCTACCCCCAGAAGATCAGATGTACTAGAAATAGCTTTTCCTCCTTGGGAACCCCCAACCTGTTCTGTCTCCTGACACCTCACTTTCTACCGAAATACAGATACGGGGGTATATGTCTCTCCTTCCCTGAAACAGGATCTCTCTATTTTTGTTATCCTCACCCCACCGAGCGCCTAACATAAATAAATATCAAGGAAGCATCTGAGTGTGTGTTTAGAAAATTTACATTTATCCTCCCCCTCCATGTCTGGGAGGCATCAGCTACTGCTGAAAACAGGTAACTGTTGGGGTTTATAGGGCTACCAAAAAACTTCGTCTCTTCCTTGCCTCACAGACAAGGATGGAGGCTTTAAACAGATAGAGGGAACTGAAGAGTTACTATGGGAACCAGGCAGTGAAAACCTTGACCAGATTAGGAAACCAAAAGTTGTTCCTGGAGCCAAGGCATCCATCCCACCTGTGGCCATTAAGGCTCATGGTCAAGTCTACAGAAACACAGGGACTAATGTCAGCCCGACACCCTTGCGGGTAACAGCCAGCACACACCTGTGTCCTCAACCTTGGTGACAGCAGCCCGAAAGTTCAGCCCGCAAGAGGGTAAGAAGTGCTTCAAACTTCCCTTGCCGGGCACAAGATTTCTCCTCTCACTCTCTCCCCTGCAACCGTTTGCAGGGAAATGCCATAAACCCACCATCTCCACTTTCCATACAGTCTCCCCCACGACCTGCTGTCCCTTCACAACCGTCTTCACGCAGCCATGATGCCTTGAGATTTACTCAACAGAAGATAAACATGAAACTCAAATGAGGTAGCAAGTTGAGGAAAAGTGCAACACTGCTTTAGTTTGAGGACTTCTTTTTTCTTAAAGAAATACACTAAAGCCTAAGAAACACCTTCTGTCAGGAGTGGGGGAGGTGGTACCCACTCTCTTCGCGGTTTGTAGGCCATTTTTAACCAGAATCCATGGCTGGGGAAACAAAAGAACCTCTGTGCCTGTATAATTTGTTCCCTTCCTTTATTGCTTTAAATAGGCAAGATGTGGTTTGCATTCCTTTCACTGCTAATGTTTGCTTTGTGTGCCTGAACAAAAATAACTTGCCGTTCATATTGTCCTCAAAGGTTGTTAAAGATCCCCTCCCCCTCACGCATTCCACTCATTTGTAATCAAGGTCTTGTGTTTAGCTCACAGAGAAACTAGGCCCTAGATCTTCTGTGACAAAGCCTTCGCCTGTGGCTGTTTCTGTTAAACGCAGCTACTATCAGTCTGCTTTAACGGTTGAGAGCCCCAAGCTGCGAGGTTTGTCTTGTCCATACAATGGATCTGGACAGGGCAGTGCACCAACATCCCAAGAGCGTAAAGGTCGTCACCATCACCAAAGCAGAGTGACGATGGCTCTTTCCAGAGTACACATCTTTTTCCTGGTTATCCTTCCTCTTCATCACTAAAGTCACTCTGCAAGATAGATGTTGCACTTTCTAGAACAAGCTGAAAATGTTAAGTAATTTGTCCTAGAGCACAGAACTTGGAGGGCCAAGATTACAATTCCAAATCCAATGCTTTTTCCTCTAAGCTGCAGCGAACCTCAACTTCTTGGCAAAATGTAGAGAAGCAACTATAACCTTCCTTGATATTCTTACCTAGCTAATAATCGTCAGCCCAGATAAAATCTCCCCAGAGTCCAAGACAGATAGGTACATGGGCGTACCTGTGTGTGTGTACATGTTCAGGTGTGAACCATAACCTTAAGTCTGGAGCCAGGAGCTAGAAAGAATCTCCCGGGGTCACATAGTTTGTCTTGAAATCTTACTCTCAAGGTCACTTATGATTTGGAATTATGTCTCCATCCTCATAGATGTCCCTGATTTGACCAGAACCAAACCTTGAGTCCTAGTGCCTTTCTTCTGCTAATTTTACTCCTTTTGTACATGTTCTCTGGGGACTTGCACCATGCACGTCCCTCCAGTAGGGAAAAGTCCCTAGACTGGGGCAGTGATTCAGCCTTCCCATGTCTTTCTCACCTGCCTGGAGCTATGTTGCAAGGTCTCAGGGGTAAGAACTAGCCAGCTCTTTCTACAAAGGGGTTTCGGTGACTTCACTTAGTGACTTTTGCCAGTTCAGTGGTTTTTTGATGTGAGTTCACCCATCAGAGGACTGCTTTAATTCCTTCATATACCCTCTCCTTGGCTTCCTTCTGCCCCTGCCAGCAGCTCTTCCTAGCATCAACCCTGACACTCATATTGAAGATGAGATTTTTGATGGGAATAAATGAATGGTCCCAACCCCCTTCTTGTCTGAAATGTGAGAGGACTTGCTGCTCCAAGACAGGAGAAAGGCCATCTCAGAAGATAAAGGAACTCATGTCCTCTAAAGACATGGCTCTGTCCAATGAGGTCAGGCAGGGCTGTTGGCAGCTTCTGTTAATTCCGTTGGGGCAGGCAAGCGGCAACTGGCAGTTAGTTCTGAGGTTGAGCTGAGGATGCTGGGATGGATCTTTAAGGGAACAGTTGGGCCTTCTATCATAAGCCTCACTTAAGTGCCCAAGAAAATGGCAGAGCAGGGAGAAGGGACATTCACAAAATAGTGCCAAAACCTCTTGATAGCCGTTGGCTTCCATATCTTTCCCCAAAACTGCAGCTCAAGTGTTAGGCAACCCAACTTTTTCATCTCTTCTCCACCCCTTCATTACAGAGGTTCTTGCTGGTAAAGCAATAGCTGAGAAGTGGGAAAGATAAAAGGCTATAAAAATTGTCCTAGAAAATCTTCAAAAAGCTTTGTCAGAATTAGGTTATGAGCTCTGGGTCAGTGACCATGCGAAGTTATTTGGCTCAAGAAATGACAGAGGAGATGTTTGAAAATGCTTGTTGTAATCTGGAAACTGTCTCCACCAGCACAAAAGTAAAGGACCAGTGTCCTCTGGCCTCACCTGCTAGAAAAATCCCAGTCTGGAAGCCCCAGGAAAAAGTGGCCAAGCAGCGCATCTCAACAAGCCTGACACAGGGACCTGCCCTCCTCTGCTTGCCCTCACTTACACCTTGAGCCTGAAAATCCCATCAAGGCCAATCACGATCACAGTGACAGTGGCCATGAAAGAATCCTTCTTAGCTGTGAGCATCACCAACATGAGCACGACAAGCTTGGACTCTGAAATGAGGACACTCCAAGTTTGAGTCCCAGGACCTCTTACTAGATGTGAGACTTTGGGAAAATAACCCAACCTCCTTAAACCTCAATTTCCTCAATCTGTAAAATGAGGATAATATTGGGTAAAGCACTAAGCATCATGTCAGGAATATAGTCAGTGCTCAATAAATGTTCCTTCTTACTCCTGGGCCCCGTTCTGCCATTCCTTTCTTTCTTGTTCTCTCCATAACTTCTAATTACATCATGCCCATGAATGGTCAGAAGGCAAGACAATCAAAACAACTAGGTCGTTTTGGACAGCCTAGAGCAAGCTCAGAGGGCTGACCAACCACATGGGCTTTGAAACAGCACAGCTAGGAGTTGGTGAAGTCCATGAAGGTATCTAAGAGTACCGGGGCTGTATGTTCATTGAGTAATGCTTTAAAGGAAGACAAGCATTTTTTGCTCCCAGATATCTCACATGGCAAGAGCCATGTGTGATGGCGAGAGCCTGCAGCTCAGTCAAGAAAGACCAGAGAGCTACAGGCCAGGTTAGAGCCTAGATCTGTGCCTGGATAAACCACTGATTAGTGACTGAGCCTTCGTGTGTTAAATGAATGAGGTGAACTAGTTGCTCGCCAAAGCACCTTCAAGTTTTGAGACTTAAGATTTGAAGGATAGAGAGGGATCATAGAAAAGGAAAATACACAAAAGCTTAGTCTCCCGGAAAGACATTAAAATGTTTTCATTTGAAATCAACTACAGGGTGGTATGTATCTTGTTTAATGTAAATGCAATGGCATGGGAAAGTCAGAGGACTCTGGCCCTCTCAAACTCTTTCTTTCTCAGTACCAGAAGTGGCATCTGAATAGTCCAAAGGGAGGTCAGTAGATTCCACCCTCTTTTGGAACCCTGTGTCCCCTCCCCAAAACAGTCTCCAGTTAGGTATCAGAGTCAGCTGCCCCTCCCCTGCAAAAGATCTTCCCATCACAAACTTTTGCATATTGCTTGCATAATTTTGCAGGTAGGATTCAAGAGGCCCTGATTCCAATTGTGTAAGAGAAACCACAATGCCTGTATTCACAGTCAAAGACGGCTTTCAGGAGAACACACACAATTTATTAGGGAGTTGCCCAAGGAGCAGCCCCACGTCCACCCCACACCCCATGCTGAGGTCCAGGAAATCAGCCTTATCAGGGCTGGTTTGAAGTCATGCTTGGTAGGTGGACCTGTCAGGGGGAGAGAATAGAGAGTTGGGGAGGGGTACAGGGCCTATCTCTTCCATCAAAGAACAAGTACTAAAGGGGCCACATAAAGTCCAAAGCTAGAATTGTGCTTTCCACATAGTCAAAGTTGCTTGACTCTACCCAGAAGTCCTTACATTTCCAATCGGTCAAGCTGGCTCTGGTTTCTAAAATAACTGTTCCCGGAACAGTTCGGGGAGCAGAGGTGTCTGTCTGAAAGATAAAAGCTGGAACTAGGGGCCTCCCCAGTGGTGCAGCGGTTGAGCGCTGGGTTGCGAAGCGGCCCGCAGCCTCTGCGGCGCCGGTTCGATCCCCGGCTGCTCCCCGGCCACAGGAGGAGGGTCCCACATGGCGCGCAGACCTCTCCTGCCGCCCGCTGCTCCCCTCAGCAGTGTGTTTCGGTCCTTCTGCCTGCTCTGCTCCCTGCTCTGGCTCTGGTGAATTCTCTCGCCCTCCTGCGCTTCTGACTGTACCCAGTGCATGTGTAAACAAAACAAACAAATAAATAAATAAAAACATGCCTCTGTTTAAAAAAAAAAAAAAGAAAAAAAAGAAAACAATTTGTTTAAAAAAAAAAAAAAAAAAAAGCTGGAACTGTGGCCCTGCCCTCCACTCTCAGGCCATCTCAGGAAAAAGAAATGCCTATGCCCACTCATGCTGTGCACAAACACAATTTAAGGAAAGGTTCCAGGCTAGAAAAGCAAATGGACAAGTACTAAGCAAATGGGGCCATCATTTTCAAGTGGCCCCCCTCTGAGCATGTTGGCAAATAAACCAGGCCTTGACCTTCCTCCTGGAGGTTTGGGAAACCCTCACAGAAGCCCCAGATGAAGAGAGGTTCAGATTACAACCTGGAAGGGGAGTTAACTCTCCACTAGCCACAGGGACAAATGGACTGAGACCCCAGCACAGAGAAGTCCCCCAAAGCAGACATTGAGTCCACTATTTCCCAAACAAGGGGCGGTCCTATGTCATTTGACAGGTGAAGAGGGCTGTTTGGACTGCAGGTGAATGGGACAGACATGATCTAGAAAAGAGGAAGTTTTGTCTGAATTTCTGGCTGGTCCAGAAAGCAAATGTAAAGTCTCAGAATTGGTTGCTGTTCGGACTTTGTGTCACAGAGGCACAGGGCACAAGACAGGATCTGGATGGATCTGTCATGCATAGCTCTTGAGGGCTGGCACCTGTGCCCACTCTCTGGGTAAACTTTTTCTTTGATGCTCACTTCAGTTAAGAATGAGGAGCCCTGAGGCTCCACTGACAGCTGGTGGGCTTGTGCCCAGCCCTCCAGCTCTCCTGCCCTTGCTGCCTGGAACGGATGGACAAGCCTCTTCCCAGGCTAAACAGATGAGGCACTCACCTCTACAACAGCTGGGTAATTTTGTTACAGGGAGCTAGGTTTTGGAAACAGGAAAACTGAGGCATAAAGCCCCAAGCTCCTGTAGGTGAGGAGCACCTGGTTAAAATAGTGCTGAACAGGGAGGGAAAAGGCTAATTGCAAAGACCTCACCAGTGTGAGACACTATCTAAACCTGGGTGGTGGGATTACAGGTGGTTTTTATTTTCTTCTTTTCTGTATTAGTTTTCTGTATTACTCTTTTCTGTGTTGGTGTTCTATATTCACCAAGTTTTCTTGTGTGGTTTCAAAATCCTATTTTTGAAAAAAAATTTTTGATGCAGCAAGGATGAGCTCAAGGTCAAAGTGGCTATAGAGTCCAAGGCTTGTGTGCTTAGCAAAACAGGACATGCTCTCGGGGCAGGAGAATTCCAAGCTTGCAGCTGAATCAGGCACCTCCATGCTGGTCGGAGCTCCAGGGGCTCCAGCAAAGGCAAATAAACTGGTTCTGCTCTCCCACAGCTCAGCAAGGGTGGCAGTGCTCAGCTGGGGCTGGGGGCCCAGCCTGGCCCTGCAGAGCACACTCCTATACCAGTGGGGTAAAGACAGAGAATAGCATCTCATCCTGATAAGATGCACACCCCCAGCCCCTGCATAGAGGGATTGAGAGGGTTCTCTGGCACCAGGGGTGGCACAATCCTTCTGGGACTCATGGCAGGTGTGGTCAAACGAGGTGAGTCCTCACCTTACTCTGCTAGGCCTGAGCTGCTCCGAGAAGACACGTGATGCCTGTCCTATTTGTTTAAAGCTTTTTTGTTAAGAGAACCCACAGCTTCTGTTCTGTTGTTCACCTACTTTTCCCTGCTGGAGGGTTTCTTTCCATTTTCTCTCATGACACCTCCTTTTTTTTTCCTCTTGCACATTCCATCCTTACTCAAGAGGGAGGAAACGGTGGCCACCATCCTGTGTTAACCCTGCAGCAGCCGAGGCTCCTCCAGGCCGTGTCTCTCAACTCTGTAACCCTCCAGAGCCATCTTTCCGCCCATCCACCCCCATTCCTTGACTTTTTATTCCTCCCACCTTGGGCACATGCAGAAGGATCATCCGGGCCTTTCACAGGGCTGTCTGTGGGCTGGGGAGTGGTGGTGTTCCCCCACAAAGCCCTCGGGATGCTAGGTTTGTACTCGCATGTCCTGACTTTCCAGCTGGGAAAGGAGTTTTGCGTGCAGCTTCCGAAGTTCTGGGAGTCCTTGGAATTCTACAGAAAATGGCGTGGGTGGACGTGTGGGTGCTCACTTTCCTCCCTGGGAGGGGATCTGTCGCTTTCATGAGATTCTCAACAAGGAGGCCCTGGTACAGGAGCATGTCGAGGACACCTTAGGTGCCGACTCCACCCTTAGGTGAGACAGAGAGGCCTCATCCTGGCGGACACTGTAGCTTGGCCAGAAAGGACGGGGAGGCGAGGAGAAGGGCAAGGGGCTGGCGGCCCTCCCCTCCCGCCGGGCCGGGGTGTGGGCGCAGCGCCGCAGGACAAGGATGCTCGCCGGGGACAGCACCTTGGATGAGCCCCACCTGGTTCCTGGCCCGGAGCGTGACTAGAACGGCCGGTTCCTGTTCAGTTCTTGGCTGCGGCCTCACTTCCTCTGCCAGGTGGGGCGCGTGATCCTCATTTTACAGATGAGGAAACGGGCTCAGAGAAGTTAAGGAACTTCCCCCGCGTCACGCAGCTGGCGGGAGACAGAGCAGGACTTAGACCCAGGGCTGCGCGGTCAGAGGCCCGAGTTCTCCTCACGGTGGGTTTCAGGCTCTCGTAGCTGCAGAATAGAAATCACCGTGTCCTCCTGCGCTCCCGCCCGTCGAAGAGCCCTTCGGGGGGACCCGGCCAGCCTCAGCCTAGAGAGGGGGAGGTGAAGGTCCTGGGCCAGGCGCGCCTCCAGGGAGCACAGACTCCAAATGGGGGGGACGGTTCAGACAGGAATGAGGAGAAAAGGCCCCGGTTGCAAGGAGCAAAAGCTGCACCGGAGCCCCCTGCGCAGCCTGACCTGGCCCGGGGAGGCCTCGCGGCTGGATGAAGGGCAAGTTCTCCATTCAGGGCGGCGGGACAAGGGGGGGGGGGGGGGCTCCAGCCCCGGGAGGGAAGAAGCAGAAGTGGGGGCAGCACCCACCGCTCCGCCGGCTCGCCCACTCCCTCCCCGGGCCCAGGGTCTGGCCCTCTCCGGCCTTACACCCCCGGCGCCCAGGCTCAGGGGCGCCTCAGCCACAGAGAGCGAGTTATTGGTTCATCACCACGCTCGCGTGACAGAGCCGCTCGCTCCTGTGACAGTGAGTCTCCCTCACGAGAACCGTCAGGCCCATGGCCACAGCCCCGCCGCCCTCTGTGGCCCGGGCCCCTGCGCACCCCCGAGTGCTAGGCAGTGAGGGACCTCTGTGGTTTTCCCTGGCTTTCCAGCCCCCCACGCCCCCCTCTGCTCTGAAGTGCTTTCACATACTGTGGTCTTTCGTTAAAATGGGGGATTCACTTTCCATCAGACTTTAAATATTCCCCCTGAAATGAGTAATTCTGACTTTGAGGGGAGCCAGGGTGGCAGCCTCGCCTCTATCTGCCTCCCGAAGCTCCTGCCTTTCCCCATATAAGGCCTTGAAAGGCAAGTGGGAGAAGCCCCGGTAAGTGAGGCGGGAGCTGAATCAGTAACAGGAGTTGGGGGAGGGGCCTCGACACAGGTGTTGGGGCCCAGGACCCCCAGCTCCCACCCCTGCTGAGGCGGCCACAGGCAGGCAGCTCCCTGTGACCCCGCCGCCTTCCCAGCCCAGGTCCCCATGAAGGGCCTTTGCTGGGTGCAGAGAAGGCGCTCTCACCACCAGCGGGCGACCGCTGCGGTTCTTCCACACCCAAGCAGACAGGGGTGGGTGGCTTGGTGGACACTAGAGAGACTGGGCCTGACAGTGGCTCCAGCCCACAGCGCAGCTTGGGCCCTGGGTCACCGTGCCCTTGGGGAAGCTTTTCTTAAGCAGGCCCAGGCTGTTCACACACACTCACACACACACACATACACACACACACACACACACACACACACACACACGTCACCATGCTTTGTACCCTGTGACACCACCACCCTGGCTACAAATGTGGGAACACAGGATCAGTGCCTGAGCCAAATGAGGCTGCCTGGAGGCAGAACAGGGCCCAGCAGGCGGCCTTGCTGGGGTTCTGGTCCTGCCAGCCCCGCCATGTCCTCTTCCTTCTCAAGGAGTTAGGGGACACTCAGAGATGCCAAAGGCAGAGCAGGAGAGAAGCCGCAAGGCTGGCAGGGGGACGGGTTTAGCTGTAAGATATTAAAGCAATGGCAAGTGCTGGAAGCCCAGAGAGCAAACTCGTGATTAGGACTCGCGTTTGACCATGGGGGCCAAGGCGGGAAAAGGGGAAGCGGGGGGCAAGGGGCCTGTGATGGTCCAGTTCCCAACAAGGGGGAGAGCCCGACTGTTGCTCGCTGCCTGCACGGGCTTATTTCCACATGTATCCTTACAATAAGCCCCCGTTACCTGAGGGACCTGAGTATATCACTGCCTCTTGATACCTGAAAGAGCCCCCGGGGATTCTTGTGAGAAACACATGAAACATTGTGAACTAGCACTCAAGACAACACTCCACGAGAGGCCAGACCCTTGTACCCAGACACTGGGCCCCGGCAGGTGGACAAGCACACATGGCCATCAGACACGTCAGAATCCGGGTGATGGGCCTAGGAGATGTGAGGGCGCCGACAGAGCCCGAGCAACCAAAGCCCAGGGGCTCAACTGGAGACCAGGCCAGTCAAGGTCTGGCACCCACCAACGGGCGCCCACCAGTGGGCAGGTTCAGGCTCGGTCCTCTGACTAAGGGTGAGCTCAGGGAAGGAAGTCCCTCGTCTAAGGATGCCCCTTGACTCTGTGCTCCCAGTTCTTGACCCATTAACTCTAACCCTTCTTCCAGGTTATGTGTAGACAGTAGCTTCTAGAACCTCCCAGTGGGAAATGAGCTCTTTGAAGCCAAAAACCATGACCTACTCTTCACAGTCCCAGCAGCAGTGCCCTCCAAATAACTCAGACTCTGCCAGGGCTGGCCTCAGAAGCTGTCCTTCCAACAAGCTCCCTCACTGGCTGATTCTAATTTCTGGTTGGCAAACCACCACCCTCAAGGCCCAGGCCCCAGGCTCACCTGCCCCCACCTCGGTGGGAGCTTCATCAATGACCACTGAGGCCGGGGCCTCCGGAGTCCAAGAGGTGATCTTTGATCGTATTAAAATATGGTCTCATCCAAGAATTTGGACTTCCCTCCCTTATCTGGTTGTAAGCTCTGAACAGGCAGGTATGTTTGCTTCGTTGCTTTTCTTTTTCTTTTGAAATGTCAGCCCAGCTGCCCTCCTGCTTGCTGATATGCAGGGCTTGCTGAGCCATCCCTCCTGCCCGCCCTTGGCTGCCCCTCCCACCCGCAGAGAGGCCAGCTTCCCAGGTCTTTAGGTATTTCTACAGCAGCTCTCTGGGGAGCCAGCACTTTCCCAAAGTGACCAGGCTGTGGCTCTAACTTTCTTCTGCCTTGCACAGTGCCTGAGATTAATCACTTTTGTAATCCAGCACTTTACCATCTCAGAGGGCTCGATCCAGGAAGCAGATGTCCTGGGCAGAGGCCCCAGAGGACAGCAAATCCTGTTCCTAAGCCTGGGGGACCTGGGGGACCAGGAAGGGGGACTCCACCAGGGTGTCTGTGAAACAAGGTGCTCTGGGCCAGACAGCTGCAGGGCACCATCCTCTGATGTGGGCTCTTGGTCACCAGAAGGGTCAGAGCCCTACAAGCCACCCACAAGGCACCCCAGCCCGGGGCCACTCCCGAGGGACCCACGCAGCCCGGCCCTGCCTTGTCTGGTGGGGGAAATGCAAGAAAATCATCACTCTTCAGGAATAATTTTCCATTTCAGATTCTTCTTCCAAAATTTCCTGTGTTGTTGCCTTTTTGCCACTAAGTTCTCTCTTCCAGTGTCTGACTATAACCAAGAGAGGAAAGCGACCCCTTTCCTCAGCCCAGCTGTCTAAAAACCAGGCAGGCCTGAAACACCCCTCCTAAAAAGAGGTTACTGGGAAGAGGTGTTCATTTGACTGGTTATTAATAATTTTGGCTTGCGGTTCGCAGCTTCTTTCCATGGAGAGGGCACACCCATCTTTGCTACTCCCCGACTGCAAGACAGAGATGGCCAGTTTTCTCCTGAAACTCCTTGAGGCACGATAGATCAAAGCAAAACCTGGGAATGAGGAAATTAGTGTCTGTGCCACCCAGCTGAGGTAGCTCCCATGGAAAGTGCACCAGAGGCTTCCTTCGAGCGAGCCACAGTGCAGGTAGAAACCCTCAGTCTTAGGCCATCATAAATTGTGACGTGACCCAATTGAGTGGAACAACCCACAGAGCTCTCTCAGCTAACCAACTGTAGTGGAGTCTCACTGCTCGAGCATTACTAAGCACCCCTGAGCACCCGGCAGCCAATTTGATTAATTGTAGGCCAAGCAGCGAGAGAACACAGGTAGTCTCCTGAATGCTGGCTGGACAAAAACTTATTAACCAAGAGCTAATATGCCAACAATAATAAAGCATCGCTCACCCTGAGTGTAACAAGGATCACTTGGCAGGTGGTCACGGGAAGCATAGTGAGCCTAACAGGGCATGGTAGAGAGAGCACTGCACTGGGAATCAGAAGACCTGGGTTCTAGGTCTAGCCCTGTGCAACGAGCTGGGAGGCTTTGGACTTGTGACTTCTTCTCTCTGTTCCTCCGTGTGCTCATCCATAAACTGCAGGGCCTTGAGCCAGGGTCCTTTCAGCCCGAAACTTTGGATCCCTGACTCTGTCCCTCACAGTTCACGAGCTAATCGTACAAACAGAATTCCTGTTCTCTCAAGATGGACTATTGAAATGGCTCCATTTCATGCTCAAAGCAAAATAACATGGGCATAGACCAGCAACGCAGACTACTCACTCCTGGGGTCCCATAACCCTCCTAGAGGTCAGGAAGACCAAAACTATTTTCATAATAAAACTAAGATGTCATTTGCCTTCGTCGCTGTGTTGACACTTGCACTGATGGTGCAAAAGCAGTGGTGGGTGACTAGCTTATTAGCACACACCCAGGCAGTGCAGGGTTTGGGGACCTTGGCAGCAGGGGGCTTGCAGAAGAAAAAAAAGAAAAAAGCCACTGAGGAGCCACTTAGGAATATCCTTGGTGAAGCAGTCAACATTCATTTTATTAAATCTCGACGTTTGAAAATAGTCTGTGTGTGAAACTTTCAAGCTGTCACTATGGTCCCTAATTATGAACAAAGTTGGGCACTAAAATCAGGTGGCAGTGCTTGGTTAAAAGAAGGTCATGCGTCGGAATCCTAAATCTGATTAGACTGGGTTTTTCTTCCATAGCGAAACATTACATATATCCAATATTAAAATATCAAAATAGAAAAATTTTATACTAACAAAACTCATGGATTCCCTGAGAATTCCAGAGAGTCTGGAATTTCTTTCTGTGCCCTCGGGGAGGAGGGGTGGGTGTGTGTTGAGTGGTTTGCTTTTCACAGGACAAGTTTTTTTTTTTACTTAATTCCATCCTCGCCCCCAACCCCCAAATTCTATGGGCCAGGCTCTGTTCTTATCTCTGATTTTATCCAAGAAGCCATCGAGACTTCTCTGCTTGCTTTTTAGTAAGTAGAAAAGCCCTGTGTAAGGCTGAAGCCAGAGCTCCCAGCCCAAGCCCTATGCAGCCTGGCTCTCTCACTCACACGTGCCCCCCGAGGCGGCTGTGTTCTCCCCACTTTCTGGTCACCGCCCTGGTGGCTGGCTGTCACTGACTATGGCCATCATTCCAAAAGTCTGTTTTGGCAGACTGTAATTTACAATTAAAAAAAATAGATATAGGGCCTCCCCGGTGGCACAGCGGTTGAGCACTGGGTTGCGAAGCTGCCCGCAGCCTCTGCAGCACGGGTTCGATCCCCGGCTGCCAGGCAAGGGTCCCACATGGCGCGCAGACCTCTCCTGCCGCCCACTGCTCCCCTCAGCAGTGTATTTCAGTCCATCTTCCTGTTCTGTTCCCTACTCTGGCTCTGGTGAATACTCTCACCCTCCCACGCTTCTGACTGTATCCAGTGCTTGTATAAATAAATAAATAAATCTTTAAAAAAAAATACAAACTTCCTTAAAAAAAAAGATATAAATAAAATCAATAGCTATAAACCACATAAACAAAAGTTTTTTGGTGTCCTTAATGATTTTTAAGAATGTAGAGGGATTTTGCGACCAAAAAGCTTGAGAACTCCTGTTAGACAGCAGAGCGCATGGACTGCAGAAGTTGTGTTGAGCGCCCTCCCCACCAGCACACACCAGCATGTGACTGCCTCTCGCTGAACACTTGTTGGCTGCTCATGAACGGACTAAATGCTGCAACAAACAAAAACGGTTCTCTGCGATTGAGTTGCAGGCTGAACGAGCCACTTTTTTTTACATGGAACATTCTTCTTACTTGAAAGAATAATTGTCTACAATGCTGTAGACTTTCGTGTTTGATAGCTGCCCTCCCCCCAAAATAAGTGAGCTGGTCACTTTGAGGAAAATAATAGTATTTTTTTGTCTGTGGCAAAATTTGAGCTTTCAAGGGGAAATTAGAATTTTGGAAAAATTAGGATTTAGGAAAAATGGTGTCTGCCATTGCCACCTGGATAGCATCCAAGCGCATGCAAACCTTTCTGACAATTTTAATGTTAACAAATGGAACTTCTTTTATATTATATGAGATGTGTCAATATTTATAAGACCTGTGTGACTATTTTTTCAAATAATAAATGTGTGAAGGTAGAAAATCTCATAAAGGGATGAAAGAGCCATTCAAAGTTTAAGATAAACTGATACATTTGGATGTAACAGAAACAATGCAAGTTCCCGTAATATGGTGTAGGGTTCCACATTAAACTAACATTTAAGGAGCCACTACTTGGTGAGTTTTGATGTATTATCAAAGAAGACTATGCACAGTTATTTTTCAAAGCTACTTTAAAATGTTTCTCTTTCCAAGTGTGCGAGACTATGATGTCATCACATACTTTAACCAAAACAAACATATTGTAGCAGGTAATGTAGAAGCATGTATAAAAACATAGCTTCCTTCTATTAATCAAGACATGAAAAAGTTTGCAGAACTATAAAAGAGTGGTTCTCAAACAGGGTGATACTGTCCTTCCCCTCAGGCCCCCTCCACCCATGGGGACATTAGGAAACATTATTAAAACTGGAAGAAATGCTACTAAGGTCTACTGGGAAGAGGCCAGAGAGGCTACTAAACACCCTTCAATGCACAGGATAGCTTCCTACAACAAAGAAATCTGGCCCAAGATATCAATAGTGTCAGGTTGAGAAATTAAAATAATATCACTCTTCTCATGGTTTTTTGTTCCAAAAATACTTATGACAGCATGTAATGGGTTTGCTATTGTTATTATTCAGTAAATTTTTAATCATTTTTTTTAAAAAATTTAGACTTTCAATTTATTACACAGTCAATAGCTATAGCCCACATAAACAAAAGCTCTTTGGTGTCCTTAATGATTTTTAAGATTGCAAAGGGGTTCTGAGACCAAATATAATGTATAACACAATCAATAGCTATAACCCACATAAACAAAGCTCTTTGGTGTCCTTAATGATTTTTTTTTTAAGAATATAGAGGGGTTTTGAGAACAAAAAGTTTTAAGAACTCCTGCTAGACAATAGCACACGTAGATTACAGAAATCTGGCCGAGCGGCCCTACACCTGAGCCACTATAAAAATAAGAAGCTGTCATGGCGTCATGCCCACGCAGGGGTCAGCGGCGTCAGCTCACGCATCCCGTGATGTGTCTGGGTTTGTGGTCGTCGGGAAGAACACAGTCATGACTGAAAGGCATTCACTTTTCCCAAAAAGCTTACTGTCTAGGAGGGAAGAGAGACACATTAACGGAAATGTTAATCAAAATATGGGTAGAAAGAAGGGAAATACATGCACGGGGTATGCGAATTCAGTAGGGAGGTGACTTAATGTTGCCCGTGGGCAGGGGTGGTAAGGAAAGAAGACAAGAAAGGCTCCCTGGAGGAAGCAACACTGAGTTGAGTCTTGAAGGATGAGTAGGAATTTGATTAATGAGAGCGCAGAGGCGCTGTGTTCCAAGCAGTGGAAACAGCATAAGCAAAGGCACAGAGGCAGGAAAGAGCATGGAGGATTGAGAAGATATGAAAGGGTGCAGAGAAAATTAAAAATGTACTGGAGATACCCCCTCCCCACAAAATGAACTGAATGCCCCCCTAAAATTAATGTTTTAAAATCAAGAAATAACAGCTCTTGCAAACATCAAATATCTCTGTCTTTAGAAGCAACTGATTCATAATTTTAGGCAGACTGACAAAATACCTGTCTTGGAAAACAGAAGTGAGGCTTTGCTTTCATCTTGGTACAGTACGAAAGGCTCCACCCACTCCATCCCCATCCACATGCTTCTCTGTCTTCACACTTCTCCTATCTGCAGCTCACAAGCTTTCCAGTACGTTTGTGATGGGCCAGCAGATTCTGCTGGGACACAGGACAGGCAAAGCCCGTGTCCCCCTGGTTCATTATCAGGAACCCCCTAGGATTTCCTCTCCATTTCTCACAAAAGGTTTATGTGCTTCGTTTATGCGGAGACACATGAAATTGTTTTTCCTACCAAAGAAGCTGTCAAGATAGTTGAATATTTATTTCAAAAGCAGTATAGTTACACCACTCTGGAGAGTGGGGACCAGTATACTGTACTAAAGCCCCCTGAGCTGGGAGGAGGCCCTGCTAGTTCTATAAAATTAGAGAAAAGGAAGGTTTTCTTAGAGTAATCACTGCCCATCCATTCCCACCAGCAGCTTTCATCAAAGGTTGAACTGATCCAAAGGACACGTTGGCATTTGCCGAGGGTCCCAGGAGAGAGCCTGCCCTTTCCAGCAGCTTTGGTAGGCTGCAGAGCAAGCCTGTTAGACACACATCTGGGACTCTGCTTCCAACAGACATCTGATGACACCCCTCGGTTTAGAGAGCTAGCCCTGTCCCCAGCCTGGAGCTTGGGAACCAGAAACCTCTCCGAGGGCCAGTGCAAGGCTGCCAGGTGGATCAAACCAGGCTTGGCCTTTTCCTAGCACAGCAGGCAGCTGAGGCAGGGCAGCTGGAGCAGGTCCGTGCTCGACGCTCCTTCAGGGACTAAGCTGATGAGAAGGAGGACGGGCTGTTGCCCAGCTGCCGGTGGAGATGATTCTGCAAACAGGAGAAGGAGATTATCAGAGCACGTTAAGGTGGGGCTCTTACAGCACATGAGGGGTGAGACAAACAGCAAAGGAGTGATGAGACCAGCGGTGAAGGAGAGAATGATCGAGTCTGTCCTTACAAGCCACATGGTACAGGGACAGGCAACCTGACCTTAGAGATCTTGGCCGTCACCCTCTTGACAGTAATCCAGCAGTCTAAAATCTGCCAAGTGGGCCAAGGTCCTGGAAGGCAGTGAGTGTGCCTGAGGAGGTGGGCTTGGTGAGGGCACGTGCTTCAGGAGGGCGGTGGCCATCCCCTCCAAGTCCAGGCACAGGTCTGATGTGAAGCCTTGTCCATGGACTCTCCAAAGCCAAGTGAAATTGTCTGGACACCCCCACTGTGGGGTCAGGAGGTAGGTGGCTGAGAGAGCCCTCCTACGTGGGGACTGACAGCCTCACATCCAACCCCAGTGAACACCTCCCTGAGGTTCACGCCACTGTGGTAAACCAGGAGCTCCTGCATGGTCATCAGTTCTGCTGCCTGCACACAGTGCTGTGGCACACGCACGCGCAGTTGGGGCCTTGCTTGCAGGCTCCAGCAGGCGGGAGAGCAGTCATTGACAGAAGGCAGCAATGTCAGATGTGAGGTAGAACAAAGAACAGCTCGCTGGCTGATATCTCCGCTTTTCCTTCTGGCCTTTTAAACCCATCAGGCAAACAAAATTGGAGGTATGGCCCTGATTACCCTCCAGCAACCCTGCAAAGTGTGGTTTACAGGCCATCAGCATTCAGTAGCTGAAACACCAGAGCTGCAATAATAACAATCACATTAAAATAATAACTACCACTTTTTCACAAGCCTGTTGGCCATCTGCATGCCTTCTTTGGAGAAGTGGATGTTTAAAAAATAAAAATAAATAACAGTGCCAAGCACTGTTCTAAGCACATCATGTCATAAACATTAATGTGTCTAACTGGCGGTAGTTGATATGGCATGTTATTAGCAACTTTAATCAACAAAGTGAGTTTACCTTGTTTTAGTGACTGATAATAAAACAACAGGTCAAGGTCAAGGCACTGACTCAGTGCCAACCAAGCAGGAGGCTGCCTGGCTTGCTGCAATACCACTGAGCATTTTGACAGCGATGACAGTGAGAACGTGAGAGCCCAAGTGGATTAACCTGGACTAATCACCACTCCTGGTGGAGATCCCCAAATTCAGGGCCCTCTCCCCCTGCAATGTCCAGGAAGCCTCCCTGCCTCCTCCCAACAAGTGCTCATCTGTGGCACAAATACCCCTCCACCCTCTACCCGCCCTTCCCCAAAGGGACTAGGGTAACCAGAGAAGGCCATGCTTTTGAGGCCCATGTGCTTCATTCACCCTTAGTCTTCCCTTCCAATGCCACAGCATGAGGTCAGGCAGCTGCTGGGACCTCCTGAGGGGGTGGCTTCTGCCTATGTTTTGCCCACCATGTCAGTCCCTTTCACTCTCAGTGGAAGAAAGCAAATGCAGATGGAACTACGGGCAAGCTCCCCCCCACCCCCACCCCGTTTTGCTCTCTTGTCCTGTGAATTCTAGTCACCTGCACAAAATTTCCGTTAAGCGAACCAGCCTGGCTCCTGAAAGGTGTAGTGACCTCGATGACACTCTCTTCCTGCTCACAGATTTGACCTCACAATTTCCCCTCTGATCAAGACCCTCACTCACCATTTACTGATCACAAATATCTACAAGGAACTGAGAACCTAACCAGAAAATTCTGCAGAAAGGGTCAAAGGAGGTGACCCTGTAGGAAAGCTACTTGCCTCCTTGGAATTGTGCCCTCGTCTGGCCAGACCTGGGACTGCCAGACACAGTGCTGCCAAGACTATTATCTAGACCAGGTCTTTGTCCCCCATCCTCTTAGAGGCCCACAGGCCAAAATAGTTCCAAAAGCAAGATGACAGAGTCAGAATGGAGAAAATGCCCAGCAGGAGGGCCATCAGCTGGTTTAGAGACATGAGGTCCAGAAAGACATTGCATGAAGGAGAAGAATATTCACCAGCATCTGGGAATGCACTTTCCCTCAGGGAAGAGAGTGGGGTCTCCATGGCACATCTGAGAAGGAAATTAACCCCAATCCTTTGCTGGACTCTAGGCTCGGAAGGAATAGGACAATGAACTTGTCATTACAGGTCACTTCCATTAATGTATGGAAATGAACGAAGACTGAGATCACCTGTATATAACATATTGACAATATATCAGGGTGATGTGATAAAGTGAATGGATGGGGCCACCTGTAATTGCATTCAAAGATGTTTAAGCTGAAATCAGACAAAAAAGATTCCACTACGAGATTTGGGGCATGCATTGCTTGAGAGGGAGCTAGTGCAACTCTAAGATAGAAACAAACTTGGGTCACGAGGAGGAAAAAGCCACAGTGACTAGAATGTTCTGTGTGAGGGCGGGAGAAACGCAAGGGCTAACACTGAAGGATTTGTCAGGGACTAGGGAAAGGTCTTCTGGATTTTACTACAAATCTGATGGACAACCCTTATAAAGGTTTAACCAGGAGGGTGAGATATTCAGTTTCTACTTAGGTGGTCCATGAAGTACATCTAAAGGGGGGGTGAGCAGAAATGTGAATACCATGTAAGAGGCTGCTACAGTACCCCAGGCAAGAAATTACGGTGGCTTTGGCCAGGATGGAAATAGTGGAGAGAGAACCATATCAATATGGAAAATGTTTTAGAGACAGTCTTATGGTAGCTTGGCTGTGAGTCAGAAAGGGAGAAAGAAATCAAGGAGACCCATTGGGTTTTGGCTTGAACAGCTCTAGACAGATGGTGGGGCCATTTGGTTAGAAGAGAGATGAAGCAGGTTTGGGAGTAGTTACCAAAACTCCTATTTGAAACATGTTGAATTTGATTATTAATAGCTTGGAAAATTGAGTGCTATAACACCTCTTGGAGCAAGCTATGGCTTTTTCCCTGGTGTTTTGCCGAATCTATAGGGCTATATGTCAAGATCAGCAAACAATGACCTTGTCCTTAGTCTATTCATATCATCCATTCATTCATCCCAATTACACTTGTGTGTCCCAAAAGGAAAGTCTGCATTTACCTCTATCTTTGTATTAACCCACATTATAGAAGCTTTGAGATCCAAAATCTGTCATTTTTGCTTCTAAAAAAAAAAAGTCATTCTCTGTAGATACAAGCATGAAAAGTACAGATAAGCCTCTAATACTCCAAATAGGATGCATCCCAGGGCAGCTCCTAGGCCCAGCTATGTGGACTCTTCACCAGTCCCAGGTCCAGTTCTGAGATCACAGGAAGCCAGGAGGTTACACCAGGAGGAATTAGGTTGTGCAAGGGGAGGTGGCAGATTAGATTTGGGGAATGCTCAGGAGCCCAAGCCTGAGGTGCCACCAGCTTCCTTCTTGTCTCTCATTCTCCCTGCATAGAATTCTGGAAGGTAGGCCCTAAAAAGTCATTTCCTTCTGGTTTTGGCTTTTTATTCTTGCTCATTTTTTAATTTTTATTTCTGCCTTTTCTACTTAAAAGGAAAATAAGCTAGCCTATGGGCAACTGTTTATTTTATCTTCAGATTTTCTGAGTTCTAAAATATTTTGTTTTAATATTTCCATAGTTCTTCTTTCTTTGTATGTGTGTGTGTGTATGTGTGCGTCTTCCATGTCTACCTTTTTCAGGTAGAAGCTTGATTGTTCTATTCAGGTCCACACTTTCATTTTTAGTTCAGTATTAAATGCTATGAATTTTCCTCTTTGTGCAACATCAGCTGTTCCACAGAGTTTGATATATAGGGTGTCTATTGGTAGTATTCTCTAAATTGTGAAGTTTGGGTTTTGTGATTTTCTAATTCAAGGTTTACTCAGGGGAATTTTGAGACTTCCAGAGTTGGTTTTACTTTGATTTCTGTTACTCATTTCTAAATTTACTGAACCATGAATATAGAAAATCACCTCCATTAGAGAAGGCACATATGAGGAATGGTTTAAAGTCAATGTTGAACACTTGGTTAATATTTTCTATTACCTTGGGAAGATACTTCAAATCCAGGGGTGTTTTAACTCTCTTAATGGAACCATCTGCCGAGCTAGCACAGTTTTATGTGTGATTCTGTTGTAATGGCCAGTGATGGCTTTTTCCCTCGTTTGTGCATTTGTTCCACAAACACATGTAGAGTATTGAGCACCCCCTCATGCCAGACCCTTCACTGGACACTGGGGGAGCATGAGTTTTGAGGCCCAGTGGTTAAGGATGGACACTTGCTCCCACATGGACTGCAAGACAAAGGCCTGGCAGGTAGAGGGAATGGCAAACACAGAGGATGAAGTGATTATTGCCTTGAGGACCACATAAGAAGTTCAACTAGAGGAAAAAGGAACACTGGTCAGCATTGAAGGTGTGTGAGTCCCTCGTGGTTTCTGTGCCAACTCCCCTTCTCTCTCCAGGCATGTCCTTCCCTGGTCACCTGAGGCAGGCTTGGTTCTGGGAAGGACTCTGCTGAGTAGCTCCATAGCTATGAGAGTCCAGCCGGCCCTGGTGGCTGAGGAGGGGGACACTGTGATAGCCTGGAGCCCTGTGCAGGAACTTGGCCCTGTTCCAGATCTGTGCTGTTGGTGAGTTCAGGAGACACTGCAGAGTTTCATGGAAGGAGACCATAAGATTGGGTCTCACTCTCTGGATGCCGATGAGCATGGTGGATTCACCTAGAAACCTCTTGTGTTTCTTGATTTTTTCAGCAGATAAAAGAAAGATTTTCTACACAGAGAGGACACACCATTAGCAGCTGGGTGCTAGTTGTGCTAAAATGTGAAGTTCAGGTCAAGTTTCATCTTGTGATAGAAAAAGCCCGGAAGTACCCAATGCCCTGAATACCTCCACCTCTGAGACTGGGTCCCCATACACTTTGCAGTATATCAGCTGGAAAAAGAACCTCAGGGCTCAGATCAAAAAAGGCAAATGTCTGATACCTCAAAAAAGATTCAAGTTCTGAAAGAAGAAACCAAATCCATCAGCCTCCAAGTTGGTAAAATTCTTACAGGCAGCTGAAAGAAAAACTCAGGGTCTCCATAATGGTCTGTAGGGCTTGTATGATAACACTGAGTCCCTGCAGGATTGCTCAATAAAGACATAAAGACAAAAGAACCAGTAGGTTCCCTTAGAGAAGAGAACACAGGTGATAACCTGGAGGTGGGAGCCATGTGTACGACCAGGCGTGGGAGTGCTCTGTCTCCCACAAGGAAACCAAGTGATGTAGCAGAGTCAAGTGCACATCTAAACTTCCAGGATGGAGAGGAAAATCAGGATGAAGGAGAGGATATAGACAGATAGAAAAAGCCTTGATCCAAAGTGCAGATCAGAATCTTCAGAGTAAATGGAGCAATTAAACTTTGTCAAGTGAAAGAAATGGAGCTTCTTGGAAAACTATCTGTCAAGGCAGGTTATAACTTGGGGCAAAAGGAGGAGCACCCAGAAGCAAGTGATAAGATGAACCAATCCTCCGATGAAGAGCCCCAGATCTACAGAAAGCGATTAAAGCAACTTTGAAGAAAAGCTGGGGAGAAGCATTTCTCCTTCGCAAAGACAGATTCTGTTCTTGAGCTAAAGGCTCTTGATCGTGGTTTCAGCGCTCAGGAGCCGAAAGGGAACCTCAAAGTCCCTGGAGAGCAGGTTGCAGATCTGAGACAATTCTAGCTTCTAGAGGTGGATCCTTGTGCATCTGATCATCCAGGCAGAACATTAGCTCCCTGATTGCTGGGCGTGGAGTGCTGCTCTGCTGAGACAGGAAGGCATTGCTCCCCTCCCTGCAGAACCCCTCTCAGTTGACACAGTTTCCTCCTTTAGGCTTCCCTCTTCAAGCGCCCTCTCCATTCATCGCAAATGCTGTGTTTCCTGGATACAATGAGGGAGCTCATGGCAACTGACTCCCCACCCTCCAAGAAGGCTGGGTGGACCACTGGATCCCACAAAGCAGATTCCCCCCTCACCCCTCCTTAGGGGCGGGTTGTCCCCTGGAAACCCTCATTTAAAAATAGAAGTGAAGGTGCGTTGGTGGTATAGTGGTGAGCATAGCTGCCTTCCAAAAATAGAAGTGAGTTAGCTCCCCCCCAGGGTCACCCAGCCTCCACATACCCAGCCTCCACCCAGCCCAAATCACAAACACCAAGATGGCTGTAGGGCCCTCTGTTTTCCAGAATATTTTTCACTTATCTACATTTACTTTTAGAAAACATTTTAGATAACAGCGAAATTTTATCCACTTGCATATTATAAATTTCAGGATCATTTTAGAAAGTAGAAATCATTTAAGTTGTTCCCATTATATTATGCTTTCTAGAAAAATAGAAGTAGTCAATTTTCACTTAATGATTCATTCCACGACTCCCTAAAAATAAATAGCATTAGAATCAGCTCCAGAATGGGAGGCATTTGAAATAACAACTACCATATCCCTCCATAAATGTTTCCATGTTCCACAGTGAGAAAAATTGGAAGTTATTCGTTGCTCTCAATAAATCATAATCTCTTAAAAAAAGGTTAGATCCTGACCTGTCCCCCAAACATTTCTTCCTGTAACTGTGACCCACTGGAAGCCATCCCAAGGAAGACATCCCAGCCAAAAGATTGCCCCACAGTCACCTAATCCTCACCTTTCCCCTCTTTTGACTGGCTGTCTCCATCAATAAAAATGTATTTATATTTATGCATAAATTATACATGTGCACTTCTGTGCTAATATATTCAGGACAAAGCAAACACAAAAATACTTTTCAAAAGGGTGCCGTGAAAATTTAAAAAAAAAAAAAGTGTTCTTAATGTATTTAAATTTAGTCACTAATTATACCAAGTGTTTTGCTCTCATTAAAATACTACCCATGATGTTATTTTTAGTGCGATGTGTAAAATTTACATCATTATTTTGAAATGTTGGTATTATGTCTTGAGATCCATCGATTCAAAGATCTCAAGTGGCAAGCTTTTAACACATCAACCCAGATGTTCACTTTCATGCTTGCTTTTAATCATCATCAGAACTGAGAAATGTAACAAGGGCACAGTGGACACACCAAGATAAGCAAGAGGAAAGAAGTTCATATTTTTAAAGCCTAGAGGATTTGGGGCTTTTACAACTGCTTCTTATCTGATCCAATTAGCGCTTTCATTGTTTTTAGCTCCCCATGACACTGATGGATGGAGAGATTGTCTCAGGCACAAAGAACGCTTGAGTCTGTTGTTTTCCTTGCTGTTTTCTTGCCCTTGCAGAAACACAATTAGCTTCAACTCACACACTTCATGGTAGGAATCTTTAAGGCACTCATCCATTTCATGAGGGTTAGTTTGGTTCAAACTAATAATACATTTTCACAGGGCCTGGTTACACGACAAAACACTGCAGTATGCTGAAAGCTCACCAACCATTAAGGTGATCACTGCCAATGGTTTTGTATGATGACCCTCCCCTGCCCTCGGTACCCAACGGGGGACATGAGTGCCTGCCATAGGGCACCCACCACTATCCATTTTGAAGTTTTTAAAGATAAATTATCAAGAGAAGATCAAAGATAACTCACTTTGGACCTCAATGGTTTGTGGGGGTACCCATTATAGAGACCAACCTATTTGTTTTCCAGATGCAGAAAGATGAGTTGCAGAGAAGTCATGATTTGCTCTCGGTCACACAAACATGACAGGGTCAGAGCCCACTGTACAAATACCCAGAGCCCCCTCCACACCACAGTGATAGCCCAGACTTCTGCTGCAGCCACCTTCTCCATTCCTGCCATTTAAGACCCTAAGTGTCTCCAAAATGAAGGCAAGTTTCATGCATTAGGGCAAATGGGTGGGTGAGAGCAAGTTTCTAGCAACAAGGGTGCCCAGAGACATGGTTTGGGGTTACCATCAGATTAGTGTTAGGTCCCTATCTTTGCAACACAGTTTTCTGCTAACAAGTCAATCAGAAAATCAGAAAAGACAAGGGAACATAAGCCAAGAAAGGGTGAATATAAGGTTTGAGAGATATATAGGGGAACCACAATAAGGGGTCAGGAAAAAATAACAATAAAAAACACAACAAAACAAAAATAAACAGACAATCATAAATCAGAGACATTCTGCAGGGGAGGGGAAGGGAGAGGAATCAAAACGAGGGCAGGAAGAGCACAAGGGACTATAGGGATGGTGCAGGCATGAATAGGTGGTGGGAACTCTTTGGGGCTACACATGAGAAAAGAAAGCAAATGTTAAAAAATGAACAATGATGTAAAATATATATAAATAATTTTTTAAATAAAAAAATAATTAGAAAACACATTGTTTTGATTCCTTGAATGGTTCACAGAATGACCCACCTGTTGGGTCAATGGCATTTCTCAAGTCCATAGGACCCCGGGCAACAGGACGGCCTGGTCTGCTGAGGCCAATGGCACCGGGGAGGCAGACAGGGTGCCTCCAGCAGATGGGTGCTCACTGACATTTGGAGGTTCCAAGTCATTCAAATTGTAAATGTTTGTGACTCCACCCAGAATTGCCTATTTTTCAATCTGTTCATATAAGGGCATAAAAGCAAATAAAGGGAAAAATACATAAATTTAAGACTTCATGAAGTTTAAGTGAAAAATGATACAAAATTGAGATAAAAGGTAGAACAAAGTGACATTTGCTTTCACTGCTTTTATTACCTAAATTCCTTTAAAAAAATGGAATATAAATACATACAAATGTAAACTACACATTGGAAAGCATTTACATAAAATTAAGTGACATGGGACAAATTGTGCTAGTTTTGCAAATATTTCCCTTGAGGGTTAATCTTTCATAACTCAGAATGTCTTATAAATCAATATGAAAAACATTACTACCCGGTGGAAATATGGGCACAATTCTTGGGCAGAAAAAAATTGTAAAAATTAAAATATGATTGAAAATTAAATGCTTCCATTTGTCAAAAAAGAAATGACCTTCATTTTTAAAAGGACATTTTAATGTCAAAAAAAGTAATTTCTCCCCCTCAAAAGGTCAACAAACAGTCCTTTAAATTGAATATACATAGCTCTATGAAACACACCTCTTGTTTTGTTTTTCTTATTTCACCATGAACCAATGACTGAAAGCAGCCTATGGCCCTCCATCTGAACCACTGACCTAGAAAACTCTGAATACATAGACAAGCCTGTGCAAACTGAGGGAGAGACCTAGTCTGCCTAAATGCCCAGGGGCTCTGGGGTATCAACGGAGGCCAGGGGCTGTATTTGACAACCCTGGAGCCTCCTGAGAGGACCTCCTGCTGCTCCCCGTGCCTGAGGGTGGAGGGCCACTCTGCCAAGGAACCATGTCCACACACTGGGGTGGTGGTGGGGGCAAATGATAAACACCGGCATGGCAGGGAGAACGAACTTGAGGAAGCAGGGAGCCCCAGTCAGACTCCATGGCTCTGCTTTCTTCAACAGTCGGCACTCAATGTTATCTCAGACCCAAGTCTGGCTGCCCTCGCAATGGCAGCCATTTACCTTAAGGATCCCGCCTGCCATGTGGCATAGCACAGGGTATGTGGCCCCCAGGAAGCCCTCCAGGTCCTGTCTGAGAACCTGGGTACCCCTCCACTTCAGAACACAATGCAACCCTCTTGGGTCACAGGGACACTGAAAGGGATGCAGCTAGCAGAGCAGAAGCAAGAGGCCCTTTTCCTTCTGGGGCTGTTATAGAGCAACCCCGATATTAAACGGGTTCCTGGCTGTGGGTCCTCACCCGCGCGCTTTAAAGAGACTTATGAACACTCTACTACAGACACACGCAAAAGGGTTAATAAAAGGTTTATTTACAAGAGAAAAGGAAATAAGGAAAATGTACAACTCAGGGAGAAAATAGGGAAATAAAGTCTTTAATGCGTCCTACCCGATCCGACGACCTGGAAACCCCAAAGTCACTCTCAGAGCTGGCCGGACGCTGCTGCTGGCCAAGAGCCCAAAAATGGAGAGAGCCCCAAAGCCCACGTGTCTGCCTTTTGTATCCACCTGGCTGCTTAACCCCACCCTCAGGTCCCAGCCACCTTCCCTTGGGTGGTGATGGGATTTGGAGTTCCCAGTGTCTTTGGCTTTGGCCTGGGGTGGGGGTGGAGTCCACAAAGCCTATATGGAATTTGCTTTGGGACATCCTTTTCCCCCTAACAGGGCCACCAGAGATTCCTCAGGCCCCACCCCTCAGAGGAGCCTGCATCTTTATGTGCAGAAATGTTAGGGCAATTTCCCAGAGAAAGAAGACGGCACTCAGAGAGGTGGAGAGAGAAATCTACTGGTCACACTGGCAGGCTCAGCAGGATATTTCCCAGAGGGTTGAGCCCCGAGCAACGTGGGCTGTCGGTTTTTACACAGCTTGGGCGGAAACAGTACAGTTTGCATCCTTCAGATAAGCATCTGCTTTGCTGAACTCCATTGAACAGGCATCAGGATCAGGTCGGGGGGCTTTAAAGGAGGTAGGTGGTGATTTCGTGAACAGAGGCTGGCCTTCGAGCCCCCTGGTAACTTTCCATTTCAGACACAGAGTGGACACCACTGGACCTGCATTTCTCCAGTGACTTTGTCCTTCAAGCCCTGGCATTATCATGTCCTCTCCTTAAATTACAGCAGTGAGAAATCTGGCCAAACAGAGGAAGACTTTCAGTCCCACAGTGACCACTCAGGTTTACTGAATACTCATAAACTGGTGTGGACCATCTCCTCCCAGTCTCCCCGCTGTTGGCTGCATGCCTTCTGCTGCTAAAAACATGGAGGCTAGAGGAGCTTGGAGAATGAAAGGTCACACAGAGAATGGCAAATCTGGGATTGAAGCCCAGTCTATCTGCCCACCCCCTTGGGCCCCCTGTATTAGGCACACTACACCCCCAGTAAGAGCATCTGAGAGCGAATTCTAGAAACAACCAGAATATGTATCAGAGAGAAAGGATTGAATGAATGGTGCAAAACCCACAGTATGTAATTTTATGCAGCTATTGAAAAGAAATGAGCCAGATTTTTTTATACTAACCTCAAATTTTCTGTTATATGATGGGGTGGGGTGACAGAAAATAAATATCACATTGTGCTATAATTTACTTTGATAAAGTATGTGTGAGAATATGTTTATAGAAGGTACATGTATAGCGCACACTCAACTGTGCATATCCAAGCCAGGTAGAGTCAGGGGAAGAGGGTGACCTAGATCATCACTGGATTTACTACAACCAGAATGTTTATTATAATTTAAGAGAAAAAAAATGATCCTTATTTTATGTGTTTGGAGAACACAGTAGGAGCTGTGTAAATGTTTGCTGAATTGGATCAAATTGAAGTTATTAACCCTCCCCATGTGCCTCCCTGGTGGTGCGAGGGGTTAAGATGCAACCTATGAAGCTATCTGCAGCCACTGCAGCACAAGTTCCATCTCTGGCCAGGGAGATACCCACATGGCGCGGCAGACCTCTCCTGTCTTGCCCACTGCTTCCCTCAGCAGTGTATTTCAGTCAGTCTGCCTGTTCTGTTCCCCACTCTGTCTCTGGTGAATCCTCTCACACCCCACACCTCTGGCCTGTACCCCAATTCTTGTATGCATAAATCTTTAAAAAAAAAAAATAAGCCCTCCTCAGGCACTGTGACTGTCTACCAATGAGTCCAATGAGTCAGGCTGCTCAGAGAGGGACTCTGCTTCCAAACACAACGGCCAGGGGCCTGGTGGAGAGCAGCCTTGCCCGCTGAAGCCATCTCTCCAGTCACCCAGGCCGCAACGCCGTCGGGGGAGATGCTGCAATTGATCGGCTGGAAATAACTTCACCTTGATGTTTAACTGACTCACAGCTTTTGCCTTTCCAGGCAACACAATCATATTAACAGCCCCATAACCCAATTATGGCCAAGCACCCAGCCGAAACTCCTCAATGCAAGAGGGGGCAGCTGAGCCTGGTTAGCTGCAATACTGCCTCCTCTTAGAAAAAGCACTGGCGACATGCAATCTTTAGTCTATTAATAGCGATCTCCTGCTCCCTGACAATAGCAGCTTACAAAGGGAGAAAACGGCTACCTGAGTTCTGATGGATGAAACCGGGATGTTGTCTCAGGCTCTCCGCCGGGCCCGGGCTTACTGGGAGCTGCAGGCATTGAAAAAGGTAGGGAACTTTTGCCTTTCAAAGGCAAGAACTTGAAAGTCACCCAATGTTCCCAGGGTAACTGTATTAAGAGGTTTTCAAAGGTAGTGAGTGTCAAAGACAAATATGAAGACTTAAGAGGAAAGACAAGCATTTCTCCAGGACATTGAGATAAAATCAGCGCATAATTGGGTCCAACTTGCACTGGCAGAATCCTGACTTTTTTTTAATAGGCGGCTAAAGGGGGACCCAAAGATCCCAGTAGCCCCACTCAGTGTCACTGGGCAGCCAAGGTGGAGCCTTAGGCCAAGCTCGCCACAGGGGTAGACTCCGCATCCTGGGCCCCAGCCGTCCCCACTGCTCCGCCCAACATCTGTCCTCCTGAGAAGAGGATCAATCCCACATTCGGCCTCAGTTGTCTTGTTGACAACTGGAACCCACCCCCGGGGCTTCCTGCAAGTGAAACATACAAGCTTCATCCCCCTGCTAGGATGAGGCCAGGTTCTATATGGCTGTGGGTTTCCGGAAAGGTGCAGGTAAAAATACGGGATGTTGTCACAGGAAAAAAAAGCATCTTTCCCGATGGTCATTTAGTCTGGGTTCTGAAAGCCTTTTTTTGCAGGTGGAACTTTCTGAATCCCACACACCACGCCCCTCCCCTTGAGGGGCAGGCGGGGCTGACCTAATTCTCCCTCTTTAATACATGAAGGGACTCAGGCACAGCTGGGAAGAGGCCGGGCCACTACTGGGAACTCTTCTGTTCCCCAGCACGGTACTCTCTCTGTAGTACTCAAGGAACAAAGCAAAGAAAACCTCCCTCAACCTGCGATACCTTTGCCCCACTGCCTGTGAGGAATTCTGCTGAGCCACAGCAGCAGGGCTCTGAATGAGGACGCTTCCCCCAAGGACCCTCCAGTCAGACTCAGCTTTCCCAGGCCCTGGGGGAATCCCAACTGGTATGTGAGTTACTGGGGGAAAAAAAATGGAGATGCCTCCACGTCCACCATCCCCTCCAACACAACCACCTGAACCCCAGCTTCTCTTCTCTGCACCGATATCTAGAACATGGGCTACATTTTCTGGGACGCTGGGACACGCCTCCCAAACTTGCTGCATCAGCCTTGTCCCACTGTGAAAGGGGACACGCTGCAGAGACACTGTACCCTGCCCCTCCGTGCGCGCCCATGCAGCCTTGCGTGATTTTAAATAGCTTTTGCTTCCTAATTTCATGTTGCTTAGGGTCATGTTAAAATTGGTAGATCCAGGAAAGAGCAGTGTGGAAAGGTGGCCCAGAAACCTTCCTTGACATCAAGGAGAACACTGGCCTGCTTTTAATCTTGTGCATGGAAATAAATACAAAGTACAAGGGTAATTGTGCAAATCTGCGTTTTCCTGCTCTCCTTTCTTGCCCGTGAACTGGGTCAAGGTCGGGGCCTCTCTGGGGCTCAGTGTCAGCCTTCCCCTTTCTAAGCTATATTGTCCTTGGTTCCTTAAGTGTCCCAAATAGGCTTTAATGGTCCTGTCTTCTTTTTAATATCTGGTCCTCGTGAACATAGAGCTTGTCATGCTCCCGGGTCATGACAGCTGATGGTCATTATGGTGTGCAAGACCCCTCAGTTTTCTTTTCTTCCTCCTCCTCTCTCCCAACTGCAAGGAGCCATTAAAATGTCCTTGGACATACTTCCTTTCGCTGCAGAGCACCTAATATTTTAGATGAGTATGAGCATCTTAATTTTGCAACAGTGGTAACATGTCAGGGATCTCACTTTTCCACTCAGCACTGTTTTTAAGATCTTGTCACTAGATGTAGTGCTTGGTTTCTGATTGCTAGAGTGTTCCACCATATTAGCCATCCATATCCCAGCTCTGCCACTTAATAGCTATCTGATCTTGGGAAGATGACTTAACTCTTTTATAGCTCCTGTTCCTAATACATAAGATAACATGCTAAGGAAGGCCTACATTGCAGAGGGGTGAAGAGTAAATCTACTTGTCCACTATACTTTTTTACAATACACTTTTGGAGTCCGTGAGTTAATATTTAATTAAGAAATCCAAATGAAATAGGACTATAATTTTCTTTTATTTCCTTACTTGATCTTAGAATCAAGGCTATATACTAGTGTCATAAAAATAAGTTGGTCAGAGTTCTCCTTTTCCAACTTTCTGTAACAATTTATATAAGATATTCTTTAATGTTTGGTTAAAATTGCCTGTAAAACTGTGGATCCATTTTTTAAGGCTTTTCTCCAGGGATAAAGCATAGTTTTGATAACTTGTACTTTTCAACTCCTTTAGTGTCTCTATTTCTATTCAAATTTTCTATTTCTTGTGTAAATGTCTGCATCCGTATTTATGTATGCATGTATGTAGTAATTCACAACATCTAAATGATTTAATTGTTCAAAATTTTGGTGTCCTAGTGCATATTATATATGATATCTATGAATATTATATATAATATTTGATAGTTTTAATCAATTATGTAAGCAGTTATTTGCTTTCTAATCCTTTGTTTTATTTATTTGTCATCTATTCTTAGTCATTTTTGCCAGAGATTTACTTTTCAGAGAATGAACTTTAAGTTTTGTTAATTATCTCCATAGTTGCTCTTCTCTGTTTCATTGATTATACCATCTTTATTATTTTGTATTACTTGCATCTTAAACTCTTTTGCTTTTTTCTTAGTATCTGAGTTGAATGCTTAGCCCATCTGTTTTCTGTCTTTCTGGTCAGCTAATAAAAGATTATTTACAGCTATACATTTTCCTCTAATTCCTGCTTTAGCTATGTCAAACTCTGACTTGTGTTTTCATTATTGTTCATCACTGTTTTTCCAAATGTATTCCTCTTTAAATAGGGATTATTTCCAGATAGATAGGCTTTTTTAAAGTTGCATCTGTTAAAAAAAAAAAAAAGTTGCATCTGTATTAGTAATTTCAAATTTTATGGCATTATGATCAAAGGACAGAGTTGTTCCCCTCTATCCAATCATGCTGACATCCTCCACAGTTGTAATATCAAATTGCTATGGCTAGACCTCTATGTTCTATTGATAAGTTCCTTTTAACACTTTGAAAATATTGTTGTTTTCTTCTTGAAACTAGCATTCCTATTGAAAAGAAGAATATCAGCTGATTCTTGTTCTTTTGTGGGTTATTTATTTTTATTTCTGGAAAATTTGATGTTGTTAAATTTTACCATAGATGTGTTTAGTAGTATTTTAATTAATTTTTATTAATTTTATTCATTTACATATTGTTATCTATATCATCCAATATTCCAAATAAATTTCCCAGGTTCTTAGAACCGCTTGTTTCTGCATTAGGCTTACAGTATCCTCTTTTACTTCCTTGAAATTATAATGTTAATTTTAAATTCCTGTTCACTCAATACATTAATTCTGCCCATCCAACATAGTCTATTCAACTTGTTAAAACTTTTCCTCTAATGAGGATTTTCTTTTGGACATCCTGATATTTTTCCATGGAAGTTAACATTTTCCTCAAGATTTTCAACTTCCAGGAAGGCGTAGGATCCTCAGTTCAGTATTTTGTCCCTGCAGGTGATCTTAAGGAGGAGAACTTTGCTGCAGGGCACAAAGCCACAAAGCTGTCCATAGAACAGTCAGCTTCCCAGGGCCCCTCCCCCACCCCACCCAGCCAAGAGATCCTGTCCCTTGGAGAATCTTCCTATTGGGCATTTTGTTTAACCACCGACTCCCGCCCCCCACCACCATCACTTATATCCCCTTGTACCTTCTTCTGCCCACCTTACCTCAGAGTCCTCAAGATGTTGATTAATGCCCAGTCTTTTTTTTTTCCCAAGTGTTTATGTTATTGAATTGTCTGTTATGTAAATGGCCAGTATTTGTTTTATCATTCTGACTTACTCTGTTGCAAATTCCCTTCGTTTCATTGAAGATAGCTTCGTTTCATCCTTTCTTATGGCTGTGTAATACTCAATGGTGTGTATATACCACATCTTCTTGATCCAATCTTTCAGCAATGGACATTTAGGCTGCCTCCATGCCATAGCTACCGTAAATTATGCTGCCCTGAACATTGTGGAACATATGGGGTTTCCATGGATATATGCCCAAGAGTGAGATTGCTAAGTTTGTGTCGTATTTCCATTTTTAGTTTCTTAAGGTAAATTCAAATATGATGTATTACATTAATTGATTCATGCATATTAAACCATCTTTGCATCCCTAGGATAAACCCCCACTAGTCCTTATGGTATATTGTTGAATTTTATTTGCTAGTATTTTGTTGAAAAATTTTGCATCAGCGTTCATCAGGGACGTTGGTCTACAATTTCCTTTTCTCTTGCTGTCTTTGTCTGTTTGGGTATTAACGTAACTAAGTGGCATTATAAAGTGTATTAGGAAACACTCTTCCTTGACTGGGTCATACAACTAAGTAGCAAAGGCCAAGTTAAACATAGGTTTCTGTCTGATTCCAAAATCTATACTCTTTCCATCACATTCATCCAGAGGGCTGCCCAGGCCATGGGGAAGATTAGAATGCAGGAAGGAAGAGTAGAGTGACCAGTGACAAGACGACTGTGATGATCCCGGTGAGAAAGTGTTATAGAGCAACCCCGATATTAAACGGGTTCCTGGCTGTGGGTCCTCACCCGGCGCTTTAAAGGGATTTATGAATACTCCCTACAGACACACGCCAAAGGGTTAATAAAAGGTTTATTTACAGAGAAAAGGAAATAAGGAAAATGTACAACTCAGGGAGAAAATAGGGAAATAAAGTCTTTAATGCGTCCTACCCGATCTGATGACCTGGAAACCCAAAGTCACTCTCCGAGCTGGCCAGACGCTGCGAGCTGGCGGGGAGCCCAAAAAAATGGAGGAGCCCCCAAGCCCACGTGTCTGCCTTTTGTATCCACCTGGCTGCTTAACCCCACCCTCAGGTCCCAGCCACCTTCCCTTTGGTGGTGATGGGATTTGGAGTTCCCAGTGTCTTTGGCTTTGACCTGGGTGGGGGGTGGAGTCCACAAGCCTATATGAAATTTGCTTTGGAATCTTTTCCCCTAACAAAAGGACAAAAGTCCAGACTAAGATAGCAACAGTGGGAAAACTGACATGGACACAGTTACAGGCTTTTTCCGGAGAGCATGACACAATCTGATGTGCAGTTGGAGATGCAGATGAGGGGAGAGTGAGTGTGATTTCTGGGACAACTGGATGCACAAAGGTGTCATCGCAAAGAGACTTGTTTTCTCTGACCTTTAGAGGCATGTGACAGCTTGGCACATTTCTGCTCTCTACAAGGATGGCCTTTCAGGCCAGGATGAAAGGATGTTTGCAGAAGTGGAAGGCAACAGAGACCAGCTCATTGACCCCTGGCAGGGATGGTGACAGCAACTGGACACATCCTCCCCTGCAAGCCCATGGTTCTGGTTCATCAAACAGATGTTGAACAGGTAACCCAAACACACTGCTTTTTCTTTAGCTTTTCCTAAATCGGGACATGGGTAACGAGGAACAGTAGTTTCAGTGCAGTTGAGACATTGTATTTAAATCTTGAACTACCAGATGTCAGGCAAATGTGACCACGACTTCCTGCCCTTCACAGCCACTGCCTGGCACTAGCAACATCCTTGATATTGTCTGGCTCTTTACTTAGAAGGAAACCTACAAACTTTCCTATCTTCTCCCTTTAAATTCAATGGTACTCTGTGTATAATCAAATAAACTTATTTGGCTAAAATGGAGTATTTTTGGAACAGCTTCTAGAGTTTTTGTTTCTGCTCATGCTCTTTTTTTATTTCAGCAATTCAATTGTCCCCTCCTTCACTGCCTGGCATTTTGATGGTCTGATGTCTAGGATCCACAGACAGTGTCATTTTACTCAAGTCCTGTCAATTTGACAATAGCAGGGGCCAGCTGATTTCCAGGCAGGACAACTGCGACCTGCTTCTCCAGGGCTTTTTCCTTGTTTTTGTTAACAAGTTTTTCCCCATTTGCACCCATGCCATACCAGGAGGGGTATTTCCCCCCACAGGAAAGGGGCATTTGTCAAGTAGGCCAGCAAAGGCAGTGGTGGGGGCAACTTTGGTCCGTGTTGCAATTGTTAGTCAAGAGAGAATGGCTGTCCCCAACCCCAGAAGAGAAGCACAGTAGCCTGGCACCTCAGAGGCTGGTGGGAAATAAAGACCTACTGAAGAAAAGTTTGGGAAGGAGTCGAGCCTGGCACTCACTGAGTTTTACTCCCTAGTCTTATAGGTAAGGAAAACAAGGCCCAAAGAGCAAAAACAAATGCTGGTTGGGGGGGTCGTCCTTAACTCCAGGTGGGCATGCACCTCTTCTAGCTCCACAACCCCACCACCGCCCCCAAAGAAACAGAAGCTTCCCTTTGAGAAAGTTCTGAGAAGCCAGGCCTCCCCAGTGGCTGGCAGGGAGTCGGCTCCATGTCCCTGTAAAGGCAGACAGGAAACCTGCAAGCTCTGCTGCTCAGCAGCCGCGGCTGGGGTCCCCTGGGTTACTGCCCTTCATTCTTGGTGAGGTTAATGGCTCTGTTTTCTCATAAGTCAGCCTGACATCTTGCTCTTTCAAAATGTAAAAAATAAAGGTCTAAAAAACACTGTAATTAAGTACCCGGTCTTCAAAGAGCCTCTTTCCCAAAGATGGCAGTTAAGGGGGATGGGTCCCCTGGGTGGGGCTCAAAAGCCTGTCCTTTTGTCCCAGGGCCACATTTCAGACTCCTTGTGCTCAAATGTTTTCCAAAGTGGAGGAAATAACAGCACTTGGGCAACAAGGCTATGAAACCACCGAGTCTTTTTTATATTCAGTCCAGACCTGTTAATGTGAAAAATTGCCTACAGCCTGGCCTCATGCTGGTCCTGGCGCCTGCATTCTGAGGACAGAGGAGCTGGGCAAACAGATGTGAGCTCTGGGATCCTTCCCTGGGCAGGGTGGGGAAGGCTAGGGATCAAGTTATTGGGGGCTGTGCCTTCAAGTGAAGCCCAAACCTTAGCATGCCGCTTTTAAAGTCTGCACCCCCAGAGGGAGCCTGCCCTGGAGCCTGCCCGGGTATCTTAGTCTTCGGCATCATCAAACAAAAATGACACAGGAGATGGAAAACTGGACTCTCCATGCTATGAAACATGGTGTGGAAAATTAACATCTGCTCCCAAATGGTAACAGTCTATTGACATGGGCCTGTGCCTTTCTCCATTTTTTTTTAACAATTATGTTTTTAAGCTAAATTTAAGCTACAGAGGAGGAGGAGTAGGAGGGCTCTCTATTGGTAAGGTAGGGAGAACGCCTTACATTTTCCCTGTCCTTTACAAAGCGTATTCATAATACCTCAGCCTCACAATGGGATGTCTGATTTGGGGTATGATTTTGACCATTATAATTTCAGCTTTTCTTTTTCTTTACTTTTTTTTTAAGATTGATTTATTTATTCATATAAGAACTGGGGTACAGGCCAGAGGTATGGGGGGTGAGAGGATGTACCAGAGACAGAGTGGGGAACAGAACAGGCAGATGGACTGAAATACACTGCTGAGGGGAGCAGCGGGCGAGACAGGAGAGGTCTGCTGCGCCATGTGGGTAGCTCCCTGGCCCAGGATCGAACTCGTGCTGCAATATCTTCATAGGTTGCGTCTTAACCCCTTGCCCATCAGGAAGGCCCAATTTCAGTTTTTCTTAAGCTTATATACAATAGGCACTGTTATCCCAGGCCTCAAACCCCACTCCAACTTAACTGAAGCAACCCCATCTAAATATCCCGCTTCATCCCAAATGTCCTATGAAATAGGTGAATTTTTGAGCCAGGATTCTTGGTTCCATCCATGGGCCCAGTAAAGAGCACAGAATTTTCTGGGAGCATAGAAACTACTGGAGGGAGATGCGCAGCTCCCAGACAATTCTAAAGCACAGAAGAAAGAAGCCAAGTTCACATGGCAAGGAGAGTCTGGTCTGGACACCTGGTGGCCACTTCCACTACCATCATCACAGCTACCCCACTGCCTCCAGGAGGATGATCGTCAACCGCGCCTGAACCTTTGCATTATTCTCCAGAAGCAAAGACCAGCAGGAGCATCTCAGCCTCTTGCTGCCAGGAGTTGGTGACCATGTATGGTATTTTCAGCTTCCCAGTGGAGGCAGTGCCTCCCTCCTGTGGATGCTCACAGAGTAGAGGGTTCCCCAAAATAGGAAGGCGGTTTATATGTTATAAAGCAAAAAAGACACCCACATAGCCGAAGGGCCGTCACCCCCACCTCACAGATGAGAACACAGAGGGACACTCGTGGCCTCATCAGAGAGAGTGACCAGCTCACTCATGCACCTAATCGGAAGTGCCAGCCTCGCAAGAGTCTCTTTGCCTGTTCACCAGGGGGTGTGCAGTCTGGAGGGGGAGGACTAAATCTGCAGTTGAGCTCTGCTGAGTCAGAGGACAGTGCTCTGGAGGTTGAGCTTATCCTGGGCAAAGGGCGCAGTGCCACCCTGGCAAAGGGTCCAGCACAGCCCCAACCCAAACGTTCAGGCTTCCTCTCTCTCCCCTTGCTGCCGTCCAAAGCCCCATGTCCTTTCTCTATCTCCTGGCCACATCCCTAAGGCACCCACAGTATAAAGAGCTCGGGGGGACACTAGTCTATTCTGACTGGAAAGGGGAAGGGGAGGTGGGTGGGGCTGGAGAGAGACAGGGGTCTCATGACAAGGTGTTCAGGCCATGTCCTGAGGCCATGGAAGGCAGAGAAAGGTTTTCAACAGGAGGGAGAGAGAGAACTGATGGAGTTTTAGGAAGTAGGGGAATGGATAGGAGGGAGCGAAGAGTGGGTGTGAAAGGCTAATGAGTAGGCTGTTACAGCAGACAGGTGGTTGGAGCAGGATGGAGAAAAGTGGAGGGATTCAAGAAAAATTAAACAGATGGAATGAAAAGGCCTTGGTGATTGATTAAAACAGGGTGGGTGGGGAATGGGCAAAAGGGATGGTCCAAGTTGCTCAGGCAACTAGGTGGCCAACAATGTCCTTCTCCAGCAGAAGGAGCACTGACGGTGAGCACATCAAAGCCAGCACCAGGCTCCAGGGTGGGAGACCCAGCGGGAGATCTGGAAGCTAAAGATCAAATACGAGGGCGGCGGGGGGCAGTCCATGTGGCTTGTGCCCCTTGCCACCTCTCTGACCCTGGGTCTGAAGGCTGTGGCCAGCTTCAGTGCTCCTGACAAGGCGCCGCAAGCCGAGTTGGCCAAGCAAAGCAGAAGCCCCTTGCAGGGAGACCTGGGAACCTCTGTATGCGCCACAGCAGCTTCACGACCTTGAGCAAATCACTTGTCCTCCCTGGGTCTTGGTTTCCTGGTGATCACTCACACTCCAGGGGTGTGTGGAGGAATATTTGAGGAGGTGAAGTGCTATGTAAATGTTTACTGCTAATAACCAGCCATCCACAAAACGTCTGTATATCGCCTGGGCAACCCACCGGCTTTAAAAATCTTAAGTGGCTCTTGTTCTTCTGATTCATCACATTCTATGCATTTAACTTCCAGAACAAATTTAGCCCTCAAAATATCTTGGTACATTTTCTACCCACCCCTTAACATTTAAATTCTCCATCATCCACACCACTTCACCACTTCTGCATCACCTGTTTCCCGGCACTCTCTCATCCTCCTCTTCAAGCAAGGAGCCCAACCCTACCCACCATCCCTCCAGAGGAGATAAAAACCCAAGGTGGTGTGTGTGGGGGGGAGCTCTGACCTCCTCCCGAAGGAGAAAGCAGCAGGACATCTAAATACAAGAGAGCCTGGGCAGGGAAGAGGAGGGAGACGCGGCATCCAATGAAGGGAGAGGCAAGGAGAGAGATTCAGGGTTGCTGATCAGAATAGCACACGTGCACATGCACGTGAACACACAAGCACACATGTGCTCGCACACACAGAGTGTGCTCGAAACTGCAGGATCAAATGGGGGAAGGTATCTGCAGGATGCCAATTCCAGCCACCATTTGGAGCCACCCTGACCGCTGGCAGCCCCAGTGAGGCCAGGCCAGCCTGGCGTTCCAGCTCCTCTTACTGCTCATTTGGGCCAGAAGCTCATCACAACACCACGCGACCCTGGTCTGCACTGTTTCATCAAGAGCATTTGCCTTCCCCACACTCAGTTCCTATCACCTTATTTTTTTCAGCAAATATTGCCTCCAAACCTCCAGCAATTCCAAGATCTTTAACACAGGCTTAGAGAATAAACCACAAAGGGAGCTAAGAGAACAAGGTGAGTCATCGACCCCTCAGTGAACTGATGTGCAAAATGTGGTTCCAAGGACACTTAAAAATTCTTAACCAAGGATTCCCATAACCTGTGACCCATTTGGTTTATCTGATTTTCCTGCTCTCTTCTGACTACTTACCCCATGTCCCCACGCTGCTGCTTCCATCCCAAGGGCTGAAGAGCCTTCAAAGTATTTGCGGTTTAGAAATGGAGAGAGATCAGCAGCACTGCCACCCTCCACACAGCCTTGTCCACAGGCTCCTTTGCACTTGGTTGGGATCTGGATGGAAAATTGCCTTAAAATAGTAGGCACCACCCTCCTGAGAACGAATAAGAATGGTAAAACATTTACTGAACACTTACTAAATGTGCCAGGAACTGTTCTGAGTGTTTCGCACGCATTATAAATCCTCACAACAACCCAATATCATGAACACAATTATTATCTTCTTTTTGCTGATGGGAAAATTGAGACATAAAGAGGTTAATACTTGACCCCACAGCCCCCAACTGACAAACAACAGAGCTGGGATTTGAAACCTGGGAGGAGGTTTCAAAGAGGCCCTCTCTGAAAGCCTAGCCCCAAGGCCAATTTCAAAGCAAAATGAGTCAAGCAGGTGGGATTTTTGTCTTCTAGTCTCATCTCTCCCCTTTCCAGGTGCTCTCCTAACTAAGCTTCTTCAGTGATGGGAAGAGGACTTCTGTAAGTCAGGATAACAAAATGGAATGATTGCCTGATGTGGAATTTCAAGCACTGTGTCTTTTGAACACCGGTGGTATTTGAAGGTAGAGTCAAATTATGAAGCTGTCCGCAGCCACTGCAGCATGAGTTCAATCCCCAGCCTGGCTGCTACCCACATGGCACAGCAGACCTCTCCTGTCTCACCCACCGCTCCCCTCAGCAGTGTATTTTAGTCATTCCTCCTGTTCTGTTCCCCACTCTGTCTCTGGTGAATCCTCTCACCACCTGCACCTCTGGCCTGTACCCCAGTTCTTGTATGCATAAATAAATAAATATTTAAACTATAGGACGCTGCTCCAACGATATATAGAGTTACTCCTGCCCTAGTGTCTCTTCCTTCACCCCCCCCACATTTATAATGAAAAGCCACACTTTGGGTACCCTTCCAGGCTACTTCCCTAAAACCCACAGGGTCCTTATTCCTTTGTAAATAGCATGAGAGCTGGGTGCTCTTGTGCCTTCCCATAATTTCTTGAACTAGCTCATGTTGCATGGATTAGTTTTCTACAAGTTCATTGCTTTGAGCCCAGCCTCTGTAAATCTGTCAAAATGCCCCAGCCAATGTCAAGACAAGATCACCTCTCTACTCATCCCATCCCTGTGCTACTGCCTGACATTTGCTTGTTACATCAGCTCATTCTAATATGATGGACCTCAAATTCTCCCCCCTCCCCAATAAACCTCAGAGCTGGGAAGAAAAGACCCCAAAATGTATGAATACCAAATCTGTCCTTCGAACGTCCCCCCATTCAATTACATGCGTCTGCTCAAGTACCTAATGGAAGCCGTCAAAACCCTGAAAAACTCCCTGCAAATCAATATAATAGTTTCCCTGCGAAGGCTCCCTCTGCGCCAGAACTGGAAGTAATTCCTCTCCCAAAACTCTAAACACATTGGTTTATCACTATTGTTTGCTACCAAATCCTCCCAGGTATTGTTTGTTCTCTGCCCAGACTCAAATTCCAGTTCTTTGTCTGTGAGGCCAGCACATCGCAGACCTGACAAAACTGACTCCAAATAGTGGGCCCAGCTCTCCTGGCAACTCCTGCTCTCCAAACCCGGCTTCCCATTATACTGCTTCCTCTTTAAACCATCTTTACCTCAAACAGCACAACTCATTTTTCCCCTTCCAGTTTGCTCCCTCCCTACCCAACTCGGGGTCCTCTTATGTCTTTCTGAAACCGACACCAGAATCAAGGGCGAGAACAGCCGGCAGAAAGCCTTTGACAGGCGCCAGTAATGAGCTCTGCGCCGCCTGCCCCTCTCCCGGCTGTGCATGGAAATTCTTTGTCAGAATGTGCTAGATCTACCCCAGCCTCTCACAAGCACATCTCTCTCAAACAGCTCACCACTCGCTCCACAAGCATTACCACGTGCCCACTTCATGCGAGACTCCGGCTGTGGTCTCCTAGAAAAGACTTGACGGTGAGCAAGAGCACCTGCCGGCCTGGAGAATCCTTTCTAAATGAGAGGCACGGAGACTACTAGCTGAAGAAGTTGGGGGTTGGAGTTCCAACGGGTTGGGGAGGTAAGGTCAGGGTCAGAGAAGGAAGGTGGGGAAGAGGCTCTTGATAGGTGAACGGGGGAGCAAAGACACAGCATGTCTGGGGTCAGTAAGTCCGCGACTCAGCATGGAATGACCAGAATAATGGTTGAAGGTGCGAGGAGTTGTGCAAGAGAACAGAGATGGTTTTGGAAGGAAGAGGGAGACCTGGGCAGACTAGGAGGGTGTTGAATGCTAAGCTAAGAAATGCACTTCCTAGACAGTGCCAAGTCTAGTGGAAGCTAACCTCTCACCAACAAAATCAAAAGAAATCAAGAGGACAGGGACAGAGCCTCCCCCAGGGCCATGGTCCGGTGATTCCTCTGCCTGAGAAGGTTCAGCTGAACCAGGCTGACCTCCCTCTCAGTCCTGGCCCCGGCGGTGCTCCTGCTCCTACAAGACAGCCATCTGTGACTCCCACGGCCCATGCCGACTCAACAAAATGTTCTGGAAAAAACACTAGCCTTGCCAGGTCTAGCTGCTGAGCAGCGCTGTCCCCAATGGAGTGGCATGCCATGCTGCTTCACGGGCCTCAGTTTTCTCATCTGTACAATGAGGGGTTCAAACAATAGGGGTAAGTCTTTCCCAGCTCCTAGGGGCTGTTTTACAATCTCTCTGCTGCCTTTCCTGCCCCCACTATTCGGTGGCACAAGTGGGTAGTCTTATATTTCAGTTTCTGGGATAGCCTCTTCTTTTTCTCTCCCTTCCTTCTTATGCCTACTATCTCCTGGCAGTCTCTCCCACAGACAGCTTTTAAAAAAATATATGAAAGAACTCATTCATAGTAGAAAATTTGGGAAATACGGAAAAGCAAAAATGATATAAAAATCATCTATGATGGAATCATACAGAGCAAACCCCCTTTAGCAATTTGACCTTTAACCCTCTATCTTTCTATACATGCACAGACATGCTTTTATTTATTTTTTTTTTGAGATTTATTTTATTTATACAAGAACTGGGGTATAGGCTAGAGGCAAGGGAAAGTGAGAGGATTCACCAGATACAGAGTGGGGACCAGAACAGGCAGATGGACTGAAAACTGAGGGGAGCAGCAGGTGAGACAGGAAAGGTCTGCTGCGCCATGTGGGTATCTCCTGGCCGGCCAGGCATCAAACCCACGCTGCAGAGGCTGTGGACAGCTTCACAGTGCTGTGCTCAACCTACTGCGCCACCAGGGAGGCCCCATGCTTTAATTTTTGACCAAATTCCCACCAAATACAGCACATGCTGTTTTAAAAACTGCACGTGTGTGTGTGTGTGTGTGTGTGTGTGTGTGTGTGTGTGTGTGAAATTTGAGAGTTTCACTTCCATTCTTGATGGAATATGTCAGGTATAGACTGACTTTCCCACTGGGAACTAGAAAAGTTGGACAAAATCTAACAAAATCTGTCTGAAAGCATCTGAAGGATTTTCAAGGCATCTAAAAGATATTACCATCTAAAAGAGAAAGGAAATCAAGAGAAACAAACCCAGAATTTGAGTGCTTTGCCACTTAAAGCAGAAGCTAGCTTTCATAAGCAAAAGCAGTGATGGGGAGACTGAGAAATCGATGAGCTTTCAGCAGTCTTGTGGACTGGTTAACAAGAGCAGTCAGGGCCTACTGGTAAACACTAGGAAATCAGATGGGCCCCCAAAGGATTGTGCTGTGATCACAAATATAAAACATCCCTCATAAAGATCGAAACTGAGCTTCATATTCTGTCAATGCCTAATGGCATGGAGGTGAGCTACTCCTAGACTAGCTGACAGTGATTGCAACTATGTGTCCTCTCTGGAGGAACATAACATCACCCAGGACCTCAAATCATCTCCACAGTATTTCAAAACACAATGTTGGAAGATTAAATATATTGAAACCTGGAAGACTTTTTTTGCTCCCAGGAAGGCTGAGACCTCTGTGGTAAACCACTGCTTCCTAGGGTGTCATTAGAAAAGCAGATAAAATGCAAACATCTTGTTTAAAGGCATCAAAGAGTCTTTGGGCCAGTGAGGATACAGCACATGATTCAAGGGAGGAGGGGAATGCAGAGAGAAAGCTAACAACCTGCAGGCTCTGCTTTTCTGGAAGCTTTTGTCCATTCTGTAGGCAGGAAAAAAGCTGGGTCACTGCCAAGAAGGAACTGGGGAACCATCAGAGCTCCATAAGGGTCATGGGATTCTGGGGCCTGAGTGTCTTGGCCTGAGTGGTGACTAGATGGCCGTTCACTGAGGGATTACTTGTTGAACTGGTATAACTTAATGAAACATGTTCATTAGATGTATTCGGGTAGTTGGGATACCACATACAGCCATACAGAAAAAAGGCTGTCTCTGGGGAGGAGAGTTGGGAGGAACACAAAAGAGGCATCATCTGAATCTTTCAGGCTTTGTTTTTAAGATATTCTTAAATAGACATGGCAAGTGCCAACATTTGATCAATTCAGCTGCAGGGTGTACGGATATTTGTGATATTTGTTATGACTTCCTACATAAAACATTTCAAATTTTTTTAAATTTTTAAAAATTGTTAAATATGTTCTCGGGTCATCAAATATTTTGAAATAGACATTTTTCATCGCTGTAGTTTTTTTACTATTATTGATGTACTGAGAAAAATATCCTTATCTTGAATACTTAGGGTATCTCTAATTTCATTGGAGGCATTCCTAGATGTTGGATTCTTAGGTCAGAGATTATATACGTTTTTAAGATCTTTAATATATATTAACCGTCCTCCTAACACAGACATTCATTGATTCTTCGAGAAGGGTGAAAACAAAACAGACAAACAAAAAATCCTTTCTTGCTGGCCCTGGAGTCTACTCTGGCTTGAATGCTCGCCTTAGTCTGTGCCCTCCCCAAACCTTTTCTTTTCAGCTAATTTTCATAATCTGAATCTAAGAGGACTCACTGGTGGGCAAAATAAAGTTCAGCTTAGTGAATGTCCAAAGTACACATGCTGCATATAGATTCAAAGTTGGATGGATCATCAGAGAACATTCTGGGAAATGAGGGAGGAGACTCCAGAGTCGTCATCCCTAACACAATGTGCGGGAGGCTATCTCACGGCCTTGGCTTCGATTGGACTAGATGTCAGGTACGGTTTCCTGCCCAGGATAGGTCCATACTGTCCCAGGGCCCAGCTCCCTTCCACCAGGGTATTTTCAGAACTACAGGCAAACCTGCCATTTCTCAGCAGGGGATGACTGTACTTCCTTTCCTGAACATAGCTGAACAGGAATTAGGAAATGCTGGTAGAAATTTCTCCTTCCACACCCCCAAATTACATGTTTCTGATGCAAACTCTCTGAAAGCTTGTTGCTGGGGTCTCTTTGAGTCACTCCATTACTGCCTCTGCCCCCGCTACTCCACTCCCCACGCTGAAAATTGAGGGTCCATGGAACCTAGAATACTCTCCCAGACCATTACAGACTATGCCCCCAGCCTGAAAACACACAGGGAATTGCTCAGAACTGTTCTGTGATGAAGCACGGTGGCGGGGGAGGTAGGAGGCCAGGGCTCCCAGATCCCTGGAGAGATTTATGTTGGAGTGCAAGTGACATTTGGAGGAGGAAGGGTCAGCCTGAGGGTCATGACATCAAAGCAAAGAGGTGAGCATTCCCTCAAAGTCTCAACCCAGCCTGGACGTCCATGTCTATTTTAACAGGCCTCACTTAGCCACAGCAGCCAAGTGAGAAGCCAGACCGATCAGGCGCCACCTTTGCTGTCCCGTCCCTGGTGAGAAGAAGAAACCTCCACTACTCCTAGAAGGAGCCCTAGGTCATTGCAGACACCCTCCTGCTTGAGGACTAGCTTGACACCAGCAGGGCAGAGCAGGTCATGCCCACCAGCCTCCTCCAGCTCAGAAGAAGAAAGCAAATAACCTGGGAGCCTTCGGTCAATTGATTTTGCACACGGACAGAATGACTGGGACGAGCCACCTGATGCTATCACAGTGGATCCCGCAACAACACACCTGAGCAAACTGCTAAGACGGGGGCTCCACAGACAGACTCTTCCCGTCTGCACACCCAGTAGTTTCTTCCACACATAAGAATTTGCACAACCTACAGCTACAGCGTGACCACGGGGAGGCACCGCCTGCCAGCACCCCTCTGCAGCACCGCGGTCTGCTGCTCTGGCTGCCACCTCTACATGAACAGCCAAAACCTAACAGGCTGAATCCCATTCTCCAAAATGGACACAGAAACCTGTAAAATCCTGCAAGGGCTCCCCTTTGCCTGCAGAATGAAATCCAGGCTCGTCAGCGTGACTTGCAAGTCATTGACCCCAGGGTGTCATTCCAGCCTCTGGCCCCTCTGTGGCCTCCTCTCTGGTTGACACCAGGAATGTTTGTCTCTTAAGGGGCTTCTCGATTTTCTTTGCACCTTCAGGTCTCCAAACCTTTGCCTGTTCCTTGGTCAGCCTAATACACTTTTCCCCTCTCTATCTTTGCAAAGCTTTCTCGTTCACCTAGGCCTAGTTTATAAGGCACCTGCGCCATCAAACATCCCTCATTCCTCAATCAGAATATGTTAATCCTTCTCTGGGCCTCCACTTGCACCCCCAAGGAGCTTGTTTTGTGCTGCTTTGTACTTTTCCTGTGTTTGTTCATTCGATAGACATGTATTGCAACATCTGCTCTGTGCTCAGCGCTGGGAATATAATATTCACATGTCCCAGCTCTGAGGCTCTCACAGTCTAGAAGGGGAGAGAAATCTATAGTTACATTAGGAATAGCATGGAAAATCAGATGGAGTCCCTCCCCTGCCCAAATTCTCCAGTGCTTTGCCACTTGAAATAAAAACCAGGTCATTACTTTGACTAAGAAGACCTTACACAGCCTGGCTCAGGTTACTGCTCTGAATCTATCACTCTCCCCTCTCACCCCATTGTCTTTGATCTCCCATTGTTGCTCTAACTGGCAGGATATTGCCCCAGGACATTGGCACTGACCATTCCTTCTGTCTGAGAATTCTTCCCAGCAGTATTTGGATGACCCTGTCATTTCTTCCTTTCTTCCTTCCTCCTTCCTAACTTTTGTCAAATGTCAGCTTCTCAATGAGGCCTTCACTGAGGGCCTCTCTTCGCTCTCCTCCTGACACTTCGTATCTCTCCTCTTAAGCATTTATTCCATTGTACAATCTGTGTGTTTTATTTATGTACTGTTTATCACTTGACTCCTCTAGTGGATTACAAGGACCAAGTGGGGAGGAATCGTTACCCCTCTTTTCACTGTTTCTGCCTGGAACAGTATCTGGCATGCATGTAATTGGTGTCTGGTAAATGCCTGCTAAATAAATCAATCAAATGAACACGTTATAGAAAGTGAGAGTAACAGCAAAGAAAGAACCAACTCTAGTAAATCTCCCCAAACTCCACTTGCCAGAGCTCAAAGAGCTCACATAACTGAGAAACACAGGTCCAGAAAATCACCTGTAATCATTGTCTTCTTCGGAGAGTGAAATGGGCAGACTATGAAATACGTGGCCCGATGCATAGCTATCCATAGGTCTGATGTACTATGTGTTAAATATTATGTATTAGCCATCTCCTATATGCCAAGGATGGTGCTAGACTTGGGTCTAGCAGTGAGCCCAAGGGCCCTGCTCCTGCCTTTGGCAGTTTATCGTCTCATGAACAACGAGGGTGAGTGACCACAACTACACAGTGTAGCACGTGCTGCAGCTCCTGCCCAGGTCACAACCTCAGAAACAACCTCCAAGAGACCATGTGGCCTAGTAGGTAGGTGCGCAGGCTCAGAAGTCACGCTGCCTGATTGAGTCCCGGCTATACTGCTTATTATCTGTGTGACCATGGGCAAGTTACTTACCCCCTCTGAGCTTTAATTTCTTCCTATGCAAAACAGGAACCTTGGCAATCCCTAATCATTTGGACTGCTGTGAGGATTCAATAGGCCATCCATGTCGATAATAAGAAACAGCCTGGCACAGGGAAGTGTCATTTAATGGTTGCTGCTGTTGCTATGTGAAGAAAACCCACTCGAGAGGCCCAGCATAGCCCAAGGCCATACTGTGTGAGATCACTGCAGCAACTCGCGGACAGGTAAACAGATGTTTCCTAATTGGCTTGGACTGCACAATCAGTCAGTGGCAGGAACAAAAAAGCGCCTGTGAGCTTGCCCCTGCCTGTGTGTGCCTCGGTCTAATCAGCCCGACAAAGGCCTTCCTTCCAGCTTGCGAGGTGATAATTTCCTTGCGCAGAACAGGATTCTGGCTTAGTTTACATCCCACAACTAAGTGTACATTATGCAGCTAACCGAGCAGGAAGACCATGGGGCCTCCCGCAGCTGGAGCTGTAATTAGTGCCCTCGGGGCTACTGTGTCCCCAACACTTCCTCCCTGACTGCCTCCCCCAAACCCCCCATCCACCCCCCCCCCCCCCTAAAATCCTCCACCCCACCCCTAAAATCACAACTAGCTCTGGACTCTGGGCTGCTGTGGAGGAAGCAATGGCTCCTCTCTGAACCTCTCAGCTGAACTGAGCCGATAACCAGCCTCGGGCTTCTAGTGGCTTGGGGGGTGGGGGGGTGGGGGGGGGTGGGAGGGCAGTTCTGGCAACGCACTTTACTCCTGAGTCTGTGACAGTGTGTTTCGGGGGCCTATCTAGAACTGTCTAATCACACATCTACCAAGCCCTGCCTGCCCTTCCTATTCCCCCATACTGTCTTCCCTCACCTTTGGGGGTCCCACCTCCCCCACATAACAGGAGGTATCCTTCCCCGTTCTGTGTCCCAGGAGCCCTAGATGGGCAGCTTGACTAGAATACATCCGGGCTCACCCTGGTGGCTGAACTGTGTGCCCCTTCCCATCTCTCCTCTGCACTAAACGGGACCTCCTTCAAGGCTGACCATTTTTCTTTTTGCTTTGCACCCCCTGTGCCTAGGTAGGATCTGGCACACAGAGAATAAAAGCGGGTTTCAAATGAAAGCGTCAATTCAGGAAGGAAGTAATGAGTAAGTGGCTTCCAAACGACAAATCTGAGAGGAGAAGGGATGGAAAAGGATGGAAGGAGCAAGGGCCGGGCAAGCAGGGTGGTTTGGTCTGTGCTAGTCAAGGGTAAGCAAGAGCATGACCTCCGTGACTTGGGAGCATAATAACCAGGGAGCCCCTAGCTTCTGTCCCAGACCTGTGGGTCACCAGCTATGATCTCAGACAGTCCACTTACTATTTGAGGACTGAGTTTCTTCAACAACAAAGGCAGGGCACTGGGCTAGATGAGCTCTTCTAGTTTTCATGTTATAATTTTTTAATCCAATTCTTAACTGGCAGATTTGACACTCACAGGAAAACACATTCCCCATCCAAATCCCCAGGATCCACCACATACCCCTTTATAAAAGAATCCAGGGAGAAACATGCTTCATTCTCTCTATGGATCCATGCTGTGGTCTTCTTTGGATGGTCCATTCCCAAATGGATTACATCAGCGAGTCACAGTGTGTATCTGGCAAGTGACAAGATTCTGGGCACCCAAAGGCCAAATCCATAGTGTGGAGTCTACTAGGGAAAAGCCTGGTTCATTTGCCTTATTTCAGGTAATAAAGAAGGTTGACTTGAAAGGCATCAGACTTCAGAGCAGGGGGAGGGGGTTGGGGGAAAGCTACTTAGGGAATATGGAGGAAGAGACCGAGAGTTGAACTAAAGTATGTCTTATATGATCTCAAATATTACTTTTTCTTGTCTTGCCTGGAGCAAAAGAGATGAGATAGCTCCTTCCAGCTAGTTCAGTGCACATATAATAAGACAAGATGCATTAGAGACAGCCAGACCCAATTGGAGGCCCATCTCTGTCCCTTAGTAGCTGCGGAGCCTGGAGCAAGTTTCTTCATTTCTCTAATACTCATTGTAAAAATATGGGTCATAGTATCTACATCCCAGGGCTATTGTGAGAGTTAAAAAGGTAATGCACAGTTATCTTCAATGAATGCTAAAATCACTGGATGAAAGTCTGTTGATGGTGGAGACACTCACACAACCTCAAAGTATCACCCTGCCAATTACTTGTTAATTGCAAGGGAAAATGTTATTTCTGCTGTGTAGAAATCTGGCCAACACCACTTTTGCCAAGTGACCATGGCATCTCAGTGATGGGACAGACTGATATTTTATGCCCTTGGATGTGAACTGAGAAACGCACAGCATCACTTGTGAAATTAATCTTACCAACAACATTAACCAGAATTTTTCCATGTGGAAACATCAAATAAATCAAAAATTGAAGGATATTTTGTAAAATAACTAGCTTGGACTCTTCAAAACTGCCAAAAGCATAAAAGAAGAGAAAGCCAAGAAACTGGTATAACTTAAAGGAGACCAAGAAGATACAAAAATTAGACTAAACTTGTAACCCTTGATTTGCTCCTGGATTGGAAGAAAGAAGGAAGGATTATTATTAGGAAAATTTGAATAATGATTATATAATAGATAATGGACCTTTTTTTGAATCTTAAATTTCCTCTGTGTGATTATTGTATTTTAGAAACGTAGAAGAAAAGAATGCTTTTGTTCCGAGGAGATATACACTGGAATATTTAGGAGTAAAATGTCACAATATCTGCATGTAACTCTCAAATGATTCAAAAATAGAGAGAGTGAGAGGAAAAAAATAAAGTAAAAATGTGAAACTAGGCATAAGAAACAAGGTGTAAGAAGCAATTAGTAACACCCAATGTTTCATTGTATGTCTCACAACTTTTTGTAGGCTTGAAATTTTTTCAAAATAAAGGTTTTAGGAAGAGGATAATGCATATAAAGTACTAACAAGAATTCAATAAATATTAACTGATGTCTTGGTCATTGTCCTCTCTTGGCGTGATTGAAACAATGAACATCTTTAAATGTCTATTTTATCCCCACGTGTCAGTTTCTGATTTGTCTTGTAAGATGGCCCCACCAAAACTGGGGTTCAATTTTCCCATCTGTAAATCAGAAGAGTCATTGGGTCTGAATGTGGTATTGCAAAGAGAAAAGGAATGCTGAATGAATGGTAAGGACTGTATGTGTAATGAAGCAATCAGATTCCTTTTATATTGGAATAAATCATTCCATGTTATTGTAATCACACTGGTGAAAAGCTCTGGTTATTCATGTGAACTCTATTCTGGTTGGTTTTTTTTTTCTCTTTTACCCTCTTTCATACACTAATGAAATTATTGTCTGTCTGTGCTTTTTAAATGCCCCTGAAACTTTCTTTTCCCATAAAAGGGGAAAAGAAATGCCTGTTTAAGAAAACTCTCACAGAAGGCAAGCAGTATTGGGTGACTAATATCAATATAAGTGATTGACAACATCAACTGAATATTTTCCTCTGCATCAGGCACTTGGCACAAAAATGCAATAAGGCCTCATTGGTCCCTGCTTGAAGGGCTCAAAACCTAAGGGGGAGGGGGGCAAGTGCATAATCAAAACACTAGACAAACGACATGAACTCTTTGTTGAATATTGGTGGCATGTAAAACATCTAGGTCATAGTAAATAGGCATTTGCTAAATCATTGTTGATTAAAAGATGGATGGATGGATGGATGGATGGATGGATGGATGGATGGATGGATGGATAAATGGGCAGTCAAAAAATGGGAGAGAATGATATGAGAAGAAAGAGAAAGAATGATTACTTCTAGATGAAGACTTCAGGAGCTGAGGGAAAGTTCGATAGTTTACTGATATTTGAACTAGATGTTGAAGGACCGGGAAAATTTCATCTAGGATGAAAAGCATCTTAGCAGAGGACAGCAAAATGGAAGCAACATTTTTTGCGTTTTCAATAAAATCTGTCCTGTTGAGAGGAAGAAATCAAAGAAATTCAATGATGGTGATGCAATCACCTAGATAAACTCATTCTGAGTACCAGCTCTGGAAGAACAACACAATTCAGCTTCACGAACACGACCGAACTGCACCACATTGCAGCCATCGCTCAGCCTGGAGACACAAAGACAGTAAAACATTGTTCTTGGCCCAAAGTGCTCATAGGTAGTAAGATGGTCTCTATAGATTTTCCTGTGATGATCTACCAAGTCAAAGCTGAACAGGAAAAAAGCAGTCTAAAACTAAAAATTACCTCTTAAGCAAGTCTTTGATGAACATTGTGTAGCATGCAACGCATAGTAGGGTCCTATAAAGTAGAAATTTAAAAAGTTATTGCTAGATGAAAGAACAGCTGAGTGGCTGGGTGGGTGGGTGTGTAGATGGAGATATAAATAAACAGACAAAAGAATGGAGAAGCTAAGCATCGATACCTTTCAACACATAAAATCAATCAGCACACAGAAATGTTCAGGGAATTCCCTCCTTCAAGATGTGTCTACACTAAAGCTGCCAGTGGCTGGTTTGGGTTCCTGAAATCCTTGCATGGGCAAGATAGCTTTACAATGCCTGGAATCACTTAGAAAAAATATAAAATATTAAAGAAAGCCAAAGCTTAGATAATAATTGAAAACAGTACTTGAATAAGACAACTTATACACACTGCCATATTTTAATTTTGCCCTAATCATATCTTTCCTTAAGAACTTTAAGCCCTACATTATAATTAAGGCATAGCCTAATAGTTAAAATGTTGTTTTAATAAGGAGTTTTCTTTTGAGAAAAAACAAAAAAATATGGCTGAATCATGTTTTTTATATCTTAGCCTGTCTCATTCATACAAACCTAGAGGAAATGTGTTCACTTTCCCTCTAGATTTTCTTTGTCTGGTAGGGGGATTCCCAAACTTGTCTGTACAATCTAAAAGGAAGTACTGATATTTGGGGAATGTTTTGCCAATCCACCCAGAATAAATGACAGCAAAAGACCAAAAAGGCTTATTTTACTGGGGAAGTGTTATGACATAGCATCTTATCACGCAATTCTGCAACAAGATCTTGAACAATAGTTTCAGTCTTTCTAAACCTCAACTTCTCAATCTGTAAAGTGGGGACAACAAAACTATTTATCTCATAGAGTTATCAGAAAGATTAAAATGAAAAATTACATAAAGTCAATCAGCATATTGTGTCTTATAATAAGAAACCAATATTAAATATCACTGAGAAATAAGGAAATAATTAAAAGCCAAAGTTTGGGAATCCTACATGGGGTTCAGTTGAACCAGTCCTAGTTTGGTCCCTCACTGACTGACCTTGAGCAAATCATTTCACCATTCTGGTCTTCAGTATCTTAGTCTATAGAATAATGTCATGATCCCTATGGTCCCTCTCAAGCTAAGATTGTTTACTACTAGATCAAGATCCCAGAGAGAAAAAGAAGTAAGCATGGTTAAGAACTAGCTCCTTCCCCATTGTAATATCTCACCATATGGCCAGACTGCTGGAAAGTCGGGACCACGTTGCTACCTTGGAGGTTTCTGCTGGCAGAAAAATATGTCTCTCTGGATTTGGAGACCCCAGGGAAGTTGTTGGATTTGGAGACCCTAGGGAAGATGTTGTGACCCTTCCAGATCTGACCATGTTCCTGGATCCACTTGACAATGCTTTTTCCCCTCCAACAACTGACTCTATTAGTTATGTAACTCAACCACCATTTCTATCTTGAGATATAATTATAAAACAAAAATGGACTAGCCCCTAGGAGTGACTTATGTTTAGTCTAAGCCAATGACTGTCGATCAAAGATGGTACTGTCCCCTAAGAAAGTGTGAAAGAAGTTGTCTTGGTACGTGGAGGATTTCAATAGTATTTAATAAGTGAGGGCCAGGGATGTTAAATTGTTCTGCAGCAAACAGGACAGTCCTGCACATCAAACTATCATCCAAAACTCCAAAAGCACTCCTTTAAGAAATGCCAGCTCAAACTATTCTTAGGAATTCCATTCCCCTTGCCATTCTTTTGCCAGATAAGTTTAGGGTTTCACAAGAACATATTTTGGTCACTAAATATAAAAACCAGGGTTTTTTTAGAGCTTTTCCTCATGATAAAAGAAGCGAGCATCCCCTACTTCCTGCCTACTTTGTGACTCTCAGAGTCTCAACAGCCAACTTGCAACCATGAGGGGAAAGGCAGAGAAGTGCGGAGAACATACAGAGCTGACATTTCTGAGTTGCTGAGTTAGCCAACTGTGGAACGGCCTACCCCCAGACTTCTCATTCCAAGAAAAAAATACATTTCTTTTTTATTTAATCAAATTTTAATCTGTTTTAATCCGTTCTTTGCAGCCCAGTGTATCCTAAATTATAATTTGTTTGGAGAAAGAAAAGAAAACTCACAGGACCATATCAACTGATGCAGAAAAGTGTTTGACAAAATTCAACAGCCATTCAGGAACTTTTTTTTAAGGGATTTGCCAGAAAAATAGACATAAAAGGAAATCTTAAATCTGATGAATATCTTCTACATATAGCTGTATAGCTGAAATTATGTTTTGTAATGAAAGAATGCTTTTTTCCTGAGATCAGAACAAGGCAAGGATGTCTTCTTACATCACTCTTATTCACCACAATATTGGAAGTTCTGGGCCTCCCTGGTGTCGCAAGGGGTTAAGCACCACAATAGGAAGCAATCCGCAGCCTCTGCAGCACGAGTTTGATCCCCAGCCAGCCAGGGAGCAACCCACATGGTGTAGCAGACCTCTCCTGTCTCGCCCGCTGCTCCCCTCAGCAGTGTATTTCAGTCTCTCTGCCTGTTCTGTTCCCCATTCTGTCTCTGGTGAATCCTCTCACCCCCCGCATCTCTGGCCTGTACCCCAGCTCTCGTATGCACAAATAAATAAATCTTAAAAAAATATATTGGAAGTTCTGTCCATTACAATAAGACAATGGAAAATTTTTTAAAAATGAAGTTGAACCCTTGCCTAATACCATATATAAAAGTTAACTTAAAATGGATCAAGGACCTATATGTAAGGCCTAAAACAATTAAACTCTTAGAAGAAGACATAAGACAAAAGCTTTACAACATTAAATTTGGCAATGATTTCTTCAGTTCCTTATAACACTGAAGGCACAAGAAACAAAATTGAAAAATAGACAAATTGGACTTCATAAAAATTTTAAAACGTTATATATCAAAAGGCACTATACACAGAATAAAAAGGCAATCCACAGTACAGGAAAAAATATTTGTAAATCACATATCTTATAAGGAATTCACATCTAGCCTATATAGAGAACGAAAACTCAACAACAAAAAACTAAATAACTCAATGCAAAAATGGACAAAGCACTTGGCTAGACAATATCTCCAAGAAGACATACAAATGTCCATAAGCAATGAAGAGATGTTCAATATCACTAATCATTAGGGAAATGCAAGTCAAAATTATAACCTCACACCCATTAAGATAGTTACTATCAAAGTAAAGTGTTTGGGGGGGATGCTGAGAAATTAGGACCTTTGTGCACTGTTGATGGGAATGTGAAATGGTACAGCCATGTGGAAGAGTATGGGAGTTCCTCGAAAAATTAGAATAAAATTACATATGATACAGCGATTCTTGGTATGCACCCCAAAAAATTGAGAGCAGTGCTCAAGGAAATATTAGTACATCTGTGTTCACGGCAGCACTATTCACAGTAGCTAAGAGAGGTTACAACACCCATGGCCTTCAGCTAGATGAAACAATAAGCATAATATGGTCTATACACACAATGGAATATTATTCAGCCTTTGGAAAGGAAGGAAATTCTATTATATGCTACATGGATGAACCTAGAGAAGCGTCTGCTACATGAAATAAGCCAGTCAGAAACAGTCAACTAGAGTATGGCTCCACCTATATGAGGCACTTAGAGAAGACAAAATCATAAAAGGAAGGAAAATACAAGGGTGGCCACCAGGGAGTAGAGAGAGGGAGGATAGGATATTGTTATTTAACAGGAATAGTGTTTCCATTTTACAAGATGAAAGAGGTATGGATGGTGGTGATAGCTGCATAACAATGTAAATATAGTAAGTTGCTGCAATGGTAAATTTTATATTGTATTTCAACACATATAAAAGTAAAGGGGAAAGTATACAGACTGGAAAGAAGAAATAAAACTCTCCTTAGGAATTTAGAAAGCCTAAATAAGGGACCAGGAAAAAGACTAATTATAATAAAGTAAAAATCAAAATCAACAAGCAACTATAAACCAGAGACAGACTGGGGGGGGAGAGGAAGGAGAGGAGAGAATAGGGTTAAAATAAGGGGGGTGGGAATTGTATGGGGACTATAACCAAGATGAAAATGCATACATTGTGCAAAAATGAAAAATGATGTAAAAAATATATAAAATAAAATGAAATTTTAAAAAATGTTGTTTGTGAAACTAAGTTAAATACTGTGTTTCAATAAATGGTATACTATTAGATATTCTTATTAAAAAAAAACTCTCCTTATTACATATCATGATTTTTTTATGTAGAAATTACCTCCAAAATCAACAAAAAAATCTCCTAGAACTAATGAGTTCAGCAATGTTACAAGATACAAAATAAACACAAAATCAACTCTATTTCTATGTGCTATCAATGAACACATAGAAACCAAAATTTAAAATACAATGCCATTTATAATTACTAAAAAAAAAAATGGTAGCTACTTGAGCTTAAAATCTAACAAAACATGTACGGGACTTGCATGCCAAAGCTATAAAACATTATTGAAGAAATCAAAGATCTAAATAAATGGAGAGGCATATGGTGTTCATGATTTGGAAGACTCAACATAGTAAAGATGTCAATTATCTCTCCAATTTATGTACAGGTTTGACACAAAATCCTGTCAAAATTCCAGCAAGATTTTTATAAACATAGACAAGATTATTTTAAAATTTATATCGAAAGGCAAAGAACTAAAATAGCTAAAATAATGTTTGAAATGGAAGAACAAAGTGGGAGGAATCAATCTTCAATTTCAGGACTGATTGTATCATAATACACAGCGACAGGACTCAAGGCTGAATGGTATGGGGAGAGAGACAGAAATACAGATCATTAGAACAGACTAGAGAACCAGAAATAGATCTGCACAAACATGCCCAGGTGACTTTAACAAAGGTGTAGAAGCAAGTCAGTGGAGGGAAGACCACCTTTTCAACCAATGGTGCTGTAGTACCTTGGACATTTGCAAGCCAAAAACAACAATAACAAAGGTAACTTGCACTAAGTCCAACATATTCTTCAAACATAATTTTAAAAATAAAATAAAAAATAGCTCATGTCAGGTTCTCTATGATGAAGGATTACTGGGGCTTCGTTGGGTATGGTGTGACAGCACACATTTGTAGAGGTGTGAATCTATACCCCTAAAACATACACAGTGTTGTGAATCAATATTACCTCGATAAACATAATGTAAAAACAGCCTATAACAGGGGAATAATATTTGCAAGCCACATATCCTACAAAGGACCAGAATCCAAAAAATAAAAGACCTCTTGAATCTCAACAGTAAAAAAATAAACAGTCCTATTAGAAAGTAGGCAAAGATAGGAAAAAACATTGCCACACAGGTGATACTCGTGTGGCAAATAAAAACATGAAAAGATATTCACCATCACTCACAATGAGGGAAATGTACACTTAAATGTTAAGATACCACACATGCTTATCAGAATGATGCAACCAAGAGTAATGGCAAAGTCAAGTGCAGCTGAGGCCATGGAGAAGCCATTGCTCAGGCATCACCACTCTGGAAAACAGGTTAGCAGTCTCCTTAAAAAAAAAAAAACCTAGGGCCTCCCCTGGTGGCACAGGCAGTTGAGCGCAGCACTGAGAAGCTGTCCACAGCCTCTGCAGCGCCAGTTCGAATCCCACCCCACCCCGGGCCTCAGAGCAACCCACATAGCGAGCAGACCTCTCCTGTCTCGTCCGCTGCTCCCCTCAGCAGTGTACTTCAGTCAGTCTGCCTGCTCTGCTCCCCACTCTGTCTCTGGTGAATCCTCTCACCCTCCCGCGCTTCTGACTGTACCCAGTGCTTGAATAAATAAATCTTTAAAATAAATAAATAAATAAATAAATAAATATTTTAAAAAAAAAACCTAAATGTGCAAGTGCCATATGACCCAGCACCTCCCCTCCTAGGCATTCACACAAAAAACATGTACACAACTGTTTCTAGCAGTTTTATTCCCCATAGCCCAGGACTGGAATAACCCAGCTGTCCCTCCATGAGTGAATGGTTAAACTAGTACTGCCACACCATGGACACCACTCAGTAATTTAAAAGAAATAAGAAAAAGAAAACCTATTGATACATGCAGCAACTTAGATGAACCTCCAAGGCATTCTGTTAACAAAACCAAAAAACGAGCCAATTCCAGATGGCTACGTACAGTGCGATTGCACTATGGGGCATTCTTTTTTTATATATATATTTTTTTAAAGATTTATTTTATTTATACAAGAACTGGGGTACAGGCCAGATGCATGGGAGGGTGAGAGGATTCACCAGAGACAAAGTGGAGAACAGAGCAGGCAGACTGACAAAATACACTGCTGAGGGGAGCAGCAGACAAGACAGGAGAGGTCTGCTCGCCATGTGAGTTGCTCCAAGGCAGGCGGGGATCGAACTGGTGCTGCAGAGGCTGAGGACAGCTTCCCAGCACTGCACTCAACTGCCTGTGCCACGAGGGAGGCCCTGATGAGGCATTCTTGAAATGACAGGCTATGGAAATGAAAAACAGATGTATGATGGTGACTGGGGGTCACAGAAGGGAGGTCACAGGACGGAGCCTAGTGGTGGAAATGTTCTGTATCTTGAATGTATTTACGCCAATATTCTGGTTGTGATATGTTGCTATGCGCGGCTTGGTAAAATGGTACGTCTGGAGGAAACTGAGTCAAGAGTTCATAGCTTCTCTCTGTATTTTCTCTTACAACTGCCTGTGACTCTACAAATAGCTCGAAATTAAAAATTAAAATTTAATTTAATTTCTTTTTGAAGTGGCACTAATATGTAGTCAAGTCTGCTGAGGCAGAAAGTATCGGTGTGGTAGGTACCTGCAAAGAGAGACAAGAACAGCCTGACAGAGGAATAAAAGGGGGGAAAAAAAAAAAAAAAAAAACCCTGGGGTCAAGATAAATGTGCAGCATATTTCACTTGCAGAAAGAAGAAAGGGAAAAAATTCCCCCATGCAAGCTGACTTACAAAAGAAACTTCTTTCAGCTTGAGTCCATCTCAAGTCAGAGGCTTCCTTCAGCCTGGCGCGTGTTCAAATGGCGAGTCCCACCGCCCTTCCGCGCAGAAACCGGCCTCTTCAACACAGATGTAATGATTCGATCCATTGCTGCAGTCAGCAGTTTGGACATGTGTTTGCAATCTCGGGCTTCCTGGGAGGTACACAGAGCTTAAGTCACATTTCTTAAGGGAACGTTTGGTCCGAGGTGCCAGGCCAGGCTGGAGTTGAACTGCGGCTGGAGTTGGACATAAATAAGGGCGTCGAAGGTCAGTTCTCCAGCCCACAAGGCTGGACGGTGTGCACCGCAGGGTGGGGGCAGGAGGAGTGTCCCTCCATGGATTTTCTCAGAAAAAGATCCTTTGCCTGTGTTTCCCTGCGAGCAGAGAACAGCCCCACAGGGCATTTCCACTACTCCCGCCCCAACTCTGCCAGGAGCCAGAGGAGGTAACGCAGGCCCCACTCTCCCCTCCGCCCTGCTCCATTCCCAGCCAGCCCTGAGAAAATGCTGGCCCCCCAGGCCACACATTCAGCAAAGCACTGCCCTCGCCCTGCTCCCCCACAGCCTGCATCCTCGCCCTGGCTTCTCCAAGAGGCCATCATTACATGAGTCACTCCCCAAGGAGCAGTTCTCTCCCTCACGTGCTGCTCAGGCATTTCAAGTGATTCTGCAAACCACACACTAAAAAATAACGCTCTAATGTATCCGTTTGACCCATATCCCATTTAATCTGCCCCTACTGTTCCTCATTTACTTTAGCAATCAGAGAACAGAGATCTGGGGGCAAAAAACAACCACCATTCTTCCTTACTTAACACTAACATCCTTCCAACAATTTCTTCTCTTTCTGCTTCAGGAAACGAAAGTTGGAGTCAGGATGGATACTTCCTTAAGCTGCAGGCACAAACACCCCCTCTGCCTGTGATCTTGGGGCAGAGTCCCCTCCCTCTGGCGTCCCCTGGGCTCCAGGAAGCAGTCTTCAAAATTCAGGTTCACCACGCAGAAGAATATGGCTGGTTACTTTACAAGAGGCTCTGGAACAGGGGTCTGTCTTCTGCAAATGTCTGTCTTCTAATCTACCTGTGGCCTCACCAGTCCCACAAACTGCAAGCTAAGAGGCTAAGGCGAAGAGGAAAACAACAATGAGCCAGGGAGATTATGATTCTGCTTCTACACATGGAGCTTTCTCATTCCCCACATTTTTGTTCCACAGGGGATAAGGAAAGGCACAGGGAGAAGACAAGTGAGAAAGAGGATAAGAAAACAAACTGCATAATGAGTAAGAAGCCTTATGTCAGGAGGGGTGCTAAACTCTGAGGTCCCCACTGCTGGACCACAGGATGACATTTCCTGTCCTGAGCTGCAGGGGAGGGCCCACCCCCCAGAAAAGGGGAGTGGAGGCAGGGCTCTGAGCTACAGGGGAGTATATTTCCTGAACAGGGGGGTAGAAACAGGGATCTGGCTGCAGGCTGCTCATCTGCTCTCCCAGCTGTGCCATGAAGGTCCTAGATAAGGCAGGAGAAGCAATGCAGTTACAAGGGCAAGAAAGGAGATTTGGAGGTCCCTGCTGTGGACTCAGGTCTTATTTCCATCATGGCAATCATATGCACCATAGTCCATTTCGATATGTGTCACAAGGCATTCCACACCTCTGTTTCCTCACTAGGGTAAGAGAGCTATTAACACCCTCCTCAGGAGGGTGTCCATGTTAGGGATGTGTTTTGTCACAAACAATGGAAAGCCCAAAAACTATGCCTAAAAGAATTAGGAATGTGTTGTCTTCAGGTAAGTCTAAAGATAACTATGCCAGGACTCAGATCCCTGTTCAATTCTCACTGATTCTAAGACCCATGGTTTCTTTTTCATTTTTTCACATTTTAGCATCTTGGGAATCTGGATGTACCTTAGGAAAAACTATTACTACATTAGAATCATTTTATCTTTCCTAATCATACTTAAATAATGGTGTGTCTTATAATCCTGATTGTGTTTACAAAAAAGACAGTATGTTATCAAGGGCCATCTGCATCCTGACTTGTCTCATGGTTGCAAAATGGCTGCTGCGTCTTCAAGCATCACATCCATGGTCCAGGCAGGAGGAAGAAAGAAGTGAATAAAAAGACAAAGGGTTTTCTCTTCTTGAAATTTTGTCTTTTTTAGTTAGGAAGAAATGCCTTCTCCAACAAACATCTACTTATATACTATTGTCCAGAACAATGTCACATGGCCATATGTAGGGTGCTGAGAAGCGGAGGTTTTGATCTTTAAACTCTACAAAAGAGGGAGGCAGGGGAGAAAGAAGGTGGTTGGGTGCTGAGTGAATCAACCTATGGTGTCTGCCACAGTATGTGAAATGTCTAGCCCAGTCTCTGGCACATAGAAGAGGCTCACCAGATAACAGCTCTTTACCTCCACACACAAACAAAAATGTAAGTGGCTTGTGTTGGGGATGAGTGAGCCAGCCCACCCAACAACTTCATTTCTTGGAACACTACAATCAACACTCTCGAGGAATGCAAATGAGGTTTACCCAGGAAAGAGTGATAAACACTTCTTTCCAGTTCTGCAGAGCCATTCTCCATAGGCTTAGACACTAGAAGATTCTGGCACAACACAAATAAACAAGCTGGTTTGCCTTTCTCACAAATGCTTTGGGGGGGGGGGTGAGGGCGGTTCCTTCTCAAACTAAGCCCATCTCCCACTCTGGCAGTCCCAGCCCTGCAGACCCGTAACCCAGGCGTTGGTCTATCCCTGCCAACATGTTCAAGGCTTCTAGGCTGTCAGGCAGGGCGCTCACCTCTATTTGATTTCACATATACTAATGCAGGCAATCCTCACCGCCTGCAACCACGACATGAGCATTCCTATCGGCCAGCACTACAGCTCAGAGAATTGAGGAACATGGTCAAGGTCCTCCAGGCAGTAAGCAAGATGCTGAGACACAACCCCAGGTCTACCTAGGCCCAGCACCCTTCCCAGCACAACTCATTGCCCCAGAAATGTGGCTTTCTGTTTAACTCTCTGTGGGTCAAAACAAAGGGTCTGGCAGCTCTTCCAACAAGAGCTGGGGAAAGGTCATCATCGTAGTAGAGAGAGGGGAGGCATTGCTGTTGCCATCCCCCAACCCTCTGCTCCCCAGGGACGTGGCCTTCGACCATGCCTGGAATCAGGGACTACCGCATGTGACAGCCCAGTTCCCTCTAGGGCAGATAAGGAAGCAGACCCCAAGAGAGGCTCCTGGCAACAATAAGAAAAGCGGACTAGGACACAGGTCACTTAACTTCTAAGTCATTTGCTTTTTCCTGCATAACAAGCCCCTGTGGGTTTTCAAGCTCCCAGATGGACTTGCCAGTCACTCAGCAGGCCGGGCAGGGGAGCTGACAAGCCCACTGACAAGCCCACCTTGTGGCTCTTCATTCGTTCATTCAAGGAGTATTTCTAGAGCGCTTTCCTCGGGCCTGGCGTTGTTCTGAGCACTAGAAATTCAGCAACAAACAACAAAGATAATGACCCAATTCCTCTGGAGCTTCTGTTCTCATGGGACAGCCAAGGGGTAAGTAAATAAACAAAGAGAAACAAGAAAATATCAGATCTCAGACAATGATGAGCTCTGCAGCAACACTACACAGAAAGAAACTGTGGAGAGTGTCCAGGGGGTACTTCTGAACTGGGGTCAGAGAAGAGCTCGCTTGGGGTATGACAGTTAAGCCAAGGCCTGAATGATGAGCTGGAAACAGCCGGACAAAGATCTGTAGGAAGAACGATCCAGCAGAGGATACAACCGGTGCAGAGTCCCCGAATAGGGAATGGGCCTGTTCAAACAAAGAAGAGAAAGGAGGTCACCGAGGCCTGAGGTCAGTGAGCAAGGGAGAGAAAGCAGGGCCAGGGCAGGAAAGGCAGAGTCCCTAGGTGACAGGGAGGGGTTTATCTTTATTTTCATACAATAAGAGGTCACTAAGCAGAGGCAAGCCATACTTTCACTAAAGCTTTGAAAAGATCATTCTGGATGCCACAGAAAGAGCAGAGAGGGAACAAGAATAAAAACAGGGACATGAGTTGTCCAGCAAAGCTGGGAGCCCACTAGGCCGTATCCCCATTCAACCATGAACCTGGGGTTCCACAGGCTGCAGCGGGAGCAGTTGTGCAGGTTCTGTGCTACCCATGGGGGGCGGGAGGAGCTGGGGGGCCTTTCACGAGGCCCTGAATATGGACAGCAAGCAACCCATGAGGTTGTGCATAGGATCCCTGTGGGTCTCAGAGACATTTATAATCCTTAAAAGCTCACAGCAAAAGAGGAAACTAAAATCCCATTCCCACCATTTTTCTACACCAAAGGAAGACATACAAACTACAGATCATTTTGTCTGGAATTTGATTGTGAATTATGCAGTGAAAGTAAATATGAGGAGCAATAAAATTCTAAAATAATCTTGTAGTTTAATTAACTCATGTCCATTGGAAAATATATTACCCCCTTGGTTATCTGTCACAGCACTTAGAAAGGAAATCATGGTTGATACAAAAACTCATTTGTGTCATTTATATTTGCTTTAAACAGGCTCATCAGGATTCTCAGAGACAAGCTACAGTCACTCAAGGTCAATGGTATTTCAGTTCATATCATTGTCCACGCTAAATCATGATTTTTTTTTTAAAGCAAACAAGTCCTCATTCAGTCTCTCATCATTTATTTCGAGTGCCTGCTCCATGCCAGGCTCTACTGAGCTGGGCTAAACAAAACTCCTGCATGGCCTCCATGGGCCTTACAGCCTAATGGCCCAGCCAGACACTGAACCATAAAAAACACACCAAAAAGTAGGTATTTACAATTTGTGGTAAGGACTATAATAGGAAAGAACCCAAATACTACTGAGGGGGTGGGGGGTCTCATTTAGGTCATAAGGGTCAGAGACATCCCACGATGAAGTCCTGAAGAGGGCTGCTGTGACCACCTCACACTTCCATTGTCCCCCAACTCCATTCTCCTCTCCATCCCTCTTTACTTTGACTTGCCCAGGGGCTCACCCTCTTACTGCATTGTCCCTCCTTCCTAACCCATGCCCTGCAAGCTCTGTGACCCCAAGATCTAATGGATAACTCATCTCAAATCAAAGAAGAGACCAGAAAGGGTGTAGTGTGGAACCCCTGGTCAGATTCCCACTTGGGGTCTTACTCCTTTTATGATCTTTGGGAGTTGCTTCCTCTCTCCAGAAGTCTTGGTGCCCCTTACCTGTCAAGTGGGAGGAGGTGCAATAGGCCCTGGAGTCCCAGGATGAGCCCCAGAGATTGACTCTGTGCCCAGACATCCTTGGAGTCTCCACAGGAGGCCAGCAGATCCCAGGCCACACAGGGAACAGAGGGGCAGAGTGGGATGAAAAGCCCTGACTCCTGCCAATCCCCTCTAGGCCCAGAGCCTGGGACAGAGCCAGACCTCATGCACAGGCTCCCAAAGAGAGTTCTTTCCGAACCCTACATCCCAGCCCCACCCCCAAGGCTTTAGAAACAAATACTTGACACAGATGAAAAATATGGCAGAAATTATGTGATAGAAGGAAGTGTGTGGATTTTGTTTCTGGAGGCTGCTCTTCAAAAAAAGACAAGTCCAAAATGAAGTGACTCATGCTAAGCCACAAGTCAGTGAACCCAGACTTAATACCAAACCTAACTGCAGTTTTGATAGTGCCCAGAAATATAACCTTTAGGGGCCTCCTTGGTGGCGCAAAGAGTTAAGTCAGCACTATGAAGCTATCTGCAGCCACTGCAGGATGAGTTCAATCCCCGGTCAGGGAGCCAACCACATGTGCCCCGCTGCTCCCCTCAGCAGTGTATTTTAGTACATCTGCCTGTTCTGCTCCCCACTCTGTCTCTGGTGAATCCTCTCACCCCTCCAACCCCGCACCTCTGGCTTGCACCCCAGCTCTTACATGCATAAATAAATAAAATAAATCTTTTTTTTTAAAAAAAAACTATATATCTATATATATATATATAACCTTTAACTGGGCAGGCTGAATTTCCAGGACAGCACTAATGAGGCAGTCTCCTGACAGACCCCTGTGTCCCCCTAAGGAAGGTAGATCTTCCTAAAATATTTCCCTCTTCCCTTATCTCACCGTCCGTCCGTCTGAATGTGAAAGCCTTCCATTTTGTGCAGCTCTTTGGAATTTCTGCTTGCTGGATGGGATGCTGCCCAGCTCATGAATCATCTAATAAAGTCAACTAGATCTCCAAATTTATTCAGATGAATTTTGGCTTTTAACATTGCACTTAACATAAAGTCAGATGTTAGCGAAACTCTCACCCTGCTACTCTGCCCATCATTTGGAGCACCCCCTCTCTCCACTAACCTCGCCCCGCTCCCGGCCTGTGCCCAGAGAATCTGGACTCAAGTTCTTACCAGCAAAAAGCCCAGCAGCAGCAGGCAAAGTCTCAAACAGAGGCCCAGGCTAGCTCTTGGCTCTGTTAGAAGAGAAGGTTGGCTTTTTTGTCATTTCTTATTGCCACTTCTGCTGGGACTTGGCTGGCATCTCTTAGGGAGTGACCCAGGAGAGCTGCTGGGGAGGGGGAAGGCAGGGAAGAGAATGTGCAATGCCCTGAATGGCAGGCAGGACCTGAGGGCACACACACATTTATAGGAAGGAGGTGAGCCCATGTTACACCTGGTCTGAGCCCAGGTTGCAGCTGGGATTGCACATCCTGTCTAGGTCTCAGTCTCCTGACTGTAAATGAGATTGAACTAGGTGACCGCTAACCCATCTTCCATCTCTAGGGTTCAAAAATTCTGAACGAGTGCCAATTTCTAAAGCGATCTCATCACCAATATGCCCCAAAACAAATGGAGCAAGGAGACTGGTGTTCGTGTACCAGAAAGTTCCCTGATGCAGCAGCCCCCAGCCTTTCCTTCAAGGCAGCACAGCGAGGAAGGGTGATGACGAGCTTGACATTGACTTTCGTGGGCTGCAGCACAGCTGTGAAGTATCCAGGGCTATGTGTGATCCTTGGGGGCTGGGGTGGGGGCAGCTGTCACTTCCCCACATCACACCAGCTTACCCAGCACATTTAAAAGCCACCGTCTGAGTAAACCAGACATGGCAACATGTATTAACTCTGGTTTAGATGAGGCCCAAATCACACTGCATGCTAACTGCAGAGCTTCTTGATGGTTTTAAAATTTATTCCACGTTTATAAGATCTGTGCTAAGTACTGCAGAAGTAAAGATGAACAGAACCAGAGCCAGTCCTGGCCTTCCAGTAATCCCAACTGACCCGCTGTGGTGCCCTGGGGGAGTCCCGAGCCAAGAACACCCATTTGCAGGAGATGAGATTCCTTCTGCACAGATGCACTGCAGTGAGCAGATGACAGCTGACCGTGGGTCCCCTGGGTGCCTTCTCTGAGCATACTGCGGCAGTGACCAGTCTCTGCAACTCATCCTGGTGGTCATGATGGACCATCAGATTCCATCAGTGTTTAACATGGGCTTCTGCCCTAGGGGAATATGATGCTAGCCAGGTGTGGAACACAGCTCCATGGCCACGCAGCAGGGAGAGTGGAACACTGCCCCTTAGAAAAGGTGAATAGTGTAAAATCTAGCCAATTTGATGTCTTTTGGAACCTAAGAAAATGTAGCGCGGGAGCTATACCAGAGCATGTACTCAGAACAGGGACAGAGCATTGGAGGAGGCCGAGTGCTCGCATGGTTACAGTGGCTGCTTTTATCGTTGCTGCGAGACCCAGTTATACCGCAGCAGTAATTGCGTTGTAATTATTCTTGACTTGTTTAATGTGTTTTTAACATTTTAATGCTTTCAAGTGTGCCACACACCAAAAATATTAGCAAAATAAACATAAAAATTGAAGTTGGAAACCACCAGTCTAGCAGGGAAAGAGATATCTAAGATAAGACTGCCAGCTCATGAAGTTCTTACTGGAGACATGACATCAATCAATAGAAGTAAAGCCCTTAACACAACCCAGGGAGGTAATGCAGGTGATAACTAAAGCAAATTTTGGAGCTTGAGTGGGAGTTCAGCGAGCAGACAGGATGGAGAGGGTCCCAAGGACTGGGGGTGGCTTGTGCAATTGTGTGGGAGGAAGAACATCGTGTCTACACTGACATGCAAGCTGGGGTTGGCTGGGATGGAAGTGAAAGGGTCAGGAGGTGAAAGTGAACCACAGCGGTTGAGCGCTGGGTTGCAAAGCTGCCCGCAGCCTCTGCAGCGCCGGTTCGATCCCCGGCTGCTCCCCGGCCACCAGCGAGGGTCCCACATGGTGCGCAGACCTCTCCTGCCGCCCGCTGCTCCCCTCAGCAGTGTACTTCGGTCCTTCTGCCTGCTCTGCTCCCCGCTCTGGCTCTGGTGAATTCTCTCACCCTCCCGCGCTTCTGACTGTACCCAGTGCTTGTATAAATAAATGAATAAATCTTAAAAAAAAAAAAAAGAAAAGAAAGAAAGTGAAGCTCACAAGAGAATACTAACGATTGTGCCTCTGGTCAGACTCTATCACCTAACTTCAAAACCACACAGCACTCCTTCAGAAAAGTACAAGATAATTCTGAAGATACACAGGATGGAGCTCTCCTGGGTGTGAGCAAAACACCACTGGCTCTTTTAACTCGGTGGGAAAATGCAAAACACTAAGGATTTTGCAAATATTAGGGGCCAGGCCCTGCTGAACAGACATCTATTATCTAGGGTTGCTTACCTAGTATGTACAATCAGCGCAAAATGAAAATGTGGGGTCCCCTTGTTCGAAAATTCTTAAGAATCGCAGGAAAATTCTTAAGAAAATTCTTAAGAATTCTTCCACTTCAGGAGCAGAGCTGAAGTGGAAGTCTCTTCAGCATGTGTGATGACCCAGGCTGCACAGCCAGAAAGCCGGTCCCTTAGGGGAGGGAACGGAAGGTTCATCACAGCACAGAGCCTTTACAGGAATTGGATTTACTTCTTTGGGGAAGGGAGGAAGAGGAGGTGGGGGCTGGGGACAGGGAGCAACAGAGAGAAACACATGCGTGAGAGGTTCAGAAGGGAGGAGAGAGTGAGGGAGGGAGAAATAAAGAGGCCATTTCAAGGCAGCCGAAATCCTTTTTTTAGCTGAACTTTTAAAATTTTGTCCTCAAGTTACCCTAACAACAGGAGGTCTCTGAGCTCTACCAGCCTGTCTCAACCATGTAATTCATTTGCGAGGTCTTATGTCATTGAAAAATGCACGTATATTTTGCATTCTTCTCAGTGATATATCAGGGTTTATTTTAACATGGGAAGAGTTATTAGTGAAGTGACTGATTCTGAGAGAAATATACCAAAAAATGACATCTGGCAACAGAACCGAGAGAGACTGGAGACCAGCTTCTACCTCCTCCTTTCTCAGAGTCCCATGAAATAACAGAAACTGTATTTTGAGAAAGAAATGGATCTAGCTATGTGGCTGGAAATCAAAAAAGAGTTCTACCTGCAAGCTGGCAAAACAGAATGGTTTCTTTAGAAAAAGAATTGGATTGATGAAGAAGTAATAAGGAAAATATTTCAAGCTAAACATGAGTAGATTTATGTTCTCAAGGTAAAAATAGTCGTCCTGGTTCAGAGATGTCAAGGCCGGAGCCTTGATATTACCAACTGAATAATTCAGAACAGCTGGACCAGTAGGGCCTGTCCCTCTCCCTCGCTCCCCAAAATTCTCACCAATTAAGGGCAGTTTGCAGATAGGGCATTTGCCCCAGCTCCAGAGCGAAGCTCATGGCCACCCTCAAATCTTGTGAACTGGATGGGACCAACTGGTAGGTGGACTTGGCTTCCAGATAAGAGGGAAGGAGATTCTTTATCAGCCAGTGTTTGCCTGGACACCCACTGACTCTGCCCTGCAGATGCCGCCTGCCATGGGGGGAACTGGGGACAGTGAGGGCATTGGGAACAGGCAGGATTTCCACTGGGATTGTGAAAAAGCATCGTGATTAGATGTCAGTCTGTGTAGCAGCTAGCTTCAGTCTTTGAGATCTTCACGTGACTAGGTCATTGGTGTATCACTGTTACACGGATGTTTGAAAAACATGTCATCATCAGATAAGTCAAAACGCTCCCTATTGTCTGTTAGCCCCTATTTATTACCTATATTATTCAGTCTTTTCCATGCTGTCCACCAGAAATAAAATGCGTGCCACATACAGTTATAAATTTTCTAGTGGCCTTGTTAAGATGAGCAAAGAGAACTGATAAGATTCATTTTAATCGTTTTTACTCAATTCAATATATCTAAATATTAGCTTTTCAATATGCTGTAAAATATCAATGTTGTAAAATATCAGTAACACTCTTTCAAATCTGATGTGTCTCACACTTACTGCGCATCTCAATTTGGGTCAGCCATATTTGGGGTTCTCAGTAGGAGTGATTGTTGCCTGCACCCGTACTGTGTGGCTAGTGACCACTGGATTGGACACTAGAGAGTGAAAATATTTCCTGCAACTTCATTTTAAGAAATCTATCATGAAGAAATAATTAAATATCTAGGCAAAGATATGTAAAAAAAGATTTCATAACCACCTCATAAAAATTTTTAATTAAATATCTATTCATAGGAGATTGGTGAAATCAATGTGGTACATCCATATATGACATCAAAAATGATTCATGTATTCTTACAGCGATTTCATAAAAAGATGACTAGAAAATATCCTATAATAAAATAAAGCAGATTACAAACACATACACAAGTGCACACATGCCGATACTCACATATATGATCAAAAGATTATTCATCAAAATAATAAATATCTCTGAAAGCTAAGATTTCAGATGGTTTTACTTGCCTCTTTCTTCTTTAGTACTTTATTGATTGAATTTGCTACAATGTTACACTTTTGAAAATAAAAGTCGTATTCCTCCAAAATAAATCCTCAACAGCATAGCCGCTCCAGGAAAACTCACTGTGTTTATTCAAAGCCTTTCTTCTTCCCTGACATGTGACCTTCGACCGCTGGGGAAGCCATGGCCCAGTTACAGAAGCAAGCTCTAGAAAACCTCTTAGAGAAGATGAAAGAAAAGTAGCAGTAAGGGCTATTTGCGCTAAAAAATTCCAGCTGTGAACACTTCAGTGTCATTTTGTGTTATTTATGTATTTGCTCAGCTGTCTGTTCTTCTGTTTTCTGTAGCCTAGATGTGTTTTTTTTATGTTTTGCCTTAAATAATGATCTCCTGGGAAAGAACCAGGCTGTAAAGTCCTTCATACCAAGAGAGCATGATAAGCAGCTGGCTGTCTGAACAGCGCTTTTGACACTGTTAATAAAGATCAATAATTATTTCAAGCACTAATCAGTGCAACTAATGTTCTTGGTGCCCTTGGAAGCCTGCCTCACAACAGTTGGAAGATTCCCACCTCTGGGGAACATGTCTCTTGTGGGAATTACACCCGAGATTGTATGGGTCTGTTCCATGCTCATTCCTCTGCCACCTCCTATTAAGTGCCAGGTATCGTTGCAAAAATGAGTTGTCTCTGTTATTAATCTCAGGATCAAATGCAGGTTGGAAGCTACTGGAAGCTACTCGTCACTATTTAATATTTGATCAATATTTAACATTTCCTTATTCCCAGCCTTTCTGGAAGAGGTGGCACTGCTGATGAGAGCCTATTTAGCTCAATTTGTCCCATGGATGGAGAAACCAGGGCCAGCTTTCACACTCTAAGAGGGGAGGAGTTTGTCTCTGTTTTAAAGATGGGGAAGAATTGAGTCAGACTGGCTGTGTGGTGTCCACTTGGGTGTCTACCTTCCAGAACACAGCTGCTTTTCCTGGGAAAGGCTCCCAGAGACTATACAAAGAGCATCTAGTCAGACAGTTAGCAGAAATGTCAGGGAGCAGAGCAGAGATTGTCAAGGGAACCCTCAATCCCTTGCAGCCCACCTACGTAGTAACTGGAAATTGTTTAGGAAGACAGACTTGTGTCCAGGGGGCGGAGGAATCCAGTCCCAGGGTTATATTGCCTGATCTGGAGGGCTCATGATACAACCTGAATGCCAAGTTAATGCACCGTATATCCTGGGGAGCCAATAAAAGCAGGTCAGAGTCTTTAGCTGTGTGTGTGTACACGCGTGTGTATGCGTTTAATCATCTACCCACAAAATGATATTTTCTGTGATTCCATTTATAAGGATGAATATTGATACTGTTGCTGGGAAGAAATGATATCAGGTCCTATAGCACATGGAGGGGATCCCACAAGATCCCCACAGGATCCTACCCTGTACCTCCAAATAATAGACTTTGACCAGTTTAGGAAGGAAGCCTTGGGGGGGTGGGCAGTGCCAAAGTGCCACTGTCAGCACAGCTGGGGCACCCAGCCCAGGCCTGGCGGAGGAGTACAGGGCTTCAAACCTGGGATTAAAACTCCTCCATCACAATGGGGGGCTTGGGGGTAACCTAACAGTGTAGGGACCTTAGAGCTTTAGTGAAGGGGGCGTGAAGCAAGTGCACATATTGAAGCATGAAATTATATTCCTCAAACTATAGTTATGCAAATGAACAGCAAATCAATAAAATATGTAAGATAAAAATGAAAACTCCTCCTTCACTATAGCTTTATACTTGGAATGCACTAGTCTCTTCCATTTTACTCCTGAATAAGGGACTACTCTCCCATTTTGCAGATGCAAGAAACAAGGACCATACCTGACAGCCACACCCTGGTGTTGAGGACTCAGGCAGTCAGTGTGTAGAGCTCACGGGACACCGACCCAGGAGGCCATGCCCACAAGAGTTGTCTGGGCACTATCAGTTCAACCTCGGGAGTACCCAAGAGCTGTCTGGGCACTATCAGTTCAACCTCAGTTCAACCTCGGGAGTATCAGTTCAACCTCGGGAGCTTGACAAGGAAACCGCAGCATTCCCCCAATGAACCAAGGACAGTCAGAATGGAATCCTTCCAACTCATGTCTCATTTTCCTCACTCGTCATCCTGTCCAAGCCAAACCCCATGCCAATTCCCATAGAGCAACTCACAGCCTTATCCCTCACGATTTCAAGTGGTTTGTGATATGAAATGGAACTGATCAGGGTCATCTTCATTCTGCTGCACTTGGTGGGGGCAGAGGGGATCCGTTTTTTTCACAGGAGGGTGAACACAAAACCAAGACCCAAATCCAGAAATCTAGGAATTCATATTCTAGGCCTGTGTGGTCTGAAACGGTGGATGTGCTAAGTGTCACAAAAGGGCTACATTTTTTAATTTCAATTAATTTTCATTGACTTGAATGCAAATTTAAAAAGTGATCACTGGGTTGCATTTTTGGTAAGCGTGAGTATGCATGGAGCCAGTGAGGCTTATAAATCTACTTTTTCAACCATAAATGCTATGAAATCTAAATACAGGTATTTCCAGTGAAAAGCTTGTGTCTGTCCATAAATGTGCTGTGAGTGTAAAACATACACCAGAGTGGAAGACTTAGAAGGAAGATGCAAAACAGCTCATCAATTTTTATTTTGATGCAAGTTGAAATGATCATATTTTAGATATATTGTGTTACATAAAGTGATTCATTAAAATTCAATTCACCTGTTTTTCTTCTCACATTTTTAAATGTGGCTACTGGGAAATTTTAAATTGCATATTATATTTCTATTGCTTTTACTCCCTGTGTTGAGCTTTAGTTGGGATAGTGCTGAAAGGGGATATTCTGGTCTAGAGATTCACTGACCACTTGCCCTCTCATATTGCTAAAAGATTGCTCTGGGACGTGATCCAGGCCTCTCTTTCCTAATTTCTGGAGGTAACGTCATTTTACATTATGATTTTCATTATGATTATTGAGGTAACGTCAATTTACAACACTCTATATGTCTAAGGGTATATAGGCTCACACCCTACAAGCATGTGTCACCTCACCATGCCTACCACCAAAAGCCCCATTACTGTTTTAATATTACTCACTTTAGTAGCCTCACACCCCACATTCTTACCCCACCCACCTCACACTCCCCCTTCTGCAGACCTTCAGCTGTGCATCTCCTGGGCCCTGGGACAGGCAAGATCTCTTCTTAGACTTGAGAAAAAAGGAAGAGCAAGCGAGTTCATCTGTCCCAGTCCTGTATTGTCTTCTGAAAACCCATATTCTCTCTACTACTATCCCTCCTCTTGTTCCACTTCTCCATCTTTTCTCTTTTCCTGAGAATCCCTGTCAAAATGTTATAGGGCAGCCCCGATATTGAATGGGTTCCTGGCTGTGGGTCCTCACCCGCACTTAACAGGGACTTATGAATACTCCACTACAGACACACACAAAAGGTTACTAAAAGGTTTATTTACAAGGGAAAAGGAAATAAGGAAAATGTACAACTCAGGGAGAAAATAGGGAAATAAAGTCTTTAATGCGTCCTACCCGATCCGCCGACCTGGAAACCCAAAGTCACTCTCAGAGCTGGCTGGACGCTGCGAGCTGGCGGAGACCAAAATGGGGGATCCCCCAAAGCCCACGTGTCTGCCTTTATATCCACCTGGCTGCTTAACCCCAGCCTCAGGTCCCAGCCACCTTCCCTTTGGTGGTGATGGGATTTGGAGTTCCCAGTGTCTTTGGCTTTGGCCTGGGGTGGGGGTGGAGTCCACAAAGCCTGTATGGAATTAGCTTTAGGACATCCTTTCCCCCTAATAATTAAGACAGGGCAAAGTCTTCCTTAGACGTCCTCATTGCCCCTTCCTACCCCTCCTTCCTCACCACCTACAGCAAGTTCTGCAGAACAACCACCCCCCTGCATCTTGCGCATTCATCCTGGCCCCCACTTCGGGTGTCCCTCTCCCTGGGACTGTAGCAACCACCTCCTTCCTAGACCCTCACCTACTCCCCTTTGTCAGTCCTTTCTTGGCAGCCTCGGGGAAGTAGAAGGCAGGTGCTTCTGGTCAGCTGGCCTTTCCTCCAGTGGTTTCCCTGACCTAACAGCCTGGTCAATGGGTAACCTTGTTCACTGCAGTCAAGTTTCAAAAGAACATGGTTGGATAAGCACAGGCCTTTGTTGCTCTGGGAAATAGCAGGTAATGCGGGCCCCACTGTTCCAACAGAGCCATTTATAGGCACTTTGCACCTGCTCTCGCCAGGGCTGGGACAGATGAACTCCCTTGCTCTTCCTTTTTTCTCAAGTCTAAGAAGAGATCTTGCCTGTCCCAGGGCCCAGGAGATGCACAGCTGAAGGTCTGCAGGCTGTCGGCAGGACAGGGCAATGAGGGGCATCTTCCAGGTCTGGGGAGAAGGGAGAGGGGAGGCTCTTTGTAATGGAAAGGCGCCCTAATGCTCCTGCCCGCCCCCAGTGGGCTTCTCCCGGGACCCTGTGGACTTCCCCTTCCTCTGGGAGCCTAACTAGGGGGCCCGAGAGACGTCAGAAGCGGGGAGTGATGGGAGGCGCGGAGCTGGGGGTGGAGTGGGGTAAGGAGGGACAAAAAGGCTTGCAAGCCCCTGGCTGCACCCCAGCCCCCTCTTCCCGAGGATCCCCCGGGCAACCGCACAGCTGCCCCAGCTCCGACTTAAAGCGCTCTCTGTGCTCTGAATGGAAGAAAGGCGACTCCAAACAAAGAGCCCGCGGCCCCGGGCCCCTGGGCGAGGCGGCCCGCCCGCCGGAGAGGGGAGCGGGATCCGGAGGGGCGAGGAGGGCGGGTGGGCGCTGCGCGGGGAGGCGGGCCGGGGGAGGCGCCGGGCTGCAGGAAGTGCCCGGGGCGCTGGGCCGGGCGTCGGGCTCCCGCACCCTGACCCCTTCCCGGCGGGGCTGCGGCGAGGGGCGCCTGGTGCCCGGGAGGCTCGGGCTCCGGCCGCCGCGTCTGGAGCCGGGTGAGTGCGGCGGGCGCGCGCGGGGCGGGGGGCGGCGGGCCGGGGCGCGCGGGGAGGGGGGGCCGGCGAGGCCCGCCGGTCGCTGCTTCCGCGGGAAGGAGGCGCCCCCACATCCCCCGCCGCTCGCGCCTGTGGCCTTACCGGGACGGCAGGGCTGACTGTGGATTAGGAGTCGGGGCGAGGACCCTCCCCTACCCCCGGGCGCTCTGGGTGCTGGTGCGCGCGCTGGGGTGCCCGTGAGGGGCGCCTGCCCGGGTCTGCTCTCTGCGCGGGGGCCTGGGGAGAGGACTCTGGGCCCCTGAATGCCCTGTCCCGCGCAGCGAGCTCAGTGCTTGTCTGTCCCGCTTCAAAATGTCCACCCTGGGTTTCCAGTAGCTGCCTTTTATGCATTCTCGGGAGGTGACGGGTCCAGAGTAAGCCTGGCTAGAATTGTGCAGTCCTTGGCTGGGTTCCTCCGGCAAGAAGGGGTTCGCTGGATCCTGGCAGCTGGCGATTGCAGTGTGTGCACGGGGTTGTTCGCAGCAGATCTGTCCGCCACGGCGGGGCTGTCCAGCGAGTCCCCAGGCACATCTGTGTATTTGTGCCAACTCAGGCCTGCGGGCAGCCTCACCTGTGCATGCCTGCCCTTCCTGCACCTGCCCTTGGCCGGCGGGGTATGGAAAGAATAGTGTGGAAGTTTCCGGGCTATATTGTTTCTACCAGTGGTATGTGCTGTGTTCCTGGGTGTGCACTGGCGGAGGATAGGAAAGGGATGAGGGCGGAGGAGCACCTCCTGGGTGTAACCTGCTGAGTGTCTGGAGTAGGTGGGACAGAGGTCTCCAGCTGGTGGACACACACAGTGAGTCAGGGGTGGTGTGGGGAGAAGAGGCAGCTTCTGGAAAAATTAAGTACCTTTGGGGCATAAGGTAGAGGTAGAAGGTGAGGGAGAGACTTGGGGTGGTGTTGGGCCAGCCTGGATAGTCAGTGTTTAATCTGTGGGCCGCTGGATTCCAGTAGGAGAAGCTCCAGTTGGAGTCTGGAGACCTGAACTTGAGTCAGACTTACTGCTTGTCACTGTGTCTTTAGCAGAGCTCAGTGGCTCAGTGTGCAGGGGGACCTGCCTTCCTCCTGAAGTGGCTGGAGGCTCTGGTTAGCTAGTACCTGGGAAAGTGCTTTAATAGCAGTGGGACTCCAAGGGCAAAGGGCACATGCTGGGCTAAGTCAGAGGTTCTGGGAGTGCTTGGTGGCGGAGGGGGGGGGCGCCCTGGAGCTGTCTAGTTTTGGGGGAGTCATTTGCCTGCGGCTGGGAATGTCTGCCCCCAGCCAGGATTTGGACCCTTGGTGTGGAAAGTATGTGCAGGCTTGTAGTACAGTAGTTTCTGTGTGAGCACCTTCTGCAACACAGGAGGAAACTGGCCTGGGTGGTCTTTAAATGGTAGCTTTGAAGAGCTTGATTTTCAGAGAACCTTCCTCCAGGGGAAGCTGGGAGGCCTTATACCCCGTCATCTTGTCTCTGTCTTCACGCTGCCAATGGAAACAGTAAGAAGTACTTTCCACAGTTTGCAGCCAGGGAACTAGGAGAGGAAGAAGCTTCAAACAAGGTCTGGGTCTAGGATGTCAACGGCAGGATTCTGTCTTCTGGGTTTCAGAGCCCCCAGACCCAGGACCAAAGTGGACCCACCAAGTTGGGCTGGGAAGGGGTCAAGACTGAAGCCCTGAACAGCAGGGTGTGTCACCTGTCACTAAACCTCCTCTGCACATAGTAGCTGTTTAGTAACATTGTGGAAGGAAAGAACCCTGGCTTGGGAGCCAGGAAACTGGTCAAGTCCTGGCTTGACTCCCTACCCACCCTGTGACATGGGGCACCTCACTTCACCTCTTTGGGTCAACTTCCTCCTTGCTCAAAATAGGGCATCTTTCCAGATTACCTTCTGGTCTCAGCTCAAGTTTCACTTCCATGGAGAGGCCTTTCCTGATCCCCTATCTAAAGTAGCCACCTCCTGGCCACGGTCCCACGGCCCTAATCAGTTTCCTTTCCAGCACATACCACCCTCTGAATTCACCTTTGTCTCATCCTTCCACACTGAGCTTGTGCTATCAGGGCCTCCTTTGTCCTGTTACCTGCTCCGAGAACATAGTAGGTGCTTTAGAAAAGTTGTATCGGTGAGTAGATAGCTTAAGAAGGGGGATGGCTGCCTCCTTCTCAAATTAAGCTTCTAGGAGTTTTTGAGGACCAACCAAGCCCCACTGGCAGGTGCTCACACCAGCAGCTTGGAGTTAATCTGCTTAGTTGCATGTTGGTTTCCAGGTAGGATTTCCCCTGAAGAAAGGGAACTCCCACTCTAATAGAACCAGAAAACCACTGTCTCCAAACATTCACAGGGGCCTGGCAACTCCACGTTAGACATGCAGTCTTGCCACTCGACCCTCAAGGAGAGCCAGGGGCAGCGATTCAGACACATGGGTGGTTATGCCACACACCGTGTTTGCCAGATCCATCAAATGGGTGGTTGCATTTTCTGCACTTTTGCTCAAGGTTAATCTGAACATGATTTGCCTAAGTAGTATGGGAAGCTCTGATCCACTGGCAGACCAGCCCAGACCTGGAGGAACAGCTGGATACCTGCAAAGCTGAGGAGCCCACACTGATAGCTGAGAGCTGTCTACTTAGGGTGAACATGTCTGCCATTGTCCCCACTTGGGTGCGTTCCCAGGCAATCTGCCCAGATGTGCCTCCTCCCCAGTAGATAGATGTCCATTCAGTGCAGTTTTTCTTGAGCACTTGGCAGTGGAGAGAAACCTTCTGTATGAGTGACTCTGAGCCAGAACACTGCACCCTGTATTCTCAGCAGCATGTCAGCTCCATGTGAAACATTCCCTCACATCACCTCCTCCTGTAAATCCATGGCAGATAGCAGTGCGGGGACTCCTGTGTCCAGCACTGTGCTGGGTTTTGCCACGGGGTGTATCAACCACTCCCTTTGCTAAGTCCTGAGAGGGCAGAGACAGTGTAGCCACGGCTCTCCATCTTTTGGGGCCAGAGGCTCAGGAGGGAGGCGGTGGACATGTGGAAGTAGAGATGGGGTGCAGAAGGCTGTGCTCATTGCTTTGGAACGTCCACCTTTGTGCTTGTCCGCCACTCTGGCTCGCTCTTGTGGTCCCCAGCTCCAGCAGATTTACACTAATGAGACCACACACTGCAGGGCAGTGCAGAGGGGGGCCTGCTGTGAGCCTTGACCCCAGGCCTGAACAAATACATCAAGAACCAGCCCCCAGCCTCCAAGTATCCAGTTGAGGAAGAAGATGGAGCTCCCTCCCAGCAAGAGATGGGAAGGCAGCGGAGTGTAGGTCACGTCTGCCCCTGGAGCTCGGGGAAGAAGACAAGCAAGTGCCACTGTGAGCAAGAGTGACAGGCCGCCTGCATGGCAGAGAGCCCAGCGCTGGGGTCAGACAGGCCAGGCCCAACTCCCGGCTCTGCCCGCCTCCCTGTGTGTTATGTGACCTCACTGAGCTTCCTTTTACTTCTTTGGAAACCAAGTGCATGATCTGACTCCTAGCTGGTGCCTGAGTTGAGTCTGCAAAGCTAAGCTCACTGAGGCACGCAGAGCACCCCGTCTGCTGACGGGGCTGGACAGTTTGAGACAGGGCTCATGGCCAGAAAGGGGGTGGATGGCTGGGGGTGCCATGCCCTTGTGTCCCAACACCGACTCCCCTGCTTATTCTGCAAATTATGCCCCCAGGTCAGCCAAGCAACCCTTTTCTCTTCCAGATGCCTTTCTGCTCCCTATAAACAACTCTGGAAGGGGTGGGGGGAGAGGGCAGTTATATTTGGACACTTCCTGAATTTCCCTCTCCCTATATAAGCACATGGCCCTTCCGAAAGGCTTAAGGAGCTTTACTGTGAAATGCCAAGCATCGAGGAATTGAAGAAGTTACAGAAGCTCGGGAAATGTAAGAAAAATTGTCCTGGTGGCTTGCTGATCTGTTTTGAAGTAGTTCCCTGACTTTTTGATGATATCAGGGGATCCCCCACACTGGTCTTCAGCCTTGTCTTTTTTTTTTTTTAAAAACCTATCAGAAACAACCAAAGCCATATAGCTGCTATTAATTTTATTATCAGGTGTCCACCTTCCTGCTTTATGTCATTTGCATTTTTTCAAAGATCAGTTTATCAACCTAAGTGCTGAGAGAGGATTAGATTAAGGTGAGGTATGTCCATACAATGGAGTGCTGTTCAGCCAGAGGAAAGATGAAATGTTCCCATTTACAGCAAAATGGAAGGCGCTTGAGGGCATTTTGTGTCCAAAGCAAGTCAGAAGACAAAGGCAGATAATTGGACATTTACAAAGGAGATGACTGAAGAGTAAAATATTTTTACAAACTTGCAGACACCAGTAAACCAAGAGAGGTTTCTGAGATTAAAAGGGAGTGGAAGGGAGACAGGATCAAAGGGGGGAATATAAAGACGGATGGGGAAAAAGTAAGTTAAGAAAATAAAACTGTAGTGTTTGCAACCGATGGTAGAGCTTCCACAGCCAAGAACCCAGAGGCCTGCGGTTTTCCCACTGTTTATGATTTCTGAGCACACTTTTAAGGGCATCAGCGCCAAAAAGATAAATCCTTTTTTTAAATTAGTTTATGTAATTTGCTAACAGAGATTCTGTTAGCATCTTGTGTTTGAAGACTCAGAAGAGAAAAGAGCCAAGGATGGGATGGGCTGGTGCTGTCCAGTTTGCCTGAGATCTGAACAGATTAAATAAAAAGAAAGACATGACCTTATGCTGTTTGATCAGGTAGGTGGGGAAGCCGGACTATGAAGCCTTTTGGACAGGTAAAGGTCTCAGTTTCTCTAAGTGTTCTTGAAATATCGACAAGAGATTTCTCTGTCTGAGCCCCATTCTCTGTGTTAGGGTTCTGACATCTGGACAAGGTCCTGTGCCCTGGTTTCAGAATTGTATTCTTCACCTCTACTTGAAGAGAGAAATTCTTTTTATTGACTTTTTATCCCTGGAAACTAGCACAAAGCTTGGCAAACAGTTGAAGTCAAATAAATGTCCATTGGATGGATATTTCAGGAAAGAGCTTACTAGTCATCACTGATTCTGAGCTTCAAGAAGCCTCTCAACCAGGGCCAGCTATGAATTTGCAGGATCCTATGCAAAATGAAAAATGTGTTCAGAAAAACAGGGAAAAGTACCATTAAAAGTACTAAAATATAGGGCCTCCCCGGTGGCGCAGTGGTAGAGCGCTGGGTTGCGAAGCTGCCCGCGGCCTCTGCGGCGCCGGTTCGATCCCCGGCTGCTCCCCGGCCACCGGGGGAGGATCCCACATGGCGCGCAGACCTCTCCTGCTGCCCACTGCTCCCCTCAGCAGTGTACTTCGTCAGTCTGCCTGTTCTGTTCTCCGCTCTGGCTCTGGTGAATTCTCTCACCCTCCCGCGCTTCTGACTGTACCCAGTGCATGTATAAACAAAACAAACAAACAAAATAAATAAATAAATAAAACATGCCTCTATTAAAAAAAAAAAATAAAAATAAAAATAAATAAATAAAAAAGATTAAAAAAAAATAATAAAAAAAAAAAAAAAGTACTAAAATATAAAGCTTTTTCCTTTCTTCCATGGCCTCTTTCTTGGCTTGTCATGATATGTCTTTATTTGCTATTTAATGACATCCTAAGGGAAAAAAAAATTGTCTTTTAAGTTATTAGCATGGTTGTGAATTATTAGTATTTTACCATGCCTTTTTATATCATGCTGTGCCCATTTAAAATGCATTTAGCCCATAGGTAGAATCACCAAAATCACCCAATTCATATTTCATAACCTATATGTACACATGTCTATTTTGTAATAGATATGTAATGTAATACATGTATACATATAGGTTATGAAATATGAATTGGGTGTACCAAAAATGTACCAAATTGGGTGTACCAAAATAGACATGTGTACATGTAGATTATGAAATATGAATTGGGTGTACCAAAAAATGGTACCAAAACCATGGGAAGAGTATACACAAAAGCATCTCAGCCATTTTTAGTTCACTTCTTGCTTGATGCAAACACATTCTAGCAACCTCTGCCTCTAGCCTAATAGTAGAGGAAGGCCTGAAAGGAAAAAGAACTTTCCTGTGTGTCATCAATTTCAGGGTAAGTGGTTGACTAATGCAGAAAGTAATGTGCATGGGAAAGGACTGGATGGTACAGGTTTCTTGCTCAGTCTTACTTCTTAGAATTCATAGCTTGCTTTCTGCACTTGAACCAAGCTCTGGTTCCAACAGAGAGCCTGGCCCCCAGGACTGTCAACGCTGCTTGCTCTGTCATAGAGGTAACTCCTCACCTTGCATCTGCTCTGAGCCTTTCTGAGCTCCATGCATCAAGGGTACCCTGGAGTTCTGATGGTATGTCGTGGGTGCTAGATCAAGTGAGCAGCAAGGAGTGAACACACACATTGTGTCCTCGACTCCCATTCATGTCTACTATTCCACTGGATTTGCTTACCAAACACAAGTTCAAAGATAAAAACATGAAGAATTCCAAGATGTCAGCAGCAGAGCTTGAAGCCAAGCACGTGGGATCACGTGAGCACTGCCAGGCTGCTCATGCATGAAGCCAGCCACCTCAACCCTAGGCTTCCCATTTGGACCACATTTTTGGATGGAGGCCCAGTCAATGCAGAACAAAATCCTATAAACAGTGGTCTATTCATGTGCCATCAGATTCCAGTGAGGCATTTCCATCTTTGGGAAATGGTGGGAGTGTCCATTGCCTTATGCAGCCTCCACCCTTCTGCATTACATCATATACATTTTTTTCAAGTCAGCTGAGGTCTTTTACTAATGGGTTCTGGTGCATTTAAAAGGCCCCAAAGAAAAGAACAGAGGATAGAATTAGAGATGGATCTTGTCTATTTTGTCTGAGATTTGAAGCAGATTGGAAAGCAAAAAGCTTCTAGGAGCGCTCAAGCCTGCTACTGTGGAGTCCTTTGTATTGTATACCAAGCGGAGCAGGTGAGCTGGGTTGGAGGGCAGTGGCTTAGTTACCAAGGGAGCTGGTGCTCTCTGTGTTGGAGGGAAGAGAGGCACAAGCAAAAGGGAGGGGCCCTGTGAATTTTGTGCGACTCCAGAGTTGAGGTGCTTTTTTGCAGAAATCAGGCCTCTCTCAGTGGAGAGAGAGCAAGACAGGAAGCCAGGACTAGAAGTCCTTTACCCAGAGAGAATAAAATAGGAAGGAGGCCCTCAACACTTCCTGATAGCACTGAACAGAGAGCTAAGAGCTTTAGGCCAGAACCTCAAGTTCCAAGCAAGGGCTAGGAAGCAAGTGCTCAAACAGTGAACTGGAAAAGGAGGGTGACCAGAAACTTCCCCTGCCCACCCAATATTCTATTTTAACATAGAAAGGAAAACTGGACAAAGGAGATCTGGGTAACAGTCATAAAAGTTTAGTAGAGAAAGGCCACATTCACATTCTACCTTCATTCCTTTCGGTTGGGGCTTAATTTATTAGGTTTTAATTGATTGCACATATAATGCTAGTTGTGAGAAACTGTTTCTATCATTAGAGTTGATAGTTGTGCGAATAGCTATTTTCTCAGGGTCTGCAAACTGTTTTGTCTGATCTGCAAGCTAAGAGTGGGTTTGACATATTCCAAGAGTTGAAACAAACAAAGGCAGGGGAGGAAGAATATACAGCCAAAACTATGTGGTCCCCCCAAAGCCTCAAATATGGGCCAAATGGTCCTGTACAGAAGCCAGGGTTTGCTAAGCCCTCACTCACAGGCTCTGCAAACCCAAGGTACTGCATGGCACAGCGACTAGAGGGAAGCTTCCCCTATCCAGGGTCTCTTGGAGGCCACCCTCTGAGGTTCCAGTTTAATTCACCTGGGGTACAGCCTAGGAATCAGGGTCTTTTCATTCCTCAGTTGGTTCTAGCACAGTGAGGTACAAAGCACTGCCCTGTAGCAGTTGTCTCAAAGTGGGGTCCGGGACCTGGAACATACACATCGCCCAGCTGGAGAAAAATGCAAGCCCTCAGATCCCACCCAGACCCCCTAACTCAGAAACTCTGGGAATGGGCCCAGCCAAATATATTTCAACAATCCCTCCAGCATCTGGTCACCCTGAATTTGAGAGCAGTACTCTGAGACGGGGCTTCATTGCTGACAAAGGTCACTGTGGGTTGGGTGGAGAGAGCAGGAGGCAAGGAAGCAGCTGGCAAGGGGTGGGGGACAGCAACGTTATTTCAAGGCTGGAATTAACCGACATTGTTATTTTACACCCAGCTGAGCCCCCTGGAGGTGCAGCAACTGGAGTGCCACAGGCAGTAATGAATTCTTCCCTAGAAATGTTGTCATTAATAATTTTAAGTTTGGGCTCTATTTTTCATGTCTGCATGTCTGTTTGTTCTTGGTTTATAAACTCACAGAAGGTGCCTATTTGATACATGCAGGGATTTGAGCACGACTTCTGAACTATCTGGAAATCATTTAACTAAGCATTGTACACACCGAGGAAGTAGGAAACCTGTACTGTTGACCTTCACCTCATCATTGATTAATGAATTCTGTTCCCCCAGTTCTCTCTGGAACCACAGATTCTGCAGAATGCTTTGTCCCATTGCCTTCCCTCCAGTAATCTAACCTTAAGAATTATCATCTATTGCCAGCTTTCCACATGCCAGGCACAGTATGGGGCTTTAACAGACACTATCTCCTGTAATTGTCACAGCCCTAGATACTCAATGCTGTTGCTCCATTTTGCAGTTGGGAATGGTAAAGACCTTCCCAAATCCCACAGCTAACAGTTGGCAGAGCTAAGATCCAAACCCCATGATGTCTGGCCTCAAAATTGGTGGGGGTAGAGCCCGGGAAGCTTACCCACGATCAAGCATGACGTGGCATTTCACTTGATGTGAAAACACATCAAGTACGTGTTCCCAGCTCTCGAAGCTCTTCCCAGTATCCTATGTGTCCTTGGCGGGACCCATCCCACCCAAAGGTTGGATTGCTGATGTGTCATCTCAGAAAGCATTCAAGGGGCAGAGAGAATGATTCCTTTGGGCTGTCAAGAATGCAGGTGCTTCCGACAGAGCTGGCTGGGTCCTTGAGTTCTCCTTTCTTCATTTGGAAATGAGCCATCCCAGCAGTATATGACTCTTATACATTGCATGTTATCTTCACCGTCACTAGTCATGAGACTTCCTCTCAGTGCTCTTCACATCCTCAGAACACCATGTGCTCACTGACTCCTGATGCCCTAGTACTGTTGGCCATGGGTAGAACTAGAGGCAGCGGGGACTCAGAGGTCATGGCCATTGGCATGGCCACCCCCTCCCCCCACCACAACACTGGACTGAGAACAGATGTGGGTGTGAGATTTCAAGCCCCAGCTCTTCTCGGCCTTGCTGGATGAGAATGGAGACATGGCATCCAATCTCTGGGTGTCTCTGGCTGAAATGGAGGAGTGAACTGATAAGCTAAGGTTTCTTCTTCATCTTCTCATCCCGGCTATGCGGGCGCCTTTCCAGACCTGGAGAACAATGGGTGGTGATGATCAGGGTGATGATGAAATTAGTGCATGGTCAGGATGCCAGTGTGAGCAATCCTAGGTGTGCTGATGCCAAGTCCGTTTCTATAACATCCTCCCTCTATAATCCATGCAACTAAAGTTCTTCCTCTTTTTGGGAAAGAATTAGGATAACGGTGTGGGGGTTGCTGGTTAGTTGCCATGTGAGTACATTATTTCCTTGCCCAGAAAGGTCAAGTATCTTTAAAAAGACAAGTGTATATGTGTTTGGCTCTCCTGCAGGGAGAAGATTCTAATACCTTCCAAGGGGATTCTACGTCCCTAGAAAATATGTTTTCACAGACCTGGGATGAAGAAACATGGTTTATTTATCAGGGAGCTTAGCAGCTTCCAAACTCTCTTCAATAAATTACATCATCTTCTGGACTTAAGACCTAACAGATTTACATCCAAGTCCCAAAGTGAAAATTGGAATTTAAATTTGGATGCATGAGTCTTGGCTCCTTCCCCCTCACATGCAAGCGCATAGATAGATCAGCCTGTGGGGTGGGTGGGAGGCAGGCTGAACCCAGATACCCAGGCCCCCTGGCCCCTAGCCTCAGCTCTTTCTCTGAGCCCTGCTCTTGGGAGCTGATCGTCTAAGCTTGGCTCTACCATCCCCAAAAGGAAACTTAACCTTTTTGTGGGGAGAGGTCATCAACCCCTTTGGGGATCTGCTAAAATCGACGGAGGCCCAGCACGTCCATGGTAACCTTTTTCATACAATTCTGGAGCCCTCAAGTTGCACCGCTTGGATGGCACGGCCTTTGAGGCTTACTGCTAAGCCACTGATGTATCCTGCTCCCGAGACAAGGCAGGCACTATGAATGCAAATGAGAAAGTGTACAAATCCTCCTCTCTGGGAAAGGAGATGAGTTTTTGTGTCATCCGGGCATTTTTTCCCCATTTCTTTTGCCAGGAAGGGAAGCGTGTATCTTAGTGATTCCCAGCATGCAGGCTCTGAGTGTCCTTACGGGCCAGGTAACGTGAAAACATCTGCATTCTCCCTCCACCGCAGAGCCGCTCTCCTGCATCTGCCTGGCCTGGCCAGTCCTGCCAAGCACAGAGCATCGTCCCCTCCATGGAGGCGGCAGCTGCTGCTGCTGCTGCTGTGTGATAGGACAGGGACTCACTGCCCTCCACGGTCATTCTTGGGGGTCCTCATTCTCATCACCATTGGCAGGGGGGGATATAGTGGATGACCTACTCAAGGTCACACAGCTGAAAACGGCGGCATAATGCCCCCTCCCCATATGTGATAGCCCAAACCCACTGTCTGAGAACCAGTTCACTTTCCCCTTCAGCCCTGGTTCCCTCTTCCTGGCACTGGGGGTGTTGGCAGGGAGAAAAGCAGACCCCAAAGAGCATCAGAATTGTGCAGAAGCCCTGCCCCCAAGGCCTCTTCCTTAAAGCTCTGCAGCTCCCAACAGCACCTTCCCCGACCACCTTCCAGAGGTTGGCAGGGCTACCAAATGGCCACCCCGTCGTGACTCTGGGGGAAAGGACTGCTCTGGGGAGTCTGCTGGGGGCCCCGCCCTGGGGGAGGGGGTAGCAGTGTCACTGGGACTCTGTATTCCAGGACCTGATTCCCCAGTGTCTCCTAGGAGCTTAGACTGCTGAGGAACCATGTCTTACCCCTTCTCTTCTCACACCCACGGTGACATAATGCCTGGCCCCTGGGGTGAGATGCCCGTGTGCATGGAGAGTCTCGGCGTTGGGGAACTGTGGCTTTTGTCTCAGAGTCCCAGTCCCCAGCCTTCTGGCCTTCTCAGAGTTCTACAAGGCACTAGCCCCTGGATGTTGACCAGACCATCCGTGGGTAGATGTTGGGGTGACAGGGAAGACCTACTTCAGATGCTTCCATCCTAACTCTGCACTTGGGGGCTGGGGATGGGAGCAGAACTGACCAGAGAGGACACAGCTGGCTGCCTGTCTGGAGTAGGCCGTGTCTACCCTCCCCATAGGCACAAGGCCTCAGACTCTGAGACCTGGGTGAGCTTCCAAACACCCAGCCATCCTCAGCCTCCCTGGCTGAGCATGAGGTCTGGAGAGCTATTTTTGACCAGATATTTAGGGAGAGAGGAAGGAGCAGAGCCTGGTCCTCATGCCCCCGCTGTCCCTGGGGCCCAAGCTGAGGGCACAGAGCTGGCTCAGCTTTGCCAGGAGCCTCTTGGGCAAAGGTGACTCTCATCATCAAGTTGGAGCTGGGCACAAATCAGAGAAGCCTGGTGCATAACAGAAACTGGACAGCAGCCCAGCCTCATGCAGTGGCCTGGCAGGAAGCAAAGTAGGACGTGTTCCTGGGAGGCAGGCACCAGAGCCTGGGCAGGAGGATCTGCCAGGCTGTCTCAGGGGAAGGACTGGTAAGGCTGCTTGGGTGCAGCATGGGAGCTGATGATAAGAGGGATTTGTCATTCAGACAAGGCTGAGGGTCCTCGAATAGGTTTCCTCAACTGTGAAATGAGGATCCTAAGGGGGCCTACCTCTAAGTTACTGTGAGAACAATTATAATAAGTATATCATTATTATCATTATTATTGACATCGTTTCAGTAAGTAACCAGTGAGCTGAAGCCTGAAGAAGACAGAATTAGCAGGTCTCTTGCTGGCACAAGTGGCTGCTCAGTGGAGCTGCTCCCCTTTGCCCAGGGAAGACCCCATCTTCAAAAAATGAGGCAGGATTCTGGAAAATAGTTGAGCGATGGCTCAGTAAGTTTAACGTAGTGTTCCTGTGCCACCCAGCAGTTCCACTCCCAAAGGAATTGAAAACAGGCGACCAAACTAAAACCCTGCTGGAATGTTCCCTGCAGCTCTGTTCATTACAGCCAAGAGTGGAAACAGCCCAAATGTCCATCAACAGGGACAGATGAGCAGCAGGTGGTATAGCTAGATAATGGAATATTACTCAGCCACAAAAAGGAGGGGAGCATTGATGTGTGCTTGAATGTGAGTGAGCCTTGAAAACATGCTGAGTGAGAAAACCGCATAGTGTGTGATTCCATGGATATGAAATATTCAGAATAGGCCATCCATGGAAACAGAAAGCAGATTGGTGGTTTCCAGGAGCTGAGGCCAGAAGGAATGTGGAGTGACTGCTTAATGGTGTAAGATTTCCATTTGGGGTGATGAAAAAGGTCTGGAACTAGACAGTGGCGATGATTGCCACTGAATGAACACTTTAAAATAGTCACATGAAAAAAATTTGTGTTATGTGTATTTGCCACATCAAAGAAAGGAGGGATTGAGAGATTGAGCAGAAGTTCAACCATCTATAAAATAAAGACTTTCTCAGGTGACCTTGGAGATGGTGTTCAGCTCTAAAAATATCTTGTGAGTCTATGTGACCTCGACCCCTGCAGCCCCCACCCGCCTTTGCTCATTTTGACCGTGAACATGCAGGGGGTGATGATATGCAACGAAGGATTGAAAATGCTGACGCCTGCGTGCTGACGTCGTGGAGGTGGAGAGTGGGAACTTTGTGGTGCCAGCTCTGGTTGAGTGGTGGCTGGGGGTGGGGGGCGGGGAGATCAAGTGAGCCAGGGGGCAGCTGACACTCCCTCTGCTGGTGCCTCTATAAATACCACACCCAGTGCAGAACCAGCATCCCTAGCTTGGCCTTGGCAATTCCTGCCCCTTTCTCTAGGAATCACTGGGAGGATGCCCCTCAGTGCCTGCCTCTTTCCGGGGCTCCAGGAGGACACTCTGCCAGCCCAGTCCCCCTTCCACCCGCTCCAGCCTTCCCTGAGGCTAGCCCCCTCCTGAACTGGGCTTCGGGCGTGTGTCTGCTCTCGGGTGAAGACAAGAGCCTTTTCTCCGTGGAAATCATCCATTCATTCAGGAAGATCGGGGAAATTATAATATAGATCCATCTCTGCGTGTGGGAAAAATTATAGACTGCATTCTTCACTGTAATTAAGCTGGTTTTAGCGGGAGCAGTTTGTATATTGGGTAATGCGTTGTTCTTTTCTGAAGGTGTGTTTGAGACTCAGCGTGTTAAAATTCAAACCCTGTGCTCTTGCTCAGAGGGGGCGATTTTCCCGGCTGGGTTGCGGGTTTCACTTCTCTCCATGGGCCTCCTGGGCCCCCTGACTGGGTCCACCTGCACAGTAGACATCCCGAGCCTGGACTGCCAGCGAGCGGGCCTCATCCTCAGCTGACTCCCCCTAGGTTTCCCCCATGGCCTGGTTCTCCCTTCAGAGGCCCGGGCTCCACAGGATATTTTTATAATTCACTTAAATGAATGTTTATTTTCCAGCCCCAGCAGGTCTTCTAACTTGCTAAACCATTTGGGTTTATTTAATTTACCCTCTTAAGGAGTGACTCTAACTCTGTCATTCCCTGGATCCAAAAGTCCAGTGGTGCCTTCACTTACTACATAATAAAGTTCAAAATCATGAGCCCCGCATACACCTGCATGCTCAACTCCTTTGAGGAATTCCCCCTTAAACACGCCAGCCACTGCTCCCTCCCAACCTCCCACCCCTGCACAGCTTCCTCTGAACTTCATGCCCGGTGTTGCATGATGACACTGCCTCTGTCCCCACTAGCTGTGAGCTCTTGGAGGTCAGGGATTGTCTCCTTCCCTTCTTTTCTGCATCCTTTTTGTTTTTAATCTCCAGTGTCTAGTACGCAGTGTGCCACATAGGGAGGCCTCCGATGTTCAGTGAATTAATCGATTAATTAATTAGTTAATCTCAGAGGGGAAATAGATACACAAACAGCCACCAGACCACTGCAGTGACAGATGAGGGCGCTAGGGCAGGGCAGCAGCAGTGAGACCAATGACAAGGGGTGGATTAAGGGGCGCTTCACATTGGTGAAGTGCTACATGTTGGGGTGGGAAGAGGGACGAGTTGACCATAGTCCTGAAGGTTGTGAACTGGACAGTCAGTGGCCAGCAGTGTCCCTCACTAAGATGAGGAACTAAGGGTGGCTGGGTGAGGGAGATACTGACTTAGTGAATGGAAGGGGCCATCGCCAGGGCCAGCCTGAGCTGGGCAGACTATTGATGCATGGAGTTGACCATGAATGAGGTTGAAAGGGAGAGGCAAGAGGTAAGTACAAAGACTGCTCCCCGTCTTACTGGGGGATGCCCGCTTTGAAAGGATGAACCAAAAAGGGGACCCAGTTGATGAGCCTGAGGAGGAGAGGACATAGTCGGGGTCTTGGTGATGTGATGTTCAAATCAGGACCATTGAAGACACAAGAGAAGTAGGACGCAGCAGAGAGTGGTGCTGTGAAGCCAGCAGTGGAGAGGGAGCATCAAAGTGAAGGTGCAGTCAGTGGGTTTATTTTTTTTTAAAGAGTTATTTATTTATGCATACAAGAGCCAGGGTAAAGGCCAGCAATACAGGAGGTGAGAGTACTCACCAGAGACAGAGTGGGGAGCAGAACAGTCAGACTGCCTGAAATACACTGCTGAGGGGAGCTGCGGGAGAGATAGGAGAGGTCTGCTGCGCCATGTGGGTTGCTCCCTGGCAGGCCGGGGATCGAACTCGTGCTGCAGAGGCTACAGATTGCTTCATAGTGCGGTGCTTAACCGCTTGCGCCACCAGGGAGGCCCACAGTCAGTGGTTTTAAATCCAGCCGAGGTGATAGGGGATGAGGTCTGAAAAGCCGCCTGTGGCTTCCACGATTAGAAGTGACTTTGGGATGAAAGGCGCGGAGGGGAGGTCAGACAGTGGTGGGCTGCAGAATGACTGGACAAGGTCAGGGAGCTTCAGGAAGACCTGGCAATAACTTGAGAGGGAGCTGGAACCCAGGGAGATGTGGGGGATTGGAGGTAGTACGCCTCACAATTAGTTCAGCCCTGGGAATCTCACACCGGAGACCGTATCCAGGCTGTGTGCTAGTCTGATTAAGGACTAATTTGTCGCTCCCAGAGATGGAGCTATAGTAGGATTTCTTTCTTCTTTTTGAGTGGGACATTCTACTACCTTGCATAGATGTCATTCAGTTAAAGGAAACACAGAGCTGCCGAGAAAAGGCTACGATCCAACAGCACAGTGGCTTGGAGAACAAAGAAATTTCTTACTCATGGAACAGCCCAGGGTAAACAAGTTGCTCTATTTACATCTCATCCCCAAGTCTCAGCCCTCTGCAGCCTGGGGTTCAGCAGGCTGAAACCCACTGCTGCTGCTTGCCTTACCTATCCTGAGCCTACCCCAAATATGCCGCCTCTGAACCACGCGCCCCCCCCCAACCTTGCTCTGAAAGGCATCTCAGGACGCTTTCCATGCTCTAAGAACCAAGCCAGACAGAGAAATCCAATCTGATTCTCTCCTCAAAGCCTGCTGCAAGCCCAGACCTGGAAAGCCTCGGCTTTGACATCAGCAACACCAGGGCTTGAGTCCTGATTCCCCCAGAGGAGTCTGAGCCTCCTCATTTTGTAAAATAGAAGTGGTAACACCTGCCTCATCCAACTGATAAGTCAATTAAATGAGAAGCCTGGGCCCTGGCGAGGGGCCGCTGCTCGCTGGCCAGAGCTGCAAGGCCCGGGCTTTCTGACCTCCAGCCAGCGGAGCTTTCCCAGGGACCTAAAACCTTTCCGGCATGACCAGGAAATCACAGGTTTCTGGAACAGCAGCAGAATAACCTGTCTCTGTAGGATCCGGCGCTTATTTATTTAATGAGCTGCTTGCAGATCCAGCGCACACTCGCCCCACCTCTGATGGCTTTGGGGAGGGAAGCCACTTGTCTTTGTTGGTGCTCAGACCCTCTGGGCTGGGCCTCAGGCCTCCGGGCTGTCCCTGCCTTGGCTGGAGTGCTGTCTTCCAGACTGGAGCAAAGGTGAGGAAGAGGGTGTGGGGTTCTGAGAAGGGACAGGTTGTGTATTTGTTGCCCCTTTTTCCCATTTGTTGAGGTGTAGCTGACATAGAAAATCCTAGTTTTAAAAGTACAGCGTAATGATTTGATATATGATTGGTATATATTGGGAAATACAATAATAAACCTAGTTCACATCCATCCTTTTACACAGTTACAATTTTTTTTCTCATGATGACATCTACTTTCTTGGCAACTTTCAAATAAGCTGAACGTCACCAGGCTGTGCATTGTACCTCCAGGACTTAATTGAGTTCCTAGAGTACATGCACCTGCTCTGCACATACCTCTGCGTTCCCTTGTTCTGTGCCTCAGTTTCCTCTTCTGTAAAATGGTGATGATCCCCTCTGGGATTATTTGAAGTATTAATGAAGGTACATAGAGAACTTAGCTCAGTGCCTTGTACGGTACTGAGACTGTAAAATTATACTGTACACAGTTCTTGCAAATTTTCTCCATCTGGATCGATCCTCACAACCACCCTGCAGGGGAGACCCATACAGACCAGCATCAGTTCTGTTTTACAGAGGAGGAAGCGAGGCCATGGGCCCTGCCCAGGGTCACAGTGGTGACAGTGGCTTTCACACCAGGATTTCATCCTTGCTGGCGGGTCTTGCCTTTTGTTTGTTCACTGAGTCTTGTCATAGCCTTGGGAAGCCCTCCTCTTATGCGTCATACCACAGACTTTATTTATTTATTTATTTATTTTCAAGAAAAAGGACCCAGGAAAAACAGCAAAGGGTGATACTCCTCTCCAGACAGAACCTCCAAAGACTCTGTGTGTAATGGGAGAGGATAAGGAGCAAGTCAAATGATTTGCTGAAGGTTATGAGCGGAGCCCTGACTAATTCGTATAATGCATGTTGGCACTTGCAAATGAAGTAAAAAATAGAGTCATGTACTTAGAAAAACATGTCTCTCAGGGCATAAAGACTAAGAATTCTTAGTGCTAGGATTGTAATTCAGGTTCCACCTACGGCAACATCCACATGACGCTATAGTTAGCAATCAAATCCTAAGTTTGGGCCCTGCATTCATTTGCCAGCACACAACAAATGTGAGGATTTAAAGGAAAGAGCAAGGTACCACCCCAAGGCCCCTTACCAGCAGCTCCTCACAGTAGCTCTAGTAGCTGCTGGGTCAGGAGAATAGGGAGACCCAAGCAAAAGGATGGTCCCCCAACAGGTGCCCACACGAAGCTTGATGTCTGTGCCAAAGTGGTGTTCCTGACCCCAGGTTTCTGCCAGGATCGGAGTACCCTGGCCCTGCCATCCCATAGACTCCCCAGCTGGGGTGTCTGCCCAGGGAGGATCCTGTCATTCTGAGCTTCAGCTGCAGGCCCCCAAGCTGAGAGAAGTTACAAGAAGCCAAAACGAGACCTGCCCAGAGAAACGTAAAGCATCTGCTCTTGCTGTGCACGCACCTCCGCTCTCTCTCTCATAAAATGGTGCTGATCCCCTCTGGAATTATTTGAAGTATTAACTAAAGTTAGCTCAGTGCCTGGCATGTATTTAGGAAATGTTTAGTAGAAGTTTATCAGTCAGTCAAAACATGTGGGTGACGTGGAGGAAGGAGATCCAGACCCTGCCCCACCACTAATCTAGTGTGACTTTGGCCACAGTGCGACTTTGCCCACCGCACCACTGTGACCAGATGTCTCATTCAGCGGCCTGAAGAGGCCCTGCCTTTCTAGCTGCTTCAGAGAGACAGACAGTCATGCTGTCTCCCCCTTCCCAACCCACGAATGGCTCAGGCAGTGGAAATTGAATAAGAGAGACAAGGCCCAAGTCAAGGCTGTCTGCTAGGGGAAGAACCACACCACGTTGGCACGGCAGCTAGGGTCCATCTGAAGCCTAAATTTAATTCTAAATTAAACCACTTAGTCTGTTGTTTCCTTTCCAACTGTTTTTGATCATCGTGCAGGCAGGCCCTCTTGTTGGCCAAGAACCCAGAGGTGGAAACTGGCACTTATTTAACAGAAAGGGTGAGGTCTGGTTTTTCCTTAGCAGACACATGTGGATTTGGCTTTTATTCAGCATCACCAGAAATCCCCCACTCTCTCCCCAGCTATGGGGTACTCTCCCCTTAGGGAAGGAGAGCAGGGCACCCCAACCTGAGCTGAGTTTAGGGAAGGTAGAGTATAGGGAAAGACTCAACAAAAGTGGACAATGAGGTTGGCCCAGGGTCGCTAAGCTAATTTTCCAGCCTTTTCTGCAGCTGCTGTGGCCAGCCATGCCCCAGGGCCTTTGCTCATGCCGCCTCGCCCGTTTTGCCCCTGCAGAAACCCTGCTTGTTCTCATGACCCCAAAGACCTTCCCCTGCACACCCAACCTGGCAGAATTCGTGCCACTTTCTGTGTGCTGCCATCAGATGGGCCTCCATTTCCTGCAGGGCATTCTTCAAGGTTTTTTTCTCACCATCGTGCAGACAGGCCCTCTGTTGGCCAAGAAACCAGAGGTGAAAACTGGTACTTATTGAACTGAAGGGTGGGGTCTGGTTTTTCCTTAGTAGACACATGTGGATTTGGTTTTTAATTCAGAGCCTCCAAGTCTCCAATCAAAAAAACCTTAAGGAGGTTATCTGTGTGTCTGCACCCCCGATCCCCACAGTGGCTGTGAGCTCCCTAAGGACTCACCACATGTCCTGAGCTTCTGCCTCAGAGGGGACGCCACACACATTTGTTGATGAGTGAAAAACGCACACCCCATCCCTTGCCTCTCAGGAAAAGGCTCAATTCTGCCCAGGCCTTGGTGAGCTCTGGCCCTGGGTGCGCCCCTAGCTGGCGGCCCTGTTGGCCAGGAGTTCCCACTCCTCTGGGCTCTTTGAACTGCTCTCTGTGTCCTCAGCACTTCAAACACTTGTTTACAGAGGGGGAGGGGAGGGATGTGCAACAGAAAGACAATAATTCCCAAGTCTCACCACCCATGACTTCACACTTCAGCCTGGTAAAAATCCCCTGATTCCATCACTTTACCATCCAGGCATTCGAAGTTGCTTTTCTGAGATGTGCTATGGGTGGGTGCTGGCTGTGTCATTAGCTGCCCCAGGCCTGCTGGCTGCCCCTGAATCCTGCCTTTGTTCAGCAGTCAGAGCCTTGGCTGGAGGGGCTGGCGCCCTGAGGCTGCGTTCCCAGGCTCTCTGGGAATCTCTGACTCCTCCACCAGGACTTGGTCCTGAATGTGGATTTGCGTCAGAGGACCGCACACCCTCATCTCCCCCACTCCGTCCTGCTCAGTCCTGTCTTTTCACCTGAAAATGGTATTTACAGCGCCGGGGTTCAGGCTTCCAGGGCTAGGGGGAAGCTACAGAACCTGGGAGTAGGGTGACCAACTTTCTGGTTTGCCCAGGATTGTCTGGGTTGTCTATCCTGAGAAAGCCTCAGGCCTGGGCCCATCCAATGGTCGGTCACCTGCCCAGGAGCAAATTCACCAGGATCCTGCCCCAAACCAAATGACTCAGAAACACTGGTGGTGGGGATGGGCAAGCTGTGCACCACCAAGCCCTCCAGATAATTCTGACACCTGCTCAAGAGAACCACCGCCATACCCCATAGATGGGGAAGCAAACACCCCCAGAAAAGAGAAAGGACTCCCTAAGTGCAGGCAGCAATCAAGGAGCACAGACAGAAAGTGTCCTGTCTCCACTGTGCGACAAGCTGTCCCAGCTCATCCAGAGAACTCATCGCAGGTCCCCCAAAGTCTAATCAGTCATTAGAAGGGGTAAAGTACTCCAAAGACCCCCAAATTATTGCTGTGCGACTCCCTGGTGTTGTCGTCAGTGAGCACTGAGGTTGGGCAGGGAAGGAGGGAACAGCACCCTCCCTGTGGGATCCCTGAGCCTGAGTTTTGGGCCGCAGTAAGGAGCTGGTCGTTCAGACTCAGAGCACAGCAAAGGCCCCAGGTGGGGGAGGCCCCGTCTTTTAGGAGGGCAGAGAAGAGAGCAGCTCAGCTGAAGTGAGAGCCAGGACATAGGCACCTCCTCTTTGCACTGTCGGCCTTGTCTGTGAGCCCGTGACAAATACTGAGAGAATGCTTCTGACTTCCCTGCCCCCCACCCCCGCCAGGCCCAGCTCTTAGCCCCTAGGGACACTTCTTCCCCTTGGATCAGGAAGTCCAGCTCCCTACCTCTGAACAGAAATAAAATCCACTTAGAAAGGTCAGCCTGTTTCCCACAAATCCTAAGACACCTTCGAGCTCAGTGGAAATGGTTTTGGAGGATTATCCCGAGCCTTGGTCTTCCCAGTCTCTGATGGGGGTGGGGTGGGGGGGTGCCGCCAAGTGCAAGTGTTTGCTTTTCTCCTCTCCAGGGGCTGCTGCAACTAACCCCACCCTACCCCCATAACTTCCCCAACATGTTACTCTCTAACCACAGGGGAGTCTGAGGAAAACTGGGGCTACAAGCAAGTCTTAGAGGGGGGTACATTAGGACTGCTGTTTGTTCTCCAGGGACTCCTTCTGGAGCCTCCCCAGGAGTGTTACTCGAAGGGGTAAAAGTGGGGGCACTTCCTGTCACCCCATTCAGCCCTATCCTCTCACCCCCGTCAGTGGGGGCAGTAGAGAGAGCTAAGTGCATGGGCTCTGGGGTCTTCCCCAGGGAAATGAGCAGGCCCAAGTCTCCCTTCCTTACAGAGCCTTCTGGCTGCTTCCCTGGCCTTCTCATTTGAAAATATTTACCTCTGGTCTCCATTTCAACCCACCTTGGGGATCCCTAACCCATCTTCCTGGCTCCCCAGCTCTGGCAAGGTGAGCACTTACTAGTCCTCGCGTGGCTTGTGGTCTCTGGACAGCACGTGGCACGGTGGCCCCCCTCTTTCTGAGTCCTGCACACCCAGTTCTACTGTCCCCTCCCCCACACATCAGCCCCCGCAAATGGCTGCTTCTACCTCCTCTCAAGGCCTTTCCTCCAATACCTCTTCCTTGTGCATACTGCCTGCCTGTCTGTGTCTTTCCCCTGCTCTCCATCCCTCCTGCCACTGGTCTGGTTCAGACCCTGTCATCTCTTCCTTGGCCCTTAGCACCAACTTCCTAACTGGTTTCCGGGCACCCAGTCAACCCCAGCCTTTTCTCCCCCTGCCAGAGGATTCTTTCTGAGCCTAATCCAGTTGAAAGAGCTTGAGGAACACTGCCCAACATCACCCTCTAGTCTTACCACCCCACCTGCAGTGCCCCTGCTCATCTTTGTGCTCACTGCGCTCTCTACCGTATCAAGGTGAGATGAGCTATAGGTGATAAAATATCCAAATATGTCCCTTACAGAGGTTACAAGTCTGTTGTCCTCTCATATAAAGTAAGTCTGGAGCTGAGCAATCTGGGACTGATAGGACAGCTGCAAAGTCATCTGTGATCCAGTCTTTTTTGCTGGTTGTTCTGCCAGTTCCAACCCAAGGCTTGCAGCTCATGGCTCAAAATGGCTTCTTGAGCTCCAGCCATTAAATCAGCATTCCAAAAAACAGGAAAAAGGAAAGGGTAAAGAGAGACACACACCCTCCTCACATTCAGGATATTTCTGGCATTTATTAATGATAAAGGGACTAATTCACCAGAATGATATATATTTCTACTCCAAATTTGCATGCCCTCCGTAAAATAGCTGCAAAATCCGTGAAGCAAAAGTAAGCAGAATTAAAGGTAGAATAGACAAATTCATGGTCATCATGGGAGTCTGTAAATATCTTTTTTCAAAAGAAAATGGAATAAGCAGACACAAGATCAGTAAGAATAGCGAAGATGTGAAAATAGCAATATTTGACTTCATTGACACAAAGAAGTCTGCACCCGACAGTCACAGGATTCATCATCTTTTCAAATACACAAGTAACATACAACAAGAAAAACGATGGCTCTAAGTAGTTGCAGGCGCCACTTCTGCCTAAATGCCACTTGCCAGTGGTTAGTCCAAGCAAGAGGGACACTGGGAAGTGACAGCTGCGCAAGTGACCAAATGCCTAATGATCACCAAGGGCTGCTGGTCCCAGGCAGAGGGGAGGGCAAGTCATTGAGAACCTGCTGCTTGACCTCCTCGCCGCTCCTTCCTTCCCGTGGCCACCCTGGCCCTGAGTGTGCACTGCACAGGCGTGAGTGCTTGGGCCCGGTCAGAGGCTCCTCAGTCTGTTCTGGCTTCATTGTTCACTTGCTGTGTGCCTTTGGACAGGTTTATTTAACCGTTTTAAGCCTCCATTTCTTTATTTTGAAAGATGGCAATAGTCTTCCTTCATAGGGCTGTGGGAAAGATGGAACAAGATAATGCAGACAAAGCCCTGAGGCCTGGGTGCGGCACCTAGTAAGACTAGCTGCACAGAGAGGTTAAGGGACTTGCCTGAGGTCACACAGCTGTAAGTGGGCAAGGCTGGCCTTTAGCTCTGGTTCCAAACTGGTCCTGACTTTCTTTGGGGCCTCTGCCATCCCCAGGCAGGGCCCCACGTAGTGAGACTCCCATCGGGGATGGAGGGCTGAGGCAAGGGTATAGGAAATTGCTTCCATCAATGAGCCTTGTGATTTCAGATACGTCCTTTTAAAATGCTTGTCTTGGGCCTCCCCGGTGGCACTATGGGTTGAGTGCAGCAATGTGAAGCTGTTCGCACCCTCCGCAGCGCCGGTTCGATCCCTGGCCAGTCAGCGAGATGCCTACATGGCGCGGCAGACCTCTCCAGTTGTGCCCGCTGCGCCCCTCAGCAGTGTATTTCAGTCAGTCTGCCTGTTCTGTTCCCTGCTCTGTCTCTGGTGAATCCTCTCACCCCCCACACACCTCTGGCCTGTACCCCAGCTCTTGTATAAAAATAAATAAATCTTAAAAAAATAAACTTTAAAAAAATAAAAATAAAAAATAAAATGCATGTCTTAACTCAGACATGTTAGGGGGAGAAGAAGGGGGCAAGAACAGGGTAGGGAGAGATCAGTGGCCTCTAGTGGCGGACGTTGGGCACCTTGGTGGTAGGACAGCCAATGGAGCCACAATAAAAAAATCACTGAAAGAAAAAGTTCATAACCATACCTTGGAATACTAAAATAAATGTGTGTCTTTGCTCAGGCATGTTAATATCCTCATTCTTTTTGCAAAAGTTTGAATTAAATGGGTCCAGAGATTTCCCTTGACGCTGACATTCGGCAGATGTGTCTGATCTGGCACACGTGGCTGAAATCTTACCAGTAAATATTAGTTTCTTTTTGTTAACTCTCATCTTCTGCCTGAACTCCATTTCTGAAAATACGGTTTTCTTTTAGAGGATCTGACCCCAGTTTGCAGGCTGAGTCCCCTGGGCCCTGGCTGGGAGGGGAGAGGCAGGAGAAAGGAGAGGAGAAGCTAGGCCCCAAGCTCTGCCAGTCACCAGAGGCCCAGGGGGTCCCGAGGGACCGCTTGTCAGGGCCCCCCCAGATTGCCTGTGTAATCAGTCCCCTCCAGTCGCCTGGCTGACACCATCTATCACCGTTTTTTATAGGCTTCCCTTTTTTTCTCTTCTGTATTTTTTCCCACCACTCTGCCTCTCAGACTAAACCAGAGAAAAATGGGTTTTGTCTTTTTTTAACAGGAAGACTAAAAGTCTTAAATTGCCTTCTTCGAGGTCTGCAAATAGAAATTCCAAATAAGACAGCCACCTTGTCTTCCCTCTCCTCCCGGCTCCCTGTCTCAGGAGCCCAGAAGCTTGAAATAAAAGGCAGCGCAGTGACTCTGAGGCAGCAATTTGAGCTGGGCCGGGCCCAGGTGTGGAGGAGCAGGGCAAGGGCAGGAGAGCCCGGCTGCAGGGTGGGAGGGAGGGAGGGAGGAAGAGATGAAATGGGCAAAACCCATGCCTCATTGCTTATGGTTCTGGAATAAAAGAGGGTGCCTAAGGGGGCTGGTTATTTAGCAGTCGCTATGTGTGCATGTCCATGTGTGTCTCTATGTGTGTATCTGTGTGTGTGTGTGTGTGTGTGTCCGTGCACGTGCACATGTGCACAGGGGCCTCAAGAAGAAGAGGAAGCCACCAAGGCTGCTGTGGTCCACTGCCCCTTGTCTACTCCTCTGATGTCACAGTTCCCGAGAGGCATCGGGGCATCGGGACAAGGAGAGGGAGTGGGACAAAGACAGAATTTTCAGGAAGGAGGCTGGGCTTTAATCCTGCTACATGTCATTATAATAACTAACGTTTACCGAACTTACTGGTTGCCAAGGACTGTGCTAAATGCCTCGTATAGGTCATCCTTTCCAACCCTCAAAACAACCCAGTGATGTAGATTTCATTATCGTCACCATTTAAACCTGGAGGAGTGGAAGGTTGTGTAACTTGCCCAAGTCTCACACTTCTTGGAACAGATCCGGGTTTGACCCCAGGGAGCCAGATTCCTGAGGCTCATGTGCTAATTTCTCCCCACCAACCACTAGTCCAGTCAATCTGCTTCCTTGTTTGGAAAGTCAAAGTGTGAGGGGACAGGTAGTGTGAACTGGGTGATCATCGAGGTCCTTTGCAGCACAGATGCTCTGATTGGGGGCTCATGTTTCACCTATGCACACAGGGGTCCTGTTAAGATGACGCAGATTGCAAGATTTGAAGGCAAAGGTGGGAGAGGGGAGGACAGATAAACTTGTATCCTTCACCCCTGATGGGACAGGAGGAGAAAATAACAACACAGCAAGGCCAGTGCAAGGTCTCTACAAAGACTTGTACGTTAGACCTGTATCAAAAGGACAAAATCAAAATCCAAAGGCCTAGAAAATTCTGCCCAGTTACCTGGATGGTATACACCCAGGTGGTACCCTTTGCATTTCCCTGGTCTTTGCTCCAGGTGGTGCACCTGCAGCCTCAGACCCACCTAGCCAGACACAGCCAGCAAGCCCTTTGAAGGACAGTTGGCCAGAGGCTCTGACTCGGGGAAGGACAGAGTGTTTCTCTGAGGACCCCGGGCTCAACACCTGTGTCTTTTTTGCAGGCCCAGCAATCATGGCCCATTACAAGGCTGAGCAGGATGACTGGCTGATCGTCTACCTGAAGTATTTACTCTTTGTCTTTAACTTCTTCTTCTGGGTAAGTGAATTCTGCCCACGACCACTTCCCCAGTTTCGAATGAGTCAAGTCGCCTTTGTTTTTGGCTTGTCACCACACTCTGGAGTTGATTTCTTCCAAATCAAAGACCACCCATGGGCAAATTCTGCCTACTTTAAAGCAAGCATGTACATTTGCTACTGAGGGGGACGGAAAGAATCCAGTCTGCAGGTTGGCTTGGAGTCTTAGCCAAGGCCTGGGAATAAAAGATGCATAAACATAACAGTGCACTTTGTGTTCCAGTGGTGGTACAAAAGGCTGGCTCTTTCTCCCCTGCTAAGTTGTCGCACCACTGCTTTGTGGGAAATGTGACTGCCTGAAATAATTGCTTGTTTTCCACTGAAGTCCATGTGCCTTTCATGGTTAATATTGTCCAGGCCTAGGCAGAGAAGTAGTCCTGGGTGTCCAGGCTCCCCCAGCTGCATGAAATTCTCTATAGACACTCCCTCAGGCTGCCCACCTGGGTGGGTGAGGTCTTCTTGGAGGAATGGAGTCTGTTCCCTCAAGGCAATTATCTGAGTAATTGGAAGCAGAACACCATCAGTTCCTCCCAAATAGCCAGACAGTGGAATGCATGTGTTTTGTGTTAGAGTCTCGTTAAATTTGCAGAAACAGAAGAGCAAAGAGGGCACAGGCTTTGCAGTCAGTGAGGCCCAGGCGCTGCTGTTTGCTGAGACAATGGCCATGAGCCACCTGTCCTGGCTGAGTGGTTTCCCCAGCTCCAGAACAGGATCGTTTTCAGCCTCTTAGGGTTGTTTAGCAGATGCCCTGAAATGGTCCACGTTAAGTGCTTAGGTCAGTCTCTGCATAGAGAAGGCATTCAATAAGTACAATCTTTCAGACTTTATTTTCCTGAGCAAGAGTTTCCTAGAACAGTGAAGTATGTTGATGAAGACAGTGAAATAATAAAGCTACGTTCATATGGACACTAAGGGTGTGGATGGATAGTTTCAATTCTCAGGGATAAATTCAATAGGGTGTTTAAGATTCCTACTGAGTGGAGATTTCTTTTCAAGAATAGTTGTGTGTTTTTCCCAATCATAAAAGTCTTATAATCTACTACAGATAATCTCTAAAATAATGAAAAGATACAAAATGAAAATTGCCCATATCTCATTGTATAATTTGCTGGGGATGCCATCACAAAGTACCATAAACCAAGTGACTGTAATGACAGAAATGTATCCTCTCAAGGCTCTGGAGGCTACAAGTCCAAAACCAGGGTATCAACAGGCTGTATGGGTAGAATCTTCCCTTGCCTCATGCCAGCTTCTAGTGGTGGCTGGCAATCTTCAGCATTCCTAGGCTGACAGCTGAATTGTCCTCTTGACTGCCTCTGTCCTCATGTGCTTCCAGTGAGTCTCTGTCTTCATCTGGCATTTTCTTATAAAAAACCCCATTCATTCTGGATTAGGGCCCGCCCAACTGACCTCATCTTCCTTGATTACATCTGCAAAGATCCTGTTTTCGGATAAGAGAACATTAGCAGGTATTGGGCTTAGGACTTCAACAAAACCTTTTATTTTAAAGATTTATTTATTTATGCATACAAGAGCTGGGGTACAGGCCAGAGGTGTGGGAGGGTGAGAGAATTCACCAGAGACAGAGTGGGGAACAGAACAGGCAGATTGACTGAAGTACACTGCTGAGGGGAGCAGGAGGCAAGACAGGAGAGGTCTGCTGCGCCATGTGGATTATTCTCTGGCCGACCGGGGATCAAACTTGTGCTGCAGAGGCTGTGAATTGCTTCATAGTGCGGTGCTTAACCCCTTGCGCCACTAGGGAGGCCCATTCAACAAAACTTTTTTTTTTTTTAAAGATTTATTTATTTATTTATACATGCACTGGCTACAGTCAGAAGCGCGGGAGGGTAAGTGAATTCACCAGAGCCAGAGCGGGGAGCAGAGCAGGCAGAAGGACTGAAGTACACTGCTGAGGGGAGCAGCGGGTGGCAGGAGAGGTCTGCGCGCCATGTGGGACCCTCCTCCGGTGGCCGGGGAGCAGCCGGGGATCGAACCGGCGCTGCAGAGGCTGCGGGCAGCTTCGCAACCCAGCGCTCAACCGCTGCGCCACCGGGGAGGCCCCCAACAAAACTTTTTGAAACACAGTTCAACCCATAGTGTTCACCATCTTAGGAACCATCACTGTTAACATCCCTCTAGACTTTGTCTTGATCAGGGTGAGAGATGGTGTGACCCACACATGGGAGTGAGCATGGGAGTAGATACTTGGAGAGAGTCAAAATTAATCAGACTAGGTCACGAATTGGACGGGGTTGAGATGGAAGGGGTATCTGGAGCATGTACTCCTGGGTAGGTGGTGGAGCTCTTCACTGCAATAGGAGACAAGAGAGATGAGCACTTGGGGCTCCGGTGGCAAGGTCAGATGTAGACAGGGGGGTATGTTTGAGCAGAGATGCCTCGTGGGCAGTTAATTCAAGGGTCTACATTTCAGATGGGGCTCGTCCCCACCCAGAGGGAGTTTGCAGTCAAGGAAATAGATGGAATGCTCAAGAAAGGCATGGAGAATGAAGAAAGAGAGACCAGAACTAGACAAGGGGTTTCCCCACAAGTGAGGGGTAAACTAGGGTCAACAATGGCCCCAGGTTGCGATGAACCACAGGAGCTCCTGCGATGGGGGATTTCTGGTGCTAAAACATGGAGAGCCCCCAGCAAGCTGCAACTATTAACACAAAACCAAGGAGTACACAGGGACCAAAACTCTAAAAGGGGGCAACCATCCACCACACAAAGACAAAGGAAACAGACGCTTAGTGGAAAGATCTTCGATCAAATTACTGTGACTAGAGAGAGAAGAAAGGACATTCCTTATAATAGTTTCCCAATAAGACCCTCCCAAATTATCCACCCCATCGTGGGCAAATGCCCAGCCCGAAAACTTGCCACAAGTCTAAGATACCTTCTGGCAAGGAACTCCAAAAAATGGGCTAGGCAGGTCACACAGCTGGGACAGAAGGAGAGACCCAACATTTAAAAATCAAAGTACAAGTCAAGATGATGGTTGTCATTATCCCTGCTAAGGGCCAGAAACAGCCCCCCACATGTCTCTTCCCCATGTATCTCTGCTCAATACCTCTTACAGGTGTCTCTGCATGTCTCTCCTTCATGTGTCTCCTCTAAGGCCCTAAGTGCAAGTCGAAGCTGGAGCTGCAAGAGAGCCAGGCCCTCTGCCTTTCCGCATTATGTAGGTTATCTGGCTGCTCAGCTCCACCCCTACTTCCTAGTAACTCCCCACTTAGGCAGGCTAGTTCTTGGCACACTGGCCCTCGTAATCCAAGGGAGCAGCATCTAAGTGGGGGTGGGGAAAATGACGCCTCCCCTTCACAGAGGTGCATCTGCAACAGAAGGGGGATCATCTTAAGGGGTAGAAAAGGAGCAGTCAGAGAAGTGGGAGGAAACCAGGAGAAGCAGTGCCATAGAAGCGGACACCAAGGACTGCATTCAAGGGTCAGGGCACTTGGAGCCTGCCAAGGCCTGGAAAATGGCCATTGGGTTTAGCCACACAAGGGTCATTGATGCAGTGAGGGCACTGCGGGGTGAAGAAGTGAGCACTCAGAGTGGCAACTCCCTGGGTCCAAAGAAAAGTCAGTGGAGCTAACGAGCCATTGGTATACTGACATGTCACCCCATTGGGGTATAAGGCCTCTGATGTTTCTCATCCTTCCTGGGCCAGCTCCTGTAGGGGGAAGCAGGCAGCAGATGTGGTGACCACCTCGGGGGCCCTTCCATACAAAGTAGACTTGGGGTCTGTCTGTTTGGTACAGACTTTCCTTTGGGCGCAGCGGGGAGAAGGCCCGTGGGGGCAGTGCAGGCAGATGGGCAGCAAGCGTGTTACCAGAGCAGCTACCAGCAAGGGGGAGCTCCCCCATATACATCTCCCTGCCTCAAGTTAAAAATAGCCCTGCCTGGGGACCTGGCTGGAAGAGGACCAGCTTCCCAGGGGCCATTCAGCCAGGCTTATTCTCCCCCTTACAAGACCTGTTGATCTGGGTTTGAAGGTTCAGGTTTCATTCTACAATCCAGGGGGTCCTGTCATCCTACCCCCAAGATCTATGGCCATCTCCTCAGAAGTAGGTATGGAGCCAACTACTGGCCCATCTCCTCCCACAGTGGAGCACAACATCACAAATTTTGCAGTATACCAAGTCCCTGAGAATTTACCAGAATTTCCCAGGGAGAGGGTGATGTCCATGAGGATCCCTCCCTGGCAAGAAAAACTTCCCTCCCACATGCACCTGCCCCCCGGAGTCCAGATGCCAGCCCTTCCCCAAGCCCCTCTCATCAGAGATGGAGCGGGGCCAGCGTCTACACTGGTGGGTGCTCCCCAGACCCGTTTGGTTCTGGCTTCCTTCGAGAACCATGGGGCACAGCCACAGGCAGGGTCCTTAGACAGTGCCAGTCTGCTGTCCCTGCCGCCTCTCCACCACCACCCCACTGCCCGGACAGAAAGGGAGTCCAGCCAGCGAGGCCGACTGCCTGAGCTTGTCTGATTGGGGTGAATGGTCACACTTCCTTGCTCCCCCAGAACTGTGTTCCAGCCCCATAGATCACTTCACCAGGCTCCACTGAAATCCAGCACCAAAGGGACAAGGAAACCAGGATCTTCTCTGCAGTGGTCAGGATGCCTGAAATTGGTGCCACCCACCTGGATAAAGACCACCGTGGTCTTTATCTGGGGGTCCTCAGATCAGCCTTGCCGGTCTCCCCTCATTCTCCACGTGGGGAAAAGGCAGGCTCGCCGAGTTCAGAATCGTGCCCAGGTCTCATCCCAGGGATGAGCCACGCTGGCGCAGACGCCAGGCGTTCCAGTCAATAACGGTGACAAGTGAAAAAGCCTTTCCCCTGTGTTTATTAAGCACCTAGAGAAAGCACCAGGCTTTCCTGCGTGGCCATCCAGGAAATGCTTTTCTTCCCCTCCCATCCCAGCACGGCTCCCCTCCCCTCCCATCACCCCGCAATGTTGTTCTCTAATTTATTATTTTAATTAGCTGCTTGACTGTGTTCATGATCAAAACTTGCCCAGCCTCCCAGGAGCTATGCCAGGCTGTGAGAACTGGGGAAGCGGCGGGGCCCTGGGCTGGAGTGGCCTCCTCTACTCCTGTCCTGCCCCTTCTTCCCTTGGGGGGCTCTGGGGGATCCAGGGATGCCCACGGGGGGCCCTGGGCCAGGCAGGAGGCAGATGTGATGAGCTCCGAGCCCCCTCCAGGACAGTGAGGCGGCCTGTGTGCATGAGCAGCTTCCCGCGGGGCCTCCAGGGAGGGTTGGGAGGGGAGAGCCTCTGCTGGCGCCCCCGCCCAGGCTGGAAAGCCCTTCACTCCACGCGCCGCCATCGTCATCACGTTGGACGTGGCCTCTGCCCATCACTGAGGGGCCCCTTGGCCCCTTGGCTGGTTTTTCTGCTGCTCCCCTTCTCAAGGTGCTAAGCAGCACAGCACCCCATGCTGTCAGGGCATCTCTGCCTCCCTTGCTGTCGGGGACTCTGGGGCAGGCCATTCTGGAAGGGGTGCAGATTTGAGCTGCGCGGGGCCACGCAGCCAGACCCGTCAGTGCTGCAGACTGTGCTGACCAGTCTGAGCCCCCTGCCTGCTCGGGGGCCCTCGCCTGGCTGTGGCCCAGACACCAGGTGGCCCGCTTCATGGGCCAAACAGCTTTTGTGGGTCAGCAACCAGCTGGCAAAAAGCTCAGTAAGCTTGACATTGGGGTCCTTGAGTTCTCACCCCCACTCTGCCCGGGGCCTTGGCAACGTCACGTCTCTGGGCCTTTGTTTCTTCCCCCAGAATACAGAGGGCTAGTCTGGTTCTTTCCTTGCTCGCTTCTGTCCTGCCTCCTTCCCCTGCTTCCCTTCTTCCCTCCACACGAGTCACTGGGCATCTCCCGGGCGCCTGGGGCTGCTAAGATGAATGAGGGGAGACAGGCAAAGTAATGAATACAACAAAACAGCAAACACGCCGGGGTGAGTGTAACTATAGAAACACACGCGCGCTGTGGAGCTGGGAGGGGGACTGCCTGATTCTCTGGGAGTGGGAGGTCTCCTCCAGGTTCTGAGAAGGGGGAAGACGAACAGGTGACCTGACGTTCCCCCAGCTCCGCCCCTCAGTAAGTCCCTGAAGTTTGCTTTTGTTCTACTAGTAGATGTGGGGTGGTGGAGGGGGGGTAGGGAGCAGCGCTGTGATTCATTTCATCAAGGGCTCTTTCAAGCCAAATCGCCAAGAAAAGACCGCCTGGAAGTGGAAAGTGGCCTTTAGCATGACAAGCTTATCCTTGAGATTCAACTCAGACAGAAGCAGCCCCAAGGCCCCGGGGACGAGGGACAAGCAGAGGACGCCACCGTGTGCTGGGGCAGTGCTGCTCATGAATTAGCTTGTCTGTGCCCTCTGGCCAGTGGGCAACCGGGCAGCGCTGGTGGAGCTGGAGTGCCATCTACCCCCCATGCGAGCAGGGGGCTTAGCAGTGCCCATAGGGTGCCACCGTGGGGTCAGTGGGGTCCCATATTTGGGGGTGGGGGCCAGTCTTTCCAAGCTACCCAGATAGCCCCAGGGGACTGGCTCCCCAGTCAGGGAATCACCCTGATGATCAGGGTCTTTCCTGATTTTTACTCAGGGACAGTGTCCGGCGTGGCCCCAATGCTGGTCTAGAGGGGTGGGCCAGGGAGGCCCCTTAGGAGAGAGAGGAGAAAAATGATGCTTCTGTCTGGCACCTGTGGCTGCTAGCCTAAGCCACCCCAGGGACTCCCTACAGGCCTGGAGAACAGTCTGTTCCCCTTAGGTTCTCAGATTGCCCCACTAAAAGTGAAACTTGCCAGAGAGCAGGGAAAAGAAATACAAAAGTTGCCCCAGGAACTCAGCAGAAGAGGCCAGAAGATGACATTACTTTGCTGGCCCCCACCAAGCCCCACCTCCCCCATGACCTGCTGAGTCGGGGATTCCCAGGGGAGGGAGGTGTGGTCCCACTTCCTTGCAGAGAGCAGGAGACAGGTGGAGAAACTCCCCTGTCCCCCCAGCCCTTGTTCATGCCTGACCCCCGTCCTCCAGCAGAGGATGGAAGTAGAGGATGGAAGTAGAGGGCAGGAGAACCATGCGAGCTGGTCGGAAGCCTGATTGCTAAAGAGCCCAGGCCCGGAGATGCTGCATGACTTGTTAGACCCATACAGCAAACGGGGGAGCTGGTGTTCAGACTCTGGCAGAGAACCCCAGCACCCACCCTTCACCATTCTGCTCTACTCTCACAGTTATTGGGCATCTGCAAAGTTTTCAAGAAAAAGCAACTGCTTAGTTTATAGTCACTACAGCCAGGCGTGGTGGATGGGGAGTGAGAGACGAAGTCAAATCGCAGGCGTCGAAGGACCTCAAGGTCATGCTGGAGATTGGGCTGGGTGCCCTGGGTGCTGGGACGCTGGTGGCAGTTTTTCAGGGAGGTACCAAGTGGGTCAGCCTCAGAGTCAAGCTGGGACCAGGAAGCTAATGAAGGGGTGGAGTGGGGGGGTGCAAAATTGGGCAGGGCACAGGGTGCTTCTGCAAAGCCAGCTTCCCATCAGATGGGGACTGGCACTTGGCCATCCCTGAGAGGACAGAGTTACCCCAGGAGCTCTGGTTCAGGTCCATGGTGGTGACATAGATGATTCTCACCGGGGAAGAGGCATAGAGATGTCAAGTGTGATGCTAAATGTGGAAACGCATATCCAGCTCCCAAACCTGGCCAACCCAGCGCCTTCTTGGCACAGAGGAGGCGCCCAGCAGAGCCAAGAGTGACCTGTGTGGCCTGTGCCACTCTGTGGCTGCCCTGGCACGGAAGGCAGTGGACACTTCTGCCTAGGAAGGGAGGTGCTTATTCCTTACTGGGGGGTTTCTTCCTTATTGGGGACCTCACAGTCCTGGCCTCTGCTCTGCCTGGTTCCTCCTTCCCCCAGACTGACCAGCCTGATAAAGAAAACTCCTGCAGTTACAATTATACCCTCTGCCTGCTTTCCTGCGGGTCTGCTGCCTGATTTCTTTCAGGCCCCAGGCTAACCCTTATCCTCCCACGACCCCCACAGCACGAGGAATGCCTTGGTAATGCTTCTTTCTATAAATGGGAAGTTCCTAAAGTTGCCCAGCATGGGTGCCCTGGGCAGCGCTCCTGGCTGCTGGTGTCCTCGTTGGTAATGCCAACCTCTGCAGAGGGTTCTGGCTAATGGGCTCCAGGCAAGGGCTTTGAAGAATGTCGTTAATATTCCCCAGAAAACCAGCCCAGTTTCTGTACGGAGCCAAAGTCCTGTGGAATCAACTTTGTGCAAATGGCCTTTGCAATAGCTTGTTGGGATCAGGTCCCTCCCGCCCCTATTGGTCCTCGTCCGCATGCCAAGCTCCCACAGCTTGGGAGGGCACCAGCATCATCTTGCTGGAGTGTATCAGCAGAAGGTTGTCCCCCTGGTGCTACCAGCGATACTCAAAGAGGAGCAGGGTCGGGCATAGCCCCGTGGTGAGTCAGGGGCACAGCCAGAGCTGGAACTCAGGCCTGCTGCCCTCTGCCCTCTGGAGACACGCTGGTCACCCACTCTGACCCTGAGCTGGGGCTGTTGTCTAAAGAGCCGACCTAGCCAGGCAGGAGACCTTCTGAAGGACTTAAACCCTCTTGTACCTGATGGCAAATCCCACTCAGAGGTCTCTGTGGGTGCCAACTTCCCCAGAGGACATGACCCTCCAGAGGAGCATGGGGATTCCTCATTATCTCGTGCTTCTGAACCCCAAAACGAGGATGGATTTTTCATTTTCTAGACTTTAATCGGGGCAGCGTGTGTCTAGATCCTCTGAAACCCTCTCCTGTGAGCAGGGACCCTGCTGTACCCACAGCTGGCTGGTGGGCTCTGCCTGCTTTGCGTGATTTTGGCTCTCTCTATGGCCGGCTGGAGCTCTGGCAGTGGGCAGCCCTCTATTAGCGGGATCAATAGTGCTCCTCTCGGGCCTCCGTGGTGTACAAGGGGTTAAGTCTCAGCACTATGAAGCTATCAGCAGCCACTGCAGCACGAGTTCAATCCCTGGCCAAGGAGGTGACCCACATGGCGCAGCAGACCCCTCCTGTCTCACCCGCTGCTCCCCTCAGCAGTGTATTTCAGTCAGTCTGCCTGTTCTGCTCCCCACTCTGTCTCTGGTGAATCCTCTCACCCCCTGCATCTCTGGCCTGTACCCCAGCTCTTGTATGCATAAATAAATAAAAAAATAAATATTTAATTAAAAAAAAATACTGCTCCTCTCTAGGGCTGCATAACCCACAGCCCCTGCACTTCAGAGCTGCTTTGTTTTTCCTTTCTTTTTTAATTATTATTTTATTTTATTTTATTATTTTTTACATCATTTTTCATTTTTACACAATGTATGCATTTCCATCTTGGCTATATTCCCCATACAATTCCCACACCCCTATTTTGATCCTCCCCCCTCCCCCCCCCCATTGTGTCTCTGGTTTATAGTTGCTCGTCGATTTTTATTTTTACTTTATTATAATTAGTCTTTTTCCTGGTCCCTTATTTAGGTTTTCTAAATTCCTGCTATGAGTGAGACCATCCGGTATTTTTCTTTTTCTTTCTGGCTTATTTCGCTGAGCATGATCCCTTCCAGCTCCATCCATGTTGCTGCAAACTGCATGTGTTTATCTTTTTTGAATGCTGAGTAATATTCCATGGTGTATATGTACCACATCTTCTTGATCCAGTCATCTATTTTTGGGCATTTGGGCTGTTTCCAAAGCTTAGCTATTGTAAACAGTGCTGCTATAAACATAGGGGTGCAGGTGCTCTTTGGAATTGATGTTTCTGTGTCCTTTGGGTAAATCCTAGGAGTGGAATTGCTGGATCCTATGGAAGCTCTATGTTTAGTAGGTCCAGAAATCTCCACACAGCTCTCCACAGTGGTTGGACCAGTTTGCACTCCCACCAACAGTGCAGGAGAGTTCCTTTTTCTCCACAACCTCGCCAACATTTGTTGTTGCTAGTTTTCTTAATATGTGCCATTCTCACTGGTGTGAGATGGTATCTCATGGTAGTTTTGATTTGCATTTCCCATGTCAAGGTGAATGTGGCCTTGGAGACCATGCATAGGTGGTACAAGAATTGGCTTCGGCCCACAAACCTTTGTGGATGACCGTTTCTCTGGGCGAGGCATCCAAAGCTTTTAATCAGGTTCTTGGTGGGTTTCATGCCCCTCATGTAGTGTTCCCATTCCAATCCAAATGTGCCCCTTCGGGTGGCCCCCAATCCAGTGCTCAGGCTGCTCTCTGGATGGAGAAAGGGAGGGGGGTTTGCCTTGACAGCCCTAGTGGTTAATGATTAATGTACATTAATGTGCCGATTTCCACACCCATTAAAAGCCAAATTCCTCAGCTTCTTACTGCAGTTAGATCACTCAGTGTGGTCACATTTCATGCTGTTCAGACTCTCTTCCTGGCACTATCATGTACCTTTGATTAATAAAAAATGATAAATGAATTATTACTTAATTAGTGCAATGTATTTAGTAGGCAGCAGCCCTCAAAACATAAGATCCATGGGGTCCTTGGTGGTTCTAGGAGGGGAACCTCTGGTCTCATGTCACCCTCTTATGTAAGAGATAAAGAAACTATGACCAACTCCCCCACCTCACATGTTGAGCAGGGAATTGGGAGTTGCACCAGGATTCAAAATTTGCCCCTGCCATTCGCTCAGGAGTGTGACCACAGACGAGTCCCCTAACCACTCCAGGCCTCCGATTCCTCATCTGTACCCTTGGGTAACCAAACTATTCTCCCAGGAGATAATGCATAAGAAGTGCCAAGCACATAGTAGGTGCTCAATAAATGGCAGTGGTGGGCCCCCAGCGGCCGCCCTGCTCTGACTGGGTTTCCTGCAGGTGGGGGGGGCCGCCGTCATGGCCGTGGGCGTGTGGACCCTGCTGGAGAAGAGTGGCTACCTGAGCATCCTGGCCTCCAGCACCTTCGCCGCTTCTGCCTACATTCTCATCTTCGCAGGCGCCCTGGTCATGGTCACCGGCTTCCTGGGCTTCGGGGCTATCATCCGGGAGGACAAAAGCTGCCTGTCTACGGTGAGTGCCCACCTGCCTGCCGGGCTCGGTGCCTGGAGGGAGGGAGACTTGCTGGGGCCCCATCTCTACCACCCCTGCCCCCCTGTCAGTGCCTGTACCATGACCCCGCTCTGCGGCCTGGGGAAAGCTGGAGGCAAAGCGGCTGCCCTGGCCTGGTGCTTGTGACGATAGATGTTCAGAGGAGGCCCAACACCCATCACTTTGGCGTGTGGGTTATTTCAAGCTAAGGTCAGTTGAGGGTCTGAAGATTCAAGAATAACTTTTATCACTCCCTTAATTACCTGGAATTATGAATATTGGCGGTGTTACCCAGATTTAGGGCTCTCTCCAGAAATAGCTTTGCACGGATGAACGCTCTCTATGGCAGGGCAGACATCATTACAGAAATCAGGTCCTTTCTTCCTCTGAGTTCCCCCCTTTGCTCCTCCAGGGACGGGAGGGGTCTCCCTCCAGAACCTTGTTCCACTTCTTAGCTCAGGATTTAAAAAAAAAAAAAAAAAATTTTTTTTGTCCATTTACTTTAAGATTGATAATTACATGCAGTCTCGAATCAGCCTGATAGTGCTCCTCCTTATTCCCCTCAACTCTCCCCCACTTTGTTCTCTTCCTCCTCCTCGTCCACTTCTCATAGAGTTTGTCTTGGTAATTTTCAAAGAGATGCAAAATGAAAAGAAGGTTATAGTGCAGCCCCTGTCCCATCAGCAGGTTCCCCAGCCAGCGTCATTGTCTATAGCCAGTGCCTTCCACCTGTCACTTGCCCCCAGGTACCATGTCATCTGTTAGCATTTCAGTGCGTGTCTCAAAAGCCCACAGATCCTTTCTGTAGGTAACTTAATGTAGTTATCTTTATCACACCTAAAAACAATGCACATTCCTATCCCTTAATACTGTGAAATACTCAAGCAGTTTCAGATTTCCCCAGTTACCCCTTAAATGTCTTCTTTGTTTTAGTCTGTTTGAATCAGTAACTAAATTAGACCCATGTATTAAAATTGGTTGCTTTATCTCCTAAGTCCCTTTACTCTCTAAACAGCCATCAATCACTTTTTTCTGGCAATGTATTTGTTGAAGGAACAGAACACATGTCCTAGAGTTCTCCCAGCCTGGATTTTCTGATCATTAGCCCTGTTGATGTCATTTTCTGTTTTCCCAGGGGTTAGCTCTGGAAGCTTGATCAGACTCAGCTTTGACTGTTGGGCAAGAGTGTTTCCAGGGTGGTGGGGTGGGCTGCTGGGACGCTCTCCAGAGCTAGCTCAGAGCCTGGGGAAGAAGCCAGGGTGGGCTGGCAGGGGAGAGGCCAGCACCCGCTCAGGCCTTGCCAGACCCACCCCAACTCCCTGTGCAGCTGGAAGCAGAGCAGACTTCCCCTCCTTCCTGCCTTCCCCTGGGCCAAGTCAGGGTGCACAGAGGAGGAAGGGACAGAGGAGGCTGGACTGCATCTGGACTTAGCGAGGAAGGACTGGGCATGACCCATCTAGTCTCACCAGGAGATCAGATTGAGCCTGAGAGGCATCCGTGCTGGGAAGATGCCCCGGGGGACTGTGTTCTCCTTACTCCACCTCCCCATGCCCTCCATGAACCTGGCAGCCTCGATCCTTGCACATCTGACCAAGGAAGCAGGAGGCAGCCGAGGGACTGTCCCCTGCAGGCTGTCACACCAGCAGTGACCTAGATTTTTAGGTCTGGATACAAAAGTGCTGTGTATAGGCTCCGCAGGATGGCACTCCCCTGCCTAGGAAAATTCCTTACTTCTGCTCTGAGGGGCAGCCCAGAGCAGAGGTGCAGGCTCGTGGGTGCTGAGGGCCAGCAAGGACCAGCCACCAGGCATGGGCTGTGTTTCCAGTGAGGAGCAGTTGTGCCCCAGGACAGCCCCACTGCACCCAGCCGTCCCTTCCGTGGCCCAGTGCAAGTCCTTGCAGCTGGTGGCACATTCTCCATCTTATCAGTGCCAGCGGATGAAGTCGGAGAGTGCCACTGAGTGACAGATGTGCTGTGTGGGGGCGGGGGAGATAGTCCAGCCCTTACAGGGCCCACTGTGGTGCTGGGCCTGGAGCGATAACCCTTCCTGCCTACCCTTGCCCTACTCAGCCCTGCTCCCTTAGGAATGGGGTCTGGCTTGGTCTTGGTTCTCAGGTGAACCTCCTGGCCCACCAAGGCAGGCTGCTGCCCATGTGCCGCCCCTTCCTCCCACCAGGTAATCTTATTGCATCAGGACAGGACTTCCCTCTACCACCCAAGAAGGAAGCCTCGGACCCTCATCTAGAAACTTCTTCCTGACTCAGAAATTCTCTTGGCTCTCAGGGAGTCCCTAAAGATCAGTCCCCTGCCGGGCTGGGAAACAGCCCCTGGTTGCACCCATGCCCAGCTATAATTCAGATGGGCACCATGCCATGTGGCCACCTCGACCCTTCCATAGCAGCCGCCAAAGTCTCCATCACCAGGGAGTCTGTACTAAGCGCTGCTCTGAACACTGCTGCAAGGGCGCTGGCTTAGTCCTCGCCCAGCCGTGCATGTCACAGGCGAGGCATAGAGAGCCGGGGCATAGAGAGCTGCAGCAGCTTGCCTAAGATCGTCACACTGCTAGTGAGGGGCACTCAGGGTGGCCCCCAAGCCCATGCACCATCCCCCCCGTACTATACTGCCTCTGAAAAGTTGATTCACCCACTCCAATGAGAAATCTAGCCTTGGACATGTGGAGCCAGTAAGCACTGGAGCTGAGCTGGGATCCCAGCCTGTTGGAACTTCCCCTGAGAATTCACATCGCCCAGGAAGCCATGCTTTGGGGCAGGCAGGGGGACGGGAAGCCGAGGGCATCTGTCAGGACACAGTTTCCCCGTGTCTCTGGATAATAGAACTGGGCAGCCACTCTCAGAGTGGCTGGGTGGGTACAGCGAGGACTCCCAGCCAGAGCCCTAGGGCAGGAGACCAGGTGGGACCTTGGGGGGCGGGGGGAGGGACCCTGGACACTCCTTGCTCTGTTAAAATGTGGAAATAGTGATGGCATGAGCAGAGGTCAGTCCAGAAGGTGGATGAGAGTGTGGGTCACCCAGGAACAAGTGGGGATACTCGGCATGATTGGCTTTGGGAAGAACAGTCTGATCAAAACTCTTCCTCTGGGTGGCTCTGAAACCAGAAGAGAAATCCCTAGGAGTGACCAACAGCTTTCTGCTCTCCACGCCGCCCATCACGGGCAGCCCTTCTGCACTCCCTTCTTACACCGTCGATTTGCAAGACCTAGCCCACCGCGCAGGCTGAGCTGGTGTCTCCCGCCTCCCGTTCACTACCTCATTGTCACTTGGTCTGAGCCTCCCCAGGGCCTGGGGCTGACTGCAGGGGAGAGGTGGGCACTTCATAGAAGACCAGGCCCTGGGTCAGGCATCCAGGCCTGTACACACCCCACACTCTGCCCTGGGTCAGCTAACAAGAGACCTTCCCTTCCCTCTGGGACTGAGGCTGGCCTGGGGCACAAGAGCTGCCGCTCAGCTGGTGCAAGATGCCGTCCCCATTTGGCTCTACCTTACTGCCTGCCTGCCTTCCCTTCCACCCCACACAGAACCGGGACACAGCACTGATCAGTCACGTCAGAGAGGCCCCTGCTTCAAACAGGTCAGGAGACAGCACACACAGACACCTGCCATCCAGGAGTGTGGGGACAGGCAGCTCCCCCTGGGGGGCTGGCAAACTGCAAACCTCAGTCTGGAATCTTCCTTTGCTTCTCTCTGGCCCTGTCTGAAAGAACCAAAGGCAGAAGCTGCCCAAGGACAGATGTGAGTGAAGCAGAGGATCCTGAGTGATCCATGTCCTGGCCCGTCAGACCCTGAATTATTGAACACTTGATTGTTTAAACAGAAACAATTAGAGCTTTCTTGGGCTAACACGTGTAGGAGTTTTAAAACCCAGGCTCCCACTTAAAGACAAGTGGTATGGCTAAGTCCGTTTGAAAGGGTTCTGTGGTTGCTGAGGGCTCCTTCCTGATTGCATGGCATCTGTTCCTCTCCATGTTGAACTTCCTTTTGAGATCTTAATAGCTTAAGGCTGAAGGCAGCTCCAAAGGAAAAATGCAGTGAGAACAGCTTATACAAAGTGGTCCCCAAAGAGGAGAAGCTAAGATGAAAAACTCTCCATCTGAGCAATAGGTGTCCAGCTTGGATGGAGAGGCAGGAGAGGGCTGGCATCAGAAATGCCCAGAGAGCCAGTGTGGCAGGGGGCAGGTAGGTCCAGTCCATCCAGTGCACACGGCACCATGTCCGCCCGGGCCAAGGCCCTTCCTCCCAGCACATCCACAGCCCCTCCAAGCTGCTTGCCCCAGACGTGCCTGTTCCTCAGGGACAGGAATAGCACGTCTTGGCCTGGTGCTGAAATGATGATGAACTCCGTGTCGGAAGTCTGCAAGGGGCACAGGAATGGGGTTTAAATAATTCACACCAGATCTTTTTTAGCTAAGGCTGCCTGAGAGAGCCAGACCACGCGGGCCATCTCAGTCTAAGGCCAATGGCCAAGAGAGATGCCACTTCGGTGAAGAGAAAGGATATTTTTGGAGTTTGGAGTCTGGGCTCTGAAAACTTGGGTATCTTACGCCACATGAAGATTATAAGATGGATGTCTCAGGCCAAACTAGGTCTTTGTCATAGGATCTTTTGTATTTAGGGGATGGGTTAAAAAGTAAGAAGTTGTAGAACCAACTTCTGAAAATGAGAGCACCACCGATTGGTACACTTGCATCAGACACTCTCAGACTTGGCTAACAAGTGTGATCAGGTCTCAAGTCTTGGTCTCCAAAGCCCAGCTTGCTCGGGGACCTCAGGGAAGTCACTCCCAGCTACCCTGGTGTCCCCTCTTTACATAGAGGTGAAAGATGAGGACAAGAAGGATGTATTTTAGGTCTTCAGAAATGAGTCACCATATTAGGTAAAGGTCATAAAACATGGCTATAAACCGCTATTTACCTCACCAAGCGCAGGAGCAAGCTCTTTGAGAAGGAGCCTTAACAAATGGAACTCTTCTCGAGCCAGTACCGCCGCCCAGCCCCCCACCCCGGTCCTTCCCACTTCCCTTCCCACCAGCCTTGGTCCTCTTCTCTGCTCCCAGCCCCTTGGGCCAGAACTGGGTCTTAGCGTCAGCCATCAGCCGCGTGGAGTGGCTGAGTCCCAACATCCGGCACAGCTGTCCGTGACGGCCTCCCTGGGCTGTGCGCCCTGGGCTGGGGCCAGGAGCGTGGAGGTCACCTTCATCTTTCCAACAGTGATGGCTTATTACAGGAATGGCCTGAGGCTCCCAAATCCACATCCTCTCTCTTCTGCACAAACAGGCTAGGCAGCTGCACCTCTGGAACCTGAGTGCCTCCCGCCCGCAGTCCGTGGTTAATTGCCAGAAAATAATGCACCCTGAGGTCATTACCACTGAACAGCTGGCCCTGTCTTTTCCTGCTTGGCCTCAGTGGTTCTGAGCAACTTGACCTTCCCTGTAATTCCCTCCCACAGCCCAGCTGGGAGCCGCTAACTGAGCTCCCCTCTCTGCGATTTAACCTTGTCAGGGTCTCCGCTCTCCTGGTTTAGTCTCCCCACATTGCTCTGAGAACAGGCTAGTACTTCTCCTCCATCCCTACCTGGCTGGGTATTGAGCCTCGATTTCCCAGCTGTGGCGGGTTCTATTTCCAGTGGTGTAGATTGATGGGGGAGCCAGCAAAGTGTCCTCTTTATGGCAGGATCAGGCAGGTGGAAAAACTCAGAATGTTCAATTTTATCAAGTTCTTAAAATGTAGCTCAACAGCGGTAGGAGTGGGCGCCGAGCTGCCCCATCCTGTGCACACACGTGAACCTGCCCCAGAAGCGACCTGGGGCCTGGCCGGCTCCACTCAGTATACATCCATCTGCAGACTCACTGTCGAAGTCGTCACCTTAATGTCACAGTGAGAAATATTTCTGTGTCGTGTCTGCAAAGGCTCTCATTAAAGAAAGTATTGCCTTGGTTCAGAGAGCGCTGTGCTCTTCCAGCTTCGTTTGGATCTATAGTTTTTGGAAATATCCAACGTTGCTTCTGGTTCAAACTGTTCCATTAAAGGATTTAAAAAAATCAGATAGATGTGCAGGGGGCTGTTGAGGGGAGGTGATTGTCTGGGTCCTTTCTGTGCTTAGCAAATGTCTTGGCCTAGGTTGGGCATATTTTGAAATGGCATGTTTCTTCTAGAAGGCTCTGAGGCCAAAGTTAGAGGAGCTTTCTTTGGAATTCCCATTCTGGTTGCGATCAGACTGAGGGATAGGAGGCAGCCCTGGGAGCCCCAGGATTAGAGTGGATCTGGAAGTTGGGCAGGAGTGGACATGTCCAGGCCCAGGGACTGTGAAGATGGGTCACTATGCCGGGAGTCAGAGCGTACACAGTCCTGGAGAGTGTGAGACCCCACACTGGAGGTTCAGAAAAGGGTCATGGCCAGAGACTTCGGGCTCAGAGGAGATTGGAGCTAAGGTTAGCTGGCCAGCAGATGCGGAGCACAGCAGGTCGGAGCAGTGAATTGCAGGCAGGCACATGGAGAGAGCAGAGGCACGAAGTCCTGATGCCCCACTGTGTGCAGGGTGCTGTGCACACACCAGGTGTTGCACACCTTGTAAAGCTTGTGCAGTTACTGGGTGCAGAGATAAGGTTAGTTCTGCTGAGTAAAGCAAAGGGCAGAGGGACAGACAGGCATTGGAGCCCGTGGCTATGAACCCCACGCCAAGCAGAGGCGTGAAGGAGCAAAAGCTCCCTATGGAAGAGGCAGCCTGCACCAGAGAGATCACCCTGAGCTGCCTTCCCTGCGGGCGCTGGGGACTGATGAAGGCCCGCGAGGATTCCTGGTGTGCCCTAGATTTCTGTTTTATGTCTCCATGATCAATTCTCATTCTTTTCCTGACACCCCCACATCCACCTAACTACATCCACCCTAAAATGTGGAATCCACCCTAAGTGAACTCGGCAGCCTGGCCCATCCACCTGCTAGCCATTTTGGGGGGTGATGTCACATGGCAGGTAAGACTCTAGAGCTGGAATTCTGGGTTCAGCCCCCCTCACTGGGTTCAGTGAGGCCGATGCTGGCGTTCACACAGCAACTTAAGTAATGCTCTGCTCACCTCCATCTCTGAGGGTGTTTGGGAGCAGCATGGGAGAGCTCACAGAGGGGCTGGGCCTGGGGAGGGCTCTGACGATCATGGAGCGCACCCTGCGTGCCCCGGGGATGGCCACAAAAGAAGGGTCAGTTACTATTTTGTGTGGAAGAGATACCTTTCCACGACGCCCACTGTAGAAAAATGGCTTTTCCTTCCGCTTCTCCAGCTAGGTTTTATTTATTTCTTTTTAAGATTTATTTGTTTATACAAGAAGCCAGGTACAGGCCAGATGCACGGAAGGGTGAGAGGTTTCATCAGAGACAGAGCGGGGAACAGAACAGGCAGACTGACTTAAATACACTGCTGAGGGGAGCAGCGGGTGAGACAGGAGAGGTCTGCTGCACCATGTGGGATTCTTGCCGGCTGGCCGGGATCGAACCCGCGCTGCAGAGGCTGCAGACAGCTTCACAGTGTGGTGCTCAACTGCCTGTGCCACCAGGGAGGCCCTCCAGCCAGGTTTTAAGAAGCAAAACCAGTCCACTTGAATGGGGTGGTCACCTCCTACAAGAGAATGAGGGCTCACTAGGGTCCTCAGCCCCCGCAGGGGCAGGAGAGGCAGGATAGCACAGGGATAGTGAATACTGACTTTCTAAACGCACATAGTATCTGAGACTGTTTTGCTTTCTTTAATAATCCAAAGTAAACAAATCAAATTGAAAAGAGAAAGCCTTCTTTCTGGAGGTGATCTGCCCCAGCCCAGCCTGCAGGGCAGCTAGGGAATCTACAGCTGCCTCAGTTCATTGATCCTTCCCTGAGTGAGGGCAAGCACTTCTTCTGCAGAGGTGTCTCCCAGGCAGTGCAGCGTCAAGCCCCTCACATGCTTCTGTGCCCAGTTTCACGCATCCTGGGAACTAGATAACACTCCTCAGATCTTTTTTGTGTCTCCCATGGCACATCAGCACATGTGGGCAAATCAAGTCCCAGTATCAACCTTAAAATCTAAAAGTAAATCCATCCATCAGTTTCTCAACCTCAGTGCCATTGACATCTCAGGCCGGATGATTTTGTCCTATGCACTGGAGGGCATTCAGCAGCCTCCCTGGCCCAGGTCTGCACACTCAATGCCAGTAGCACCCCCTTTACCAGTTGTCGCTGTAACAGAAATATCTGCAGACATTGCCGGCATCCCTGGGGGCCAAGTCATGCCAGGTTGAGAATCACTGGTATAAATTGGAGTAGCACTGATCCAAGTAAGATTAAGCTGCTGCCCCCAAGTTGGGGCTGGCATGCTTGGTCTGTTCCCTTGGCTGGAGGCAGACTGTGTGGGAAAGCACTCACACCACTTAACCCCGGGCATTTGCCGAGTACATATGCAGGCCCAGTGCCTGGCTGGCGTTCTGAGCAGATAGAGCAGTGCTGCTGGAGCAGAACTGCACAGGGCAGGTGTGAGGCCTGCTGGCTGCCGTGTGAGGAGCACTGTGGTCAGCAGGGAAGGACAGGGAGACACCGGGGGTCTCGTTGAGAGAAGCAGCAAAGAGGAAAGTGTCTGTGCCGGAAGACAGAGGCCTTAGGAAGCACCTAGATGTCAGGAAGGGGTGGTGGCAACCATTGACAACCCAGAGACAACCCAGTGCCGGCATGATGGAGCTGGGTGCAGAGCAGGAATCCCTGGTGCTCTAGTGGGGCAAAGGCACAGGGCTGGAAGGCTGGTCTCTTGCAGTTGCATGTGCAGGAACCGAGGGGACGCTGCAGATTTGCACAGCCGGCCCGCCAGTGCAGGAGGGGTCCTGAGCTGCCGTGGTTAGACGGCGGAGTCAGGAGAGGCTTGGCGGAGTACAGGGCAGTGGGGCGAAGTTGAGGCTCAGAGGGTTAGAGCTCATGGTCTCACATGGGAAAAGCCCAGGCTTGGCTTGCTTGCCCGGGCATTAGCCAGCCTGCTACAGATGTGGGCTGCGCGGCCCCTGGTGAGGGAGGATCCCGGTGAGCACAGCCCTTTGCCTGCCTCCCAGGGGCTGTCATGCCAGACCCATGAGGCAGGGACCCTGCCCAGGCCAGTCACGTACCTGCAGCGCTCTCCACCAAAGCTGCCATGGGAGCCGGTGCACGTGCTCCCTGAAACCCCACCCTCAGCACCCCAGAGCCCCAGTCTGGTCCCCACTTCTTCCCAGGGCATCTTTGCAGCTGGAGGTCTGCCGGTGGGAGGAGCATACTCCCTCAGCCCACTGCTTCTCGGGAGGATCTTCCCTCTGACAGCTCCGGTAGCATGGCTGGCCTGTCTGATAGCTCGGAACATTTGCGCAGGGCAGGCATGTGCTAAATTAGGCTGCCATTAATCCTGAGATGTGCTTCCATCGCTCCCCCGGCCATCATCCCTCTTCCCCAGCCAGGCTTCAGTGGCAAATCCTGGCAGTGACGCCCCAGGGGGCAGAAGGGCACAGCCACCTTCAGGGCTGTGCCTCCAGGGACAGCACCATAGAGAGAAGGCTCTCCCGCCCCCTGCAGGAAGGCGGCAGGATGCCAAGCTGCCTCCCTCCCCACTGCCTGTTCCTCTGGCTCAGTGACAAGCTCCGTCATCTCTTCTTCCCTGTCCACCCAGGGTGCACCGGAAGCTGGGGACGCTGGCCTCGTGTAGGGTCCTGCGCGGCAGGATGAGAGCGCCTCAGAGAAACTCAGTGGGGCAGGAGAGCAGGGCAGGTGTGTTCTGGGAGGGACCTTAGGGCCACATGTCACATCACTGGGGTTGCAGGCCCTCTGGATGGCTGTTGGTGCTCAGCTGCAAGCTGTCATGTCTGATGGACTCCAGCTTCCAGGAGACAGCAACCAGCCTGGGCCGACTGGGCTGGCTGCACCGGCCCCTGGCTGGCCAATCTGTTCCTCATGCACTGTGGCCCTTAAGCTGCAGGCACAGGAAACAGGCCAGATCTCTGTGGGTCCTCCCGGATGGTGGCCATGCTGCCACCATACCGCAAGCACAGCCGCCCACTGTGTAGGTAGCCCTGGAGGCTGTGTCCTGCCCAAGGAACCAGGAAAGGCTCCCTAGCTACTGAGCCATCTTTCCTATGGGAGGGCAGTTTCCACTTCCCAACTCGGCGCCAGCAGCCACCCACCCAGAGCCAGCAAGTGCCAGAGCCTGGACTCAACCCCAGTCAACAGATGCTTCTCCAGCCTCTTCAGGCCTCCAGCCTCAGACCTTCGGTCAAGCTCCTGCCTCGGTGTACCCAGACCCACTCTAAACACTGGCCCTCCTTCCTCCAGACCTCTCCCCATGGCGTGAGATGTCCCTGGGGTCCACAGAATGTGCCTCTCCCCCCCTAGACCTCATCCCATGTGACTAGGATCTTGGAAGCCACCAAGTGTGCCCCATACTCCACACCCAGCCCCTATACATCCACCTCTGGATGGCCAAGAAGTACGTGACTCTGGGGATGGACGGAACTTGAACAGGCCATTGCCTGCTTGGGAACCTCAGAGGTTCCAGCCACTAGTAAACAGTTTAACAAGAAGGCAGGACAACCGGTATCTAGACAAGGTTTTATTAAACTTGTGCAAGAGGGAGTCAGCCCTGGAAGAGGAAAGTCCCATTCTGGCTCTTGGAGGGGTGGACTTGTCCACCAGGGCAGGCTAGAGGAGAGCGAAGTTCCAGCATGAGAGGGGCTGGCCACACTGAAGCCCTGTCGGAGAGCTGCATGCGTCTCCATGTCACATGTCTCATCAGCATGTGAAGTCTCCACCCAGGGGTACGCCTTTTAGCATTATGAGACCCTGCCCTGGCTCAGGCCCCCGGGCCAGCCCCCTTCCAGGAGAGCAGCCATCAGTGAGGCGGTGCCTTTGGCGCAGCGTGTGCCTGAGGTCAGTCTGGTGGGCCAAGCTGTCTAAACAGGGTGATAGGCAGGACCCACTCATTGCGGCTCAGCCCATCCAACAGGACATTGGCTCATTCACCTGCGTTGTCTCACTGCATGCCAGAGGCCTGTCCTGGGGTGGCATAGAGCCTGGGGTGGGCAGAGAAGGGGCATAGGAACCTCCACTTGTACTCTTGTCAGGCTCCACAAGAGGGGGAGCAAGCCTGCCGCCATGTTCAGAGCCTGGGAAGCTTCCCTGGGGGGCAGGGTCAAGGCTGGGGACAGTGGGGCTCAATAAATAGCTAGAGGGCTAGGGCAGATGGAAGATTCTGGCTAACCGGAAAGGAAGCCTTGCTCATAGGTCAGAGTTCTTTCTCTGAAATGTCCTTTTCTTTCTTTTTTTTTTTTTTTTTTAAAGATTTATTTATTTGTTTATACATGCACTGGGCACAGTCAGAAGCGCGGGAGGGTGAGAGGATTCACCAGAGCCAGAGCGGGGAGCAGAGCAGGCAGAAGGACCGAAGTACACTGCTGAGGGGAGCAGCGGGCGGCAGGAGAGGTCTGCGCGCCATGTGGGACCCTCCTCCGGTGGCCGGGGAGCAGCCGGGGATCGAACCGGCGCTGCAGAGGCTGCGGGCAGCTTTGCAGCCCAGCGCTCAACTGCTGTGCCACCAGGGGAGGCCCTCTGAAATGTCCTTTTCTCTGTGAGGCCCTTGCCTCCCTTGCCAGGCCTGCCGCTAAGGGTGCTGGGGATGGTCAGGGCAGGCCCACAGCCCCTGACCTGGCACAGCCTCTGAAATGGCCCCAGAGCCCCCTGCCGGGCCAGGTCACACGGCCTCTGCCCACATTTCTTGCCCGACTTGATAGCATCAGAGCGTACCCATGGACTGGAACTCTGCTCAATCCGGCAATAACCTGTAGCCCCACCAAGCAGGTGGATGGACGGGGCTCGGGTGGGGGAAGATGCCACCCCATCAGTGCCCAAGAGTAGGGGCTGAACTTGCCCAGAGGAGCACACTCCCAGGTAACTGTGTTCCTCCGCCCTCCTCTCTTCTCTGCCCGCCTCTTTCCCTCCTGCCTGCCCCATCCCTTGGCCGCCTTAGCCTGCAGCAGCTCCCTCTTCCTGTCCCCTCCCAGTCACATGGGCCTGACATGCATGTCTGACCCGTTGGCTCCTACAAGAACACATGGGATTGATCAGCAGTGTCCCGGAGCCTCCTGACTGTAGAATCGAGTGGGCGTAAGGGAGAGAAGCAGGTCACAGGCCAGCGCACGGCCGGGAACCCAGCCAGGCCAGCTGCTGTGGGGCCGAGCAACCCTGAGCCTGGGGGAAGCTGGCCAAGGTGAGGGGGGGTTTGAACCCCCTGGAGGGCCATGAATACTGAGAGACTCCAGCGCCTTTCCCAGTATCTCTGCCTGTGTCATTTCCTGAGCTTGGTCGCTGTTGCACCCACCTGCCAGAGCCACATCCTGAACTCACGCAGCCCATGCTCTCTGCAGTCTCCAGGCTTTCCCTGGAATATGCTGCCTTCCTCTGTACCTGGCAGACTCCTAGTCATCTAGAGATGACTCAGATATCACCTCCTCCAGGAAGCCTTCTCTGACTGCTCTCCCCCAGCAGGGGCCTCCTAATGTTCTAAGGGCTTGTCCTGGAGCAGCATATACGACACAGCATTGGAATCGCTTCCCTGTCCCCTGACCACCAGTAGCTTTGAGAAAATAACCGTCTTAGGATGCCCGGCATGTAATAGGTATTCAGTAAATACTGGATGGGGTGTGGATTAACCAATTGAACCCAGATCCGGGAGTCTGGAGCCCCAGGCCAGCAGCCAGCACAGCCAGCCATGCCCAGAGCTGCTAGGAAGAGAAGATGGTGTGGGTGATGGGTCCCTCACAGGCTGCCCCAACTCCCACACTGCTTTGGGGAAACATTTGTCATAGAGGGCTTGACACGCCATCTGCCTGGAGTCCTCAATCCCGGTGCGACTGTCTCTCTTCTTGCTCCTAGTATTTCTGCCTCCTGCTGGTGATCTTCCTTGTCGAGCTTGTGGCAGGGGTCTTGGCCCATGTGTACTACCAGAGGGTGAGTGGACATGTCCTCCTCCAATTCCCTCGTCTTACCCCCCACCCCGCGCTCTCCCGGCCAGGGCAGAAGCCTGGGAGTGGCACTGGGGACCAGGAGGGTGGGGGTGATCTCCCAACACCTCTTCCCTCTCTACCCTCCTCAGCTGAGTGACGAACTGAAGCTGCACTTGACCCAGACTCTGGCTGAGAACTACGGGCAGCCCGGAGCAGCTAAGATCACCGCCTCGGTAGACCGTCTGCAGCAAGATGTAAGCCTCCGCTCTGGTGGCAGGCCACCCAGACATGGGTTCAAATCCTGGCTCTGACCTTTTCCTGTGTGACCCAGGGAAAATTACTTACCTTCTCTGAGCTTCATTTGCCACGTGCTAAAATGAAGCCTCAGAAGCAAGAGAACACTAAATCTGTATCCATACATACAAGTTCCACGCATGGGAAGTACCTGCTGAAGCACCTACCTGGGCAGGTCTTTACTTCCCCCCCCTTCCCTCACTTCCACCAAGACCCCTCCAACTACCGCCTCCAAGCCACCCTGGCTGCCTTCCCCGTGGGGGGCCCTGTGGCAGGAAGCTGGCCTCCTCAGGAGAACTCCATCTGCCTTCCTCCCCCGGGAGCTGGGAGGTGCGGCCCCAGAAAGGTGAACTGTCCCAGGCAGAGGCATTGCAGTTAACCGCTGCTGAGTGCTGGGCACAGAACGGGGGTCTCTCCTTTCCAAGAGGAGACTCAGCAGCTGTCAGCGGGTGGGTGCCACCCCCTAGGATGACTAGGAAACTGCGCCCACGCCCCAGCTCATGGATTGGGCTCTGGCCCCTGAGCGGTCCACAGCCCCCTGTTCCCAGCATCCTCTTCTTAACCAACCTGGGTGAATAGAGTAGGTAGCGAACAGGTGCCCTGCAGGCAAATTCTGCCTGAGACATCAGCCCCCTGCTTGGAACAGGGTGACAGAAACATCTAGAGAATGAAAAGGGACGAGGTGTGTGAGCAATGCGGAGGCCCTGGCTGCGTCTCACCCGCCTCTGCTCCCTTCCAGTTCAAGTGCTGCGGGAGCAACAGCTCGGCTGACTGGCAGCACAGCACGTACGTCCTCTCGCGGGAGGCCCAGGGCCGCCGGGTGCCCGACAGCTGCTGCAAGACAGTGGTGCCACGCTGCGGCTTGCGAGCCCACCCCTCCAACATCTACAAGGTGGAGGTGAGTGCCCTGCTGGGCAGGCTGACCACGTGATCCCCACCAGGAGCCCCCCAGGAAAGGCAGGCTCAGGCAGATGTGTGGAGCCAGGAGCTTCTGGGTCCTCAAAGGGTTCCATAGTGCCCCCAGGCTATTGCTGGGAGATTTGAGGACCTCAAGTAGCCTGTGAGTAATTCAAAGGCCAGGCCAGGTCCTGTGTGTCTCAGCTAGCTGGATGCATCCTCACCTGCTCCCCACCAAGGTGTGCATAATCTACCTTTACCTTCCAGGGAGGCTGCATCACCAAGTTGGAGCAGTTCCTGGCCGACCACCTGCTGCTCATGGGGGCAGTGGGCATCGGGGTGGCCTGCCTGCAGGTGAGTCGGAGTGGGGGTAAGGGGACAGCATTGTCGGGAACCCTCTCCTGTTGGCTGAGAGCTCCAATAACTGACCACCCTCTGGCATGGGCCCCGCACTGCCCTCCTCCCCTCCTCTTCACAGCCAAGAATGAGTCACGTGATTACTCTCTTCCCCAGAAAACCTGAAGGAAAAGGCCTGGGGCCTGGGGGTCAACTTGAATTATATGGAACAGATGCCTGGGAGGCATATGAGTGTGGGCTCAGGTATGCGCATGCACCCTGTGTGTGTGCACGTGGGGGTGTGTGTGCGCGCACAGCCTGTGTGGCTCCTGAGGTGCGTCTGCATGTACCTAGGTGTAGGTGGTCAGGTACATGCATACGGACATGTGTAGTGTGCTCGTGCATGCGTATATATGTGTGTGCACGTACATGCATCCGCTCCTCTGTGTGTGTGTACGTACACATGCAGAGAATGGCAGCGGTGAGCCTGGGGAACCTTCCAGTATGGGGTTCCTTCCGATACTTGTGTGGCCAGGCCAGATCCATCTGGGCACCCAAGGATGCAGCTGCACCCTAACCCACTGAAGAGGCCCTAGCCCTGGGACGGGGACCAGGCCACCTCGAGCTGGTTATTTCATCTCTCAGCCTGAGTTCCTCATTTGTAAAATGGGGCTGATTATACCTAGTTCGGTGACATGTGAAGATTAGCCACCTATGTGTAAATCACTTAGCTCATTGCAGAGCACATAGCAGGTGTCCAGTAAATGCAGCTCAGCATTATTTCTTCCATGAGGGTGCCCTGTCTCCACTGTCTCAAGAACAGCCCTTGCTCTTTCCTGGCCAGGCCACCTTGCTCCCCCTGGTGTCCATTTACTTGCAGCCTAAGAGTCCCAGGTGCCACTAACATTGCCCCTTCTTCACTGAACCCCAGAGGAGTTGCCACTGGGAACTGGGAAGGAAGCTGTGCTCAAGGTCCTGGCCCAACAGGTGGCCCCAGAAACCCCTATCTACTCCAGGTTTCAAGAGGTCCTGCTCTGCATGGAAACGAAGCAGGCCTGGGCCACACTCTGTGCATTTCTTCCTCTCCACGTTTCAGAGTCTATAGGAGCAGAAGGTAGTGAAGCCAAGGGCAGGGAGAGGGTTTCCAGTGCCCTGAGGCTAAGGTCACGGTGGAACAAGACAGCTATAGAAGTGACGTCACGCAGGCCAGGCGGTCGGGGTACCTGCAGACCCACAGATGCCTCCTTTCTATTGACACCCTCACCATGAAAAGTCTCAGATCCTCCAGCTCACTGGGGTACTAGTGTCCCTGAAAGAGCGAGTGCTTCACCGGGTCACTGCTGTGTAGCCCAGCCCATCTTCTCCCCTCCAGTCCTCTGAGGCCAGCCTTGCAGAGCCAAGCCTCGGGTGAGAGCTCCCTCTGCCGGCCAATGCTGAGTTAAACTACCCAAGTGCTGGTGGCTCGTAGCCACCCTCAGGCAGGAACAGGCACCTTCCCCACGTACACCCAACCTGGCACTTGGAAGACCCTCAGGGGCCCGGAGATATAAGCCCATGATGATGCCATCAGGTTTACATATTCCCCAGGAAGTGGAGGAAATTTTCCCTGGAAGAATCTAGAAATAGTTCTACCTCTTCCTGGTGACCTTGGGGAAATCACTGTCCCTCTCTGAGCCTCAGTTCCCTGCCCTGTACAATGGAGCAGTTGAATGTTCTCGAGCCTTTTTAAACAGCACCAGCGTCTTATTAATGGAGCCCAGCACCCTAAATGTACTGGGAGCTGTTCTAGATCGAATCAAGAGTAGGGGCTGGAGGCAAGCCTCACGTGGCGACCTTAGAAACCTTCTCGCCCTGAAGCTCCCTGAGATGTTAGTAAGGGGCTCGCCCCAATGAGACTGATGTGTTGCAACATTCTGGTACGATAAAGCAGATGCCTTATGAACACTGAAATCCAAGCAGAAAAGGCAGTGAACGTAACCAGCCCTCATTTCCGCCAAGTGTTTGTCAATGTGCTTGTTGCCTCCTGAATGAGTAGGCCAGGCCCTGAGGTGCTCAGGAGAGCTTGAGGGGGCTGGACGACCTCCATGCAAGCAGGAGAAGAGTTCATCAGCCTGGTGAACAATGTCTAGAAGTGGCTTCCAGCCTCAGATCTGGTTCTTTAACATTTTCCTCTGTGATCTCTGTGAAGACCCTGGAAGCATTCTAATGAACTCTGATAACTGGCCAGATCTGCAGGGATCGCAGGTCTATTGACTGATAGAACCAGGATTGTAAAAGAGCTTGGTGGATGGGAAAGAGGGGCTGAAATGAAGGTGGAAACTGCCATGGTGTTAAGTCCTTGCATTCAATTTTGAAGAAAAATCAAGGGTATACCACAGAGCAAGGGCACCTGCCTGGAGTCAGATGATAGCGGTTGCTCACACAGCCTGGGGTTGCACTGGGTGACCTGGGGTTGCACTGGGAGAAGTCGTGGAGAGCAGGGGAGCAGGAGATGCCACGCCATCCACCCCAGTCCTGGTGTGTTGGCCCTGGCATCCTGGATTTTAAAGACTCACCAGGAAAGGCTCTGGACCAGCAAATGAAAAAGAGGTTTTCCCATCAACAGAGGGGGATGTGAGACTCAGAGAGGGGGGTAACTGCCCAAGGCCACACAGCCCCAGATGGAAGCTAGTCCACTCCCATTTCTGCCCTGACATCCCCACACTGTGGGACCAAAACATGTTGCAGTGCCCAGAAAATTCACAAGCCGCCTGAGATTAAGCAGGAACCTCAAAGATCACTTTGGAGTGAATTCCTGGGGCTTCCCTGGCCCTTCTTTATCATTCTTGAAGACAGCCAGATGCTAGCTCAGACACCTCAAAAGAAACTGAGAGCATACCAGCCTCCCAGTTAAACAAAACAAAAACCAACAGCAGCCAAAATATGTGAGCAGCACATGCTGCATCTAAGGTAGGCTGCCAAAAGGGGGCGCCATGCCCCCATGCATCCTGACCCATGCTGACTGGGCCCTGTCAGCCTCTCCGACCTCCACCATCTCCTGCTTCTGCATCAACCTGTTTGGTTTCTCTGCTCACCCTGTGCTGGCTGCTCAAAGCCATCTGAGCTCATTCCTCTGTCCTGTCAGCAACAAGGCGCTGGTGCACAGGGAACTGGAGTTAGCATCCTTCACCCCACTGCATGAGTCAGGTGTCTGTGTGTGTGTGCACATGAGTGTGCACAAGTGCACACTTTCTGAGTACATCCTTTATCCTTTGCGTGCATCAGGTACAGCGTGTGTGTGTGCATGTGTGTACCTATGAACACAGATGTGTGCATCCTTTATCATTGCATGCATCAGGTGCAATGTGTGCATGTGTGTGCCCTTGAGTGTGTACATATGCACATACATTGTGAATGCATCCTGTATCACTTTGCATGCATCGTTGGAGTGTGCATATGTGGACACACGTTGAGACTCTGACTTGCACACCTCCACCCTCACTGCCTTCCCTGGGCGGCGCCCTGGGAACACACTTTTTATATTAAGGTGAATATGCTGGAGAGCTCAGCCCTCCTAACCCTCCCCCTGCTGGGGACGTACAACAGGAGAGGTGGACACAAGTCTATGCTGTCCCAGCTGCTCCCATCTTGCCTCCCCCCTAGCAAGGACCAGAGAGATCCAGATGACCCCCAGTGCAAATCGTCAAGCCATGAGTTAGGGACAGGGCAGAGGCAGGCTGCATGGCACATGGGTGGAGCGGCAGTGATGGCCCCCTGCTTGCAGCCAGAGGGAGACAGGAAAACTCTCAGGGCCTTTGAGCTTCACCTCTGGGTTCTGCTCTTAGCACCAAGTCTGGACTCACAGGCCAGCGTCCTCCCGTGTGGGAAGGAAGGGAGAGGAGGGCTTGTCCTCGGCTACCTCCCGAAGTTACCCTTGCAGAGAGAAACGTGTGTCCGGCCTGCAGCCACCTCCCCAACCTGCCTGCCTTCCGGGTGCGACCAGATAGGCTCTGGAAGACCCAGTCAGCGACAGCTGTTGGAAAAGACAAGCACTGTCTCCTGTATTTGGGGAAATCCACCTTCACCCCGTGTGCACAGGACTGCCAGGACTGCCCTCGCGGGGCCCCCTCTCCTGGGGGCAGGGAGCCAGGACTCAACAGCATCATTACCCAGAGTCACAATCATGTCTTGGGCCTCATGTCTGACACATGCTCACCCCTTTGCCCCATGCAAAAAGGGGAGAGGAAGAGGTGGATAAAGTGGGGGCTAGTGAAGAACAAGCTGGGGAAATACAGATTCTCTGCATCTTAGAAATGGGAGAAGTAGGGCCTGGGGAAAGGGATGGCCCTGCTCGGCCCTGCTCAGGCGGAGTGTTCTAGCCCTTTCCTTATCAGCAGGTGGAGGTGACAGCCAGACTCACAGGCACGCTCTGGGGGACTGGTGTGGTGCCACATTCCCAGGAGGTGACGGTGCCTCGGGCCCCTCCCAGAGCCTGTTTCCCTGGGGGCCTCTGTACACCAGCCATAGAATCACTGTGGACCTTGGTTTAGTTCCGGAGTCTGCGTAGCAAGCTGTAGGCACTCTTTCCTGGAGAGAAGAAAAGCATACGCAGCTCTAACGTGGGGGGAATCCTGAGAGCTCATGAGTCACATGGGCTAGCTCTGGAGAGGCCCTGACCTCAGACCAGCTGCATGGGCTAGAGCTGTTTGGAAATGCAGAATCCTCGGCCTCATCCCAGACCTACCAGAAGGGCTACCAAGGTCCCCAGTGGTGCACGGTGGCTGCAGCTTCCTGGGAATCTGATTTGCTCTTTGCTCCTCCGCTCTCTCACCTGGCAGATCTGCGGGATGGTTCTCACCTGCTGCTTGCACCGGAGGCTCCAGCTGCATTGTTACTAGTGGCCAACCGCGCCCCCCTGTGGCTGCCCCTCGCAAGGACAGGCACCAGGCCTGAGAAGTCAGCATCAGCTTGCCCAGAGACGCCCAGAAACGCCCTCCTTATCTGTGCCCAGGCCCTTGGGATCCACCAAGTGTCTGAGACTGTGGCTTCCATGTTCCCACACAGACCAGCAGCGCGCAGCCCCTTCCTCCCTTCCGAGTGTTCACTGCCAGAGCCGAGGCGGGCACCCTCCTGCCTAGAGGCAATGCCAGAGCCCGCACCTGGCACAGGGCTCCCGTGGACCACACGCGGATGAGAGCTGCACTCAGCTCCTCCCCAGCTCCTGCACCTAGAACAGCGGGCTGCAAACCTGACCCCTCTGGGACACCCGCCTTGACACATGACCCCCGGCCTGTGTGAGCAGCCTTCCTCTGGCCTATGCCGCAAGCTTTGCTCTGCCCCCTGGGATGTGCATCAGGGTGCATTAGGGTTGGCCCCCAGAAGACCCTGCTCTTTGATGTGCCCACCTCCCACCCCTTCCCTCTTGGAAAGGAGTGTCTGGATGACCTGGTTCCTTCCTGCAGGCCTGGAAGTGGAGGGGCAGGAGGCGAGGCGATAGGAGCTGGGCCGGCAGGGGTTAGCTGGGGGGAGTTGCCCAGGCAGGGAGCAGGGTGGGATACGTTGGCTTCACCAGTGCAGGCTGCGCCTGGAACCTGTGCCCTGCCTGGAGGCCCTCCCCAAGAAAGCACCCCTGGAGGACCATCACCCCAAGCCCCAGCTTCCATAATATGCTCCTATGGGATCTCCCGAGAGCCACTGCCTGATTCTCTGGATTGCCAGGTTTTTAAAACCATTTCTTAATGTCAGTGGGAGTAAAACCCTTCCTGATTAGACCAAATCAGAGACCCCGCCCAGTTGGAGTCACTGCAGAGGTGAGACTCCCAGAGGGGTGCTCTGCCCTGAATCTCACTTTCCCTGCACCCACATGCTCTGACCACCTGGCCCCTCCAGGGGTCTCCTCTGCTTCCCAGAGTGAATACAGCCCCTTCCTTTGGTTCTGTCTTGCATATCTGAAATAGGCAAGGAATTTTCAAGAACTTTCCCAAATTCTAAGGGAGAACAGAACATCCTGGAAAGGAGCATATAGATGTCAGCAGTTTTCCAGCCCGCAGGTATCAACTGGTAAGAGGGCAGCAGGGAGCCCTTCGAAAGGGCTGTTCCAACAGCAGCTGGTAACATGAGACCCGCACACCAGGCTTCCACACCTCCCAGCGCCCACCTGGAACTCTAACTTCCCAGCCGCTAGAGGCGTTCCTCTGTTATCTAAGCAAGGCCAGGGCCGTGTATTTACTGAAGGCCTACTGTGCGCCAAGAAGGTCACATAAATCTAGCAACCCCAGCGAGAGGGTATCCTTTCCCCCATTCCACAGAGGAGGAGATGAAGGTTCAGAGAAGTCGAGAGTTGCCAGTCGGGAGAAATGACTATTGTCATGTCCCCCCAACCCATGGAACCCAGGGGGCTGGGCTGGGAGCCCTCTCTCCTCATGGTGCCTGGGTGGACAGTAGGGACACTGTGGAATAGCAGCAGCCTCAGCACCCCCTCCCGGGTTGGACGGAACCATGATCTGGTGCCAGGACCAGCACCCTGCACATTTGCAGAGCATTCAGACCCCTCGGAGCAGCCCAGGCAGCAGGCGGAAGTGGCGTGGGGTGAGGCGCATCGCTCATGGGAATGGCAGACCTGTCACCTCAGGTGGCCATGCTGACACCAAAGCAAGAGCAGGCCAGGCTGCAGCGATCAGAATCCTCAGACAGCTCGTGCAATCCCTGCCCGTGCGGGGTCCCTTGTCAGGGACACGGGGGGCTGGCAAGAGAGCAGCAAAGGCCCTCCCTGCTGATACTGGGGCCATTTGCACACACAGCCACCCTGGAAGGACGAGGTGCCCTGGCCACCTCCTGCCCACTCCCTCTCCCCTATGTGGCATCCTGAGTGGGCACAGTGCGCTGTCCCGGGAGCTTGTGGCCACTCTAGGGCCCTGAGAGGGGACATCCCAGTGTGATATGCCCCTGTTGCTCCATGTCCCATGGCCAGCTTCGGTCATGGAACCCGCCACTCCTAGTCCCCGCGGAAGGTGAGGTAGAGGGAATGGACTGGCAGTTCCCTTGCCCCTACCCATCACACTGGGCCTTGGGAACATTCTGGACTCACTGGCTGCTCGGCCCCCTTTGAATCACCGCTGGGTGGCGCTCACGCCCGCCAAGATGCTAGTGACCGGGTGTCTGAACTGAGTTCTCTCAATCCTGAGCAGGCATCAGGGCTCCCTGGAGGGCTTTTTAAGAGCTGGCTTGGGCTCCACCCTCAGCGTTTCCCATCAGTAGGGGGAGGGCCCAGAATTTGCACTTCTAGCAAGTTCCCGGGTATTGTTGATGCTGCTGGCCCTGGAACCACACTTTGAGAATCACTGTAGCCCAGGCCACAAAGGGGCATGCTTTGCCACCCACCTTTGTTTATCCAGCCCCCAAGTTTCTAAAATCTCTCGGGATGTCCAGCAGCAGCCCTGCAGGGTTCACAGTGAGAGGGTGAGGTGGAAGGTTTGCTGGGGCTATACCGCCCCCTGGAAGGGGCCACTGCTGCCCAGCTGCTTGTCCCTGCCCCTGTAGCCTTAGCTGGGAGAGCAGGTGCCAGGTCCTCTCCCGGAAGGGGACAAGTGACACTCCCAGCCCCATTTTCGCACCACCTTCTGGTGCTTTGGGCTTCCTTCCCACCCACCCCCAGGGCCCCACCTCCCCCATCACCTCCATGCTCTATTTCAGCCCAATGCTCCCCCCTGTGCTTCATCCCTCAGCCTCCAGTGCTCCCTGGCCCTACCGTCTATGCACTGGCACACCCCCTGCTGGTGCCACTAGTCATGCCAGGCATTCACGAGGCCAGATGGGCTCCTGGAACCAGCTGGCCCGTGGCTACGGGTCATCACAATATTCTAGAAACAGAGAAGTTGCCTTAACCCACTGCATATGGGAAATTGCTCGAGTTGTAAACATACCCTTCTCCTAGCTGGCCTCAGTGCAAGCCCAGCCTCACATGATAATAAAGGAACCGGATAATAAAGGAACTGGATCGACCTTTGGTTGCTGTTTTTTCTCCACTGCAAGGGAATTCCAGGCCATCTGCTCATCCATCGTGTTGGTCCTCCCGCTACACGCCAAAGCAGATGTGTGTCATGGGGAAGGAAGGGAGGGGCCCCATTAGGAAACCCACAAGGGTCCTGCTGACTCTTGTCAGCTCCCACCATTGATCTGTTAGACCTGACCTCGCCTGCCCATGCATGTCCTTAGCTCCAGGCTGCAGGCGAGAGCCGGGCTCCAGCAAGCGGGCTTGGGTTGTGTTCCCCGAGACCTTTCTGCCTTTGATCTGCGACATCCTGCGCCACTCGTGGTGATGCACAGCCAGCCCCAGAGTGAGCCTGGAGTTGGCTCCTCCTGCCACAGGCATCCCCCTGCCTGTGGGGTGGTGGGTAGCCAGGAACAAGGGGTCTCCTGACTGGCCACTGGGCACCCAGCCAGGCTTGTCAAGCTAAGACACACACTCGCTCTGCTGTCTGCACCCCCCCATAACATCTCCCCCTGGAGCGATGGTGCTTCTCTCCCTGGCCAGCTCATTTGTGCACGCCCCCAAGTCCAGAGTGCGACACTTCCTGAGCCCCGTGCAAACAGACTACTGAGGGTCTGGGCCGCACAGAGCTAAGAGGAAGTCACCCAAAACTCTGACCCCATTTCATTCACTAGAGTCCCAGCCATGGCCCAGCGTGCAGCCCTGTTATGCCAGTTTCCTCTCCTTTGCACTAAGACTCACCAAGGGGGGTTGGGCAATGCCCCAAGCTGGCTCCACCTGGTTCTCAGTCAGGTTCTAGGGCCACAAAGGTGAGATCCCAGCAGACAGCCCCACGCTGGAGAGCCTGGGCCGAGAGTACCCTGTGCGGAGTTGTCGTTCTTGTCATTAGCTTAAGGAGACACGTAGTTCATCTCCACGCTGGCGTTAAACTCAGCAAAAACGAGATGGCTAAATCAATAGCCTCCCAATCGTTCCTGGATGCTTAAAGAAGGCACCGTTGCAATGCCGATATTTTTGTGTCTACAATGACATTCATTTCTTCTGACTTCCCTCTTGCTTCTGTGGATTATTGAAAGCTGCTACTGAGTCAGCCCAGAGCAAAACTGAGGTGTGGGGGAAGCTGCCCACCAAGTCCACACCCCCCCATATAGTAACTCCCCTTTCCAGTTCTCTCTCCTGTGCTCCCAGCTTTCAACCCTGTGGGATCATTTTCCTTGGGGTGCCACCTCTAGTTTGGGGATCCTGAGAACTCAGATTTGACCAATTTCGCCCTCAAAACCTACTCATCTCCAAGAAGCAGCTGCATCTCTTTCCATGTATGCTTGATGTCAGCCTCCCAGCAAATCTGTAAACTAGCTATTATCCTCGTGGGGCCCATAACAGATCTGTGACAAGTTCAAACACCCCCCGCGGCTCTTGAGGACACAAATGCAGAGGGGAGGCTGACTTCAGCCCCTCCAGCTCACAGTCCAGCGTCCATTCCTCCCGGGTGTGGCGCACCTCGACATGGGAAAGTTCAGACACAGTGACAGCCTCGAAAATAGCTGTGGCAGGAGGATCCTCGGTAATGCATTGGAAAGCATTTTGCAAGCTGTGAAGTTCAATGCTAACAAAAGGAGAGATTTAATGACGCCATGTGGCCCCCGCACACCTCCAGAAAATGAGCACTGAGCCCAGAAAATACACTCACCCATCCATTCAATGCAACAGTCAGTCATGCCCCTGCCCAGGCCAGGGCGTCACGCTGGATGCATGGCGAGACTGTTCCTCCTCTTCCAATCAATCTAATTAATCACCAAGTTGGTCAATCCTCCTGCGTCTCTCAAATCTGTCGCTTTGTCTCCATCCCACTGATGTTGGCCTGCGAACTGCATCTCTCTCCTAAATCACCGCAGCAGCCTCCCAGATGACTACCTGTCCCTGCACCCACGCTGTCCCCTCCCACCCTTGTCCACACTGCAGCCAGGGTAAGGCTGCCCAAGGGCAGGACCGAGCCAGCCTTCCAGCTGCCAGCAGTGGACGCCGACTTAATCCCTCAGCGTGACGTGCAGACTCTTACCTGGCTCTCCAGGTGTGAGCAGGTGATCGCCCCTCTCTCAGGCACAGCACCAATGACGCCAGCTCTCGGCCTCCACATCACCTCGATCGGGGTGCCTCGCGCTCCCCAAGGTGTGGCTGGTGCCTGGCCCACCCTGGGCAGCTGCTGTCGTGGCTCTGAGTACCCATCACGTTCACTCCTCCATGGCCCCCACTGGATTGCTGGCCCGTGAGCCAGGGCTGGGGCAGGAGCTTGCCCCCTGTGTTCTCGCTGCTTGGCACCAACACGCTGAACTGAACTGAGTCAATAAATGTCTCATCTCTGCACACCCAGGGGGAGTTCTCATGTGGGTGCAAAGTCAGCTTGGCTGCTTTCTCGCTTGGTCTTTGCCGAACACCAGCGGGGGGTGGGGAGGTAACTCTCCCACATCGCACGGGACTGAGGAAGCAAGCGAGGGGCCCCCAGGGCCAGCTCAGCCACCCCCTCTCATGAACTAGAGAACCCGTCCCAGAAGCCCTTGCCGAGCCATCAGGAGTCCCCAGGGAGAAAAGCCGCCCGCTGTCCCGATAAGCACCTCTCCTGCCCGGCCAGGCGCTCGCTGCCTCTCGGGCACAGCGCGGCTCACCAGAGCCCAGTGCTCACGGACCTCGCTCTGCCCCGGGCGCAGGCAGCACAGGCCGCCAGGCATCCACAGGCCGGGGCAGAAGTGCCAGTCAGGGGTCAGAGAGGAAGTGGCTCCCTCCTGCCTTCCCTGACTTGGTTGGTCCTGAATGTGTGATGGGGGTCACCTCCTCTTCGCCCCGACCAAGTCCTAACCCCACAGCCACGAGGACCCTCTGGGAAATCTCCCGGGACCCTATTCTGCCTGGACATTGGACAGAGGGCCCCTCATGCCCCTCCACCCTCAGCGGATCTGTGGAGACTTAGGACACAGTACCTGCAGGATGAGGTCCCAGAGGTTAGTGCTTTGGGGCAATTCTGGGCCAACCTGGCTACTCTCTTGAGGAGAGGGAGGGAGACAGACCCCCGCACATGGAGGGGCTTAGCTGACCTCTAACCTCCTCACCCTGCCCCAGAGGGGTGCGCACAGCACAGCACTGGCCCGGAGCCAGGGGACCTCTGGCTTCTCTCATCTGCAACTTGTCACTGTGACCCCACAGCCAAGGAAAACCCACAAACCAGAACCTCAACCGAGGAAGACTTGTGCAGCCAGGCACAGCCATGTCCGCGGCTCAACGGCTGTAAGGGCCCCCCGCGCCCCCAACATCACCTCATGACTTGGTGTTTCTGCTCTTTGAAACCACCTCAGAGCTTTCCTAAGACGGTCCAGGCCAGGCAAGTCACCCTGTGAGGTCCCCTCCCTCAACAGGAGCCCCAGGAACAGCAGAGGATGGGAGAGAGACTGCGCTGCCAGCCCCTCCCCCGCAGGAAGCCAGGAAGGAGGCCCTCCTTCCTCCCCCGAGACTGGCCATCTGTGGGGGTGACAGAAACCGTGTGGGAGTCTCGGCTTCTTGCACAGAGACTCGGGCCACTGGGACTGGCCCTGACCAAGTCTGCATGAGGTCACCAGAAAGGGAGTGTGCGCCACCCTCCTGCACCCGCAAGAGAGGACAGCACCCTCTGGGCTCGGGAGGGGGAGATGAGGTCCTTGCTGCGGGGGCGTGACCTGGACAAAGGGCAGGGCTTGCGCCTGACCCCTCCGGATCCCACACCAGCCACTGCATGAAATAAGACACAGAAACACGAAGAGCCAGCCTGCCTGTGCTTTTGACACGTTATCAGGTTTTATTTAAAAACATGCTAAAAACTTGGCGTTCAATAAAGCCAGGACCAGGATGAAGGAAACGCACAGATACGGCATTGCAAGCAGAAAGTGCATCGAAACCAACAAGCGTGCTCTCCCGCTCTGCACGCTGCCCCTGGGGTGGGCAGCACGCAGGCATGAGCCCCAAAGCCTCCCCCTCGGAATGCCCGGGCAGGGCAGGGGCCAGGACCCGCCGTGGACGTCCACCCATTGGGGAGGGAAGCGGGAGAGCAGGGACACTGAAGGGCAAGGGATGAAGAGTGGACCCCAGCACCTGGAACCCAGCTCCCATCCTGTGCCAGGTCCCTGCTAGTTAGCACCTCCACCAGTGGGTGGGCAGGGGGCCAGAGAGGAGGGGACAGTCACTTCCATCCACCTGGACTGCTTTTTGGCCCCGAAAGCACAGAGGGACAGCCACTTGGGCCCCAGACCCACCAGAACACCTGTCTGGGTGGGCTCGGCACCCCTTCCAGAGTGACAGCCCAAGAGACAGACCCATGTTGGCAGGAGAGAGACAGCCCTCCCTTTGGGGGACACAGATGGAGACTTATACCCCAACACCTGCTGCAGGCCCCCAAGGGTAGTCTCAGCCTCTGCTCACCACCTTTTGGTAACAGGGCTGCAGAGTCTACGGCAGGCTTCCCCTTGAAGTCTACAAAACCTTGACCTTCTCAGCCAGTCTGTAAACTGCCTGGCAGACCGGCCTGGAGGAGCTCTGGCTGTGGCAAGGGAAGAACACGTGGAAGTCACTCAGTTAATTCTGCCCAATGCGGACATGGGCAGGAGAACCAGAGGACACTGGGCCACCGTCACTGACATCGCACAGTGTGACCTTCCGTGTGGTGTGGGGAGGGCTCTGCAGGACGGGCAAGGGGCTTGGAAAGATCCCCACCCCGTGCACCCGGACTTCCACCCAGTGCTGGTTGGCGAAAGACTGATCATCCGGGCACAGGGTGAGGCCAGAAGGCAGTTTTGGGAAGCGTGGACAAGGTTCTGCAAATAGACAGACGACGTGGTGGCTGGGGGAAGAGACGGGGGCTGTGGCAAAGGCTCCAGGGCCAGAGGATGCCCCTGAAGTTCTAGAAATGTAAGATTTCCAGGGAGGCTATACACCCCACAATGTGCTAGACGTTTGCTGTTGATTTTAACAAAAATTAGAAATTGCATTGATAGGCATAAACAAACCCGCCCACCCTCACCCCAGCACACACTCAGGATGCACCCCGCCCTGCCGTGCCACAGGACGTGTGTGCGCGCGAGTGTCTCTCCGCTGGGGCGGGTCTGCTCCACACTCCGCAGCCTGGGGTTCCCGGGAGGCGGGCTCCTCACCAAGAAGTAGGGCCAGAGGACCCGGGAAGGCAGCTCCTCTCAGCGTGTGCTCGCCCATCCTCCCCCGAAGGACCCCCCACCCCCTTCCCACTTTGCCATTAGCCCCTCCGCTCCTCTCCCAGGGAGGGGGTCTTTGCTCTGCCCTATTCCCTGAGACCACGCCCCTCTCCACTCTCCAGCACCCGCCCCGGACCCGCAGTGTGACCCTGAACACACCCGAAGATCTGCACTCCCGGTCCCACTGTATTTGACCTAGAGGCGAGTGGAGCCGCTGGCTGGGCAGCTGGCCCTGAGGTCTTGAGACGACAGGCAGGTGGAGGCTGCAGAGAGGGCCTGGGCCCAGTGGGGAAATCAAGGCAACCAATCAAATGGGGCGGGAGAAGGCAGCCCCCACCCCCCACACACACACACACAAGGCCCCATCAGGGATGTGCACCAGCATCTAGCCAGTCAGTGGGTAACTTTTCCAAACTCAATCCTGTGGACTCTTTTTTCTTAACGACAAAACATTCAACCCGCCCAGGGGACATTCTCGGGGGGCTGCTGCAGCTGTAACCCCCGCCAGCCTGTTGTCTCCCAAGTCAAGAATCAGTCTGCTTTGTGCTGGGGGTGTTGTAATAAGATCCAGGCTGATCCTTCTCGGGTTTTCTTCTCCTTAGGGTTACAGAGGACATAACCCCCACCCAACCACCATCCAGGAGCCCCCAGGAATCTGAACCCCTGGCGGAAACCATTTGCCGCCTCCAGCAGGAAGCCAGCATGTGACTCTGGCTGGAGGGAACATGCCATCCGCGCCCCTTCCCCTCCTGCCGGCCACGGTCCTCAGTCACTGTCTCAGCAGCAAAGTCGAGGAATGGCTTCCCCTTCCAGAAGCAATGTGAGGAACTGAGCATCCAAACTAGAGAGGTATTTGTCTGAAAGTTTCTAGCAGGAATGTCTGAAGGTAACTGGGGTTTGCAGAACCTGTGGCAGGAACGCCTGTGTGGGGTGGAAGGGGAGCCCCGTTCTGTGCCAGCAGAGGGCAGGAGGACAGCAGAAGAGAAACGGAGAAACTGCTCATCAGTGGAGTGAGGACCCAGCACAGCAATGGCCGGGCTCCTGCAAAGCATGTGGCCAGCCTCTGGGGACCCCCGGGTTGGCACAGGCATCCTGCCAGGCAGCCCACACCCTCCTTTCACCTGCCTGTCCAGGCTCCCGCGCCCCAGACTCCACCCCAGCCCAGCTGCTCGCGGCCTCCCGCGCAGTGAGCCCTGAGCTGAGTCTGGGCGCTCCCCAGAGCCCCCTGAGTGCTGCACACGGTTTTCCTGATCCACTCCAGACAGGTGACCCTCTCCCCACTCACCCCCCACCCTTGGAAAAAAATCAAACCGTTACAGAAATCAACACAGTAAAAAGTCATAAATCAGAGCACTAACCCTAAACTTATCTGAGAGATAATATTCCTGAATAATCATAATCAGAGTAAAATAAAATAAAAAAGTTACACTGTAAGGTATAAAAAGCCTGGGCTAGACGCACCCAGGGGCCTTGCGGGAGGCAGGGAGAGCCCCGACGTGACCACCAGCTCTCCCCGTCTCCCACGGGGCGGACGGCCTGGGGGGCCTCGCTGGGTCTCTCGCCAGGAGGGGCGCACTCCGCCCCCGCCCCTCGGGGGACAAAGCGTCAGTGTGAGGAAGGGCGGGGGCAGAAACACATCAGAGCCGGCAGGGCCTCCTGGTGCGCGTCCCCGGCCCACGCTGTCTTCTTTGGCAAATACACAGATGTAAGAATCCAGGTGCCCCCAGCACCCCAAGGTCTCTGCATACCTCCTGCCTTCTCCCTGGCAGAGGGGGTGGGGCCGGGGCAGGGGTGCAGGGGTCAGCAGTCTGGAGAGTGTGGGCAGGCAACACAAAGCTGGAATCTTCTTCCCTGGCACAGTGTCCGCATGGTCTGGGGCGCTCCGCCTGCCCGCCTGCTGCCCGCCTGCTCAGGCATCATACTTTTTACCCGTCCGGTGGATGTGCTGGAAGAGGGTCATGGAGAAAGCCATGCCCAGAATCTGAAAGACGGGGTGCGGGAGAGAAAGGGCCTGGGTCAGAAGCTGCGTGCAGGGATGGGCCACGGGGCCTGAGAGCAGACGGTGACCCCGGACAGGCAGGGGGCAGGCGGCAGCCAAGCGGTCCCCACACAGGCCCCCCCAGGCACACACTGTGAGGCCGTGTGACTCTCGCGGCTCCAGGTTTGGTGAAACTGGAGGAGAGACGGTGGCTGGTGAGCCTGTTCCCAGCCTGGCTACGGAATAGTCTTGCTCTCCTCAGAGCGCTGGGAAAATGGCAGCAGGCCCGTCTGCTAAGCTTCAAAGCCCTTAGATAGACGAGACTCGCCGGGGACGTGGGCGGCGGGACACCAGCAGCCAGGGCGCGGAAGGGATGCTGCGGAAGCCTCGGGGTGCGCAGGGAAGGGCCGTGGAAGGGAAGGCCCGAGCCACGTCCAACAGCAACATGCCTGCCCCAGGTGCCGGGGCCAGTGCCTTAACTTCCCTCTGGCGCCGCGGCCCTCCTACCTGCATGATAAGGATGCACATCCCCACGGTGCCAAGCACATGCTTGTTGTCGTCGAACCACATCTTCACCTTCTCATAGCAGCCCTGGGGAGTGAGGACCGCAAGGTCAAGGCCCTGGCCTGACTGTGAGGGCCCCTCCTGCCCAGCCCCCTGTCTGACCCTCCCCTCTCACTTCCCCTTGCCAGGACCCCATCCTGGGTCCCTCCACGACCCTCAGACCTGCCCCTCCTCCCTCTGAGGCCAGCCCCACTGCACTCAGAAGCATTCAGTCCCCACCCTCTGCGCCTCCCAACTGTGGATCCAGCACCCCCCTAATTTCCCACCTGCATTTTGGCTTCAGTCCTGTGTGTCCCCCACCCCACATTAAGCCAGTTCCTTGGCGTGGTGTGCCACCCTCCCACGGTGCCCTCTCGCCAGACAGTCCAGCTCGCAGCTCGTGGGAGAAGCACCAGCCACGGCCTCCAGCCTCACCGTCCTCCACAGCGGGGTGGTGGTATTGCGCCCGCAGCCCTGGGAGTTCTCCGTGCAGCAGCGGTCGGGGACCGTGTTCTCCCCCAGCACGGGGAACCAGTCGGTGTGGTCAGTGACGCCACAGCAGTGCATCTGCGGGCAGGGAGGAGCAGGGAAGTCAGAGGCTGTAGCCCGGTCCCCTCCAGGTCATCCCCTGTCCAGGCAGCCCCAAACCACAAAAAGTGCCACCCTGGGCCTTCCTGTCCTTCCTGTGGGCCTCAGCCGTGCCCACAGAAGTGTGTGACAGCTCCTACAGGTCAGCGCAGGGGGCAGCCAAGCCTCCCACTCCTCGGAGCCCGCCCCGGACATGGCCAGGGGCTCAGTCCTGGGCTCACCCGCGACACCTCCAGCTTCTGCTGTGCGGACCGGCCCAAGCTACCCAGGGCTTGATGTGGGGCATCTGGGCTTACTGTCTGTTTGCTCTTAGAATCAGTGTCCCCCTGAGCCTTAGTCAAGGAGGCTGATCTGTTGTTAAAACAGTCTGTCATTTGTGCTAAAGCTTCGGGAAGGAAGGGCTTGGGTGATCTGCCCTTCTCTCTGAGCCATCCTTCTGGGTCCCTGTGCCCATTTAGCCATTCACATGGCTCCCTCTGGCCTGTCCACTCTTGGGTGGGGTCCTGCCTGCCTGCCTGCATGCACCCCAGCCCTCTCTAGTTAGAGTGCACAGGCTGTCGGACCCAGTCACTCTCAGGTAGAAACCCAAAAAGCACAGGGGCCCAGCTCAGTCACTGAGCGGAGAGTCTGGCCAGGCCACCCTGTCCCCAAGCACACCTCGGCCTGGATGATGTTCCAGGCGTTCTTAAGTCCCACGTTGTTCTCGGTGTTGTACAGCAGCAGACCTTCTTTCAGGTCCTTCTTGGCATTCTCATTCACCTGTCAGGTCAAGGGAGGCAGACAAGTGGGTGGGGACCAGGACGGACACAGCTCCTTCCCCAGCCCACTTGGGTCAGCCAGGACTGCTGGCCACAGGTGTCCCAGATGGGGGAAGGCCCGCCCTGACCCTGGCTGCAGCCCATGGGGGTAAGGTGCCGGGGGCAGGTAGGTGCCAGCTCCCAGCTCCAGCTGCAGTGCACACTCTCTGACTCCCTTGAGAGCTGAGTGTTCGGGGTCAGGGCTGTAATTCTCCGAGGCAGGGACAGGTGGTGCCTCTGCTCCCCTGGTCACCAGCCCAGCCACACATGTCATGATGACCACGCTGCCGCCACGCCCACAGCATCTTCCTCCCAGGCTGTCCCCATCAAAGTGCACCCTGGGTCCCAAAGGCAGCAGGTCAGTCATTGAACTCTAGGCCCGCATAGCCAGTAACTTGGCGGTCTCGCCTCTGCTTTATCTGTGCTATTGGGATAATGAGTGATACTTGGGCTCGGCAGGGAGAAGGAAAGGCTCTGTCAGATCAAGAGCCAGGAAGAGGCCGTTATTATTTCTTCTGTTTCACAAACACAAAAGACCTATTGTTTCTTTTTTTTTTTTTTTTTTTATTTATAGAGGCATGTTTTATTTATTTATTTGTTTGTTTGTTTGTTTTGTTTATACATGCACTGGGTACAGTCAGAAGCGCGGGAGGGTGAGAGAATTCACCAGAGCCAGAGCGGGGAGCAGAGCAGGCAGAAGGAGCGAAGTACACTGCTGAGGGGAGCAGCGGGCGGCAGGAGAGGTCTGCGCGCCATGTGGGACCCTCCTCCGGTGGCCGGGGAGCAGCCGGGGATCGAACCGGCGCTGCAGAGGCCGCGGGCAGCTTCACAACCCAGCGCTCAACCGCTGCACCACCAGGGAGGCCCAAGACCTATTGTTTCTAATGCCAACAATGACTCTCCCTCTCTGTGTGGCCTGAGAAATCACTTTAAGGTCATGGTTTGGGGCTAGAGAGCACCACTGAGCCTTTGACACCCTAGGAGACAGCTCTTGGCCAGTCATTCCTCGTAGTGCCAACAAGAAGTTTCTCCAGTCTGAATGGGATCTGTGCATCCCAGGGAGGTGCAGGGTCACCCCACCATCCTTCTGACCCTGGAGGTGCAGCCAAGCCGGGGGCAGCCGCCCTGTTCTCAAAGGCCTTTGGAAAAGGGAACGGAGCTCGCCTCTGCTGTTAGCCCTCCGCAAAGCCTCACCTGGGAAGGTGCTCCGTGTCCCCAACAGGTGACCCTCAAGTCAGCCCCACCACGTAGTGAGACCAGAACGCTGGCTGCATGTGCACACGGCAGTGCATGGACACTGCCCTGATGGGTGCTCACTATGCACTGCACCCGGGAATGTAGAGGAGCCCCCATCCTAAGACCGTGATGAACCCCCCCAGGCCCCCAACTCGCCCTCCCATGATCCCCACCAAAACCCGACACCTGGGCCTTCTGGGTCCCCCTGTCCTTTCCTCACAACCTGTCAGGATCTCTCCTCTGCCTGTCCAGGCCCCACCGCAGGGCGATGAAGCCACACCCCCTCCCTTCCTGGCTGGCTTACCTTGTCCATGTAGACAAAGAAGAGGATAAGCAAGATCAGCTCTGCTAGGAGGATGGCCAACAGGACGATGAAAAACTGTGAAGAGAAGGCCCAGGCGTGGGTGTGTGGCAGAGTCATGGCTGGGATGGGGGTAAACAAGAAGGATGGGGGGGGTGGCAGGCAGTACCTGGTCATGTGCCTAGCACAAGGTATGGGGGAAGCCACCTGCTCATGAGGATCCCCAGATTGGCGGGGCAGCAGGCAGGGCAGTTAAAATAAAACACCAATCAAACAGCGGCAGGGATAACCATTCATAAAGAAGAGGGATGTGATCAGGCACAGAACATTCTAGAAGCAACTTCTCTGGGCTTAGGGTTGAGTACCACTGGGCCAATGCTCCCAGGCCTTGCCTGTCTCAGTGGCCCAAAGTTAGGGTGAAAGAACTGGGGGTGCTGGGGTTACAGGGGTCCAACTTACACTGAGGAGGAGGCACTTGTTTTCCTTGATGGCCCCCAGGCAGCCCAGGAAGCCCGTCGCCATGACAATGGTGCCGATGGCGATGACTAGGTTGGCTGCAGACAGCGAGGGGAAGCTGGGGGAGAAGGTGGCAAAGTTGCCTTGGGACACAGACAGCCAGATGCCCACTCCAAGCAGCCCGCAGCCACAGAGCTGGAAAGGAAGGAAAGACGTTAGCCCGCATCGTACCTGCACACACCCTCCAGTTGGGGACTGCATCTGCATGTCCCCATGCGAGACAGACAGGGCGATGTGGCGCCCCCCGCCCTCCCGACACCCACCAGTCCCTGTCTACTCCGTGCGGGTGTGAGAGCTGCACAAACCCGCTAGTCTCCTGTGTGTTGAACGAGGTTATAAGAGCTCCACGCACCTCACAGAGTCCCTCTGAGGGTCAAATTAGACACGGAAAAGCAAGTAGCAAATGTGGCAGGCCCCAGATGCGTGTGAATGGGGACTTTCTGGGGCTGGAAATCTGAGTTGTTTTCAGAGCCAGACCTTCCATCCACTGCGGCCTGGTGTCCTGACCAGAGGGTCATCCTCCCGCTGTTCTCAGGAGCGTGAAGAATGAATTTTGCACCGAGAGAAGAAAAGGACCCCCGAGGCTGGCTGACACTCCTGTCCGGCACCGTCTGCCCATCCACCCAGCTAAGCCGGCAGCCGGCCAAACCGCCCCTTCTCAGCAGTATCCTGGGGCCACGAGCCACTGGCCTCACAGGGAAGTTTGGGTTTCACTGGCTGCAAATGGCCACATCTGCTTGGCTTTATGCTCCATATAGCTGACACCCCCACACCCACTGGCAGCTCAGGGGATGTTTGCTGAGGCTGAGGGGCCCATCAACTAGTCACCCGATATTTATTGAGTACCCACAGCATGCAGCTACAGCCACTTCAGAGACCTGCCTTCATGGGGCCTCTGCTTTGGCTGGATGGCAGCAATAAAAAGCAGCATGTACCTAGACAGTATACAGTAGCGCCAAATAGAGTCAGAAGTCTGCAGGAGGCATGCTGTCCTGGCCCAAGCTGCCAGCTAGAGGAAGCAATCCCTAAAGATGGGTGGACTTGGAGCAGATGGAGGAAGAGAATGTTCCACGATGGGGAGAAGGACTTGGGAGGCACAGCCTGGCCTGGTTGTGTGAACTCGCAATCTCCTTTTAAGCCAAATGAGAATATCATCGCCTGTGCCTTGTGGCCTATGAGAATGTAAATGAAAGCAAGTACGCGCAGGACCAGGTGCTGCTCTTCACAGGCACTGACTGGGAGCTCCAGGAAGGAGCTGCGCTGAGACCCCCAACAAATCAAGTGAATTCCTGCTCACCAGCTGCTCTAGCTCCACAGAGCAGACCCAGAGGTACAAGCCAAGACCAGGAGAATGGTTCATGCACACAGGAAGGGCAGGGGAGGGACAGGAGTTGCCTGGAGACATGGCAGGTCCTTCCTGCACTCAGGCCACACACCCAAACGACCACCTCGGAAATGCCAGGCTCTGTTCTGAGTGCTGGGGGCAGGCTGGCACTGGCAAAGACCCGCTTGTGAAGAAGGGGTGCAGATGTGACAGAAGCAAACAGATCGTAGAAGCTCAGGTGCTGGTATATGGCAGAATTAAAATAAAGGTGGGAAGGAGCTAGAAAGCATCCTGGGAGAGAATTATCCGACAAGGCTGCTGAGGAAGGTGGCATTTAAATAGGGATCCAAGTAAAGAGGGAAGTACATCACAAAAATATTGGAGGGTGAGAGGAAGAATGTTCTAGAAAGAACAGCAAGTATAAAGGCCCTGAGGTGGGAATAGCCGGGTCTGTCCAAGGAGGAACAAGCTGCCCGTGGGACTGCAGGGAGAGGGTGGCAGCTGTAGGAGACCAGCAGAAGGGTGCAGGGCACAGATTAGACAGGACCTGGCAGCCATGGGAAAGAAAGCCTGAGAGGGGTCTTAGTGTGATGGGAAGCTCTGGGCCAGCGTGACATGATTGTGTGATATTAGATCACTCTGGCTGACAGCAGACCACTGGATGGCAAAGGGGAAGCAGGGGAAGCAAGCAGGACCACTGCAGCAACCCGGAGAGCGGGCGCAGGAGTCACAGCGAGTCGGGAATGCCCCATTATACAGGCTTGCATTGCTAAACTAGAAACGGTTCAAGCTGTTGTGTGGGGATGGTAAGTGAAGGGGCTGTCTGGGTGCCCCACACTGGGCGGATGGTCCCCTGCCTCCTGTATCCCCTGGACCAGTCCTGGTGGAACTAGGGAGGCTCCCAAGGTGCAGCACACTCGGGCCCAGAGCACCCACACAACGGGGTGTCTACAAAGTTCACCGGGGAAATGGGTGCCACCACCCTTGCCGCCACTAGGTGGCGCTCCAGGCCGGTTCAGAAGTTCTGGGTGTGCAAGTGAGCGGCTGAAACTTCCATCCAACTCCTCATTCTGACTTTCTTCAATCTGGTCAGTTTCTATGCTGCCGTCTCAATTTTTCTTTCATTAATCACACCACGGAAACTCATGATCTTCATGCTGAAGATTTATGGCTTTAAAGCCAGACCCAGGAATGAATAAGAAGATCCACCGCTGCCACGTTATGCGTTACAGGTAAAGAAAGGCACCTGTTACAGAGACCTGGCTCTGGGGTCCCTGGAGCTGAGGTGCCCCTAGCGCCTGGCAGCTGCAGACACACACCCCCTCTTCCTTCCCCTGGCAAGTATCAGACCCTGGTCCTGGAAAAGTCCTGAGTATAGCTTTCTCCAGAAGCCATTTCTCCTTGGGCATAGGCCTGGGGGCTGGGGGTGGTCCACTCTGCCTCCACTCTCCATTTCCCACGGGGGCAGGTGGGGGGAGTTGCTGAGAGGTCGAGACTCCATCTGGAACCATCTCAATAGTTCAGAAACTGCCAAGCACGTCATCACTCTCAAGAGCTGGTTCTGACTTCACATCCACTTTCTTTGATTTGAAGAAAGTAGAGCTTTTGGCCCTGTCCCGACCTCTCCTCCCCTTCTCCCTTCAAGGCTGAGTCTCCACCAGCACCCTGGTTAAGTCTCAGGTAAAACTTGCTGCCTACAGGTGAGACAGTCCCCACAAGTAACCTATCTCTACGTCCTGGGGGAGAGGGCAGGGGATTACACAGTGGCTTGGCCCAGGGGTCCTCATGGGTTGCAGTTTTGGACCCCAGAGGACATCACAACTTGAAAATGGGGGAGGGATGCTGCTGGACACCTACATGCCCACAACAGCCCCCAGAATATAGAATTACCTGGCGCTAAATGGGAATACTGGCTGAGGAACCTTAGTCTGGCCACATCCAATGCCAGGTGTCCCCTCTCTTACCCCCCAGAGAAGAGCCTGATGTAATATGTTCACTCCAGGGTGGGGCGGCACCCTGACCCCAAAAGGGATGACATGTGAGATGAGAAAAGTGCTGAGCAGATGCCATCCAGGAGCTGGCAGTGAAGAGCAGAGAAGAGGCCGGTGGTAGGTGGCAGCGGGCAGGAGCTGACAGCAGGAAAGGTTCGCTGAGCAGGAGCCCAAGATGTCAGGACGCTGACCTCTGACGCCAGAGCAGGGCCAGAGGGAGGGCGAGGCAGGTCTGGGAGAGGGAGGAACTGGCCCACGCAGAGGGTGCCAAGCACAGGAAGGAGGCAAGGCCTGCAGTGGCACAGCCAAAGCCCAGCACTGGAGAGCTTAGCTAGTGGCACTCGGGAAAATTCCCTTCCAAAAGCAGAGAGTTGTCTCAGCTGAGATGACCCAAGGCAGGAAGAGACTGGGGCGAGGCAGGGTGACTCAGGGGACCGGGACCCAGACAATGTTAGCGCCCACAGACTTGAAGTCACCAGCTGCCCAAGTGTAGTCTGGGCATGGCCGGAGTCCCTCTCTAAGGGCCTCCCTCGCTCCTCACCCCCTGCCACCTTCCCACAACTGAGAACATCTCTAAACATTTTGAATTGAGGGTTCCAAATAAATCCACAGTCAAAGTTGAGAAAATGAGTCCCTACCCCGCTGTCACTGGTGTCCGCCATCTCTGGGAGGGCCACGACTGGGTCTACTTTGTGCACTGCCAAATCCTCAGAGCCTAGAACAGTGTCCTACCCTCAGCAATGCCTTTGGAGCTCCCTCTTATCAGGCCCTGCACCGCCCCTGCAGAGGGACGAGGTGCTGATCTTTCTCATCACCCCTGGGTCCAGCCAACAGCTGCAGAGCAGGTAAACTGAGGCCCAGTGGTCAAAGGCCTTGCAGTGAACAAACATGCCAGCCTTATCGCATTAAGTCTTGCAGTTGGCCTAATAATCTGATAATCCTCACCTTCAGTTTGAATCATCCTGATTTGTAGTTTTAATACGTCTCTGCCACGTGTCCTTATGTATATTTCATGGAGGCACTCCATTTCTCTGGGGGTGAGGCCCATAATTTCCCCTGCAGAGCAAACTCCTCTCTTGAGAGTCTGCCCCCCGCCCTGCAACTTGCATGTTACTTACAGCTCAGGGACAGTCCCCCCTGTGTCCCTTCACAGCTGCCTACAGTATCCCCTGAAGTGGGATTAGCCTCCCTGGGGGTGACCCTTGGGGCCAAGTCTGGACCTAAAGCAGCAAGTCAGGGGCCTGCCTGCCTTCTGTGTTCAGTTGCTGTCCCCTTACATCAAACACCAGGTTTCCTTAGGCCTGTCTCCCCCATTTCTCTCCCAGAGCATGCTGGATACGACACAAATATTTGCTGGGAGGAGGTGAGGAAGGAAAGGAGCGAGGAAGGAGCAGGGGCACCTAGGCCACAGCCAAGGGATAGGACAAGATCCAGACACACAAATCTCCCTGAAAAGGAAGCCCCACAGCCCCTCTTCTCCACTCCTACGACCCCAAGTTCTCCATGACTTCACCCCTTTGGCCCCTCATTTGCCTGTGAAGCCACCCACTCCACCTGTGCTCACCCTGCCCAAGCACATCCAGCTCTGGCAAATACTCCCACGGTCTCATGTGTCTCTGCAGAGCCCCCCAATCTGGCCCCTGCCCCCCACCAACCTCACCCCCTCTTTGCTTTGCAGGAGAGTTTCAAACAACTAGGTCTCAGCACCCCCAGTGCTGTCTATGAGCCAGGGCCAAGCACAGCGTTTAATGGCATTTAATAAATTAGTGGATGTGGAGAATAAAAAAGCAAACCAAAACGACTTTAATTTCACAGCCCGACATGCCGGCTAGTAATGATTCTGCCTGGCCCTGGGAGAAGCCAACCTGCCAAGAACTTCATCATGGGAGATGGGACAATACTTCAACGCCAGGAGCGGGGCCACTGCTTTGTATTTCAGACGCCCCTTGCCTCCCAGGGGCCCTGCAGCTCGAATTCATTGTCACAGCCATAAAGGGAGGGGCTCTCCCACAATGCTTCCAATGCTGCACATAACGAAAAGAAGGGACAAAGTCACAGAGCCAGCGCTGCCAAAGTCACCCAGCAGGCAGAGGATCAGCACACAGACAGCGGCGGCCAGCCAGTGAGCCGTCCCTGTGGGGCCTGTGTCTGGCCCAGGTAGCCCAGCCTCTGCTTGCTTACCCTCCAAGAAGACACTCCATTCCTTTTTTGCACAACTTCAATGAACTCTAATTAGTTAAAAATTCCTACTTATTAACTCAAGAACCCATTTCACTGTGGCTAACATGCATCAGTCCTAGTTTTGCCCAAGAAGCCCACCAAGAACGAGTATGGCAGGCCTGTAAATATAAGACATCTTATATCTACAACACCATCCATTCTTAAGTCTTCCCCTGACCTGCTAAAGGGCTTTCAGATCTTCCCCCTCTGAGTCACTCTCTCTGCTCATCCCTGTCCCAAACTTAAAGTCAGATTCCAACAGTAGAGAGAGCAGGGCAGCATACAAGGATACCACTCTCCCCTCCCACAATCTGAGCTCCATACTTCTAGTAATATAGCCTAAGCCCCCACTGGCTTGGCTGGCAGCCACAGCACAGTTTTGGCTCATATTGAGCTTGTGCATAATTTAAAGCTGAACAGTATGATTTCTCAGTCATTCTTTTTTTGACCCCACACTTTCTCTCGAAGCCTCCAATTTCTTCACGACTTCACTTCGCAGCCTCCAACATCACCAGCTTGCATAGGTGACAGGAAGGTCACACCCATATTTCGGAGCCAAATTTGCCTCCAAATAAACATTACATAAAGCATTTGCATATCTAAAACCCAGTTACATTTTGATTATTGCAGAATGAGGTTATGTTCCATCTAAGATGGCTCGAGGGGAGCACAAATAAACATGGCCAGACCTAGGGGATGCTGTTAGGGGGCTGCAGGTCTCTGAGGTTAATCAAGCTCTTAAATAACAAGTTTCAAGAGTCCACTTCTCTCCAGGGAGAGACCAAGGTCACCCGCTCGCAAAGCATCAGAGCACGCCCACCCTGGACAGTGCACGGGAGTGAAGAGTCCCTGATGACGAGAGATGCCACATGTGGGTAGACCCCTGCCACCCTCCGTGAGTTAAGGGGCCTTGGGAGGGATAAATGCCCCGTTGCCAACAGTTCTGACCCCAGATGGCTGCGACCAGGGCATGGGGTCCTCTGACCCCAGTGTGGGTAGGGGAAGGAGGCAGGATTTGCTAGCCCCATCTCTTGGGCTCCCTGGCCTGACCTCAGCATGGAGGGCATCATCCCTGCCAGGGGCTCACTCCAACCAAAGCATCTGTGGGTGCCAGGGTGGCACAATCCTGTTGTAGGCAGTACCGGGTCTGCCGAAGGCCAGGCAGGGGTGCTGAGAGTAGGCCAAGTCCCCAAGATGCTCAAGAGCAAGGATGAGAAGTGAGGAGGAGGGGGGTCTGCCTTGTCCACCCCGACAGAACTCTGGACTCTGACAGCATGTTCCAGATCTACTTCCTTGGGTGCCAGTATCTTCCCACTTCTTAAACTAACCCACAGGGGATGGACAAGGAGGAGGCGATTGGTTCAGAACCCACAAGAGGGCCCGACGTGGGACTGAGGCAGCCAGAAGGAACGAAGCCTGAGGAACAGCTCCCAGAAAGACCACAGAATGATGTGTGGCTGGGATGCCAAAGAGCAGCAGATGATACAAAGCACCTGCCAGCCCCGTGAGGAAGGCGAGATCACTCACCACTCCATAAACATCGATTCCCATCACCAGCGGGGCCCTTCTGGGGTTGGCCGCACGGGGCAAAACTGCACTTTCTTCCCGGTCAAGCAGATGTCAGGCTGGGCAGCGGCCAGGGGGCCCCACCAGGTGTAAACGAAAAGGGTGGGGTGCAGGAAGGGGACACCTGCATTCCCAAGTTCCTTCCAGCCTGCCAGTTCTTGCTCACAGCTAAGGAGGATGGAGCCCCAGACAGCGAGATTCTGTTCAAGGACCCAGTGAGAGTCCGGACAGCAGAGCACGCAGCTGTTTTCCATCCCTCCTTGGGAACACCCACGAGGAAAAGGACTAAATGCTGAAGGGCAGGGAGCAGGCTTGGGGAAGAGCTCCCCAAGAGGGAGGCTGACAGTCCACAGCCCTGGCCTGTGCTGAGGTTTCTGCTCCCTGTGCTAGTTAGAGGGCTGCCCTTTGCTGGGGGGTGCAGGGGTGATGGCTCTTGGACATGTCTTCTCCCCAAACTCCAGAACTTGTCAACACTCAGCAGGAAACAATTTTGAGCCCCAGGCCACGCAAGTCCAGAAACTCTCAGACAGGGTGCCAGTGTGGAAAGGGGTGCTCTTTCTGCTGGGGTGGGCAGGGGACATGCTGTGGTTCTCCTCACCTGTGCCCCAAGGGTTGAGGCTCCCAAGTTCCTGGGCCCAGGGGATGAGCCACGGGGAGACTTGTGGGCCCAGGGCGCAAGGCAGTCTGAACTCCCAAGGTCACTGTAAATTGGGAGGGAAGGCGCCAAGGACTCAGAATAGCCTGTCAGAGGAGTCTGCAGAAAGGATTTTCTAATCACCGGCATATTTTTGCCTTTCTGCATTTGTTTTATTTTGCGCATCTGGGGAGAAAGGCACTTCTGACAGCATCAAAGTAGGGAATAATATGCAAAGCAGGGGGCTGCGGGGGTGCTGTGGGAGGAAGCAGGGATGGGCCTAAGAAACCAACCTTCAAGAGCACACTGAACTGGCGGGCACCTGGGCTCCCCTGAGAAAGCGGAGCCACAGACAGCCCCGGTCTTGGGACCTCAGCACCTGGGTCTGAGGGTGCGGTGTTGTGCGGGGCGCCAGGCCACTCGCTGCAGTTGAGTTGTTTCTCCGCTGAAAGTGTGAGGGAGGAAAAAGCCGCTCCCTGGCACCCAGGGATCCTGGGAAAATGAATAGGACTACGCCAGCCCAGCACTTTGTGTTCCTCAGAATATAAATATCAAACAAGGTACTGCGCTGTTCTTCAAACTCCTGCAACATGCAGGGCAACAGGACAAGGGAAGCTTGCATTCGCATCACATCTTTCTGGCAAAGAACTCAAGTTATCTGGGAGACCATAACTCACCCCACAGACTGGGGAGGGGTGGGGACAAACTCCCTGTTTGGTCTCTGGAAGGCCCCCAGAGACCAGTCACAGCAAAAATACCTCCATTACAGGAGCCTGTCATTCAGCAAGCTGCTCCATTCTGCCTGTCACAGAAGGGAGGCCTTTTACGAATGTAACGAGGATATCTTCACGGCTTGAGTTCAGCAAAGAACACCGTAATTAAACACATAGATATCAGGAAGGATCGTGGCTGACAACCAGGTCCTTCGGCTCCAGGTCAGCCTCCCACACACACTTCTGCTAGAACCCTCTGACATGACTGATGCTGGGCTGCTCTTCTCTGGTGGATCCATACCCACATCCTGATTATTTGTACTGCCAGCCGCGAGCCGTGGCCACCCACACCAGGATCTGGCATTTCTGACATGCTTTGTGGGGTCACAGGCTGGTTAAGTTCAGGTCCCTCTGCCACCAACTCAAGTGGCAACCCGAGATCCCTCCATGCCTTGAGCCGAGCTGTGCCCATCTCCCCGTCCTGGAACAACAGAACAGGGCCTGCGCTGGCGTTTCAACATGTGGCTGCAACTCAGATGGCTCTGCTGAACGCTGCTTCTCTGCGGAATTCTCCAGGTCACAGAGCTCGCTCATGCCAGGGCCACGCCTCACTCTGGCCCCCACAGCCCACTGTGCCCTTGCTGCTGTGACAGGGAAGCAGTCACGCTCGAGAGCACCGACGTGCAGCGCTATTCTGGAGGCTTTGCCTCTCCTGCCTCATTCAGCCTTCCCAACCCAACCCATTTCACAGATAAGAAAACAAAGGCTTAGCGCAGTTACATGCTAAAGGAACCCAGGAACCAGAATATGATTTCTGACCCAGAAACCATATTCTGGCCCACCATGCCCACTGCTTTAGACCTAGTCACCCCAAATCAGCAGAAAGGGTGTCTCCTACACATGCACCAACTTGGAGAAAGAAAGGTAATTGGGGTGTCCTGAGTATGAGCCCTGGGGGCCTGCCTGTTGCAGAGGAGGGCAAGAGAGCAAAGAAGGGTGGTGGTGACAGTAGCAGGGTGCTGATGGACCATGATGAGGGCGGTGGTGACAAGGACAATGTACTAACACTGACCACGAAGCTAGCGCTTACTGCATTCATAGTACATGCCCAGGATTTCCTAAAAACAAAACAACAAAACAAGCAAGGTGGTGACTAGAATTTCCCTCAGGTGGCAAATGCACCAACGAAAGATATGAGGTCAAGTACCTGTCTAAGCTTACACGTGGAGTTGACACACATGGAATTTTACTCCAATTTGATATGATTCCAAATTCCATGATTGTAACCTCTGTGCACATCCTACAGACCTAAGGAAAATCCCAAACCTCACTTAATTCAACGTTTCTAACAGTTTCCCAGCCCCATCTGACTTGGGGGAGGTAGGAACGCAGAGTCACAGATTGCAAGGACCCAGGACCCCAGTCAAGGTGAGGGAGAAAGCAAGCACAGCCCCCGCTGGGAGGGATGCTGCTTGGCCGGGAGGGTAGAAGCAGGAAGGGCGGTGTGGGGAGCAGAGATGGTGCAGGGATGAGGATGGAGCAGAGGACAAGTCTTCAGGAGCAGCCGTCTGCAGGGAGGGGTGTACGCACTGGGGCGTCTGCACTGGGGTGTGCGCACTGGGGTGGGGGTCCAGGAGAGGTCTACCTGCTTTGCTGATTTTATAAGTTGGGAAGATTGTTGGTTGTATGTCTGCAAGAAGTAATAAAATAGGGCCTCCACTGGTGGCACAAGGGGTTAAGCACAGCACTGTGAAGCTGTCCGCAGCCACTGGAGCACGAGTTCGAACCCCGGCCAGGAAGCAACCCACATGGTGCAGCAGACCTCTCCTGACACACCTGCTGCTCCCCTCAGCAGTGTATCTCAGCCAGTCTGCCTGTTCTGTTCCCCACTCTGTCTCTGGTGAATCTTCTCCCACCTTCCCCAAACCTCTGGCCTGTACCCCAGCTCTTGTATGCATAAATAAATATTTAAAAAGAAGTAACAAAATAAACTCCTTTGGAGCCCAGTAGGCCTTATTTTTGCTCCTGTGTTCCCACAAAACGAAGACACTGTGGAAATAAACCTAGTCCTTTGACATTGTCTTCCACGGAACATGCTCACATACACCATCATCTGTACATGGCCCCGCCAGCCTTGGGAGGGGTCCCAGCCCCCACTTTATAGACCAGGATGCCCTCATCTCACACAACATCTGGCTCACGCGGTGTGAGGGACATGAGGAACACCCACTTCCACACACCAGGGGCAGTGGCTGAGGAACACAGAAAGTGACTACTGCTTGTTTACAAAGGCACAAGGCAGGCCTGACCACAACCTGCTGATCAGATCCTTATCCCATAGCCCTCAGCCTCTCAGCAGGTGCCTCCAGGTACCTGTCCTGGGCTGGCACCCTGCTGAGCAGGCAGCACCTGACTCCAGGGACATCCTGGTGCCCTGGACCAAGAAGATGAGCTGTAGAAGCAAGCACAGTGCAGAAGCTGCCTGGCAGCATGGAGCACATGGGTCTGCGGAGGCTGTGGGTGACTCCAGCCTTGAAACCAGGCGGACAACAGAGTTCAAGTTCTCATTCCCCTCATTCATCAGCAGGGAGTTGGGGCATGAGGGGGACTGGATCTCTGAAAATGACTTCTCCAGTGCTTGTTTTTTAAATAGGGGATTAATGTACCTACCACATAGAGTTATAGTTGGTATTAAATGAGCTTCATAAAAATAAACCTCCTAGCATGGTGCCTTGTACAAAGCTATAAATGGGAGTCTTGGCTAGTATTTACGGCCTGCGGACTTTCATTCACCCAGGTTACTGAGACAGGGCTACGCAGCCAGGGGCCAGCAACCGGGAGAGGCCAAAAGGCCCCGCCCAGGCAGCAGCCCAACTGTCCCCAGCCCTCAGCCCACACACCCCAGGGCGGCTCCGAGTGCTCCTCAGCCCCCTCCATCCCGGCCGGCAGCACCAGGCGGCCCAGACATGCTTTACTCACTCTGCCGGCCTCCGACTCCCCAGCCGCCCATCTCCGGGAGGCAGCTCGCTTTCCCGATTTGTGAGCGTGCTTTCTTTTGGCAGGGAGCTGCTGCCGTCTGTGCTCTGGACCGTAAAACAAGTTTTCATCAATAAATTAAGATAAGCGGAAAGCCAGCTCGAGAGGAGGCGGGCTGGGGCGGGCGGGCAGGCAGGCGGGCGAGAAGTCACTCTGTGACCCAGCAGGGGCCAGAGTGAATCCAAAGCAAGACCGGGGCTCGCCATCCCCTGGGCTGTCCCCTTGGCTGCTGGCGCAGTGCCCTGGACTCCCTGGCTTAGGAGGGAGAGACCTCTCCTGCCGCCCGCTGCTCCCCTCAGCAGTGTACTTCGGTCCTTCTGCCTGCTCTGCTCCCCGCTCTGGCTCTGGTGAATTCTCTCACCCTCCCGCACTTCTGACTGTACCCAGTGCATGTATAAACAAAACAAACAAAACAAACAAACCAGCAAACAAATAAATAAAGCATGCCTCAGCTGCCCAAAGTTCCCATTTCATTCTCAGTACCAGTAAAGTCAGGTTCTGAGTTAAAATAATGACCCCAATCACTGCGTGAGAGGGGATGAAATCTAAGCAGACCCTGGCCTGGCCCCACAGATACACTAGCCCCACAGATACACCTCAAAAAATAAAGACACCTTCCTCCCAGAGTTTCCCCACTGCTCAGCCTGAACTATCAGGTGCCCCGAATGCATCTCTGCCTCCATACCTTGCAGGATGCTTGCTCCTGCCCATGACTGCCTGCATTGGGCAGGGCACTCCTCACACTTCTCTGTGTACCTCCCTGGCATCGAGTTCCCCGGGGCCCTGGCCTCAAACATGCCCTGGTTTATCAACAGCCAGGTAGCAACTGAGTGAGCCAAGTGAGAGGGGTGGTGGGACATCAAAGCCAGGCTCAGCCACAGGGGTGCCTCCCCAGCCTGGAGCCATGGTGCACAGTCCCCTGTGGTCCCTGACCCTCTGAAACAGGCCGGAGCATATGGCAGGAGAAGGGCCATCTGTCCATCCAGCACCACACACGGAGACGTGCGCGGCTCCACATATGTTCAAGAGTTAACAGACAAGTAAGTCCTTGGAGCCAGTATGTGCCCCGACAGCACAGCACACTGGCCACAGACCGCCAGGGGCCGGGAGCCTAGGGCAAGTCTGCTCACCGCCCTGAGCCTCGGCGCTCCACCTATTAAAGATTGAACCGAATGATCTCCCTGTATTCCTAGGGTTTCGCTTCTGCTTGGTGCTCACATTAGCTGTCTGAGATCAGCAGGGAGACTGTGCTGGGTCCACTGAGCAGGTGAAGGGCTGAGCCCTTGGAGGCTCAGGGGTTGCTCACCCCAGGGCTGGGAGGCTGGGTGCTGCCCCTGCCTCTCTAAGGGTGGCCCCATGTCTCCTGGGAAGGGAAAGTGCCAGGTGCTGAGCTGGGCTGGAGAAGTCCACGCCATGGACCCTCCGCGTGATCCAAGTCCCCAGTTAAGGAAACGGGCTCAGAGATGTGACTTGCTCAGGGTCCCATGGTCAAGGGCCTAGCCTGCCTCCGACTCAGCACCCTGCCTCAGGACTGACGCTGAGCTACGTGCACCCAGGGAGGGAGAAGAAGGCCAAGTTTCAGGCCGCAATGACATTAAATCAAGACTGCTAATTATGCCCTAACTTGTATCTAAAACAGCATCGATTATTTCCGAGATCAGGCACTTGCCAAGCAGAGTAATGTGAGAGGCGGTGACGGAGTCTAGGTTGGGGGGCGGTCTCACCTGGAAACAGGTCCCAGTAGGCCTCCCCACTCTCTTCAACCCCCTCACCCCATGCATACCCCTCCCCCATCAGACATGCACACATATGCATGCACCCATATGTAAGCCTCCCTCCACCAAGACCTGGCGTGAAAAGGTTGGCATTTTGTAAAGGGCAAACAGGAAAATAACTTCCATGTTAAATCGTGAGCTGGCAGGAGTAGCTGAGAACAAAGTTCAATGAACGGAACAGAAACATATTGACAATAGCAAAAAGAAACAATTACTACGCATTTTCATATGAGATCCCCAGGAATAAATTTGCCCTTGCTTTTGCTTATTCAACAGAAAAGGGGTGGAAAAAAAAAAGAGCAGTAGCCAGAGAGGGATGAGGACAGAGCAGAATGCAGACGCTTGCACTTTGTGGCTCAACATTTCCCTTAAGCTCTCAAAAGAGTGTTTTCTGAGATACAGGCTGCCATGGGAGTCAGAAAAAATAAAAGAAATAACATTGTAAGGAGAGAGATTTAGGGTGCTGCCTCCTGGGTACCCACAAAAGAAACACACTCAGATTAACAGGGAGAGGGGCCGGTCCCACCCACGTGGCAGCTTTGCCTCTTCAGAAGCAAAAGTTTCCTTTTTAAAAAGAGGAAAGATGTGCTTGGAGAGAGAAACTTTCGGGTTCGTGGCACCAGCTGCTCAGGGGGGCCAGAGACAGCCTTCATTTCAGGAGAATGCTGATCCCTTTTGCAAAAGCAAACTTCCAAGACTGTCCTATGGACTCCGCCCTCCCACAGAAATCAGGTCACCCGGCCCTGAAAGGGTGTGCGCAGTCAGAGCTGGGATCCCTCCCATGCAAAGGGGTGGAATTTCACGTCCTGAGTCCAAGGTCGCGCAAAGCAACATTCACCAGTCTATGGCCGTGCTTGTGAACACCCTGCCACCCACCCCAGGTGCAGCGGGATGGTGGCACAGTTCACCAAGCAGGGCCACTGTCTCCCTGTGACAAAGCACCCAAGGCCCTTTGCTTCTACTCCAAGTCAGTGTTTGTTCCCATGGAGTCACGTGCACTCTGAATAATGTCTTCTGGACTGGGTGTCTGTCCCAGGAGCCTACAAACACGCTTCTCCATCCAGCTCCCCTATCTTGAGGACATGCTCTTCCACCTCTTCTTGTATCCCGGAGCCAATACTTGGATCCATGGCCAGCAGTTAAGAACACAGGCTCTAGAGTGAAAGCCTGGGTTCTACCCCTTACCAAATGTAACCCTGGGCAGCTGACTCTGACCCCCATCTGTCAAGCAGGAAAAATACTGCTGTCTCCCCAAGATAAATGTAGTACTCACCTTACAAGCTGCAGTGATGACTGACTAGGATAAACTTCCAAAGCCCTTAGAATAAGCGCATGGCCTAATGCCTTCAGGGTTAACGATCATCATCATTATCACCAGTACCTTCTACAGCCCAGCCATCCAAATCCAAACCTCCTCTCTAGTCCCATGACCCAATTCCCGTTCTCACCCCTTGAGCCAAAACAGAAACCCCGTTGGTCACCTCGCCTCCTCATATGCTGGCAGGCTCCTACAGTATGGTGATCACTCCAGACCTGCTCAACTTTTCATTATGAGTCTGCTTCTGTCCCCTGTCACCTGGAGTACTTGGCCCTCTGCCCCATCCCCTGCGCTGTCGGCCTCTCCTCCAGCTTCTCGCCACCAGCGTGCCCTTCTCTTCACTCCCTGCCCCCAGCGATGCCTTCCTATGCAGGTATCTGATCTCCACCCTTCCTTCCCCCTACCTCTGTCCACCAGAACACTGACCCTTCCCCAGGGCACCTACCACTTCTTGCCCTACAGATACTACTCTTTCGTTTCGTCAAACCTTCGGAAGCAGAATCTGTGTCTTGCTTCTTTTGCATCGCCTAGAGTGTCTCGCATGTAGTAGGTCCCAAGAGAGAGCTGTCGCGCTGAGCTATGCTTGCCCAAACACAAACTGCCAGCAGCCTGGCGTGGCTGGTTCCGTGCGGCACCAGCTAGGACCCTGGGGAAAAGCTACTTCCACTTACGCTGTCAAGGACCACGAGGGTCATGCAAGCCCCACTTCCATGAATACCAAGGACATCCAAGTGGCACAGGAATGTTGTCGTATCAAATGCAGCTACATCCCCATCTTCACCCAAGGCATGTGACCACAGGGATTACCGATGGGCTCCTTCTGTGTGACTCATTCATGCAATCATCTTGCTTTCTTTCCATAGTCATTACTAAGCATAAACTATGCCAGGAACCACATCGAGCAGTGCTGGGCGCCCCACGGAGCCTTCTGAGGACTGCTCCACCTGCCGACCATGAAGCAGAAGCAGGGCAGCCTCTTCCGGGTCCTGGATTTGGGAATTTATTGCCTGCTTGTTGTCTCCATTTGGACACCTCACAGGCATCTCACACTCTGTAGGTTCAAAACAGAAATGATGCTCAAGCCACAGGAACCCCGAGAGTCATCAGTCTACCCTCTGTGGTGCCCCACTTTCTCCATTAGCAAGGCCTGCCAGTTCCACCTCTGATTTCTATCTCCAATCTGCCCATTTCTCGCCACTGCCACCATCACATCTTTGTGCTTCTATATCATTTCCTGCCTCAGCTGCCGCTCTTGCTCCTATCCAACCCATTCTCCACAGAGCAATCAGATAGATAGCCCTTGCTCAGGTCTCTCCACTGGTTCCCTTTGTATACGGAGAAATGCCCAGTCCCTGTCCACAGCCTACAAGACCCTACACAACCAGGCCTCCGCCTTCCTCACCCCCTCCTTGCTCAGTTCCCACCCACTGGCCTTTGTGAGTCCCGAGACACCCCAAGGTCAATTGCATCGGTGTGTCCTTTGCCCACAGTGTTCTCCCTTGGTCCTTCTTACCCTTCAAGTTTTCCTTGTTTTCTTCCCAATTTTTATGACACATTACCATAAGGATTTACTGTCTGTCTGCTCCACTGGAAAGTGAGCTCCATGAGATTAGACACCCCGGACGTGTTCCGTGAGCAGCCCTAGGCTGCTGCACGGTACCCGGGATGTGGGAAAGCCGCCACAAGTATCTGTGGAAGGGAGGGGGCCAGGACTTGGAGATATGCTTGAGAATGTTCCTCTAAGTGGTATTTAGTGCATGTGATTAAACTTCTGGGGTATCACCAAGAGCCTGGGAGCAGGAGCAGAAAGTTGAGTTACAGCACAAAGAAAATATGCAAAGCTCTGGCAAGTCAAAACAAGAAGGAACACAGCCACAGAGTCGATGGACCTGAAGAGGTAAGATGCTGCCCTGGCTGGGCAACCTCAGGAAAACTCCATAACCTCTCTAGGCCTTCATGTCTCACTTATCAAATGGAGACAAGAACAGCAAACTCACAAGGCAGCCTGAGCAGAGTATCTGGTATACAGTGGACACTCATTCCAGGAACGTTGGGGACTTAGACCCCCACAATCCTTCTAATTAAATAAGTGGGTTCTTCTGCTCCCCAGGTACTGGGCTGCCCAGGTGTGACCATGATGTATCAGCTGCTTCATCTCAGGAACTCACCTAAAGAACAAGAGGCAGCGTGTGTGCTGGGAGGCGGGGGGGAAGGGTGACATCATGTGCCAGGGAGCTTGGGGTCATTCACACATCCAACTGAGATCATTACCACACTGCCCTGGGCATGCAGAGTCCAGTGGCTCTGTTAGGAGTTACTAAGGGGAGAAGGCTGCTCCCAGATCAACCAATCATTCCTGACCACGATTTGGGAGAAGATTCTGGAGGAGGCAGTGAGTTGGGGGAAGGAGGCAAGGTCACAGCAGGATGCTGTTCCAAGCTGCTTGAGTTCTAGGGTTGCCTCAAGCTCCTTCCAGCCTTGGTGGAAAAGGAAGAGGGAGGATAAGAGAAAACTCACCTGACATCTTGGTCTCAAATTCCAAAAGCACCTCAAGACTCAGGGAAAGGTCAGGCTCCCTTCGCCCTTCATTGCTCCCTGCAGGAGACGACAAGCTACACTAGCCAGGCCAGAGGTGCTCACTGAGGTCTTTCTCCCTTCAGAATCTAGGGCCTGTCTCCTTCCCCAACCCAAAGCCCAGAGCTCCAAGGAGATTTCAAGCTCACCCCCTCCTTCCTACGTGGGAAGGACATATTCTAGACCTATAGCTCTCAGATGAAAACTGAATCCTGCCAAGGCTCGATTTTCTTGAACCTCCAAAGCCTGTGGGGGACACCAGGTGCCGTCAGCCCAAGACAAAGCCAAGCTGCATCTGCAGAAGCCGCGACTCTCCCCTAGCCCTTGAGACCCCATACTTGCCAATACCTCCCAGCACCCGCTGTTCCTCTGCTCTTCAATGGCTCCTCAAGGTAACACTGATCTGAAGCTATCATCTCCACACCTGGGGGCACCATCAGTTCCCCACCTTCCATGTGAGGAGCTGAAGACCCTGGTGTGCCAGAAAGGTCCTCATGAGCTGCCCCCAGGCCCATCACCCGCGTACCCCAAACAACTTCAGTCCAGCCAAATGGAGATGGGAGTTTCACCATCACCCAATTATGCCCTTGTTCGTGCGGGCCTCTGTCTGGAAAAACCTCCCGGCTTGCCCGTCAAGGCAAAAATCCTTCAGAGGATTTTTCTCCGGCGAAGAGCATAAAGAAACCCAAGGAATAAAATCCAGTCCTCTCCATTTCTAGGCACGTGCAACACATGTCCTCTGCCCAAAGCCTCCCGACTTGTCACGTTGAGGTTAGAAAAAAAGCATCACAGCAGGTAGAAAGGGCAGGCGGACGGGGACAGATCGCAGGCTGATCCGGAAACCCTGCTGATTCGCCGGGCAGGAGGGACACGGGAGGTAGCTGCGGAGGGGTCTGGCTTTTAGCAGGAGAGCTTGTTGGGAATAATTTATCCCCACAGTGTCTCAGCGGGTTTCAGCTAGCTGAGTTTATAATGGAACAAGCAGTTGCTCCTGGATGCCACAGCTCTGTGACAGGGAGGACAGCACCATAAAGCACAGGACAGCCCTCCGGGGCCGCAACACCCCACGGGACCGGACTTTACAGTCCTGGAAAGAGGAGGGTCCCAGAAACCCACAAGCATGGCCTGAGTTGCAGCAGGAAGTAGAGCTAGAGTCCGCTCAAGAGAGGGAGGGGTCAGGCGAGGAGAAAGCAAGACCAGAAATCCCAGGGCACCGGAAGGGGACCGAGCCAGCGCCGACCTGTGGCTGGCAGCCAGACTGCCCACTGCTGCCCCCGGACCCCCGCGGGGCTAAGCAGGGTAGCAACCTACCCCTACTCTGCCCAACAGCTAAGGCAACACGCAAGCACTGGAGGGGAGCAGGAAACTTAAAAAGCCCAGTGAACTGCAGAGGGGAAGCTTTCTGCCCTTCCTTACAGTCACTGGGAACGTGGAGGGGAAAGCGCGCTGAGCTCATTAGACGGTACAGAGAGCCCACAGGCAGACCAATGGAAGGAACCCCTGACCTGCAAGGGGCCTGCTGGGCACCTTTCACCCACCTCAGCCCTGACATTCAGCAAGGCCGGATTCTCCTGGGTCCAAGCCACATCCCAGGACAAAGAGTTTCTTTCCTCATCAACTACATGGCTCTTGCAGAACAGCCCGCCCTGGGGGAAGGCTTGCTGGAGAGAACGTCACACAGCAGAGTCCATTTTGTATTTCAGGAACCAGTCTTCCCTGGGATGGACGGACCCTCCTGACGACCAGCTCCACGCTGCCTTCTACTGTTTTAGGCGATGTGGAGCAGCCACGACTTTGGGGTTTCCTGCAGCTCCATGAAGGAGTTAACCTGGCCTCCAAAGTCAAGATCAGGGGCGCCGCTGGGGAGCTTATCTGACCTCCTGAAGGGATTAGCACCCAGCTCAAGAAATGCCAATCAGCCAACAGGGCCGAATTTAACCTTGTCCATCCCTTCCAAGCCTAGTCCGGGCACTCTCAAAATCAGCGATTACGCTAGAGGCAGCTCAAAGCAGCCCGTCATGGGCTATTTATAACTCACTTGCTTTCTGGGGGGAACTAGACACCTCCCTGCCCAGCAAGGTGCCAAGCGCCAGGCTGGGGGCCTTGGCCTCAGGGACTCCCCATGCTGGCCCACCTCTGCCCAGGACCCTGCAGCAGGGCTTTCCTGCATCCTGAGCGCTGCCAGCCAGCACTGCTGATGCACTGAGGCCCACAGTGGGTGGACAGGATCTCACATTCCTGCAGGCCTGCTTTCCCATGTGGTCCGGCCCCTCCACCTGTGTCAGCAGCTCACTGTCAGCCTCAGGACCTGGGTGTCCCCACCCTCAGCCAGGGTATTAGCTCCCCCAAATGCTCTGCTCCCTCTTTCTCACTCCTTCATCACCACCCAGCCTCCTAGCAACCCAACAAGTCTGCAGAAAGGGCAAAACACTAAGGAGTGGGAATAGGGGTATTTATGTAAATGAGCCCCAAGTGGGGGGTGGGTCTAGACTTGGGGCAGCAGTCTTCTCACCCCTGTGAAAGAGGTGCCTTCACAAAGTAGAACCTAACTCAGTGCTGAACAGAAACAAGCTACTGAGCCATGATAAGACACAGAGGAACCTTAAATGCGTATGACTAAGTGAAAGAAGCCAATCTGGAAAGGCCATCTACTGTGTGGTTCCGACTCCAGCACCTTCTGGAAAAAGCAGAACTATGGGGACAGTAAACAGATGAGCAGTTGCCTTGGAAGAGGAAGGGGTAAATGGGTGAAACATGGAGGATTTTTAGGGCAGTGAAAACACTGTAAGATGCCATAGTGATGGGTCCATGTCATTACACATTTGCCCAAACCCACGGAATGCCCAAACCACACCAAGCGTGAATCTGAACATAAACTGGACTCCAGGAGACTGGTGATGTGTCAACAGAGTTGCATCCTTCGTAAGAAATGTAGATGTCTGGTGAGTGATGCTGACAGTGGGGGTGGTTGTGTGTGTGTCAGGGTAAGATGGATAAGAGAAATGCCTGGACCTTTCTCTCAATTTTCTGTAAACCTGAAACTGTTCTAAAAAGAAGTGGGGAACCAGCTCACAGCCCTGCCTGCAAGGATGTAGTTGACAAGAGAAAGCATGTCAACCCAAGGAAACTAACAAAAGCAGATGTCACACTCTGACAGTTTCTCCCCACACCAGCGACATGAAGGGGGTATCCCGCTTTGTTTCCATGTGGTCCATACCTCTGCTGACCCCCACTAGGTCTCCAGGCCTCTGAGAAACTGAGCCTCCCCATACCTCTTACCCATAGGGGTTCATTTATTTCCCTGCACGCAGCCTCCAGCTAAGGCATGTTTGTCTAAAAGATACTGGCCTTATTCTAAACTAATGACCTGTAGCCTTGGGGTTATAAGGCTCATACCCCAAGAAGCTCTTTCTAAAAGCTAGTCATTCTGTGGTCCCATGAAACCAAGCCCCCACCCCGTATTCTCCTCCCTGCCCACAGCTCGCACCAGCCACGTCCCTTTGGGGTGGCACAGGGACAATCTCACGAACATGGTGGCCAAGGGCTGAGTGAGGAGAAAGTACTAGAGAAAAGTTTAATAATAGAGCTGGGTTGGGCACAGCCCGTTTCCTTTTTCAGTTGCCCTGACCCGCTACTCCCGTTACGCGATGGGGCTGTGGACAGAGCGAGTCAGCTGCTGTGGAGATTCAAACCCAGGTCAGCCCAGAGGCCGCGTCTCCTCAGGCCACCTCTGCGAAGGGTCCACACGCAGCAGTCCGAGGAGGCCCGTGCACAGACTCACCGGCTCGCCTGACACAGCCACGCTATAAAAAGCCTGAGGCTGGCGGGACTGACAGAGCCCACTAGAAACCCCAAGGCGGACCGCCGTGCACCCATCAGCCCTCCGGCCCGGCACGTGCCCCACTGCCGGTTGTCTCTCTGGACTGTAGACTGCTATTTTGGGTTCTGGGGGAGCAGGGGGAGTTGATGACTGAAGCACGAAGCCCACAGGGTGGGCAGGTTGGCGTCAGAGCAGCGGTCCTGGCGACGGGGCAGCTGTTCCAGCCTCTCTGTCCCCTGGAAACCAACAAATACAATTTGCTCAACAGTCAACAAAACGTGTGCATGGAGCATGCCCCACGCAGTGGTTACAGGCTGCAAAGAAAACGTCCACTTGAGAAGATGGTGGAGACAGCGGAGACTGTCTGAGTTAATATGAAAGCACAGACAGGGAGGGATGCTGGAACACAGCCTAGGTTCTACTTTGTGAGCCATCACAGCCCATCGGCTGCGATTTTCCTTATCTGTTAAATGGGTTTACAAACAGCATCTCCTCCAGAGCTATCACAGAACCAAAATAAGTTAATGCACGAAAAGCACTTAACACTGCCTGGTTTCTGAGAGAGAGTCAAGAGTCCTCCGCCACCATGGTCACCACCATCACCATCGCAATGGACAGTCATTCACTTTAGCTCTTTTGGGGGAAGAAATGTGTTAAGTATTTGGTTGGGGCCTGGGACTCAGGCCTCCAGGGTGGTTTTGAAGGCATCTGCAACCTGAGTGCCTGCACAGTCTCCCCACTACTCCCCACCTTTAAAATGAGAAGCCCCCCACATACACTTAGGTCTCCAATGTGGAGAGGTGATCAGAAGCGGGGTGAGGGCAAGGAAGGAGTGCATCGAGGCTTTGAGGAGGTCTGGAAAAATCGTGTACCTGGTCCAAAGAAAGCCAGCCAGGCCTGATGGAGGTGTGGGCCTGGCCGGAGGGCTTCACAGCCACCTGGGGAGCAGGCCTGTGCAATGAGACACAGCCTGGGTGTTTCAGACACACTATTACATTAAACTCAGACACCAGGCAAAAAAGGTGGGCACTGTGCTTGAAGATTAACTGGGGGGGCCAGGATCAGTCCTCATAGTCCTTTTTGACCTTGCAGATACCCTGCTACACCTGGACCTGCAGTGTGCCGGAAACTCCAGTGCCATCGCTGCCATCTAGGTTCTGAAGGGTTCTACCGGCTAAGGCACAGTGGACAGAAATATCCCCAAGGACAGGCTGCACCTTGAGACCAGATGAGCTGTGGCCCCACACCTCCTCCCCTCCAAGTGAGCACCCTGTCACCCCACCAATAACAGGTCCTGAGGGCAGTAACCAGATCCAAACCCCCACCTGGAGCTCTACAGACCCTTCCTGAAGGTCTAACTCCCAATCGGTGGCCTGTCCTCTCTGTGCATGACATCACTGTGGGTTCTATCTGTGTGTCCGATCTGTCCATAATGTCCTATGAAATCAGCACAGGCTCTCAAGGTCACAGCAGTGGCCATCACAATGGTCAAGCTCATCAAACATGAGCTTGCTCGGGCCTCCCCGGTGGCGCAGCGGGTTGAGCGCCGCACTGTGAAGCTGTCCACAGCCTCTGCAGCAGGGGTTCGATTCCCAGGTGGCCAGGGAGATACCCACATGGCGTGGCAGACCTCTCCTTTCTCGCCCGCCGCTCCCCTCAGCAGTGTTTTCGGTCCATCTGCCTATTCTGCTCCCCACTCTGTCTCTGGTGAATCCTCTCACCCTCCCGCACCTCTGGCCTATACCCCAGTTCTTATATAAAGAAATTAAATCTTAAAAAAAAAACCCACGAACTTGCTTAAGTAAGCACGTACTTAAAGGACTGCAGGCACCATCCTCCAGACCCATTACCTCTTGCACCCCCTCTACAACCTATGGGAACCATTAACATCCCCACTTATACATGAGAGACCCAGGCTCAGAGAGATGAAGGAACTGGCCCAAGAGGCTTAGCAGGTCAAATCCAGAATCCAGGATCTTACACACCAGGTTATATTGGCTCCTCCATGACTGACTGTTATTACTTCATGCACTGAGCCAAAAGGTATTTGAACAGCCTTTACTGCCTTCTCCTTTGTCTTTTTATTGGGTTTTCTTGGATTCTGTGTGTCCTTAGTGTAGGCTTTGCCTACACTGGGGAGAGTAACTTTGGGATGATGAGCAAATACCCCAGATGGGCAAATACCTCCTCCAATGCCACAGGAATACTCCCAGAGGCAGGGCAGATGCATGTGAGCCCCCTTTTCCAAATGGGGAAACTAAGCAGGGTAGCCAAGCAGCTGGCTCAGATATGGCCATAGTAATGCACAGGGAAGCAGGACACACGGGGTCTCCTAATGCCAGTTCAGGGCTCGCCATGTCACTGTGGAGCACCTCCTGCAGCCTCAGGCCCCACCCGCTGTGCTCTCTGCAGGAAGAGAGAAGTGACAAGCCCCTAGCAGCTCCACTCAGTCCCACTCGGGAAGGGTCCTCAGCTCAGCCTGGGAGGCACCTCTCTCTGCTCCCTTCAGTTTAAAATAGGCCACAAGGATGCCTGCCAAGATGCTCTTGGCAAACAGGAGGGTTATATTTCTGGCTGCGCACCGTGAATCGCTGGACCAGGGAAGGCTTCCCAAACCAACAGCTGACTCCGGCAGTGATGACAAGACACTCCTGAGAGAGTCGGCCCCAGGCCCAGCTAGCTAGCGGTAGCTCACCCTGGGTGTGTACAGTAGGTGGGGGGTGGGGGGGTCCTGTCCCCTCCCTGGAGCTCTGGGAGCACAGGGAAGGCTATATAAGGGCATGGGATGGGGGGAGCCTGGGGACTGGGATTTCTCACTGGCCCCTGCAAGAGCTCCCGCTCACACAAGCACGTCGCACACCTGCCATGGATGAACATTCCACATGCCATTCCCTGGCCTGGAATGGGCTTCCCCATCTCGCTGCCATCACCATACCCTCCAAACACCATTCTCGTCTCACCTGCTCCAGAAGCCTGACCGGTGGCTCCACCTGGCTCCAGCCACACCAGCCCAAGAGGGCGTGAGATCATGTAGCCCCTGGGAACAGGTGTGGGAACTAGAGGGGTTTGGCCTGAGAGGGCCTGGGGGGTGTAGAAAGGCATGGGGGCATGGTTTCAGTATAAGAAGGACTGCACAGTCAGTCTGCATATTCCATGAGATTCTAGAAGGCAGATGAGGATGGAGAGTTAAAATCTATGTGGCAAAAAAAGACCCCTGAGCCACACTCATCCAGAGACCCAGCGTGGTGGCTGAGACAGTGAGGCCCCAGCACCACCTGCCAGGAACCTCCTCTTTTTGCAGGGGCTGTCCCATGAGCTATCAGGGTCCCAATCATTTCTGGCTATTCCCCCATTACATGGGCGCTCCCCAGAGCAAGGTCCTCCTTCCAGGTTAGGTCTCCCAATGGGTGCTCAAGCCTGGTTCCAAGTGGCTGACAGGTTCCCAGAGCAGCAGTGCTGCTAATGGTCAGAATGGGAGGCCCTGGGTGGCCTGGCAGTGCGGTGGATGCTGAAACACACACCCCCGTATCCTCCCCTACAGGCACCCCTAGAAACTCATCAAAAGGTGAACAGTGCTTTTCTCTAGATGATGACACTGTGAGTGATTCCACTTCAGGGCAGGGCAGGTCAGTATGTCCATCGTGGCCACTAACCTGGCTTTCCCGGGCCTGGAAAACTATGATTGGCAGAGGAGTCCGAGAGCCAAGCTCTGCATAACTCGGGCGCTCCATCATCGCACCAGGAAAGCGCTCTCGAGTCACAGACACGAAGCCGGGAGCCAGCCAGCCTGGAATGGGCCATATTTGTGGCTACTGAGAAGCTGACTTCAGCATGAGCAGGCTGGCCTGGGAGTGGAAGCAGAGAGAGGATTTCCTGGCCTGCCTACGCCATTCGTGGGCGGGGGTCCTGCCCATGCTGCGTGCCCGCCAGCGGCAGATCAAGGGAAGGGGGAGATACCGGCCTTACCCTCAGGGTACTTCATCTCTAGCGGAGAGAGTCACTCACATCCAACAAACCAGGCACATCGAGGCAAGGAAAAAGCAAGACATGAGGGGAGACTCCTACAAAGTCATGAAGTCCTCATTCTGGAAAAACAAAGCTTAAGGGACATTGGATCAAAGTTTGCAAAATCATGAAAGACGACGATAGCACCAACACAGACCTGTTCAACAGATCCCGAAATAGAACCTCAGGCATCCCTTGAAGCTTGAAAGAAATTGTCTGAGGACAAATAAAAGGCAGCTGAGCTTTACACAATGGGCAGTGGCAAAGGGCTCATTGCCATGCAGGGTGGCAAAGGACAAAAACACGGCTAAGATCAAGAGAGCTCAGACACGCTGAGGAGGACAGAAGCACGATGGGCGTTTAGGGAAGCAGGGATGCTGGGGGCTCATGACCTTCACAGCCAGCCAGCCGGGCCTGTGCAAATACTGATAAACAAGCTGCTGGCCTAGCACGGGCAGCCCTGCCCGCATGCGCGCGACAGGAGACGGGGCAGACAACAGTGCTCATCCACAAAGCAGAGTGAGAGGGAGCACCCAGGATTTGGGTTTGAATGCTGTCTCCTTCACTCACCTGGAGGCACTGAGTAAAATGGTATAGCCTCTCTGGGGCTGATCCCTCATTTGTAAAATAAATGCAGTGTAGGAATGAACTGAGCATTAACCCCAATAACATACCGACACTCCAAGGATAATCCTGTGCAAATAGGCACTAACAATGTCCATATTCACTTCCCAGATAATCAGATATGGGTCCACAGGAACATCAGACAGGCAGATAAACAACCAAGGCGTGAGGAAAAGCATGAAGGGTGGCAGGAGGGAGAGGAAGTCAGAAGGCCTCGGAAATTAGGGAAGGCTTCTTGGAAGAGGTGGCACTTGCAGGGGAATCTTGAAGAAAAAGGGGGTGGGCTATCACACGCAGATAATAGAAAGAAAGAATCCAGGGCAGGAAAGAAAGTGTGAGTCATTCAGCAAAGCAGGAAGGAAGCGAACAGGAAATGACATCTAAGCACTTTCTCAAGGTGCTGTGTGTGACAGATGGGAAGAGGGAGCAGTGAGGGGCCGCAGGGTCCTCAGGTCAGCAGCAGAGTGACTCGAGGTTGGAAGATCTAGGTGATGGGAACGGAGGAGCATGAACTCTGATGGTTTCTGGGTGACAGTGGTGGTGATGGTGGTGGTGGTGGATGTAATCGTGGTGGTGGTCATGGTGGTGGTGGACGTAATCGTGGTGGTGGTCATGGTGGTGGTGGTCATGGTGGTGGTGGTCATGGTGGTGGTGGATGTAATCGTGGTGATGGTGGTGGTGGACAATAAAGAGTGTTCCATGGGAAGGGAGGAGAGGGCTATTAACACAACTAAGATACTGGGAAGAAGAATCCAGCAATGGTGAACCTGATGAATTGTAAGAAACCGGGGCCAGGGAGATGGGGAAGCAGCGATGAGAGGGCGAGGAGTGAGTGAGGCCCATGGGGGAAGGGGCAGGTGGAACAAACGGGGATGGGGCAAACGAAGCCCGGGAGGTGTGCGGGTGGTGGGGCCTGTTTCTGAACCAAATCAGGGGGCAAAGGAAGGTTTCTGAAGCAAGATGAAAGCAGTTTGAAGAAGCAGAGCAAGAGGCATGTGGAGCCATCTAGACGCAGTGGAGGGAGACGAGAAAGGATGGCAGCTCTGGTCTCAGAAGACCCAGCTCGGCCACACACTGTGACCTCCAAGTCGAGTCCTTTGGGGACAAGGGTTGTAATCAAATAAACTGTGGCTCAATCATGTTGTTCCTCAGTTTTATCATCCCCCAAAATAAATGAACTATTTCACTTCCCAAGCTTATTGCAAAGAGCAAATGAAACGCATGGAAAAATGTACTGCAAGCTACAAAAGCACTTCCTACATGTGCACCGTTATCATCAGTTCTCCGGGCCAAAGCCAAGAAGCTCTGTCAAGGGGTAGAGAGAAGAGCAAGAGTGAGGAAAGGACCAGAGGTAGAAGTTGGGGACAGGAAGTCAGGCTGAGAAGCAGGGGGCAGGAGAAAGCCCAGGAGTGCCCACGTCAGAAGTCAGAGAAGAGCTGGACCCGTCCCCTCTCCACTGCCCTTGGCGCGGCCTGCACTGCCCCTCGCCCCACACGACTGACTCGTCTCCATCTGCCCCAAAAGGAAGGGTCAGCTCAGAGGGTAGCAGAGAGGGCATCGAGGAAGCACCAGGGATTATGAGTGGCCGTGTGAGAGGAGCTCACCAAATCCCATGTCCCGATGAGGACAGACATCATCAGGAAAGAGGCATCAGGGAGCCATTTGTCCCGGATGAGCGCGCAGCGGCGGTGGCTCTGGCGTGCAGAGGGCATGCCCATCTAGGGGAGAGCAGAGCCAGCAGGCGCGTGCTCATCTGATGAAGAGACTATCTTGCAGTCCACCCTCCTTCACCCCGCTGCACTCCCCACTGCAGTTGGCACAGAAGAGGGGTCCCGCCCTGAGCTGGCAACAGAAGCCAAGGGCAGGGACATCTCTGCAGGAGAGTGAAGGGGCTTCTCATCTCACCCTGTGAGTCTGGAGCCATCAGTGGGACGGGTGGTCCAGAGGGAAGCAGCAAGGAGCCATGGAGAGGGAGCTGGCCGGACACCAACACTGGGATTGGAACTTTCTCGGCCAGCCTACCCTCAGAACCAGATGTCAACACAGAGGATGATGGCAACAAAGCAGAACAAAGTTGGCCATGGCCATGCCTGCTTGGTAGGTGCCCCTGTGGGGTGCTGCTCTATGGACTGGAGCACTCGTTTCCCTCTGGGTGCTCCAGTCTGTGCCTGAGGCGGCTGTGAGACCTGGTGCCTGTCATTTTGGTCTGACACTCTCAAGTTTTCTGTGCTTCCTCCTACTCTATCACCAAGAACGTCTGACAGGAGAAGGTCCTCCAGAAGGCAGGGGTCCCATGTCCCGGCCCAAGCCGGCATTCATGCCAGCATCACGGATGGCTGGTGACCACCACTCCATCCTTGGAGGGCCAGGAAATCCCAGCAGCGGTAACCAGAGTAACTGAACCTCCTCTCTCTGACTCTGGCTTCAATAAAGTCCAGGGGCCTTTGTCAAATGATTTGTGCCATAACTTTAATTGCTCGTGACCAGGCCCCAAGGAGGTTCCCAGACATTCCCAGATATCTTCTCAGTTAATTCAGTGGCGATCACCACAGCAGACATTCCCAGGGCACCTTCTAGGAGGCCAGCCCGTCAGATACCCCTCTTCTCTGCCTGGACAAAGCCAGACCCCACCTCTCCCCTAGGATTGTGCTCCTCTGAGATTCACCTCTCCCCCCAGGAGCCACAAACACTACAGAAACTCCTCAGGGAGGCCCCTTTCACTCGCCCCAGCACTCTTCTGCCCACAGTCTAGAGAGGATTGGGGTGCACCCCCACTTTGTCTCTACCTCCTTTTCTCAGCTCCAGTGCCCTCCACCCCCGGGAAGGCTCCAGTGCACTCACCATCACTACCCAGGGGCAGGAGGCCTCCCTGGGCCTCCCCAGAAGCTACGTTCCCTGCCAGGCCCAGGGTCATCTCTATGAGCCACCCTGAAGGCAGGGCTGGCAGGATAACGGGGAAACACTTGGAGAGGGGGCCTGGGGTACATGCCAGGGTAGCTCGAAAGGGCCACCACCTCGAGTTCTGCCCTGCCTCAAGGGAAAGGTCTACAGGGCCTCGGAATCAGAGGGCCAGGAAGGGTGCAGATACACCGGCACAGACACAGGGTCTGGAATAATAGGGCTGCTGTGCCCTCACACCAAGAAGGGAATGGACTCATAATCCCAAACTTTTCAAGTGGGAAATCCTGCCAGACATCCATCTGCTTCTCTCCTCCCCCCTACAGGGAGCATCCTCTGTGAATAAATGAGGTGCAAGCCCCTGGGCCCCACGTAGCCATGGTCCGCCTGGCCCTGGGTAGCTATGGTGAGCTCACTGGAGCCTTTCCTGGGGTGGAGGGCACTGGAGCTGGGGAAAGGAGATGGGAACAAGGTGGGGGGCACCCCAAACCTCTCTAGACTTTAAGGAGGAGTCTAAGTCTCCCAGGCCCCTCAGAGCAGGAAACCAAAGCACCAGCTCCAACCACCACAGTAGGCAAGTGAGGCCTCTGGTGCCACCTCTGCTTCATGGCCCACCCGCCAAGCTCAGGGGCTGGGAGACACAACCTCGGCCTCATCACCCTCTTTTGATAGTTTCAGTGGCTCAGATTCCACCACCCTACTGCAAAGAAGCAGAGTGAGGCCAGGGGAACAGGCAGCGCTTTCCCTGCTCAGGCTGCTGGTGGCTGGGACCCAGGGAGGCGGGCCACAGTCATTTGGCAAATCAGGGGCCAACAATGCCCTCCTGCCCCTAAGCTCCTTTCCTTCTACCACAGCTAGACCCCCACTCACTCACTCACTTACCTCCTTCACAGCATTCAAATGCAGATTGGAGAAAAGAAAACTGAGAAATATTTCTCTCTCTTGGCAAGAGTAAGCTTTCCCTTTCCATTTTCTGGGAAGAAACCCAGGAACAGGTTTGAGGACATCTGTCTGTCCTTCCTGCACCCCTGGCCACCTCCCGCTGGCACTGGCCTGAGAACCGGAAATGGGCCTGGCATCTTCCGGGGCTGCTCCGCTGGCTGGCAGGTGCGAGAAACGTGCTTTGGTCCAGGCATCTGTTTGCTCACTTGGCCACCCCAGGACGGCGGGTCAGAATGGTGCCGAGTTCCAGAACCAGGCACCGCCAGCAAGAGGCAGAGAGGAAGCACCTGCCAGGGGCTGCAGGGGGCCTGGAGGGACCCAGGACTCGGGGAAGTCTGTTCTTCTCCCTTTACCCCAGAAACAGAGTGGAGATGAGCGGGGCTGCAGCACAGATTCCTCCCCATAGCTTGCTAGAAACACTGGATGCCCAGGAGCTGAGGGGCACAGAGGGAGGCTTCAGAAGTGGATCCACGAAGCCCCAAGAGCACAGGGCTGGAGACAGAGTGGGAGGGGAGGAGGCCATTCTCACCAGGAGAAGGTTCCAGAACTGGAGGGAGCATGCAAACCCAGCAGACCACATATTCCCTTCTCTACTGTCAAAGTCTAGCAGGGCTTGGCTCCTGCTAACTCTTTCTCCTCCATTACCCGGGCTCTCACACCATGACTAAAGAGACCATCAACCAGATGGCCCCCTTTAGGGGAGCAGCTAGGGGCTCACCATCTGGTGGGACCTGCTGCCACTGATGCAATCTGCTTGCAGCAGGGCCCAGCGGGACATGGGATGACACAAGAGCACATTCTCCCAAAGTGGACATGGCCACATACTCCTCAGAACCCCTGGGGTGCACAGTGGGCAGCCTCTCCTGCCCCATCTTTGTACTCTGTACTGGCTGGGGTAGGCTGGGGGGTGGGGCCCAGATCTGAGGCTGTGGCCAGCACAGAGTCAGGATCTGACCTCCTCCCCAGCAGGCCAGAGAGTTAGCGGGGGTCTTCTACCTCTCTCCAGACATATCCACAGCTTCATGGGATTGCTGAGGGGTCTGGAGGTTCAGGGAAAGAAAGGGAGGCCCAGGGTGGGATTGAGACCATGAGAACCAGGGTCTCTGAGGCTGACAGTCTCATGGAGCAGGGCAAGAGTCTGGGTCAAGAAAGTTGACTAACAGACAAAAGACATCTCCCTGCCTCTGAGCAAACTGCTGGGGTCAAAAACAGCATCATATAAGCATCCATCTCCCTGGAGTATTTGGGGCAAAGTGTTCCAGGAGCTTGCAACTGACAGCAAAGCCTGGCCAGTAAGTCTGGTTCTGAGAGCTGCAGAACTAGAGGCAATGTGAGGACAGGAGCCCCAGGGTGGCTGGTAGGGTGTAGCACAATCAAAGAAGGCTTCTCAGAGGTGGTGACCTTGAGCTCAGCCTACCACCCACTGCAGGCAAAGAGACTGGGCTCTCCACCAGCCTGCACACCTGTATCAGAGGAGAAAGGAAATCAATGGGGCCTTCACTTCCCTCCTCAACCAAACATCCCTTGGAGAGGGAGCCAGAGGAGGGTGGCAGCCCCAGAGGGCTAAAGCTCTGCTCCCCTCCTTGCTGATGCCCATGACCAAAAGAGTCATGGTTGTGATCTGGACCAGGGCTCAGAAGCTCAGCCACTGGCCCTATGGCCTCAGCTCAGGGCTCAGCCATCAGGATCAGGAGAGCTGGGCAGCCCCTGGGGGAGGAAGAGTGGACTTGATTCAGCACAGCAAGCAGCAGGCACAAGGCACTGGAAAGGCAAGCAAGTCACTTGGTGCCTCTGAGCCACCTCATGTGCAGATGGAAGAACAAAGGTGTCCCACTTCCTGGGGTGTGTGAGGATTCGGTGAGGCAGCAGGGTGCCTGCCCCCAGGGGTAGCTATGTGGAGGAGGGACACATGATGGATCAGACCAGCAGAAAACAAGCTGTGGGGCTCAGCTCTGTGCAATAACTCAGCAGGAGACAGAGGTGGCAGAGCTGGTGGGAAACGAAAGCATCCCTCAAACAGGCTTGAAGGGAAGCCTCTAACTTGGGTTATCCTTTCTACTTAGGGTTTTAAGGCCCATCTCAGCCCTGTATCTCCCAGTCGACCCACAGCTCACTTTCTCAGGTTGATTCAGAGGCTGTGCTCAAAGGCCTGGGAACTCATTCTCCCAAGTGTCCCAGGTGGGACACCTCACCTCTGGGGCAGGCTCACAGACATTCTGTGTCTCGGGAAATGGGGAGGCATGGGGGCAGCACCACAGAGGGACTGGACGCCCTAAATCAGTGTTGGCTGAAATCGTACAAGGAAACAGCACAAACGGACCCTTCCTAAGAGACCACATACATAATCCCAGGTTCCCCAGGCCCAAGGGGACCTGCCCAAGGCCTCACTGTACATTTGGGGTGGAGCTGCCACCCCAACCTGCCCTCTAGCCTGGCACAGCCAAGCCCAACTGCCCACTGAAGCCCCCTGCTCACCCATGATGTCCTCTGCGCAGTCGGGTACCATCAGCTGAGCACACGGTGAAGGGCAGGGACAGTCCTCATCCTGGGGGCTGCCAGGTCGGGCCCAGAGCAGACTGTGGGAGTCTGGGAGCCGTTTCCAGCTCCTGCTGTTGCTCTGGCCCTACAGACACAGAGCTATGCTGGCTGAGATGTGAGTTGCCCTGCTACATGGGGGTGGGTAGGGGAGGAAGCTCTGTGCTCAGGCAGTGGGGCTACTATTCCAGGGAGCCAGGTGATCAGGTAAGAGACACACACCTCGGGCCTCAGACCTCAGCTGGGCCCACCATAACCCAGTGAAGTGCTGCCCTCAGCCTGCCCATTTGCACCCCATCCTGCTCATGGCTTAGAACGAGCAAGCTTCAGATGCACATTGAAGAGACCTCCTACTGGCACAAGTTAGGAATAACGCTACCCCCAGTGGGCCCAGGCGGTACTGGGGAGGAGACCCCTAAAGCTGGTCTGGGAAAGACCAAGGTGCAGAGAAGAGCAAGAGGGTGGGACATCGGAATATTCCCTGGAGGAGCTCCAGGTCTTTAGGAGAATGCACAGCTTCTCCTCTTCCAGGGCCAGCGGCCCCCTGCATTCTGGAGCCCCAATTCTGAGCAGCTGCCTGGCAGAGCCAGTGAGGAGGGGGCAGGGGAGAGGACTCTGCCCTCCACTGCTCCTCAGTCAGGACACGGCCCAGCCAGCTAGCAGCATTCCGTTCTATACTGAGCCGAGTGACACACCAAAGCCCCAGGCTGGCAGTGCCCACACCGCCCCAGTCCCACTGGGCACGCTTGCAAGGCCAGGACCTCCACCAAGGTCAGGGCCCACTGTAGCCCATGACACCCACCATGCTGACCACGATTGGGGTGAGAATGTGGCTAGGAGGCTGGGGGTCCAGCGCCCACTTTGCCATTCTACAGAGAAGGACTGGTTTATTTCAGTGATGGGGCCAATTTCTCCAGGACCATTTCCTGCAGGCGCCTGTTCGCAGTGTCCTTCCAGTCAAATGCTGTCCCATACGCCTATAGCTTAAAACATAGGGACTCGCTGTGTACACACTGTGGTCGGCTGTTTTCCTCACTTAAAAGCACACTGTGTGTTGGTAGCATCTCTGTGTCACAGTGACCACCTGTGTTTGTCAAAACTCAGACCTATACCCATAAAAGGACATTTTTCAGAATGTAAAATATACAGTATTGTGAGCATTCTCCCCCATGTCATTTAATAATTTCCCAAACCCACTCACCCACAGATGCATCACGCTTTACCTGTCCCCTGATGCAGAACACTGAAGTGTTTTAAATTCTCCTTTATTACAAATTGCTCTTTAGTGAGCAACCTAACGGAGCATGTATTTGATGGCATTTCAGATTATTTCCTTAGGATTCATTCTTGAAAGTGCTGTCAAAGGAGCGGGCCAGTTCTAAGGTTCTCATGCACTCTGCAAAGTTTTCCACGAAGCTTGTGACACGGTGCGCTCGCCCCGCACAGTGTTAGAAGCTGCACAGTACTAGCCCTTGTCAGCTGAAAAATCGCTAAGCATTTGAAAAGCGAAAAACAGCCTGCTATGATTGTCACAATCTGGGTTTCTTTGATGTCTGGTCAGATGTTACATGTTCTCGCTTGCGTTTATTGATTACTAATATTTTTTCTTACACAGACCTAATTACAGCAACAGCCAGCAAGCCGCCATGCTCCAACATCCATGTCATTTTAGTATTACTGTTGTAGTAGATCAAGAACACATTATATCACGGCAGGTAATATTATGCTTGTATTTTATACCACAGTGCAGAAGAGAGAGGCGTGGCATAAGGAGAACCCAATCTGAAGCTAGACAGGCCTAAGTTTAAATGTTACGCCCCCACACATCAGCTGAGCAACACTGGGAAAGTTACTTAACTTCTCTTTGTCCCAGTTTCACCTGCTGTGCAATTATAAAATGCAACCGGAGTCATGACCTTCCAGGAGCCGCATAAGAAGCAGAACTCAGTGCAGGGCCTCATGCCTGTGGCGCCCCTTAAGCAGCAACCACCATGACAATGGATGCTACTGAATGGCACTCATGCAAAGCTCCCTCATGTGAGCTGAGGAGGGGAGAGGGGCCCCAGAGGTACCAGGTGTCTTGTTACAATGTTAATTGACAGTGTGACATCTAAATGCAACTCTTCCCTCTGGTCACACTTTGCAGAAAGGGCACTCATTCTAGCAGGGGGATGAGCCCAGTGAGTGACCCAGACTTTCCTCCCCAGAGACAAGAGAAAGATGAGCATCACCATGAGCTTCAGAGGCATCAGGAAGCTAAACAAGTTACCTCTCTCTAGCTTAGGAGGTTCCAGCCCTACGTAGAGGGTTCAGTGCTAATGGACAGAGCTGCAGGAGTCTAGAATGTTCTGCCAGGAAAAGGGGTGCTCCTGGTAGAGTACCAGGCTGCAGTTAGAGCTGTGAGAGAAGAGAGTCATCAAGGGAGCCCCAAGACACAGCCTCACAGCTCAGATCCCTCTCCTCTCCCCTCCCTACACCTGCGAGAATGGACCACATGGAAAAGACCAGAAACAACAAGTGTTGGCAAGTATGTGGGGGAAAAGGTGTCCCTGTGCACTGCTAGTAGGAATGTAGACTGGTCCAGACTCTATGGAAAAGAGCATGGAGGTTCCTTAAATATTAAAAATGGACCCAGCAATTCCTCTCCTAGGAATCTGCCCAAAGAATGCAAAAACACTAGTTCAAAGGGATGTATTCACTCCTGTATTCACTGCGGCCTTATTTACAATAGTCAAGCTATGGAAACAACCCAAGTGTCTAAGAACAGATGAGCAAAATGTGTTATTTATATACACAACGGAATACTACTCATCTACAAAATAAAAAATCCCTTGCTGTTTGCAACATAGATGGAACTAAAGAAGGAAGGAAAAACTAAGTAAAATAAGTCAAAAGGAGAAAGACAAGTACTGGGGGGGTTCACATACATGGACTATAGAGAAACAAGACAAAGGGTCAGACAGAACCAAACCAATAACGACCCCTGATATCTGACTGTAAAACCGAGGCAGCCAGAAGGGGAGGGTGGTGGGTAGGAGATGAGGAAGGAGGGGGCCCAGCAGAACATGGGGTGGAGGATTATCGGGGCTCTGGTGGTGGGCATGGTGGGAATTATACATTTGTAGAGTTTGGAGCTTACAACCCCTGTGTCAAATCAGTGATATAAACCTATAACCCATAAACCAAACAATGATTTACCTCAATTTTCCAAAGTGGGGGAAATGAGCGGGGAGTGTATATTCCTCCAGCAGTTCTGAAGCTTCCCCAGCTGAACACCCCTAGGAAGTCGTGGAACAATTGACAAGAACAAAGGCTTTGTAGCCTGAGGCCTCACTCAAATCCTCACTGCCCAGCTGTGTGAGCTTGGAGAGGTGACCTAATGTCTCTGAGCCTCTTCCATGGTCCCAAGACAGGAATGCATGGGAATCACCCTCAGGATGGTGGTAGGATTAAGTGAAGACAAGCCTGTGAAGGGCCTAGAATGAAGCCTAGCACATAGCAAGCACTGCATTAATAAGAGCTTTTGCTAGAGTCACAGTGCAGGTGGAGGGAGAGGCAATAACCACGAATGCCCCCTCAGACCCCTCATGATCCCCATTTGCAGGTGCCCACGGTCCTCCCAGGGAGAGCTGCCCTCAAGCTCTCCCACCCCAGCCACACAGCTCACTGCAGGAGCCCGCAGGGGTGCTGGCGAATCCAAACACACCCTTAAAAGGCGGCAGGAGCTGCTGTGGGTGAAGCGATAGGATGTCTGGGATCTACTTTAAAACACTCCAGAAGAAGAAAAAGAGGGGGGGGGTGTAGTTGAAATAAAGGCTGGATTTGGGTGGATGGTTACATGAGGGTTCTCTCTATATTTGTACATGTTTGAAAACTTCCACAAGGAAAAGTTAGAAGAAAAAAAGGGAGCTATTTCTTAATGACCTGGTCCCACTTTGCCAGAACTCTCCCGGTGAGGCCCTCCCTCTCCCCACCTCATACTCAGGGCTCCTGTGCCTTATTCAAGCCAAAATGCCCAAATCACCAGCCGCCCTTCTCACCCCACACGGCCACTTCCTTTCCATCTCTGCTTCCTCCCTATGTGATGTGCTCAGAAGCTCCCGATGACCCTCCAAGAAGACCATGTCCAGGGCAGCAGGTTAGGTGGCCAGGACACGCAGGTTCCAGTCCCAGCCACGCCACCATCTGTGCTGACCTGTGCACAGACCCTCGCTCTGGTCCGGATGGCACAGAGGTGCAGCGGAGCCAACAAAGGCGCTGTTCAGAAGCTGCTGCCACCTCTACAAGGCAAAAAAAGAGCCCCTCTCTCCCACGCCTGTGTGTTTACAGACTCGGGAAGCGGGGCTGTGATAAGGTGACCCGCAGCAGACATTCCTCATCCACAGTTCAGGGAAAGCAGGGATACAGACACAACAATATCACATTAGTGAGGATAAAAATAAAAACCAAGAGGGACAGAGGGTATTTATGCACAGGTGGCCAGTGCTGGAGTCAGGCCCTGCTGCAGACAGGCTGAGACCCAGCCACAGACACCTGCCCGCCACTCCCAGGGGAGACGTGCCCCTCCACGGCCTCCGTGCCCAGGTTCCCCCACCCCTTCTCTCCCAGGAAGGTGCGTGTCGGGTCTGGAGAACAGACAGCTCCTAGGCCCGAGGGACACAAAAGGAGTCACCAGGGCCTCCCCGGTGGAGCAGCAGTTGAGCGCTGGGCTGCGAAGCTGCCCGCAGCCTCTGCAGCACCGGTTCGATCCCTGCACGCCGGCGAGGGTCCCATATGGCGCGCAGACCTCTCCTGCCGCGCCCTCTGCTCCTCTCAGCAGTGTACTTTGTCCGTCTGCCTGTTCTGCCCCCTGCTCTGGCTCTGGTGAATTCTCTCACCCTCCCGCGCTTCTGACTGTACCCAGTGCTTGTATGAATAAATAAATAAATCTTTGGAAAAAAAAAAAAGAGTCACCAAATCTAATTCCATGAGCTTGGCAACTAGGGGGAAACTCACCTACCCTCTCTGGGCTGAGCAGTTAGGTAACCCTCCTTTGGGGAGTGCCTTGCCTTTGGGGAAACCAGACAGAAAGGTACTACAGAAGCATGAGTCCATTCTACAGCCCGCCCATAGTCACGTGTGCAGCCGCAAGCCCACGGGCTCATGGCCATCAGCAGCCCAAGTTCACCAGGAGCCAAGCCCTAACTGGTCTGTCTGTCCCTGTGATCAACTTGTCCTCGGCTGAGTTCTCCTAATGTATCCTCGCACTGCACCCCCAGGGAGTGGGGTTGAAGAGGTGATCATCTTCACCCCATCTTCTGAGTGGGAAATGAGGGCATGGGATTTTGCCCCAAACCAGGCGATAAGGGATAGCTGGCTTTGGAGTCTACACCCAGGAGAGTCCCCACTCCTAGCCAGGGCTCTCCCAAGGAGACACTGAGGACTTCTAGGAGTTTTCTGGAGAGGAACACCATTTGGGGTTTGGTTTTCCTGCTAACAAAGGATAAAGAGCCAGCTCTGATAACTCAATGACATTCACAAAGGGCACCGTGGGAACAAACAAAAGCCACAAGGCACAATTCAACACAAAGCAGGCTGGCCCTTGGCAGCTGCAGACTGGGCTCAGCCCAACGCGTCCTCCTGCGGTAGGAGGGCACTCAGGGCCCAGGAATGAGGCTGTCGTGCCGGCCCCCAAGTGAGCACAGCAGGGTGAGAACAGCAAAGGCTGCAGACTCAGGGCCAGGGCCCCAGGCTGGCTCGGCTTTCCAGAACCCTCAGCCTTGGGTGGATCTCTATTCTCTCTCTTACCTGCAAAATGAGAATAATGCATCTTCTCTACAGGAGAGATAAAAATGCCCTGTACACCGTAAGCAGCATGCAAAAATGCGGGAATAATCTAGTCTTCCCCTTGAGAGGAGAGGGAGGAGGGAGAACATCGGTGGAAAGATGAGAGGAAGGCACCCCAATGAGGCTAAGATTCTGAAACCCAAACCGCCGGCTTTACAGCTAAGTCCTTTCATCATCACAGGAAGCCAAACCTGCAGCAAATGTATGCTAAGTTCATAAACATGATCCAAAGAGTTATTTGCAAAATTCACACCGGTGAAATGGGCTGCAGGTGGCGGCAGCAATGTGCTTCTGCGGCAGGCACAGCTGGCTGCGTGGACTCCGGGACAGCTGCAGGGGCGTCGTGCTAATGTCCACTTTTGCCTTTGGAAGGGGAGGGGGCCGGCTGACCCTCTTGTAATCTGGATGAGGGAGATTTCCAGAAAGCAGGAGCCCTAAGCCACAAAACCGCCATTGGTTCCAGAAAGAACAAATTTTCAACTCTGGTCCAACTGGAGGGCAAGCCAAGACCCGAGACAGGAGAGCAGGCTGAGCTGTGCTTGCCATGGTAGTGGGGGGATGTTGGTTGGGTCTGGGGGCCTGGCAGAGTGGGGAGGAGGGTCAAGCAGAGCCACATCTGAGGTGCCGTCTTGCTCCAAAGCCACAGGAAGCCCAGGTATGAGAAGCGCAGTAGCCAGAACCTTCTCTTCTGCTCATGGCCTCTCAGAGTGCTCTGTAGGTCACATTTCACCCATGTGGGCACCAGCCTACTGGGGGCATGGTCTCAGGACAAGCTGTGTCGCTGGCTTCCTACTAGAGCAGCCAATATTGGACACTTAGAAAATGTGATGAAGGGGACTATGTTGCTCCTGATAACACAAGATCTGGGCCCAGATTCAGTGAGCTCTCTCTTCTGATACATCTCCCGGCCATGGTCCCTCCACTCCTGAGCACATTCCACCCACGCTTCAGCAGCAGCCCACCTACTCCAGGAAGCCCTCCCTCATGAGCCATCCACAACAGCAGCCCCTCCCGAAAATCCCCACACTGGGGATTGACCCTCATGACCCTCAGCAGAGGCTTCCCAACCCCTTCATGTGTGTGCTGGTATCTGACAGTTAACAGGTACTCTGATGGGTCAGGCCCCATCTGCACATTTCCCAAATGTTCCCTGCAGTTCTAAGAACCCAGAGAGACCCCATGACAGCTTCCATGGCTGGAGCTGAGCCTACAGAGCTTTCACAAACTTGCAGAACAAGCCATGTCCCTGATCATCAGGACCCGCCCTCCACCTCCTGCTGAGCTTGGCGAACAGGCATCTGGTTCCTACCAAAAATACGCCAAGGCCTGGACTGTCAGATGATTCCCCTACAAAGCTTGGGGAGCAGAGACCCAGGCTTACTAGTCTCTTCTCTACCACCACCCCCATTTTTTTCTGGTGCCCAGAAAGCTCCAGCTAATCTCTTAGTAAATACCGCAGTTGTCATATTGAGATGCAGCCAACTGCATGCCAGGCACTCCTCACATGTCATCCCATTTACTGAGAGAGCAGGATCATGGCAGTGGCAAAGGGCACAGGTGCCAGTTGGGTGGGAACTGGCTCTGCAGCCACCAACCACATGACCGGGGGCAAATGACCTAACCTCTCTGAGCTGCAGCAGCCTCTTCTATAAAATGGGGTCTGGACACCTCTCTTCCATTTGCTACTGAAACAATGCTTGTAAAGTGTTTACAGGGCCCCCCTGGTGGTGCAGGTGGTTGATCGCAGTGCTGTGAAGCTGTCTGCAGCCTCTGTAGTGCCGGTTCGACATCCGCCAGCCGTGGAGATACCCACAAGTCGCGGTAGACCTCTCCTGTCGCACCCACTGCTCCCCTCAGCAGTGTATTTCAGTCAGTCTGCCTGTTCTGTTCCCTGCTCTGTCTCTGGTGAATCTTCTCACCATCCTGCACATCTGGCCTGTACCCCAGTTCTTATATAAGCAAATAAATCTTTAAAAAAAAATAAAGTGTTTACAAAACTTGATAGATGACAGTTAACATTCTACATCACCTCAATCCCTCAAGGAAAGTATTACTGTTTTCTCTCTGCCAATGAGGAAAGTAAAACTCAGAGACATTGAACACTTGATCCAGAGTCACAGAGCTGCTACTAAGCAGACAGAGATGGGGACTGGAACTCAGGTCTTCTGCCCTGGCACACACTGTTCCTGCAACACCATGGGCTTGCAGAGGACACTATAGGGACAGAGAAGGCAGCAGGGTATACCCTCAGCCCCAAGTACTTACAGAACTAAGGCTCGGGGTCTCCCTTATATGGACCCTCCACCCCTCCCTGGCTACAGCAGCTCCCCAGAATCTGGAAAATGAGATACAGCCTCAGCAAGTCGCCATTTGGGACTTAGTTTTGGGTAGCTTGTCTCCTCCAAACTAAATGCTATTGCTGGCAGGTAGGACAAGCTCCCCAAAACTAATCAGATTGGCACAGCTCTCCCAACACAGGCAAACCCAGAAGGTGCTTTCTGCTGGAGCCAGGAGCCCTCATGCATCCAAGGTCCATGGGACTACAACAGTTCCCGACACTCTGGCTGCAGTGCAAACCCAGGTGATGGGGCGGCACCTTCCCCACCTGCACATGGCCAGCAATCACCAGTGGTGGAGATGGCACGTATGGGCATTTTTCAAATTAAAACTCACTCATGCACCCACCACACACAATCTTGCCAATGAGTTCACTGAGAGACTCTAGTAACATGACCTCACTGGGGGGAAGGCAGGTACTTGCATGAACATGTGCTCCTTTGGTCTTCTGGCCTAGCCTGATTTCTGTTCTATTTTAAAAATGAGAAAACATTAGCGATGTTTCTAAAGTCACATGGGTAGGGAAACGCTAGGAAGCAAACCCCAGGTCTTCAGGTTCCAGGCCAGCATTCCCTCCCTTATTGTTGGCGGCGTGTCTCTTGTTTGCTCATTCACTCGCTCACCCTTCATTACTCGCCTATATTCTTCTCTAAGCTGGATTGTTCGTGACTGTCTGCGCTGTTAATCTACTACCTTCTCCTGCTGCTGAGAAAATCTAGGAGACTGGGAGAACACCGTCCTTTTATGTTGCCAAACCAGGATGCCGCTTTGTATGATTAGATTAGGATGGTGCCTCCAACATGGCCACACACGGAGTCTGCAGCTGGTCCCCGAGTGATGCTGAGAGCAGCGGACAGCAATTCGTTCTGTCCTGATGCAGCCCTGGCCTGGAATTTACCCCTCCACTGTACAATGCAGCTGCAATCCTTCTGAAAAAGATATCAGAAGCCCCCCAAAATACAGCTCTGCAAATGCTACTTGGGAGGGGTGTGTGTGTGAGAAGTGGGGACAATGATAAATTAGCCTGTCATTGGCAGGTGCATGTGGTTAGAGTGGATCATTTAGTCAGTTAATGATAACATTTATTGAAGGTCTACTCTGGTGCCCAGTGATGCAAGGGAACACCAAGGAGTCGGGGTCAGAGGTCCCACACTCATGAAGCAGATGGTCAGGATGTGGAAGTGGACACCCATCTGGAAAGAGGGCCATCCGACCAGGCAGGAAGCCCAGCAGCCTCAGCTAACAACAGACACTAAGTGCTTGCTATTGAGAAATTCAGAGGAAGGTAAGGTGCCTGCAACTAGGGCCAAAAAGATTTCCTTCCAGACCATGGCATTTAAGTGGGCATTACAGGATGGCCAGAATTTAAATCTGGGAAGGTAGAGAAGGAATTTATCCTAACTACCTTCTCAACACCATGCATAATAGAAAGAGTGCCTTGATCCTGCCTTTCTCGAACTTAGCTAAATATTTCATCTTTTTTATAGGCACTTGGCAGAGGCTCTAGGACAAGAAAGCAGGGCAGTAAATTAGATCTTCAAGAATATCTCAGCCCCAGACACACACCCATTCACCCAGTCCATTCATCCCTGCTCTGCTGAGAAACAGCACTGCTATCCTCCGCAGCCTGCTGTGGGTGCAGCGCTGGGGTGTGGAAGGAACTCGGCTCCTGCTACTCGTTCTGGCATTATCCCCTGCAGTGACCGGCATACATCAGGCTAGGACCGAAGCAGCCTTTCCACCCCGCAGCCTCAGGCAGAGAAAACCACACCTGACCTGCCCAACCAGAAGGACACTTCTCTTTTTTTAAGATCTGATATATTTCTCAAAAGATGACGATCCTCGCTCTACAATCCAGCAATTCCACCCCTAGGGCTATGCCCTGGAGAGCCTGCTCAGATACTGAAGCGATGCATCAGGTCAAGAAAGCTCCCAGCAGCTCCGTTCATCACAGCCAGGAGTGAATGATAATGAAATATTACAAATGAGAGAGATGAGCGAGCTGCAGCTACAAACATAACAAGGATGCATCTTAGAAACAAAACAGGGATTCACAGAGAGCTATTTAGCACCATAGCCACCTGGTACAGCTCAAAAGCAAGTACGAGTACAGCATGCATTGTTTAGGAAATTTGTGAGAGTCTATGTTATAAAACTGAAGCAAAAAAGAAATAAAACACAATCAGTATAGGGGTTCCTCTGGGGGGAGAAGCTGGGGTGCACGGGGACAAGCAGGACAGGAGGAGACACACTGGTAACGCTCTGCCCTTTAGTTGGGTGGTGGACTCCACAGGCTTCTTCTACTATCCTTTATAACTTACATGTATCTTTTGTCATCATTAAATACTATTTAAAACAACAAACATGCATGCTAATTTATTAATAATTTCACATGACCGTGGAAGTTGGAGAATTCAATGAAGAAGACCTGCTGATGATGACATAGAAAGACAGAGGGGGAGTGAAGGGTAGAGTTGGGGGGAAGAGATGGCCCTGGCTCAGCCAGTCAATGGGGGTTCTTAAGCACATGGGCTCCCAGCCCCAGTTCTTGGGGGGCTGCCCTCATTCTCTTCCCCAGACCCCTGCAGCCCAGTGCAGGCATCTGGGAGCAGAAAGAGCAGGGCTGCCTGGACGGGAGCCGACAATACAGAATGGATGGAGCACTGTTGATGCATGAGAAGTCCAGCCGCAGAGACAAGGTCTTCTCTCTGGCTCTGGGAACAGACCAGGGCCACAGAGAAAGAGCTCCGCACAGCGGAAACCTCCCCAGAAGGAGTGCACAGCCTCAGGAGGCAGTAAGCACCCACTGTGGTGGCCACTTTGAGATGGCCCAGCCCACAGAGCCGGGGGCAGAGTGGCCAGCTCTGCTGGCGGGCATGCACGCGACTGCGGGCAAAAAGGCAGTGGTGGGAGGAATCTTGGAGGCCAGACGGCCCCCAAAGTGAAAGGCCTTGCCCATAGCCAACAAGAAACCTGACCCGGGAGATCATCTGAAGGCGCCGCCCGCCCACGGCCTGGAGCGAACCCCATCCAGGCTCCAAATGAACATCTGTTGCCCTGGCACCCAGGCTGGCCAATTCCACACGAATGTCCACCCGCCCCACCCTGATCGGCTCCAATCTTTGCCCCTTGAGGTTCACCGCTTTACAGTGGGCCTGGCCCAGAGTGCCCCCAGGTCAGGTGTAACTCGTGGATTTGGCATGCTGCCGCCGAGACCATGCCCACCCACCACATCTCTCCCTGGTGAAGTGGGACTGATGCCAGAGGCTCTCTCCCAGCCAAGGCCAGAGCCGGGCCCAGCCTGGGAGTGTGCCCTCACCAAGTCTCCATCTCAGAGCATGTTTGGTGCCCAGTGGCAGAACCCAAATCTCTTACCTGAAGGAAGCGTGAGGGTCTGTGTGCTATGGGATCTGATGTCCACCCCGTGCCTGCCTCCCTCTCTCTCTGAGTTCAGCAAAACCCAGCAGGGAACAGCCCTACCTCAAAGCAACCCCATGGAGTATCCCACTCCCGTTCCAGTCCTGTGCACAGGGCTTTCGGTTTTTCCGAGGCCCTCACTGTATCCACAGGTCCTAGCAAGAGACCCCAGATGGGAATGCTACAGAAGGATGTTAGGCCAGAGGTAAGGAAAATATTTCTGCTCACCTGAGAGGAAAAGCAGAGGGAATAAGTGGGACTTTTCAGGAGAGGTCTAAGTCAGGAGGTCAAAAGAATGCAAGACAACCTGTGGGTGCTTTCTCTGGTCCTGAGGTTATAGAATTTACAGACAGAAGGAAAGAAGACAGAGAAAGTGTTGCACTTCCAGCTCAGGTGCAGGCATATAAGACACAGTGCAGAGAGTCACCTTCCTGCTCCTACCTGCAGCCAGATCCCTGGTCCCACCACCCCCTGGGTCTGAATAGAGCCAATTCCTGCCTCCTATCCCAACAACACCTGAGGATGGACTGATATAGCCACACCCTGACCTCTAGAACTATGGATGTGACCTTACTTTGCACATGTGATAAAGTTAAGGATTTTGAGGAGAGGAGATCATCCTGGATTACCCTAGTAGGTTCTTGATGCCATTACATGTCCTTATGGGAGAAACAGGAAAATTAGACAGAAGAGAATAGGATGTAAAGGTGGAGACGGAGACTGGAGATCTCTCAGATGGAGAAGGAGACTGGAGTGATGCAGCCATAAGCCAAGGAATGCCAGGAGGCACCAGAACCCTGAACTGGCAAAAAGGCTCCTCCCCTTGAACCTCTGCAGAGTGCAATAGTGTCAATGCCTTGTTATTGGACTTCTGACCTCCATAACTACATAGGAATACACTTTTGTTGTTTTAAGCCACCAAATTTGTGACCACCTGTTACTACAGTCACTAGAAACCAATATACCTACACGGTAAGATGTAGCAAGTTTCCACCAAGAACTCTTTGAGCATCAATTCATGCCCAGTTTGTGCCAACTGGAACCGGTGCTGCAATGCAGCCCAACAGCAACCAGAGTTCAGTGCTGGAACCAGAACCGCTCTCAGGCCTGCCTGCCAATGGGGATCCAGCCAGCAGCATGAACTCCAGAACCTAGTGCTTGGGTACTACGATGTTACCTGGTTAGCCAACATACCTGAGCTTTATGAGTTTCCTTTAGTATTTTATCTGTACTGCGTCCCAAGATATTTACTTTAGAGGAACAGTGAGGTGCAAACTCCAAGCCAGTAAACGACATCCTGAATGAGCTCCAATCTGTGGTTTATTCAGACTCCACCCCATCTTTGCACCAACCAGCTCTCAGGCACCAAGGACTACAACTCCCAGTATGCCGTGAACCAGACTTCCTGCTGGGATTTAGGGGTGGGCTGAGCAGCCATATTGAACTAAAAAGACTGAACGCGTGCATGCCTGCTTTCTTACTTTTCCGCCTTTGGCTCCCAACCTGGTCCCCGCTTGGACAGCAGGACCTTATTCTATGTAAGGACTCACAAACAGGGTCAGTTCTGTTTTCCCAGGGCTGTCCTATAAAAGCTACAAGTAAAGAATATGGTCTTTAATGTACATAAAGCATGTAAAGCACAGGGCCTGGCACAAAATAATTGCTCAATAAACATTAGCTGCTGTTGTCATGAATTTCAAAGTGACCATGAGGATCAAATAAAAAATGTGTATGAACGTATTTGCTGAACAGGGAAACACACAGAAATGTCATTACATGTGAGATGGTATAACTCAGCAGAAGTCAAGTTTTTTTGCCACTACAGCCAACATGAGTGGGACCAGTCACCTTGTGTATGAAGCATCCCCTCTGCTTAGGTTCAACCCACGAATGGCACCAGGCCCCCAGCAAACCCAGTGCCCCCGCCTCACGCAAGTTCAGTGCAAGGCAGCTATGGTATGGTTGGAGCAAAGCAGCACGCAGAGAAGTGGTATGAAATAACACAGAAGAGGGATGCTGGGGGAGCTAACGCTTGTACACACCCTTTCTCCAGGCCCACCTAAAACAGCTCTGTCCCCTGAGGCATCTGACCTGGTGTCTCAAGGATGTACATCATCAAGGGATGCATGAGTGAAGAAAAGCAAGCCCAACACAGGCCGCCCAGCGCAGCTCAGCGCCCAGCCCCTGTCAGGAGGCTGAGGCAGCTCTCCAAAGCCTTCACAGTCGCATGAAAGAGCCCAGACAGCACTTCCTTCAGGGACACATTCAGCCCTGAGAAAAACACAGGACACATGCGTGGCAGACAATGTCGAATGCTGCTCTGGGGCACTTCGTCTCCCTGTGTTGTTTGAAATTACTGTTGGCGGCAGCTCGTGCATTTAATTTTTCACCACTAAACAACCATTCAGTTCTGCCCGCTGTGGTCTTTCTCACTGGTTTATGAGACCAAGTACAAGAGAGTATATGGCTCAGTGCATCTACAGAGACCTGGCGGCTTGGGTTGAATTTCAGCCTCATCACTCCCAGGTGTGCAGGGTAAGCACCTACGTGCCTCTCTCTGCACCTCAGCATCTCACTAGTTGGTGGGAAGAGGCCCTGCCCCTCTGCAAGCTGCTGCATGGAAAGCCCCTGAAATCCTTGGGAAGGATTCAAGTCATGTATTAGGAGAAAGCCTAAAATATGCTCATACCTGAGGAGGCCAGGACTCTCCTCTCTAGGAAACGAACAGTCAGCGTTCTACCCAGAAGGAAGAAATGGACTAAATGATCCCTGGAGGACGCGCATGGCCAGAGGATTCAGGGGTGGGCCTCTGGAGACTGCTAGAATGTGAACCTGACTTTTCAAGAGCTCATCACTCTGAAAGAAATACCATGGCCAATCTCCTTGAACTTGTGGATGAACTGAGAACATTGCTCCTTTCAAAGTCCAACGACCAAGAATGGCAGGTTATCTTCTCTGTCCACTAAGAAGTTTCTCCCCCTGTATGCAAGCCTAAGAATAAAAAATCTCCTTCCTGATCCTACTATGCCCCTTCCTCTACTGCCCTCGCCTCAAAACACAGGCAGCACCCCCAACACTTGCCAGAGCAACCTCCTGTGCCCTCTCTCCCCCACCCCCCAGGTCCACTCTGCTCTGGAGTCCCCTCACCACTGGCTTCACCAGAACAGCCCCTCTGACCCACTGCTGTCTTCGGCTAGGCCTGGTGGTTTACTGAGGTCAATAGAAAGAAAAACTGGCCTGCAAGTGGCTCGTGACTTGGCCCAGCAGGGAAGTGAAGCACTGAAGAACTTTCCTTCTGGGTTCTCCTGGCTGGGCTTGTTCCTCTAGAACTTGTTCACCTTTCCCTGGGCATTCAGCCAGTGGCCCAGAACGAAGGCATGTCTCTGGCCACGGGCCCCCTAGTAAGCATAACCTATTGAAAAAAATCACTTCTGCTTCCCCAGATTTAGGCCAATTTCTTGGTCCCTCCTCCCTGCTACCAGGGAGGGAAGGGAACTGATTTCCCACCTTTGTGAAGCACCAGAACCAAGCATGAATCAGGCAGCATGCAGGCCTGCATTGCTCATCTCCCCACAACATATCACAGGGACAGCCTTACATGCAGCTGCAATCTGCCCCCAGCACAGCACTGCACGTGCGTGATGCCCATTCTGGCTATGACATCCGTGCCACCACCTTCCCCTCGTGTCTATGGAACATGTAGAAAGTGCTGCTGCCCTCCCTGACAGGAAGAGCCCCTCAATGCTAGTACCAGAAAGAACAGAAAAGAAAGTCCCGTCTGGCCTGAAGTTGCCTCCACTCACTTGGGGGCAGAAGAAAGCATTCCCAGAGTCCCTGACTTCCAGCTGGTGCCCTCCTGGGTGTTCCTCCAGCTTCCTGTGTACCCCCAGCACAGCCCTCACCACCCATGTTGACAACTGACTCCTGTCTGTCTCTTCCCACTGGAAGGGGAGCTCTCTGACACAGGAGCTATGTTCCCCCAGATTACCTGAGCCCTACACAGAACCAGGTACAAAGTGACACCCGGCACTGCAGTGACTGTGAATGGCTGAATGACTTCTGAAATCCTAAGGGACAGAGAGATGAGCACCAATCCCCCTGGCAGCCTTGCAACCCTGACTGTGGCTTGTGCCCCCTATAGCCACCCCCATCCCAGGGGAGGGGTGATCTGTCTAAAGCAGACCTGCTTTCACCAAACAGGAAGCTCTGCTGCAGTGAAACTGACAGAACTGGGGAATCTGTCAAGGGGCCTGTGCTGACGTCAAACCAGACCCGACAGCTGTCATTCCCCAACCCATCACGCGGCCATCCTGGCGCAATGAGTGTCTGGGAGGGAGCCGGTGCTCAGTCTTGTCTGAGATGCCCGCTGCTCAGTCATCCACATGGATCCTGTCCCTCTGGGCACAGCCTCCCTGGAGGCAGGGTCCAGGGACAGCTCCTCCCAGCTTGGGCCACCACTACCAGGGCTGGAAAACAGCCCTGACCAAGAATGGGGCCTTGGGTTCCAGTCCTGCCTTTGCCACCAAACGGCTGTGATTTTTGGCCAGAGTTCCTTTCCTTCTCTGGGCCCTAGTGTCCTCGTGCATGAAAGGGAAGGGTGGGCTCCTCTGCCCCTTCCCTTTGACATTCCACAAAATCTGCCAGGACTCTGAATTCCACCCACCAGCTTGTGAAGGGAACGAGCGTGTCTAGCAGAGTCCCACAACCCTTAGTGAGGCTGTGCCACTCCCAGGCAGAAAGCCTCTTTGTTTTCCCATTTATAAGTCAGCCAGGGTTCCAGCAAAACCAGATGTTCCAGCAAATATAAGTGTGCCTGACACCTGCCTGACACCTGTCCTACCAAGAGATGGGGCCAGGTACACAGTCTCCAAGGGAAGGGTGAGCAGGCCCAATGAGGAGCCCCCTCGGTCTGGCGATAGGAGGAGGAACCTCCTGCCAATCAACTAGAACATCTTTATTTGACAGAGATCTTTGATGTTGATTAGTGTGGTTCCCACTGAGTGAAGCACAGACCCATTTGGAGATGAAGAAACGGAGGAGAGTTTTCAACCTTGGCTACACATAAGAAATCCCTGGAGAATTTTCGAATCCAGATGCTCAGGACACACCCCAGACCAATTAAACCAGAATTTCTGCCGATGAAACACAGCACCTGTATTTTGTTTTCAATCTACTGAGTGACTCGAAGGTACAGAGAGGACTGAGACTCATCCTGATGTCTGGCTGCCCGTCAGCCCCCGGGCTAATCATTCTCCTAACAAGCTCCCACTGTGTTGTGTTGCCAAATTCATGCCCCAGCATTACAACACTTAGACTCCCATTCCCTCCTCCATCCCAGCTCGCAAGCCGTGTTCTGTATTTCATAGTTGAGGAGGCAGGTGCACTGATGCTAGACCTGCCGGGGAGGGAAGGGGCAGAACATGATCTGGTCTCACATGTGCTGTTTCTCCTCCCAGTCAAAACAGACACAGAGGCACACTCAGACACACAGAGATGCACACACACACACATACTCAGAGATATGCAGATACACGCTCAGACACACGCACATGAAGACACACACAGAGATACACACACATAACCACAGGCATGCAGCATATACACAGGCACAAATGCACACACATACAGAAACACAGAGATACACACTCAGACGCACACAGATGCACACACAGGCACACAGAGACACACAGATACATAGGTGCACACACATAACACACCAGCATGCAGATGCACACAGGCCGAGACACACAGGCACACGCACAGGTGTGCACACATGCTACATTAAGGTTCTTAGGCCTCTGCTCCAGACCCAAAGTGTCACGGCAGCAAACAGCACAGGAAACACGCCACGAACGCCAGGGGCCTTAGAACAGGCAATGAAGCAATCGAGGCTGCTGCTTCACGTGCCTTGGGACTTCAGCATGATGGTTCCCAGCCCCGCTCCTGACAGGTCCAGCCGTGACACATCTCCATCAGCGCTGGCTGTGCCAGAGGAGGGCTTGGCAGTGAGCAGTGTTCAAATTAGCCGGGTAAAGGGCACGGAATCTCACTGTAATTGGTCGTGTTTGTTCCAGGGATGACGACTACAGCACATTTCTCATGTTAATGTCGTCCAACTACCCGTGTACTGCAATTACTCCGCATCGATTTTAAAGCCGACTTAGCACAATAGCGGCTTCTAATTTGTAAGCAAAACCGCGGTGGCATAAATCAAACTGTTAGAGGAAACGCCACTGCTGCATGCTAATGGAGAGCTAATAACAGAGGGAGGGCCTCTCGGGCACGGGGCCCCTGCAGGTCCATCCCCTGGCCCGGGGGGCAGTGCTCCCCACTCATACTCCACCCATCCACCCACCTTGGCTGCCACATGAGCTTCAGGGGCCGGCTGCTTGGGTTTGGATGCCAGAGGTGTGATGAAGGTCCCCTCTGCTCTCAGCTGTAAGGAAAAACCCTCCAGTGAGATGGGGAGGTCAGCTAGTCCTGCATCCTGGCACAGGGCCTGAGGATGATTTAAGAAGAGAGCTATAAATCGTGGGAGAACAAGGACCCGGAGGCCAGCACTGGTGAGTCTGAGTCTCTGGTCCTCTCTGCCAATTAATATTCCAGAGGGCCCGCTGTTCCTTAAAGGTCCCAAGATGTGGCATGCTCTTGGCAGGAATGCAAGCGTACAGAGCCAAGACACAAAATGAGCATTCATCACACAGGACCCTCATGCACGGTGACCAGGATCACAGGCTTGGGACAGGCAGCCAGGGCTAGGAACAGAGAGAGGGCCAAGAGCCAAAACCCCTGTGACTCCATGGGGTGCTGGGGTGGCCTGGCAAGGAGAGGACCTCAGGCCTGGAGGCTTCACTGGTACATGCCCAGGAAACACTTGCTTCCCAACCCTTTGCCATCATCACAAACCGCCATCCAACCCAGACAGGGCTTCTGAGCCTGCTGGCTGCTGCTGCTCCCAACTCTGAAGTACAAGACAAGGCCAGGACGAACTAGGAGTCAGCAGGATGGAGCCAGGGATGCATGTGCAGAAAGTGGGGGTTCCCATCCACATACTCTCCTCTGCCCAGGGCAGGGATGGCCACACCTCTCCCTTCTGGCAGAGCCGGGCCCAGTGCTAGGCCCTGAGGATAAGAAAAGTTCAGTAGCTGTTCACTGGAAGAACTATCAGGAAAAGGCAGTGGAGAACTTCGCATAGCTCTAAGAAGTGTGTTCCTAACGCAGCACCTGAGGCAGCTCCTCAATTTCTTTCCAACACACTTTTCTGTGTTCCTTAACACATTTTTATAATGCCAAAAGAAAAGCTTCACTTAGGAGCTCAGTTATCTTTAATATTTCCCTTTAATACAAAATAATATCTCGATAGGTCAAGGCAGTATAGTCGTGACAGGGCAAGGACTGTGTCTCACCCCACTTTTCATCTTTCCCAGAATCAGGAGAGACCTGAATGAACACATGAACACTGAACGAGGGAAGGAATGAGTAAAGGAAAGGGTGAAGGTCTTAGTTCTAGAAAGCGGACATCCCAGAGCTGCCTGCAGTCCAGGGGGCCTGGACAGCCCTGCCTGGGCTGATGATAGAGAGCCAGTCCCTGGGTCTTAGCGTTTCCCTCTCCTTCCTTCCCCCACCAAGAGCCAGCACACTTGCAAAAGGTCAGCCTGATGCCAAGTCTTCAGGGTTCTCCTGTGCCACAGCCATAAAAGGTAACTTGAAATATTTCTCTGCATCTTTGGAAAAGAGCAATGGGTGAAAGATGGCTCCAGAGTGGGGAACCCTCTCACAGGAAAAGGCCAGCAAGCGCCTCATCCAAGATCTATGGCAATCAAGGGCCTGTCCTTTGAAAGGCGAGACCAAGAAATGATAGACATTTGTGATCCCCACTCCCTGCCACCTGGAGGCCCCTCTCCTGGGCAGCCCAGTGTGCTTGTCCCCAAGGAACAGTTCTCACATCACACTGTATAAGCACCCTGCAGACCAGGAAGATCCTACCTGGGCCAGGCCAACAGGCATAGGCCTCTGCATCTTGGATCAGTCCCAGGAAGCATCGCATCATCACCGTCATCGTTCTGCAGATGCCCCCTTACACCAGCCCCACCCCTACTCCCAAGCAAATGGCCCAGGCTCAGCCTGATCAATGAAACATCACCTCTGTCTGCTCCAAAGAAGCAGCTCCGTCAGTGTTTGCTGAGCTACTCAGTGCCCCAGACTGCGCAGGTGCCACCCAAGAGACAGGAGAGGTGAGGCTGGGCCCCCGGGGCAAGGGCTGTGCCTTGTGGATCCCCATCTGTGGGACTTTTGGCCAGGTTCCCCACACACACCCTGGACCCTCTGGAGGCATCTGGGATGATGCCAGGTCTTGCCAACCCTGAGGGCTCTACCCCAGGTCACACTCCCTGTTCTGTTTCTGGCCTGGGACTATAAAAGACAAAAATAGTGGTCAGAACGGGAAAGGTTCTAGAATCATCCAGGTAAAAGACAGCACAGGTGAAGTGCTCAGAACAGGGTCCAGCACAGTGTAAGCTCATGGGAGTTGCTGTGGTAACTGGGATTCAGGCCTCTTCCAAAAGATGTCCTGGATTTATTCCTTTTTTTGTTCATCCCTTCCACCTTCCCTCTATTTCTCCTTACTTGTTTATATTTTTAGGCCTCAGAGTGAGGTGTAGAAACAAGCCTTTCTCCTCTTACAAAGGGTCTCAGTTTTAGAGAGTTGCCTGCCTACTGACCCCTGTGCCTGGCATGAGGGGCTGTGGACTGTCCAGAGCCAGGCTTGGTCAGGCGCCCACATCAGCACTGGGCCATGGGGGCTGGCGCTGGGGCTGAGCGAGCAGAGCTCCCTCAGAAGGCGCCACTCAACAGAGACACAGTGTGATCATGACAAACCAGGCGGCAGCCAGCCCCAGCAAGCACTGTGTGGGGGACATTCCCTGCACACCCCGCTCTACAACCCCAAGGTCAAGCGTGTGTCACTGTCACTGTGCACAGAGGACAAGGTCAGCCTAGAGAGGCTAAGCAGCTCACCTATCACAGGGTCAACCAAGGCTGTCACGCTCAGAGACACCGCCACAGTCACTCCACCAGCCGCCCCAGGAGGCCAACAGGAGGGAGACACCACCTGTAACCCTGGTATCCAGCATTGCGGCATTCGGGGCCTCCCCTCCTAACAACAGAACTCCGACAGCTAGCAAGGGTGGCTGTCTGTCTGGCTGAGTGGCCCTGACAGCTGACACATCCATCCCATCCCCTGCACCTCTAGACCCCTCTTTGTGAGGTGCCAGCTCGATTCCAGGACATGGATTGCCAGAGGTGAAGGAAGAAGAGAAATATCAGGCCGTTTTTTTTAATGACCCAGATTCCAGCCAGATGCATTTGTTACTGGCAGCGGAGAGCCAGCGGAGCTAAGAACACAGGCAGCTGGTGATGTCTTAATCACTGCGGAGGGAAGGGCCTGCGACTCAGCAGCGTGCTGGCTACCTGAGGCGCTGCCGAGTCTGCCCGCCCACCCCGCCAGCTGTCAGGTGCCTTTACCTTCCTTCCCTTCTTTTTCCTCTCCTCCGCCTCTCTACTAGGGTCCTGACTTTATCTTTTACTCCTTCTCTGCCAAGGGCTAAGTGGGGCATCCAGTCTCCTCTCAGACACGCTTGAGGCTGCCAGCAAGGCCAGGTGAGCACGGTCTGGCCCATCACAACCCCTCCCTGACCCAGGCTGCTTCTAGCTAATGCAGGCCACAGGGGCCTTCTTGAGCCTACTTTTTCAGAGTTCAATAAGAGGTTTCCACTCTAGTTTAGTATTGAGTCCCTGGAGAGCATCCTAAAAGCATAGAACACCCCACCTTCGATTTCCTCCCCCATCTCCGGCTGAGATCTCAAAGTACCCAGGCCGGGAGGCTCATTCCTCATCTGCCCTTCTCCCCCTGCCCTGAGGAAGCTGGGGGAGGGGGAGGAGGTCCAGCATGGCCTCGCTGCGGCAGAGAAAGCCAAAACAGCGCCAAGAGAAAACCAGGGCCCAGCTGCAAAAGTGGGGGCTGAGAAAGGAAACCAGGCACCCACACGCTAACTCTGTACACATGTTCCCCACACTGCCCACCAGGGAGGAGGGATCCACTACCCCATCAGTGTCATCTGCCTATACACACCTATCACACCGAGCCCTCCCTGGACACTGTTGCAGTTTTTCCTGAGCCAGCCTGGATGCAGCTACTACTGGCCATTCTGCACATGGGGAAGTCAAGGCTTGAAGAGTTCAGCACCTTGGCAAGTGGGTGCCAACTGCAAGTGAGGATGACAAGAAGTTACCCCACCTGCTGTCTGTCTCTAGAGCCAGAGCTCTTTTACCACACTGCCTTTCCCGAGACCAGCAGGTAGAGAAGCCCAGAAGAAAGGAAGAGGAGGGTAGTCAGGTCAGGGAGTGGCAAGGGAGAAGGGTGGGTACAGGAAGGCGGGCAGGAGACAGCTGAAGCCATGAGGATTCAGTCCCTGTATGCTCTGATTTTCTCCTCCTCTTCCCAAAGGAAAAAAGTCTCCTCTAATCTCCTGTGCCAGAGAGAGAGAGAGAGAGAGAAAGAGAGACCTTCGCCCCTCACTCTTCTCAAAGACCAGGTCATTCACCCCAATGGGGTCCCCTCATTGCTGTCTCTATGACAACTACAGACATCTGTGACACTGGGCACTGGATGCACAGATGCTTCCACTCCCCACTTCTTCCTCCATCACCTAGAAAGCAAGCTCTCAGTCTAAGCCCAACCAAGCCAGTGGCTATCCACTGCAGGGGACCTGAGGCTGCTTCCCAGACCTTCCAAGGTCAGCTTCATGTCTGCTCCCCACATTCAAAGTCAGGGGCATCAGGCCAGGGGTGTGCAGAAGGTTCATTTCCTCAGTTACCCCCTAAATACAGTGAGGTAAAGAGAAGATCCAGAAGGAAAAAGTCATAGAGCTTGGGAAAACCAAACAGGCAAAGAGAATGACAAGGAAAAACACCACCAGTGAATTAAATAGCAAGGCAACAGGTCTCCCTGATAGGGGTGTCTCTTGGCCCTTGTGCTGCATTTCCCTCTCCTGCTGTGGCTCAGAGATCTTACTAGGAGCCCAGCTTCCCCTGAATCCCCAAGAGCAGTGACCTGGTCTGGAATTTCACAAGGCACAGGGAGGCTGCAGTGGGTTCAAGAGGCTGCTCAGAGCCCACTGAAGCATCTGTCCAAAGGTTGGAGATCAAGGCTTTGGCAATGGAGGTTCTCACTTCCCCCAGATGCCTGCAGTTCTGTCTGTGGAGAAACAAGCCACAGTGGGCCTCCTCAGGAGGCAAGCAGGGGCAGCATGTAAACCTGGGAGTCAGGCTCCCTTCTGTCCACACCAGACAGAAATGGTTCTCCGTGCCCACTGGGTTCCTATGGGCTTCAGACAACCAAGCAGGGTTTCTTCATTCCCAGACTCGGCACTCATTGGACCTGGGCAAATGACGTCACCCCTTCCCTCTGTGACTCAGCCTCCCTAGAAGTAAAATAAGGCTGCTGACCCCCTATAATCCTCTGACCATTCTTTGGGTGCCTTGGAGACAGCATAAAACCCCCTCACAGGGCAAAGTAATGCTGGAGAGCCCTCCAGCTCATCCACTCAGCCCCCTGCCTCCTGACAGACTTCCCTGAACCAGCCTGAGTACCCAGGTGGGGAAGGAACAGGCCTCCTTGTGTCCTTCATGTGGCTCCACAGTGATGTGGGCAAGTGTGAGAGAGTGCTCAGTGCCCTGCCCCCAAAACCTACTTCCACTCAGCTGGTGGTTCAAGCAGAAGCTAGTGGCTTTGTCCCTCTGAGGATGATCAGCCTGGCTGAGCATCCCCACAGGGCAGATAAACATTAGCAGGCAAATTTGCTCAGACTCCTGTCAATCAAAGTGTCAGACTCACTGGCTTGGAGACCAGGCCCAGGACCCATGGGGGAAGGGCTTGCCCAGGGGCATCCACCCAGCACAGGATTGTGGGAGGGAGCAGAGGCCGCAGCTGAGCTGAGGGAGGGTAGGGCAATGTGGGTGGGCAGCATATCAGATGGACCATCCACTGGGAAAATGGAGCCAGCTCTCTATGACCCTGCAGCTTTTCTACTGTCCTTCCTGACAGAAGGAAGGAGGCTGAACAGAAAGCCCTTAGATGAATTTATAGGGGCATCACCCCTCTAACCCACACGCAAGCCGGGAAATGCTAAAAGGGGCTGCTGAAGGAGGGGCCACACTTCCTGAAAGCCACGAGTGGGGTTCGCTGTCCACCCGGGTGCGCCTCATCCTAGGCAAACTGCAGGAACCCCAAACTACCCAGCGTGCACTGTAAGGCCCTCTCAGACGGGAGCGGGGGGAAGGTGAGGGCAGAGGCAGAGGGGCACAGAATAATAAGCGGCTACACAAAGCAAAATAAGGCAGTGATCCCAATTTATGTCATCATCACTCTTACAGTCGTCAGAGAACTGACCAGAACACCATCCCAACGCAGACGCTGACCGTTCTCTTGGCCAGCCAAGTATTACAGTTTATTCCCATTTTACAGATGAGAAACTGACATCACAGAGCTGTGCAGGGGACCCACAATCCCAGCTCAGGCTCCCCGACAGTCAGATAAAGGACAGAGGCAGGGGCATGAGAGGGAAGGGAGACACTGGCAGCAGCAGTGGAAATGAAGACAACAGTCCCCTAGAAGTGTGTGTCCTTCCATGCGATACCACCACCCATACATTGACCCTCAAGACCGCACAGAGAGGGACAAGCCCATCCCTGAATTCACAGTGAAGACACCCACCAAAGGTGAAGCACCCCAGCTTGAGCCATGAGTTCAGTGGGGCTGGGGCTGGGGGGTGGGGACTTGGCGATTCATTTGTTTTCTCAAAGAGCCGCAACTGGGAGTACAAGCTGGTGCCCGGGCAGGGGGAGGCGACTGGGGCTGTCCTAGATAGAAGCGCCTGAGAGAGGAGAGACAGAGGTGGGAGGCAATGTGGTGCAAGGGAACAGCCACGACACAGTTCGGGGGGGCTGGGGGGAAGCAGGAAGGAAAAGAAAGCTCCTCCTAATGATGAATGCTGGAGGGCGGAATCGGAACAATCGTAATTAAAGCTCTAACAATAGGAAGGACTCTGCACAGTTCTGTGTGTCAAACAAGGTGCTGAGCTCCTCTCCGTAGTGAGGGTGCTTAATAAAGCAGCCCGCCCCCTCATTACCTGCTTAGCGGGTGACAGCCCTCCCAGGCAGGGGGTGGGGGCAGGTAACACTGACTCCTGCTGTGGCTGAGTCCCCAACTCTGGCTCCGACCCAGCCGCTGCTTCATCTCCCACCACCCTGGCATTGGAGAAGCGGTAACAGGGAAGGCTCTCCTGGTCACCGGGCAAGAACACTGAAGTCCAGGGACTCAAAACCCATGGGGGATGTCCGGCCTGGGACGCAGCCCTCAGCAGAGCAGCTGCTGACTCCCAGCCTGTGAGCTGCCAGGCAGAGTGGAATTGGGGACAGGTTCCATGGGCCCTCCGCCACTCTGGCCTCAGTTTCCCCACTTATGAGATGTAAAGGAATCATCCCTGGCCCCTCACTCTACTAAGGCTGCTACTATGAGGAAAAGGCAGATAAGGTATCACAAAGATCATCAAGTCTTTGAAAACACAAAGAGAGCAAAAGAAGTGCATAAAATCACAGCCAAGTCCGAAGGGACCTTAGAGTTGAGCCGGAAACTTAGGCCCAGAGAAGAGAAGTAACTTGCCCAGGGTCACACAGCTGGTGAGCAACAGCACAGGGACTAGAACTCGGGTCCCAGTGCCCAGTCCCTGCCCTTCCCTATGCTGTCACTTTGATCCCAGGTGCGCCCAACAGAGAATGAACTGCCACATAACGTCCGTGAAAAGCTGGACTCGTGCACTTCTCGAAATGGGGAGGCCATGGGGTCACGTGGCTGGGCACACCAGGGTTTCACATGCTACTGGAAGGTCCGTCCAGCCCGTCCTGATAACCGTACCCTCGAGAGAAGCCTCCATCCAAGAGGAAGAGAGAACACACATCGGCAATGCTGAGAAGCTGGCACTACTTTCCCACAGCTCCTGATTCAGACCAGCACCCCCCATAGAGTGGCTTTTTGTGAAACGTGCACTTTCACACAGACTCCCCTCCTCCCATCAGACAGGCTGGGAAGGGGCAGGTGAAGGGGGGCTAGAGCGGAGGGAGGGAACAGGCCTCGCTCTCATTCGCTCTGGCTGCCATAAATGGTAACAAATCGAGCACCTTGTCTGCTCAGCTCTTCCCTCTGCATCAATGTTCTTCCCCACCCCCCGTCCTCCTGAGGACTCCCCAGCTCTCACTACCAGCCTCCAGGCCCCAGGGATAGTCGTGATGGGTGTCCTGAATGGCTCAGACATCACAGAGCTCTTGCCCAGAGCCCAGGCTCATCAGCCTGACAAGCTGTCGCTCTGATTTGGGTCCCATGACCTCCTGCCCACACGCAGGGGGAGCCTCCTTTGAGGGGGGGGGGCCACATTTGGGCTCTGTAACACACCTGATCTCTCAGACAGCACCCAGGGGCTCCCCCTCACTGCATGGAACATGGAAGGCCCAGGTCCTTCCCACAAGCACAGCAAGGTCCTTAGATCCCCCTGCGAATGGGCTCCCCGAGTCTGCCAGCCCCGGCCACTCACCATGCTCTCCAGACCTCAGGGTGCGACTCAGGCCTTCTTGCCCCAGCAATCTCCAAAGCCCACCAGGTACCAGCCAAAGAGCCGGCACGGAAGTGTCCTGGACAAGCAGCAAACTGCTCCACAGCAGCAGTCCGTGCCACACTCTGGCTCAAGGCCTTCTACACGCGCCCTCTTCTCTGGCTTCCAGTATCACCTTAATTTTCCTGCCTCCTCCTCTTCCATTCCCCACCCCCGTTTGGCCAGTCTGCCTTCCCTGATGGTCCTCCCTTCCCTGCCTTCACCCTGGTTGTATATCTTCTGCCTCTGGGCCTTGAGTCCTCTCTGCCTTTTGAACGTTCCCTGAGAGTCAGCTCCGTAAAGCCTGCTCTGCTCATGGGAGACGGGAGCCTGCTCTCAGCACAGGGTCAGCATAGTACTTCATAGGTGTTGTCTCCTTGGCAGCCCACAGGGGTGCTCACTCTAACATGAACACAGTCCAAGGGCTCTCCATTCCTGTACGCTCACGCAGTCATCAGGTGTGCACACAGACAGCAGCGAGCAAGGAACAGCAAGGCCCCAGCCCGGGTCCCCTCCCCATCGACCTCAGGCTCCCTCTCCCGGCGTCTCCCCACCTCATCCAGCCAGGTCTGGGGGCTGCTCCTCCTCCTCCCACATGGCTCACCCCCTTCCTCTGTGGAGGGTCAGCTCAGATCTGCTTTTTGCATAGACAAGAGCTGTCCCTGTCCCGCACCTGAACCACTGCTCCCGGAGCCGGCACTTCCCAGGAGCCAAAATTGACAGTGACACCAGCCATGCAATGATGCCTGCTGCCTCGGAGTCCCAGCCACGTGTGAGAAGCAGCACATAGGACTGACAGCAGCTGTCTGAATATGTATGTTCAGCTAGATGCCCTCTAAGTGGGTGTGCGCCTCAGGTATAAGCTGGCATCTTCATTTTAAGCATCCTGTCTTCTACAGGAAGCTGCATGCGTCCCTCTGGTAGGTTCTACCACCTCCCTGCACACTTTTATGAACAGCAACTGCTCTCCCCAACCAGACTGCAGGCTCCTCGAGAGCAGGACACAGAACGTCCCTGCATCCTCTGCACTGTGCAGCCCGGGGCTGGCGAACCACACACGCCTAAGGACTCACGACAAGACTGAGAACACGGTTTTGGAAATTCAGACACTTAGGACTGAGGAAGGTCAAAAGAGCGCAGGGCAGAGCTGACAGGGGCAGCAGTGCCATCCTAAGGGACGGGTTGGCCCAGCCAGCAGACCTGTGACAGTCACCAGGGGTAGGCGTAGACAAGGGGCTGACAGAGGAGGACCCATGTTTAGATTAGATTGTCGGGAGATGCCCAGAAGGCTGTCCTGGTTCTGGGGGACCTGCCAGGAAAACCTGGCCCCGGGCAACTCAGACATACCCGAGGGCCAGGCCTGGCACTGAGCTGAGCAGAGGAAGCACCGAAGCCGCTGAACCTGCCCACAGTGAGAGACAGGGGCAGCCGTGCAAATGGAACCAGAGCCGCTGGAGGAAGGGGGTGGCTGCTCACCCTCCCCAGGTCTTAGACTCCCCAAATGCTCCTGACCTCTCTGCCCAGGAGGTGGGGAGGATATGTCTCAGGGGATAAGCAGTCCCTGAAGTAGCATCTGGCGTTGTGGGGACAAAACAGTTCAGCCGACATCTGTCACGGCTGCCCTTCCTCCTTCTTGGTGTATCAGCACCCCTGTTTTTCTTTCAGGAATTCTCCTTCCCAATGCATGTGGATCTTGTCCTATCAACCACAGTGCTCTGCACTCCCTGGCCAAGGGTGAGCACTTGACCAGCCAGACCCACTCTCCTGGGAAGCCAACTCTCAAGCAGTGAGACCCAAGGCCACAGTCAGCAGGAGCTGACACATCCTGGGTCACGTGACCAAGTTCACCATTAGCTTCTGATACCTGGATACCCAGGCCCTGGCTCCTGTCCCCATGCATGGGCCTGTTGCTCAGCTTTCCCTCCTAGCCTGCGAGCTACCTTTTATTTTTCCTAGAATCTGAAATAGCCAAGACAGACCAACAAGAGAACAGATACCAAAAGAAGGGAAAAGAAAGCCAGGCCAGCAAGGAGAGCTGTCTGTACAGTGATTTGTCTCCTACATACCAAATGACACTGTTGGGATTTGTTCATAGATAAAGAGATAAATAGGTCAGTACATATCTGGATTCCTAAGTTGGTGTGATTAGTGTGCAGGGCTTGCAATCTAAGAGCCAAGGCTCCCAGCTTCTCCAGAATCCATGGAGAAGACAGGATGCTTAAAATGAAGATGCCAGCTTATACCTGAGGTTCACACCTACTTGGAGGACATCTAGCTAAACATATATATTCAGACATAAATATAAATATGCACACATATTTACAACATGAACACTTTTAAGGATGTATATATTTATATACATAGACATAAGTTCTCGCTGAACATTTGTCAGTGGGGTCTGGAAACTGCTCACCCCCTTGAACGAAATGACCTTTAACGAAAGAATATGCACAATAAAGATTTAAAGTGCCCAGAAGATACTAGCAGAGCAGGGAGCAAGATACAAAATATACATATACAGAACCATATGGTAAGAACAGCAAGCCCTGCCATGGTGAGCAAAGTAGAGTCCCAAATACTCAACACCACCATATGCAGGATCGTGCAGTTGGGAGGCTGTAAAAAAACTAGTTTTCAGTCTGGGGTGCTCTCACGAAGAGTACAGAGGAGATCAGGAAGCTTACACAACTAGCCCTCACTGACCTGAGGAGGTCCCTGTGGATCACAAGGTGATCCTGTTTGGGCTAGGACTAGGGGGAGGCAGACACAGATCATCAGCTGGATTTTATGCAGATGTGTCTCTTTCTAATCCTGTAGTACAGGGTTACCTGCACTAAATCAGAAGGAGAGATGCAAGAAAAGCCAGCAGGGGGGCAACTGATATGTGAGGGGGTAAGAAGGAGAAATTAGAGCCCACCTCACACATACACATATAAACCCCAGCTATAGTAAGGATTTAATGTGAAAATAAAAACTTTCAGAAATAAGGGCCTCCCCTGGTGGCGCAGTGGTTGAGCACTGGGCTGTGAAGCTGCCCACAGCCTCTGCAGCACTGGTTTGATCCCCGGCCACCGGAGAGGGTCCCACATGGTGCACAGACCTCTCTCCTGTTGCGTCCACTGCTCCCCTCAGCAGTGTACTTCAGTCCCTCTGCCTGTTCTGTTCCCTGCCCTGGCTCTGGTGAATTCTCTCACCCTCCCCCGCTTCTGACTGTACCCAGTGCTTGTATGTATAAATAAATAAATCTTTAAAAAAAAAAAACTTTCAGAAATAAGCATCTTTAATCATTTTGAGCTTCAATCACTCCTTCTCAACAATTCGTGAGTACCTATTATGTTGTGACAAGCACTGCCCTATTACCAGGGATATAAAGATGTACACAAGGTATTATTTCTTAAGAAGTATGTAAAAGTACAATGTAACAAAGAAAAGAGTCTGATGGATTTGACTATCTTAAAATAAAGAATCTCTGTTTATTGAAAGATCTTATGAAGAAAGTGAACAGACAAGCTATAAACTGAAAGCTATAAACACTTAACAGATAATAGATCCGTATCCAAGACATAAACAAAGCAGAAATTAGTAGGAAAAGGCAAACAACTCAACAGAAAAATGGACAAAAATATAAACAGGCATTCACAGAAAAGAATGGCTAGGAAACATATGAAAAAATATTCATTAGCAATCAGATAAATGTGAATTAAAATCATAACACAGCACTTTATATCCACCAGACTGGAAAATGCCCAAAACTTTCCATTTGCAAGTGACATTCCACTGATGGAAATGTGGACTGATGCATCCACTTTGGAAAACAACGTGGAAACCAGGAGAGTGGCCACGTACTATCCCCAAGTTCGGCAAAGACATTCCTCGCTGTGTGGCCTGGAACAGCGCCCCTCAAAGTGTGGTCCCTGGGCATGCTTATTAACCTTTGGAACTTCATAGCCACAGCATCAAGTGCAAGATCACTGAACTTGTCTGGATGGGGGTGAGTCACCTGTGGTGTGAGCTGTGTACTGGCATCCGTGGCCGGGCCATGTCTGAGAATCAGCAGTCAACAAGTTGGTCCTTCACAGATGCTTTCAGAAGCGCAGTCATAGACTTAACACAAGGCTCAAGAATAATGGTTCTCGCTAGGGGAGGGACACGCAGAGGCTTTGTGGGTATAGATTCTTTTCTTTCTTAAGCTACATAGTGGGCACATATCACATTAGTTTTAAACTACATGAATTTACGTATGATTTTTATTCCACAACTTGAAAAACATTTTAAGTGATTATTTTTCTGTTTAGTAAAATGACCTAGCCCTGAGCCCACATGCACTGTATTTCAGGACCAAGCTGCCTATTGGAGTCCAACACTGAGGGTGCAGCGGGAGTGTGATCATTTTTCTATTTAGTAAAGTGACCTAGCCCTGAGCCCACATGCACTGTATTTCAGGACCAAGCTGCCTATCGGAGTCCAACACTGAGGGTGCAGCGGGAGGGTCCTGCCCTGGAGCACCCAGGGCAGAGGGCCCACAGAGACCTGCAACATGACCACCAGCCCAGCTAGCCTCTGCCTGGCCTCACTCATTGCACGAGGAACAAAGCGAGGTAGGGGGAGGGTGTGGGCCACACTGTTTGGTGTGGCAGGTGCAGTAGCAGGTCCTGGGGTCTGAGACCACTGCCCTCCCCGTGCCTCCCCCCTCCATTCCAAGAGATCCGTCTGCACCTCTCCACTTCCTATTGCTCCCACAAATCCCTAAGACCATTCAGAACAACCCCCCAGCCTAAGGAGATATCCAGAATTCCATAACCCTGTCTGGCACTCACGCCAGTCCCTGGGCACAGAGGCACCTAATTTTCTATTCGAGGACCTACCTGTTCATATGCTCACACTGCAGGCTGGGGAGTAACAGCACCTGCACTGCTGCCTTCGAGCCCAGTATGCCTGCTAAGCAGTGTACCCACATAATAATAAGTCATGGGGACCTCACCACAGCCTGTAAGATAGTTGATACTGTGGTACATGAGAGGACCCAGGCAATCAAGAGGTTAAAATAAGAAATCTTCAAAACCCATTGCTGGAAACTCAGTAGGCTGAGTGGTGGGGGGGATGTGGCATCTGTTCATGTAAAGAGCTGCTTGGATGATGTGACTCTACACCCTAGTGGAGGACCCTGGAGCAGTCAGAAGCTTCCTGAAGTCAGACACCATGGCCAGTCACCTCCCATGAGCACTGAGACAGGGCCTCCCTGCATGGTCCTGATGCAGTAAGCAGGGGGCAGATCTGAAACCCTGCAGCCTGCCCTTCACAAGGGCATCTTCAGGTCTGAGAGCCTGGGAAGCTAGCTGGGTCCCAAGGGAATGGAAGATAGAGTCCACCTGAACAGAAGCACAGACCCACCAAGTGACAAGAGATCTCAGACATCACCTAAAGTGTCATGGCTAGTTACACAAAAGGCAGGGGTGAAAGCCACCTCTCCACCCTGCCCTTCACTCTCCAGCTGCAATCCCCTCTCCCTCCTGACCATGTGCTGTCTGTAAAGTCCCTGCCCCCGCCCCTCACCACTTCTGCTAGAAGATTAGCTTTCAAATATGAGCAGGGACAAAGCTGGCTCAGAAGACTTAACTCTGCCCGATGAGTTTAGCTCAGCTTCAAAGCTTCCTAACTGGAACCCAATAAGCAAGCAGATCCAGATCGCAGCTGGAAGGGAGAGGCCGGAAGGGGGGAGGGCGCAGGGCATCTCTGGAAGCTGGATTACCTACAGCAACAGCTTGCAGCCTGAATGACAAGGCAAGACCTTTCATGGCAGTCACCTCCTGAAGAACCAGATATCCTTTTCCTCAGGGCCCTGGAAACAAACTGAAGAGCACCCACATAGGAGTACACACTTTGCAGGAGGGAAGGACCACCTCATTCTCAGAACCCGTAACAAACATCCACCCCAGGATGCTCCTCTCAGCAGGCACCACCCAGATAGATGCCACCCTTTGTTTCTCTGTGTTCAGTCCATTTCACAAGTGTAAGAGGCTGTCTCTCCCAGTGGGCTGCAATCTCTGGATCTATTTGTCTCTCTCTCCCTGTACCCATGTCCCTTGCCCAGACCTGCCATTCTTATCTATTCATCAAACTCCTATTCATCCCTCAAAACCCAGGTGTCACTTGCTCTGCTTTGTTATCTCTGTATCTTGTCTCTATTAAATAGTTTTACTTACTCTATCAAGTAGCTCTATCGGGCACCTACTGCTGTAATGATGTGTTTATCTGTCAGACTCCTCTGTGGGACTCTGAGCAGTTCAAAGCCCTAGCTTACAACAGGTGCTCAATAAATACACGCAGTACACTAGCCACAGAGCATCCAATCAGCCCTTTCAATAGAACAAACAGAAAAGACTCATGACTGACTCACTGACGCTTTTTTCTAAACTAAGACACTCTTATGACACACAGGCTGTTTTTTCCTCCCCTTCATTCCTGACGGGTGCAAACATTTTTGAGGGTAGAGTTGAACTGCCACCTTGCCAGGTGGGAATGGAAAGGACAAGGCAAGTCAGGCCCTGGATGCTGGGTCCAGGCTGCTGCCCAACTCCCACCCCCAAGAACATGGGGTGGGGGGAGAGGAGCTGCCCCCAACCCCTCCCACGACAGCCCTGTGTTCAAATGCTTGGTGGAGGACGAGCCAGATGACCTCTCAATTCCACGACTTCCTGGCCTAAGAAAACCGATCTGCTCTGAACGAGCCCAGTCAGCCGTTCTCACCAACTGGAGGCTCCTGTGCATGCAGCGGGCATTCAATAAATAGTTGTGGCATGAGTGAACGGACTCAATTGGGACCCCAACAGCCCAGTAAGCCTCAGAGCCCGCTGCCAAGTTCAGTCAAGGGCAGTGAAGCACATGGAAGTTTGCAGGCAAAGGGCAAGCCCCCCACCCCGGGAGGAGGCTGCAGGCAGTTTCTGTGCTCTCTGGGGTGGGCCAGTGGGATGGAGGCTGACCTGCGGCGCTTTCCTCCAGGTAGACACAGTACCCACTCGGTCTCGCTGTCTGGGCGGGGACTATCTCTTCTCTACCCTCTTTCTCCCCACCCCCTCTTGATTGACACCATTGCTGGCTCTGACATGATTTAAAAATAGATATTAAGACAAGGAGGTTTAATTTTTAATGCTTTGGAGAGGAAGTGAAGACAGAGCCGGCATTCCCTCCTGGCTGTGCTCTGGGGTCTCGGCACATCTGCCAGGCCCTTCCTTCACCTGCCACTTTTCTCCCAAGCAGAATCCAGACTGACCGACCCCAGAGATCTCCATGGAGCAGCCCCTTGGGGATACAGCCTGATACCTCGCTCCCAAGCACCTTGGGAAGACGCTCAGTGTCTCATGCTGCCCCCTTTCACCTTTATCTGCTCTTTGGAGAGGCCACATCTGAACCCCAAGTTCTTCATTTGAACCCACAAGTTCCTCAGCCCACTTGCCACATCTATTTCCAGACTGAGGCACCCCACAGACTTTTTAGGATGTTCCAGGTCACCCAGCACAGGTTTTGCCAGGCCCCAGTCCTGGGCACCATGGACCAAGGGGGAGCATGGAGCCCATAGAGGCACTAGCAGCGTGGCCACGCCAGCACTGTGTGCCTGCAGGGTTGCCTGCTCCCGGCTGAGAGGGGCCGGCTGCCACCATCTGACTCCATTTAAATAGGAGGTTAATCAAGGTTCTCGCCCCACCTCCTGCCGGAGGCAGCCCTCCTCCACCAGGCCACTGAACACTGCCCCTTGGCTAATTGGCCTTCATTAAAGGGAATGATCCACAGGAACAGACTTTCCAGTGGGGGCAGAATGTCACTGCTCTGCGGCCGTGATTTAAAGTGATGGGACAGCTCTGCTGGCAAGCAGGAGAAGTGACCATTACCTGAGTGGCAACCATGCCAGCAACCAGCCCCACCCCCGCCCCTCCATGTCAGCCAGGAACTTGATTTTGGTGGAGAGGAGGTGGGCTGGGATCACAGCTTGCTGTCCAGACAGGGGGACACAGGCCCCAGCACCCCCTCTCTCCCCTATTCAGATCTAAAAGTTCGGAGACTCCTTGGACCTCCTGGAGAAACCTAGATTTATTTCACCTCTGTGAGTCTCCCAGAGGACTAGAGAGAGGGCTAACTAAGGGAAAGCTCTCCCTGGCTCCCACTGCTGGGGAAACCACCTTGTAGGGGGGCTGCTTACTAGAAGACAGGCCCCTCAGGAAGCAGAAACGTCTGTCCCAACTCCTGCTTCCTGTCCACCATGAAACTAGTATTCTCTTTGCCCTAAGGATGAGGGTGAGGTTTGTAGGGGACAAGAGGAGGTGGGTCTCAGTCAGGCATGACTACAGCTCCCCTCCTCTGCCCCCACCATCTATATCAAGCCCTCAGAAATGCAGCCCCGGGTGCCAACGTGGCTAGCACCACCTGGTTGAAGGCCGCAGTGCCAGGAGCAGACCTGGAGTCCTCCCAGCAGCCTGTAGGGCACCTGCCCCTTTCTAAGGAGAAGGAGTATGACCACACAGCCCCGCCTCCCATCCTGCCCCAGTGATATCACCCTGCGTGGCCAATACCCACACCCTAGAAGCTCCACCCGGTGGCAAGGACCCAGGGGCTGTCAGGCCTGCGAGGGGTTGCGGGAGCAGACAGCTGCACCTCTCCTCCACACTGGGCATCCTCCCAAAGGCTCTGAGAGGCAGGGGGTGTGGCAGCCAGGGTGGGTTTGGAGAACTACCAGGTAGGCTTGGGACCTACGGGAAGATCTCTGGCTATTGATTGCAGGCCTCGGGTCAACTCTAATCCCTCAGGAAAGCCTCCTTTTGGGATCTGGGCCATGAGACTGGAAGTGGAGGCTACATCATTCCTAATGATCGCTCTGGGTCCCCGAGGGCTTGGGCTCTGACTGGCCCTGCATGCCTCTTTGCCCCTTCCCGTCACTCCCCTCCTGTGCCTCTCTTCCCGGTGTATGCTGGAAAGCAGCAGCTCTCCTTGGGCCCTGCTTCATCAACCCCACCTGCCTTTAGCCCGAAAGCCTTCACTTTTTATCCTCTCATGTGCTTCTATCCCGCACCTCTTCTCCACACCGGTCTCTTCCTTCTGCTGAATTCTCCATCTTTCCTCAGGTCTCTGTCTTATTTCATTATCTCACATGCTACCAGCATAAAAGAACTGGTCTTTGAGACCATGTGCTTCCCAGTTCATACCCTGTCATGGGAATTCTGAAAATATTAAGTAATTATAAAAGTCAGAAACTAGGAGAGAGAGCGCCCCTGCCTGGTTAAGAGAACAGCAGGAGGCACCCACTGGACAGAAGAGACAGCAAGCTTCCACAATGGCCATAGAGGGAGGCCACACCACCGACCAGCTCACGAACCTCTGCCCAGTGGTTACGGGGCGATGGGAATGGTCACCTGTCACTCCACAGTTGAAGTGCCAGGAGAGCCTTTATCATAGGCAAGTTTGGAAACTTCTCTTCCTTTTCAGGTGGGACTTGGAAATACCTACATCATGATATGTGGACTTACTGCTCTGGCCCTCCATTCGTTCACTCAAAAACAGATAATGAAATCCTTTTATAAGCAGGGCACAGACTGCTATGCCAGCCAGCAGGATGCTCACCACACCAAGTTAGGACCATCCTAGAGAAGAAAGGAGCCACGGGCGATTATTCCTCCTCCGACCAGCAGGTGGCGGGGTGGGGGTGGGGGAAGAGCTCCGCTGAGGGGGCCGTACTGGCCCAAGGCGCTCAGGATCCCCAGGAGGGTCTTTCTAGTAAGAGTTAAGATCTGCAGAGTGAGGCCAGGCAGAATGGAAGGAAGGTACGTTGAGACTCTGAGCTAGGCCAGAGAGGGAAGCAGGGTCATGTTGTGAGGGTGGCACTCATGTAGATCTGCAGGCAGCAGAGAAATTCACACCAGTGCTTGGCTGACACAGGACAGGGAGCATTTGCCTGAAGGTGGCCACAAAGTCACTCGACACTCCAAGGATTCTACCCCGGTTTCCCCAAAACTGGGGATGAAGGGCCCAGACCATGGAGATACTCGGGAAATTCAACTCAAAGACCAGGCTCAAATGGAGCGCCTCAAAAGAAAAGTTGTGGCTTATGCCCCAGGCAGAGAAGGCGATCTGTCCCCAGGGTGAAGGCAGGGACACAGGATGCCCCCAATAATAAGGTGAGCACATGAGGAACACCACCATCACAGCCCCCACTGGGCTGGAAAGGAAAGCCAGTCCTTTACGGAGAAAGTGATTTCCCCAAGGTCACAGATGAAGCTAATGCAGAACCAGACCAGAACCTGGTCCAGTACCGAGCTTTCCCCTCCGTGGGAAAAGTCTAGTACATGTGTGCAACACACACCTGAATAAGTTTTTCAATGAAAGCGGGTTCCCTCTACCTAACTTCACTCTGAATGACTTCCTCCTGCTTCCAGAGCTCCTCCTGGACCCGGGCAGCTGATCTGGATCAGCGAGGCAAGAGGACAGGCCCTGGGGCAGAGCCAAACATCTGTACGACTGTGTCTGGGCTCCAGTAAAGAAAGGCGGAGGCAGCAGATGGGATGAGGGAACAATTAGATACGAACTTATGAAGTTTTCAGATTTGCCTGACTGGCATTTCTTACAGGAAGACACAGCCTCCAGGACCACAGGGGGCTGAATGCCATTCCAAGCTGCCCCACCCACTGACACCTTCTCTAGAAAATCACCTCTCACCCAGGATGGGGGCACTCCTGACCGTCACCCTTTGTCCCTTCCTCCCTGGGCTCCTGGAGCTGGGGAGGGCTGGAGTACGGGGCAGAAGCACATGGCTAGCCCAGCTCCCTGCCCAGTCCGGTCCACTGCAATCCCTCAAAAGCAGCAGCCTGCCACCCCATGGCAGCATCCAACCCACATCCCTGCTTTCCCGCACAAACCCTAACTCGGGGCCATATCTGCAGGGTAGCAAGCAGTTCCTAGGCTTGGGATAGGGGCTCTGCCTCCTTTTTCGGGATTCACCGAAAGGAGTAGGAAGAATTCACCTCTACCCCCACCCCCACCTCATTCCCATAAAATGCTGCAGATTATACTCTTGAGTAATCAGGGATGCCAGAAGAACTCAGAACACCAGCTACACCGTGCCACTGTGCCTGCTTCAATCTCAGGGCTTAGAATTCATATCCCGCACCGGTTTCTGCAGGTTCCCAGGTTGGAGACACTTCCAGCGTGGCTTTCTCATAGGGGAAGGAGGAGGCAGCAAACTTTGTCAGTCTCCTAGGAGCAGAGCAAGTCTCTCCTGGAAGACAGCGAGTTGGACCCCGGTTCTGCCACCCAGGAAAGAGCAAGGAAGAGAAAGATACAGGAACCGGAGGAAACCGCTTTTTTGGAAGCCCACTTACCGTTGTGCAGGGAGCTGAGCAATGCAGCGCCCAAGAGCAAGGGGAGAGCAGAGCGCGCCATGGCGAGCGGAGAAGAGGCTCCGGGAGAGGCGCCGCAGGACTTACCCAGAATATCAAATTGAAGACGAACATCATGTACTTCAAGCAGCAGAGGCAGCCCCTGGCCATGTTGCACTTCTTAAATTCTAGGAGGAAAACAAAGGACAGGTCCAGGTAAAACACCACGTACTTGCTGCCTTTGGGGGCATTGTACTTGTCGGTCTTCACGCCGCCCTCGGCGCGGCTCTGGCCGCGGGAGCCCGCGGTGCCATAGAAAGCGCCCGCCGTGAAGCCGCGGCCGAACGGGCGGCCCGAGGTGGACGGCTTGGCAAAGTCCGAGTCCTTGCTGTCCAAAGATGGACTCCGGTGGATCGACGAATCCTCGCTACTCGACTTCTCCATGCTCGCGCGGTTCCCGGGGGGCGCGAGGGGCGGCGGGCATCGCTCCCGGGGCGGGACGGAGGGGACGCCCGGGCCGGGCGCGGACCGCAGCGGGGCGGGCAGAGCCTCGCACGCCCCCTCCCCGGGTCGGGGCGCGCTCCAGGCCGAGCCCGGTGGGGCCTCGGACGGCGCCCGGCTCCGGGTCGGCTGGCCCGGGGAGCTCTGCGGCGCGGCGCGGCCGGGCTCTGCGCGCCCGAGAACGCTCTCCGGGCACGGGCTCGTCTGCGGGACTTGCGTCTTTGGAGAGGCGGTAACTGGATTTCTCTCTTCCAGAGCGTCAGCTCGCCCCGGGCTGCACCGGCCGCTCCACGCGACGCGCAAGGGCGCGCGGATCGGGCTCGCCGGGCACACCTCTCGCGGTCCAGCCCCCGCGCCGAGCCCGACCCCGGGGAGGGCGCTCCGCCTCCTCCCGCCCGGCGACTTCGCGGGGCCGCTCGCCCGCCCCGGGCTGCCGGGGCGCAGGGCGGGCAGTGCCGAGGGACCCGCCGCAGCTGCCACCGCGGGGCTTTCCCTGCGAAATCCCAGCCCCGACTCCGAGATCGCCCGGAGCCCCTTCCCAGGACCGCGGCCCGCCCCCTGCTTTGCATTCGGCCAATAAGCGCGAGGCCTGCGGGGGGAGGCGGCCTCCCCCTCCTCAGTGACACCATAGCTCTAATAGGATTAGCGTCCCGCCCTGCGCCTATGCGAGTGCCGCGCGAGCGCGCTAAATGTCAAGGGCTGGAGCTGGGGAGGAACCTGGACCTTCGGCGGAAGGCGCTGGTCGCCTTCCGTGGAGGGGAATGGTCGGAGGGGCCCACGACCCAAGAAGCTGAGGTCTGCGCCCCTGGCTATCCGGCCTCCGCCCACTGTGCACACCGGGGCCAGTCCGACCCGGGCCACCCGATCTCCTGGCCACACACACACGCACACACCCATGGCTTTGCACACGTGGGTCTGGCTGCGCAGGGAGAAGGCCCGCAGGGGAGGCGCGAGGTGTGGGAAGGGCGCTGGGGGCCCTGTGCGCGCCGCCTTCCCCGCCCCCACGGCGCGCGCGCGCACTCGCGGCTCCGCCAGGCTCCTGCAGCTGCGCGAGCCCCCGCCCCCGCGCTCCGGGCTGGGACGCCGAGCTGAGGAGAGGAGGTGGCGGGAAGGGGGTCCCGCCTTGCCCCTCCGCGTCTTTATCTGCCAAGGGTGATGTAGGAGTGCTCTTGGACACAAGTTGGGGCCTCTCCAGGAGCAGTGCTTGGAAGGGCTGGCCAGGCAACAGCAGGAAGAATGCTCTTGCTAGGGGTTTGGGAACACCCACCAGCAGCCCTTCATCCTAAATAAAACACTGCACCTGCGTCCCCTGGCGTGTGCAGAAGTTCTGATGCCGACGTGGGGCTAGCATAGTTGGCAAAGACTAGCAGACTTGGGAGGTGAGAAGCCCACCTCTGAGCATGCTGGGACACACACACCCAGCCCCTTCCAAAGGAAGGTTCTAGTCTTATTAGGCCCTGATTCCCCAGCACCTACCACCGTGCCTGGCTTCCAGGAGAATCTGGGCAGGTGGCTGGATAGAAGAATGCATGCCTTCCCTGGCAATGTGAAATGCCCCCCAGGGTCCCATCAGACACTACTCCACACCTGCTGTGTGCTGAGTGCAGAGCCAGGCCCCTGAGGAAACATGGAAGGTGTGCTCCCTGCCCTTCAGCACAGACAACCTCGAGGGTAAGACAGAAGGACGCCAATCCCCAAGACCATGGGCTGGAAACAGCACCACACCGGCTCTGGCTATGGGGGGAAGTAGAGGGACTTCAAGACCTTCATCACAGGCCTAATTCCTGGACGCCAAGCTGGTGAGCAGGCCCCTTCCGGACTCCCAGGCAGACAGGCGGAGTTCTAGAATGTGCGCTCGCTCCGTTTCTGCAGGCAGCTCCACTTCTTTAAGGGACCTGCCATGGTGGTGCCATTCTGAGCCCCTCCCCACTCAGATGGGAGCCCCATTCTGAGCCCCAGGTGTGTCACAACAGCAGCACCTGACTGTTGTAAGGGTACCCTGGGTGCCGGGTGGGGTGCCGTCTGCAAATGAGGGGTAGATGGCTGCTGGCTGGCCCAGTACCACCTGCCTGCAGCAGCTTAACACCTTTTGTCCCCCTGATCTTCACCCAGCTCCTGAGGGTTCACAGGGGCCAGGACATTCCTTCTCTGATGCAGCAGAGACAGGTTATTAGCTGGCGTGGGAGTCAAAAGACCTGTTTTTTGCCCTTAGCTCCATTTCTAGCTGTGTGATCAAGGACAAGGTAGTGTGTCTGTCTGAGCTCTCACTTCTTCCTCTTTACAATGGGAATTAATAGCGCTTACCCCCTAGAGGTGTCAAGAGAACAAGGTGAGCTGGCAAATGTGAGAACAGTCTGAGGACGGCACATTTGCCAGCTCATCCGATGGGGACCCAGTGTCAGCAAGGCCCTCCAAGGAGAGTCTCCCCACCCTCTCACTTTTCTCATCTCGCTCTCTGCCCAACTCATCCTTCTTCAGGGAGAATAGTCTTCGTGTTGTCCCACACCCTTCCAGGGGTATACCCAGCTCATACCCAGGGCCATCAATTCTGATGACAAGTAAACCCGTGCCAGTTCCTATGTCCTTAGCAAGTGAGGGCCCCAGAGGGCAGGGGTGATGGACAACGGGCAGGAAAGAGAGAAAAGGCTGTCCAGGGCAACAGTCTGCTCCCTCCTGGTCACACCTGTCAGAAGGCACTCAAGTCCCACTCTTCATTCAGTCCATTAACAAAGCTCCAGTGAGGTCCTGTTGTGTCTCCCAGCTCAGCCAGTACCAGAATAATAAGAGCAGCTCAAACTTGGAAGTCCTCACGACATCCCAGACCCCAAGCTCCTCCTGCAGTAACTCATGAAGCCCTCAGGATCACACTTTGAAATGGGTGTGGTTATTACCCCCATTTTACACATAAGGAAACTGTGACTTCAAAACCCATGTTTTTCACACTCGTGGGCCCTAAACCTAGTTCTCTGGACCCTTCCAGCCTAACAGAATCTAAAAGCACAATGTGGGGGGGCCCGAAATAGCATATCATGTTGGAAAGTCATTAGATACAAGGACCCCAAGTCAGGGGCAAAGGGAGGGTGTGATGGGGTGGTGCTGCTGGATGGGCAGTTAACAAGTTTGGGAGGCACCATGGAGAAGCCCACCCCCCACCACCACCAGTTACAGGGGGTGGCGGAAGGAAGGGCGCGGGGCGAATGTAATCTGGAAGACAGGAAGCCAGCCCATGCAAGGAGGCAGCTGGGATAAAGCTGGGATAGGAGCCATAGGAGGTAGGTTTAGCCAGAAGGCATCCACCCTCCTCCCTCCCACCACCAAGGAACCATCCATTCGTAATCGATTATTCATTACGGCAGGACACTGAGCAAGGACTCGGGAAGACGCAAAGATGAGTGAGACAGAGAGCTCACAATCTCGCTGAAGAGACCCCCCCACTCCCAGACCCTACCCAGAGAGGCCAGAAGCAGTGATGAAGCAAGGAGCTGTCCCTCGGCCTTTCCAGTAGAGAAGGAAGGGCCCTCTGGAGTGGGTGCGGCAGGGAACAGGGAGGGGAGGACATTCTAGGGTGGTAAGGGTATGGCACAGGCCGGGATCAGCGAGGAAAAGCCCCACCAAAGCAGCAGAATGTCTGTGAGCGCCTGCGTGAATTCTCCACGACTCCTGCGAGGTGTGGACTTCATCTGAGAGCACCCAAGGAGTGGAGACACATAAAACCAGCGCCCTAAGAAACTGGGCCTGGCAGCAGGGTGACGGAGAGAAAAGGCCCGCGGTTGTGGTCACCTCCAGCCTGCCCAGGACCCTCCAGATGATGAAGGGAGCGCCTGGGGGAACACAGGATCGGAGCCATTGCCTCTCCTGCCCTTTCCTGCCCCTCCATGCACGCAATGCTCAGGAGAGCTAGAAGGTGCAGGCTGTTCTTGAGGATCTCTGAGCATTTGAACAAGGCAGAGCTGTCTTTTCTTTCCTTTTTTTTTAAATAAATAACAAAAAAAGTGAAACCAGCCTAGAATTCCCAGGGGGAGGCAAGAGAAGTGAATACGTGAAATCAACATGCAGCATCTCTGCTGACTGGCAACGGGAAGATGTGGGCTTCAGAGCAAACGCCAAGGTCTCTGCGCCTCCCTGCATTTCTCAGCCTTGCTGGGTGAGACAGAGCTCTGTCTTCGGTCTCCCTCACACACAGTCAGAGCTGACAGCCAACACAGATCCCCTTTCTGATCTGCGTATGACAGGGCAGGCAGCCCATGAGGCACCCGTACCTCTAAGCCTCAGACAAGGCAGCCTGCCCCAGAATTCAGGATCAGCACAACGTGAGGTGTGCTTGCCAAAGAAAAATGTGAGGTGGGCCCCCAGGTAAGAGAAGGCAGGCCTCTTTATCTTTAAACTCCAAATCTTTCATCTTTAAACTCCAAAACTGGGGTCTTCTGCGGCAAAATAGAAAGTGTTTTCATTGCTAAGTGTACCGTTTACTGACAGAGCCAAAAGAAAAGTCCCTGGCAGGGACCCGCGACCCCGGGTGTCCTCATGAAGACTCACTGGGGAGGGGATGTGAGGGGTCCAGTTGCAGGGGAGTCTCCTTGTTGCCATGGAAATTAAACAGCTGGATGTTAAATGACTGTACTGGGCCCAGAATTCAGGAAGGACAGTAACAGTGCCCGTGAGAGGGTCAGGATAGGAAAACACCAGAGGTCATTTTGATTTTTGTTTCGTTTATGAGCCAAACGAAGAGTCTGGCTGCAGTGGGGGGACTCACAGGGAGACAGAGGAAGACTTGCTCACGACAGTCTAAGGAGGGTGGCGGGTACCTCCTTCTCTGGGGAGAGGTTTGCTCTGCCCTCACTGAACTCCCTACCCCCTACTATTTTTTCAGATTGTAATTACAGTTTGTCCATTTGCCTTCCCTTCTGGCCTCCAAGGAGGCAGGGCCTGTGTTGTCATCATTTCCTCACCCCCAGTACCTGCCATGGTGACCCCACAGGGCGGGTATCAGAAAGTGTTGGTAGGCAGACCACCATGCCTAAGCCCTGAGTGCTCTCCAAGGACAGCCTGAGAACCCCAACTTCATTAACCAGAGGATGGGACCCAAGCCAGAAATCTATGGAATTGTTCCTGGAAAGCAGACGGCCGAGAGCACCAGAACCAGCCGCGGGAGCTCGGGTGACGTAAACAATGCCTAGCCACGGAAAACAGAGTGCAAGGGTTTATGAGGGCAACCATGTTGTTCCCAGCCATGTCCCCACACACAGCTCAGCCAGGATGGATAAACAGACAGATGGACAGATAAACAGACTTAGGCGTCAGAGAGCCATTCTGGAGGAAGAGGCAGGAATGCTAGAGGGTGGAAAAGAGAGAAGACGGAAGCAAAACGAGATGGAAGACAAGCTGCTCCGGGACCCTCCCATCTTGGGGGGGTCCCGCCTCTTAGAGGAGTTCCAGGGACAGCCAGGGGTGCCTCTAGCAGAGTCAGTCCCAAGCTCCACAGCTGGCTGTGCTTAGCCTTGTCAGAGGCCACTCTGGCTACTAGAAAACACGACTGGCTGCACGTCTACACTACTGGTGGGCATGCTGGCCAGGGCATGCACTGGGAATGCTGTGGACAGTCAGCTTGGCTCCGAGGAAGCAGCTACTGATCACAGCTACTGATCAGCCCTACTATTCCTGACCCCACCAGAACTGAAAGTGAGGCTTCTAGATCACCAGGAGCCAGTTAGAGGTATGGACAGATCATCACAAAGCCAACACCATACTGCACACACCGCATGCACTCATCATTGCGGATCTGCCGGGCCCAGCTCTGTGAGAGAGAAGGGCATGGGCTTCCATACCTGTCCAGATCCACAGCCAACCCAACTGCAGAGCACAAGCTCTGGCACAATAATGTGGCAGAAGCACTATGGGCTTTGGGACTAAATGGATCTGTGTCCAGCCCTGTTTTCAGTTCTCCTGGCTGGGTCAAGAATAGCACAGCTGATTGATAGCTGGAGTGAGGCACCTAACAGCTGGGTAACCTAGAGTGACCTTCTTACCTCCTCTGTATCTGTTTCTCCAGCCATAAAGTGGAGATCTAATCCACACCATCTAAGCAGCATGTAAGAAAATGGAGGTGAAAGGTTGTGAGTATTAATGCACATGAGCCAATGTCTGAAACACAGGAAATGGTCAATGAATTGCTGCATTATCATCAACAATGATCATCATAGTAAAGATGCGTCCAGTCCCCATCTGATTGCAGTATTGTTGAACAATGAAAGCTACAAAACAACACCTAATAATACAAAATGTTCTGTGGCTCAGATTCTAAGGTTAAGTGCCGGCAGGTCCTTCTGGGGAGGCCTAGAGTTCTGGGCCCTCTTCTCTCTGCCTGGCATTCAGACGTTCCATTTGTCACAGTCCACATGCTGATGACACCTACAGCTTTACCTGGGCCTCCCCTACTTTCTGAGGCTCAAGCGCACATACCCAACTCCTACCTGGCATCCCCACTTGGCTATCATGCAGGCAGCTCTAATGTCATGCCCCAGAGGGACTGACCTTGCTCCAGCCCCACTCCTGGCAGTTCCCTCCCCATCTCAAGGAACAGCCTGAACGCCCAGTCTATCACTTAACCAGAAGCCCAAGAGTCATCCTTACCCCTCCCCCAATGGGACACGAGTGCCATCCCGTGACGGAGCATTCGCTCTACTTCCCGCTGTCTCCCGGAACTGCCACATCACCCCTCATCACGTCCCCTGGGCTCACACAGAGTCACGCACAGAGCTCTCCATTCTGTCTGCCACCCAAGTCCAGTGGTCAGCACCACCTTCCACTGGCCTGGCTCTCCTATCGAACCCCTTCAGAGGCATCCTGTTTCACTGAGATTACGGCCATGTGTGTGAGGCGTACACACATGTGCTTGGTTGCTGCTCCACTTTTCTATCACGATCCAAATTCCTGAAACCACCCTTGCAGGTCTGGTCCCACTGCCAGCCATTCTTCTGGTTCATTACCTGCCAGCCAGGGAACTCAGAGCTCTCTCTCTCCCCGGAGCCTTCCACACCTGGCATGCTCTTCCTCAACCCACTGCCTGCTTGGTCCTACGCACCCCTGAGCCCTTGTGAAGTCTTCACAAAGGTCTCTGCAGCTTTTCTGGTCACCTCCGCTATCGTCTAAATGTAAGCTCCCTCCCATCAATACCCACTGCTCTAGCACCACGGCCTCCTCCTGCCACCGCCCCCATCACAATGTGAAAGGACATGTTTACCCGAGTGGCAGCTGCTGTCTGGTTCTCCTAAGAGACCATACACCCCAGGGTGGCAGGACCTGTGTCCATTTTCCTCACTGAGGTGGATAATCAATGCCTGGCCAGCAGCAGGCCTGGAAATACCTGAACATATGAATCTGCTCTCAAAGAGGGCAGGCCATTGTCATCAGGAAGGGTTTCGTGGCGCTGCCAGTGTGTGGTCTCCTCAGGCCACCTAAGGAGCAGAGCCTCAGGACACTGATTACCATGTGACCTCCAGTTCACCTACAAAGCAAGGAGGTTCTGCTAGTTGGTTCTCCCAGGCTCCTTCCAGCCAGAAAGACCCACTCTTGGAAGTTGGGCGGGATTGGACAGGGCAAGAGCAGGAGAAAGAGCATCCCAGTAGGGCACAGCCAGGCAAAGCCAGAGGCGGAGAGCTCCCAGGACGTCTGCGGAGGGCGAGGTCCCACACCCAGGCGAAATGGACCTTCCTTTCAAGTGGACTTGAGAGGAAGACTGTTTTGGAGCAGAGCTGGCCCCGAATGCCAGCTAAAAGCCTGCATAGGTGCAAGCCCTGCCCTTCTCATCAACTCCAGCCCCACCTTTCTGGGCCTAAACTCCCACCAAAATGAACCCACACCAAGGGCATCTTATCTCCTGGCCTTTGCACTTGCTCCCTCCACTCTGTGCTCCTCCCCAGTACTCTGACGGGCTCACTTCCAGAGGCCAGGGACCTCCTCACAGCCCTGGGAGCTCTCGCCTCTTCTGTGAGCGTGAGCGGTGGGAGACAGGCTGGAGCTGTCTGTGCAGTGTCGATGCATCACCACAGTGCAGCCTGGTCACTTCACCCCCGCACCCCAGTCTCCAGTCCCAGCACCAAGCCCAACCTGTGAGCTCCTGGAGGGCAGGGGCTGTGCCATCTGCTTTGTATCGCAGCCCGTGGCACAGTGCCGATCACGTGGGAGCTCACTGAACACATAAAGGAAGCAACGAGGTCTTTGTGGAGGGTCCTGAGCAAAGTGATAGCTGTTCTTTGAAAAAACGAGCCTGGTTTTGATCTAGAGTGGCTTTACGCAAAGAGCCAGATCTGCCACCCACAGAGGACAACAGTTTCCCCTTTGAGCAGGTTCACAGAGTGGGAGGGGGCAGCAGAGGCTGAGCCCTGCCAGGACAGGCTGATGGCCCACCTTGGGCATTGCCCACCCCGGGCTCTGAGAGGGCCTTTCTCCCAGGAGAGTTCGAAAACCAGCCCTATCTTTCATCCTAAGCCCAATCAGCACCCCTGTCAGATCCCCACAAGGAACTCATGTGTGAAGCATTGTGCCGACAGACAGACGTCCCGGTGCCCACAGGCATGCACACTCGTGGACGCCTTCACTCGTGGGAGACAGAGAAGAGAGAAAGTATTTGTTATAAGGACTTATCAAGGAAGGCAGGTGGCTTCGGGCAGGATGAGATAAGGCCAGACTGCCAGGCAGAGGGAAGTGCAATGAAGCTTGAGGCTTATTGCCATGCCCCAGTGGAAATGTACTGACCCAGCAAATCCAATATTCCTAAACCACTCCGTGGAGGGCACTGACTTCCCGGCTGGGACGCTGATCTGACCCCGCATCCAGCCTGCCTGCTTGTGAAGCGACCGTGCAGCTGGGACCCTACCGCTGATTCAGGAGCTGCTGCCTCGCTCCCCTCTCTCCTGAGGCTGGAGCCAGGCAGGAAGCTGGGAGCAGCGCCTGGGGGGCCCTAAAGGAGGCAGAGAAGGAACCAAGCCTCATTCCTTGCTCTGAAGTCAGCAGGGGAAGAGCCTGCATAGGCTCCCCCTTCGCTGAAGAGAGTAGGGGGTGCATAGGTGGGGGGAGCGCCCCGGGGCATCCCTATTGGGTAGCACTTGGCTGTCTAAGGACGCGCAAATCCCACAGTGAGTTAAGTTGACTGGGCCTTCCGTTAGCCACTCTGCAAAGTGAGGCAGGAGCACTGGTCATTGTCCATCCATACCTCTTCCCCTGCCCTGACCCACATTCAGGCAACTTCGTCATTCAGGCTTCCAGGGGAGGGGCCTCAAGTAACATCCTGTATCTCCCAAACCCTAGGCACCTTTCTCATCTCAGAGAACTTGAAGTGAAAGCAGTCACAAACCAAATTCTTTAGTCTGCTATTCAGGCTACCAAAACTCCTTACAGTTCCAGAGAGTTCTTTCCCAAGTCTCCCTTGGATGCTTCATTCCTGTTGTAACCCAGCCACATGCAATGGGTACCCAACCTCATTTCACCCGCCCAAACTTCCTCAACACATGCCCAGCTGCAGGCAGCACGCACACACGCATGCTGAAAGCAGGGCACCTGCACATCCCTGTCACGGTCTCCCCCTGCCTCCCACCTGCCACCCTGGGGTCCCTGCCTCCAGTCCCCCCCTAGTTCACCCTGCCACCTGCTGCCACCATCACTTTCCAGGACAGAGCTTTGGACATGCCACACTGCTCCGCGCCTGCTCAAAATCCTTACTGGCTCCCAGGGAATTAACACAAATACTCAATCTCACCTTCAGTCTTATTTCCCACAAGTTAGGGACCTGTGCCCCTCAATGTGAGCCAACCCCTCTATTCTCCGAACACATCCCCACTTCTCAGCCCTGCACCCGAGAGTCACTGCACACGCCTGTCCTTAGTAGACAGTGAAAGCTCATCCCCAGTGCCACATCCTCCAGGAAGTCTCCAACTAAGGCTCTCCCCAAAACAAAGAGGTGTCTTCTTATTCCTAACCTCACTCTAGCTCAGGGTGGTTTGCATAAACATCTTCCTGCAAGATGACAAGCTCCTGAGGAGACAAAGTCCCCTGGGCTCCTCTTCCGCCGCCAGATGAGCTGGATCCTGGCAGATATGAAGACATCCAGGGAGCGAGCACAGCAGCCTCCCGCCACGCACGCAGCCCCGAGCCTCAGCGCCGCCTTCCCAGATGTACTCACCTCAGCCCGGTACAGGACAGCCCCCAACACTGCCCTCAGCCTATCTGGTGGGCACCCACCTCGCTAGACCACCATCTGTCCTCCCCTCTGGAGGCCCCCTCTGGGGTCACCCACCAGATTTGGCCATCTCCCGAACCACCAGGGAGCTCAGATGTCCAGCCTGGAGCTCAGAGAATGTGACTGGGCTCCATGAGGCCCAAAGCGTCTGGGTGGCTGCATGTCACTTATCCCCCAAGCTCCGGCCCCAGGGGCGCTTCCATATCCGAGTCGGCCTGGTGCCAGAGCACACCTGCTCTCCCCACACCACACGGCTGCAGAGGAAATGCTAGCCGGCAGCCTTGCAGGATGGACGTGACAGGGACAGCCACAAAGCAAGGTCCCCCCTCCTCACCCCCCAGGCCTGAGCCCAACCAACCCACTGGCATGTCCCCCATCCATCTGTGAGCGCACACTTCACCCTAAAAGGAGAGCACTAGGCAAACACTCGCACTGCAGAGAGCCAGGCAGAGTGATGGACAGGGGCCTGGTTCCAGCTCTGACAGCACTGCGAGTGTGACCTGGGCCAGAAGCGTACAGGTCTCTACACACAGGACACAGGCTTTGAACGATCAGATGAGGAATACACTTGCATTTCTTGATCTGTAAAATGGGGTGAGGTACAATTGTGAGGCACAGATGAGTCAATGTCTGAGAAACAGAGCTAAGAAATAGACAGGCCTCCAACTCAGAACCTTCATCCCCACCCGTCACCACCCATCACTTCACATGCACTTGATGGAGAGACAAGGAACGCTGATCACTCATCACAGAAGACCCCCAAGACCCCACGAGGGCCCCAGCACCACCCCCGGACCCCACTCCCCACCATGGATGTCATCAAGGAGCACTACCTTTAGGAGCTAACAGTCTGGGGAGGACAGCAGGCTACCTAAGTTCCGAGCATCAGGCAGTCCAAACTGCTCACAGGACATCCTGGGGAGGGCTGGCCTACCAAGGAGGGCTTCCAAGAGGTGACAAGCACGCTGACCTATCATCCTACTGTAAAGAGAGCAACAGGGAGAGCCCCAGAGCCTGAATATCATGAGCAAAAGTGTGCTCCTCGTGACTCAGCTTGTTCAGAGGCTGCCATACTTCTGAGTGCTTGTGAAGCTACTTAGTGGAGAAGGTGTCTGGAGCCTACATCTCCTGACTAACAAACCAGAGAACTTTCCTTCCAGGGAGTGGCTTTACCAGCACCTGCTGCCAGGCCTGGCTTTCATGTGCAGAGCTGATGGGGTGCTCAGGTAGCCAATATATGTGCATAGCGGGAGGCAAAGGAAAGAAAAGATGTGAGTGAAAGTGCATCACACCTGGGGATTACCTAGCCAGGACCTACAGAGTGGGCCACCGCACAGCCCTGGGTTGCAGCTGTCAATTCTGGGAACACACCAGCACCTCCCAACCGCAACCTGTATACCCCCACACCCACCATGCCCCCCTGTGCTCTTTCTGACTTCGTACAGCATGAAAAGCCAACAGAGGCCCCGTCCTCAGAAACCACAACAAACCAGTAGTGAGCTGGAAACTGTTCCACCCCACTCGCCGGGGAAAGCCATGAGTTGCCCCGCTGCCCATGTCCATGGTACAAATCCCACCAGGGCCAATTTCAAGCTATCTTTGGGTTGACAACCAACTGGCAACTTTTCTGATTACTTATTAACAGGTCCTCGAGAGTCAGTACAAGTAGGCTCCTGGAAACCACACCCAGCTCCCTTCCCTCCAGGAGAAACCCCAGGCAAGGAGAAGTAGCTGAGCACCCTTCAGGCCCCACCTCCCAGCTGGGGTTTGGGAAGCAGGAATGGAGACTGCACCAGTCACAGTGTAGGGATGGGGCAGCCCCTCCTCAGGGCCCTGGCGGTGGTGAAGAACCAGAGAGAGATGACTGAAGTTAACTCCAGATCTGCAGGGACCCTGAAGGCAAGAGCCCAGGTCACTGTTCTGCTCACCCCCGCTAAGGACTTCCCTTGCTCAGAACAAAAGACAAGGTTCTCAAGTGCATCTTACACACACACTCAGCCCGCTCAGCCTCCACTCCAGTCATACCGTCCTAGCTGTTTCTGCAGTAGAGCCTTTACACTAGCGGGCTCCTCCACCTGGAATGTTCTGCCCCCAGATCTCTGCATCGCCCACTCTCTCACCTCCTTTACACCATAGCTCAAATGTCACCTTCTCAACGAGGCCTCCTCAATCACCCATTTCAGAGTGTAATACCCCCACCCCAGCACATTCAATCTCTCGTACCCTGTTGTGCTTTTCCACAGCACTTATCCCCAGCCTACAATATAACTTACTTTCCTATTAATTGATTATCCAGTCTCTCCTCCACCAGAACTAAGATTCATGAGAGGCAGGGGTTTTACTTTGCTTCATTCATTGTTGTGTTTCATTGTTGCTTTACCATGACAGGTATTCCATACACTCTTGTTGAATGAGTGAGCGCCTGGAGAAGGACTCTACCAAAACCACCAGGCACCATCTTGGATTCCCCAGAGGAGGGAGCTGGGGCGTGAGGGAGCCCAGGAGTTAGTGCCCACCCCTGTGACTTGGGATGCTTATGATCTCGCTCTGGCCCTGCCACCCATGACCTGCTGTAGCCATACCCTGCACTCTGCCTCAGTGCCTTGTTTTCTCTCCTCATTAAGGCCAGACAGAGCTGGCTAATCCTAGGGAGTGCCAAAGACCAAGGCTGAGGCCAAACAGGATGCCAAGTTTGAAGGTCTCTGATCTCTGCAGTAGGCAGCTCTGAGGTCAGGTTCAAGGCATTCCCTTAAAAGGGTTTAGGAAAGACAAGCTCTTTGTCTCCTCTCTGTACCAGCCACACCTCAACCCCCTTCCAAACTCCTCTCCCTTCATGCAGCCCTGAGCTGAGGAGCAACCCCTAAAGAATGCTCTCCATCCTGGTGGTTACAGCCAGTGGAGCCCCAACTCCAGGCAGCTGCCCCTTCGCTCCTCAGGCAGGCTCCCCACATGCAGAGCGGCCAGCTCACACTGCTATTTTAAGCCCACAGGGCCCAGCTGTAGCACGTAGCGCTGCAGGCTGGCGGCCTAGGGTGGAGGTAAAAGCTAACTCTCACCATGGAGTGCTGATCTGGGGAGCTCCAAACTGGCCAGTTGGTCATCCTCCTGAACTCCAGCCCTTCTCAGGAGGGACTGGAAACTCCCAGGCCACACCCTCAAGCCCACCAGTCACGGGAAAGTGAGTCAAGGACTGCCTTGGGCACACCCAGATTCCATTTCTGAATGTGAACCCCTGAGTCTCCACATCCAAATGACTCCTAGCCCCACCCTGCCACCCCTCAGGAATTCCAACAAATCAAGAACTAGCACAGTACCCATCCTCCAGGACCTGACCACGTCGGCCAGCCCACAACAGCTAACCTTTGTACTCTCCAGGCTTCCTCCTCTTCCCAATCTCCCTTCAGTGACTTCACACCAAGCTAGGCACATAGCCACACTCAGCAAATCCGAGTCAAGTGATTGTTTCTAAGTGTATTCTAAAACCAATAAGGTGAAAGTAAGTGGTGGAGGAACAACCTAGTCTTTATTACATTGCCACATGCATTTCTGCTGCCCTCGCTGAGCCCCAAACTGAGAACAGAGACCATGCACCCAAAGAACCGATAAATTTAATAACAAAATAAGGATGACCCAAACAGCCACCCTTCAGGAGAGCTGCCACTACCCACCTGCAGGGGGACAGACACACTGTGTCCTCCGTGATGTGTGTCCCCTGGTGTTGTGTGACATCGAGGCCTCGCTCCAACCCACCCTCCTTCAACCCAACATCCAGCCACCACGAACTGGCTTGAGAAGCGATGTGCAGAGCAGAACCCTGGGTGCCAGCTACTCCCACCCCCAAGCCCAAGCTGCGGGACATCAGCAAAACCACCGGGCAGGACAGGTCACACATGCTTGGGGTTCCCAGCAGCATCCTACAGCTCTAATTGCTCAGTTTAAGCAACATCAGCACCGAGGAGAGAAGAGAGGAGATTCAGAAGTTACTGTAATGAGGGAGCTCTGGGACCTGTCTCCTAGCTCCCCATCCATCTCAAGACTGAACCAGCCACCCACAACTCAAAAGAAAGAGATCCACCACCTGGATTGCGGAGAGGAGGGGAAATTGAATTTTCTGACTGGAGAAAGATCCCAGAGGTTATGGGTCTTCAGAGATCATTTAGTCCACATCTCTCCTCCCCTCCCCTTCTTCCGCTTCAATCAATCCAACCTCTTCTGAACAGTTCTGTTATCAATGTAAAAGCAATGACTGTAGTCTACACTCACAGGGAAAAAGAGCCAGCATTGAAAGGAATTTCACACACGTGACCCTCACAGAAGTCCCAGGAAGTCGCTGCAGAGGACAGCTTGTGCCCATGTCCCAATCACTGAGTAGGCCAGAGCCAGGCCTTGGGGTCCCCAGCCCAGTGCCCCTTCCAAATGCTGACTTCCTTCCAAAATAGCATCTCTCCCAGTACAGTTCCCATGCATCTGTGTCTCAGTGCTTGAGTATTTGATATCAAACACAAATCCCTGGATCCAGTCTAGCCTTATCAAGTCAAAACTTATGGTGGCAGTCACCTCTTCTGCTACTAAACTCTCCAAGGGGTTCTCAACCTTGATATGAGGGGGCGGGGCCTGCTAAGAGGGTCACTAATGAATTTATCTGGCTCTTCCTCTTACCACCCAAGCAACAACTCAATCCCCAACAGCCCTAGCAAAACTTCCAGAACTATAGAGCTCTGGGGTACAAGACCCCCACTGCTCCCTTTGGTTCATGTCCCAAAGATACATCTGCACCGAATCACAAAACGACCCTATAGCACTTCTGTCAACTGTGAAGTCACACCAGCTGGGAAGAAAATCCTGGCCAAGCTCTCCACTCCAGCAGGGATGGGACGCATCTGCCAAAGTCACTCAGTCAGTTCAAGCCATAGAGGGATGTGGTAGGGGGGAGGGGAGAAGAGAAAGGTAGCATCAGGTCCCCCAGGACTGCCTTTCTCTCTCTCTTGCAAGTTTCATCAACAACACAGAGGCTCACCTTCAGGTATGCCCTCACCCCAGCAAAGCCACAAAGCAGATACCCCAGTGTTCCTGGCACCAGCCCTGGAGACAGCTCCCCGCCCATCCTCCATCATCTGTCTTGGGCTCTGCGCCATCTGGCTGTTCCAGCCTTAGGGAGGGCTGTATGGCCTGGCTCTACTCTCACCAACCTACCCCAATTCTAGGCGTCAATTGACATCCCCTCCCTTGGCATGGAGGCTCCTCAGGCTGATGGCGAGTAACAGCTCCCCCACCTACCCACATGGTCCAACACACACCTTCCCACCATGCTCCCGCTCGCTGCTGCCCCTTGGTCACATGGCCTCAGTGACTCAGCCTGCACAGCCCAAGCAGGCAAGACTCCTCTTCACAAATGGACGGTCAGCTGGAAGAGAGCAGAGCACAAGGTGGACTCCCGCTGCGTCCCCTCAGCTTCCACCATACGAGCCATGTGCCAGTGACTCACCAAGCACTTGTTGAATGAACCATGTCTGAAACTCTAGCCCAGCCAGCCCTTCTGGCAGCATCAGTGCGAACAAAAACAGAAAGGAGGAAGAAAATCACAGAAGGAGAGAGAGAAGAGAGGGGCCACTCACATCAGATCAAGATCCAGGCAATCAGCTGAGGGGCTCACAGGCCTAAGGGAGTAGGTGGGACACACCCCAGCTTCCCTGCCTCCCAACTGCCAAGGCCCCCCACGCTCTGTCAGCAGCCCCAACTGGCGGATTAGCTCTTTCTCATTCTATCAGCAGAATCTGTCTGATCTGGGTGAATTAACTGATTAATTAACTTTCCTAACCTGCCTCCACCCAGCCCATCTTTCAGAAAGAGATGGCAGCCCCCTGGCTGGACTGGGGGAACAGGGGGAGAGAGATCTCTGCCCCTTGAGATCTTGAAGCCTACACCCCTGCCCCAAGTTACCAGAAGGGCCAGCCTATCCCTCATCACACACAGCCGCACCCCCAAAGACTTCAAAGCCCCCTTAAGGGTCCCAAGGCACAAGACCTCCAACACACATAGACACATGCTCCCTGACTGGGGTACCATCTCCCCATCAGCTTGGATACAGACTTGAGCTCAGCCCCAGGGGACATCGCAGGCAGGCAGGCAGCCACAGCCAAGGAGTGGGGAGGCGCTGGGAGAGTGAATCTGGCCAAAGGCTAAGGTGACTCACAGAAGGTGAGACTGTTCTAAAGGGCCAAAGGGCAGCCTAGGGCAGCAGGAAGGGCACAGCTATGTCTCAGGGACTGTGCACCATGGGCAAGTCACTCACTCCCTGTGGGCTGCAGTTTCCCCATCTTGCATAAAGCCTCCCTCCTTCCAGGGCTGTGCTCGGATCCAATCAGCTCCCTGGACATTCCTCCCTCCTCTCTGCTCTCCTCTCTTCGGTCCCTGAGAAAGACCCTGCACAGGTTGCCAGCTACACGGAACACTGCCTAGCCAGCCAGCTCGCCAGGCCACCAGGGCATCATTTTGCAGCTCTACCTACCTTAGGACGCTCCCTTAATCTGAGCCCCTACCTGCCTCCCTCCCTACCTTAGAGAAGTGGAGGGGGCAGTTCGAAGACATGGACCAGAAACCACGCCCATCAGGATCCAATCCCAGTTGTTTAACTGCTCTAATTTCAGTCTCCTCGCCTGAATTACGATTGCAATCAGTGTCTAACAATGCACAGAGTTGGTGATTTGTGTGCAGCACCTGTTCAGTGCCTGGCACACACTACACTTAATAAATAGTAGAGGATATTTCTTCTAATTATTATTATCATCATTTCTCTGGTGGATAGAATCCGTTCTTCCTTATGGAGCAGTAAAGCAGAAGTCTGATTCTTCTCCCAGGTGCCAGCCTCTCCCAGTGAGAAGACGGTCTCATGCGCTCCTGTGCCATCTCTTCCCCAGGCAAAACATCCCTGCTGCTTCCGCTGTTACTCATACAGCAACCCACAGCTCTTTTGCTCACTCCCCTTGCCTTGCAGGCCTGCCAATGCACTCCCTAAAATGCAATGCCGCAAGCTGCTACATCTGATCGAGGCAGTGCCACCAGCACACACCTCGGGCACATAGTGAGTGTCCAGAGAACTGGATGAAGGAGCTGATAGTCCCACTCTATGGCCTCTGAAAATTACAAAAGGAAACAGGCTGTGATGGCCCCTGATGCGATGCTGTTTCCACCTATGTAGCTGGCACTAAACCCCCCTTCACGCTGTGCATCAGACCATCACAGACAAAGCCCTGAGCAGTGCCAGGGCCTGCCTGGTTCACTTGCAATCAGAGCTTCCCCTTCAATATTCCTAAGGTTTCCTAGATCTATGGTATAGGACATATGTAAAAGGTCAACTATAAACATCTGCCTTTCATCTTACTAGTTTTGCTCACTATTACAGCACACAGGTGATTGAAATCCCCAATCCCATTATCCAATCAACTTTCAGAAGGTCACAGGATTCTTACACTAGAGTGGATTTTAGAGATTATGAAATTCAACGCCTTCCATGTCCAAATGAGGAAAACTGAGGTCCAGAGAAGTGAGGTCATTTGCCTATGGACACTTATAACTCTATCCTGGATCTTTCCTTGCAGGCCAGATTACTAATAGTAGTGCCTCGAAAGTTCTGCTGAGTACTTACCTTGTGTCAGGGTTTTAATGTCTATAATCTCTGATCCTCATAACAACCCTGCAAGATAAACATTGTTTTCCCCATGTGACAGATGAGGAAGCTTAGGTAACTCATCATGGACCACACAGGCCAGGAGGATGTGGCCAGAACTAGGAATAGAGTCTGCTCTCTCCTCCAGAATCCCTGGCCCGGGGGACATCTCTGATCAGATATCAACCAACAGACCTTAAATCTAGATTTTTTTATCTTCCCTTCCCTATACCTACATGTTCCTCCTTTGGTATTTCTTCTCTGTGAATAGCATCACCACCAACATGGTTAAACTAGAAATCCGGAGCAATTCCTCAGACTCTTTCTGCTATGTTACCTCTTTACCCCACAGATTCAATCAATCCTGTGCCCTGGAAGCCACCCCCTTCCTCTCTTTCAAGCCATTCCCATGGGAAGCTTCCTCCCCCTCTCTCCTCTGCACAAAACCCACAGATCATTACCAAGGCCCCATGGTTGGTCTCTTCCCACAGCCGCTCTCACTGCTCAACACCTTTCACACATGCACTCCCATCATCTTTCTAAACAAACTGCTCTTATGTTGCCCCAACTTAAAAATTTCACTGGTTCTACTCCAAATTTATTTGAGGAGCATCCCAGCCCCTTCACCACAACCCAGCAGGTCCTTCCATTTGATTTCCTGCACCCCTACAAGACCCAACCCAAACCTCATCTTCTCCTCCTGTGGTCCCCCACCAAGTCAGTCTTGCTGAGTCAGCCTTTGCCAGTGCCTCCAGTGTCCACCTCGGCCTCTCACCCTGCACTTCCTTTGCGAGTCTTTCACCACTTTATCATGGAGAGCTTCTTGAAGGCAGGAAGGTGGCATCTGTGAATCCCCAGATGCAATTCAGGAACTTTCTAATTGATTCAATTTGCTGATTTGCTCAACCTTGAAAACACCCAGTGAAAGTTGAGTAAAGTAGCAAATTCACAAATTTGGGCTCTGTATTATAAAAAATAATCCATGGTTAACATACATGAAAACATGTGTTTGCAGTTAAGATCAAATTTATTTTAGAAAGATGATGCTAAAATACTCAGGGATAGAAGCCTTGTGAAAATATACAGGAAAGCCAGCTTCCTGGTTGACAGGCACTGATTTGGGAGCGCCAATGACAATTAAGAAGAGAAAAATCCAATTTCAAGAAACAAGGAGTCTGAGCTATAATAGATGTGTGACTATGACCCAAATGAATTAATTTGCTAATTGTTTCCATTTGCTTTCATTTGCAGCAACTCCCAGATTAACGCTTTTCAAACTGCAGGTCATTACTCGTTAGTAGGTTATGAAATCAGTTTAGTGGGTCAAGAAGAGTATTTTTTAAAAACTAAAACAGAAAATACCAGAATGTGCTTCACACAGTAATTTCATGAAACATTTTTCAGGGGCGGCGCACACATAGACATGTGCATATCTGAGTTATGGAGTTTGAGAAACAGGGCCGCGGGGTCTCTTATGGTGACACAGACAGCCCACGAGGGTCTCTGCACATGGACTCAGCCGTCCCTGGAATCTGCAGTTTCTAGGCATGAAATTCAGAGCTGGTTACTTTCTGCAGGGGGCCACACCTGGCCAGGAAGGTTTATGCTGCAGCAGGAAATCACTCTAGTTAATCCTACACCATGGGAATGTGCTTAAAGGATACCAAAAAGTTAGGTGGATCATGAGAAGAGACAAAGCCAGTCCTGGGATTGTGAAAACCGCTTCCTGAGTCTTTGATCTGGCTACATCGTTAGCAGGGAGGGGGTGTGAGCTCAAGGTGCAGCTTGCAGGAAGGGAGCAGAGAGCCCACCACACAGGGAAGCATAATCTCGAATGGACATTGTATAATGTGACTCTACTCAGCTCTGCCTCTTCTGATTGCTGAAACAAATCAAAGTCGGTGTAAAAAAATGCATAAAGTTAGCTCATCACTGAACTATACCTTCCAAACCCGTTAAACTAGAGAAAACCAATTCTAAATGGAGCCAATATTTTATCCGTTACAAATTATACTCAGCTGTCTGCATCCTTTGTCTAAAGAAGACACCACCTCCCACCAGCTCTTCAAAACAGAAGGGAAACATCAAGTCCTTGTGCGTTTAAAGACACTGAGCAGAGAGGACGATGGCCTGTATCTTGTTCCGTTTAGGGTCGAGTGAGAGACACGGGCCTCAAATGCAACAGGAAGCCTCCAGCAAAGAGCTGTTAGGGACAGGAGCAGGTGACCGAAGCAGGTGTCGCGACCACCCAGGGCCGGCTGAATCCCGCCCCACCTAGGGCGCAACGCGCCTCGCATGGAAGCACCACGGTCCCTTCCTTCCTGGATGACTTTGGGAGGTGCCTTCCTGTCTGCGGCATCCCTGACTCCAGGATGAGGCAGGATGGTGACAGTGGGGTTGCCACAAACAATCGGCACTCCCCCAGGGGCCCACCGCCTATTTCCAGCTCCGGATAGTTCCTGTCTAATGCCAACGGTGACCGAGGAATCCAGGGCATCCTAAGCCCAGCACTGTTTAAATCACACATTCCTCTTCATAAAAAGCTACTGAATAACTCTCATTCCTCCACCCTCCCAGGAGAAACCACATCAGAGGACAAGCAAACAGATCCCTGTGTGTGGGGCGGAACAAAGGGGGTCAGTGGGAGCCTTGGGGTGTCTCCACCACAATGATTCTGCAGCAGATACACAGGCCTGCCCAGAAGGCTTGTCTCCCCTGGCCCCCTCCCCCCCCCCCCTGCCTTAATCCACCCCAAACCACAGCAGTCTGTCTACATGTCAATGTTTCTACACTCTCTCTCGGTGACTTTTCCTGCAAGGATGCTCTCAGGGAAGGGAAAGGACTGCAATTGGGAATCAAAGCGTCGGGCACTGGGCTTAGCATTGGCAGTCAGAAAACTTCATCTCTCTGGCTCGCCAGCTACGGCTGAAGACAGAAAGGCAAAGGGAGAAAACACATGCAACAAGTATCGTTGCCTACTACCTACGTACCCTGGACGGCGAGGAAAGGGTCTGGGAAAAGTCAGAGAAAAGGGAGACAGAGGGGAAGAAGCCTGCAGTGGGGAGAGGCTGCTGCTGCCCCCCTCACCCTGAGCCATAAACGACACAACCATGGTCCCACATGCCAAAGCCAAGCAAAACACAAGCCTTGGTTTCACCCCACAAGTAGTTTACAACCTGCCCAGAGACCCTCCCCTTCCTGAGGCGGAGCTCGCAGGACCCCACATGCCTGGAGGCACCAGCCCTTCCTTCTGACCAACCACACCTCCAACTGTTATAGGGCAGCCCCGATATTGAACCAGTTCCTGGCTGTGGGTCCTCACCCGCACGCTTAAACGGGACTTATGAATACTCCACTACAGGCACACACAAAAGGTTAATAAAAGGTTTATTTACAAGGGAAAAGGAAATAAGGAAAATGTACAACTCAGGGAGAAAATAGGGAAATAAAGTCTTTAATGCGTCCTACCCGATCCGCCGACCTGGAAACCCAAAGTCACTCTCAGAGCTGGCGGGACGCTGCGAGCTGGCGGAGAGCCAAAATGGGGGGTCCCCCAAAGCCCACGTGTCTGCCTTTATATCCACCTGGCTGCTTAACCTCACCCTCAGGTCCCAGCCACCTTCCCTTTGGTGGTGATGGGATTTGGAGTTCCCAGTGTCTTTGGCTTTGGCCTGGGGTGGGGGTGGAGTCCACAAAGCCTGTATGGGATCAGTTTTAGGACATCATTTCCCCCCCTAACACAACCAGTGGCCTGGGCTCCGTGTGAATAACTTCTGTGATGAGGAGTCTCACTACTTCGAGCAAAAAAGCATGGGCAGGGCCTCCCCTGGTGGCGCAGTGGTTCAGCGCACGGCTGTGAAGCTGCCCCAGCCTCTGCAGTGCCAGCTCAATCCCCAGCCACCAGCGAGGGTCCCACATGGTGCGCAGACCTCTCCTGCCGCACCCGCTGCTCCCCTCAGCAGTGTACTTTGTCAGTCTGCCTGTTCTGTTTCCTGCTCTGGCTCTGGTGAATTCTCTCACCCTCGCGCGCTTCTGACTGTACCCAGTGCTTGCATAAATAAATAAATAAATCTTTAAAAAAAAAGTGTGGGCACACTGGAAGTCACAGAGACACAAAGCAGCCAGGCCATCCTCTTGCCCTATCAAGTCTGAGTGGTACACAGACATCTCAGCAAGGCCACCCAGTATCTGCAAGTGCAAGTATCTCCACGGGGCGCAGCCACACCTGGCACCTGCTGCCCCCCCACACCTCCACTGGCCCCTCAAAGGCTCCCAGCCTCAGTCCCCTCCTCTCCAGGCCTCTCTTCAGGAGAGTGTCCCTTCCTGGTTCTGCTCATCTCACTCCCCTGCAGGAGCACCACCTCTTCCAGGACTCAGGGCATGTCTGAAGGAGAGCTCTGGAGAAGACCCGGCAGGACTCAGCTCCGTAAAGATACATAATTCTCCAGCAGGTGTGGCCAGGACAGAGGAGATGTCAAGATGGGGCCCAGAAGGCTGCTTCCCTAGGGTTTTCTCAGCACTGCCCTGACATCAGCTCTGGAATGTAGACGAGGACATCCAAGGGGTGATGAAGTTATTCGACAATTTAATATTCTTTTAACTTGCTTGCTAATTTGGACTGGACCAAGAGACAAAATACTTTCATCAATCAACCGACATTGATGGACAGTCCTCAAAGCCATGGGCACTGACAGAGGGAGCTAGCGTGTGCAGGCATCTTCATCCTTGGTGCTCACCTAGCTTGGGGAGCCGAGAGGGGGACACCTCTCAACGCCAGTGGCCTGCCCTGGGCGGGGAGGCCCGGCACCCTCGTGCTGTTGCCCATCGTGGTCCTGTGCGGGGTGCGTCCCCTTTCCTGACCCCTTCACTCGGTTTTCTCCATGAAACCTCTTCCCTCGCCACCCCAAAAAACTGAACCTTTTCTTCTCCCCTCTGAGTCCCCCCATTAAGACCCTCACTCTGCACACTGTTCTGAGTCTTGATGCTGAGAACGGGAAGGAGAAGGAGATCAAGGGTGATTCTTGTTCATTTCTGAATCCCAGAAGCTAATGCAGTGCCTGGCTCCTAACAGGTGATGAATGAATGACTGGATGAGTCAACAAACAGAAGCACATGAGGCAGAAAACACCCTCAGAGGTGACTACTGAGCCATCCCAAGACCCTGAGAGGCGAGAGGAGCCAGGCTCAGACTGTGCAGAGCCTGGGAGCCAGCAAGTCCTGCTTAATATGCAGCCTGCAGAGTCCCAGAAATCAATGTTCATTTTTTAAGGCACTGCTACCCAGAGCCACCCTCCTTGCTTGATTCCAGGGTCGGTATTAAGTATCTTACTATTTATAAAGTAACTCTGGCTGCAATGGTGCAATGCCTGTCTCACCCCCAGCCACTGAGGTGTGGCCAAGGGGACAGAAGGAGAAACTGAGGCCTAGAAGCAAGACACCACAAATGTCTGGGAGATTTCCAGGCCAGAGAGTGACCCCCTGTCCTGGGCCCCTCACTAGGGATCTCCCAACCAGCTAGAGGAGCTGCTCTTGCCCCAGACTCCCATGACTGGCGCCAGATGGTGAATCTCAGTGCTAGGGAAGGGAGCCTGAACTTCCAGGCGTCCACAGGCTCCAGGTCTCCTGCCTTCTCCTGGGTAGTGAGGCTGCTGCTCACAGCTCAGGAGGCAGGTCTTGCCCAGATGCCGACCTATCAGTTCTCTTGTATCTCTTCATCTCCCCATTCGCCTCCAGGCACCCAGACATCTCAGTACCTTCATGTTCAAGGCCAAAGAGGACCGATTCCTCTCATGCCACCCTCCTGGTTTCAGTGCTAGAGACTGTCTGCTCCTTCCCACCCGCAGTCAGATGCTGCCCCGATTCCCAGGCTCCTGGGGACCAGTGCAGCACCTTCACAGGGCTCATCTCTACAGAGCACACAAGACATCACAAGCTCATCCCCACACAGAGTTCCTCCCACACACTTCACATCACACGGAGCACAAGTTGGTGAGAAAGTCTCACCAGTGCTCCTGGCCATCTCCTCAGAAAATAAGTAGGAAAGATGATTATCAAGAGGATATCCAGAGACCGAGAGATACATGGAAAAACATTTATCACCACTTCCAACAAGAGAAATGCAGGTTAGAGCCACAGTGAGATACCACTTCACATCCATGAGAACAGCACATATTAAAAAGCCCCCAACAACAAGTGCTGGAAAAGATGTGGAGACTGTTGTGGAAATGTAAACCATGTCGCCGTTGTGGAAGGTGATCTGATTTACCTTAAAAAACTGAAAATGGAAATAGCGCGTGACCAGCCGTCCCCCGCTTGGTCATCTACCCAAAGAATGTGAAACCATCAACTCAAAAAGACTATATGCACTATGGTGTCTACTGCAGCACCACTTCAATAGCTAGGACATGGACGCAACCTAAGGGCCCCCCGGCAGAGGATTAGATCAAGGAGAGAGTATATCCAAACAATGGAGTGCTGCTAGGTCAAAAGGAAGGGTGAAATGTTGCTATTTATAGGAAAATGGAAGGAGTTCAAGGGAAGTATATCTAGTAAAGCAAATCAGAATGACCAAGATAAATATTGAACACTTACACAGCAGATGATTCAATAAAGTAAAATACATAAAAAGTAGCAGATATGAATAAAGTGTGGTATCTGAAGTTAAGAGGAAGGAGTGCCAGAGAGGGTCAAAGAGAGGTATATGGGATGGGAGGAGTATTTTCTTGAAAAATAAATTGCTTGAGGGGGAAAAAAAAAGAGAGGTGAAAGGCCTGGCCAGGGGAAGGCTTAAGACCTAGGCAGTCTTCTGATACCACCAGGCCAGGAGGCTCCTGTGGTCCTGGCCATGTCAATTCTCACCACAGTTGAGCAACCACTGTGGGATGGCCAGCAGCTAGACCCCCCTGAGGAAGGCCCTGTCCCCAGGCCAGAAGTACAACAGGCCCATGAAAATGGACACACAATTATCTAACACACAATCACAATGTCAGAACCAGAAGACAACATGAAATCATTCAGGTACACACCTGCCTTCCAACTGAAGAGAAAATGAGCTTCCAGAAGGAATGAATGAACTCATCCAGGGCCATCTAGCATGAGAAAGTAACAGCAACACAGAAGCTCAAGTCTCTTGATTAATGATCAATGAATGTCTTTTCTCTCAATAAACATTTATTAGATAGAGATCTTCCACGCATTCTATTTGGCATATGGGGTCAACGTATGACATAATTTGTTCCTGATTTCAAGAAGCTTAAGCAGAAGAAAGGGAGGGAGATATAGAGATGCACTAAACAAAAGTTTAAAACAAAACAAACTCTTCAAAGGGCATGAGAATGTAACACGTGGCATAATACCAGTCAGGGCACAGAGGTGGGTCTGAGGGCAACAGGAGCGGTACACCTGAAATCTATGCAGTGTGTCAACAAGTGTTACTCAAGGAGAAGAAAGAAAAAGGCAGTGAGGTTGGGTGCAGTGTGACAGGGTCACAGAGGCAGGGCTGTAGGGTGCCGGAAGGGCCTAGAAGGCCACACAGTCTGGGCCTTCCTGAGTGGCAGGGAGGAGGAATCCACGCAGGTGGAGGGCATCCTCCACACACCTGACACAGGCAACCAGGTAGGTGGGCACAGTCACTCTGAGGACTGACAGGACAACCTGGGCTCGGGGGTGCTAGTTAGGAAGCTACAGTCATCCAGATAAGTCACCTTGAGTGGAGGTGGAGACAACAGAACCTGCATGTGAGGGTCCAGAGGACAAGCTGAGAATGACTGAACTTTCTGGAAGAGGAAGGCCAGAAAGGCCATGCCCCCATTTAATGCACTGGCCTGGCCTGTGCAGCTGGCTGCCTCGCCTGCCCAAATCCTCAGTCGGCTTCGTCATGGCCACAGACCCGATCAATACCTGCAGGTTGACACTGATTACAAAGCATGCCCTTCCAAAGCTGAGGAAAGTCTGACTAAGTGACAATGCTGATGGACAAGAGCGGCTCACCCAAGCCAGCCCCCTCACACCTAACCCACCACCTCCCCCTACTCCCATTGGCACCAGAAGAGTGACCACCAGGGGCACACACTGGTGGGGCAGGGGCATCTGAGTAAAACCCTCGAGGCTGGTTCTGTGCCCTGGGGTGGCACCCAGTGAGCTGCTTTTAAACTCCCCGGGTGACTCAATGCTGACCCCAGACTAAGAACAGGCAATTATTAAACCCTGTCATTTTAGAGACAAACAGGCCTGCGAAGCTAAGTGGATAGCTTTCAGTGGAGGATGGCCACGAAGGACAGACCCAACCCAGTCCACGCTGGCTCCCCACGTCACCCTGGCCACTGGCACTCCCTACAGAGCCGGCCAAGTAGGCAGAGTGGCACCACCCCTCACCACCAACCTGCATCCCTCCTCCCACCACAGTGCTGGGGGCAGAAGCAGGGCGGGGCCAGGGCTCCCTGATGGATGGAGCCTGCTTCTCTGGCTGCTTCCAGAGGACCAGGGAGGAAGAGGAGAAATGAAAAGCCTGGGAGATATTTTCCCCATGATTTGTACAGTTCGAGATACCCTGTAGCAATATTTATCCTGCGGCTCTGTCCCACTTTCGTTTATTATCCAGCTTAGCCTGAGTTATCACAACCGGGATGGGACCCATAAACTACCTACCTGACATCATTGGGACCGTGAGGCGTATTTTAAAATCTCAAAGAGCAGCTTCGACCCTCCATGGAAATTTAAGGAAATAGGTGCTCCTTGTCCTCTGAGGACTGGGGCCATTCTCAAAGCAGGCACAGGAGAACCTGTCGCCCTCAAGAGATCACTATCCACACCCTTCCACATGCTGCCTGCAGGGCTACTACCACCATTCAGCTCTCCACAGGCACAATGGCCAAAGGGTTGAATTTTAATCACTTGTCAACAGCAACAGTTAGCAAATGAATGATGAACTTATTGAGCAGCAGGTCTGTGTTGGGCAAAGGGGGTTAGAAGTATAAGACCAAGTCCCCTGTTGTCCTAGCTACAGATCTAGTCACACGATACACGAGACTAGATAACTAACAACATGGGAAGGATAGAAGTCTGGTGGGCAGAGGCGGGTGGGAGGGGAGGCCAGGATGCCCAGGTTAAGGGACCTTCTGGGTTGGGGCTGGCACCAAGGAAAAATTAACAAGAGAGTGGCCAGTAATTCCCAGACTGATGGCAAATAGTTTCTAAAAATCACAGAATAGTTACTGTGTTGGTGGCAATGCACAAAAACAGAAGGAAAAAAAATAGAAAGAAAAACATACAAAAACCCTGCCCTCAGACGGCTTACATTCATATTTGAGGATGGAGGTGGAGGGTGACATAAGAAAGACAAATAAGAAAGAAGCAGAAAGTATGTGTCTCGTGAGCTATGCAGAAAATGCAGAGGGAAAGGAGACCAAGAATAAGGGGTGGAGGAAGGGCAGCTGCTTTCAACAGAATGGGCAGGGAAGGGCTCAGGGGCACAGCTGGTGGGGGGCAGCAACAGGGAAACAAGGGGGGCTGTTATAATCCAAGCAAGAGATGATAGGCTGCAGCGCTGAAGTAGTAAGAAGAAGACAGGGTCTGTTTGTTCTTTCCAGGAAACAGAGTGCGGGAGACCAAAATGGTGCTTTTCCATTAAAACTTCTATTTGTCATCCAAGGGGAGATGAGACTCCATGATTTTATGAGTCAAAGAATTTTAGAAAGAGAAGAGACTTCAGAGTGAATGACCTGGAGACCCTGCCAGCAGGGAGTGAGGGATGGTGGAGCATGAAGCTTCCCCTGGTTGCTCTCCCAGCAGGTGTCACCGCTAGGCTGGTCCTTACTCTACTCAGGGGTGCATGCCATCACCCCAACATGCCTGCTTGCATCAGCCTTACTCTATGGGCCAGGTGCCCTGCAGCCAGGAACCAAGTGACTCGGCCAAGGCCCCTCCCAGCAGTGAGCAGAGCCAGCTTCCAGAGCTCTCCTCCATGCTACAAGATGCACAAATTAGGATTTGTTTCCAGAAATGTAATTTTGACAACAAGGAGGAAAAGAGATCTCTGCTCCTGTATTCGTTTTTTTCATTGAAGTTGCTTTTGAATGAGTCTAACATCTATGCTACATGATGTCCAGATGCAGCTGGACAGAGATAGGTTAAATATGACCCAGGAATACAGGTTGTAGGTTTGAAACTGGAACAATTGCAAAGTCTGTCTCCACAAAAAAAGAAGGAAAGTATTAAGCCCTGGCATGGACCTATGTGTATATGTCAAAAGGCTCTGGAATATTCCTTGCAAACACCATAAATAAGATGGATGGGAGAGAAATTCAGATTTAAGTGACATTTGTTGAGCACCTTCTATTTCTAGGCTGTTCTTTTGCTTCACTCAATCCTCACAGCAGCCCTATAAGACAGGGATTATGAGTCCCCGATGAAGGGTGGGGAAGTTAGAAAGGTAAAAGGACTGGCTCAAGGTCACAGCAGCTAGAAATGACAGAGATGGGACTCGAGGCACCACACACTCCCCCCCACCACCACACCATTCTGACTCCCACATCAGAGCTCTTCCACTGCCCTGCTGTTCCCGACCAGGAGGAAGGAAGCCCACACATCTTCACATCTCCTCCCTCACGCCCCCCATGGCCCTTTGCCTCTGCCCATCTCCAGGACCAGCGCATTTCCAGCCCTACTTCTAACCAACAGGAACTTACCTGCCCTCCACGATGCCTGACAGGGTAAGCTGTTCCTCCCCCTTCAAATACTACTCAAAACCGCCCCCTTTATCAAATCCTCCAGACTCAGCCCCATGGCTGCACCCCAAATAAGCTAATGGACTTGGATGCACCTCGGCAACACCAGGCTCCGCGTGCACAACCTTGACCTTCCCAGGATTACTCACATCCTCACTGGTACCTGTGGCGCTGAGTGGTTACGGTATTTATTATTAATGGGGGCATCATATGACTCTTGTACAGCACTTTTCACCCTTCCTAGCCTGTCATGTTCACTTGCATGGCCCTCGTCGCTACTCTGGGTGGTAGCGAGGGCCGTGTGGCCCTCTGACATGTGAGAAAACTGAGATATGGGGGAAGAGGGAAACCAACCAGAACTAGACCTCAGAGCTTCTCCTTTGTAGGCCAGCGTCTTGATGTTAGGCCATATAAACACACTTGCTCTGCCTCAGCTTCCTAGAGCAGGGTCTTCACCCACATCTCTGCTCGGAATGCCCAAAGCCATTGGGTCGCCCACACCCCCACAACCTCAAGACCAACCTGTCCTTAACTACTCCACACGGAATGCTCTGTGTTCACTAAGGGGGCGGGAGAGCTCTTTCCAGAGAGGGCAGGCAGGCTGGGTGCTGGGGCCTACGCCCCTCTCCAGGGCCCTGAATGTAGAACTGGAATGGCAGTGAAGCTCATGAAAAGGTGAATACAGAGCCAGTTTTCTCTGTCTACACTCCGTGGAGAGTCCCATCCAGACAGATTGCTGCCAAAGGTCTGGAACGAGGAGAGAGATGACAGGAAGATAAGTGTACAACGCTCGTGTTCTCAGCTACATGAGATCACCACCCTCTACTTCTCTACTACCTGGCCCCTGAGTCGTGGCCAAACCTGAGCTCATCCATCTGCTCGCCAGCCCAGCACTGTCGGGAGGGGAGGCGGCCACCTTGCTCCACATTGTATTCACTCGCTTGCTCAACAAGAGCTTTACTGAGCCACACACACAGAGAAGGGAGGAGTCCCGGAGGGACAGAGCCTGGCCTGGGGAGAGAGCTGGGGTTGACCAAATCCTCCCCACCAGATCTCCACTCCTCCCCTATGCCTCTAACTCCTCTTCAGACATGCACTGGATGCAGCACTTCCTGAGTAAGTGATAATGATTCCCAGAAAGAGAAGCCAGAAGGAGGCAGGGGATGGGTTGGATTGGGGAAAAGACCAAAAGTAAGTCTGTTCACCACTGCTTTGGCACCTCCCGGCTTGTGAGCCTCCCGTTCCCTGTGCCAGCTTGTTGCATGTGTACATGGACCCAGAGCAACTTCAGTCCAGGCCCAGGGCTTGTTATCAAGTCCCCCCCACACACCTGGCACACACTTATCAGTTGCTCACACATGCTGCCTGTTTGGTTTTGAATTAAGGGAGACACAAAGAAGAAGGCCAGAGGGGAAATATGATGAAGAACTTATCAATTAAATAGGATTGAAGCATCTGGAAAGAGTTGGTAGAACATTGAGGGATGAGATTTTTTTGATGATAAAGAGCAAATGATTCTTTGCCAAGTGTGGTTGAAGCCACCCCTGCCTAGCAGCAGGTTGAGCTCACTGGTGTTGTGGAGTCCCCAAGTCTGGGCCTCTATGATGTTTTTGGTGCACTGTGTGTGGCATGACAGTTGCCTCCCACTGCTGCTCATCTCTGAATCCTGGGGGTGTGGCTGGGGGGAAGAGGGGGTCCCTAGGTCCATACAGAGGGAATCACCATAGGCTGTGCCTTCCCACACAAAGGCCTTCGGTCCTCTAAGGGTGCATGACCATGCCCTGGCTCTCACCTGACCTAATCAGGCCAAGAGCTCCCAAAGGAATCAGTGAGCTGCACCCTGGGGGTGGGGAGTGTGGGGTGAGGAGTGGTCAGTGCAAGCGAGGCCACTGCTCCCAGAGGAGACTCTGCAGGGCCAGTGATGCCCGCCAAGGTTTCTGCAGGAAATTCACTCAGCCCTGACCTGCCCTGCATTCCAGATCAGTAGTCACATCCATCCCCTAGCAGCTTCTGGTCCCTGCCATGTTTGCTGAAGAGACCACAGAGAACATGTCCACACTACAAAGACTGTGCTCCAAGCTGCCTGGACTTGGAGCCACATTTGAGAGGGTTCTGGAAGCTCCAAATCTGGTCCACTGTAAGCTCCATGCTCCCACCTTAACTGAGCCCGAGTCCATGATCCCTCTCTAGCTGACCCTTGGGTCTACCCACTAGTCTTCACTTAGCACCTATGTGCCTAGCACCATCCTAACCACCAAAGGAATGGGCAGATACCAAATTATATGATACATAACCCCAACCCAAGGGGCTTGCAGCTGTTTCTATGCCAAGCTGACGACCACTATATTGAAGTTATAGGCTTATCCCTGAGATATGTCTTAGTCTTTCTGTGTCCTGATAAAGAGAAACTTCCTCGATAGAAGAACTCAAAATTCTAATCTATTCTCAAAATCCCATACTTAACATTCAGCCTCACTAGTCATCAGTGAATTCAAAGCCACAGTAAGATACCATTACAGAGTCCCCAGAATAACACCAAATGTTTGGGTCAACAGGACCATCCAGAATCAGATGCTACTGGGAATCAAATTGGTACAGCCACTTTAGAAAAGTGGTATAATTCTGGGATGTGGAATATACCCATTTTCTGTCTCCACAATTCCAATGGGTTTTGAAGAAAAATACAAGCCAGAATATTCATTGAAGAACTACTTAAAAATAACCAAAATTTGGAAACTACCCAAATATCCATCAACAGAAGAAGTGCTAAATCAATCGTGGTGCAGTCCCTTGGTGGAATACTATGCAACAATGAAAATTAATGAACTACAGCCACCCGCAGGAATGTGTGAACATAATGTTGAAGAAAAGAAGTCAGATACCAAAGAGCATATATTGTGTGACCCCACGGATATGAAGTTCAAAAACTAGAAATGTTAGGAGAGTGGTTACATTTGACTGGGGTAGTAGCTAGAAGGAGGGGTGAGGGTGACTCCTGGGGTCCTAGTAATCTTTTGTTCCTTAATCTGGCTACTGGTCCCACAGTTGTATTCTCTTTAGAGAAGTTCATTGAATATTACGTTTTTACAAATGTCTACCATACTTCAGTGAAAGGTTAGAAAAATGTTCCACTTCTGCCCATTTATTCACCCCTGCAGGCCTTTCATATAGGGGACAAAGCTGTTCTATAAAAGAAATCACCACTCATCTGTGAGTGTATATAATAAGCCAGTATTCTTTCATCTCTAAAATGAAGTGTATGAGATAATCTCTAAGGAACCTTCCAGCAGTAGATAGTATGATGCTTTGATCCTATTCTTAGAAAAAAACCTCATTAATCAGTAATAAGAAATCCTTCCCAAATTAGTGAAGAGTTAAAAATATGGAGCATTTGTTTAAAGAGGGCAGTATGACTGTTTTCAAGAACTAGGCGCATTACAAATTAAAATATAAATGTCTACTAAATTGAAGTTAATGAAAAAAATTACAATATACATTAGGCTCCCAGTACTTAATACGGCTTGAATTTTATTAAAATTCTGCATCTTGCCCATGTTACATCCTTATTTCAACCATTTTAATCAAGAGGAGTCATGAATGCCAAATTGCTACATCTGCTGTATTATTGGTGACCAAATTAGAGAGTTTTGATGGTATGATGGACTCAAACATGGATCACTCCCGAGCCCCGGCCAGCCCTTCCCAGCGCTGTCAGATGAAGCCTCCATCCCATACCTGGAAATCGCCGAACCTGGTCAGAGCCTAGTGCTGGTCCTGTTCCTTGAGGACAGTCCCCTGTATGAGGCTGCCTTCCAGCATGGCTGACATGCAGATTACTTAGGAGACTTAAGACACCCTAGGGAGCTCGGCAACACCCACGATGGCAGCAGACTCTAGCAGGCAGCAGGAGGGAATTCTAGGCGCCATCATAAATAAAACCTCTGCTCAGCGGTTAATCTCACAGGCGCCTCACAAACATACAAAGAGATTGACTAAAGCTCACTGTAGCCTTGATTACTCACAACCTGAAGTGCCTCCCACCCTGAATCCCAGCCTTGGGTTTCAGTACCTCCTCTGAACAGTGGGGAATACGTGCCAGGACCCTCACCCTGCTTTTCAGTATGACAACTGATTCATTAATAGTTCAAATACTGTTGCACCGCCCCCTCCCCGATACAAGGAGGCATGGGGGTGGGGGGTGGAATGGCCAAAGGAAATAAGGACACCACGATGCATGTCCAAAGAGCAATGTGTGTCCTCAGCAGCAGCATCTTATAAAAGTTTACTGAAAATTGAGTGAGGGAACCTTGATTCCCTGCAAACTCCCCCTGACAGCTCTCATCTCCCCCTGCAACAGCGTGAGTGATAGGATTGGTGGCTATGTACTTGACTTGGGAGAGTTAACTTGCAAGGTCCAGCTCCTTTGCTAAGATCTACATGCACTGAAAACTTTCATTCCATCAGGAAAAAAAAAAGCAGCTGAGTTAGATCTCCCATCCCCCAGCCCAGGGCGCTGTGAGTGAGTGACTTCCCCTCCTCCAGGCTCTACCACCTGTCTCCAGACCAAATACAGATCACAAAGAGGCATTTCCTGAGCTCTGCAAGCTTGCTGACCCTGGAGGTTAATCCTACCCCCTCCATGGCCAGGGCATAAGCCTCTCCCTCCCAAGGGAACCACAGAATCCTAGAATATCAGGGCTATACGGGACCTGAAAAAACATTAAGTTCAAGGTTGTGTGATGTCCAGGGATTATTGCAACATCACAAAGTAGAATAAGGAGGCCAGGATTCAAAGCCTGGTCCTCTGACCCTCAGTCTGATGCCCTTTTTACTATGGGCAAGATAAAGCCCACCTGACCTCCTAGTGTCCATCTTGGCCCTTTGGCAGTGCCAACATGGAGTCTATATTGAGAAGGACTAAGTCGGGTGTGGAGGAAAATACTGTCAAGACCCATTAGCAATGGCTACCTCAAACAAAAGAGAAGAATTCTGCTGTTATCATCCTGCCATTAAGCCACACTGACTCCAGGGTGAACCTACTTCCCTGCCCTATCCAGAAGTCTCTGGGTATCATTCTCCAAGCTGGGGCAAGTGAAGGGTCAGAGAGTGACAAGCCCCATGGGGAAGAAAAGAAACTGAGTCCAGAGTGAAAGAAACCACAGTGAGTTGGGGACAAAATCCAGAAAAGTCTGCTTTCAAATCAACTACTACTTACTGAGTGTGCACTATTTATTTATAGGACAAACATGTATCAAAGGACCAAGTGTGTGAGGTACAGTGTGGCTTCCTGACCAAAATTCTCCCAGCATGAACTCCCTCCCTCCTATCCCTACTACTAACCAGAAACAAGCCACCTTACGTTCTGCTCTGAAGATCTTGTGTCTGAAAATAGAGGTAAAAACATCTCCCAAGATTTCTGAGACTCAAAAGTGAAAATCCATATGAAAGTGCGTTTGTAAATGGAAAGTTCCATATAAGCACAGGGGCTGCCATCACTTCCTCTCTCTGCGATGCTCTCGTTAGGTACCCACCAAGCACCTGAGCCGCCGACCCTCTGTGCTAAAGGGAGGCCCTCCGCAGCCTGGCATTCTAGGGGTCCCTCCCTCCTCTAACCCACCCACACTGGGTACCACCATCCAGGTCAGGACTGTGGGGGTGGGGAGTGCCTGCAGAGAGAAGAGAAAGGAGATGAGCTGCCTGATCAGTTAGAGGGAGAAACCCAACTATGACATTAACGAATAGTAGGTTAGTCGCTAACATCCACAGACAGCAACTCACACCAGAGATTTTTTTTGTATCCTCCTGGGCAGAGCAAGGGATTACCACTGATGTGTTATCTGCTCCAATTCTTCCTGCCAGGAGTCAAGTATAATACCTTAGTAATGCGGTTGCCTTGATGCTCGCTACACAGAGATATGTAAATTACATACAATGGCTAGGGAACGCCACACACAGACATCTGTCTCTTGCCAATACTTCCTACTCCAGGATGTGAAGCCCAGGAAAATCCTCTGGGCAGCAAAAAGCTGTAAGCAAAGCCCTAATCTGGGGTGGGAAGAGGAGGGGGGTGTGGAGGGAGGATAGGGGGCAGAGCCCAACACCAGCAATCTGTCACCGAGGAACTGCAATTAAGCAAACTTTGTTGGGTGGCCATATCTGCAGTGGAGGGAAGGAGGGAAGTGCAGTAAGACATAAAGTGAGAAAACACAGTACCTATCCCATGCACTGCAGGGTGAGACAAAAGCATGTACTACAGGACAGAAGGTAGAGACTGACGAAACAGAGGTAGAAATACAATGAAGATTAAAAAGAGAAAAGATTGTCATATTCAATTCTGGGGGCAAGACCTTCTGGACAGGGTATTTAAGCTGGACCTTGAATAGTTGACAGGCTCTGGAAGACAAAGGGTGATGGGGGGCCTCCCCAGTGGTGCAGCGGTTGAGCGCTGGGTTGCGAAGCTGCCCGCAGCCTCTGCGGCACTGGTTCGATGCCCGGCTGCTCCCCGGCCACCGGAGGAGGGTCCCTCAAGGCGCACAGACCTCTCCTGCCGCCCGCTGCTCCCCTCAGCAGTGTACTTCGGTCCTTCTGCCTGCTCTGCTCCCTGCTCTGGCTTTGGTGAATTTTCTCACTCTCCCGCGCTTCTGACTGTACCCAGTGCTTGTATAAATAAATAAATCTTTAAAAAAAAAATTAAAAAAAAGGGTGATGGGGAATGAGGTGAAAGAAACAACGTGAGCTCAAGGTGAGAAAGCATTGATTCGTCCACTCATTTGAAGAGTATTTAGTGCCAGGCAGCTTCTAAGTTTAAGAGGTGTAGAGGGCCTCCCTGGTGGCGCAAGGGGTTAAGCACTGCACTATGAAGCAATTTGCAGCCTCCGCAGCACAAGTTTGATCCCTGGCTGGCCAGGGAGAAACCTACATGGCGCAGCAGACCTCTCCTGACTCGCCCACTGCCACCCTCAGCGGTGTACTTCAGTTGATATGCCTGTTCTGTTCCCCGCTCTGTCTCTGGTGAATCCTCTCACCCCCCACATCTCTGGCCTGTACCCCAGCTCTTGTATGCACAAATAAATAAATCTTAAAAAAAAAAAAAAGATGTAGAAGTGAATAGAACATACAGGCAGGGGAATGGTCTGCACTGACTGGAGCCAGGGACCAAGGATGAGGATGCCTAGAGAAGAAAGAGAGATGCACCAGTGACTAGTGAGACCCTTCCTTCCCATACTGTCAACAGTGGGAGCAAGAAGGAGGCCTGTGTCCACTGAGGTCTCCTCTGCCTGTCCACTGGTACTCCACCCAGCGGGTTTCCCAGTGCGCTGATGTCTGCCTTGGCCCTCATGGCAGGGAAGATGCTGCTTTGAGCCTTGGCCCAAGAGACTTAGGGAGAGAAGGGGGACATGTACTCTAGAGCCTGGTATAACTGTAACTTGTCTCACTAACTTCCCTTAAATCCACCTGGGGGACCGATTCACTCTGCTGAAAAAGTACTGAGATGAAAGAAAATGGTACTCCTCTCATGAAAGCAGAGCTGGATTAAAGGAGTCAAAAATTTGAAAATGCCCTTTTTCCTTTTTTCTCGAAACATCCATCACTTCTGGTCTGGGTTGTCACTATCATCTCCCCAGTCTAATCAAGGACCCCATCAACTGGACTGTGGGGCCCTCAAATACCTCCCCAGATGGGAGAATTGGGTGCCATGAGCCAGGGCTCCTTACTATGATGAAAACCCACATCCTCTTGTTCTGACCCTCACCATCACCAGAATCAATTATTTAGCATCCAGGTGCACACAACACCATTCTAGAAGATGTGAAGAACAAGTTAAACAAGAATAGAATTACAAAGACTCAACACAAAAACTGTCAGGCCAGGGCTTTGGAGCTGTGTATTGGTGCTGCTGAAGGAGGAAAAGAAAAGCAAGAACATTTCCCCCAAGCCAGGATCCACACTAGTTGTTTCCTATTCTTCCTTCTCAGGTTGTGGGCTGCTTCAAGTTACTGTCCACAGTCCATTCATTTCAAAAAAGGTCACTGGACATTCACACACACAAAATGAACTTTGACCCTTACTTCACACCATACACAAGACTTAATTCAAAATGGACCATGGACCTAAACATAAAAGCTGAAACTATAGAACTATTAGAAGAAAACGTAGGAGTAAATCTTTGTCATGGTTTCTTAGATTTGACACCAAAATTGTAAATAATAAACATTAAATAAGTTGGACTTCATTAAAATGAAAATTTTTATGATGCAAAATAAAATGAAAAAATGCAAAGAACATGAGAAAATATTTGCAGATCATATATCTGATGAGGGGGTTATATACCGAATATATAAAGACCTCTTAGAACTCAATAATTAAAAGATAACTCAATTTAAAGATAGGAAGAGCATATTAATAGATATTTCTCCAAAGAAGATAGACAAAAGGCAAATAATACATGAACAGATGCTCAACATTATCAACCATCAAAGAAATGCAAATTAAAACTACAGTGAGATACCATTTCATACCCACTAGAATGGTTACCAAAAAAGCAAACAATAAGTATTGGCAAGGGTGTGAGAAATTTAATCCTCTTGACAGTGCCAGTGGAAATGTAAAATGGAACAGCCACTTTGGAAAATAGTTAAGTGGTTCCTCAAAAAGTTAACAGAATTACCATATGACCTGACAATTCCTCTCCTAAATATATAACCAATAGAAATAACATGTCCACACCAAACCTTTCACACAAATGTTCGTTGCAACATTATTCATAATAGGCAAAATTTAAAACAACCCAAATGTCCACCAAGTGATAAATGAACAAACAAAATGTATACATCCATACAATAAAATACATTTAGCAAAAAAAAAAAAAAATGAATGAAATACTAGTCTATGCTACAACATGGATGACCCTTGAACACAGTATGCGAAGCAAAAGAACCCAGTCTTCGAAGACCCCATGTTGTATGATACCTAAGAAATGCCCAGAATACACAAGTCCATGGGAAAAAAAAATATCGATGGGTGTTGCCCAGGGCTGGAATTGGAGTGAGGGCTGGGAAGAAATGAGAAACAACTGTTAATTGGTATGGGTTTCTTTAGGGATGATGAGATACTCAAAAAATTGGTTGGAGTGACGGCTGTGCAAGTGTATGAGCACACCAAAGCGGGTGCATCGTTAGCTAGGTGACCATGCTGAAGTACCAGAGATTGGAAGGCTTAAACAACAGAAATTTATTTTCTCATGACTCTAGAGCTAGGAACTCAAGATCAAGGTGTTGGCAGGATGGGTTTCATTTGGAGGCCTCTCTCCTTGGCTTGTAGATGTGTCCTCACATGGTCCTTTGTCTGCATGTCTAATCTCCTCTTCTTAAAGAACACCAGTCACGGGCCTCCCTGGTGGCACAAGGGGTTGGGCACCACAATGTGAGGCAGTCCGTGGCCTCTGCAGCATGAGTTCAATCCCTGGCCTGCCAGGGAGCAACCCACATGGCGCAGCAGGCCTCTCCCGCCTCGCCCACTGCTCCCTTCAGTGTATTTCGGTCAATCTGCCTGTTCTGTACCCCACTCTGTCTCTGGTGAATCCTGTCAACCCCCACGCCTCTGGCCTGTATCCCAGCTCTTGTATGCATAAATAAATCTTTAAAAAAAAAAAAAAAAAAAGGAACATCAGTCACATTGGATTAGAGTCTATCCCAATGTCCTCAATTACCTCTCTAGAGACCCTGTTTCCGAAGGTATAAGGGATTAAGTTCTTCAATCTATGAATTTAGGGAAAGAGGGGGTCACAATTCAGTCCAAGAACAGTGGGAAAATTTTATGGTATGTGAATGGCATCTCAAGACAATTGAGTTTAAAATCCCATCTACAAATCCTAGAGATTTACTAGTTCAACACTTATTTTACAAATAGGGCACGAGGTCCACAGAAGGAAAGCTACTTGCCCATAATCACAGTTGGTCAGAGGCAGAGCTAGCAGAACCTACAGTTCCTAGTCCAAGGGTAGTGCTATTTCTACTATACCTCCTGCCGCCTTAGCCCCAGAGGCTCAGAAAATGAAACAGACAATGATGGAAAAAGTAACAGAACTGTAAATTTATAAAGAAAAATGCCTAAGAACTTAGATCATGTGCAATTAAGGAGTAAATACACTCCATGGCTTACAGAAAAAAAGCGGGAGTGGGGGAGAGAGACAGAAAAGCTCTGAGGAGGCCCTGGAAGAGACCGGCACAGTGACAAGCAGAGAGCCCATGAGCAAATTCTACATTAATTCCATATCTGTTGTGTGCCAGGCAAAATAGGAGCACGTTCCGGAACAAGATGTGGTTTACAGAAGATTTGGCACTTCAGCTAATCCTTGAAGAGTGGGACTAATTCCACCAGGGTAAGGGCTTTCCAAGCAAAAGGAGCCATGTGCCCAAAGGCAGGTAATTTCTGTTTGGGAAATAGCAACCTGGCCGGTGCAGCGTGAGCATATGCTTTATACAAGGAGCAGTGGTCTAACAAAGCCAAGGTAGGCTGAGATCAGATTCTAGGAAGCCTGGCTTGCTGCTCTTAGCAACACAGACTTGAAATAAGTCCCAGGGAGCCACTGAAAGTTCTGGAGCAGGAACAGAAGATCACCTGAAGATGCTGGAGCAAGGAAGCTCCACCCAAAGCCAGCTAAGGGACTGGGCTGCTGCCTCAATAGTTCCTGTGCAGGCACCCTGGGGCCCGGGAGGGTGGCGACAAAGAGGGAAAACCCCCGCTTCTGGGGGTACTCTCGGATTTTCTTAATTAGACTTAGGGAAGCAAGAAGTTAAGAAAGACAAGAGGGGGAACTCTCAGCAGGCACTGAAAAGCCGCCAACTCCTGGAGCCCATGTTGTGATCCAGTGCTGACAGCCCTTCATCTTCTCCACTTCTTTTTTTTTTTTTTTAAAGAGATAAAGGGAGGGGTAAGGAAGAAGAGAGAGACACAATGGAGTCTCCTGGTGAACAAAAGCCCTGGTACATTTTTGCTCATCGTTTGTATCAGGGTACGCTACTCTGTCAGCACCCTATAATCATATCTAAGGCAGGGACACAGCTCACAACTCACAATCCAGGCATAAATACACCCTGCGAGGCAGCAGGGCTGCCAATGTCTCCAAGCACCCACCTGATGGGGAGGGGATGGGAGGGCCCAGGGGCACACAGTGTGGGAGCCAGGGGACATGGCACAAGACGTGGCTGTTTCCCTTGCAGCTTGGCGATCTCAAGCAAGACACTTAACCTCTAGGTTCTCAGTTTCTCAGTCTGCACTAATAGCAGCTCCTATGAATTATTCACCATCTACTAAGTGTCAAGGACTATTTTATCTCCCCATTTTACAGATGGAGAAACTGGGGCCTGGAGGTCCATCAGGCTAGTCAAGATCAGAGGCGATGCTTTAGCCCAGACTTGTCTAGCTTCCAAACCCTCATTCTTAAACTGCCCCACACGTATATGTGCATTACATGGAAAAGATAAAACCTGCTCTACCCTCCCTCACCTGCTTGCCATGAGGCTCAACAGGGAGAATTCTCACTCAGTGCTGCCAGGGCGCTGTCCTTATCAATACTGTAGTCACTCAAGGTCACCACACTTGTGGTGACCCAAAGGCAGGCAGGCCTCACCTCAGTGGGATCCTTGCCTGGCCCAGCTCCTCCAGAAAATCCGACCAACAGGCCCAGCCTGTCCTCCCATCTTTCCCACCACTGCTGGGCCTCTGTCATTCCGGGCTGCTCTTGGTTCAACTCTCAAAAGCAAAGCCCAAAGTCTCTCCTTGATTCCAAACTCCGAGAGGTTGGCCTGCCAAGAGATAGTGGACGTGTCTATTAGGCCTCCCCCGACTCTCCCCAGTCCTGCAGGGGCTTCTTAGAACAGGATGTAGATAGGGTCTCTGGCACAGGGTGCGGCGCTGAGCAGTTAGCTCTTTTCTGTTGTTCACAGCCAGGCACTCACCATCCTCTGATTCTTGGACAGCTTGTCCCTTCCCCTCAGTAGCCCCCCCCCCCAAAGTACACCCAGTCAGACGTCTTGTTGCTCCTGCCACAAGCTGGGAAGGGTACCGGGCTGTTATTAATGGAGGAAAATTGGACCTGACATTGTCAGTGATCTGAATCCTCCCAGCTGAGGAAAGCTTTGTTTTTTTAGTAAATAATAAATAACACAGGGTGTTTATTTCCCTAGCAAGTCATATTTCTTAAGTATCACCAGGCTCTCCCAGCAGGGCTGTCATCTGGGGAAAGTGAGGAGCGAGGCCGATGTCTGCAGGGCCTCTTCTTCCCGAGGAGTTCAAAGCCCCTCAGACAGACCCCTTTATCTTCTCTACAGCTCTCAGAAGGGAGCGGAAAGTGGGGGCCCCTGGTAATTCTGCCTCCAGGGCGCCTCCAATAAATGCTTTCTAACTGCTCCAGGGGATAATTTCCTCTTTACACAGACGGGAAGGACGAGGAGGCAACTCAGCACCCACCTCACCCAACTACCCAGGTGCCCACTCTGCGCCAGGCCCCCTCCTCTCAAGCCTTGCCAGACGAACTAGGAAATGAAGACGGATCTCTTGCTCCAGACAGACACACTCCATTTAGCCACTGCCTGGAAGGGCTACAGAGCACAGGTACACCGCACGGCCTCGGCTGCTCCCAAGCGCAGGAACGGCCTCCTCTGGGTGCCTTCCTAAGCCCTCAGGACACAAGGGACTTCCCTGCAGGGCTTTCCAGAGCAGCTTGTCCTCCCTCTCACTCCTGTCACCCACCCTGTCACGCTTCATGGTGTGAGTCTGTGTCAAGTCACTCCCTTGCCCCACGATTTTTATTAATCTTTTTTTTAAAGATTTATTTATTTATTTATTTATACAAGCACTGGGTACAGTCAGAAGCGCGGGAGGGTGAGAGAATTCACCAGAGCCAGAGCGGGGAGCAGAACAGGCAGCCGGACGAAGTACACTGCTGAGGGGAGCAGTGGGCACGGCAGGAGAGGTCTGCGCACCATGTGGGACCCTCGCTGGTAGCCGGGGATCGAACTGGTGCTGCAGAGGCTGCAGGCAACTTTGCAGCCCAGTGCTCAACCGCTGCACCACCAGGGGAGGCCCGATTTTTATTAATCTTACAGCTTTATGTTCCCATCAAAGTGTCCAGCATGACAACTTACCCAGAAAACCTACAGTAGGAGTCAGAAACTGGCACCCTAAAACACAGATATGTTTTCTTTGGTCTGAGCTAATTGATTTTTTTAATTAGTTGGCAAAAATGAAGTCAGGAGATTTAACCCAGATATCAGGAGTTCAATCTTCCTTTAAAAAACTGGGAGCTCTGTCAACACCAGGCTCTCAGGTGATGTGGAACCAAAACAGCAGGTATGTTCTCCGAGGGGCACATGGTCTGCATTTGCCCCAGATCCCACCTGCCCGGCCCATTTCACTCATCTGAGTTTGCAGATCTGCATAAAGTTTGGTTGAATGTAATTGAATGGGTAAGCGTGGGTCATTTCAGGCTATCAGATCTCTGAGTTTCAGGCTAGAAGTGTGTCTCTTGCTTTGGAAGGGATCAGATGGAGGGAGAAGGGGATTTACGAATTACTAAATGAATTAAATATACATAGTCAAAATCTATGTATCCAGGCCAGGAAGCTTCAGGGCCAGAGACAAACTGTGGAGTGACCAGCCTAAAACCAGGACTCTGCTACCTCTCTCACTTCCAAGGGTAAGGACAGACTAGACGAAGCTCTCAGTTAAATCCTGTTGCTGCTCTCAGGCAGCTGACTTCCGGCTGGTATTTAACAGCCCAGAATGAGATCTCCCATTACTGCAGGAAAGAATGCCTGGCTTCTTAAATCATCCTAAGAAAATAAGACAAAACTGGGAGAAAGAAGGAAGCCAAAAGAGCTAGGAAGACAAACATGCGTGAGTGCAAACACACACACACACACTCTCACGTAATATTTATATAATGCATCAATGTATATTGATGTAATGCTCTGATTATCTAGCTAATAATAAAAGTGAGCAAAATAAATGTTCAACAATGGGAAAATTGATACTCAGTGATTACCATGTAGACATTTAAAAGTCTAATTGTGATGATTATGTGACTTCTGATAGAATATTAAATAAAGCAAATAGAATGCAAGAGTTGACAGTATAAGCAGATAAAAATTATGTTTATAAGTAAATACAGGCTGAAGGCATCACAGGAAATGGAAGGTTGATTTGTGGTCACCGCAGGTTTGAAAGGCGTCGCCGCCCCCACCCCCCGCCCCAGCAATCTGATCCCTTGATTTGTAGTGTTCTTGTATGTACAGCATTATTTATACCATAAATATCTTTTAAATGTCCAGCCTGCCCCTGATCCTAAAATAAGCTAGCACAATCCAAAACCAGATCATGATGAGGGATAAACAGAAAATCTTTCCTTTACTCGGGGTCTTTGGGTGTCCCATGGAGGTAAGGCTCAAGGAAAGGTCTTGTCACAAATCAGTAGGCAAAGCTGGGGCTTCAAAGAAGACTCACCCTGCAGCACCCCCACCCCCACACCCCCCCACACACACACTCTATGAAAGGAGTCCAGACTCCTCACTAAACACGCACCCCCACTGCCCTTCATGCCCATGTGGCCCTCTGCAGCATCCTTAATTGTGCATTGGTTTCAGAGCCCCTGTCTTCTGAGGGAAGCAGGAGGCATTGGGGGCCTCTGTGCTGAAGCAACCTCGCCAGCATTCCTTTTTCTCATCCATTCTTTTTTCCAATCTATATTCATCATGTCCACTGCTGGAGACTTAGGAACCAGGTCTAGCGATGAAGCTGTTTGCCAAGGTGTCAGGGCACAAGAGGACCTCAAAACAATTCCTAAAAGAAGGAACTCCACCCTGACATCAGGCCAGACCCCAAGGCAGAGCCCAGGCAGGTGAGGGAGGAGCTGGGTCTGCAGGCCCTGCGTGTAACCTGAGCCTGCAAGGGCCTCCAGGTGGCCAGGTGCTGGTGGCTGTGAGGTAGGTGGCAGCTGCCTGGTGTAAATTGTGACAGAGAGCTGGTGCCTTGAAAAACAGAAGTGGAACTTTCTTACATACATTCTCCAGTCTGATCAGACTCCCCAGAGAGAGATTTCCTGCTATGAATTCCCAAGAGGACCAGGAGCTAGAGAAGGAAAAAACCTCTAGTGAGAATTGTCTGTGCCACGTGGCCCAATCACACCCCAAATCCAGCACAGCATCCCATTTACAAGGAAATTCACTTACACTCAATTGTTGGGCTTTTACTTTTCAATTCCAAGGACTGGTTTCATTTAAAAAAAAAAGAAACAAAACTGATAGGAAGGTGGGAAGGAAAGGAAGAGGGAGGGAGAGACAGTTCATTCATTGCCGTCCTGTTCTGTTCAGTGTCTGGGGTTTGCAGAGGAGGTCCCCACAAGCATGGGTGGGGAGAGGACTGCCCAGCTGGTCAGGGCCTTAAACCTACTGAGGGGCATCTGCAAGCCCAGTGCCAGCCCAGCTGGAAGCATCTGCCTGCAGGGGCTGTGGTGGAGAGGGGCTGGACAAGGCCAAGATCCACCAAAGGCGAGGGCCTGTGGCAGGCCGCCCTAAGCAATCCCCTGCGCCGGGTTATTTCCAGGCTCTTTTCCTGTGAGAAAAGAATGGCAGGAATGCAGTGCAGCCATTACCCAAATCCACCCCACAAGGGCTCCGTGCCCAATTACATACAGCGCGGGGGAGCCCTCCAGAGCCTGTAATCAGCAAATCCGTTTAAGAAATTCAAATTGGCAGCCAGAAACAAGTGACATCGGTAATGCAATCTGAGGGCCTCCAGCCGGGGCCGCGCATGCGCGCGCCCAGCGCTCTGCAGGCGTGTGAGCGTGTGCCGCAGGCCTCAGCGAAGCCGAGGGAAAGGGCGCCAGCAACACTCCTGGACTTTTAGAGCTCTTCAGGGACCGGATCTCCAGGAAGTGCGAGCAATTGCAATCCGATTGTGTCCCTGGCTGGAGAAGCTGGCTGGAGACCTGGGACTGAGCAGGGGGAGGAAGAACTTCATTGGGAAAATATGTTGACAGTGTTTAATGTCGAGCGGAAGGACAAAGGCTGGATGGAGGAAACCTGCTAAGAAACAGGGTGTTCTGAGTGCTCCAGCGATCTGCATGGGGCTGTTCAGAGGGTACTGAGCTAACAGGCAAGGGGAACAGCTGGACTCCCCCAGGCCAGGCACAGGGTGGAGAGGCAGTGTATATTCTCCTGAAGCACTGAGACTTGGCACCCTGAAATCACCCCCAAGTGGAAATTCACTTAAGGCAATCCCAGCTAGATGCAGGGTTTGGAAAACTGAGGCTAAAAAATACTGTACTCACTTAAAATAAATAAAATGGTTGAGAAGAGAAATTCACATTTATTGTGCAGCTAGCATGGACCGAGTATATGATTTCTCTAATGCCAAGAATCTGCAGCGAAGTGGATATATTATCCTGATATGCCAGATCTGGGTGCTTAGGAAAGTCACCCTTGACAGTGGCTGAGTGCAGGCTCACGCCACATCTGTGCACCAGGTAGACCACACTCCACTTGGGTGTGATGCATTAGTGATTCAGTTTTCTAAAAGCAAGCCCTCACCAGTCCTGTCCAGCCCCCTTAGACACAACAAATCCTAGTTCACTGGGTAGCCTACCAAGTCTCTTAGTCCCTCCCGGCATCAGCTATCCCCTGCGTAAGAATAAGGAGGGCCTGCAGTGTTGACAAAAGTCTCTTCCTGTTCAAACACACAAAGAAAGAATAAGAAGGCCCAATGTGGCAGCAGGACTGAAACAGACTAAGACAGGCCTTGACATGGTTCTCTGACCCCCTAGCCAAAGGTCGTGACCCCCAGCAAGTATCTCCAACACCCCACCTTTCACAATTTATTATGATTGATGGTGTGCTTGTGTCTCCCCTTCAGACTGTGCGCTCCCTGAGGGAAGAACACGCCATCTAATTCTGCTTGCATGCCTCTGCCCAGGGGGTCTGGCACACGGCAGCCACGATCCCCACACCCATGAGCCGGTGTTCCAACAGTCACATGAAGGAAGTTCCTTAAACTCAGGAGAGCTTGAGAAGCACTCGTAAATACCTATTTCACCAGATTTCTCCTCCAAGGTAGAAGAGCTGGGCCTTCCCCAACCTAATGGTACACTAAAATCTGGAACACCTTCAGAATGCAGATTCCTGCCTACACCCAGAGTTCCAGACTCAGAAGGTCTGGGCTGGGGGCCCAGGAGTCTGAATTATTAAAAAGTTCCCAGAGTCTTTGACTTAAAGCCAAGTCTGGAATCACTGATGAACATTACTTGGCTAACACCCATTCAGTCCTGCAATGGGATGGGATGAAGCTGAGAAATAAAATAAAATATAGGACTCTCTCCCAGAGCTTTTTTCCCCAAAATGTTCAAATCAACTTTTTATGCCATGAAGCCATTACCTGCAGGATTGAAACAGGGTAGCAATGCTTCTCCCCATTCTGTAGATTGATAAACCGAAGTCTGCTCAAGAAAGAGTACGATTTCCTCTTTCCACCTCTCCCTTTAGCTCCTGAAGGATGCAGAGTATTAGCGCATTCAAGGACTAAGCTTAGATTTTAAAGAAGAGAGAGAACAAAGCCAGATACACATCTGGCTGCACACAGTGCTGGTGCAGGACGAAGATCTCTCGAGCTCCTGCCCCAACTTGGAGGACGAAACACATGTGTTCTTTGATGGCTCACATGCCTCCAGCCTCACCCCCCACATAGGCTGTTCCCAATGTCAAACCATTGGGCCAGAAGAAATGGAGACCTATCATCTTCCTCTCAGGCCTGTGATCCTCTCCCTATCCTGGGGATGGCGAGAGGTCACTTGTTCATTCATGAAAGTTGCAGCAAAGCTACGAACTGCCAAGCAAAGAAGGAGAGGCAGGAATGCTCTGAGTCCCACATGGAGATAAGGAATTTCATGATTCTTAATTCTTTTCAATTAAAGAAGAAAAAAAAAAGAAAAAGAAAAAGGCCAGCTTAAAGGCACTGATGTGGAAAGGGTGAGAACTGGGCCACCCACACCCCACAATTTACCCAGGAGCCAGGCAGCAGACAATGTCTTCAGTCCCCTCTACCCCCCACCCCTGGCAACTGGAGACACCTCTTAGAGGCAGGAGCCAAAGTTACCTCAGCCAGACACGCCTGAGAGGCCCCCTCTTCCCTCCTTCCACCAAGCCTTGGACGAGATTGATGGAGCCAGGACAGCTGCAGAAGCAAGGGGGGTGGACAACAGCTGGACGGAGGGAGGGCCCTTCCCCCACCTGGGCTGAATCCCAGCCGGAGCTGGAGAGGAAAGAGCTGGAAAGGAAGGAGGAGACAGGTCTCGGGGCTGCACTTCTCTTTCAGGAGCGGAATGTGAGCCTTAGCTCCCCTCTGACCTTGCTCCCTGCCCCTGCTGGTCATCAGGCCAGCAGGTGGCTCTGGATTCCACAAATTGCGGGACCTCAGTATTGTGGTCCCGAGTTCCAGGTCCTGGAACAGGCAGCCCTGCACAACCACGGGCCATGCTCCCTGCAAACATCCCACCCCCTCCACCCAGAGGGGACCTGAGGCCCCACACCTCTGGCCACCCCACAGTGGGTCCTGCCCCTAGTCCAGTGTGTCAGGGGCAATGCAATGACCTGATTGTGGACTGCTGGCCGCACTGTCCATGGACATGAGTTGTGTGATGAATAAGCTTGACTCTTGACAGAATTGGAATCAATCTTGGTTCCACTAAAAAACTTCCTGACTTGGATTTCTGGTTTCCTTATCTACAAAAATGGAGAGGCTGTTATCTACTCTCTGGGGTAGGCCTGAGAAGTACAGGCACCAATTCTGGTCCATGGTAAGTTCCCCGTGCAAGCTGGACCTTGGCGTCCTCACTTGTGGTGAGTGGGCTACCCCAAACAACCTCGCAGGCCTCCCCCAGCGCCAATCAAATCAACTCAGTCTTCTGGCCAAAAACTCTGGGCTGTGCCTTCTTCAGCCCTTTCCTCTAAAGAGGACCGTCGCTCAAAACACCTTCCCCGGCTCCTCAGTATCTTCCAGATCAGTGAGAAACTGGAGACTCTCCCCTTCCAGTCCCCTATCCAGATGCCAAATATACTCAATTTCCAAGGGCATCCAGATCAGATGCCCAAGCGCCAGCCCAAGAACCTGCCCACCAAACAGGCTCCCCCACAAATACACAATCATGCACACAATCCAGTAGTTTCTTACTGAGAACAAACTACACTATGACACATCTCACACTAAAATCACGGTGGAGCAGGACTGTCCAACATGGCAGCCACAAGCAGGATGTGGCCATGTAAACTTAAATTTTAATTAATTAAAACTAAATAAAAGTTTAAATTCAGTTCCTCAGGTGCACTGGCCACATTTCACATGCTTAAAGTCACACATAACTCGTGACTCCTATACTGGACAGCACAGAATACACTAGCTCCATTGTGGCTGCGCTGGTCTAGAAGGTGCTCTCTCTCCGGGGGCAGAACAGGCCCCAGATGGCTCAGATTGACCCTGGAGGTGCATTTCCCATTTCTTGGGTGGAGACATCACTGAGACACCAGGATGCAGGCTCTACCAACTCGGCTCCTGCAGCCAGCGAGGGTCTCCAGGGCCCAACACCCAGCAGCAGGCAGCTGTCACACCATGCTTCATTTTTGGAATGCATGGGACGCTTGTCATTCTCTCCAGCCCCTGGTACTCCTGGCCTTTCCTCGTTCAAGGTCTGAACCTGGGCCCACAGCAGGTAGCCCTGCACTCTCTGGCTGCCCAGCAGTAACTCTGTGCCTGCAGGGCTTCAGCAGCAGGATGATCTGCAGAGAGCCAAAGCTCCTCTACTTGCATCCCAGAATCACAAACATCTGCCTGCAAATCCAGGCAAACGTTAAGGAAGGAGAGAAAGCCAGGTCTAGCACCTACTACATTCAAGGCACATCTCACTTGCATTTTCCCATCTGAAACCCCCTCAAAATGCCCCAAGATGAGGAACTAAAGCTCAGCGGAGGAAGTGGCTTGTGCAAGCTAGTCAGTGTTCCAGCCTGAATATAATCCCAGAAAAGTCTGACTCCAATGACCCCCTGGTGCACCATGGGATCTACCAACAATAGATGGAGGAAGAGCAGGCACGGCTGCCCCAGAGAATCTTCCAAATTCAGCACAAAGGCTGAGGGTTAGGGCTCTTTGAGGTTTTGGCCTAAGAGAACCTGGAATTTCGGGAAGTTCTGCCTGTACTGAAGAGGCAAGGCCAGAGAGGCAAAGCATTAGAGAAGATCAAGTGGTGGTGGGGGGGGGGGTGCAGTGAGGGGAAGCGAAAGTCAAATCAAGGAAGGGGGTGGAGCCTGGGTGTCAGACATCATGCCAAGTCTAAGTAATTATTATTTGCATTGTTGTTCGTCTAACACCTGTCTTCCTCAACACCATGAAAACCATGGCCTCACCTTGTTCACAGCTGTGCTCCTAGCACTACTACAGCATCCAGCATATAGTAGGTGCTCAACAAATACTATAGGGAAGAAAGATGGGTAGATGGAATAACAATCAGAATGTCAAGGGACTAAGGAGAAAGAGAAGTCCTCTTCCCTGTACTTTAGAGACCACTATTTCCAGGTCTTCCTGACTTCAGCAGCAGCTCTGCAGCCTGAGGGCCCTGAGATGCCCTTCTTCCCCATGACCGTCTGCATCCACCCCTCCGCCATCACCCACAGCCCATCGTGTGCTCCTGTGGCCACAGGCCATCAATCTAGGCTGTCAGGGCTGAGAGAGGCCTCAAAAATTACTAGGTCAAATCTACCCATTTTACAGATGAGAAGACTGAGACATCGGGAGGAACTGGCTGGCCTGAGGCACAATTTCAAGCTGGAGGAAGTTGCTCATGACAGTGCCCACAGAAGCTTGGTAATGGTGAGCTCAGCGCCAACCCCCGAGCACCCTGCAGCTCACTTGCAGGCCCAGGTCTGGGGCATGCAGCCCATCTGTCTCTCCAGCCTGCCAAGAGCTGTCTTTCCCCTGTGCCCGTGGTGATGAAACCCACCACAGGTGATTTCAGAACACTGCGCCGGAGGGAGGTTTGCTGGCCACGGCTTCAGGGCTTTAATTTCCGATTTCCCAGCCTGACACCCCTAACGGTCCCAACCCTCTCTGCTCTGAGCCCCAGGTGGTCATACATCACCTTGGCTGATGCCAGCCATGCCTTCCCCCAGCCATCTGGACAGAAACATGAGGAAAGAGCAGAACAGGATGATCTTGGCATAGAAGATCAATGGGAAGTGAAGGACACCTGGTGCCTTCCCTTCCTGACCTTGCTTGCATGTGCTTTGGGGATGTAGGGTGATGGTATGTGCACCTCTTCTGGGACTCAGTGTCCCCAAAAGTAGTTGGAAATCTTTAGTCCCAAATTCAGAATGATGTGTTGAGAAAGGGTTCCTTGGTGTAAGAAAGGAGAAAATCTGTCACAAAGCTCAGCGGGACACCTCCTAGGTGCATGCAGGACCCCTCACTCACACCAGTGAAAAGGCACCTCATGTGAAAAGGCACCTCCCCAAAGGAAAGTGCTACCAAAAGAAGGACAAGGGCAGGGTGCTGTGGACCCACAGTTAGGGGAGACAGGATGGGGAAGAGCCTTGAGCTGGTGCTCAAGTCTGGGTGGGGTCTCAAGAGTCCAGAACAAATGTGAGATTGTGGGTGCTGAGCACAGGAAAGCGTGAACACACCCACCTTCCAAGGATGCTGGGGCTGCTAATGGGCTCTGTGCTCATGGTTAGGGGCGGGGAGAGGAAAGAAATCTTCAGTATGAATTTTGTATGTGAGAACAAGGAGGAGCATCTTCTAGGAGGTGACCTTGAACTACACAAGGAAGCAACAGAAGACAAACCGACTTGAAGTCAAATTAAGTGCTAAGAAACACAACTGGATGATTGGGTTGTCCTTGTAACAAAGGCTTGGGGGAACAGAGGAAAGGGACATTTATCATCCCTGGATATTGTTCAAATTCCAAGATCTTTGGGTCTTAATTTTGCGCAAGAGCAAACTTCACTTTAGGATGTCCTGACTGTGGTTAACAATGAAACCCTGCTTTTCCCTCAAGGGTACACCCCAGTACCCAAAGTGCAAGCAGGATCCTCTGAGGTGTCTGGTGCAGAGGATGGACGCAACCCCTGTGTGAGCTTCCTGGGACTGTCACAATTAATTGCCATGTGAACAGCAGAAGTTTACTGGCCCCAGTTCGGGAAGCTGGAAGTGGAGATCAAGATGTCAGCAGCCATCCTCTGACGGCGACGAGGACCCTTCCTGACTCCTTCCATTTGCAGTGGTTGCCAGCAGGCCTTGGCTCACAGCAGTGTCACTCTAGCCTGTCTCCACTGTCACAGTGTTCTCCAGAATTGCTTCTGTGTCCAAGTTTCACTCTTCTTATAAGGATGTCATCATCAGATTAGGGCTGACCCTAACACCCTGTAACCTATCTTAAACTGATTGTATCTGCAGGCTCTATTTCCAAATAAGGTGGCAGTCACAGGCTCCATATGGACATGAATTTTGGGAAAGATACTATTCAACCCAGGACATCACCTCCTACCAAAAGATGCCCTTGGAGTCAGAGATGCCTGCCAAAGTGGGAGACATCACCCCAGGTATCCAAAGAAATAAGCCCTCAACCCCCTCTGACTGGCCAGGTCACCACAACCAGAATCCCAACCTCTCAGTGACTCTGTCTTCTGCAAGAATTTGGATATGATTTCCCTAGGTTCTTTCCAGCCTCAAACCTCCAAATAAAAAAGCAATTAAAAATCAGTACAAATTTATTGTTTTAAAAATAGAAACGCGGATAATAAATAGATGCAGGGGTGTGGGTGTGGTGTGTGTGTGTGTGTGTGTGTGTGTGTGTGTCCCAGCTCTGGTCCCTGTGGACTAAAAGCAATGCCGTCCCATCAGCAATGAACACACTGAGCACTAGGTCTTGGTTTCTAACTGCCCTTCTTCGGCAACAGACCCACAGCCCCTTACAGAAGGGACTGATTCCTGGGCCTCCCTGGTGGTGCAAAGGGTTAAGGTGCAACCTATGAAGCTGTCCACAACCACTGCTTCAGGAGTTCAATCCCCCGGCCCGCCAGGGAGCAACCCACATGGCACAGCAGACCTCTCCTGACTCGCCCGCTGGTCCCCTCAGCAGTGCACTCCAGTCAATCCGCCTGTTCTGTTCCCCACTGTCTCTGGTGAATCTTCTTAGCGCCCACACCTCTAGCCTGTACCCCAGCTCTTGTATGCATAAGTAAACAAATCTTAAAAAAAAAAAAAAGGGACTGACTCCAGGGCTAGGGCAGAAAAAAATACAGCATGAGTCTTGAGTGAGTACCCTGCAGTCCCAGAAAGTAAGGAAGTGCTCCCCAGAAAGATGAGGCTCTGACCAAAGGACAAGAAGCACACCCAAAAGAACTCCCTATGTCAAAGGTGCAGCGATATACACAACAGCAAATAAGCACTGAATTCCAACTACCCCCACAGAATAAAGTATTTGTTGTGTGTTCTATTGTGAAATTTATTGTCTATTTTATAAAATACTCATGAATCCCTGATAAAAATAACTAAATGAGTAAATAAATGCGGAAGAAGGGTCGGTTCTTCCTTCCAGAAAAATTCCAATTAGTAAAAGTAGAAGAAATGAAAGAGAGAAAAATCACCTTCAGGCAAATAGCAAAATAGTAACAACTCCTGCAGGCAAGCACCACTTGGATACTAAAATTAGCCAGTAACCAGTTTAAGAAAAACAGGATATGTGTATAGTCTCAAACTGTCTCCGCATGAGATATTTATTAACTACCAAGAGAAAAGCAGTAACTTTATAGAGAAGATAGATACCTGGGGCTGCTATCACCTCCTATAAGAGGTCACGGTCAACATCACAGTAATAAGACCACTGACTTGTGTACACGCGACACGGGGCACTGAGGACACAGCATCACGCCTGCAGATTCCCACCCAACATGCATAATCTCACTCTGGTCCAGAGAAAACAATGGGCAGGGCCTCCCCAGTGGCGCAGCGGGTTGAGCACTGCGCCGTGAAGCTGTCCTCAGCCTCCGCAGCACCGGTTCAATTCCCGGCCGGCCAGGGAGAATTCCGCATGGCGAGGCAGACCCCTCCTGTCTTGCCCGCTGCTCCCCACAGAGTGCCTTTGGTCCTTCTGCTTGTCCTTCTCCCTACTCTGTCTCTGGTGAATCCTCTCATCCTCCCGCGACTCTGCCTGTACCCCAGGTCTTGTATAAATAAAAATAAATATTAAAGAAAAAAAGAGAGAAAACAGTGGGCAAACCCAAAGTGAGGGGCATTCCACAAGTGACTGATTAGCTCTCTGTGGTGCGGTCCAGGCCGTGAAGTCAAGGTCACATGTAGGCATGTCAAATTAGAGGCTCCTAGAGAGACATGATGAGTCAATGCGATGTGGGATCTTGGGATAGAAAAAGGACTTCAGGGGGAAAATTCTGAATAAACACTATAGCTTAGCTAATAACATTACACCGGCATTCACTGGTTTAGATAGTTGCATTACGGTTAAGTTAGAGGAAGACATTGACAAACACCCAAAAAGGCAGAAGAAAAAGGTGTGGGTGTGGGTGCATGCCCCACGCTACACGCCACGGGGCGCACAGGCACAGGGCTGCAGGCGTGCCTGGAAGTGTGTGGGGTGTGGGGGGCGGTGAGAGACATGGGGGAGCAGGGAGGGACAAGGCCTCTGCTGTTTCAGGCAGCATGCTGGGTCTGGGATCCGATTTTCACAAAAGGATTACTAGATTACATTCTTTACCGCAGGCAGCTGTCCCTGTCAAATAAATAATCATCGCCTTACATTTATATATCACCTTTCATCCCACAGCCCTTTTCCTGCAGCCTGGACCAGCCTGGGAACCGTCTTAGCCCTTCTCAGGGAGGGGAGGAGGAGAGGCGCAGGGAAGGGAGCCCAGCCCACACCAAGGAGGCCAGCCTGAACCCCACTCAGTTTCCAGGAAAGGGACCCCCAATCACAAAGCGGGAAGCCCAGCTGCCGGGCGGGGAGAGTAGGGTAAGAAGGTGGATGGGTGGGTGGGGTGCTCCAGAATCAAACAGGGGACGGAGCAAGGGAGAGAGTGGCTGTCAGCAGGCTCCCCAAAAGGGCATCTAAGTCGAGGAGCGGTGTCAACCCAGAAGCAGTCGGGCGAGTGCCTACCAGCTCTGAGGCCCCAAAGAGTGTGTGAAGTCAGTCAGGCGCCACATCCACCAGAAGAGCCCTCAGTGCAGGGTCCCTGCGAGCCCCGGTCCATGCTAAGCACTTCCCACATAGTGGACACCCAGTCTTGGTGTTCCCCTGCCGGTCATGTGGCAAACAGGAGCCAGGCTGAGCAAGTGGGCACAGGGCATGGTGGAAAATGGTTCGCAGGAGAGAAGCCATGATTTGCCCGACAGGCCACTGCACAGCAGCATGGGATGAGACCCTTGCATCCAAGCCCTCGGGGGTGACTGTGGTATGGGCCTGCCAGGGGGAAGGACAAGCGCTGTCCTGTGCGGTCCACAGAGCCCGCGGGGCCAGGCTGGGCTGGGAGGAAGTTAGGGCAGGCACCCTGACTCGAGGAAAGCCTTGAGACCCAGGACTGTGTGCCTCCAGCAAAAGACACCATGCCAGAGCCACTGGGCCCTGGTTCTGGGGTTCTCACACTCTAGGCGGGGTGACAAGTGCACGCAGGAAAGCCAGGCTGGAACACCAGAGCTGCCGCCTTCCGTGATGCAAGCCAAGGGCAGCTGAGCTGAGCCCTAGCAAGGCACAGCCACTCTGGCTTCAGGGTCCCCCCACCCCCTGGGCTTCCTCAAAGAAGCAGAGATCCTGGGGGGCCTTGAAAGATGCACGGGACTCTGGGGAGCGGAGAGGGGCAGGAGGGAGGGGAAGCTGGCCCAGACACCAGACCTTCACAGCAGGCCCCGGGGCGGGCAGGATGTCCGTCACCATGGTATTGGGGGGCCGGGGAGCGAGCTAGAAAAGCCATCTGGAGTCAGATGAGAAGGGCCAGGCTTCGGGCTCTGAGTGAGGACACCCCTGCGTTCCCACACTGCGTGGGCATGGCCACCCTCATGCTGAGAGGGCTGCAGCCGGTGAGCGGGGAGGTTCTGGTGTCAAGGAGTAAGGTGTAAGCGGACAGGTAGAGACACGGGGAGACTTTCCCATGACACAGGATATGCGAGAGCTGATGGAGACTGTGGGAGCTGAGGTCATCTTATATAACACAAAACCCGAACTTCCCCTTTGGCAAGGACCCCAAAGCCCCTTGGTCCTCATCAACAGAATCTCATGGCTCCCCTCCGGCTTCCTGCACAGAATCCCTGCCTCTCCTTGGGCCTCTGCTGCGGATATCAACCCCTCCCACGGCCCTCCCCCACTCATCAATGCTCCCCTTCTGCCTCCAATAAAACCTCAACTCCCTGGTCCTCACACACCCCTACTTCCTGCTAATTCCCCAAAAAAAAACCCAATTTCTCCTCAGCCTCCCATTACAAACCTCCAAACTTCCCATTCGTTTCTTTGTCCTCCCCAGGACCCCAATATCTCCTGTATCCTCACCACAGGACCTCAAAGCGGGCATCTGCTTGCCGACTCCCAACTCCAAAGCATCCTTACATGCCCCACCTGCAAACCCCAAACTACTGTGAACTTCCCTGCCAAACGACAAACCCTCCACATCTGAATTACCCCAAGAAATCTGCACTTCGCCCAGCCCTTCATCAAGTCCCCAACTGCCCCTCGCCCTCCCACACCAAGTCTAACTCTTCAACCTCACCTAAGAAACCCCCCAAGTCTCCTTTAAGGGCGCCACAGCAGGCTCGGAGCCCGAGGACAGTGCTTCACAACCAGCCAGTGACAAAGGGCAGCTTCTTACTGCCAGGCCACCCTGGCCCAACGGGCGGTGTGCAGGCCCGTCACGCGTCTACCCGGCGTGAGTCCCCTGCAGGTAGGCCAACATCCAAGAGCGTCTCCACCGCTTACCCAGGAAAGTTCTTCAGCTTGCACTAAAAGTCCCGAAGTGTTTCCTTGATGTCAACCGCCAAATCCCAGGATTTTCCAAGAAACACCACACTCACTAAAGGTCACAGCGACATCCATCCCTGCAGACATTTCTAAATGCTTCCTTCCCATCAGCCTGGTCCACAGCCCACACTGTAAGTCGTGCTGACCTAGAGGGTTATTCCCTCCTTGCCGCCAGCCTCTGTCCTGAGGTCCCTTTCAGGCCCAGTCAAAAAACAGCCCAGGCGTGTGGGGAACTGAGCACTAAGACGGTACAAATTCCCACAGGACCAGCTGGCATCTACTGTGCCCATGGCCAGAGAGGGTGGGGGATGTGGGTGCGATGGCTGAGCCCTGGTGGGTCATCTCTGAAGGGGGAGGACATCATCTTTGAGGGAAGCCCTGAGGAAGGTGGTGCCAGGGACTGTGGCGGTCAAGAACTCTGTCAAGGGCTATGGGGACCAGGGGCGAGGAATGCAGGTGGCAGAGAACCCCACAGTCCCCGTGGGGTAGGCCAGTCCTGGAGGGCACCAGGGAGGAGGAGAAGGTGTGAAGAGAAAAGGGGGAAATCTAATTAAAACTGGTTCCTGCTCAGCCACCTGCTGGAAAGCACAGCTCAGCCGAGACTTGGACAGAAGGATCACTGTCAAGGTTGCCAAGGATTTCTCTCCACGGCCTCAGACACACGAAGGGCGGAGACAAGCGAGCCGCCATCCTTCCCTGAGCCCCCCAAAAGAAAAAGGCTCACGAAGTGGAAACCTGAGAAGATGCCAAGGGACAGTGGGAGGCAATTTACAGCCAGGAAACTGAGCACTCGGGCCAGATGCGGGCCCTGGGGAGAGCGCTGGGCCTCAACTCCCGTGTGCGTGCAGGGGGTGGGGTACAGCCTCCTTCCCAGGATGCCCCGGCTGCGGCCCTGCCCTCGGAGCTGGGGGGCAGAGTGAAGTGCCTGCCTTTCCAGAGGACAACACGGAGAGGCGGGCCTAGGAGGGGTGGAGGGGCTGGCAGGGCTGGGGAATTGGGTCAGCAGCCAGAGAAGGGCAGGAGAGAGGGGTGGGAGGAAGTGAAGCAAAGGAGGAGGCAAAGGGAGGAAAGGCAAAGAAGAAACCAGAGCGAAATGAGCCCAGAGAAGAGGCCCACAGGGCACAATGGATGGCAGGGCCGCGGCCCTCCACCAACTCGCCCCTACACGAGCTCCTTCCTCACCTGTCCATGACTCCAGGGGTGGGGGTGAGAGCCAACCAGAAGACAACGCTGACTCCCTGGCTTGGCTTGGCCTGCCCTTCACCACCCCAGGCAGGCGTCTGGTTTTCCTTCACACTGACCAGCTCCCTCACCTCCAACAGGTGTGCCAGCCTCCTGCCACACCTACCACAGGGGCAGAGGCCCAGTGGGGCAGTCACAGCATCAAGTGAGTGTGTGAGCCCCACCACTCCATGGGGGGCCGCTGGGCACCACCCCCCTCACTTCAGATAACATATGCGGCTCCAGTACCTGAGGGAGAAGCTGAGACCCAGAGAAGGGAAGGTCAAATCCAAGGTCACACAGCGCAGAGGGCAAGGCAAGATCCAGACACTTGGCGCCCAGCTCCATGCCCTCCCCACATAGCCTTCCTCTGAGCCCCATCGTCAGCAGGGTCCCAGTTCAAGGAAACAAAACTGCCCCCCTCTCGAGCACCCAGGAGAATGGAATAGGATCGGGAGGAAGTAAAGCCCCCTAAAGAGCTGAATGCAGAAATCCGTGTGACAAGAGGTGGAATTATTTCTCCAGGAAAAAGAATTAATAAAGGCTCTCCCTTACCAGACCCCAGGGGTATTTGTTTGGAAGCTGATGTAATAGAGAGAGGCGAGGCCAAGGGGAAAGGAACCCTCCAGCCCCCAGCAAGCCTATTACCAGGAGCACAACGGGGAGGCTGCAGCTGGAGCTGGGGGGCGGGGACGGGAGAGGACACAACAAGCAGGATGCTGGCGCCTGAGACAAACTTGGCATCTGACTAGAAGCAGTTTTTGAACTGGCAGATCAGAGGGCAACAGTCCCTTGGGACCCAGATCCAGGCTGGAGTAGACTCGGGATGCCCAGAGCAGTGTCAGAAGCAGCCGGGAAACGGGTCTCTCAGCCGGGTGTGAAGCCAGGGAGGTGGACACAGCGGCGGGGTTCCTGGAAGCAGGCACAGCACTCCGGCCAGAGGCAGGCCAGGCCCCACCTTCCCGTGGACCCCTGCCACTCAACTGCTGCAGTTCTAATGAAGCTGTCATGACCATCCTGGTTCCTGCCCCAGCACCCAGAGAGGATGGGGGTGGGGCTGGAGACCCTTCTTGGAGAGAGGACAAGACAAGAAGGAGCACAGGAGCCAGCCCCACCGCTGCCCCTGGGTTTGGAAGGTAACTGCACCAGGGAGGGTCCAAATGAAAAGGGGGTTCCTGCCAAAACCCCGCTGGCTTCAGAGGATCCACAGCAGTGCTGATAGCTTGAAAAGTCCACACTCAGTCCCTCCAGCCCCGTGCCTGTATGGCATGGTGGCCAGCGGAAGGCTGGGCAGCTGGGATTACCTGACAGCTCCACCGTGCAAGCTGTGAGAGGGGGCTGGGCCCCAGACCACGCTGTCCTCCATCCTGAGTCTGACTCAGGAGACACGGTGGTGGGATGCTGGAGGTAGACAGAGAGGGTAGGGGTAGGTGGCTGCCCCCCAATCTCACCTACTCGTTCCCTCCCCCATTGTCCACTCACTTGCAGGCCAGTCTCCTTACGTCCTGCGGGACACCTGCACCTTCTCCTCCTAGCAGGTGTGTCAGACTGTGACTGTAAAGTAACAGGATATGTTTCCCGACAGTCACCCTGATCCTGGGATCCACTGAGTGTTTTTCACTCCCACCAAGCCCCCAACACACAACCTGCTTCACTGCAAAAGGAGGCAACACAATGTGGACGTAAATAAAAACACCTGGCTTGGGGAGTGAATGATAGGGTGAGCTGCCTTTGAAGTGTGGGATACGGCCTTACCTTCTCTCAGCCTCGACTGTAAAAGGGGGGCTCCCCTGGCACCCAGCACAGGGCCGCTAGGAAGGCCAAGTCACACGTGGAAGATGAGGATGAAACCACGAACTGGAACACGAGCTGTCAAGCGCTGTGCTTGCAGAGTGCGTCACGACAGCCATGAGGAGTGGTGTGGCTTCTCTACAGAGCCCGCCTGGGTTCAACGCCCCTGGGCCACGACCAGCTAGGCCTGAGGAGCCAGTAATGCAGGGCTCAAGTGTGGGCTACACAGCCCCTGCTTTACAGAGCACCACTGCCTCAGGGTGTGGCCCTTGGGTTTACGCTGTGGACCCTCCACCAACGCTGTGCAGTCAGCATCTGCCCAGGATGCCCAGATGGGGAGTCCACAGGGAGCCACCAGGCTCTCCTCCGGGACACCAAGCCTCAGCTTCTGGCCCCTTAAAGGCACTAAAGCCCGGGGACATATGATAAAGACTCTCCTAACAGGAGCTCTGTGAAAAGGTTTGGCCACATTAAGGGGTCCTGAAAAGGACCTCACTGAGTCCTTTTCTCCCTGAGCTGAGAACCACTTCTCAAGAACACTGCGGTGGCCAGCTATTAGCTTGCCCTGGCTTCAATCCCAGGCGTTCCTCATAACCATCCCAGAACCAGTGAGACCTGAAATCTGAGACTCTCTGTGCCATTCAAGAAGTGCTTGACCTGAATACAAGCACCACGGTGGAAGAGAAATTGATAAGTTTCCTGCTGCCATCTAGTGGTCAATATAAGAGCAGGCAACGGGCCAGAAGCCACCAGCAGGTCCTAGTGGCCAGTACGAGTCCTACACCCTGGGTCCAAGGGGGAGCGACAGAACCTAGCAGAAAGCAGAGGGTTCAAGAAATACTAAAAAGTGGGGGGAAATCCCACTGGTTATACTCCCAGGGACTGAAGAAGTATGGTTCACTCCTCCGTGTAAGAAATGAAAATGGCAGTCTAACTCAAAAGCAAGGCAGAGCACAGGCGCTGAGAAGGGGCAAGAAAGTAAGATGTGAGTCACGAGAACCTTCCTATGTGGGCACCACCCCGGGGCCCCATGCAGAGTCCACTCCTATCATTCACCTCTATTCAGCCCTGGCTTTGCCATGCCTTTGCCCATGCTGTTTCCTTCTCCCTCTATACCTGGATGTTCTGCCTGTGCAAACATTGCTGCCTCTTCCACACCACAGGTCTTCTGCCTCTCCTCACACTTCCACACTAGACTGTGGTGACTAGATTATACTCTCCTCCCCCACCAGATTCAGGCCCTGCTCTCAGCTGAGTATCACAGCCACGAAGCTGAGTGGCCAGCTCCAAGAACCTAAACAAACTGGATCTCAGGGGTCCAAATGCTTCTCACCTGCCATGCCTACCTCCAGGGCTACCATCCCCAGACCCTACCCTCCAAAAGGCTGTCCTGTAACCCTCCCTCTACCCTGAGCAGCACTGAGCAGAGGGGAACAGGTTCCCACATTAGGCAGTTGCTCTTCTAAGATCAACAGAGCAACAGACAGAATCAGAGGACTTGACTCCAGCTTCAACTGGCCCCTACCTGGCTGCATGGCATGCTTGCAAGTTTCTTCTTTCCTACAGTTTTAAATTTCCCCCCATTTGTAGATGAAGGATCATCTTTTAGATCCCTTTCAGGTCAAAATATCTATGACACTAATTCATACTAGGGTGTCAATGACCACTAACAGTTAATTGTGTAATTGTGTTCCCACAGTGCTCTCATTTTGAGAGGGGTTCAACCCATCACCCATTCATTCATACAGTAAAAGCCACTGGCCACCCATATGCTGGTGGTAGGATGGCTAGTTTCAGTGGTGCCACTTGCTTGGCTCTGTGCCATCATAGCCCAAGGGAGGAAGGTCAGCACGGAAAGCAAGAGTTCATGCCGAGCTGCCACAGGCAAAGTAGAAGGAAGGGAAGCTCTGGCCTAACACAGCAAGAACAGCGTGGCTAACACTAAGGTACACTTTTTGACAGGTATGGTTTTGTGTACTAACTCACCACAAGCCTGGAAGTTAGATACTATTATTTGACCCATTTATAACCGCAAAACTGAGACCCAGGGGGGGCTTCATTAACCTGCCATTGCCAGGAGTGACTCAATCAGCAAGTGTCAAGGTGAAATCCCACCTGATCAGCAGCACCTGGCTCTTGCCCTCCCATGATACTGGGTGATCACAAATGGCAGCCCCCTCCCCCCCATCCTTTTCATGGTGCCTAGTTCTTGAGACCCTCCACCTCCTCAAAGTTTACCCCTCATTCAAGTTTGCACACCAGAGTTCATTTAGAGTCTCCAAAGGAGAAAATCCAACTGTTGGTACAGCTTTTAGCAAGCATCATTCTCACCACCTCTGAGTTCATCTTGTTTGCCACACTCAGCCTGATGGTGTTATTTATCTGGGGTGTGCCATTAGAAAGTGGGGAAAAAAATGAATGCATTGGACTGAAAGCCTGGAAGGATCGAAACGCCACACCTGAGAAGGGCACCGGGTTGGGAAGGGGTGTAGGAACAGGATCACTCTCGTTCTACTCCTCTACTTTTACACTGTGTTACTTTTGGCAGTGACCTAGTTGAGCCGATATTTTAAAGTAAACACTTCATGCAGAGAGGCCAATGGCTGCTGACCAGACCCTGGACTTGTAGGAAAGCTCCTGGTGAGGCGGGCCAGCTCTCCTGGGACGGGGCCCGGAGAAGGAGCCAAGCCCATCTTGTCCAGGATGGGTGGGGTCTCTCAAACAGAAGCAGATGGTGGAGTGGTTTCTAGAGCACGGGGACAAACTCTTTGCCCCCCGAAATACCTCCTCCATCTGCTCATTCATGCCTGAAATTCCTTCACCAAAGGGCAGTCTTTGATTCCACAGTCAGAAATAGGCCTGACACTATAGCTCTCCCCCACCCTCCTCCAGAAATGCTAAACAGTGCTGTCGTGAGAAAGAAGGGGCTGGCTGGTCTCAGGGAGGCAGGCACTTATGGGGCCCTCAGGTAGCCTGCGAAGGTGCAGGCAGGAAGCAATAATAATCTATAGAGTTAACCATTGCCCCTGAGGGAGGGAGCGGAGCTAGAGGGGGAAGGACGAGGCTGAAGCCACTGTGATCACCTGCCGTGGAAGAAGGCGTGAGCTGGTGGGAAGAACGAGCTGGCGGGGGGAGGCTGCCATCCAGGGAGGCTGGCTAAGAGAAAGTAGCGCCTCCAGAAAAGTGGGCGTCTCCCATGCTGGTCCCAACCTAGCTGGAGTGGGATCTGAACATTTTAAACAGGATCTAGACACATGGGGCCACATGCTGAAAAAGTGAACGGAATAGCGGCAAACCTGAGCTCTGGGCCAAGAGAAAGGGGGAGTGTTAGAACTTAGCAGAGAGCTCAGTGTCATCAGCCATCAGGGAAATGCAAATCAAAACCGCAATGAGATACCACTTCACACCGACTATCATGGTCATGATAAAAAAAAAAAATGTCTTTAACAGAAAATAACAAGTGTTGGCAAGGATGTAGAGAAATTGGAACCCTCATATATTACCGGTGGGAATGTAAAACAGTGCGGTCACCACGGAATAGGGCTTGGCAGTCCCTCAAAATGCTAAACATAGAATTACCATAAGATCCAGCAATTCCACTCCTAGGTATACCCAAAAGAATTGAAAACAGGTGTCCAAACAAAAATTGGTGCGGGAATGTTCCCAGCAGCTCTATTCACAATAGTCAAAAGGTGGAAACGGCCCAAATGTCCATCGACATATAAACAAAATGTCATATATACATACTGTGGAATATTATTTAAACCACAAAAAGGAACAAAGCACTGATAGCTACTACAACACGGGGGACCCCTGAAAATATTATGCTATGTATTGAAAGAAGACAGACACAAGAGCATATATGTTTTCATTTATACAAAAATGTCCAGAATAGGAAAGTCAGGAACAGAAATAAGATTAGAGGTTGCCAGGAGATGGGGTGACGGAGAGCTGGAGCGAGGAGGAGCTGGGAGGACAGTCTAAGGGTGCAATGAAAAAGTTGTAGAACTAAGTGGTGGTGATAGTTTCACAACGTAGTGAGTGTACATAAAACAGGGCTTTGAAGAATGTTGTTTTATTACAATGTTGAGAAAAAACAAATCCCACCAAGCCAATGTCGAACACAGACATTGCTCAAGGACTTGCACCCATTCCACATCATCTCCCTTAATCAGTTTCCAAGAACCCAGCAGCAAGAGCAAGGCCTTATTTGTGTTTGAGGCCAATGAACTGTACATTTTAAAATGGTCAATTTTATGTTATACATTTTAAGAAAGGTGAAGACACTGGGAGGGCCACGTGCTGATGTGCCTGACAACAGCTGACCCTCTGGCCACTGGTCATGGCCAGCCTCATGGCGTGAGCACCCACCATCACCCACGCACCATCAGGAGCCTCTGATGTCACTTTCTCGGCACAGGAGGCATCGTGACTAACATGCGCCACCTGTCAGCACAGGCCAACAGCTGCACCTGATTTGGCTACTCCTGCTGTCCCCCTTTCAGGTGAGCAGCCAGGCCCGGTGACAGGGAAGGCAGGTGACAGCCCAGGTCATAGTCATGGAGGAGCAGGCACCAAGCTGCAGCCCCCTCAACACGTCACCATCCCCAACACAGAGCACGCAGCTGCAGCTCCACAAATCAGGCTTCCCCAAGCCACTGTCTCCTTCCTATGCGTGACCGATGCCTATTTATTAGGCCTTGCTGTGCCTCAGTTCCCTCTGTAACACCACCAACAGGCTCTGAGGCCTGGTGAGTCAGGGAAATGACTGTGACTGTGCCAGGTAGCTCCTGGCGCATAAAGAAGCTCCACATACATTCAGTTTCTTTTTTCCCCAAAAAGCAGAGAAAGTGACACAGAGTAGACGAACTGAGTAGAGAGAGAGCTCCCTGCCAAAGGAGGTGAGGGAAGCACAGCTACAACACTGCCGCTCAGCAACAACAAACAGCAGATGGGGACTGGCCCGAGGGCCTGGAAGCTTGATATCAGATGGAGCTCCCATATGAGACCCCTTCCCAAGTGTGGGCCTCACTGGAGGAGAGAAGACAGCAATTTGGGGACAGTGGGACCCTGGTGGAATCAGGGTTACCACAGAAGGAGAAAAGACGCAAAGAAACAGAAGACTGGAAACAGCAAAAATCAAGTTTGCTAACAAAAATAGATGTAAACTTGCATTTTGGGAGCAACTCCACGTGCACCAGACACTCTGGTAAGCATTTTCCAGAGATTATCTCACTGAATCCTCACATCTCTGCAGGGCAGATGCTATTATTATCCTCAGCTCACGGATGGGGAAGCCGAGGGAGGACAGTAAAGAGGCTTGTTCAAGGTCACATGGCCAGTGTGCACCCGTGGCCACCACGCCGCAGCCAGCCCTCCGCGCCCATCACCTGACCCGAGGCCTTTGGACTCGCCTGCATCTTCCAGCAGAAACCTCTCCAGAGCAGAAAATGAGTCCCAAGCAGCAGAACCTTGCCCCCGCCTCCCTGTGGCCAGAGGGCTGAAGCTAAAAGTTAGTGCTAAGAAAATGTGAGTAGATCCAGCAAATACTTGGGAATTTTTTGTTAAGTAGAGAGGGGGGAAAAAAAGGAGGGGAACTTGTGTTTCCATCAGCTCAGTTTTGGGAAGAAACCATGGGAGCATCAGGGGGCTGCCAAGCGCTCAGCTAGCTCCTGCCCGGTGCAGTCTCTGCTGGGCGGGAGACTGGGCAGGACCAGCCCCGGCCACAGCTGGTAAAGCTTGTTGCCTCCCGGAAGCCACACACTGGGAAGGGAGCCCTGGCCATCCCAACAGCACTGGCCCAAAGGAGCCATACGGCATCCAAGGCCTCCCCCCACTGCCCACTTAACCAGGGACACTTGCGGGAACAAGGCTGCAGGGGAGGCATCAAAGACCCAGGGGTCTGGGACCAGCTCAGGATCCACACGCCACCCGAATGGGGCTGGAGAGCACGGGGGACAGTTGGGGGCCAGCAGGAAGCAGAGCTTCGACTCTGCCAGGCTCTATTCTGCACCCCCCTCTGGCCCTTGGGACGACCATCTGTCTATACAGTGGGGGCCATTCATGATCCACTTCAGCCACCCCACCAGGAAACCGAGGATGAAAGGCAAATTATGAGAGGGATGTGGAAATCGTATTTTTTCCTAAGCCAACATTTAAGGGCTCATATGTATTAGTCACTACCCTAAGCCCTCTCTCTACACGGATTATCTCGCTTAATTTTCCTAACACCCCCCACAAGGTCACCATTCAGACGCAGCCACCCTGAGTGCTGAAGAATTCAGGGGCTTGTGCAGTGACAAGCTAGCATGTGGGAGAATTCGGCTGCCAACCCATGTGGGCTGACCTCAGAACCCAAGTTCCTAACCCAGGTCCTTTACCACTTCCTGAAACAGACTCTCAGGAGCAAGTAAAAGGAATTATTAACATAGTTCCTGGCCTCAAAGCATTTACAGCCCCATGAGGGAAATGGATAATGGAACCAGGGCAGAGGACAACTGCCTACAGATATACTGTATTGTCACTAAAGGTGTGTGCATCGTTTCAATCATAAAGGGGTGTATGTGTGTGCATGTATGTATGTGAGAACGTGCCAATGCACACAGGCACTAGAGAACTACTAAGATGACTGGGAAGGTGGATGATGGAACTGCCCCTTTTCTCCTGCCTCACTGCTTGAGCTGGGACACCTTGTCTCACCTTCTCCTGTCCTCAGACTGGGATCCTCACCCCTGGGATCCCCTTTAGACTTGGACCAAATTACACCACCCAGGTCTCCAGTTTGCGGGGCCAGATGATGGGAATTTTCAGGTTCATAATCATGAGTCAATTCCCCATGATGGGGGGTGTGTGTGTGTGTGTGTCCACACATGTGTGCACATGTGCATGTGTGTGCCCTATTGTTTCTATTTCTATAAAGAACCTTGATGCATATGCTACTGTAGCATATGCTGTAATGGTTAAAGTGCTTAATTTTATGTGATGTATATTTTCCCACAATTAAAAACAACTTTAAAGAGCAAAATATGCTTGTGGTGATGCTGATGCCCCGCTGAGCCTGAGTGGTGACCGTTGGCCTTGGTAGACATGCAGGTGGTGGGCCCTTCATCAAGCAGGGTGATATTTCTTGCTGGGGAGTCAAGCCCCTTGAAGATATCTGAAAACAGGCCCTTGTATTTTGAAAGTTTATTTCCCCGCAAAGTGTAAATAGCCAGGAAAGTTGATGGGTTCAGCTCTTATGTGTTTGCAGGTCCAAAAGGAGGAGGGGCAGGATTCTGAAGGTGAAACCAAGGAGAAAGTGCCCAGGGCCTGATCCTGAAGCCACATTCCTGGGTCAGGAGCTGAGAACTAAAACCAAAGCGGGAAACCTCTCCTCCAAAAATAACACTATTACTATTTTAATATTAGCAATATTTATTGAGACCTCAGTAGTCATTTTATCAGTGTTTGCTCATTTAATCCTCAGCACGTCCCTTTAGGTTTTAGCACTCACTGCACCCACTTTACAAAGAAAAGTGGGGTTCCACAAGGTTAAGAGAAGTGTTCACCATCACCCAGCTAGGGAGCCAAATTGGAATGTCTCTGTCCCAAAACCCCTGTTCTCAGCCCCTCGGGGCTCCCACTCTCTCTACACTTGACTGCACACACTCAGGACATCTCACCGCCGGGAGTGAACTTGCACACGGTCACCCCACCTGCGCTGGGGGCTCGAGAGCTGGGTGATGTGCCAGGGCCAATACCCACCAAATCCACCAAATATCCAATATCCACCAAATATCCACCAAACACAAACCAAAAACTGTTCCAGAACCAAGATCACAAGTGCTCTTGGGGCTCCCCCAGGGTCGGTTCCAAATTCACAGTCAGCCACAAAACTTTGTTAAAACACAGCCTTCCCACTCGCCCGCTCCACTGCAGTGTAACCAGGCTGGGCTGGTATTACCTACGAGGCGTCACTTTAAATTGGGCTGTCAGAGGCCATTTAAGGCAGGGGTAGAAAATTCCCTGGGCTGGCAAAGAGCATCTAAACTGCAGAGAGTGAAAATCAATTGGGATTGCATGAGCGGAAGGAACCTTAAATTACAGTTTTCTCTTAAGAATGAGAAATATAAAATGTTTCTCGTCATGGTATTTAGGAAACGTAACCAATGAAAACAATATTTTTAAAAATCATGCTTCAGTTACAAATATATGGCCAATTAAGGGAGGAAGCAGGGGAAGCCAGGGTACAAGGAGAAGGAAGGGGACCTCAAAGGCAGAGCCCCCACCTCCCCGGACACATTAGCTCCCTGCTCTGGGCAACCAGGTTTTTACAGGCCACGTGGTGATGTGTCCACCCAGCACCCTGTACGCTGGGCGACACCAACACACCTTGACTGTTGTTACTGTTATCATTCACTAGCAAAATTTTAGAAACTATAGAACATTAAAAAAAAAAGTCACTAATCATCACTATCATCAATAACATGTTTGGTATATTTCCTCTGGTCTTTTTTTCACATTTGATAAAAAAAGGTTGAAATTATGGTAGATACAGTTTTATATCATACTGTATTTGCTCTGACACTTGTTCATAAATATGAGTCCTTCTATATTATTTTTTTTAATTTTTTTATAGAGGCATGTTATTTATTTGTTTGTTTGTTTGTTTATATGCGTACTGGGTACAGTCAGAAGCGCGGGAGGGTGAGAGAATTCACCAGAGCCAGAGCGGGGAGCAGAGCAGGCAGAAGGACCGAAGTACACTGCTGAGGGGAGCAGCGGGCAGCAGGAGAGGTCTGCGTGCCATGTGGGACCCTCCTCCGGTGGCCGGGGAGCAGCCAGGGATCGAACCAGCGCCGCAGAGGCCAAGGGCAGCTTCGCAACCCAGCGCTCAACCGCTGCGCCACCGGGGAGGCCCTATATTATTTTTGAAGACATAATTTTTAAAGGCTGTACAATAGGCCATTATGTGAATTATTAATATTGACAAAACTAATCTTCTCTTGTTGGACATTTGCTGGGTTTCCAATTTTTAACTATTATAAACAAAGCTACAATGAAGATATACATGTATGTGCACACGTGCATCTGTGTATCTATATACCTATATGTTGACTACTTCCTTAAATTCTATGGTACAGAATAAGTATGTTGAGAGAATGACTATTTCTCAGGCTCTTGATACAAATTTCCAAATAGCCACACTAAAAATAATTCTCAGCAATGTTGCATTTTTGCAACTCTAGACACCAGTGTTTTCTAAATGGATCAGTTTCAATCATACTGACAGCAGAGCCGATCCCAGGGCCAGGAATTTTCCCACTTCTGCTTTGAAGTATCTCTTGTGCTAGCTGTTCACTTACCAGCTGAAAATGTGGTTCTGAGTCCCTCTGGCAACCCCACTGTGAGCACCAATCACATGGGGTCTTGCGCAGAGTTTGTTAGTAACAAGCCTGTTGCTGTAAACTCCGGGCACAGGGACCAGCCTCGCTGCCCCTGCACCTCCCTGCACAGTTTCAAACTACTCATCCTCCATCAATGGCTCTCCCCAGTCTCCCCACGTCCCTCCCTAGGAAGCCACTTGTCACACTGTAAAGTGAACGGGTCTGAGGTATTAGGCAAACTCCTTACCCTCTGTCATGTCAGATGACTCATCTGTAAAATGGGGATAATAACCCCTTCTCTCTGGAGAGCTACTCGAAGGATTAAATTAGATAACTCATGGAAAGTGCTTTGTAAGCATGACAGGAACCTAGGAAACACTCAACAAGTGGTAGCATTTGTTTTTTTTTTTAATAGTAATTATAATAAACCCACCAAAAAATTGCTTAATCTGCTACCCGCTGGAGGAGATTAAAGACTCACACAGCTGTCTTTTTTATCTGAAGCTCATCCAGGGCCTGAATGCCTGGAGAGAGACTCAGAACCCTCAGGGACTGTGCCAAACCCACAGAACCTCAAACCAAGGGAAAGGTCTGGCAGCGCATGCCCTGGAATGGCAGGCAGCAGCTGGTTAGCAGGGGCCATGGATGCTCTAGATCAGCTGCGCACAAAGAAGGGGTGAAGCTCACCTCTAGGGGAACCAACAAGAAACAGCCTGAAATGAACCCCATCAGGACACAACTCTAGGGTACCTAGAGCAACTGATTCAAGGTACCACTGGCTCCGATCAACTGGGAGCCTGGAGGCAGGTGACTGGGGTAGGGTAGTGTCCGCTCCCTCGCTGACCCCGGACAAGTCTATTGTTCACAGACGATGCTGGGAGTTGAGTCACCGTGGCATTGTCCGAGTGCTCTATCGGGAGGAAACAGCTGGACAGGCTAACAGCAAGTGCAGGAAGCCTCAACCTCCACCACAGCTCCCCTCAGAGGCCCCCTCCCTGTTTTTGAGATCCAGCATCCTGCCTGCCTGTCCCTCGGGAAACGCTGACCAACCCGGAGGCATCCACAGTCTGAATAGACATCCCCACTTCCTGCCTCCACTTGCCTGGGGCAAAACACGAGCTCTTTGTGTGGCACCTTGGCAGCCCTCCTAGGGAGGAGAGGTAGGGGCCCCTGAGTTCAGCCTGCCAGTAAATAGAAACCAGGGTCCAAGAAAACAGGCAGTGAACAAAAAACAATCACACTAAGTGAACTTGAAAAGGACATACCACATGGGAAGGAGATGGTTTTTCTCTGGACTAAAACTCAAGCAGGTAGGTGTCACTTACGGGGACAGCACAGACAGGGCACACTTAGTCCTCTCTAGAAAGAGGGACTCGTGCCAACACCCTTATCTAGAGATCTGACTGGGGTCTCCTTTGGCCAAGAGAGGACCCAAAACTCCCTGCTAAGATTTAGAAAGAATTCAGAAAGCAGCAGGGTGCTTCGTAAAGTCAGAGGGACCCAAGTTTGACTCCTCCCTCTAACACTGAGCAGCTGTGAGTTGCTCCTTTATCAAGGTTTGCAAACTCAAGTGCCTACAGGAGCCAGACAGAGCCCACGTGAGAGACGGCGGTTGGCCACGCAGGCGTGTTCCCACGCTGCATCACAACCTGGGGGTCAGGAAGGCACCGGACTCAGCCCAGCCAAGTGGGGCCTCCAGGAGGTGCCAGTTCAATGCAGCTACACCTTTCAACTCTAAAAAAAAAGCCAAAAATGCTGACTTCTTGGGACATCTCTTTGGTGTTTATAAATGTTGGCTCTAATAAGCAATAGCACTGATTGGGCCCAAACAAAATACATCTGAGGCCTGGGTCTGACCACTGAAATGTCACCTCTGCTCTCAACCCTAAGTTCCTGGTCAGTCATATGAGGGTAAACAAAAGAGGCCGGGGTTGGAAGGAGCCCAAGGGTTAGGCTGCCAGGCTTCCCCTGCCCGATGCGGAGAGAGCACTTGGCGAGTGGCAGCTGTTAAAGAGGCAGGGCTGGAGGGGCCTGCGGAAGAGCCACCCAAATCTCAGCTACAGAGGACGCCTCGGAGTCTTGTGACTGACCCAAGATCTGCAAACAAGCCATGGTCAGGCCAGACCCAGACCCTCAGGCTCTCATTAAGTCCCACATACCTGAGCAGCCCTCCCGGGCACAGACTCAGTTTCTCATGTAGAGTGAGGTAACTGTCACTCACAAGTGCTGGTCTCCTCACTGCCCCAGGTAAACGTGTGCGTCCACCTTGGCTGAAGCCAGAGTTCAGCCTCGCACCCGGAAGGCCACAGCGGCCCACTCAAAGTAAACTGATGGAGTGGTCAGCCGGTGCCCCTCCCTCATTGCCCTCACATTCCACTTTATGTGGAGTCTATTTCCTAGGCTGGGCCCCACACCCAGGACATGAATAGGTAGCAAGGATGAGGAAGGGCCAGGCGTGGCTGGTGCAGCTGAAGGAAAGGGGAAGGCTGGAAGGCAGGGAGGTGTGAGTGTGGCCAGGCAGGAAAGCCATGACCGCTGGCGGGACAAGGACCCCAGGCTGAGGGCCTCTGGGCCAGCTGGCTGCTGGGCTTCTGCCACACAAGGCACTAACTAGCAGCGGGGCAGGTCCTGCTGTGTGTAAATGCCAGGCTCTGACACACCGAGGCGCACCCCTGGAGGTGAGTGGGCACCCAAGGCTGTATCCTGCCTCCGGCCCCTGGGATATCCTGCTAGAACTTGTTCTTACTGGAAAACTTTCCACCCTTGACATCTCGGGAAATTATGACCCTGGAATTTCTCCAGCCTCATTCCAGAGCGTGCATAAAAGCTTTCTGATTAACAATGGTTGAAAAGTAAACTTTAGCCTTCAAGAGTAACCAGTAGGGGGACGTGCTGGGGTCCACAGCTGCTAAAGGAGGCATCTTGAGTGGTAGAGCCTGGAGGGTAGGACCTGCAGGGCCACCTGGTACAAACCTCCCATGCCACAGCAAGGCACCGAGGTCCAGACAGGTGTGACATGGCAAGGTCACACGCCAGTCACTGTGGACTGACAGGAGACCCCTCAGGCTGCAGGGCCCATGCTGCTCAAGGATCAGCACCTGGGCACGCAGCTGCCCCATTCCTCAGTCACCTGGGAACACCACCGGAGCCACGACACACACTGTCCCCGTATCTCCCCTCCACACAGGGTTTCAGAAAACCCACACTTCTAACCACAGCCCAGGTCATCCCCACATTTCAGCACAGGTTTCTCTCAGCTACAGACGGCAGGAGGTAAGCGGAAGGAAGGAGAGGGCAAGGCATGGCGCTGCCGGCCACAGAGAGGCAGGTGGTTCTCACGTTAGACACGCAGCCCTGCAGGGCCAGCCAGATGGAGAGGAAGGCAGGCTGCGACTTTGAGCAGAGAAAGGACAGACAAACATCACGTGATGGAGAGAGAATTTCACAACAAGGCTCCAGAGTCAGAAGAGAGACTGGGGACTTCCACCAGGCCTTGTGGGGCTTAGAACCAAGTTTCCCCACCTAGAAACTCTCCTTTGGAATCCTGCAAAGAGGAATTTAAACTCTTTCTCTGGTGTCCTCTAAGTCCTGGTCTCCTCATCTCATAAAGTAGATGCCCCAGTGCCCGGGGTATGAAAGCAAGGACAGTGACCGCTGCTTATTCAGGTCCCAAAGGCTTTCTTCCTATATCCCACCACTTGTCACCCTTTATAAGGATCCTAAGGGCAAAAACCAGAGCTGCCCATCCAGTCTGGGGTCAGAGAGTGATCTTAGAATATTCCTTTGTGGGCTAACTTTCTAGACCACACCCCACCTACCTGTACTGTTGGCGGATATCATCCCAGGGTGCTGCTCAGACCATAACTGCTCAGTGTCCCACGCAGGATGCTAAACTCCATTTCCATTCCCCTTCAAACCATGCCCTGGGGTTCCTGAAGACAGGGTGCCCAGTCCCCCAAGCCCCTGGCCCTGTGCCCCCAGCTCTCCCATACCACCCACCAAAGCCTGTCTCCATAACCTCTGTGCCGTGTTTAATAGATGCCAGAGATGAGGAGGAAGAAAAGGGTGGGGTGAATGTTTTCCCATAGGTTACAGATGAGGAAACTGAGGCAGGGAACTAGAGCATCTGCTCTATGTGACCATCAGCCCAAGGCCGGAAGGAGCAGCAGTGAGTTCAGGAATCTATAGGTAAATGCAGTGTTGAGCTTGGTCCAAAGTCTTCCCATATACATCAGTAAATATAGTTGCGATACCATGTTCCATTAAAGAAAAAAAAAAAAAAAAACACAAACAGGCATCAGGTAATCTTCAAGGAATCCACTAACAGTGATGTAATGCCTTCTACATGGTGAGCAGGATGCAGACGCACGACATACACAAATTCAATATTTACGATAACCTCTGAAGCAGGTCCTAAATCATCCCCATTTTACAGATGAGAAAGGGCTTACAGAAGTTGCCCAAGGTCACAGGGCTGGGAGGAGGCAGTAGGGATCTGAACCAGGACATGGGGCCTTCGCTCTTTTGAGCTGCCTCTCACCACACTCGCTCCTCCACCTCCCAACTCTCAGGCCCAGAGGTTTCAGTGCCCACAGCCAGCATCGCAAGGTGCTTCCTCAAGTGCACGAGCTGAGGACTCAGATCTCTGATGGGCTGACAAATGTTCGGTCCTGGGTCTTCTGCCTCTGCCTCCAGGCAGGATGAGACACAGGGGGAAGCAGGGGCCAGAATTCTGTGATCTCTGTTCCCACTGACTCAGTCTCTCCAAAGAACAGAAGGATAGGGGGATTTCTGAATGAGTAACTAACCACAGAAGAATAAAGTTATGTAAATCAGCCTGGGATAATGAAAGAAATTAGGCATGGGCTTTCCAAAAATCAGGCTAAGGAAGTGGGGAATGCCCAGCTGTGAGCTGCTCTGCTGTTTCTGCCTCAGGGCATAGCTGGGCCCACTGTGGGTTTCTAGATTGCTCCTCATTATACAACTAGGAGGTTTTTTTTTTACCCCATGGGCAGCAGCAGAGGGATTGCTAAATGCATTTGGATTTTACCCACCAAGAGAAGAGACAGGCCCCAGGATACAAAATTCAGACAGATGATGATGGAGCTGATTCATCTCTCTCCCGAGTTCTGTTTTTGCTGAAGTGCTTTTTATCAGCGGCTTGTCTTGTCACCCTCTCCCTATAGCAGCTTATAAAACTGAGTTCAAGAGATGTCTGGGCAGCTCTGGCTCCCCAGGACTGGGGGAAGCTCAAACTCCCCAGTGGCACACCTTTCGGCCAGCTGCCCTGGCCACACATCAGGGAGCCAGGTGCCCAGGGCGGTCAGTGCTGCCTCCGAGACAGAACCCGAGGGCAGAGAGGCAGGCCAGATAGGCTTCGGGGCAAATTTTCTCTTTTCCTTAATTTAGCAATGAAGTTATCTTTCCTTCTTGAGCACTTTCTTCCATAAAACCCGCCCTCTTGGTAAAGGTGAAGATCTGTCCCGCCTGAAGGCACGCAGAGTGTATGTCTCTGCAAAGCGGAAGGCGAGTCCACGTCCAGGGAACAACAAACAACAAGCTGGAGCTCGGCCAGAAGCAGCCACAGGGGCGCGGGGGTCCAGGAGCAAAGTTAGCCAAGAGACAGCTGATGGAACTGGAGAACAGACGGAGCGGGTAGCTGTTGTCAAAACTCCGGGTTGTACTGTGGAGAGCTGTGTGGAGATTTCTGGACCTACTAAAATAGAGCTTCCATATGATCCAGCAATTCCACTCCTAGGTATTTACCCAAAGGACACAGAAACATCCATTCCAAAGAGCACCTGCACCCCTATGTTTATAGCAGCACTATTTACAATAGCTAAGCTTTGGAAACAGCCCAAATGCCCAAAAATAGATGACTGGATCAAGAAGATGTGGTACATATACACCATGGAATATTACTCAGCATTCAAAAAAGATAAACACATGCAATTTGCAGCAACATGGATGGTGCTGGAAGGGATCATGCTCAGCAAAATAAGCCAAAAAGAAAAAGAAAAATACCGGATGGTCTCACTCATAGCAGGAATCTAGAAAACTTAAATAAGGGACCAGGAAAATGAATAACTATAAGAAAGTGAAAATCAAAATCAACAAAAAACTATGAACCAGAGACACTCTATGGGGGGGGGAGGGATTGGGGTCAAAATAAGGGGATTGAAATTGTATGGGGAATATAAAAATAAAATAAAAAAAAAAAAAAACTCCGGGTTGTCATGTGGACCAGGGAGCAGGCTTTCTTCGCTCAGTCGCTGCGAGGCACAGCCACAGGATGCCTCTAGAAAGGCACATCTGAAAACCCGAGCTGTCCAACAACAAAGAGAGTTTTCACCTCACCACTGGAAATGCCCAAGCAGAGGCTTGGCTCCAACCAGAGGAGTGAGTGGGGACCAGAGATGTGAGACTCTTCCCCTCTGCAAGCCTGGTCCTTATCTTAGGACAATCTCTGGCTCTGAGGAGCTGGGTGACCTCAGGAAGAGAAGGTTCTGCTTATTGGCTGTTATAACTATTAAGTGTTTATCATTGATTTATTAAGTGCTGGCATTACACTCTGCACTTCACATACAGACCTTGTTTAATCCTACAAAACAGCTGCTAAGCCTATCACATAGTAAGTACCCCCAAAAATCTGCTGGAGGAATGATAAGGAAGGAAGGAATCCCTTTACCAACAAGAAAAGTGAGGCTTGGAGGAAATACGCATCCTAAGCAGAGCCAGCAGCAGGGCGGCGGCAGAGCTGGCAGTGAACCAGGCCCAAGCCCCCTCGTGTCCTGATCCACCGACTGCTCACCCGCCCGGCTTTTCAGAGACCTGTCCAAGAGCTGACTGTGACCAGTGCAGCCAGCACACAGATAGGGTTCTGTTTCCAAATACACACCTTTGGAGACCTACAGGCTAGCTTCTAGGCCACTGCAATAAGCCAAGTCCCACGAGTGTTTTGGTTGCCCGGTGCATATGAACGTGGTGATCATACTAGGGTCTATTACGTGTACAATAATAGCATTATGTCTAACGAAAACAATGTGCATGCCATAATTGAAAATACTTTATTGCTAAAAAGTGTTACCCATCATCTGAACCTTCAGCAAGTCATCTTGATGGCGGAGGGTCCCGCCTCTATGGTGATGCTGCTGACTAATCAGGGGGTAGTCGCTGAAGGTTGGGGTGTCTGTGGCAATTTCTTAAAATAAGACAACAGGGGCCTTCCTGGTATCCTAAGGGTTAAGGATACCCCTAGGTATCCTTACTGAGTTCGGAAAGCCAAGCAGAGTTTGAGGATTATTGTCTCATTGCTCTCACTGCTATAGCCTGAGTTCAATCCCCAGACAGGGAGATACCCACATGGCACAGCAGACCTCTCCTGTCTCACCCACTGCTCCCCTCAGCAGTGTATTATGGTAGATCGGCCTGTTCTGCTCCCCATTCTGTCTCTGGTGAATCCTCTTTCCCCTGCCCCATATCTCTGGCCTGCACCCCAGTTCTTCCACTAAATATTTTTTTAAAAAAGACAATGAAGACTGTCACATGATTGACTCTTCCCTTCATGAAAGGTTCCTCTGTGGCGTACAACATTGCTTTCATAGCATTTTACCCACAGGAGAACGTCGGCTTTCAGAACTTAGTATGTGCCACGCTCTCAGTCCTTTGTGGTCATTTCAACAATGTTCACAGCATCCTCTTCAGGAGTAGATTCCATCTTAAGAAATCACTTTCTTTGTTCATGCATAAAAAGCTACTCTGTCCCTTCAAATGTGATCACAAACTGCAGCAACAGCCGTATCTTCAGGTTCCACTTCTAATTCCAGTTCTCTTTACTATTTCTACCACATCTACACTTACTTCCTCCACTGAAGTCTTGAATCCCTCAGAGTCATCCACGAGGGTTAGAATCAACTTCTTCCAGACACTTGTTCATATTGCTATTTTGGCCTCCCATGAATCACCAATGGCATCTACAAGGGTGAATCCTTCCCTGAAGGTTTCAACTGACTTTGCCCAGATCCATCCTAAGCTACCACTACGTACGGTAGCTTTGGTCCTAGGAAATGTAGTTCTTAAATAGTAAGACCTGAAAGTTGCAATCACTCCTTGATCCACAGGCTGTAGAATGGATGTTGTGTTCACAGGCCATCACCACCATAGCTCTTGGATGACCAGGTGAATTTTCAATTTCAAAAGGATTATTTTTTTTTTCTGGGCAGTAGGTCTCAATAGCAGGCTTAAAATACTCAGTAAACTGTTGAGCCATAAACAGAAGCGCTGCCCTCCAGGCTATGCTGTTCCACTTACAGAGCACAGGCAGAGTAAAATTAACATAATTTTCAAGGGCCCGAAGATTTTTGAAAGGGTAAGTGTGCACTGGCTTCAACTTCACAGCACCAGCTGCAATGGCCCCTAGCAACAGAGTCGGCCTGTCCTTGGAAGCTTTGAAATCAGGCGCTGACATGTCTTTAGCTCTGAAAGTCCTAAATGGCACCTTCTTCCAATAAAATGACTCATCATGCCATCCACGTTGAAAATCTGTTGTTCAGTGGGGACACATTCATTTATCAACTATCTTAGCTGCATAACTTTTTGATAACTTATTTTAGCTTCTGCAGCAGCACTTGCTACTTCTCCTTGCTCGCCGAAGTGATGGAGAGTCTCTTTCCTTAGACCTCCTGAACCAACCCCTGCTAGCTTCAAACTTCTCTTCTATAGCTTCCTCACCTCTCTCCGTCACAGAATTGAGAGAGTTTGGCCCTTGTTCTGAAGCAGACCCTGACTTAAGAGAATGGTATAGCTGGTTTGATCTTCAACCCAGATCTTCAAACTTTCTCCATATCAGCTATAGGGAATTTCTCTTCTTTTGTGCATTCACTGGGGTAGCACTTTTAACTGTCTTCAAGAACTTTTCCCTTGTAATCACAACCTGGCTGACCACAGGCTCAGGGGCCAAGCTTTTGGCATGTCAGCTGTCGAGGTGCCTTCCTCTCTAAGCTCAATCATTTCTGGCTCTTGATCTAAAGTAAGGGACATGCAACTCTTCCTTTCACTTGAACTGTAGAGGCTGTGGCAGAGCCATTAGTTGGCCTAATTTCAATATTGCCACATCTCTAAGAATTGGGATGCTCAAGAGAAGGAGAGACCCCGGTGGCGCAGCAGTTGAGCACTGGGTTGCGAAGCTGCCTGCAGCCTCTGCAGTGCTGGTTCAATCCCTGGCTGCTCCCCGGCCACCGGAGGAGGGTCCCACATGGCGTGCAGACCTCTCCTGCCGCCCGCTGCTCCCCTCAGCAGTGTGCTTCGGTCCTTCTGCCTGCTCTGCTCCCTGCTCTGGCTCTGGTGAATTCTCTCACCCTCCCGCGCTTCTGACTGTACCCAGTGCTTGTATAAATAAAATAAATAAATCTTTAAAAAAAAAAAAAAAAAAAGAGGGAGAGAGTCAAGGAAATGGCCAGTGAGTGGAGCATTCAGAAGACACGCAGATCTTCTATGGGCATGGTTTATGGCACCCCAAGACAAACACAGTAGTAACATCAAAGGTGAGGGATCACAGATCACCGTACAGATATCATAAAAATGGAAACATTTGTAATATTGCGAGAATTACCCAATGTGACAGAAATACAGTAAGCACATGCTGTTGGACAAATGGTGCTGACAGACTAGCCCCACACAGGATGGCCACCCATCTTCCATTTGTAGAAAACACAATACTGCAAAGCAAAATAAAGGGAGGGATGCCTGTGTACTCCAATAAGTATGTGTTTTCTTACAAAAGAAAAGAATAAAGTCTTTCTCAATGTTCAAGTTCAGGCCACCACCTTGTAACCAGTGGTTTGTCCACTGGTGAATCAAAAAGATAGTCTGTAAAAGAGCTGTTCAAAAAAATAAAATAATTTTGCCTGTGAGGATGTGGAGAAACCGGAACCCTCATCCACAGCTGATGGGAATGTAAAATGGTGTGGCCGCTCTGGAAAAGAAGCCTGGCAGCTCCTTAAGCAGCTCACCATTGAGTTAACATGTGACCCAGCTATTGTACTCCTAGGTATTTGCTCAAGAAAAATGCAAACACATGTTTACATAGTAAGTAACTGCACATGAATGTTCATAGCAGTCAAACGGTGGGAATTACCCAAATATCTGCCATACCAGGTGGCTGGACAAACCCGGTATGTTCACTGGAACAGTCTTCAGTCATAAAGAGGAATAAAATACCAACACAAGCTGCAACATGGATGAACCTTGAAAGCATCATGTAAGTAAAAGAAGCCAGTCACAAAAGACCACACAGGGTATGATTCCATGCATACGAAATGTCCAGAATAGCAAAGTGATAGAGACAGAAAACAGATGAATGGTTGTCCAGGGCTGAGGAGGGAGAACAAATTGGGAGGGGCCAGCAGTGACAGCTAATGGCCTTCTTTGGGGAGTGATAAAAATGTTGTAAGTGTTGTAAAAATGATAGCGGTGATGCTCACACAGCTGCGAATATGCTAAAAACAACTGAATTATAGGCTTTAAGTGGGTGGATTTCATGTTATGTGAATTATATCTCAATAAATCTGTTTTTTTTTAAAAACCCTGATATTAACAGATTACAGGGAATCTGAGAAAGAATAGAGATTATGGAAGTAATTGAGGGTATGGAACTCATAAATTCACTACCTCTTGCCCATGTCCAAGATGTTATTCATTCATTAACAATGATTATCAAGAATCTTCTACAAGCCATGCACTGAGCTATATCAGAGGCCAATAAAGGATAGTCCACAGGCCAAATCCACCCCAATGTCTGTTTTTGTACAGCCTATAAACAAAGAATGGTTTCTACATGTTTTCTAAAGATGGGGAAAATCAAAAGCAGAATACTACTTCATGGTAAGTGAAAACTACATGAAATCCAAACTTCAGTGTTCATAAATAAAGTTTACTGGAACACAGCCACTCTCAGTCACGTATGTGTTGTCTACAGCTACATGTATTGTCTGCTACAACGGTAGAGCAGATCAACAGAGACCAGATGGTCTGCAAAGCCAAAAGCATTCACAATCAGGTCCTTTACAGACAAAAGAGCCAATCCTGGCACTAGATGCTAGAGGTGGTGGAGGCGGGGGAGGGGTGGACAGTAACTGTCGGGCCTGCGTTTACAATCCCATGGGAAGACGACTGTGGTCTGAAGAGCCCAAAGGTGAGATGCGATCATAAATGGAGAGACATGCTGTGAAGGAAAGAATGCAGCGAGAGCAGGAAGAGGAGACCTGGGCCTGGCCTCAAGGAAAACTCCCTGCAACCGAACTTGACTCTGAGAGCTAAAGGAACAGGGGAGAGTCACATCAAAAAAGCCCTGGGGGGCCTCCCTGGTGGTGCAGGGGGCTGAGACGAAACCTATGAGGCTCACCGCACCCACTGCAGCACAAGTTTGGCCCCCGGCCAGAGAGCTACCCACATGGCACAGCAGACCTCTCCTGCCTCGCCCGCTGCTCCCCTCTGCAGTGTATTTCAGTCAATCTGCCTGTTCTGTTCCCTGCTCTGTCTCTGGTGAATCCTCTCATCCCCTGTACCTCTGGCCTGTACCCCGATTCTTGTATGTATAAATAAATAAATCTTTGGGGAGCAGGTGCAAGCTATTTCTTTATGACTCAGTTTCCTTATTTGTAAAAAAAAAAGTATTAAGAGTATTAACTTGGTGGAGAGATAAGGTGATGCACATCAATGTGATTATTATGGTTATTACCATCCTCTTGTGTTATGGGTCAATCATGGGTCACGTGCTAAAGGAGGAGTTTTGAATACACATCTCATTTAATTCTCTTATAAACCCCATGAGATAACTTCTATTGCAATTCCCTTGGGACAGACAAGGAAATGAGCTCAGGGAGACTAGGTCGCCGCCCAAGGTCACACAGTGATTAAGCAACAGAACTATCACTCACTAAAGCTACAGGGCTTCGCTGTCTGGGTGCCTTCCTCTCTGCCCACTGTCAACTCAGCAAGATGCCAGAGCGGGTGAAGAAGGGAAGAGGGCACGTCCCAGAGCAGCAGGGACGTGTTCACAAAGGAGGCAGGACTCAGTCTGTCCTGAGGACTAAGAGGACTCAGTGAGCAGAGAGTGAATGAAAGCATTCTAGGCCAACACTGAAACAGGGGGGCATGGAGAGTTCTTTTCTGCCAGAGGCGTGCACTGCTGTAACACCAACCAGAGGACAATGGAAGCCTCATGGAACTGGCACCTGGATGAAACCTTAGCTGCATCCGGCCCAACCACTTGTTTTACAGAGCAGGAAACTAGTGTAAGGTGGCAAATGACCTGTGAAAAGGGCTATACAGGCAGCAGGTTCTGCCTATGTTGAAACTTCCATTCCAAACTAGATGTACTCATTTCATGCCTCTTCCACCATTAAAGAAGGAACGCCTGCTCGCTACAGCCAGAGAGAATTAGCCAAGGTGAGGAGAACGTTAACAGTGGCACCACCACAAGCCAAAAACTATGTTAAGCAGTTTTATATTTAACACTTGAGTTATTAGATTAAGTGGCTTGTATATGAGGACAGGGCTTGAACCTGGGGGAACCGTGTTTCTGTTTCCAGTCCGTTTGTAATTCATTCACTCATTCCAGTGATTCTTGGGGATCTCCATGTACCCGGCACAGTTCTAGTTGCTGGGATTCTGCCACAAATGGGCATAATAAAATGATCTTTCTTTCCTTTCCCACAAAGGCTGAGAAAACACACCCACTGGTCTGTTAAAAGCAACAAATGAGGTCAAAGATATGCAGCACTGCGTTTGAGCTGAGACTCTCAGGAAGAACATGTGCATTTACTTCTGCCCCCGGCTCCATGCCTCACGAATCAACTTCTAAAGGCATAAACCCACAATTTCAAAGCCTGCAGAAAGGAAGATAATAACACAAATTTTAGAGCCCGGAGAATAGAAGAACAATTGTTAATTGACTTAAGAAACATAAGAAGGTAAAATCCTGGGCCTCCCCGGTGGCACAGCAGTTGAGCGCTGGGCTGCGAAGATGCCCGCAGCCTCTGTAGCGCCGGTTCCATCCCCAGCCACCGGACGAGGGTCCCACATGGCGCGCAGACCTCTCCTGCCTCCCCCTGCTCCCCTCAGCAGTGTATTTCGTCAATCTGCCTGTTCTGCTCCCTGCTCTGGTGAATTATCTCACCCTCCCGCACTTCTGACTGTACCCAGTGCTTGTATGTATAAATAAATAAATAAATAAATAAATAAATAAATAAATAAATCTTTAGGAGGGGGGGGAAAAAGGTGAAATCTAAAGCATCAGCAGCCCAGGACCCTCTGTAAGGATTGCACAAAAGACAGGATTCAAAGTCTGCTTTAGGTGACCTAGCAATTCTACTCTTACCCAAAGGACACCAAAACATTCATTTAAAAGGATATTTGCACCCCTATGTTTATTGCACCACTATTTATAATAGGTATAACTTGGAATCAACCCAAATGCCCAAAAATATAGATGACTGGATCAAGAAGATGTGGTATATATACACAATGGACTACTACTCAGCTATCAAAAAGATAAACCTAATGCCATTTGCAGCAATGTGGATGGAGCTAGAAGGGATTATGAGCAGTGAAATAAGCCAGAAGGAAAAAGAAAAATATCCAATGGTTTCACTTATAGGAGGAATATAGGGGAACTATACAAGGGATCAAGGGGAAAAAAATAAAAAACACAACAAAATAAAACAAAAATAAACAGACAACTATAAATCAGAGACATTCTGCAGGGCAGGTAGGGAGAGGAATCAAAACGAGGGCAGGAAGAGCACAAGAGACTGTGGTGATGGTGCACAGGTGAATTGGTGGTGGAAATTCTACGGGGACTACCCCTGAGAAAAGAAAGCAAACGCTGTAAAAAAAAAAAAAAAAATGAACAATGAGGTAAAATATAAATAAATAAATGATTAAAAAAAGAAAGAGTATCACATTCGATCACCTCCCCAGTTTCTCTCCTCCAGCACACGGATTATCCTTTGGAGAGAGGAAAGCAGATGGTCTGTGCTGGAGAAACGGAGCAGGGGGGTGCAGGGAGATGGACTTATACTGAAAGTACAGTCTAAGTGCAGAAGGCTGAGGTCCTCCATTAAGGCCCTGCTTCCTCCATTAAGGCCCTGAGCAGAGGGGGCCACCTTAGACCTTGCAGGTAGCTAAGAAGACTCTTCTCCAGGAATCCTAACTGCTCAAGAAAAAATACCAAGATACCAACTTATTAGGTTTCTAAAGGAAACAAGTCAACCTGGCTACCTATGTATGGTCCAGAACGCACAAGCGTCCCCACTTCCTCTTCCACACATACAGCTCAGTGACCCCACACAAACACAAGTGGACTAGAGAGTAAGACGGTCTCAGGGGAAGACAGAGGAGAGGCACACACCTTGGCATACTGACCAGAAATGGTGAGGAAGACCACTTTCCCTCACATAAAACCATCATTGGTAGCTTCAGCGAAATGAGGAGACACTGCACCCCGACACCAAAAACAGAACTCTACTTAAAAAGTATACTTAATAAACATAAGAACTCTTAAAAATTTGATAAAACGAAAATCTCCTTAAGAGGCTAGAAAAGAAAGCTGAAGAAATCTCTCAGAAAGGGGAGAGAGAGAGAGAAGAAAAGATAATAAAATTAAAGAACCAATCCAGGAGATTGGCTATCTGAAGTTTAAGATTTGCAGAGGAAAGAGAAAATGGTGGGAGCAAGTCAACAAGGCATTGGAGAAAGTCTCCCAGGTGAAAAGGCTCCAGAGTCACAGATGGAAGGACAGCCACACGAAGGCATGTCATGTGTGAAATCTCAGAACTCTAGACAAAAAGACTTCTACACAGGACACTGGAGACTCCAGATAGGAAAAATCAAGTTACCAACAAAGGGTTAAAATCGGAATGGCGCTAAACTGCTCAACAGAAAATTTAAAAATTTTCTTTTAAAAGAAATTAAAAAGAATTTAAAATAAAATTAATGCTTTGCACACACAAAAAGACTCCTAGCCTAGAACCCTAACTCAGCCAAGATACAGCGGTATCTTGGCCAGTGTAGAGTGAGGACCTCTCAAGCCTTGCAAGGCCAACAAACTGCTGAAAGCTTCCTAAGCGTCTGTGGCCCTGCTGCAGGGAGCAGTGACCATGGTGTTGTAAGAGCCAATGACTCATGAGGCTGCAGGGTGGAGATGACTTACTCTTCTCTGCAGCTTCAGCATGAGGTGCTATGGGGTGACACAAGAGAAGTGCCCACCCAGGGGTGGCAGGGAAGACCCAGGGGAGGGAAGAGACATCTAAGCGGTGTCCTCAAGGATAAGTAAACCATACACAGCACAGCGCTGTCCCAGGCAGCAGGAAAATGTGCAAAGCTCTGAACATCACAATCCATCAACCTGCTGACCACAGACAAGAGGCCTCGCCAACATGTGACCCTCAAGCCAGGAGTAAACAATTCCATGCCCAAGTAGCAGAAGTGATATTACCAGGTATTTGGGCTTATTTTAATCATCTTTTTTGGAATAAGGTTTATAGACAAAGAAATAAAATACAACCAACCTGTGCATGAAGAAGAGGGCCAGTGAGGCAGAAGGCTGGTTCTGAGCATGCCTAAGGCCCCTGGAGAAGTCTGGCTGACTCACAGGACACAGGCCATCATGAACCCAGTGCCCTAAACAGAAAGGGAAGTCACCCCTATCAAACATGCAGAGCCCCCAAGGAAGGGCACCTGGCATCTGAGGCCTGGGCGAGGCTAGAGAGTGTCTCTACAGTGGCCCACTCACCCCATCTGTCAAAGCCAGAGCTTGAAGGCTCCAGCCTGCATCTCCAGGCCACCTCCCACCCCTTCCAGTCCTGCCTGGACAACCTCAGGTTTTCATGCAGATTTCCACTTGCTGGATTTCGAGGTCAGAAGAAACAGCCAAGGATGAATTATGGTCTGGCCCATCTGCCACTCTAACTCAAATTTATGGAGGCCGCTTTCTAGAGAGAGTCTCCCACCCCCAGCCTTGGAAGGAGGTGCTGGCTGCTCAAGTCTAATTGGATTACCACAACCCCATCCTGAGTTGGTGCTTTGCAATGGTGGCGTCCTCAGCAGCAATGAGGCTTCGGAAACAGAAACAAGTCAGGGGCCTGTTTGCTTTGCTGCTGTGGCTGGTAACCTGCTGGGCTCTGAGCAGCCAAGGAGCCTTTCTTCTCAAAATGTCCTTTTCTACCCTGTGAAACAATGCAAGGCCCTCCCCAGGGTCTGCCAAGGTCTCAGCGCTGCTGATGGTATATATTCAAGGTCAGGGGTGTCCCAGATCGGTCGGGGGTGTCTCACTCTGGCACACACACATTTGCTCACACACATTCCCCTCACTGGCTCACTCCATCACCTTCTTCCATGTCTACTGAAACCCCATCTCCTCCATAAGGTCCCCCCAAGTTCCCTGTGTAACTCCGGGAACCAGGGTCCAGGCTGGCCCTACGCAGCTGGAGAGTCCAGCCAAGATGCTGCCCGCTCTCATCTTCAGTTTCTCCCATTCCCTACCATGGGTTCCCTTTGCTCATTCTACGTAACATTTTACTTTTCACAGAAGCCACACCTCTAGCCTGAAGCTCTCAGACATTGAACCTGTTGTTTCTCTGATACGTGCTCAGTCTCTCCAAGTTCTCTCACAAGAGGGGTAAACTGAGGCACGGAGTGGGGTAGGCTAAACACTGCTGCAGGAGGACTCCACCGCTGCCACAAACTCGTGGCGAGTCAACTATCAGCTGGGTGTGCCTAGCTCCAGCATGAGTCCCCCAGACACTACTCTGGGTGGGGGAGTGTGTGTGCAGGGGTGAACTGGCAGGCACAGGAGAAAGCATGCAGGCATGTGAGAGCATGAGTCGGTACAAGCACGTGAGAAGGCCACATGCAAGCGTGGCGTGCCTGCTGTGTGTGCAAGAACTCTAAGGCTTGTTCAACCCTGTGGCTGCAGTGAAGTGAGCAAGGGGAAGGTCATGGCCCTCAGCTCAGGGCCTTAAAGGCCATTTTGAGGATTTTCGCTTTTATGGGAGAATCTGATCAAAGGGATCACTGGGGCTGCCATGTGGAGATGACGGAGAGCGGCAGCGACGCAGAATTGTCCATCAAATACTCACGTGCACCCGGCTCAATGCAGACTCTTCATGTGCAGGTTCCAGCTAACAGCTTTGTTTCACTGGAAAAGAAACTGACACTTGGCTGGCTATCAGCTTGGGTCAGTCAGATTCCAAAGTTGTGCTCAGGGACCACTGTCCATGTTTACAGGGGCAAAGGGACAGGATGACAGTCGACCAATGCCTGGGCGTGACGGTCTTTAGCTGCTCCAGGTGTTTGCTGGCCATCCCACTGAGGTGCAGGACAGGCTCTCTCCTCCAACTTGCTTATTTGTAGAGGGTGGGGCAAACAGCTTCCAGATGAGGGAAGGCTGCTTGGGGAGTGGAATTTGTGCCCCAACTCCAAACAGCAGCCTCTCAGGCCCACAAGGACCCTGTGTCTTTGTATCTGGCATGTTAGACAAGCCCTGCTCCTCAGAGACCTGGGCTCTCTGCTACTGACCAGGGAGGGGGTGGTCATGCCCCGAGGCAGGCGGTCCAGACCACTACACATGGTTTCCTCTCCCTGGACACAGCGCCTCCTTCAGTCTGAGTGATGTCTGTGCCAAAATGCCCTGTATTTTATCTAACCCCTTCTTCCAAGTAGCTCAGATCACTTTCATAATGTCACTTCCATAATGCTTATATTTATCACTCCCTGTGGAAGGAAGATTTTTTTTTTCCTTGTCTTTAAAAAAAAATTGCTGCGTGGTGGAAAACTAGGGACAGAGTGAGGCTGGGGTGGAGTGAGGAGGGAACCCAGGAGCCCAGGCATGGGTGCAGCTAGCCTTGAGTGGAGCAAGCAGGGAAGAGGTGAGCTGGGGGGGAACTGGAGCTTCTGGATTTGGGATGATCCTTTTGTGTTTACCAGGTGCTTCGTGTCTAAATCACTGCCCTTACCTAGTAGTTGTCTCAGGGCTAATGGCTGCTCTGTATGCACTTTTACATGCGCCACATTTCATGCTCCTGTACACTCCTGTGTTCTCACAATGCTACTCACATCCACACTCCTTTGCTTCCACCCACACCCACATACATGCACACTCACTCCGGCACACATACATTTGCTCAAACACATTCCCCCCACTGGCTCACTCCATCACCTTCTTCCATGTCTACTGAAACCCCACCTCCTCCATAAGCCACCCCCCGCCAAGTGCCCTGTGTAATTTCAGGCCCTCCTCCATCTTCCTGTCCCCTCCCCGCCTTTCGCTTTTCTCCAAGGCATTTTCACCACCCCATGTACTATAGATTTTAGTTGTTTATGTTCATTGTCTATCTCCCCCACCAAAATATAAGATTTTGAGGACAGGGATTCTTCTTTGCTCCGGCATCCCAGAGTCTGAACAGTGCCTGGCCCAGAGAAGTTTCTCAAACATTTGGGGGGTAAGTGAGTCTCAGGACACTTAGGGTGAACTGAACTGAAGCCTGGATGGGAAACACACTCCCAAACTGCCAGTCCTGTGGGGCTCAGTGGCCTCTGAAAAAACAATCCTCATTGCATCGACTTCTCAAGGTCAATGTCAAGAGGAAAAGGCAGTAAAATGATGTCTAGAAGTAGGCTTTGGTGCTTTCTCGATAGAAAACCTAACAGAAGTAGAAGACTTCTCCAGCAGCATCCCCAGGCCAACTTTTAGTTCCATGAGTGCTAAGAGAATACCCAGAGAAGGATTCACAGACACAGTTGATGGGACCAGCTGAGGTAGGTCTGGGGTCCCTGGGCAGTGAGCACATGGGGTACTATTCCCCACTGAAGCAGGTGCCTACAATCTGTTGTTCACAGTGGGAGCCCAATACTATCTGGAAAAAGCATAAATGAGCAAATGCCATCTATGCTTGCTAATACACATGCAGAGACTAGAAAGATCACCAAAATAAAAATCCTGAATAAAATAATTTAGTTGACCTAAAACAGCATGCAGATACCAGCCTCCAAGGTGAAGAATGACTCTTTTTTTTATTATCTTCACATCAAGGGCAAGTTTATTCTAAGGCAAACACTAATGAATTGATGAAGAAAGTCAAGGAGAATGGGAATAAGTTCGGGAAACCTCTTTTAGTGAGTACATTTCAAAATTAGGTCAAAAGGTTGCAGAGATCAGTCACAATGCACTTGTCAAGTGTGAGCTCTAATTATGTTATTGTTTTTATTACTGTCTGGGCATCCTTCTGCTGGAACAAGCAGGAAACTAGAAGACAGAGCACTTGGGTTTCCCATCTAACAGCAAGTGGCCTGGGCGCTCTGCACGCTCCTGAAACAGCCAAGGACAGGCTGAGCAGCACACGGGCCTGGCCCTGGCTGCCTGGATGCTGCCACTCCTTCTGAGACGCCTTCACTCAGCCACCAAATATCTACCAGGTGCCAGAGACTCACCTTGACTCTGGACAGAGAGGAGACAGAGGGCGGGGGGTGGGCGGTCTCTGACATTGTAAGGTCCCAGCCCTCCAAGCACACCCACTTCCATGTGGCATTACCGTGCTCCTGTGGGAGAAAGAAGGGACTCTGGCTTGCAGAGTTTCTGCTATTGCTGAGGGGAGGCAGCACACATACCGCTTAGGAGAACGGAAGCCACTCTGGAAGTGCACAGCCTCCAGCACTGAAGTCCTGCAGTTGAGCCTTGTGCCAGCTCCGTGTGCAGCCATTATTCTTCTCATTTTGTGAAGAACCCCAGGCTCTGCCCATGTGAGACTTGTCTGGTGGTCAAGGTTAAGAGGACCAGAGAACCACCAGTGCTACGTAGGTCCCTCAAATCCATGGTCCCACTAGCTCGGGCCCGTGGGAGGGGGCAGCAGCACAGCAGAGAAAGGGCCCATGAGCTGCGCCAGGTCCTGGGGTGAAGCCAGGGCACTCATCTGCCAGGAAGCTCTCTCATATCAGGGCTGCCTTCTGCAAAGCCTCTGTCCATAGCCCCCAGCTGTGGTGTGCCCCCTAGACTTGGCTAACTGCTGCAGACAACCAGGGCTGGGGGAGCCCCATAGATTTCTAGAGCAAACAAGCAGACTTGAAAGTCCCCTGACAAGGGCTCCTCCCACACAGGGGTGGGCAACAATTTCAGGAAAGCAAACCACACACCCCTCCACTCTCCTCCAGCCCCTGAGCCACAGAGCCCTCATCATTCCTGGGGTGGAATCTGATTGAACCTCACCTTAAAATGGGAAAAGGTAGACACTTGATTCACTCCAGGAACCTGCCAGGACTGTTACACACAGAATCCACATGTGCAAGGACTACCCTAGGCTCGGTGGGTGTGCCCCCGCTGGAGCTTCCAGTCCAGGGAGGAGAAATCCCACAGAAGAAGGGACTTGAGCACCACAAGGCAGTGAGCAGGTCAGGGGTGGCCCTATGTTCAGAGAGATGTATATGGGCACAGAGTGGCCATGGGGCTGCATGGGCAGGAGAACAATAGCCCAGCCAGAGCCAGCACTGTCTCAAAGGCACTGTGCAGCCAGACACTGGAGACAATGGCACAAGACACTGACATAAGGGCCGGCGCAGATCAACAGGGTGCTGGGCAGGCTGCAGTCAGCATGACAGAGACAAGCAAGATGCAGAGCAGTGAACTGCAAGGCCTGAGAAGTCGGCTCTTGGCCAGGATGAAGGGTGGCAAGTACTTTCAAAAAATGGGAGTAGGGCGCACACGTCAGGTGTGCTTGCTGAATGTGTGGAGTTAGGCGTATGTGTAGGTGGGAGATGAGTTGTTGCAAGGGGGGCTGAGAGATGAATCATGGAGCTCTGAAGGAGGAGTCACAGTTAGAATCAGGCAGACGGTATCTAAGAGATTCTCTCGTGCGGCCTCATGTCTAATCTTACAATCCCAAACACAAAAGCCCTGACCAGTGAATACTAGTATTTACTGACACCCTTGCAGCGAGAGGGAGCTCACTTCCTCCTAACGTGGCCCATTCCTCCTCTGGACAGCTCCAGCTGTTAGGCAGTTCTTCCTACAACTGGACGCAAATCTTATGTCCTGGATGTCCCCACCCCTGGGCCCTAGGTCTGGCCCTCTGAAGCCAGGAGGTCCATGCAAGCCGTCCTCTTCCACATCAGTCACAAACATGCTGGAAGGCCATCATTGGGCCTCATTCTCCAGAACTCTCCATGAAAATAAATTCCAGACAAAATGAACATTCGTGAATCCTTCACCCAATTCCATGTGGTGTCGTTTCCACCCAATTAGTCACCCCACTCTGGATGCATTCAGATTTGCCAGTGTCCCAGCCAGAATGAACAAAACCCAAGACTGCAGGTGTGGGGTGGGTTCCAGAGAACACAGAGCGTGAACTCCATACCGGGATGGGGTTGTTTTACTTAGCAACCACTAGCACAGTTTGTATGTTCTTCCATTTAAGTTGTAAGCCAGGCACTGGGCAAAGAAAAAGGGAGAAAAAATCCAATACTATCTTTGTGCTCAAGGGGACGCCCTGCCTGAGGAGATAAAAACGAAACCATATAAAATGATGGACAAGGCACCTACTGCTTGAGGGTGCTGTAGAGCAGCTGATGAGAGACCCACAACCCAGTGGGGCAGGGTGATGGCCATGGGAACCATCTGATGATGCGGGACCTCTGGTTATAGCTACTGGGAAGTAGCAGGCACTGGACTTACCCTCCCACTGAAACAACTAAAAAGCTAGATAAGATACATGAAACAACTGCTTCCAACTCTGGGCAACAGCGCTCTTAGTGCAGAGCTGTACTCCCTGAAGGAATGGCCCCAAAACAGTAAGCCCGAAGGCAGTCTCCCTCAGAGCACAGAGGGTGGAACACAAATAGGTCCAGTGGACTTACCAAGTGGAGGTGACTTTTAGGACAGAATACTGGATAGGAGGGGACCACATAAAGTGTTCTGGAGGGGCCTCCCTGGTGGTGTAAGGGGTTAAGACACAGCACTATGAAGCAATCTGCAGCCACTGCAGCACAAGTTCGATCCCCAGCCAGGGAGCAACACACATGGCGTAGCAGATCTGCAGATCTCTCCTGCCTCGCCCGCTGCTCCCCTCAGCAGTGTATTTCAGTCAATCTGACTGTTCTGCTCCCCACTCTGTCTCTGGTGACTCCTCTCACCCCTCCCACACCTCTGGCCTACACTCCAGTTCTTGTATGCATAAATAAAGAAATCTTTTTAAAAATAAAGTATTCTAGAGCTCTCCAGAAGAGTCCCTTGGAATTTCTTGCTGACCCACACATATGTGAGATGGACCAAGGGGAAGCAACAGACGAAGAAATTGTGGCTTGCACACAAGGCCAAAAGGGATCAAGTTCCCATCAGCAATAGTGAAAAGGGTGTAGGATGCAGAGGGATGTGGGCAGAGTCCTCAGAAGGGTAGTGCCTTAGTACTAAGTGAGTCAAAATTAGCCCCAGACTCAGGGCTGCTCTGGACCCACCCAGGAAAGCTCAAAGCAAATCTCAAATGTATTAAACTGATCCCAAGCAATTTAAATGCATGCCAGAATAAAATCCAATACTATTTACAGCAATCCAACAAAATCCAGCAACACGAAAGCATTTACTCAAAAAGCAGGCATTTAAAGAAGCAGAAAAACATAACCCATAATCAGGAGAAAAATCAGTCAATAGAATGGACCCCGAAATGACATAGATGGTGAAGCTTGTAGACACTTATATTCCATATGCTTGAGAATATAAAGAAAAACATGAACATGATAAGAAGTGACAGAAAAGACTCAGATGGAACTTTCCAGATGGAAATACACAATCTGAAATGAAAGTACACTGGATGAGGTTAATTACCATCATATCAGACTCTGCAGAAGATCATTGTACCTGCAGAGGAACAACAGAAATGATCCAAAATGAAGCTCAGAAAGAAAAAAGACTTAAAAAAAAAAAAACTAACACAGCATCAGCAAGCTACAGGATCATATCAAACAGTTTAATGCACACATCACTGGAGTTGTAGAAAGAACAGAGTAAAGAGGAACCGAAAAAAATGCTTGAAGAAATTATGGCTGAACACATTGTCAAATTTACTAAAACAATGCAGAATGGGAGCGGGCATTTCAAGCAAGGTCTACCACACCAAGGTCAATGAGAAATGAAAACTTGTGTGGGCAGAGGGAGGAGGAGCTAGCTACAGGTAATTAGGGATATAGAAACAAAAGGGACAAGGTCACTCCAAGGATGGACCATGAGGCTGGAGGGCAGGTGCCAGCTGACAGCAGCTTCTGTGTGCCTCACGCTGTCTCTCAGACCCCATCTTAGAGGCTGGGAGGTGAATCACCTTTGAACAAGGGCAATTGATTTTTGACCTGAAAGTCAGACTTTGCAGTTTTCCTAAACAGTTTTGAACAGAAGTATGAACCCAGGTTATGATAGCTGAGTCCTCAGCCTGTCCCCACACAGAGGACACAGCTGAAATGTCCACCCTCAGACCCATTTGTAACAGAGAGCAGAGGTGACAAAAACATGCTAACCAGCTGAGAAAGCTCTTCCTCCCTTGCCTCTTGGAATCAGATAACTCAGGTAACTCTTTTTATTTTTTTCATTTTAAAAGGAATGAGAGATCAGGAAAAGGAGAAAGGAAAAGAAAGACAGCTGCATATACCCAGCAGGCACAGCACTTCCGCTGCTGCTTTGCAAGGGAATAGATGTAAGAGAAGAAACGCCTGCACAGTCACAGGCGGGCAAGAGCACTGCCTCAAGTCGGGTAATTAGACAGAAAGAATCTTGGGACACAGAATCCTGACTTTACAGATGAAGAAAACTAAGACCCAGAGAAGAAACATGCTGGACCCAGAGCCACTGGGGCACCAGACTCCCAGGGGACTGTCCTTTGCACTGAGCACTCACCTGCTGTGGTCCCCTCACCACACCCCTGCAGCTGTGAATGTCCACTCTAGCTCCGCATGGGCAGCGGCAGACTCCTGGTGTCACTGAGCCTGAACTGCTGCAGCTCAGGTGCCCTGCACACCGATGCCCTGCACACAGGTGCCCTGCACACAGGTGCCCTGCACACAGCTCCTTCATGTGTCCTGAGCAGAACGATTTTGGGTTTTTTATTATTTTTTAATAAAAAATACTTTTTACATCCTTCTTCATCTTTTTACCATGTACGCTTTCTCATCTCCATTACAGTCCCCGTGAAATTCCCACCACCAGTTCACCTGTGTACCATCACCATAGTCCCTTGTGCTCTCCCCACCTGTCTGATACTACCCCCTTCTCCACAACCCTACCGCCCCCCTCCTCCAGCAGAGTGACTTTGGACACCAGAGGGAGAGACATGGACTCCCCGAGGATCCCAGGTCAGAGCTGTCCACGGCCTGCCTGGGTCTGAGAGGGACAGAGAAACAAAGAGACAGAGCAATACGGAGCTGGACCCACAGGCCCAGCCAGTGGGAGTTACCAGGCGACCCCCAAGAGGCAGGATGGCCTGTGGGGGAGGGGCATTCCTCTGGTCTCTAAATCCTGCTCCCTATCAGATTGGCCCTAAGCCAGGTGCTGGGTTTGCTGCTCCCCCTCCTTCCTGTTCCCCAAGGAGAGTCTGGGGAGGAAGCAGAAACTGCCTTGAACTCTCCTCTCCCCCTCTCCTCCCTGCACCCCGCTCTCTCCCTCAGCCCCACCTTCACTGTGGGCTCTAGGAAGGGAGGCACCACTTACAAGGGTTAGGAATGAGCAAATTCCTGGGCTATTCCTGGAGCCTCAATTTTTATCATCCTTCCATTCTGGTCAATTCTGAGAGGCCGGGACCGGGAATGCCAGAGAGATCTGAGCCCGGCCCACCAAACCCAAAATAACCCCACACGTGCCTCTCTCAAGTCCTCAAGGATTTGGCCATTTTGGGCACATGTGTTTCCACAGAGCTGCCCCTTTGAGGTCATCCCACACTCAGGGTGCCAGGGGTTCTGAGGTGCCCCTGGATGAGCTGAGGAAGGTGGGAGCAGGAATGGGTAATCCAGGGCAGAAGAGACAGAATCCAGGGTGCAGACTAAAAGTCTGGTTCCAGGCTCTTCCACTTAATACCCTGGAGATCCTGGGGAAAGAAGCCTCAGTTTCCCCAGTTGTGAAACTTCTAAGCCATGTCCCACTCGCCCCTACAGTTCCCTCTCCACCTCCTTTGAGAAAGAGACTAAGTCTCCTCCTGAGCTATAGGCCTTTTAATAAGGAGCTCCTGATTTAAGAACGTCCTGACTCCTCCCCAGAGACATCTCAAATCCCGGCGAATACGAAGATGGATGGTTTTTAAATCAGCCAGTGCTTCCAGTGTCCCGGTGAAATGGCTAGATCAGGGACATGGTTCTTTTTATATCACAAACGCAGTATTTATTCATTCAAAAAATATCCGAGTGCCCGCCAGGTGTCAGGCGATAAGAAAATAGGCAAAGCACCAGTGGAGGGGAAAATCAAGGCCTCTGGTCTTCAGAAGGAATAAAGAGGCTGAGATCAAGGCAAGCCCTTGGAAACAGTCCCCTCCCTTGCAGAGTACACCCAAGGAATGGTCAGAAGTTCCCAGTCTATAAGTCAGTTCTTGGGGCAGCAGCTCCAACCATCCCTGCTTGGAGAGTTCCTGGGGGCCTGGGGATGGGCTGCAGGGTCTCACAAACACCAGGCCCACAGCCCAGCCCCTAACCACTGGGCTTCCTTGTAGCAGCACCTACACTTCATTCCTGTCATGAGGCAGTAATTAGACATCCTTGCTTTAAAAGAAGCAGCATCACAAAATAGATATTACCTTCTTAGGTGTCTCTTTAAAGCTGCACCAGCTTCCTGCAAGTGGTCACGAGGATTTTTCAGCAAGCGCTAGAGAATGGGCGGGGGTTCTGGAGTCCTCTGCTCTGTCAAAATGACTTGCAGAAGGAAAGAGGGAGTCCCAGCCATTTGGAGGCAATGCCAGGTAAGATGGGGAAAGAAGCTGGGAGTCTTCCCTAGACCTCATCCCCACATGCCCGCTCTGAGCCTCAGCCAAGCTGGGAAACAGGCAGCCTCTGAACAGGTGCCCACACTTTAAAAGAAGACACCTATGGACCAAAGAGCCCCAATATCTAAAAGAACAAATCCCTAAGGGCAGAAGGCCAAGCAGCTAACCAGGCTAGTGGTTAGCTAGACAACATCTCCTTCAGGTCCTCCAGCTCCAGGACTCAGACTACTCCCTGCACATGGTGCTCAGGCTGACCGTGGGAACAGAGGCCCACCTTGCCTGATCTTCTCCACCCTGCAGGGTGGAGACTAAGATTCCCCCTGATCTTCCCAACCATGCCAGCCCAAATAAATTTCTTGGAGGCCTACTGTGTGCCAGGCACTCTTGTGAGCACAGGGAGGGACTGTTTGTGTCCCCCACCACGCTCCGTACACCAGCACGTGGGGCGGGCAGTGCCAAGCAGCTGCTCATCTTCTGCAGCAGCGTAAAGGTCAGCAGTGGCCTCCCTCCCCACTGCCTGGAGGTGCTTGGAGACTGACCAGCTTTTATGAGTGAGCTGGAGACCAAACGCTGCCTTTCTCGTTTTCTTCCTTCCTCCAGAGCATCAGCCAGACTCTCAGGACACAAACCTGTTTATCACGCCACCTACTAGGAAGGCCCTGCGTTCTAAAGACCCACCTTCCACCCTTCCTGGCACCCCAGAATCAGAACAGGACTCACCTCCTGAGCTTACCCCTCCCTCAGCCCACTCACAAAAAGGAGCCAAGTCCCTCCACCACAGTCCCACTACAGCCAGCTACAGTGAGGACCCAGGGAACCCAGCCACCTACAGTTCCAGGACTGGGGACAATTCTCTGGCTTCCCCTCTTGGCAGAAACAGGTCCTGCAGTCAGTGTCATCCCAAAGTCAGGACCAGAAAGTGTTCCCGGGAGAGAAGACAACATCTCCTTCAGGTCCTCCAGCTCCAGGACTCAGACTACTCCCTGCACATGGTGCTCAGGCTGACCGTGGGAACAGAGGCCCACCTTGCCTGATCTTCTCCACCCTGCAGGGTGAGGCCAAGAGCAGGCGGGAAGCACCTACCAACTCACCCAGCCTGGGCTGGGGCTGTGAGGCCTGACAGCCATTTCTAACTTCGCTGTCCATCAGCCCAGCGGGTCTCTGCAGGTGTCTGCGGGCCTCTGCAGGCTCTGAGGGCCTCTGCGGGCCACACACATTCCAGAGATGCCCCTGCCGCTGTTCTCTCAAAGCATCCTCAGAGGCCAAGCCCAAGTCCACTGAGCACCCCAAGAGAGGAACATTCTTACCCTCACAGGGACACCTGAGCTTGCAAAACATGTGGCCATGAGAGGAAAGTGACCTGGAGGATGCCCACTGCAAGGCTGGAACAGGGCAGGAGGAGAAGGGAGGAGGAAGGGCTGGAGGGGGTGGGGGTAGGAGGAAGAAAACAAAGCAGGAGGCTGAGCCAGGTGGTGTGGTCTGCACTGTTTCCTAACAGATAATCTTTCAATCACAAAACATTTCTTTTCCCAGTGATGCTGAGAGGGAGCGGGGAGAAAATAACACACCACTCATCCTCTGTTGTTATTTGACGGATTCACAAACATGCAGAAGAACATGGTTGTGCTAGGAAAGTGTGTTTCACCAAGTCCCGCCTAAGACCTCAGGGAGAGGTAAGTCTGATGATGAGCAACGCTGGGAGGACTTCTCCACTGGCAGCTCCCTGCAGCATCGTCTAAACTGGGACTGGGGACTCATTAATAACCCGGAGCTGGCTCGTCCCCTGTATCCTTCTGCCTCCCTGCCCTGTGTGACATTTCACAGGAGAGAAAAGAAGAGAAAACTATAAAAACAAACACAAGGTGGGGAGTCAAAACGTGGAGTCCATTGTGTGCTGCCTGGGAAGAAAAAGTGTAGTCACTGACTCATGCGGACCTGGATCTGCTGATTTCACATCTGACATTAGAAGAGGGTGGAGAGAAAGTCTGAAGCATAGTAGGTGAGTATTAGTTGGGCAGATGAATGAATTCCCAGCAGAGGCCTGGATCTGGGTGGCCAGCTGACTTTCTAAAAGACCTGTCACTCACAAACTCACATTCTTCAGAGATGCCTTGAAAATCAACACAGGGTACAGAGCAGTCAAGCTCTTGGCAGCTTTCAGAAGACTCCAGCTCTATCTACACTGCTAGTAGACTCAGGGCGAGAGAAGCTGTCCACTAGAAAGCTCCGATTCTAGATTATTCCCAAACTTCTGCCAGCACAAGCCTCTCTCTCTCTCTCTCTCTCTCTCTCACACACACACACACACACACACACACACACACACACACACACACACACTCCATCTTGAATAACATCTAAACTTAAGAGGAAAACTAAATGTCCTGCTCTTGCCAGTTTCCCTGGGTGACCCATCTGGGGCAAAGAGCAGGCTGGGAAGGGTAAAGGCCTGTACTGTCTTCCAAAGATCTGTGGGGTCTAGTCCCAAATGTCCTAATTCTCCTCCTTCTGTGCAGGTGGAGGGGTTATACAGTCACACCTGCCCAAGCTCCAAACGCACCTGCTGTTGATGTGACCTCACCAGTCCTTCCCTCAAGAGAAGGAGTCCCCTTCAGCCTTGAAAGTTCCAGCTGGTCTGGTGACTTGCTCTGAACAAGCAGCAGATGGACATTACACTGTGACCCCAGATCTCAAGTGGTCTTGGAGATTGTTTTCACCTAAAAGGCTAGTTTCCTTGAGAGTGAGAAACGTGGGGGAAGAGAGAGCCAGCACCAATCACCAGACAAGTGAGAGAGGTTGTCCTGGCCCATGCAGGCCCAGGCCCGGCAGAGCCACAGTCCCAATAGCTCAACTAAGGAGACCAGCTGAGCCCAGCCTTAAAGACTAGTCTATAGAATTGGTAGCAACTAAAATGACTACAACTTGCACTTGTCTTATACATTTTGGGGTAATTTGTTATACAACAACAGAAAATGACACAAAACTCATCCAGCAAGTCAATGCCACTATTCAAAAGAATGAGGCCTTTCCATCAGCACTGCTAGGAAAGATGGCAAAGAAGTAGCATCGCAGTCAGTCTAATACAACTCTATTTATGGAAACTAATAAGATAATAGGTGGACAGCTGGATGTTAGCCTCCTATAAAAATAACCTGGAAAGAATATAAACCAAAGTATTAACAATGATTATCTCTGAAGGGCAGATTACAGGAGATTTTCCTTGTCTACAATTTATGGAATGTTTGAACATTATAATGAGTTTGTATTATTTTTGCAACAACCAAAAAGGGTACTGAGAAGAAATTCACCTTGAATTCTGCTACAAGCAAATATGTCCTAAAATATCCCTTCATCCTGCCGTCCCCCTGTTCAGGGACCAACACTGGCTCCCCACCGTTGGCTGGCCCCCTAAAATCCAAATCTTTTCTGGTGATGTACAAGGTTGCCAGCTCTGCTTCTCCTTCTCTAGTTCACATCCTCCCTGCAAGGACCCAGGCCACACACCCCCAGGCTTGCCTTCAAACCCCCCCCCCAACCACTCAAGGGGTCCCTCCCCTGGCTGCTTAAATCCCACCTTTCCTCAAGGCCCAAGCTAATTCCCCCTGAGTTCCTCAGAGAAAGTTCCCCCCAACCCTGCCTTTAATTGGACGGTGTCCTGTCTGACAGCAGGCCCTCAAAAAATGACATTACTCAAAGACCTGCTTTCATTATACATTGTTTTGCTTAAAGTCAAAGTTTCCAAGAACCTATGGACAATACGTTAAGTGAGGATTATTCTCGCTGCACTGGGGGTACAGAACACCCCTCTAAGGAGACCTTCACAGACAGGTCAACCACTCACTACCATCTCAGCTGCACTGTGCAGGAGTTGGGGGTGAGGGGCATGCCCAGACAGGTACTGCCAACCCACCTCCCTCTGCTGGGTGGTGGGGATGACCCCACTGGTGCCTCCTCCCCACCCTGTCTCCCTCAACAAGCAAGTGGGAGGCAAGTGGGAGCCAATTTGCAACGGCTGCTAATTTACAGTGACTCATGCCTCGGGGATGCTCTAAGAGCCCCCCCCTTCAGGTTCCGCATGCTGCACTCAGATCCAAACCTAATTGCCTTCCTGGGGGACCCAAGAGCTCTTCCTTACTCAGGTCTCTGCAATCTGCATGTCCAGTTTTTAAACAAAGTTGTTTAGAATCTCCCAGGATTAAGACAAGTGGAAAATTGCAAGCCCAGACCTCTACCTCACTTTGTCTAAAACAAAACATGTCATTCTACATGTTCATACACAGCAAAACACACACCTCCACTCGAACCCAGTTGGTCACTGACTTCTGTGTCCTTTGAGGGCTTGTTCCAAGAGGGGGCTGGGGACCAGCTGGGGAGCCAACCCCAGGGGGGCTGCTGGAGCACATGGGACCTCAGAGCCACAGCGTCCACCCTGGGGCAGTGGCCTTACGAGAAGGCACAGGCGGGGCTGCCAGGCATTGTGTTCAAGCCTGTTATGCTCTCTATGGAGGAGGCACTTAGGTAACAGATACGTAATAGCCAGTAAAAGGGCTCAGGTGGGCCCCTCAGCTGAGTCCCAGAACAATGCAGAGAATGCCCTCCCACACAAACCCACAGGACACACCCGCCATTCACACACCAGAGCAGCACGCACAAACTCACTGACACGCAGACACACATGCGTGGCTTGTACCCAGTTCCAACCTCGCACTGAGCATCCCCCAGGTCGCTTTCCTCCCCATCCCTTAACTCTGAGCCTGCCCTCTGCCCCCAGTGGGAGGAAAGGCGCACAGATGGTGTATGATGCCAGAAACACGCGCACCCAGGGGTGGGAGGAGGGTGAGCTCAGGTTCACACACAGCCAGGGCCACTGCCCACAGGCCTCCAAAAGACCATCCAGGCACAGATGGGTGTTGTTCAGCTTTGACAATACATTCATTTTAATTTTTTCATTTCAAATTGAAAAAGGGCAATTTTTCAAAAGTGCACAAAAAGTTAGCAGTGACCCTAAGCTATTGTACTAAGGCTAAGGCCTAGAACTTACCAAGATCCTGCCCTAGAGGATGCGGGACCCTCAGCTTTCCTCCACTGACAGCCAAGCCTCCCCAGTAAGCAGGGGACCTCCATTGAGCTAGCTGCCTGACTCCCCAACCCCCTGGAGGCACGCCATCCAGGTTCTTCCCTGTTCCCATCACATGATCAGCTACGTTAACAAGAGCTGACAGTTGAGCACAGAAACAGTCACAAGACTCTCAGAAAAAAAATTCAAGTATTCAAAATACAATTAATTTCCAGTCGCTGGAGGGGAGTGGGTAGGAAGGCAGAGGGCGGAAGGGGTGTGGTAAATTCAAAAGCACAGATAATACTGAACAATGGGTAGTCAAAAAATAATCTGCGTTTGGCTCCTGCGCATGGACTGCAGCACACACCGTGACACCCCAGCCGACAGAGCTCCCCTCTGGCTCCACCCCGTTCTCAAGAGCCCCAGCCCAGTTCAGGCTGGGCTTCTGCTTGTGTTTTCGGTTCAAGAGGAGGGGAAGGGTTTGGGAGTTGGACTTTAACCGCACAGATATTTTTGACTCATTAGGCTGTGACTCTAGTGGAATTTGACATTACTAACTTGTCACCTGGTGTCCTGCATAAGGAGCCCTCACCTCCTCGACATATCAGGCAGGGGCAGGAGGCAGTTAAGATGAAAATGGCATCAGCAGGTCAGTACAAAGTCAGGCTGCAAGACTCTGCACTCTCCTGACAGCAGCCATCTCTGCAAACAACCTCCACCCCAGTCCAGCACCTATCAGAAATCAGGGCCTCCGGTTTACTCATTAACTTGATTCTGGCCGCCTCCATGGCCCTCTAAGCCAGAAGCAGAGAAGACACTTGTTAGAGGAAAAAGTATTTGGGGAGCCCTAGAACTGGAAGCCAAAACTCAGGTGTGCCCCCTCGTCCCTCCTTAGAAACCCACTTCCCCTGAGCTGAAAGGAACTTTAGTCATTGATCACCCGGCCTCTCATTTCACAGTGAGGAAACCAATCTGCAGAAAGCATATTACTTGCCACAGGTCACACTGCCAGTGAGAAGCAAAGGCAGCAGCCAGGATGAAAACCTTCTACCCGGGAACTGGTCTTCATTCCAGAGGCTCAACACCATGACAAGAAATGGCAGAGCAAAGCCCTCTCAGATCAAAGCCAGTGGAGTCGATAAACTTTCCGTCTGGAAAGTTCTTCACACAGGTCTCACCCATTCTGGCCTCAGCACAGATGCACAGGAGGAGGGCCATTCTCTGGCTAGAAATGACAGGTGATGTCAGGGGCACTGTCTCCCCAAGGCTGCACAGACCTCTCGGAACTCTCCCCACCAAGTCCTGCCTGGCAGGCCCTCCTGCACAGACCGCTTAAGATCTCGGGCTGGACATGCTCTGAGCTGCAAGGACTCTCATCCTCTTGTTCTCAAGTCCTTCCTTCTCTCTTCAGCCTGATTTTCACCAGACTGATCTCACCCAGCCAGCCCAGGTGCCTGGCTGCACTGCACAGCCTGACCATAGGCGGTGCCCCAAACCCCTGGGCAGAGAGATGAAAGCAGACACCCAGGCCCGGGGAGGAGGGAGGAGACTGAAACCAGGAGCTCCCACATTCCTGCTGCAGCAGGCCCAAGGAGCGAACTGGAGAGGATCCCGGGCCCATAAGCATGGCCTCAGGTCCACAGTGAAAAGAAACAGACTGCCGGGTTGAACCCCTGCCCCGCCTAGAGCTGAGACAGGGTCTCAAGCAAGTCTCTGACCCACTGTCCACTGCAGTCGCTGCCCAGTGACATGGGAAAAGCGATAGCCACCTCACAGCACTCGTGTGGAAATTAAATGAGCTTAAAGCTAGGATTTAACATGATTTAAATTAAACTACTTGTGGACGTAGGTGAGGAGTTCTAACTCTGGTCAGTGATAAGGATGACAACTGTGAATACTGGCAACCAAAGGCTAATGTGCAAAGCATAGCCGAGCAATAAGAGCCTTGTGGCCAATAAGAGCCTCGTGGCCACTCCTAGATCCAATCTCCCCTGGAACTCACGGAGAGGGGGACTCTTTTGGCAAGGTGAGCACCAACCCTCCCATCCCACTCCACATAGCTGCTTTCTCTCCGAAAGTAAAAGATTTATAATCCACCCAGCAGGGAGAAGACATGGGATATAAGACACATAAATTAAAATATAAAAAGGCCCGGGTCTGTAAGCAGCACCCCCTGGGAAACTGAATCAGCACTATCCTTGCAGGTTCCTGGTAGCGCCTGCTGGGCTCCACTCCCCAGAGGCCTGATGCACAAATGCTGGGAAGAGAGGAGCTCTCAGCCAGACCCAGAAGCCTGCAGGAGCAGAGAAAAGCATGAGCACCCAGGCAGAGAGCCCACTCAGAGGGCAGGCCTGGAGGAACAGGGACAGAAGATGGGGCAGGATCCCCAAGGATTCTTTTCTAGCCTTGGCTCCCAAGCCTGCGGGGAGGAGACAGGAAGCAGGAAATTACAGGCCCCTCCTGCTTCCCTAGGCTTCCTCTACTTAACTGGGGTGGCCAAGAAAGCAATTAAGAATATTGTCAGCCACCAGTCAGAAATAAAGGGGAGTGGGTAATTCTCTTCTGGTCCCCAATTTAAGACGTGTGTCAACTCAAAGTCACGAGCGACTGCAGAGAAATATCTAGAAAATAACAGCATCCCATTCAATCCTCTGTTCCCAACCCACAGTTAAAGGACAAGAGATTTTGACCTCAGACAGTTTATAACAGACTTTCAGACACCCCCACATACAACAGATCCAGACTGGCACTGACCTGCTTTCTTTAATTTCCTGCAAACACCTTGGCTGCTGACAGATAGGAGGTGATCCCAGGATATCCCTGTAGGAAAATTAAAAAAGTTAGATCATCTGTGTGCTGGGAGGCCACCCTAGGATGACTTCTGACCAGCAATGACCACACATTGAGGCAGGAGTCTCCCATCAGGAACCCAGTCATTCAACAGATAGAGAGGAAGCCAGAAACAGACTGTGCTGTTTCCACTGATCTGGGAGTGGGTATCTAAGGCAGCATGAGCAGAATCCAAGACCTGGCTCAGTGAGAAGACAGCAGCAATCTATTAGTGATGTCTGCAATGGGCAGGTATAGAATAGAAGCAACAATGCTGATGCCACTACATAGCTGCCCTCTCTGGGGCATCCAAGCATCTAACATTTGTAATTTTGGCCACTCAAAAGCAACCAGAATGTCAAGATACGTAAAAACGAGTACCTCTACTAAGTTTAGTTCACATACCCTTTGAGGCTGAGGTAATGGAACAGACCATTTTGCTGTTTTTATTTCTAACATATCCAGAGTTCCTCTTGTGGAGCAATAAAAACTTGGTGGAAAATGGCCATCGGGTGAGAGAGAAACTTGTAGCTGTAATTAACTTGGGGTGTGAAGATAAATAGGAAGGAAACATTTGATTCTCTGCGGAAACAGGACTCCCAAGAGGACCAGACCCATTCACAAATATGGCTGGGATGCAAATTTGGGATTCTAGAAGGTGCAAGACTCATTTTTTTGAGAAGATCCAGGAGTCTATGCTGACTCTGCCTCGTAGCAATGAGCAGTGAGCCAAGGAGAAGGGAGAGGCAATCGGAATGCATGCCGTGGAGGGGTATACAATCCAGCTGGATTAATCTCCTTGATACCCACTGGGAACAATTAAATGGCTCCACATCTTCAGTCACCAAGCTCAGAATCAGCTTCACCCCATCCATCCTTTCCTCACTGCCCCCATCCAAGCAACTTGCAAACCACCTCAACTCTACTTCCAAAATGTCTCAGCTCCTCCTCTCCATTCCTTGCAGTCATCCAGCAGCTCTTCCCACCATGATTCCCCCTCTTCAGAGATCTCAGACTCACCCCCTATAAAGGGCAGGAACAGTCACAGTGCAGGTTTTCTATGATCCCAGCAGACGGGGTAAGGGAGGAGTCAGAGTCCTGGAACCCTCAGCGGCTTTTGCAGGCTTTTGTTGGGATTTACCAGGTACACAGCAGGCAGGGGTGCTGGCCTCCCAGCCTCCCAGCCCCCAGCAAGTCTTCACTCTTTCTGGGCTCTCTGGCATTCTCCGCTTCTGCTTCTCGGCTTCTCTCTTGGCTTCTCCTGGCATCCCCGTGACGCCACCCTTAAAAGCCCAGTCTTAGCCCAGGTGAATCTTATCTACATATGCCCACACCCTATTCCAGGTGCCGCCCTCAGGCATGCATTCAGGACCGCAGATCCATCATCTATCCTGATGGCGGGAGGGCAGAAAAGCCTGATACTTTTTACCTTACCCTACACCTCCTTAGGCCTACCCTGTTTTTGCAAACCCTACTCAACAACCTGCAGCATCCCCAGAGGCTCCCAAGATTGCCTGCTGTCTCTTCAGCATCAGCCCAGGACCTGCCCTTGGTGGACTCTCAACTTCTCTTGAATGGATGAGTGAAGGATGAAACTCTTTGGCTGCACATTTGAAACCACTCACAATATGGCCACTGTCTCCCTGTCCAGGCTTTTCTCTTCCTGGTTCCCTCCTCACACCCCACACAATGGTCCAACAGAACTATTCACACACCCCAACACTTTCTTGATGGCTGATCCTTCCTCCCTTCTGTTGAACTGCAAGCCATCCTTCAAAGTTTGCGTCAAACACCACCTGCTGTATGAAGTGTTACTCACAAATCAGGGTGATTTATCCCCATTTGAACCCACATGACTTTCTACTCTCCTGGGTCATTCACTTACACCTTGAATTGTCGTTCTTTGGACCCTGTCTTTAACCCTTTCCTGCATTAAAAGACCCATGAAAACAAAGACTGTACCTGTCCATTTCTGCACCCTCAGAACCAGCACAGGCCCTTATACTATGGCACAGTATGAATCTGTGCAATTCGCTGAAAATCCCCCAAGGCCGTGTACAAAAGCCAGGAGTGATGAAGACAGAAAATGCCAGAGCAGTTCCAAGGAGGAAGAGGTTCTTTTGGGATGGTTGGCCAGGGAAGGCTCTGGGAAGGAGCTCAGACATGAGCCATGGTCTTGAAAAGGAGGGAGGAGAAGGTGTAAAGAGCACCCACGAAAGGGGAACAGCACTAATTAAGGGACAAAGAAAGAATGAGCAAAGCACACTTGGGACTCAGTCTGGCTAGAAGCAAAGTGCGGCATGGGTAGGGAGAGTAGAAGACTAGGTTAGAGAGGGAGGCTGGGGTAGAGAGGATGGATGATGAGTGCCAGGTAAGGCACCTAGATTAGATCCATCCCCTCTTAGTGGAGATAACAACCCCAGCGGGCCTGGGCCATAGTGGCACAAGAAAAGAAGTAGTGTCCTCTCTTGTTCTGAGCATATTCGTCTAGTCTCCTCAGCGAGGTTATAAATAACAGCGACCATTTACTGCACACCTGCTGTGTCTGAGGCCCTGAGCTATGTGCTTCACATACATTATCTCACCGCTCCTTCCATAGGCCTGAGAGCTTGGTATTGTTGTCCTTGTTTTGCAAGCAGGAAGCTAAAGGAAGTGAAGGCACCTGCCCAAGGTCTCGCCCACTCACACACTTAGCAATACCAGGCAGCAGTGACCTGGAGTTAAAGACTCAGAGATGGAGAGGGACACCCCAGGCCTGAGGCTTCCCACTTAAGCTGGCTGCTCCTTCACAATACCCCTTATTAGTTCCTCAATGACAACATTTTTAAGCACATAGTAGGAGCTTAATAAAGCACAGTAAGTAGAATGCAGGTTGCCAGGGGATGGGGGATGGAGAAATGGGGAGTTAAATGGGCAGAGTTTCAGTTTTGCACAAAGAAAAAGATCTGGAAATCTGTGGTACAGCAATGTTAACGTACTTAGTGCAACTGAGTGTAGGGTAAGGTAAAAAGTATCAGGCTTTTCTGCCCTCCCGCCATTAGGATAGATGACGAAACCCTGCGGTCCAGAATGCATGCCTGGAGTTGGGTGTAGGCATATGTAGATGGGATTCACCTGGGCTGAGAGACTGGGCTTATAAGGGCAGCGTCACAGGGACGCCAGCAGAAACGAAAGCAGAGAACCACGAGAAGAGCAGAACCAGGAGAGAGCAGAGAGAACCAGAGAAAGCCAGAGAGCCCAGAAAGAGTGAAGACTTGCTGGGGGCTGGGAGGCCTGCCAGCCCCCCAGCACCCCTGCCTGCTGTGTACCTAGTAAATCCCATTAAAAGCCTGAAAAAGCCACTGAGGGCTCCAGGACTCCTCCTTTACCCCGTCTGCTGCACTCAGAAAAACCTGCACTCTGCCCAGTCCTGCCCCTACACTGAGCTATACAGTAAAAATGGTTAAAGTGGTAAATGTTGTTCTGTGGCTTTTGCCACAACTAAAAATAAAAGCACACTTATTAATATCACCTGATACCGTTAATTATCTGAGGTCAGAAGAGACTCCAGAAACATTTTAACCCAATAACCCTCCAAAACAGAGTTGGAAAGGAGAGATAACTTGCCCAGCATTGCACAAATAGATGGTGTTAGGGTTAAGATGCTCAGGTTGAATAAGAAGTATGTGGCATGAGGGGTCAGAAGACACTGGGTTCAAGTTCTGCTTCTTCCACTTACTGAGTTCTGTGACTTCTAAAAAGTCATTTATTCTCTCCCTAACCTTGTCTTCCTAACCTATAAGGCAATTAAAATAACCCAGACAAGGTTATATATGAATCAAATGAAATTCTATACAGCTAAGGTGCAGAGAAAGCACTTACTCTTTACAAGTTTTTACTTAATTTTTACAACTACAACTTACTTTTTAAACACTAGTTCTGATTTTAATATTCAGTATCTGATCATAGATTTAGAGCTTAAAGCCTGATTAAGTGAGACACACACTAATCCCACCTCACTCCCGTCCACTTCTAGCTGTCTAGGCTCTTGCACACAGCAGGTCTACAGTGAGTGTGGAATGAACTGCCCTTCAGGTTTTATCCATCCGGTCCTCTTGCCTACCTGACCTCCACTCCTGCCCAGCTGCATCAGTCATGCCAGGACCCGGCACAGGATAGGAAGCTGGTATGAATGTCTGTCTCCCTGGCCACATGCCTTAGCTAAATATAAATGATTTGTTCAATCCATTGTTTGAAATTATCCATAATAACTCTCCTCCCCTCCCCATTACTTACAATGACAAACTGACTGCACATCTTTACAGCAGAACATACACACAAACCATTCTCTAAGGCTATTTTTAGGAAAGAAAGGGAGGCTGGCTAATATACAGGGATCAAAGAACAAGAGTCCTCAGTTTTCTCCACTAATCCAGGAAAGCTTCCTGGAGGAGGAAATACCTGAGTCACCCCAGAGAAGGGGACAGCAGCAGGTCGGAGGGCATACTCCCATACTAAGTTTGGTTCTCTGAACCAAAAGAAGATGAGGTGCTGCTGTCTCCTTATTTGGGGGGGTGGGGAGGAAAAGTCAGCTACTACCCCAATGCTGCAACCTTCCCCAGACACTGTAAGTATTTGGGAAGAAGATAAAGATCACAACATCTTTTTCAAAAGACAGGCCCTCTGAAACTGCAGTTCCCAGGCCCGCAAGCACAAACACTGCTCTCATAACACGCCAGTTTCTTGTTTGTAGATTTTTTTTTTAACCACAAGAAAGTTTTTTAAAGTCCCAAACTTGGATGCACACAGATGGACTACATCTCAGACCTCAGAGTGTGCCAAAGCTCTGTCACTCTGAGTGCCGATCTGCCAGCAGTGGCCCAGGCAGTGGTCAAGGGTGGGGAGGGGCCTGTAGGCAGTACCCCAACCCCGCCTGAGCTCGGTCCTCCCTGGGGGCCTTATATGGACAGCTCGGGACCCCTGGGCCACACAGCCCGAAACCATTGACAGCTCAGGGGCTCCCCTTTCTGCTGCATCCCACAGCCCTCTCATCTCTTTGCCCGGTATTCAGCTGTCCACTCCCCGACAGCCCCCATTCCCAAAAGGTCTTCCTCCGAGCCTCTCCCTGGAAGACCCCACACGGTTCTGGTTCTGGTTCTGGTTCTGGTGCCGGCAGTGCACTCCGCTCCCTTCCCGGGCCGCTCGCCGCCCCCCACGCGGCGCCCACTCCATCCCCTCCTCAACCACCCCCCTGCCTCCTTCCAGATCTCCCCTCCCCGGGGCGCCCGGGCCGTGCCCCCCCACTATGGAAACGGGGTACAGGGCTTATCGGGCCCGCCCACAGCCGGCCGAGCCCGTAACCTCGCGCGCTCCCGAGCTCCGGCCCCTGCCCGGCGGCCTCGCCAGCCCGGGCCCCACTCACCGCGAGCTCGCAGGAATGTGGGGTCCGCCGGCTCCCGCTCGCGCCCCGCGGCCGCCTCAGCCCAGCCAGCGGAAACGGGGGGCGGGGCCGGGGCTCGCGGCGGGGCGGGGCCCGGCCGGGAATGGCGAGGCCGCGGGGCGGGGCGGCCGCGGGGCGGGGCGAGGCCCGGGGGCCCGAGCCCCGAGCGCGCGGGAGCGGGGTGCAAGGGCCGAGGGGGGCGCCGGCGCCGGCCTGCGCCGAGGCCGGGAAGGCGCTCGAGGGGCGCAGCGGCCTCGCCCCGGCTGGATCCCAGCGCCAGAGCGGGAGGGAGCCCCAGAAGGGGCCGGCCTGCTGGGCACCGGCCTCGGGCGCTGGCGCGGCCGTTCTTGGGGACCCCCAGCCTCCCCCTCTTCGGCCGCCTGCATTCACCGTTCGCACGACGCCTGCCGGGGCCGCGCCCCTTCCCGGAGCTGGGGAGAGGGAGGCCGGGCCCGGGAGCTCGCGCGGCCGGGCTGCGCGCCCGCTCACCACCCCAGGGCCGGCCGGCAGGGGCTCGGCTTACCCTCCGGGCCCGGCTGTCTGGCCGCAGCACCCCCACCCCCACCCCTGAGAAGTCCTCGCCTGGTATTTCGGGAGGACTGTTTGAGATGTTGACGACGCGGTTGTGTATTAGATACCGGCCGAGAGCTCTGAGGGAAGAGCCGCTGCCTCTCCCCGCAGGAGCCAAGGGCCTCCGAGCTCGGCGAAGGGCACACGGGAGGGTAGAGCTGAAGCAGGAGAAACTCAAGGTAGACGGCTCTGGTCAGGTGCTGCCTGTAGGTCTTTGCTGGCCCGAATTCTTGAAGCCAGAGAGCCTGCAGTCTTCTCTGAAGAGAGGGGTGAACAGCCACCTCTCCTCATCGTTACTGTCTTGCACAAACAATCTGTGGTTCCCATATGAGCGATCTCTCTCGTGCTAAGTGTGGTTTGAAACCCTGCATGTAATCACAAGACTCCCCTTTGCCCCTCCTCATTAGACTGGCTGTTTCCTCACATCTTCTGGGCCACCTCCTCTCATATGTCCGCCATCTTGATTTTGTCCGTTGGACTTAAGACAATCATCCAACTCCCTGACTCCCCTGTCTGAGATTTCAAAACCTTGCTCTGTGCCACCCCATAAAGTCTTCCCAGACAAACCCAACTCGCCCCAGTCTCTCCAGTCACCTTAGCACATGTTGCCTGGCTGAGACCCAGAGAGAAAAAGGACTTGCTAGTGATGTCTTCTGGGTGAGTGACGGATCTTACTGCAAAAAACCATGGGAGGCTGCGTGATGTGACAACCACAGAACATTGGAGAGATCGAATCCTTGAGATTGAACGCTGGCTCTACCTCTTATGAGCTGCAACCTCTCAAGGCCTAAGTTTCCTCACCTGTGAAATAGGACTTAATAACACCAATCCCTCACAGTGGATGGGTGACCAAGATGGTGGAAGCAAAAGGATAATGTTTGATGCATGATGGAAGTTCAACAAATGTTAGCTTCCTCCTCCCTTGAAAGGAAGGCAACAAATCTGAACGATAGAATTATGACACATTAGGATGGAAGTAACCTTGGCAGAATCTCCTCAGCAATGACCTAGAAAGTGGCCACACTGTTCATCTTTATTCAACACATGTGAAGGTGGAAGACTTAGTCCATCCAGAGAGGTTTATAGCTGGAGGGGAACCCTGTGGAGAAAAGCTGTGGGGGGAAAAATCCTATAGAGAATTATTCAACATGAAAGAAGCTGAGGTGACTTGTGATCCGTGAGAGGGGCACACACGGACCATGTCCACTGAGAACAGAACTCAAGTAAATGACTTGACAAGAGGCTCTTAGGAAAGATGCTCCCGAGGTACAAGGTTATGGTTTGCTGTACCAGGTGCCGAGGAATTGGTAAGTTTCTGTCCAGGAGATCCTGAAAATGCTAAGGAAAAACCACTCTATAGATCAAGGCACTATACCCAGGACACATCCCACTTACTAGCCTTGTCCTGACATAGCTATTAATAGATGCCCTTTCATCATCAAAATATCTTGGTTTGGACAATAAATTATAATGTCACTTTAACTATGAAAAAAGCAGTACTCCAAAGCGCTCCCTCCAGCCCTGGTTGTCAGCAAGCCTGCTGGAATTCCTGACTCCTCAGATACTTCAAAAGATAGTATGTCAGTTTAGCCCCTTGAAATCACCAAATCAAATCAAAAATGAAAATAAGCAGAAATTGAGTTTCCAGCCAGCCACCCCAAAGTGGAGGGAAGAGACAGTGCTTGCTGAATTGTGACACCTAGTGGGGAGAGTTTGCATGACTGGAGGCTGAGTTTCAGGACATTTCCCGTTTGGCCTTAGGTTTCTTCAGGTCAGCTTGTAAAGCAGAGAACAGCTCTGGCTTCCAAGTGCTGCTGTGCCAAGCACTGCTCTAAGACCTTTACATGTTTAATTTGTTTGATCTTTCCAACAACCCCATGATGGGGGACAACTATCAGTCTGCCATTTTACAAATGAGGAAATGGAGGCTCAGAAGTGTTAGGTCATGCAGCTGGTACTTGACTGAGGCAGAATATAACCACAAGGCCTGAGGACTTAGCTGCTAACTCCATGCAGCTCCTATCAGCTACATGCGCAGAGTTAAATCAGAGGAGTCGTCTATCTAAAATGACTTCTCAGGGCCTCCCTGGTGGCACAAGGGGTTAAGATGCAACCTATGAAGCTATCCGCAGCCACCGCAGCATGAGTTCGATTCCCAGCCAGGGAGCTACCCACATGGCGCAGCAGACCTCTCCTGACTCGCCCGCTGCTCCCCTCAGCAGTATATTTCAGTCAGTCTGCCTGTTCTGTCTCCGATGAATCCTCTCACTCTCCCACACCTCTGGCCCTTACCCCAGTTCTTGTATGCATAAATAAATAAATCTTTTAAAAAATAAAAGAAAATGACTTCTCCCTACCCTCTAACATGGAGATGATAGGAAGGGAGAATGAGAAACAGTGTCCCAGGAGGTGTACTACTGGCAGAGAGTGGGTGGTAGTTTTTGCATCTACCAGGGGGGATTAAAATTAGCAGACTATGTGAAGACTTAGAAACCATCTCTTACCTGCACAGTGGAGCTCCTAGTTGAAAGAACTTTCCAGCTTGAAGAGTGAAACCTTTTCTTCCCTACCTGCCCCTTCAATATTTCCTTATGCTACCAGGCACCCCAAGAGAACCCATACCCAGACCTTCCGGCATTCAAAAAGTAATCAAAGACTGTTCTGCTTTCTCCCCAGCTCCCTCTTCTAAAGAATGCAAGTCTTCCTTCCCAAGGGCTCCTCCTTCCTGAAACTTCTTTCTTTTCCAAAACTCAAAGTGAGGTAGAGGCAACCGAATTAAGAGAATGATTGAGGGGTTAAACAAGTCTGTAACACGGTTATCATTCACAATTTGGGACATACTTATTCTTTTAAAGAAAAGGGTGTTGGGGCCTCCCTGGTGGCGCAAGGGGTTAAGCACTGCACCATGAAGAAATCCGCAGTCTCTGCGGCACGAGTTCGATCCCCGGCCTGCCAGGGAGCAGCCCACATGGCAAAGCAGATCTCTCCTGACCGCCTGCTGCTCCCCTCAGCAGTGTATTTCAGTCAGTCTGCCTGTTCTGTTCCCCACTCTGTCTCTGGTGAATCCCCCCACATCTCTGGACTGTGCCCCAGCTCTTGTATGCATAAATAAATAAATCTTTAAAAAAATTTAAAAAAGGTGTTATCTGAGATTCATTGTTTATCTGAGTACCCTGTACTTTTAGTTGCTAAATCTGCCAATTCTGCTTTGTTAGCAGTTGCTGCTGAAACAGTTGGGAAAAATGGACTAAATCAGAGATCTGCAAACTTTTTCTTAGAGGGTCAGATACCAGGTATTTTAGATTTTGTACTCAGTGGGATCTTGGTCGCTACTCAACCCTGCCATTATAACTTGAAAGCAACCATAAACAGAGCATAAATTAATCAGAATGACTCTACTCTGATAAAACTTTACTTATAAAAACAAACATTGAGCCATAGTTTATCAACTCCTGAGCCAAACTAGGGCTTTTGAATCCTAGCTATTTGAGGTGTTTTATAGGGGTGAGAGTGGGCTGGAACCAAATTCTCAAATGTGAAAAACATAGAGACTGATCAAAGTGAGTGAGCATGATGAATATGCATTATATATATACCCATGTGACACCGGATCACATATATGTGTGTGACCCAAGGTATTTCAGCCACTGCAGAAAGCATTCACTTCTGGAATAGGAGCTGGTTTGAAGTCACCTAGGTTTTGCAAAGGCTTGGTCAGACCCTGTCTGAAAAAGTGCTGATTCTACATCTGGAATTCCTCGTGGTCAACACGTGCACTATAAAGACAGGAATGCACAGGCAACATTTGTAAAATCAGACAAAAAGTTTACAAGTCGAGACTCCCTAGTGGTGCAGGGGTTAAAGTCTCAGCACTATCAAGCTGTTGCCAGCCACTGCAACACTAGTTAGATCCTGGCCAGGGAGCTGACCACATGGCCCAGCAGACCTCTCCTGTCTCTCCTTCTGTTCCCCTCAGCAGTGTATTTCAGTAGATCTGCCTGTTCTGCTCCCCACTCTGTCTCTAGTGAATCCTCTCACACACACACACACACACACACACACATACACATGCACCCAGCACCCAGCACCTCTGGCCTACACCCCAGTTCTTATATGCATAAATAAATAACATAAATCTTTAAAAAAAAAAAAAAAGAAAGAAAGAATAGAGGTCGAAAAAAACAGGAGGCCCCTGCAGAAAGCCTTCAGGTGAGACGAAAGCTGTTGGCATATGTCTACCTGATGTGCTCAGAAATGCATGGTAACTGTCTTTGAATGTCTGTGTGTGTGTAAGCCACATATACATCTATCTGAATGTGTGTGTGCAACTGAGGAATTTGCATGGTTGGTTGGAATCAATAAATACAACAGTGATGGCTACATCAGTCACATTTGCACCAACTTTGTTAATGATATTAGCATAACGCTATATACATATCAAGGGCAATTCCATGGCTTAACATCATCCTTCAAATTCTACTCTGGAGACCAAAACCACATGTAAAAGAGGTGACTAATTAAAAGCATGAAACCCAAGCATGAATTTGCCACAGCACAGGAAATGTCAATTGTCTGGAGCAGGGAGATTTGTGTATGCAAGGCAAGGACAAAGAACTACACCCTCTATGGCAGCAGACTACTCCAGGCCATGTTAAGATTTTTTTTTTTAAAGATTTATTTATTTATGCATACAAGAGCTGGGGTACAGGCCAGAGATGCGGGGGATGAGAGGATCCACCAGAAACAGAGTGGGGAGCAGAACAGGCAGAGTGACTGAAATACACTGCTGAGGGGAGCAGCAGGCGAGACAGGAGAGGTCTGCCTCATCATGTGGGTTTCTCCCTGGCTGGCCGGGGATTGAACTCGCGCTGCAGAGGCTGTGGATTGCTTCATAAGGCGGTGCTTAACCCCTTGCGCCACCAGGGAGGCCCCGTGTTAAGATTTTGACATGTACATACGTCATCATCAAAGTGTTTTTAAATAACAGAGTGACAAGATCAGGTTTGCATTTTGAGACTCTCACTTGGCTGTAGTATAGAGAACAAACTGGAGAGGGACAGGGGCCAAAATGGACACAGGAGTCCTTAGCAGTGGTCTGGGCCCGAGATAAGGTTAGCTGGGTTGAGGTTGGTGGTAGTGGTGAAGGAGAGATATGGATAGACTTAAGAGAGATTTAGATGGTGAGCTGATAGATTGAGGAGGGAGTAGGAGCCGGCAGGGTGGGGGTCAAGGATGACCCCTCGGGTTTCTGATAAGACTAAGAGGACAGTTGGGAGAGCCATCCACTGAGATAGGAAACAGGGGAAGGGGAGAAGCTTCAAGGCAAAGCTCATGAGGGCTAATAAACATCCATCAGATTTAGATTTAGTGAGTGGAAGGTCACTGGGGATCTTGGCAAGAGTCATTTCTTTGCAGTGATAAGGCAGGAGCCGTGCTGGAAAGACAGTTGAGAAGGGAATAGAAGCTGATTGATGGAGTCGGTAAAATAATTCCTTCAAGAAAACAGGCTGTTGATGGGAAGATACATAAGGCAGACAGCGGAAGGAGGCTGTGGATGATAGAAGGGTTTTGGGGACTTAACAGGGAAAACTGATTAAAACATATGGGAAGAAGCCTATTCTGATATGGAGGAATCAGCTCCTAATGGACTAATCTCCCCACAGATATTATCATTATACTCTGGACAGCAAAAAAAAATGTTTATGGGCCTCCCTGGTGGCGCAAGGGGTTAAGCACCACACTATGAAACAATCCGCAGCCTCTGCAGCATAAGTTCGATCCCCAGCCGGCCAAGGAGGTGACCCACATGGGGCAGCAGACCTCTCCTGTCTCACCCGCTGCTCCCCTCAGCAGTATATTTCAGTCAGTCTGCCTGTTCTGCTCCCCACTCTCTCTGGTGAATCCTTTCACACACACACACACACACACCCCTCACCTCTGGCCTACAACCTAGCTCTTGGATGCATAAATAAAATAAATCCTTTAAAAAAAAAAAAAGGAAAGGAAGTAGAAGTCAGAGACAGCATTGACTAAATGATTTTGGGGTGGAACAGTGTCTGGTGATGCCAACGCCCTGTGATTGTGGAAGTGGGTGATTGAGAGAGAACAGAGGTGGTCGTCAGAAGGAAGTCAAGAAACCAAGAGTCTGGTTGACCCACTGAAAACTTCCCCCAAACCAACACTGAATTTACCTAAGGTGAGAGGAGAGACAAAGAGACAGCTGCTCGGAGCTCTGAAGAATGAGGGGCTGGGAGGCGGTAAATGGCAGAGGCTCTCGGGAGGAAAGAGGATGGCGTAGCCGTGCACCTGAGAAGCAGAAAAATGGTCTAAGGGACATAGAGAGTATGACAGCCGATAACTCTACCTGCCAGCTTTTAAGCTGGGGTGGGGAAGAACATAAACAGCCGCCACGTGGGAGGGCTGCAGAAGGAGCAGCGCCGTGGGCGCCTTATTTATCCATTGCTGCATAACAACCACAAACAGAAAGATAGCAGCTTCACACAACACACGTTTCTTATCCCGGTTTCTGTGAGTTTCAGCCTGGTTGAGCTGAGTCCTCTGCCCAGCATCTCACAAGCTGCAATCTAGGGACCGGCCAGAATGCCACCTGGAGGCTTAACTGGGGAAGACTCCTTGTCCCTGCTCACTCAGGTGACTGCGAAAGCCATTTCTTTGCTGCTCTGTGGCTGAGGGCCTGGATTCTTGCTGGCTATCTAGGGGCGCTGTCCTCAGCAGCTAGCCCAGTGGGCTTTCCTAGTATGCGCCCCCCCCCCATTCATCAAGTCAGCAAGGTCTCTAGACAGTCCTCCTCATATATTATCACAGTGTGACACACCATCCCCTTTGCCATTTCCTATTCATTAGAAGAAAGTTGTGGGTGCACAAGCACCCAAGGGAAGGGCATCACCCAGAGGTGAGAATACCAGGAGTCCAGGATCATAGGGGCACCTTAGGGTCTGTCCTCCACATAAAGGGAGGGGTCACTGCGGAGTAGATGGAGGTGGGAGGTGAGGAGTAGGAGCTGGATCAGAGTGAGAAAATGCTGAGAACTTAAAGGGTTTAGGGCCTCCCCGGTGGCGCAGCGGTTGAGCGCTGGGTTGCGAAGCTGCCCGCGGCCTCTGAGACGCTGGTTCGATCCCCGGCTGCTCCCCGGCCATGGGAGGAGGGTCTCACATGGCGCGCAGACCTCTCCTGACGCCCGCTGCTCCCCTCAGCAGTGTACTTCGGTCCTTCTGCCTGCTCTGCTCCCCGCTCTGGCTCTGGTGAATTCTCTCACCCTCCCGCGCTTCTGACTGTACCCAGTGCTTGTATGTATGCATGTATGTATAAATAAATAAATAAATAAATAAATAAATAAATAAATAAATAAATCTTAAAAAAAAAAAAGTTAAGGAGGGATGGGGTGACAGGGAGATGGGCTTAGACTCTGGGCACCAGCTGATGGAAATTGGCAGCTCTGCCTTTCTCTGTCATAATACTCTGAAAAGGAAATCTGCTTATTTACAAAAATAGGCTGTGGAAGCTATAGCTCAGGGACAGAGTAATTGACTACAAAAATAAGTTGTGACAAATAAGTTAACTTTGCAAAATATATATGGATTCTATTTAATCTGAAAGCCTGGCCTCTTTAAAGAGCAGACCCGTGAAGCACATTCACCCAGCCAGCCTGAGAGGGGGCTTGATGATAACAGGAGAAACAAAATGACAAGCCCATCTCCAGTGCCAGGCAGCTGAGAGTCAGAAGGCAAAAATTGCTCCAGGAAAGAGGGGAGAGCCGAAACTGTTGCTCTGAAATGGAATCAAGTCTAGTGAACATAATAGAGTTGGTTGAAATGAAATTGTGTTGTCTATAAAATGACCAGAGGGTGAGAGCTGATAAAAAAAAAACACACCAGGCTCACAAAAGTGACAAACGGAACATGTACAACCTTGGCCGGGGCATCTAGGAGCTAAGTCTATATGCTTTCACTTAGGACATAGACAGATTCATTCACTATTATAATTAAAATATATATAGTATGAAAGGTTAAGGTTATCTTTAAAAAAAAAAAGACACCATGGGTAGATAAAAGCTGGTAGTTACAAAAGAGAGATAAAAATGAAAAGCTTCTCCAGTAGAATATATATTTCTAAAGGACTTAGGGTTGGCGTTAAATTGCAACCAACAATGTGAACTCATTTTCTGGCTCCCACTAGAGTGGACTAGAAGTAGAGACTCCTCCGGGCTATCAGTTCTCATGTGGGTAATCTGATTCGCACCACAAGTGCCCAGATATTGGTCCCTAATAACAGTCACCACTTAAAGAAACCAGGGCTCCTCGGAGAGCAGCTGGGTCCGTTACCCTTTGCACAAGAAATTGAAAGCAGGCCTCGGTCTGCGGGGTGGTTGTTGCCGGGCGGTTGTAAGGAATGTTAAAAGAAGGAACACGCAGGGAGGAGAGGGTCCTGGGGGCACAAGGGTTAATGTCTCAGCACTATGAAGCTATCAGCAGCCACAGCAGCACCATCCCAGGCCAGGGATGACCCACGTGGCGCAGCAGACCTCTCCTGTCTCCCCCGCTGCTCCCCTCAGCAGTGTGTTTCAGTGGATCCACCTGTTCTGCTCCCCACTCTATCTCTGGTGAATCCTCTCACACCCCCCACTCCTCTGGCCTATACTTTGTATGCATAAATGAATAAATCTTTTTTAAAAAAAGAAGAAACACACCAAGAAGGCCAAGCTGCCACAATCTGAGCATCAGAAAGGAAATACAAATCTTGCGAAAAGCCCGAGTCTGATAATGATACAGGTTATATTTTATTTATTAATTTATTAATGATTAATTTATTTATTTATACAAGCACTGGGTACAGTCAGAAGTGCGGGAGGGTGAGAGAATTCACCAGAGCCAGAGCGGGGAGCAGAGCAGGCAGAAGGACCGAAGTACACTGCTGAGGGGAGCAGCGGGCGGCAGGAGAGGTCTGCACACCATGTGGGACCCTCACTTGGGGGGCTGGGGATCGAACCGGCGCTGCAGAGGCTGCGGGCAGCTTCACAACCCAGCGCTCAACCGCTGCACCACTGGAGAGGCCCTTGATACAGGTTATATTTTAAAAAGTAGTTATGAGTTCCCCAAAATGTCAACTATTCAAGCAGTATGCATACCATAAACAAGTTTAGTTAATAATTAAACTGTGAATTTTTTGTATGTATATCAGTTTGAGTGACTTAAAGGACACCCAGGGATGAAAGATGCATTGTTTTATTCATTTAAAAAAGCAAGGCCTTTATGAATTTCGTTATTGTGGCAGGCAAGCCATCCCCGCAGATAATTACTAGGAAGGTAACATAATTTTAGACCCTGGCCCCAGACTCACTCACTCTTGGCGTGACACCCTCTAGCTGTACCAGCATGGCAATCCCAAACATGGAGCTTATAACCCTAATCTGTAAGCGCAATTGGGTCCTAAACTCAACGATAGTTATCTCAGCCTACCTGTGCCCTCTCTATTCTGCCCTCTCTATTTAGATAAAGGCTTGAAAATAAAAATAAAGAATGACAGAAACATAAATTAATGTTTTCTGTAATGGGCTTAAGGGTGTGTTGGAACACACTGTGCTTTATGCAGTTTATTTTTTGGTAATTTAAAATTTTTAACTAAAGAATTTCAATTGCTTTTTTTTTTTTTTTTTAAAGATTTATTTATTTCTACATGCACTGGGGTACAGGCCAGAGGCGTGGGAGGGTGAGAGAATCCACCAGAGACAGAGCAGGGAACAGAACAGGCAGAAGGACCAAAATACACTTGCTGAGGGGAGCAGCGGGTGAGACAGGAGAGGTCCGCCGTGCCAGGGAAATCTCCCTGGCAGGCTGGGAATCTAACCGGCACTGTGGAGGCTGCAGACAGCCCCACAGCGCTGTGCTCAACCCACTGTGCCACCAGAGAGACCTTCAATTGCTTTTTAAAAAAATTTACATAAGATTAATTGTTAACCATTTTAAAGTAAACATTTTTTATCTGTTTTTTAAAATGTGGAAGTCTATAAATGTAAATGAAATATTTGTGATGTTAATTTCTCAGGTGGATAAAGAGTAATGGTTAAATACTTAAATAAATAGGATTAGAATTATAAATTTAGCCTTACTGTGTTTTGTGAAGTGCTTAAATTCTTAGTGTTGATTTTTTTTAATGTATTAAGATTTTATTAGATTTGTAAGTTTGACTTGTTAGATATTTAAAATGCTTTAATAGCCTAAACAAGTTTAATCAATTATATATAGGCGATAACAAATGTTTCGAGAATATATGGGCTAACTGATCATTAATCAAAGAATAAATAAAAGATTTTGCATAAAAACATTAGCTTTGTAAACAAAACAGGATTTGTAAGCTGAACTTAAATTAATAAAATTAGCCTTTAAATTTTACAATTTTAATCAACTGAAAAAATAATTAAAATACAGATAACTTTAAGCATTCTTTTCCATGAATCAGTTCCCCTCAGATATTAAAATTGATCATCACTTAGTAGTTTATAAACTAATACAAAAGTACACAATATTTATTTATCGCAATCTTGACAATTGAAAATATTACCAATAAAATTAAAAAGAAGCAGCCTTTTTGAATTTCATTTTCTTTTATTCTATTTTTACTGATAGTCTATTTTACTTCATTTATAGATAGTAACTGATTTTTACAGTGGTTGGTATGTTGCTCAAATGCATATCGCTCCTAGGGAAGGAAGTCAGCTATATCCCACCTCCTCCACCCAAGGAGGCATTATGGATTGGTCACAGCCCCGGGGTGAGTGGGGAGGAGCGTTTCTTGTATCTGGTCAAGATGTCTAGCTCCTTTGCTTCTCAAACTGTAGCTTACCTGGGAATCACCTACAGGTTTTGATCCCCAAGGGCTGGGAGTCTGCATCCCCTGATGAGGATGCACAGCCTGCCCCTGGCCCAGGAAACTCACTCTGAAGTCCCCAAAGTGCTTGCTCTGCAATGTGTGCACTTGTGGATCTGGCTCATCACAATGGCCCTGTCACAAAGGACCAGACGTGTTCCCTCAGTCAGACCAGCCGTGTCTGTCTCTTGTGTTTTCTCTGTAGATGGAAAAAGCTTTCTTGCTTTCATATAATGGCAGGACAGTGAGGGAGGGAGCTGCCCTGTCTGAGGAGATGTTGGGACAATTGCGCTCCCTTGCACTAGAGTCAAACACTCCCTAATCTCCATGTGAGAGTGGTCTTGCCCTCCATCACAGAGATTAGATCCAGAACGATGGATGTGGCTGTGGGGGGATTCAAAGGAGGCTGGACATTTTATTTTTTGTGTGATTCCCTCCACTGACATGCAAGATCATCGAGGACTCAAGAGTTTGATTTTATCACCACTGCATCCCCAGGAATTAGAACAGTGCCACTAGGCACAGCCAGGGTGCTCAATACTTGGTTTAGGGATGAATGAGGCCCCTGTTTTGGCTCTAGGAATTCATTCTAACCCTTCTAGAATTCAACATCAGGGCCCAGTTTCAACTGATAGAGACACTGGTGAGTGCCTTCTTAGCCCTTTTTGTCTCTCTCTCTCCCTGGAGGGAGGGATAACTGTGGCCAAGGGCAGGGGCTAGTTCGTCTTATGCCCCTTTTCATAATGCCATCTCAATCCCACTTCCATCTCTAGTCCAGCTGCAGGGGTCTGCAAAGTCCTGGCCAGAAGGAAATTACTCCTCATCTGAGGCCACGAGAGGACACAAATCAGAGGCAGAACAGTGCAGAAGACTAACGAAAGAAACCTGCAAGGGGAATGCAATGAGTTGCCAAACCAGAGAGAGCAGAAGCAAATATCAAAGCCAGGGACCACAGCCAGGAATCCAAGATCCAGTGAGATGAAGAGAAAGAGCAAGTGGGCCGAGGGTAACTGGGGAGGGGCAAGGCCTTTCCTTGCAGCAGGCATGTGAGGCTTGCTTTAATGTGCCTCCAGGAGCGGGCTGGGTGGGTCAGTCAAGATTAAAGGGGACCCTGGGTGGGATGGACAGAATTCCATTCCCCAGGGGCTCTTAGTTTTCTAGAGTTAAGGTTGTGGAGATAGCAAGAAGCCTGAGAAGTCACAGGCTGCTTGGAATCCCCCCTCCCACTTCTTTCTCAAGTGACCTGCAGCAGGTTACCCAAAGGTAACCTCACCTTCACTTGCTGTTGGGAAGGCACAAACCCTTCATCAGCTTAAAATCTCTATATCCCCAACAAGGTTGAAACTGTATTTGGCATATACCACCACGAAGGACCTGCATAAAGGTGGGTGGGAAATTAGAGAAAGAAATTGGAAAGTCAACAAAGTAGTTACTGATGAGAAAAAGTATGAGACAATTGTGCCAAACTTCAAGTTCTTAGCTCGGCCTGTGAGGAAGGGAGATTGCAAGGAATAGCAGGTCCCTCTGACACTGAGAAAGCAGGTCCACGTTGGCAGGGAGAGGCGGCTCTGAGTCTGAACATCGGATTACTACCCATTACTTCCAACATGGGATTGCAGGCACACCAGCTGGCAAACACATTTTCCCTCTGAGGTTGATGGTTGTCTAATTTTTACTTTCCTTTATTCCCCACAGTCTCCTGTACCCGCACCTCCACATCAGAAATAGAAGCATTTTCCCGATATGATGAGAAAACTTTGTCGCACCAAAAAACACTTTCTCCTTCATGCCAGTACTCTGGGAACTTTGTGGGCCGGCCTCCAACCATTCTGCGGGCACCTCCTGCACATTCATGACCTACTCTCCACTGGGGGAGGAGCCAGAAGATCCAGATTGATAAGTAAGATCTGCAATGGTAACCAGTGATGTGAGCTAGAGATTTCTTTCTTTCTTTTTTTTTAACATATATGGACAAAGGTTTTTTTGTTTTGTTTTGTTTTTAAAGATTTATGTATTTATGAACACAAGCACTGGGTACAGTCAGAAGCTCGGGAGGGTAAGAGAATTCACCAGAGCCAGAGCGGGGAACAGAACAGGCAGACTGACTAAATACACTGCTGAGGGGAGCAGCAGGCGTGGCAGGAGAGGTCTACGCACCAAGTGGGACCCTCGCCAGCAGCCGGGGATCAAACCGGCGCTGCAGAGGCTGTGGGCAGCTTCGCAGCCCAGGGCTCAACCACTGCGCCACCGGGGAGGCCCAAGCTAGAGATTTCTCTGAGCTTCATTCAGTTACAGCTATTCATGCTTCAGCCACTATGCCTCCAGCCAGATCCATGATAAACCAGTCACAATTAACTTTGGCCGCTACTTTTAAACAAAGAAAAACATTCTAAAATAAGTGTCTTAAAGAAGATAGTGTATTTTTCGCTCATATAAAATCTGTCCAGAGCTGTTATGGTGTACCATGGTATCAAAGATTAAAGATTCTTTATCTTGTTGCTCTACCCTAGGTCACCTCACAGTCCAAAATGGCTGCAGGAAATCCAACCATCACGCCACATTCAAATCATTGAAATGAAGGGGAGAAGAAGAGCAAGTCCTTCTCTTTTGGGACACTTCCAGAAATTACATTTCTGCTGACCTCCACTGGCCATACTTAGTCACATGGCTACATCCAGCTGCAAGGGAGATGAGGAAATAGGCTTTTTATTCTCAGAGACCACATGCCCAGTTACAAATGAAGGGTCTGTAACTCAGGAGGAAGGGAAACCAGGAGTCGCTACCACAAACGACCATTTCTCCGCCCTCTTCTTCATCTCCCTGCCAGTAGCATCTCACCACAACCCCCACAGACACTTCTTGTCTTTACTGCCAAGAAGGAAACCACACTCTCCTGATTTTCCTCCTCTCTTCCCTTGAATGCTGGAATGATTTAGGGCTGTCCAGGGGACACCCTCACCTTATTCTCTGTCCATATTTTTCTCCTATGTAATCTTATCTAGTCCCAAGGATTTAAATTCAGTGCCAGTGAATCTTAAATCTTCTCCCCTTAATCTCAGAGTCATATATGCAGCTGCTACTTAGCTGTCTAACGAGTATCCCAACCTTACCTCTTCATGTCCACCCCAAGTCCTGCCTATCATAGTAAATAGCAACAGTAACTTAAGCCAGGAATTGTGGAGTCAATTTAGTCACTTTCCCACACTGCCTACACCCAAGACATCAGAAAATCATGGTGACTGTCTTCTAGACATATCTCTAGGTCATGCATTTCCTTTCACCTCTGGCTCTACAGTCTAAAACACCGTCATCTCTGCAGGAACCCTGCTGTTTCCACTCCTGCCCACCTACTACTGATCTTCACAGCCAGACTGATATTTAAATCAGTAATTCAGGATAAAGGTGGAGAACTAAACACACAGCTACCTCATACCCACTTGAAACGTTTCTAAGATGAACATAGGGGATTTTTAAAAGGAATCTGTAGAGGACAAAGAGGACAGAAGTGAAGATAATAACAAAAGTTCAGAAGCTAGAAAACAGAAGGATGAGTGCCAACCGACTTAGCAGACTCGGAAAAGTTGAATCCTAACCCAGAAAAAGCCAAAAAGGAACATGATTTATACCACTGAGCACCCCAAAAGTCAAGATTTGATTTTGGTAGGTGTCTCTGCAAAAGGAATGAAGGTGGAGTTAAAGACAGGAAGATTGCTCAAATCCCATTTAAAAGGCAAATCCTCCCAAAATCCCTTCAACTGCATGCAGCAAAGTAAGGCCCCTCTCTAGCTCGGGCAAAAGCTGGGAGCTCTTTCCCTGGGAGAGAGTTCCTTGGGGGGCTTCTGTCCAGGTGAACACAAGAGTCCTGTGCAGACCACAGGGGGCTGGTCAGTGTCCATACTGAATGCGGAGACGACCCAGTACTTTTCTCCTACTTGGTTCCCAGAATTCTGGCCACATAGTTCCCAGCTAGGACTGGAGGAGTCCCTTCCATGGACTCTGATCAATTTAGGAAGAAACTCATAAAAAAATCTACTTCCTTATAAGAGGAGCCTGGCCAGAGGGTCAGAGTGCCTCCACCACCAGCCCGCATGGCCAGCACCACCCCGGGGGCTCTCGGCGGCCCTGACCTCAAGGCTCACTGGCCTTCTAAGGACAGGCTCAGACATGAGGACGAAACCCAAAACAAACCGAAAGACAAGCTCCCACAGGGCCTCCCTGGTGGCGCAAGGGGTTAAGCATGGCACTATGAAGCAATTCGCAGCCTCTGCAGCATGAGAGTTCAATCCCCGGCCAGCCGGCCAGGGAGCAACCCACATGGTGCAGAAGACCTCTTCTGTCTCGCCCGCTGCTCCCCTCAGCAGTGTATTTCAGTCAGTCTGCCTGTTCTGTTCCCCACTCTGTCTCTGGTGATGCCTCTCATCACCACCACCCCGCTGTATCTCTGGCCTGTAACCCAGCTCTTGTGTACATAAATAAATAAATCTTAAAAAAAAAAAAAAAGAAAAGAAAATCTCCCACAGAGAACAGATCAGGCTGGAAGGCAGTCACCCCGCTGAAGCCATTGCTATCCTGTGCTGAACTAGAAGACACGGCCTTCATGAAATAAGGACAGGGCATTGCCTCACCTGCTCTGGTCCCTTCTGCCACATGAACACGCTGAGTTCCTTCCACCTCAGCACCCTGGAATAGGGGTTCCTTCCCCAGACCTCTATGCAGCTAGCTCCTAAGTCACCTTATCCTCAGATGGGAGAACTCAGGTCTCTAGGTGGAGACAGGGGTGTCAGGCTCTCAATATAGTTGGCACAGTCCTTTAAGTTCGCCTAACTCCCTGCCTACATGTATGTTTTGTGTGAACACAGGCTCAAAGCCACCAAATCTGGTTTCATCTACTGGCAGACACAAGTACCCCGCCCTGGGGGTGGCTCCCCTCAATGTGAATTCATCCAGTGGCTCCCGGGCTTATCAAGCACACACTGTTCTGATTTGGCTTGGCAAGCCAGTCCCTGGGCCAGCTACTCCCGGCCCAAGGGCTAAAATCAAGTTCCCAAGGGGCCATGCCAGGGGTCACATCCCAGTGGCCCCAGTGATTTTTGTGTCTCTTTGTGGTTCATGTTAAATCTTATTGCTTTGCGTCGGAAGCTTCAGTGCACACAGAACACGGAGCCAGGGCAGACTTCATTTAGGAGGTGAGGGGCCGCGTAGCCCAGATGCAGAGAGGAACCAGGGCCCCCATTCTATCCTCATAAAGTGACCCAATGCTTGGCAGCACCCCATGTGCTTCTCATTGTCTCGAAAAGGACATGGGCAGGCTGGATGGGCTCTGAGTTCCCACCTCCAGGGGTCTGGCTCAGTGACAGCTGCCTCCTCGGGCCTAATCCGCTGCCACTGCTGTCCCCACACTGTCCACAGAGGTACAACATCCTCGTTTCTGTAAAGAGAAATCACTCACACAAAAGCCTTGTATATGTAGCAGACTTTACTGAAGATCTGGAGACACAAGGAGTTTACATAGCAAAAAATACAAAAAACTTCAAGTTGAATTCTTAGACATCCATGAGCTTAAACCTCCTTAGCCCTCTGCACCCCCGGGGCTCGCACCCTCCATGAAGGCACTTGATCAACCACCTCTCCCAGCCCACTCTCAGGAAGTAAAACAAAAACTGAATTCTGGACAGTTTCTTCCTCAGTATGGCTGAGCCCATCGCCTGTTCTCCCTTTCCAGACACTTCCCCGGCCTCTTTTTCACCCTGATGGACTAGTTATCGCCCCAATTTAGAGCACCTCCTTCCTGTTTCTGATTCCAGGATGAGGGTAAAGTGCACCTGTCTCTGGGTGGACAGATTTTGCTTAGCCAAGACTTGAGGTCCCCTCCCCGCTTGCTTTAAATACATTAAAATTAGCTTTTTTTCCTTTCTCAAGTGTGTGTGTATGTGTGCATGAACACACACAGGTGTATAAGTGCATGTGTAAAGAGCAGAGTAGGTAAGTTTTTACATGCCTGAGCTCATGAGTGAGGTGCCGTAACCTCCTGCTACCTTCACCCTCCTGCATTGTCTCCCCCCTGCGAGAAGCATCCTGAAGTCAACCCACCATATTCCCATTTCACAAATGAGGTCACCTTAAGGTTCCAAGTGGCTAAGGCTTATCACCCAACTTGTAAGATGCCAATTCAGACTTAGATCAGCCTGGCTGCAGGGTTTAAGTTCTTAGCAACGATTTATTGAGATTTAACTCTTCAGGGAAAAGCACCACATTCGCATTCTTGGAGTCAGCATAACAGGTAACATGGGAAGGGGTCTAATAGTGACGTGGGTAGAAGTGCCTGGCTGTGAACTCTAACACAAACGCTTCAGCTGACTTTCCACCTGTGCAGATGGGTCTACAGTCTGATGATTCAGGAGCTCGCTGCTGCCACCACCCTTGCTTACAAGGATGCTGCTTCCCACTTCCAGCCCCTCACCACCCTGCCCACTGTCCCCTGACCCCATAGACAGATGTATGGGGATACCTGGGGCATAGCCCCTTGCTCCGCCTTCCACTGGCTTCAGTCTTGACAGGCAGAGCCCTGCCTATGCACATGCACTACTCTGTAGCTTTCCCTCTCATCTGGAAGATCACCCCACACCAAGCAGGCACTGGTGGCCACTGGGGCAGTGTGGTCACCATCAGACCCATGACAGGCAGTCTGTTTCCAGGTCCCCATCTCAGGATGCTGCCTGCTAGCTCTAGAAGGTCAGGAGGCAGGAGCTGGATCTTAGAGGGTGTGGGGACTCTTACACCCCTCCCAGGCCCAGCCAGCATGGGTCACACGTTCATGTCCACTAGCATCCACTCACGAATCCTTTACTGAGCACGGAGAGGACATGGTGTTTGATTTACAGAAAAGAACAGGCCGGGAAATCCATCATCTCCACCCACAAAAGCTGAGTCTAGGAGGAAAGAGACTCAGAAAGACAATTACATGTGTTTCCCTATAATCCACAACATTCCAGTGTTATTTTCTGAAAACCAGATCTAAGACTCACTCCCCTGCTTAAAATACTCTCAGGACCACTCTCCACAGAGTAAAACCCAAAGTCCTTACCAAGCGAGGTGCTGGTTCACAAAGCAGGGGGTGGATGTCCATTCCTCCTCAACTGGATGGTCAGCCTGGACAGGACCTAGGCCCTCTTCCTCCAATCTTTGCTCCAGTCTCCTGTCCCCCACACCCCCACCCATTCTTGACATATTCCTTTCTGTCACTGACACATATTCCTCTCTCTTGACATATTCCTCTCAGTCCCCTTCCGGCACCTAGTCAGAAAGCTCTCCCTCACCCACACCCCCAGGCATCCGAGGGTGCCCTGTGCCCCTCGGCCTCAGCCCCCACTCACTGCCCTGGCAGCGGGATCCCGCTGCAGGTCTTGTCTACCTCTCATTTCCTTTCTTCCTGAGTGAAGCCCAAGCCTCAGAGGCCTCATCTGTTCTGCTCCGAAAACACCCCCACGCCTGGGGCAAAGCAAGCCAGGCTATCGAACAAACGCATTAACACTCCAAGAAAGGCAGGTAACCTCCCCAAGCCCGCCCTAAAATGGGGCTCGTGCCCGTACCTGTGGGCTGAGGTTAGAATTCAAAGGCACCTGTAGCCAGCAGGGTAGTGGGGCCTCATTGGTCAATGGAACACTTCTTCATGAGAGGTGACTCCACACTGGCCCAAACATGGGGACTGGCCAGGGGACATGGGCATCGAGGCAGAAAGGGCAGGAGGATGTGCAGGAGACAGGGATTTTAGCCCAAGGCAGTGTCTGAGGAGGCTGCAAGAGGGGCGACCGGCAGGTCTCCCAATTGTCCCAAGTGGTCTGACTACTCCAGGGGAGAAGCGGCTATATCTGCGCTCCCCATGCTGACAGGGCTGGCACTGACAGCCACGAGTAGCAGGTCTCCTAGGGTCCACTGCGGGAAACTCCTGAGGGAAGGGAAAATTAGTGCCAGCCACCTCTGCACCTACTCCTTCCCAGCCATGACAAACGACCATCCACTTCACTCATGCCTTTGTCCCAGACTGTAAGGCAGCTCACCTGCCAGTGGCCCTGGACAGAAGGTGCAGTCAAGCCAGATGGGTGGGCATCCAGGACTCCCCTTATCCACAAGCCCCAGAGTTAGAGGTGAGAAGGAGGAGGGCAAGAGCTGTGATGTCACCGGGGCAGAAGAGTCTCCCACAAACCCAAACCTACACAAGGACCTGTGAGTGTCCCCCACCCCATGACATCACACTGAGGAGTTGTGCAACTCCAGAACCAGGGGTGTTTGGAGAGACGCCGCCCTAGAAGACAGAGGGAAATGGGGTAGCTGCTGGCTTCTTTCCCACTCTGGAACACTAGTGAGCTTACCTAAGTGTCATCCACGCTTAGAAGGCAGCTCCTCTCAACCTTGACATTCGCTTTCACATTCTGCTCTCCCATCTCTGAACTCCGGGTATTCTGATGAGGACCAACCCACCTTACTTTAGACTGTCCCATCTGACTCTTGCAGGATAAGCTCCTGTTGTTAATAAAAATGTATCTATTTTGAACATGTTGTGCTTAGCACTATGCTAGGAACTCTCTCTCTCTCTCTCTCTCTATATATATATATATATATGAGGTAGGTACTATTATTAGACCCATTTTACAGATGGGGAAACTGAGGCCCAGTGAAATGAAGTAACCTGACCCAAGTTTAGTAGGTAGCTGAGCACCTGATTCCAACCCCAGTTGTCTGACTCTAGAGTCCCTGCTCCTAACTACTTCTCCAGGCTGTCGCACTCATTTTTGTATCCCCAAACAACTCCCCGAGAGCTGGGCACTTAGGGAACACAAGGGTTGATTTTTCCATTCCGCTCTGCTCCACTCCTGCAATTGTGGCTCCCTATTAGGGGAGGTGGTGCCAAAGAACCACCAGATGGCAGCAAAGAGCCAGAACCTGGAGGAGGGGGAGCTTAGGAAGAGCTGATTGTAACATTTAGTGCATCTTGCAGCAGGCACTTTGTAGACATTACCCCTCATCCTCACTAAGACCTTCTAAAGGAGGCATCATTGCCTTCCCGCTTTACAGAGAGGAAAGATGGAGAAATTTCCCCAGTCAGGCAGCTGGACTACTAGGACTAAAGCCAGGGCTGCTGAAACCCAAAGCCCAGAAAGGTTCTTAGGCGAAATAAAAGAGTTGGCTCCCTGTAGGCCGCAGTGGGCGCCATGCTCCTCCTCCATCCCCAGGGAGCAAGAAATGACCATGGGGAAGAAGTGGATGGCCCAGGCTGGGTCCAAGATGGTCACTACACAACAGGCCTCTTGGCGGGGAGGGAGGTAAGACATGCAGAGCGTCAGAACTGGAGGTCAGAGACCCCCAGACCACCACAGACCTTTGACCAACTTTCTTGGCTTCAACACCAAGGATGCTGCGTGACACCGGCCTCCCTGCCTGAACTGTCTTCTGGCCTCCTGGTCCAAGCCCCAAGCAGCACTGCTATGGCATCTGCGCCCACCAGAGATGGATGGAAACCATCTAAAGCACTGACCATGCCCACTCCAGCCCTTCCAGCAACTGTCACCCCCATGCCTTAACACCAACCCCTGGGCTGGACCTGGTCTCTGTCAGCTGTCCCAGGCAGGGGGTGCACATGCATCATTCACAGAACAGAGAACCCACGCGCCTATCCTCGGGTCTCCCTGGGTGGCCAGCAGCAGGATGCGGGGCTCCAGTGGCGACAGAGGGACCGTCCCATCTTGAGCTTCAGCTTCTGGAGATGGTTCCGGCTGAGTCCAATAAGGCACTGGTTTCAGAACTGCCCAAGATGTATCTCTGGGCCGGCTTCCCAAACTGCCCCCCTTCTCCCACAGTCCCTCCCAAGGCTCAAACAGCCAGATCAGGCCCTCTGGGATACACAACATCTTGGGTTTATTTGGGACTGGGCATTGCAGGTTCAGGCACAGTTTTTTCCTGAGTAGGAATAGTCATGACCTCGTAGCCTGAGCTCTCTTAGCATTGCAGGAGGCAGTCCCTGCAGGTCCCCTCCCCGTGGCCCTGCACACACATCTCTTCCCCCTCCCTGCTCCCCAAGTCTCTTATTCTTTCACCAGCCGGTAGATGTGGTGCTGAGCCCCATGCTCGCTGGCCGACACCTCAAAGACATATGCAATGCACAGCAACGTCTCCTGCGTGTCTCTGTTGGTGACCACCTGCAGGCGAGAGGAAAGATGAGGGTTAAGATCCCTGCAGAGACATGCCAGTTACTCCACCCTCCTACGCCCTTCCGGTCCCCATCTGCAGTGTCCCCTGCTCCCCTACCTGCAAGATGGTGAAGTTCTCCAGCACACTGTTCATCATGTACTTCTCCGGCAGATGCTTCAGCTTGTGGATGAAGTTGATCATATACTCACAGAGTGGGGACCGGTGGATACGGTACGAGTAGTGGCCATTCTCATAGCGGGCATATTCCGTCTGCAGGACCCAGAGGACAGCAGGGATTTAGATCCCCTTGCACACCGCCAGCCCAGGACCAGCTCCTTAGGGAAGATCCATGACCCACTCACTCTTAAGTGGGAAGAAAAGGCAGGAGGCAGAAAGGCCCTTCACGCAGAGCCTCCCCCAGGTTGGTGGACATATTACAAGGCCTCCTCCTCCCTCAGTGCCAACCAGAGCCAGATATTAGAGGTGGAAGCTTAAAAATATGAGTACCATGGGCCTCCCCTGGTGGCGCAGCGGTTGAGCGCTGGGCTGCGAGGCTGCCCGCAGCCTCTGCAGCGCCGGTTTGTTCCCCGGCCGCCAGAGAGGGTCCCACAAAAAAAAAAAAAAAAGAGTACCAGGGCCTCCCTGGTGGCACAAGGGATTAAGCATCACACTGTGAAGCAATCTGCAGCCTCGGCAGCATGAGTTTGAACCCCGGCTGGCCAGGGAGCAACCCACATGGCGAGGCAGACCTCTCCTGACTTGCCCGCTGCTCCCCTCAGCAGTGTACTTCGGTCAATCTGCCTGTTCTGTTCCCCACTCTGTCTCTGGTGAATCCTCTCACCGCCCCCTCCACATCTCTAACCTGTACCCCAGCTCTGATATAAAATATAAGCATTAATAAAATCTTTTAAAAAATAACATAAAATAAAAAATATATGTATGAGTAGCAGCAACAGGCAAGAGGAGGCAGAACAGGGACTCAATCCTGGCTGCACTAACACACATGCAAGTGGGTCCGTATAGACCGGTGAAATTTCCATCAGATCGATGGGTTGCAGCCACACCAACTCCCCAGCTGTCAACAATATACTCTAGTCATGCGAGTCATTGCCGCTGGGAAAACTGGTAAAGGGTGCGTGAGATTACAACTCCACGTGGACCCACAATGATCTCAAAATAAAAATGTAATTAAAAATAAACAACTTTAAGGGTTTTTAAAAACCCCTATTGCCCAGATGCCACCTGAGAGGTTCTGGGGTATGTGCTGTGGAGTGGGGTGCAGGCTCCGTGCATTAGAGCTGCCCAGGTGCCGTAGATACAGCCAGCAGTAAGACCCCCCCACTGGGACCAGGACGTCTCTTTGCTGGTGGCACGGCATCCAGTTTTGTTTGACAAGAAACCAAGATATTGGGCCTCCCCTGGTGGCGCAGGCGGTTGAGCGCTGCGCTGTGAAGCTGTCCGCAGCCTCTGCAGCGCCGGTTCAATCCTGGCCAGCCGGCGAGGGTCCCACATGGCGTGGCAGACCTCTCCTGTCTTGCCCGCTGCTCCCCTCAGCAGTGTATTTCATCAGTGCCTGTTCTGCAACCCGCTCTGTCTCTGGTGAGTCCTCTCACCCTCCTGCGCTTCTGACTGTATGCAGTGCTTGTATAAATAAATAAAAATAAATCTTTAAAAAAAAAAAGAAAGAAAGAAAGAAACCAAGATATCGTGAAGACAAGACTGCATGAATTCAGACAACTCCAGGGAAGGCAAGGATAGGGATGAAGACCGGCCCGGAGCTACAGACAGGCCTGGTCTGACAAGCATACCCTACCTCTACTTTCTCTACCACCTGCTTGCCAAAAGAGCAAACTTTGGTGGAGCAGGTGATGATCATGTTTTCTGGACTCTCGTACTGGCTGGAGACCCCGTAGAAGGAGCTGCCTTCATCCTCGATGTTGGTGTTGAGGTCTGCCTGGAAGGAGACATGGGGAAGCCAAGAAGCGAACAGGTAAGTCAGCGGGGCCCAATCCAGGAACAGAGTCAGGGCCACGGTCCAGGTTCTCGGGCCAGGAAACAATCACCAAGGCTCAAAAAGAGCCTGGGCAGCAGGATCTTGGAAAATTTCTGCCTTTCTCTATTCCCAGGGCTGGTATAAAATCAGGCTGTGTGGTCTTAACAATGGAAAAAGGAAACCCTGGACTTGCACTGCTGCCTACTTAGGTACCAGCCCACCCAGCAGGAGGGGCCCTAAATTTTGTCTTTAGAGCTCCAAGTTTTATAGTTTAAGACTTGGTTCTTATTAAACTGTAAACCTGTGAATCTATAGCTGTCATTTCTACTTTAATGTGAATGAATTTATCAGATCCTTTCCAGAGTCCATTTTCAGTGTGAAGAAAGCAGGAGACAGAAAGTCAGATGAGAGGGCCTCCCCTGGTGGCACACTGGTTAAGCACTGGGCTGCGAAACTGCCTGCAGCCTCTGCAGTGCCAGTTCAATCCCCGGTCGCCAGCGAGGGTCCCACATGGCACATAGTCCTCTTCTGCCGCGCCCACTGCTCCCCTCAGCCATGTATTTTGTCAGTCTACCTGTTCTGTTCCCCGCTCTGGCTCTGGTGAATTCTCTCACCCTCCCGCGCTTCTGACTGTACCCAGTGCTTATATAAATAAATAAAAATTAAAAAAAAAAAAAAAGTCAGATGAGTGATGAGCAGAGAGGAGAGCAGCAGGGGAGGCTGGGTCCTTGTCTATGTCACATCCTTTGGTCCAGCTGCTCACTGGACTTGGTCAATGCTCTTTCAAAAATGGCTCCGGGGATGAGATATCTCTGGCCAGAACTGAGGCCAGCCACCCTGAACCCTGTTTCAGCCTCCAAGCCAATCCCCCAAGACTAGTGTCCTTTTCAGAAAACAAGTCTGACTGCATCACTCAGTGGTTAAAACCCTCTTGCTGAGCCCATGCATAAGGGAACACAAGTCTCAGCTATCTGCCATTCCCCACACACACTTCCCCTGCTGAAAGTGAGGCCTGTACACCTGCTGCTGCATGTTGGGTCCATGTGCAATTTTCCCTTGGAAAAGGTCAAGTCACGATTCACACATGTTCCCTATGAGGGGATGAGGCAGGATGTCAGGCTCAGTTTGATCAACAAGGTCCCTGACCATAGGCCTGGCCCAAGATCACACAGTCGGTAAGTGACAGGCCCAAGGCTCACCCCAACCCAGCAGAGGCAGAGAGAGCCCCAGGAAAGGGAAGGAGTCACTGGATGAGGCAATGCAGTGCCTTGGAGACTCTGACATAAATGTGTATTTGTGAAGCCATGAGCCACTTAGGAGTCTCCACCCCCAGAATCACCCCATCTGAACCAGGGGTGCTAACAGAGCAACTTAAGACTCAGAAGAAATGCACAGACATATTACAAAAGGCTTATTCTCAGGGTGTCGCTTCTGCTCCCTCCTACTCACATTGTTCAAAATCACTGACCAGCTGAACCCAGAGAGCAGTCCTGTCCATGCCGGGGGCAGGGGGAGAGCTAGAGAAAGATTCTGACCTGAAGGACTCTTCTGCATAAAGCCAGGGGGATCCTCAGAACCTCAGGAAGGTTCTGGCACCATTCAGGGGATGTTCCATCATTACTCTTCTCTCCTTCAGGGGAAGAAGCTTTCCAAGAGGAAGAATGTGCCCTAGATTGGCAGAGGGTGGTAACCTCCTCTGGCACAGGAGAAGTATTCTGGAGCCACAGAATGCTGAGAAACCTGTATTTACTACTGTGAATTGACTACAACCAAAAAAAGCAGATTATGGAACAGAACAAGGATGTGTTGGTTTTTTGACGAGAAAAAGGAAAGGCTTTGCAATGGCTTTAATGAGGCCATTTGGAAGAAAGGGAACACTGGGATTCTAACACATTCAAGCCAGCACTCAACCTCAGTGCTGTGAACACCCTCCACTCCCACTTCCCCATCATGGGGCTGGCCTCAGTCTCCCCATTCTGTGGTGGGGGTGGAGCAACGCAGGCAGGATCCCCAGCAGAGGTGGACCAGGCCTTGCTCAAGGTCTCACAGCTACACAGCAGGTGGGGGATCCAAAACCCAGCTCTCTGTCCTAGTTCCTCTATTGAGTCATATTCTCCTTCTAGGAGGCTTGGTCAGAAAAGGGGATAGAGGTCAGCTTGTGCCTTCAAGACATGCTGCAAGGGGCCTCTCCGGTGGCCTAGGGCTTATGTCTCACGCTATTGCCACCATGGCCTGAGTTCGACCTCCGGCCAGGGAGATGACCCACATGGTGCAGCAGACCTCTCCTTTCTCACCTGCTGTTCCCCTCAACCATGTATTTCAGGAGATCCACCTGTTCTGCTCCCCACTCTGTCTCTGGTAAATCCTCTCAACCCCACACCTCTGGCCTATACCCCAGTCCTTCTGTGCAAAAAAAAAAAAAAGGGACATGTAGCAGATAGAGGCACAGGGCAGAAACATAGAGCATGTCTGTGAAAAAGCTAACAGGAAGCCCAGCGGCTGAACATGGGGGGCCAGGGTGGTGGAAGGGTGCAGCCTAGGGGCCAGGCAAGGGTCTCAAGTGATCTCTAGACTTCAGTCTCTGCCAGGCCCCTGCTGATTCCTCCTGGACCCATGACCCACCAACCTCACGTCTTGCTAGGCCCTTCCCTTAGTGGTTTTTTTTTAAACCGACTCACTTTTATTCCTCAACTGCATCCTAAGCACTATATCCACACAATCAGAGACTTTATTTTTTCTAATACATATGAAAATAATTACAAAAATACTCAAGAAGAAATGTTCATTCATGTACCACCCAAAATAATGCTGCTCCTCGGGCTCAGGCAGGACCAGCCAAACCCAGCCCTCTTCCCAGCACACAAAGGGAGCAGCTGCTGCTGCCCCAGCACCCTACAGGGATCTGGACCTGCCTTCCACTGCCCTGAGCTGGCAGATGGCCTTGGCCCCTTACAGATGGTAAGCGCCCTGGAGGCAAGAAGTAGTAAGCTCTTTAGAACTGCTGTTACAGGGGGGCCAGGGACCTTCAATGACGGCTGCTGTTCAACCTTTCACCTCTTGGTGGTGCTGATGAGGAGTGGTCCCCTGGTGGCAAGGAGGGACTTACCACCTCTTGCCTCCTGGAGAATCCTCTGGAACCCCACCTCCACCAGGAGCTCAAATACACCCTTGATCATGTCATAATTTCCCCACTCACCCCAAGAAATGGAAACACTGCTCTCACAAAATTTATAACCGGTGGGAGAGCCAAGTGGACTTCGTTGGAGCTGCTGGTTGGGCTGACAGTCCGAAGCTGGCCCCAGAACAGCCCCAGGCTTCCATTCACAGACCCAGGAGTGCTGGTGACATAGACAATGCACCCCAGTGCCTTCACTTTGTCCTTAGTGCCCCAGACACCTAATTACAACCCCACCCTTTCTCCTGTAACTATTGTTCAGGCACTTCCTGCCCACCTATCTCCCCACTCTAAAGACTCCTCCAAACAAGCCTGCCTCTCTGCTTTCTCAGCCTGAAAAGAGCTGCCCTCCACATCACCCAGAGGGTGCCGCTCACCACCCTACCCTCTGAATGCCCCTTGATCCCCTCCCTCCATCCTATTCATAGCTGCGGTGGGGTGGGCAGCTCACAGGCTGTGCTGGAGGAGCAGGTGTGGGGGATCGGGTGACTGACAGATGAGCAGGGACAGCCGCAGGCAGCTAGGGGGGCAGGGGCCTGAGGGGCTCAGATTCATTGTCATGTGCTGGTATGTGCCTGGGAGAAATGTCAGGGCGCACAAGGGAACAGCAGGCTGGGATGGGAGGATGATTCAGGGCATGCGCCTCACGGCCTCAGATCAGCTCTACCCAGCATTTTCAATGTACAGAGTGGTGTTAAAGGCCAAGAGTCCCCTCCCGCACCCCAGGGACAGAGGTGGCCTCTGCTGGTCACACATATTCTGGGGGAGGAGAGGGGGGCTTCGGCTTCTCAGGCCTGCTCCAGACCCCGCAGACTGCATCCAGGGAGTACAACCTCACCGCTCCACCCTTCTAGCTCCCAGATGCCACTGCCAGCTGGAAATGCTTTGTCCTGGCGGTCCATGCACCTACGAATGACTGTTGCAGTCCCATCAAGAACAGTAACTTCCGGGGGTGAGGCGGGGAGCGATCAAAGTCCCATTCCCCGAAACAGGCTGTGTTCTGATCAACTCTGCCACATGTGTTCCAGGCTTGGGAGCTGGGGCCGAGACAAGCACAGGGCAGGAAAAGAAAGGACGGCTCTGGGGAGACAGCATTGTTCCTTTGCCTGAACAGTTTCCTTCGCGATTGTGTGTGGCCAGTCACACATCAGCGGATGGCAGGGGAGGGAGTGACCCAGCCGGGGCACGGGAGAGGAGGTTCCAGATGGCTAGGGAAGCAGGATCTGAAGGCTGTACGGATCCCATGACTGACCAGAAGTCTCCTGCTTAGCAAACGGAGGCATTTACTTTGCAAGCACCATGGATCTGTGCTGCCCTGGGGCCTCTGCCCACCCCACACAGGAGGAACAAAGACGAGATGACAGACAGCCAGGTGCCCAGACCTCCAAGATGCCCCATTTCAGATTTCACCCATCCTCACCTTGCCTACTCTGGCATGGGGAGGGCCCAGTTCTCAGAGCTCAGGCCCAGGCAGAGAGGAGGCAGGCACACAGGGGGCCTTCACTGCCTGCTGCCCCCAGGCATTTAAGGGTCCTCAGAAGGGCAGCTCCTGGGACGCCCTCAAAAACAAACTCTGATTTGGCCCAGAGAAGCCAAGATCTGGGAGGGCTTCATTTGTAGCAAACCACATTCCCCTCTCTGGGGCTTACTATCCAGCACTCTGAGATTCAGTCTGAATTCTCTACTTGGAATGTGAACTCCTGGAAGACAGGTCATGGCAGGCCCACAGAGCATGAAGCCTGAAGGCCTCCTGGAAAACCTGCCTAATGATGCTCCTTAGCACCATGGCCCCATATTCCCTCCTCAACTCCAGCCCCATCTCTCTAGAGAGTCAGAAGGAAGGAAAAGACATGGGCTCTGAGCATGCTGGAGAAGAACAGTCTAGTTCCTGCCGCCTGTCAACATTAGTCCCCAGGCAGGACAGCCCTCCCCTCTTGTGGGCAGGGGAGGCTGAAATCTAGAAAACCTGAGAAATCCAACAGCCCAGCTGGATGCTGACTGCACAGCGAGGCTGCTCTCTACACGCTCCACTATCTGCTGTTCTGTGGGGACTCATGCATTCTCTTTTCAGACAATCCAGAGCTTACCCCAAGAGGAACAGAGGAGCACTGGGCCGCTATGTAGAGGGCACCCCAGATTCTATGCGATGTGAACAGTCTCATACAGTGGCTCCAGGCACACACCCTGCAGCCAGACCATCTGGGTCTAAACTCTGGGTCTGCCACTATGAACTGGGTGACTCTGGAGTCGTTTCACCTCCCATGCCTCAGTTTCCCCTCTACGCAATAAGTTGTGGGCTCTATCTACCTTTGGGGATAAGGCAACGATAAGTCAATAGGTGTTAAGTGAAAAACAGTGCCTGGTGTGCTTTCTCACCACCTGCTCGGACCTAGCTCCCAGCGTACATACAGGAAAGAGGCCCACCCTGGCTGGCCCTTGTTCAGTCTATGCCTCAGCTTCCTCCCATTTATAAGATGAGAGGCCTAGGGTGGTTCTCATATGGATAGTGGCTAGAATACAGAATATTATCGCCAACTAAAAGAAATGGAAAGAGCCCCCAAAATGCTATCTGCTCCCTCCAGAGTAGTGTTCCTATAAATGCCTCTTGCCACTGCTTACCAGGCCTCCCTTCTAACCCTAAACTGCACCCTCAGGGAGCTAAGCTAGAGCTAGAAAAGGTTCACAAATCACCCCATCTAACTCCTTCCTCTGAGTCAAGGATAAGCCTGGACTAGCTTGGGAGACTGGCAGCCAAGCAGCACTGAACAGAGGGTGTAGGGTACCCCAACAGAAAGGCCAGGAACCCCTTCGACACACATCAGAAGAGGAGCAGCTAGTGTAGCAGTGTGAAATGGCACAGCACAGCCTCATGGCTCCGACTCCCATGTCCAGTGAGAATGGGAGAACAAGGAGAGGAAAATGTGAGATGGGTTAAGCCCTTCCTGAATGCGAGACGGGCATCCTGCTCATACACCCTAAAGCCACCCTTTCTGGCTGAGGTCCTAAAGATGCTGACGTCTATTGTGTGGCCTGCATTAAAGAAGTCTCCTACTTGCTTCTGGTCTGGAAGGCTGATTTAGCCAACTAAGGACAACTCTAGCCCTGCCACGCCCTGTTTAGAACCTTCAGCGATTCCTTATAAAGAAAAGGGAAGGCAAATACGTAATAAATGTGCACTATTTGCCCCTCTACACACAAAACAGACATAACCAGTCAATTCAGCATTTTCTCCCTCTAGATCTTTCTCAATCCAGCCTTCCAAAATAATGATGACTAGTGATTAGCAGAAATACTCAGGTTAAAAACCATTTTCTTGGGCCTCCCCGGTGGCGCAGCGGTTGAGCGCTGGGTTGCGAAGCTGCCCGTGGCCTCTGCGGCACCGGTTTGATCCCCAGCTGCTCCTCGGCCACCGGAGGAGGGTCCCACATGGCGCGCAGACCTCTCCTGCCGCCCGCTGCTCCCCTCAGCAGTGTACTTCGGTCCTTCTCACTGCTCTGCTCCCCGCTCTGGCTCTGGTGAATTCTCTCACCCTCCCCGCGCTTCTGACTGTACCCAGTGCATGCATAAACAAACAAACAAAACAAATAAATAAATAAATAAAACATGCCTCTATAAAAAAAAAAACAAAAAACCATTTTCTTGGACAACTGGATAAAGTGGGAGACTCACCACACAAGTTCCTTTTTCCCTGTTCCAGAGAACCAACTAGAATGATGAGAGTTCAACAAATTCTATGAAACTGAAGGCTGACCAGAACAAGAATGGATCACTTACTCATTTGTAAGCAGAAGTTTAAAAAAAAAAAATCATAGATACAGAGAACAAATTGATGGCTGCCAGAGGTGGGGGCTGCCACCTCACCACGGGGAAAATAGGTGAAAGATGTCAAAGGGGCAAAATTCCAGTTATAAAATATGTATCATGGGAATATAATGCACAGCATAGTGACATATTTAATAGAATTGTATTGCACATTCAAAAGTTGCTGAGAGTAGATCTTAACAGTTCTCATAAGAAAAATAATTTTTATAACTATTTATGGGAATGGATATTAATAAACTCATTGTGGTGATCACTTTGCAATATATACAAATATCAAATCATTAGGTTGCATACCTGAAACTAATGTAATACTCTGTATCAATTATTCCTCAATCAAAGAAAAAAATGTATGGGCCCAAAAATATGGCCAATGTTTATAGACATTTGAGAAAACCTTCCAACTTGAAGGGAGGCCAAATCAGGAAAAAAAAGAATTAAAAGAAAACAAAAAAGGAATCAGAAGAAAATTTTAAAATAACATACTTCCTATCCCCAGAAAGAGAAAAATTATATCCATCAAGCAATATCAGGACTGGGAAAAAAAACACTTAAAAATTAAAAATTTTACAATCAAAATTAAATATTAGACAAGGGGCAGAGAATGTGACAGTTCGTTACTCTAATTCACCATTAACTGTAGGATAAGCCATGGTTTTATGAACCACTAAGAAAGAAAAATGCGGGGCCTCCCCGGTGGCGCAGCGGTTGAGCGCTGGGTTGCGAAGCTGCCCGTGGCCTCTGCAGCGCCGGTTCGATCCCTGGCTGCTCCCCGGCCACCGGAGGAGGGTCCCACATGGCGCGCAGACCTCTCCTGCCGCCCGCTGCTCCCCTCAGCAGTGTACTTCGGTCCTTCTGCCTGTTCTGCTCCCCGCTCTGGCTCTGGTGAATTCTCTCACCCTCCTGTGCTTCTGACTGTACCCAGTGCTTGCATAAATAAATAAAAAATAAATAAATAAATCTTAAAAAAAAATTAAAAAAAAAGAAAGAAAGAAAGAAAGAAAAATGCCATCAATTGGACTACATGTCAGCAATTCAAAGATATCTATTTTCTTTTATACTAATAGAAACCCAATTTTTTTTAGAATGACAATTCACTCAACTGAGAGAGTATACTGCCATGACTCCTTTGCAGCTAGGTACAACCACACAATTACTACTAAGTGTTTTGTGGAAATCCCAAGAAGGGTCCTTAAAAGGAACTAAGTTGGCTTCCTCCTCCTTCCTGGTGCCTAGAATATGGATATAATGGCTGGAACCCCAACTGCCACGTGCCTTGAGGACTGAAGCTTAGGTGGCAATTATCAGAGAGGGGTCAGACCCCTGATGATTTCATGGAGCTATTGGACTATCCCTGGACCGTCTACCTCCAAACTTAGATTACATGAGAGAAAAACAAGCTATTTATGCCACTATTACCTGAGGTTTTATGTAATATGCATTCAGATATACTCTTAAATAATTCAAAAGAATGAAAAGATTAAGTCAAGGAAATCTTCAAGAAAATGAGTTGGAAAAAAAGAAATTGTAAAAATCAGAGAGGGCAAGTTCAGGAGATCCAACATCAGACTAAGAAGGTTCCCTGGAAAAGAAAACAGAGAAAACAGAACAAAAGACATAAGTACATTTTCCAAAACTGAGAATCTATAATATAATTAAAAGTGCCTACCAAGTTCCTGGCTCTAAAAAAGAAAATTGAAAAAAACAAAAACAAAAACAAAAAAACAAGCATATCACACAGTTCAGAAACAATGAAAACCAAATTACATAACACAGGAGACAGAATTCCAGCTACCAGAATGCTCATGTTAGAAGACACGGGAACTGTACATTGAAAGTAATTCTTGAAAATCATTTCTAGGGACGATTTATTTGTGATCTAGATTCTACAGCCAGTCAAGCTATCAGTTAAGTAACAAAAAAAAAAGAAAAGAAAACATTTTAAAAGCAAAGATTTGGAGCATTTATCTACCACACGTTTCTTGGGAAGGTAGTAGAGAATATGTTCCAGCAAAATGAGGGGGGCACCAGAAAAAGAGAGAAATAGGATAGGAGCTCTAGGAAATAGCAGAATCAACATAGGTGGTTCTCAGGATTACAGCTGAGGCAGTCTAGAGAATAACCAGTTAAAACTGGAGGACATGGCCTCCGTGGTGGCCTAGGGCTTAAGTCTCAGCACTATCCCCTCTACAGCCTGAGTTCAAGCCCAGCCAGGGAGCTGAACCACATATGGCACAGCAGACCTCTCGTGTCTCACCCGCTGCTCCCCTCAGCAGTATATTTCAGTAGATCTGTCTGTTCTGCTCCCCACTCTGTCTCTGGTGAATCCTCTCACAAACATACACACCCCCCACCTCTGGTCTACACACCAGTTCTTATATGCATAAATAAATAAAAATAAATCTTAAAAAAAAACTATACTTAAAAACCGGAGGAGAACAGAGGCATCTGGAGGAAGCTCTCTAGGAGAAAGGGGGAGTTGATAGGTTATCTGACACAGGTTTGAGCATTTGAAGAGAAAATTTTTTTTTAACTTCATATGGTGGTTATGACGGAACAATTAGTAAAATTTTAATAAGATTATTTAAAAATATGCAAGCAAGAAGACCATTTATTTGTGGGGAAAAAATAAGCCTCTGTACCAGCAATGAAAGGTAATCCTAATACACTTCCTGACTCTGGTGGTCAATCTACCCTATCAAAAAATGTAAATATTTTGCTGCTTAATTAAATTATATGACAAATAGTTATTATATTGAAATGATGAAGGGAACACAATATAACACACTTACGGTTTTACTACCGTAATGGAATAAACACACAAAGTCATAGTCATGTTATGAAGGTGTAAGCACAATTATTCAGAACTAAGGACATAAAACCCAGAATAACCAGCAATAATTTAATTACCTCTGGAGATGGAGCCAGGATTAGGAAACACTGGGGGAAGAATCTGATGTTTTTCATTCTCAGGTTCTTGGTATGAATTAATAATATATAACTATGGGCCTCCCTGGTGGTGCAAGGGGTTAAGATGCAACCTGTGAAGCTATTGCAGCCTCTGCAGCACGAGTTCGATCCCCACCCAGGGAGATACCCACATGGCACAGCAAACCTCTCCTGACTCACCCGCTGCTCCCCTCAGCAGTGTATTTCAGTCTGTCTGCCTGTTCTGCTCCCCACTCTCTCTGGTGAATCCTCTCATCCCACATACCTCTGGCCTGCACCCCAGTTCTTGTGTGCATAAATAAATAAATCTTTAAAATATATAACTAAGAACATGCATTGATTTAAAAAATATTACCTATTTTTCATCGAGTATAGACTAAAACCCAGACTGCAGGATCAGGACCTTCTAGATCCTAACTCACCTTTCCAGTTTCCTTTGCTATTATCCCCTCCCCTGATCAGAGCCACTTCCTTCTGCGTCCTCCAGGCTGAAACAGCCTTTCCTGGCCTCTGCCTAATAGATCTTGCCCATTCCCTAGGGGCCAGGGTCCAACTTCCATCCTTTGCAGAACAAGTTGTCTTACACAGTGCAAAGTCAAAGCACCTTAAAGATTGGGGACCGGGGGCTCAGTTCTAGCACTTGCATCTCCTGGAGAGCCCATACTATGGCAGTAAGTGAGATCCAGAGGAGATGCCCCTGCCAGCGGCTGTCAGCCACACGGAACTCACAGATACATCAACTGTGGTGTGGCTGTTTCTATTTCCAGGAAAAGTGAAGCTTTCAGATATCAAGACTGTCTGGGACCAGAATCTCTGCATTGTCTCCTGGGCACTGGAAGAGGATTGTGGGTAGAGCCAGCCAGGCCCATTGCCCATGCTCTCAACTATTCCAAGGCTCCAACAGCTGAGCCAGAAGGAATTCCTGCACTTCCTCACCTCTTAGTGTGCACTTGTCTGACTCTCTTCCCACATCCTTTTCCCATGTGTGGAATGTAATCTCCCAGAGCAGATACTATGCCTTCTGGTCTTAGAGGGGATGTCTCAAAAGGAGGGGTGATCTCCACATGGCACTTGTCAGGGGCGGAGGGGAAGGCAGCAGCATAAACCCACGTTTATGGCTTAAGCTGTTTGAGAAGTTGGCTGAGTGTTTCTCTTGGGGTGACCTATCCCAACCCCTACAATTCATTCTCCAAGGCCTGTCTCCTCCAACATGCCATGGCTCTTGAGGACCTGCTCCAGGCCCTGAAACCAATCCAGGGTTTGCCATTCAGGATGGGGGCCTAGGGGTCCATATTGGGCCTCATGTCCTCCTCAGGTCCCCAATGGGCCTCCTTCCCATTCCACAGCCCCCCCGACCAGGTGTGGGGCTGCCTTTACCGCAAATGAGGAAAAGGGTCGCCTTCTATCAGCTCAGCAATCTGAGCCCATGGGACCCACACCTCATCTCAGCCCTTCAACACCAGATGGACACTTGCTCCTCCTGTCCCAAATTTCCACCCATGCCCACTCTTCCTCCTCCTCCTCGCTATCATCGACCTACGAGGAGGAACATGAGTTTATCCAGGGCTTACCCAGAACTTCACAAGAAAGAAGGCATTGGAAGGTCCTCGTTCAAAAAGCTCCTTGAGCCCACCCTTTTTCTCCGGGAATTTGTCATAGATCTGGCGGATGTCCACGGCTTCGAGGTAGGGGTCATTGTAGCTTGGGCTGGACTGGCCAATGTGAACGAACAGGTGCTTGTTGTACTGTGGAGAGAACAGTGGTTGTATTGGGGTTGGGGGAAAGAGGGGGGCAGCAGGGCAGATGGAGAACAGAGAAGAGATCAGATTCCAGCCATGTGACCTGCAATAACCAGCTTCACCTCCCAAGCCTGTTTCCCCAGTGGGAATGGGAGACAGTAAAGGGATTAAGAGCAAAGCCAAGACACCGAGTCTGAAGCACATTCCAGGTGCTACTAGGCACCTAGTAGGTACTCAATAAATTGGGTGTTGTTACTAAATTGTCCTTAGTCCAGGCTCCATGGTTCAATACCCTTAAGCACACCACTTTCTATCTTTGGGTGTCTTTTATCTCATCCGCAATGCAATGAGAAGGTGTTTTCAAACTGTGCTCCACTCTTGCGGCTGGAGGAGGGGGTGCCCTCATAGGCATGCTGCTACAATCCAGGGTAGCAGGGTATGCACCCAGGGCTTTGAGTCAGCATCTGTTTGGTTAATGGGTTCCTCAGGTAAAAAAAAATAAGTTTGAAACTGTCAAAGTGAAATATCTGTGAAGTTCCCTGTCAGCCCGCCTCCTCCAGGTGCTACTCCGACCTCTGCAGGTAATGCTGGCCACCCAGGACCCGGGCACTGTGGGGCTGGGGCGGCTGTGCTCCCTGCTAGAGGCTCAGAGGAAGCAGGTCAGACACAGGAGGCTCCTCGGCTTCCTGCCTTCTGCTCACAGCCACAGGGAAGGGGCTGAAACAGCACGGGGTGGGGGAGGGGCTGGGCACGAGCTGGGACGGGCAAAGAAACCTGGGGGTGGGTATCTCTGGGATGGGGATGATAAAGCAAGCAAGGAAGTGAGGAAAGAGGAGAAAGATGGAGTAAGAAAGGGAAGGGAAAGAGGAGGCATGTCAACGGAAGGCAAGGTTGGAAGGAACATGGAACCTACATTAAGCCCAGGAATAGAGCAGTGCAGAGGGCAGGGAAGGAAGCCAGAAGCAGGTATGAAAGAGCTGGAACAGGTGCCTGCAGGATGTCCCGCCAGACCCAGGTAGGACCTACCGTATCAGGGTCTTGCTGCTGCTCCAGGAAGGCAGAGAACTCCAACATCCAGAGCTTGGAGCTGGCCACGCTGCGGCCCTGCCACGGGGGTGCCGGCGGCGACGGGGCGGGTCCTGCAGGAGTCTCAAACCCTGTGTGCAGCAAGGAGGCACGTGGGAAGCTGTCCTTGCCCTCTGCAAGGACCCTGGCCCACACGTGAGACTCCATGCTGGCAAGAGGATCTCTGCCTCCCAGATCTGGGCCTCCAAGCAGGGGTGATGGAAGGAGGGCAAGGATCTGGCTAGAGCATCCAGGAGCAGGCCCTGGTGGGGACAGCTCGGCCGGGCACAACTCACTCATGGGAGATTGGATGCTGGCTGAGGGTTCTTAGAATGGGCACTGCTAGGTTCTGCCCTTGAGGAGCCCCAAGGGCCGCTAGGGCAATGACCAGAAAAATGATCACAATGACGTGAAAAAATATAAGTTTCCTTTTGGGGTCCCCAATGTCTCTCAGGCCCTGAGAACAGTGCCTGGCCCAGAACAGGCACTCGATGCACGCTGGCGAATAATGACAAAATGCGTGTGATAAAATCTGATGAGGTGTGCAGTCAGCACCACAGAGGAGATCCAGGCCCACCTGTGGGGATGGGGTTGGGGGTCCAGTAACTTTTTCCAGAAAAGGTGACATCTGAGAAAAGTGCAAGTAGGAGGAACAGGTGAGGACAGGGACGGGCATCCAAGCAGAGGGCACAGCAGCGGCAAAGGCATGGGACTGTGACGAGCTGCACGAGTTGGGAGCTCAGTCTTGGGTAGAACTGGAGAGAGGGCAGGAAACAATGCTATGGAAATGGGCCCCGGTAGCAGGGTTGAGATGACTACACCCTGAGAGTTGAGGACTGAGAGGCTCAAGCAGAGCAGTGAAATGACCAGCTCTGCATTTCTGAAGGGCCCCAGTCTCCGCATGGAGGAAGACCCTGCAGAGGAGGTAGACCAGGAGCAGGGTCCTTGCAGAACCTTTCCCAACGGAACAACACAGAGGGCCTGAGCTGAAGCTGTGCGGTGGGGTGAGAGGAGGGGACCGAGCAGGGACCTGGTGGGAGCCAGCCCAGGACTGGGTGACTGGTGGTCGCAAGAGCGCAGCAAGGCACGGCGCAGGGGCCCTGAGGCAGGTAACTCAGCAGCACACGGAGGAAGGAGACAGAAAAGAAAGAGAGGGAGGTGGCGGACTGTGCTGGACACAGCGGCCCCATCAGTCCTGCCCAGCTGAGCACTGCTTGCTGAGAGCCGGGCACCCTCCACCGAAGACACGGCCAGTCACAGCTCTGCCCCAACACACAACGAAACGTCAAGTGCTAGATGGAGGGTTACAGAGTGCTGGGGCGGAGGGGGCAGGAGGTCTACCTGGGGGGGGCAGGGTAGAGAAAGTGGGAGCCACAGTCCAGAGGCGGGAAGCAGGGGAGGCGAGAAAGCTGAGGTTAACAGGAAGAACCAAAAAATTCCACCACGGAGCTCAGCTTGTATCCTGGAGGCACCAGGCTCCCAAAGGACTTTAAACCTCAAAGCAGCATCAGCGTAGTGAGGGCGATGTTTTAAAAAGATCCCTTGTGGCACAAGGGGTTAAGCACCATACTATGAAGCAATCTGCAGCCTCTGCAGCACGAGTTCAATCCCCAACAGGCCAAGAAGGAACCCACATGGCGCAGCAGACCGCTCCTGTCTCGCCCGCTGCTCCCCTCAGCAGTGCATTTCAGTCAGTCTGCCTGTTCTGTACCCTCCTCTGTCTCTGGTGAATCCTCTCACCCCTTGCACCTCTGGCCTGTACCCCAGTTCTTGTATGCATAAATAAATAAATCTTTAAAAAAACAAAAAATCACTGGGATGAGACAGGGTGAGAGAAGACAAGACAGGGGAACCACAGCTGGAGAGGAGGCTGCTGCAGACATGCCTGCGGGCACTCGGAGGGCTGAGCACAGCCAGGCAGTTCAGAGAAAGGAGAGGCGGACCAGAGGGTGGGCTGCAGGGGCTGGGGACCTAGGAGTGGAGAGGGCTGCCCACAGAGGGAAAGCCAGGCCTGAGTAGTCAGGGAGTCATTCCCAAGTCAGAAAAGGGAATTAAGGGCAAGGCTTCTGTCTGGCCCTGCAGTATTAGCAGGAACAGAGACCGAGATGGTCATCTCAGCGGTTGGGGAGGGTCCCTACAACCGCCCAGCTGCCCCACCTTCCGCCCTTTGCCAAGCTCTGAACGCCCACCCCACCCATGCCCCAGGCCTCTCTCTAGAAGAGGTGCCTCTGCGAGCAAGGGGCACTGAGCTAGAAAGCTGTGCTCTTCTCACACTGCCATTTTGAAGGAGAGGATGATAGCATCACCCAGAGGGAGTCATCCCAGGGAGCAGGCACTGCCCTCTGAACTCTGGAAGACTGAGGCTGACCTGGATAAACACGGACCACTTACTCACTTGTAAGTTGGAGTATGCACCCCGCGAGGCCTGGGCCAGCTGGAGCACAGCAATCAGGGCACAAAGAGGTGTGTGTGCTGGGGGAATGTTATGGGGTGGATCAGGGGGACTAGGATGTAAGGTCTGAGCACATACCAAGGAACCATCTAGGGGGCTGGGACATGGGGTGGATGCCGAGAGTGCCATGTGTGCAAGGAAGCCATGCACAGCCACCCACCTGGCAGAGGCAGCGCAGGCTGGACATTGTAGGTTTGTTGAGAGAAAGGTTTCACACTGCGGGAGACAGAGAGAGGAGGTATAAGCCTGGGGCAGAGTACAGCCCGGAAGCCTCGGGCAGGACCCTCCCCTCCAGCGGTCAGGGTCTGCCCATCCTAGTCGTGGAGGTTTGGCCCCCCCCACACCCCCTCCCTAGTAACTCTCTAGGTCCCATTCCTAGCGTCCCTCTCTTGGACTCCCAAGCTCTGGCCCTGCCAGACATTGGGACAGACTGGAGCTTTGGCTTATGCCAGTCCAGGGTGTCTCCCCTGGAGACTGAGCTGATGCCCGAGTACAGGAGAACTCCACCCCTGAGCTCAAGGCCATCCTGACCGGTCCACCCTGGGGTCAGCGACAGCTGCCTGAGTTCACGGGCTCCAGTTTAGCTGGTGGAGCCGGAAGCAGCAGCGGCCGGCCATACTCACTCGTGGGATGTTCCGGCTTGGCCCGGCAAAGCTCCTTGCCAAAACTGAGGAGGCAAAAAGGACAGAGTCAGCACGAGGGCTGGTGTGAGGAGTGGGGGCAATATGAGCTGAAGGTCGAAGCCAGTGGGGAGCAGGGAGAGAGGTGAACTAGTCTACTGCTAGGCTGGAGCAGAGTCCCAAGTATTTTAGAGAAGCACCAGCTCTGCTGCACACAGTACACCCTTGCCCTGGACACAGATGCACGGCACATGCAGCATACAAGGCCCTGAGTGGTCCTGCAGTGAAGAAATCTACTTAGGGGGCCTCCCCGGTGGCGCAGCGGTTGAGCACTGAGCTGCAAACCTGCCCACAGCCTCTGCAGCGCCAGTTCGATCCCCGGCCGCCGGGTGAGGGTCCCACATGGCACGGAGACCTCTCCTGACGCCCGCTGCTCCCCTCAGCAGTGTACTTCATCGGTCTGCCTGTTCTGCTCCCCGCTCTGGCTCCGGTGAATTCTCTCACCCTCCCACGCTTCTGACTGTACCCGGTGCTTGTATAAATAAATAAATTAATTAATTTTTAAAAAAGAAAGAAACCTACTTAGGTCTGGGTGTTCCCAGCGCACTCATGCACAGGCTCCCTCTGTCCTAGTCCACACCCCCGTGGACTAGTGGGAAAGGCTGCATTCACCACGCACAGGGCCTCCTGCCCCTGCTCACAGGCCAGGGCGCTGTGTGGGTCATCGGGAAGACCCACTTAGCCCCCACGGCCAAGCAAAACCTGTGAGGAGAGTCCCATAGACAAGGAGCCTTTGGGGGCCATTCCGAAAGTATGACCAACAAAGCCATGGCGGAGAAATTCTCATTCAAACCAGAGTCTAATCCAAACCTGGACATCAGTCCCCTCCAGGTGGGAGGGCAGAGCTGAGCAGAGGAGGCTACTCAGGCAGCCCCTCGTCTGCAGCCAGGCCACCTGACACTCAGCTACCGACGCCAGTTAATGCAGCAGCTGTCCCCAGTGAAAGGCCTGCTGTGCCACCGCCAATATCCCCAAGAAGGTGGTTCCGACACTAGTGGGGTCGTGACTGCGTGACCCCTCAGTCCTTCATCCCTCCTTCCCCCTGGCTCTCCTGGCCTGGAGGACTCAAGAGAAACAAGTTTGGTCTGGCCAGTGCTTCGGGCGCTGCAGAAGGGAGAGGAGTGAGAAGGACAGAGCTTGGCTTGGCCTCGGGCTCCAGGCAGCCCCACTTACCCCCGAGACTGCTGGGTAGCCTGGGCCCCGGGTGAGGGTCATTTTACTGTGGAAGGCTGTGGCGGAGATGATCTGTGCGGACGACATGGTAGCCATGCTCTGCAGGGCCTTGTCCTTAGCTGCCTGATCCTGGGGGAAGACATTGGAAGGGAGGGCCTCAGCGGTGGTCACTCAGACGAGGCGGGGTCCGAGCTTGTGGTCAGGGAAGCTGTCCCACTGTTTGTGGCCAGGGCCCTGGAAGAGGCCCCAGGGACCAGGTTTAAGTCCTTGCAGTGTTGTTAACTTGTTCTGTGACTAAGTGCAAATCACTTGGTTTCTCTGAACAGTTTCCTCATCCATCAAAGGGGCATACTATTGGCCTTGCCTATTTTATAGGCACTTAAGGAGACTTTGCAGGCCTTATCTTTCATTTTACTAACCAGAAGAACATCTTGAACAGAACCACAGCCAGCAATTTCTACTCAAGCATCTTGGCTGCTAACATTTGCAAACTAATTGGCCATCAGGCAATTTTGCCACAGAGGGACATTTAAAAGGATACCACGAAAAATGAGAACAGTACAAAAATTTATTTTCTTTTGTGGACTGTAACTAAACACTTGTCTTCCAAGTCTTTCTTCCCTTCACAGTATTCCACATTATATTTTCAGTAACCAACTTTACTCTAAGGGTGAAATCAGAGAGTGTCAAGTGAGCTCACATACTACTAGCCTAGAAAAGAACACATCGGCTTGCAGAGAGGTGGTTTCTTATTTCATCAAAGGAGAAATGGAGCCAAACTTACAACTCACTGCTTATTTTTTCTGTTTGGCAAAACTGCCTGATAGCCAGTTACTCATGTGGCATATGTGCTTGCAGCAGAACTACCCAGAACCCTTGAGAACAGGGACCCGTTAAGCCCTGCTCCCCTCCAGACCTCTCATGGTTCTCACACCCTGCCTTATAGTAGATGAGGCATAAATATCTGTTGGATCCTCCTGGGGTGGGCAGGAGCGGTCATTTTGGGTCACGGCAGGCAAGGGACACTGTCCTGGGCCTCTCCTACAGGTCTCCTCCTGCCCTGTGGCCACTTGTGACAGTCACTCCCCTTTCCATGTCAGCACCCACTGTCTGCCCTCCATGGGGACGAAGACCCCAAAGAATGGGTCCAGCCCGCACAGGCTCTGTTAATAAGCACTCAGGAACACATTAGTTAGGAACACACAGCACTATGACACTGGTAACAGCAGTAATAATAATGTCTTATACTCGTATGAGTATGAGTCCTGTCCCAGACTCCCCAGCCCCCAAAGTCTTCAAAAGCAGCAAGGCAACATTTTGTATGTGAAAAAGTATATGGAGAATTATATCTTTAACCAAAATAAGACCGCATACAAGGACTGGAACACTCAGCTTCATTGAGGCTAAAAGGTTGGATCATGTCAACTCAAAAAAGCCCTGATTAGAAACCCTATGTGTTTATGATGAATGTTTTCATAGGGAAAACCAGTCACTATTTAGTAATGAACGTAGACCCAGACCTGTCCCGAGTGACAAGCAAGCTGGTGAGTGACGGGTCCCTGCGGCTCACAGGTGTGGTGGGGGAAGATCCCACGCAGCCCTGCCATAGCCTGAGGAGGCATCACAGGGCCGCGAGGCTCCAAAGGACTGAGGAGTCCAGGTGAGGCGCGGCTACGGAGCAGGACACAAGACCCTTCCAACAAGCTTTTGGGGAGACATTCATGCTCAAGTGGTGCACGACAGCCCGTGGAAGGTCAACAGCACAACCTCACTTTGATTCTGAGCACTAAAGCACTCCTTTATGGCTGGCATGACCCATGGAATCTCCATCTTAAAGTGAAGAAACTGAGGCTCAGAAAATTTCAATGAGTAGGGTGTTGAGGAGCTGAGGGTCAGCTCCATATCTCATTATGCATTGGCACAAACAGATCTGCCTCTGAGGGCCCTGAGGGATTTGACAGCAGCCACCTACACTGGGGAGGGCACCAGAGACCATTCTGAGAGGTGGGTCATTCTAACCCCACTGTCCTTTGGGGACAAACTCTGAGCCCTTGCTCCTCAGACACTGTCTCTGATAGGCAAAGAGAGAGCTAAAAGCATAAAGTGTGCTTCTTCCCAGGGACACTGGCCGTTTGGGAGGGGAAGCCTGGCCTGCCTGGGCCCTCTCCCTCCGGGAGGCCAGGAATGACACAGCAGGCCTCATGGCCCAAGCCGGTAGACCTCAGTTATTTGACAACTGCATTCTGAGGCCAGAGCACTCCATCCGCTCCGTGTCAGCAACTGGCATCTCTTCCCGGATAACCGATCTAAACAAATGACGGGGGCTCAGGAAGCCATGTCCTCTGTGCGCTGGGACAGGAACCAGCACTGTGGGGTGTGACATCAGTAACCAGAGCCATGGAGTCACTGAATTTTGAAAGTGGAGGTGACCTCAGATACTACCCTACTCCCTTGTCATCTTACAGACAGGAAACTGGGTGGAGGTGGAGGAAGGCTGGGGACTCATCTGAGCTCCCACGGCAGAACCAAGCCTCGTGACCCTGAGGACTTCCGCCTGACCTCACCATCCACCAGGGAACTAAATTACTGTGTCCCAGATGCCTTTAGATTATGACAAAGTCCTGAGACTGATTTCCCCACAAAAACACATACACATGGAAATGTCCTATTAGTTAAGGGGTTCACGTCTGTCGGGTGCTGTACAGAGCTGTGAGCAAAGACAGGGGCCATTCTTTGAGGTAACTATGACCCAAACAGGCCCCAAGGAATTAAAAGTTCCCCTCAGTGGCACTAAACACCTGGTCACCTGCTGGGATCCCAGGGAATCAGAGGCCAATCAGAGAGGGGAAGCTGGGAGGAGCAAGCTGGACTCCAGGGCCTGGGGGTGTTCTGGGGACACATGCCAGTCTGAGAGAGGGATCAACAGCTGCAGTCTATCCAGCTGTCCCAGGACAAAAGAGCGAGTTGCTGGGCACAACTGTGTGGGGTGGGGGACAGCTGGGTGGTGTCAGGAGGAACGGAGCTGAGCAGGCAGTGGGGTGTGGCATCCAAGGAGTTCCCACCCACTCATTCAGCGCTTCCAGGGTTGGGATCATGGACTACCCGGGCCAGATGGACCTCTGAGGTCATTGAGTCTGGAACTTTTTATACTGGGTTCTGAAATTTTGGGTTCAAGAGCCATAGGCCGCGAGAGGTGAATCGTGAATAGGAGGAGAGTCTCTGGCTTGCTCCCTGCCAGCCTAGTTTTGACCAGAGGAACACCTCTGGTGACACATCAGGGTATTTTTTTGTTTGGGACAGAAACAAAAAAGGCTTCCACTGCCTAAAAAAAGTGTAAACTACTTGCCGAGTCTAAGACCCCAAATGTTAGCTTTTCCTACGAAGTAGCAGGGCAGGCTCTGCTGTTACCAGCTCTGTGGTGAGAACTCACTCTCTCCTGGTCTCCTGTTCACCAGAACAGCCCCTTGACTCCTAGGTCAAAAAGGCCTGAGTCCAGTGAGGAGCAGGACTGACTGAGGGAAACCCATCAGCAGCTGGTACCCCCATAAAGCAGCAGGCCCCCAAAAGATGGGCTGATTATGGAAGGGGAAGGAACTGCCAATCCCAGAGAGTGGGGTGGGGGAAGGAATCTGACCAGCTTCAATAACAGCATCAAATCCCACCTCACAGCAGTGCCTCATTGCTGGCCACCTGTTGGTGTTGGCTGATGGCGCAAAGGGGCCAGCAGAGCTCCCAAGTAGACAGGAGCTCAAGCAGGTCCTCGAGAAATGGGATTTGATGGGTCATCCCACTGCCCTCAAACAGGTGATCTGGGCAGTGCTGCCTCTGAACTGGAGGGGTGGTGGGGGCTCAGCAGGAGACACCCGCCAGCTCCTAGATGCTGCGGGAACTCTGAGTGTGCCCCTCCTGTGCCATGGGAGAAACCGAACCCCATTTTCCTCAATCCCCAGAAGCATGCTGACACTGCATACTAGCAGTCAGCACCTAAACCCAAAGGGGAAACAGCCTGAGTCCTGGGGAGCTGGCCCCCCTCTGCTGTGGTTTCCTTACCTTTAGCTTGGCCTGGATCTCGCGGGCTTTGCGACGAGCCAGCACCTGGATGTGGCTGGAGACCTGTGGCAGGAAGAAAAGGTTCCTGTCCCTACCTCCCAGGCTGCCCGGGCTCCCCACGCTGGCTGCCCCAACCCTCCGCCCTCCACAGTCCTTAACCCACATCTGTGGAATCAACAAACGAATGGAGACAACCCGATGACGGTCCCGTCTTTTCTAGTTTGACAATAATAAAAAGGCAGTGCCAGTGCTCTGACCTCTGCTCCAGAGTCCGGGATAAGGATGGGGAAGGGTCTACTGACTCCCCGGTAAGGAGAGGCATTTCTTCCCAGGGGATGGCAGCAGGGGCTGCAGGAAAACACAGAGACAGCCCCCGCAAGTAGCTGCCCGCACTTGTCCTGCAGACGGCCTGGCCAACAAGGGAGCGGGGTGGTGCTGGGGAGCGACCCTGGGATCCACGTGCCCATCTCCCAGGCCCACCTGCTTCCTTGTGCGGGTCTTCCCTGTCCGGAGCTTGATGTAGCGGGCAATCAGCTCGTTCCGACCTGCAGAGACACCAAGAGCCTCTTAGCGGGAGGGCAACAGGCAGGCTAGCAGGAGAGTGCAAGGGGCCCCTTCCTTCACCACCTCTGCCCGCACACAGTGGTAGTTGGGGTGAGAATTCTCTGGGTTCCCTCCTTGGACCCCAACAATCTCCCCGCAGCAAGAGGAAGCTGAGGCTTTGCTGGGGGAAGGTAACCTGAGAATAGGGCCATAGTCCTCTGGCTGGGGCACAGCTCTCGGGGCGTCCTTGTAGCCTCCCTCAACCGCCTCCATCCCACAGCAGCCTGAGAGCTCTCTGCATCCTCCTCCTTCTGAGGCCTTCTGTACCCCAGGGAGGCTGCAGGGAACGCCTGGGCCCTGGCCCTTCCCCTCTGTGACTCCCTGTCCCTGCCACCTCTGTCAGTGAGCAGGACCTTACAATATGCCTCACCCTGTCTGTGGGCAGCAAAGGGCAAGGGCTGTCAGTGCTGAGACACCGAGTGTGCCCAGCAAGGAGGCCTGAGGCCCTGAACTCAGACACCGAGAACCCATGCTAACCGCACGCCCTGCTCCACGGCTGACCAGAGCAGGCGACAGGGAGTATGGGGCGCCCGCCACAGGCCTGGACTCACGGAGGTGATGCCGAGTCTGAAAGATGCTGGAACTCGGCAAGGAGCCACCCGTGTTGCCCAGGATTATAAATAAGATTATGAGGCGGTTTCAGAGAGCTCGGCGCCTAGTTGAGAGACATGTGCCCATGTTGGCTGCAGAGCAGAGCACGCTCCAGACAGGGAACACAGTGTGTTCAGAGGCCGAGGGGTCAGTTTAGGCTGGGTGGTCAGGTGAGCCTTGAGCTGGACCTTTACCTCAGGATTAGGCCATCGAAGGGGCAGTGAGTAGAGGGACCCGGCACTTCCGTGCTCCACCTCTGGGGCCAGAGGGCACAGCTGCCAGCCTGCCCTGTTTGGCGGGGCCTGGAGGCCGTGGCCGTGAGTGAGGAAGCTCCTGATGCAGGGAGGCGAGAGGAGTGGGCTGCCTGCCACCTGGCTCATAACCAGAGAGCACAGCCAAGATCAAGCTGGCCCCCCAGCTGACCTTTCCCCACTGCCAAGACCAAATTAAGAGGCCACCCTCGGGAGGTCTCATCTGCCAGAAAGACTTGATGGCCTGGAAGCACTGGTCTGTCTCTATCAGGGGAAGGATCAGACTGTGGGGACTTCACCCTTGGGCTGGTCTGCACCTAAAACCACGATCCAGCAAGATGTCTCTGCTCAAAGCTTTCCAGGGAAAGCTATGCCACAGTCTCCTTTGGGTGTCCAAGGAGTGTCCGACAGTCCTACTCTTTGTCTAACTAGATGCACTCATGCTGCAGCTATGACATGCTGTTTTCATGGGCAAGAGAGTCTAAGTCATCACTGATGACTTTCGCCAGTGAAGACAGGCCATGGAACTGGGACATGGGGAGCCTGGCTGCAGGCCAGCAGCCCAGGAGCGAATGAGCACAGGACCCCAACAAGTCGTTGTCCTTGCTGGACCATCGCCCAGCTTTCTCTTCTTAAGGTTTTTTTTCCTCCAAATTTTTCCAGACTTAGGAAACAGGCCTTAACTTTGGCTCAATGGGTCCTTTTGGTAAAATGAACATGTTCCAGGTCCCTCTATCCAGTTCAGAGAGCAGTGTAGGGGAAAGAAGAGTGAAGGAGGGGCCTCCTTGGTGGCGCAGGGGTTAAAGACACAGTGCTATCAAGCTATCACCAGCCTCTGCAGCACAAGTTCGATTCCCAGCCAGCCAGGGAGCTACCCACATGGCACAACAGACCTCTGCTGGCTCGCACACTGCTCCCCTCAGCAGTGTTATTTCAGTCCATCTGCCTGTTCTGCTCCCTGCTCTGTGCTGGTATATGTGGAGTTGAGCAGGACAAGTTGGTGGTGGAGAGCAGGTAGAGTAGGGACGGCGGGGGACACTTGAGTCTGGAGGGGCCACGGTGAGCTCCGGACCCGGCTCCAACACTGCTCACGCTGTGAGCACAGCAGCAGCACATCATTCTGTGTCTGTCTTTTCCTTTTAGATTCCCAACACCTCAGAGAAAGGGACCACAGCTGCACTCAGGTCTGCATCTCCAATACCTGCATCATTTGTCAAATGAGTGATAGACACCCATGAGTAGTAGACACCCATGAGTGGCAGACACCCAATAAATTATTTGTCAAATGAATGACAAGGAAGTGAATGATGACGTGTTATCAGATATGTCATCCTATCAAATGAATGATCAGATGTCCCAGGAAGTGTTTTACCCCTCTAAGGGACAGCTGTGCACTGAAGCAAATAACCTTTCACTTCTGATTAGTCCAACATAATATTCAAGGTGTCCTCTCTTCTGTTCTCATTTGAGTCTCTCTCTACAGGAGCAAATCCAGATTTCTGTGGGGTATTTAAATATTGGGAGGATCTCTTTGGAATAAGGAATGAAAAATACAAAACAAAATTAGGTCAGAAACATTTCTAATGAAGATGGATGTATCCATCCTCTTCATGGCAATGATGGCATCTTAGGTGTATGCATCTGTCAAAACTTATCAAATTCTCTGTCTTCAAATATGTGTAGCTCATTGTATGGCTATACTTCAGTAAAACTACTATACACATTTAAGTTAAAAATAAAGACTTGAGGGCCTCCCTGGTGGCGCAGCGGTTGAGCGCTGGGTTGCAAAGCTGCCCACAGCCTCGGCAGCGCCAGTTCGATCCCCGGCTGCTCCCCGGCCACCGGAGGAGGGTCCCACATGGCCCGCAGACCTCTCCTGCTGCTCCCCTCAGCAGTGTACTTCAGTCCTTCTGCCTGCTCTGCTCCCTGCTCTGGCGCTGGTGAATTCTCTCACCCTCCCGCACTTCTGAATGTACCCAGTGCTTGTATAAATAAATAAATAAATCTTTAAAAAAAAAAAAAAAAAAAAAATAAAGACTTGAGGGGCTTGGAAGGGTTCCATGCAAGTGAGGGGTCTTGAAGCTTGAGCCTCATTAACCTCACCATAAATCTACCTCCTTCCAACATTGCAGGCAATTTTATCTACTGACGAACAAGGAAACTGGGGTCACAAAAGCTCACCCAGATGGTCCCACAGACTAAGTGTCCGAGTTTGACAGGCTCAGCCACTTGTTAGTGGCACAGAGCCTGGCATGGAGAAGATGTTCAGTTAATTACTGGGAGCTCTGTTTCCAGGCTGGGCCAGCCTCCTGGCCCAAATGCAACAGGGCTTCTTCCACGGGAGCTGGGGAGGACCCTGCCTGCCACTAGCTGAAACCCTTACTCTGAATAACTCTAAGTGTCTCGTCATTCTTCTTCCTTTTTGGCTCTTTTTATACCTGTATCTTCAAGAGTACTGATTGGGCCTTCCATTTCATCTATTCTATTTTTGTGACTTTTCCCAGAATTTTTTAGTTCCTTCCATTGATTTTTTAACCTCCTCTGCAGGCTCTGCAGCATGAATTCAATCCCCAGCCGGTCAGGGAGTTACCCACATGGCACAGCAGACCTCTCCTAACTCACCTGCTGGTCCCCTCAGCAGTGTATTTCAGTCAGTCTGCCTGTTCTGCTCCCCACTCTGTCTCTGGTGAATCCTCTCACCTCCCACACCTCTGGCCTATATCCCAGCTCTTGTATGCATAAATAAATCTTAAAAAATAAACAAAGATTCAATCTCATTTTTCTACTGGTCGATTATCGGCAGATATTTTTATAGCTTTCTGTTCCTTCTCTGCCTCTTTGAGTTTTTTAGTTAAGATGATTCTGAATTCTTTATCTGTCAGACAAAGAAATTCTTCCACGTCAGTGTCACTGGGTTCTGGAAGCTGACTTTCTGTGGTGCATTGTTCCCAGGAGGGCTTGCTTGACCACTTGTTTATTTCTCTCTCCCTTTTGTTTGCTTTTGTGTTTGTTCTTGGCGTAGGGCCACATGGCCACTGGTGCCCACTGCCATGACTTCTGTGGGAGACCCTTACTCCAGCCATCAGGGTCCTGGGTCAGAGTCCCTGCCCAGCCCACAACCCTCTCTACCCTCTGTGCAGGGTACAGGAGCTGTTGGCAGACAGGCCATCTCAACCTTGGCTAGCGGGGGGCCACAGGCGCCTAACCCAAAAAGCCAAGACAGATTTTTCAAGTTGTGCTTCCTCCCCTCCCCGTCTTGGCGATCTTGCCCTCCCTTGCTGGCTCAACTGAGACCATTATTCTTCCCAGACTCCATTTGTTTTTTTGTCAGAGGTGATGCCAGCATTTGAGATCCCCCCGGGTGGGAGTGAAATGCTGGGTTTCTGTGGGTGTGCTCAGTCAAGGGGGACCAAACAGTTTCCTTCCTGCCACCAGAGGTGCACCTGGCCATTCTCATGCCTCCAGGCCAGCTGGCATCTAATCCAGACTTCCTACATACAGGGCACTGCTATAGTTTCTTTGACTCTCGTAATATTAGAAACAATAAGAACATTTACTGAGCACTTACATGCGCCCTAGACTGGAGACTTGATTTGCAGCTTTACTCCCTTTACCCTTTTACTCTCACATCAGCTCTAGGCAGCTGGTGTGATCACCTTCATTCTGGTGACAGGGAGGTAGAGGTGCAGACAGATTTAGAAACTTGTTCAGAATCACAGGTCAGTGTGTGGTTGATTGTCACTTCCATGCAGCGTTGTTTCAGAGTCTACCTCTCAAATGTGGCACAATATTGTTGCTATTTAATACATGGGCTAGGCCAGGGGACCCCAGAGGTCAGATCTAACCTAAGGAAGAAGAGGCTATAGCCTGGACACAGGAAGTGGCTTATTCCAAGTCGCACGGTTTGTTAGAGTGCCAGGCACTGTCCTCATAGTTTCTAAGGCTCCATCGCTACTACACACTGGCTGCTTTTCCCCAGGGATGTGCTCCCTGGCTGTACTGAAAGTTTCCTCTGCAAGAGATTTTTCTGCTCCTCCTTCAGATCCAACTCCTGATTCTCTGGGTTTTGCATGAAGTAAGCCCTTTGTGATGTCTGACTGCCCCTCGCTCAGACCCAGGTCCAGCAGGGAGAGCCAACCTCCTGGCCCAAGAGCCTGCCCACCTGTTTTCACCCTCTCCATGGTACCCAGAGCTGATGGGAGTCTATGTGCTCTGGATGATGTAGACATTTGGAGGCCCAGAGAGTCAGTAGAAGTAGAGGGACAACCTAGAAGCAATAGCGAGGCTAGAGTAAGAAAGACAATGCAGTAGAAAACGCAGCTGGGTGACTGGGAGGCACAGACCTATATTCTTGCCCCAGCTCTGCCTCTAGCTGCATAACCCCAGGCCTTCTCCCCTCCGGGGGTTGAGATCACAGGCTGGGAAAGCAGGAAGAAGCCAGCCTGGACCTCTGCGGAGGCCTGTTGGGCAGCTGGGCATTGCTGTGTGGCAGGTGGCCTTGACCAACCCCAGAGAGGGCCAGGGTGGGGCTGGGAAGGACACCCCCGCCATATGGTGGCCCATCTGCCAGAGGACATGTGTCCCACCGCCCCCAGATCTCATCCACAGTCCCACCCCACGTGGTCAAGGACTACCAACGGAGAAAGGGCAGTCTTGGCTTAACCACAGGCTGAGGGCAGGACATTCCCTCTGTAGGGTCCACGTAAGGTCACCCCCACTACAAACCCCAGTGTCCTAAATACCCAGCTAGCCACCCCAGACTTTTTCCTCAGCCACATGCTATCAATAAAGTTACTGTCCCATGTGCAAAATCTGTAGCTCATTTCTCAAGTATTTATTTCCCTCTCTCTGCACCGGTCCTCACTCTGAGCCACAAACTTATTGAATGTTTGTGCCATTTAATTAAAAAAAAGTGTCTGTCACTTAACAGGTCAGCAAAGTCAGCGATTATTATTAATATTGTCCTGTTATAATGAGTTAGCAAAATCAAAAGGGCCAAGAACCCCTGGGCATGCCCCTCCTAACCCATGAAGAGGTGGATCTGTGCATGGAGATCTTTGGCTCAGCAGAGGCCTCTCACAGAAGCGAGCCTTTATATAAACTCTCTGCTTCACCCCAGTGAGTTGAGGCTAGGGGAGGAGGCTGCTGGTCCTCCGAATCCCACCCTAATCCTATCGGCGTAGGGGCCCCTCTGTCCAGGGATCAGCTGAAGCTATAAACACCTGCAGCTGGGGGAGGAGGCTATTTGTGGAAAGAAACTTCTGCCCGAAGGTTGAAAAGGCAGTGATTAGGCCTGATACCTGAGCTGTTACCACCACAGTCCCTGGAGGGTTCTGAGCTTCTGGTGAAATCCAACCCAGCCTTCAAGGCCACCACCCTGATCCCCACCCAAGTGGGTGTGCCACTCCCAGCTCCCAGCCCTGGTGCACAGGGCCTATGCCTTTCTCATGGTCCTATGCAAAAATTATGTGGGGTCTTATCTCACTAAAATGTGACCCCCTGAGGGTAGGCACATGTCCCAGGCAGCTCTACAGTCTCCCAGGCATCTACTATGCGCAAGCGCCCCTGCAGCAACACTGGAGCACAAGAAAAGATATTCGACATCAATAATCACGAGGGAAACGCAAAAGACTACAAGGCTTCATTTCACACCCCCTAGGATAGCTATTTTTTTTTTTAAAGATTTATTTATCTATGCATACAAGAGCTGTGGTACAGGCCAGAGATGCAGGGGGTGAGAGGATTCACCAGAGACAGAGTGGGGAACAGAACAGGCAGACTGACCAAAGTACACTGCTGAGGGGAGCAGCGGGCGAGACAGGAGAGGTCTGCTGCACCATGTGGGTTTCTCCCTGGCTGGCCGGGGATCAAACTCATGTGCAGAGGATGCAGATTGCTTCATAGTGCGGTGCTTAACCCCTTGCACCACCAGGGAGGCCCCGGATAGCTATTTTTTTTCCTTGGAAAATAATAAGTGATGGCAAGGATGCAAAGAAATGGAACCCTTGTGCATGGCTGGTGAAATGTAAAATGGTGCAGCCATAATGGAAGATAGGTAGGTGAGCCTTCAAAAAGCTAAGCATAGAATTACCATGTGATCCAGCACCTTCATCTCTAGGCATTTACCTGAATGAATTGCCAGAAGGGACTCACCTACCTGTCCACCCAAGTTCATAGCAGCATTATTTACAATAGCCCAAAGGTGGAAACATTCAAGTACCCATGAGTACATACATAAAATGTGGTCTAACCATAAAATGGAATATTACTCAGCTATAAAAAAGAGATGGAATGAATGTGTGGCACGGGCCACAACAGGGGTGCTCCTCAGAGACACTGTGAAGAGAAAGAAGGCACACACAGGACAGCCTTATACAGCTCCACTTCTGTGAGGTATCTACAACAGGCAACTTTGTAGAGACCAAAAGTAGAACAGAGGTTGCCAGGGGCTATGGGGAGACAGAAATGGAGAGGACAGTTCAGCAAAGCAAAAGGAATTAGTGCCACTGAGCAGTACACTTAAAAATGATTAAGAAGATAAATTTTGTGGAATGTTTATTTTCTCACAATAAAAATAACCCCCCCAAAAAAGGTTATAGTAGTAATACCAGCCCCCATTTTCAAAAGACACTGAGGCTAAAAAAGGGTAACCAAGATGCCTAAGGTCACATGGGCTATGGGCAGGGTAGGCGGTATTTGAATTTGGGCGCCCATAGAGGGGCGAATGGAGGCAGCTGGAAACCTCAGGGTTACAACTGAGAGCAACTGAGAAACAAGGAACACAGTGAAGGAGGCAGGGGGGCAGGAGAAGCTGAACTGAGGCTCACTGACCCCTCGCCTGTCCCCTCAGCGGCAAGGACACTGACCTGGAGCCAGTGCCTGCCACTTCCTGTGTGATGCATCCCAAACAAGGAGCCTTCCCTGCGAATGGATCTGTCCAGATCCCCTGCTGGGGCCCCACAAACATACCACACAAAACCCCACCTCTAGGCCAATGCTCCCTCTTCTCTCCCTCCTTGCCGGGGCACCCTCCTCCTCTACCCAGCTCACGCTTCACTTCCTTCCAGAAAACTTCCAAGATAACCCAGCCCCCTCATCTATGAGCTGTATATACAACAGCAAGCGCCTGCCTGGGTGGCTAGTTTACTTTCCAAAGTCACTTCTCCTGCCTCTCCCCCACTTGGGCACGAGCTCTAGAGTACAGAGAGCACAGGCACCTCACAGGGGTGGGCACACGGGAAGAACCGACTGACTGCGAACAGGAATGGGAAGTCCTGGCACCAGGCACCCAGGGCGACCAAGGAGAGCAGCAGAGACACAGACAGAAGAGAGGCAAGTTCAAAAGCAACCTGCAGAAAGAAGAGAGGCATCGTGGGCAGAAACGAGCAAGTGCACAGAGGAGGATGGAGCCAGCAAGAGGGGAGAAAGCAAGACAGCCAGGGCCCGGGCTGAGCTGTGCGGTGAGGGCAAGAGGTTGCCCCATGCTCACCCCACCACCTGCCCCGGCGACCTGAGGCCACACTGGCTACAAGAGGCCAGAGTGGCCAGTGAGACAGTGCCAGGATGAGGGTCACACAGTGACAGGGCAAAAATGACAGCAGCCAAGAACAGAAGAGGGTTAGCAGCCCCCGCCAGGGAGCTGGTCCACAGCGGGGGCGGCTCAGCTCAGAAATAACAGGTGCTAATCTGTCCCTCTGCGCCGTGCATCATCTGCATGTCTGCCTGGCCCCCTCAGCGGGTCCCGCTCTGGGAGCAGGCCGAACCCCTGCCCTGAGCATCTCCCGTTCAAGAACCCGCCTCTGGGCACGTGGAGGTGATCTGCTCTTCCTCCTGAGGCCTGCTCCCACCTGCTTGTTCTCAGGGCCCTACTGGCTGGCCCTCCTGGAGAACTGACTGTCTCTGGATGCAGAAGTGGGGTACTGAAAAGCCTGGGGTCTTAGGGACCCCCAATGGAGCCAGGGCCAGCAAGAGTGGTCTCAAGGGGAGATGAGAACGCGGAGGAGAGCAGTCAGAGCAGACGAGTCTGAGTTAGCTTGGCGATCGTCCCCTATCTCTGCCTTCCTGGGGCCCATCCCACACACTGGCTGAGCTCACGTCTATATATACCTCCCAGCTGGACTGGTCAGCACTGCGGACAGCCCCTCCACCAGCTCCCTGCGTGTCCTGCCTTGGCATAGCCCCTGTGCCTGGTAAGAGGAGATGGGGCCGAGCCAGCGTCTGGGCCCCAGCGGGGTCAGTACTCTCAGAGGACAGGTGCTGTGGGGGTGGGGAGTCATCAGACACTGCCCAGCAGCCTCCAGGCCCCCTGCCCAGAGCCTGACCCACCTGGGGCCAAGGCCAAGCAGGAGGAGGCAGGAGAAGGAGAGGGAGGTTGGGGCTGGATTCACCAGGCCCACAAAGGCCATTGGGGGGTGATGGGGATCCCCCACTCTCCCATTGACTAGCCAAGACTCTGGGAGATACTGTTGGCTCCTCTGGGTTCCCATTTTCACATCTGCAAGCAGACGTTAAAATTCCTCTCTCCCTTCCCTTGAAAAGACTAAGGAGATAGCGGATGTCAAAGAGCACCAAGAGCACCTGCTCTTACCATAATTAGGAGGCTCTTGGCTGGCCCCCTCCTCTCTCTTCCTCTCAGGACCTCAGGTCACCCCACACTCTGCCCTGCCCTTTCTCAGCAGAAGGAAGCAGCACCACACAGGGGGCATCCACTAGGCCAGAAACCTCTTCATCCCCAGGCAACAGCTCCCTCCTGCCAGACAGAATCCCAACCCCAGGCTTGTGGGAGTCCACAGCCTCACTTTGCCCAAACCCAGGCTCAGTCACAATTGTCTGACAACTGAAGATAGTCCCTTAACCCCAATTCCTTTACATGTGGAATGGGGACAGAGAGAGCTGCCTCTAATGACTCAATAAAACTAAGCACCCACCCAGATGGCCATAAGCAGGTGAACTGGACAAGCAAAGTGCAGACTATGCATCCAGTGGAGCCCTAGTCAGTTGGTAAAAGGAGGGAAACTGGGGCATCCCTGGTGGTGCAAGGGGTTAAGCACAGCACTGTGAAGCTATCCTCAGCCTCTGCAGCACAAGTTCGATCCCCAGCCCACCAGGGAGATACCCACATGGCGCAGCAGACCTGTCCTGTATCCCCCGCTGCTCCCCTCAGCAGTGTATTTCAGTCAGTCTGCCTGTTCTGCTCCCTGCTCTGTCTCTGGTGAATCTTCTCACCCCCTGCATCTCTGACCTGTACTTCAGTTCTTATATGCATACATAGATAAATATTAAAAAAACAAAAGAAGGAGGGAAACTCTAGCACAGACTACAAACATGGAAGTGCCTGAGGACTCCATGCTAAGTGAAGTCAGCAGCTCACAGGACAAACACTGCCATCCCACTTATGCGAGGTACTTAAGAGTAACCCTATCCACACAGAGAGGAAGTAGCAGGAGGTTACCAGGGGATACGGGGAGGGGGGAGTGAGTGTTGAATGGGTACTGAGTCTCCCTTTGGGAAGAGGAAAAAGTTCTGTGGAGGGATGATGGAGGGGCTGCACACAGTGTGAATGTCCTTTATGCCGCGGAGCTGTGCTCTTAAAAATGGTTGAAAGGGTAAATTTTATGTTATGTATATTTTATCACCAAAAAAAGCTCAGCCTCCAAAGCCTGGTTCACAGTTGACACACATTCTCCCCGCTCCCTAGGGCCTTCCAGACACCTCACTCCCACACCCTCACGCTCTCCCTTTGTCAACACCTCCTGCACACTTGTGTTTGCCAGACCGCTCGCCCCTTTCAAGCAGACAGCTGTATCCTGTACAGAGCTCTGGGCATCGGTCCTGGCCTTCCGATCTGGGACCCCGATAGCTCTCCAGATGAATGACTTGCCCCCCTGCACACCCACTCACCTTCACACCTCAACTCATGAACCATACCCCTTCTATTCTCCACTAAGTAGTACAAAGTTCTGTGGTCCCAGAGGCTCCATTCCTCACCAGCAACACGGGGTAACCTGTGGAAAGCACCCAACCCTATACCTGGCCCCCAACAGGTGCTCCATGCACATCAGCTGTCTCCCCCATGAAGCAACCATCAGCAGGAAGTGGTCAGAGGAGGAGGGGTGTTATGGGGGTTGAGCCAGGGCAGGGCCACCAGCAGAAATAAGAGGAGATTCAGAGGGAAGCAAGCAAACCACAGAAGTGGGGCTGGTGAGGACAGATGAGCAGTTTTAACTGGTGACTGAGGAGTAGATCTGAGGTCCACACCCACTCACAGCCTCCATCCCAAGGGAACCCAGCACAGAAGAAAGCAGAGTCCTCAGCATAGAGGCCCCAAGAGGAAATCCCCTCAACACTTGGGGGGGAACCCCAAAGTTCTGAGCCCTCACCAAGGCCCATTTCTGTGGCCTCGCTGCAACTGCGCCGAGGGGCTCCTTACCGTACATCTTGCCCTCGTCCGACAGGATGATCTTGCGCCGGCCGCAGGGCGGGTAGATGGCCAGCGCCTCCTGGAAGCTCTGCTCGATGTCCGGGCTCCACACGCCCTCCGCGTCATTGTCAATGGGCTTGTCCAATGCCTGACTGCCCCCAGACACATTGCTCCCCTCAGGGGAGTTAGGAGAGCTCCACTCGTTGGAGGTAATGGTGCCGGCCTTGCCCTCCAAGGCTCCGCTTGGAGGAGCGCCCGTTGGACCTGTGTGGGCAGAAACCACGGCAATGGTGGAAGAACTGTGTGGACTGTGGGGTAAGGTGCAAACCCAGGAGGTGCCGAGCCCCCAAAGCAGTTGGCTTCCTTATCTAGCTACTCACAGCACAGGGGGCTCTGAGGTCAAAGGCCAGGAGTTCCAGGGGGGCAAAGAGTGAAGTGAAAGGTCTGGGAGAGACCGGGCATCTAGGGCAGGTCACCTCCCCTCTGCAGACCTGAGCTCCCCGCCCTGGTAATGAGCACACCCACCGAGACAGCTCTGAGCCCAGGATGGGCTGAGAAGTAGGAGACAAGGCCCAAGTGCCAGGATATCAGACATTAAATCAACAAAGGCAAAAAGGATGGGGATACTGTTAACACTGTTGGTAGGAGCGCAAGACGGAACCACGATGGTTCCTCAAAAAATTAAAAAGATATAATCACCAAATGATCCAGCAATTATACCACTGGGGATACAGTGAACACAGTGGAAAGCAGGGTCTAGATAAAGTGATTGACACTTCCACGACCTGTGTTTGAAACCCAAATCTGTTTATCTTTCCTGAATTTAGGTTTCTATAGCAACTCCTCACCAGGTATCTCTGAGGAGAAGTCTCTAAAGCTGCCAAACTCAACATGCCCCCAAATCAAATTTTCAGCTTGCTGGTGAATTCTGCTCTTTCTACTCTCTCTCAAGAAATGACACCACCATCCACCCGGAGATCAGAAACCTGGAATTGTATTTTGACTTTTCCCTCTTATCTCCCATAAACAATTAACAGCCACACAATTGTCATCTTCCAAATGTCTCCTTAAAGCCATTTCTCTATCTCGGAGCCCCATCCAGGGGTCCTCCAGTGCTCACCTGGAGAACTTGAGATGAACTTTCACTGCCGCCAGAGTGATTTTTCTACAATACAAATCTAATCCACTTAAAATCTCCCAGTGACTTCCCCATGGTCTTGGATAAAACAAGACACCCACAATGGGGTTTTATAGGCCCCTTTGTCGGCTAATTGGTACTCTCCATGCATCCTCCACGCCTCCCACCACAGAGACAGACACACATACAGATGAGACAGAAACACCTCCCTCTTTACTCCTCTCTCTGTACCCGCTCCGGGCCCCAAACTCAAATACCCCACATTCAATGACATGCCTGCCATACCAAGCTCTGTCTCCACACAAGGTAGAAGCGCGCCTCTAACTTTCCTCCTCACCCCGCTTTCACTTTCCTAACTCCTACTCATCTCGAAGGTCCAGCCAAAACGCTGCTTCCTCTGGGACACTGCTCCAAACCTCAGGTCTGGATTGGGTGCCCTCTTGTGGGATCCAATAGACCCCCCCATGCTTTGCCGCTCACCCTCCATCTCTCAGGAATTATTGGTCTCTTCCCCACACTTTGGACATCTCCAAGACATGGATGGTCTCCTGTCTCTACCCAGGGCTTAGCACATGGCACGAAGCTGGGGAATGAAAGAACAAACAAATGTGTATGTGTAAGTGGTCTCTGTGGAATGATGATTTCTCTGTGGGGATGAAATGTTCTGGATTTAGTGTAAGGAAATAAAAAGGAAAGTGCAGGGCCTCCCTGGTGGCACAGGGGTTAGGGACAGCACTATCAAGCTATCGCCAGTCACTGCAGCACAAGTTCGAGGACTGGCCGGCCAGGGAGCTGACCCACATGGCACAGGAGACCTCTCCTGTCTCGCTCGCTGCTCCACCTATTCTGCTCCCCGCTCTGTCTCTGGTGAATCCTCTCACACACACACCCCTGCACCTCTGGCCTACACCCCAGTTCTTGCATGCGTGAATAAGTAAATCTTAAAAAAAAAAAGAAAGTGCAGTACATGCCTGCACCTTGGCACAATAAATGCCTTTGGGATTTATTTGGGAGGTCTGTAAAATGAAAGTGTGATGAGTGGGAGTCAAATGACAGGGTCAGTATAAGCAACCGTATGGCCATGGTCAAATCCCTCCATGCGTCTGGGCCTCAGTTTGCTCATCTATAAAATTAAGAAGAGGGGCTGCTCTCGCTGGTCTAAGGTCCTTTCTGTCCCAGAAGCACGTGGCTTGCACCCGGGGAACTTCCTCTTCCTAGGGGAACTCTGTAGTGGCATCTAGGCATACCATGGAGACTTTGCCCAGTGGCCTTGCTCAGAGGTTGGGGAACTCCATGGTGGCATGGAGAGGGGTGACTGTCCATGTGATCGCCAATAAGGTGAGATGCTAACTAGACAGGGTCTGACAAGGCACCATTATTACCAAGCCACAAGTATGAATGCCTCGCGCAGAAGGTCTAAAGCCCTAAAAGGATCAGTAAGATGCACATACCTTAAGCCCTAATATCTCCCATTAATTACTGTTATATTAATAATATTAATACCTAAAAGGCCTTATGCGTCCTGGCTTAAGCCTAATTTTCTTCTGGGACCTGACACTAAACACAGATGGGTTCAGGAGGAGGGAGCTCTGGAGGCCAAAGTGTTAGGAGAGAAAGAAAGGAGGGATGCCTGACTTCTCGTAAGAAGCAGCCTCTGAGAGCCAGAGGCTGTGGTCTCTGGACCCTTCCTTTACCAGAGCGGAGATAGGTAGGTCTACTGCTTGGAGAAAACAAGCAGCTTTGGCACCCGCAAAAAGCTGGGCCTGGGGCAGTCCAGCGGGAGGCCAGGCCTGGGGAGAACCAGAAACTCGTGACAGACACTGCCCCAGGGGTGAGGTTTTTTGAGGATCTGCACTCCATGTCCCCAAGATTAGGTCTGTCCCAGGGAAAGCAGGGCAGCGGGTCACCCAAGGCTCTGAGCCACGGGATTCATTACCAAAATGGAGAGCCTCCCAGACCTGTGTGACTCTGTTGCCCCAGGTCCACAGCTCTCACTGGCTGGACCCTCCCAGCCTCCCAGCCTGCAGCCCCAGGCCTGGCAGCTGCCTCCCTCAGCAGGCAAACCTCCCAAGTAGCCTCTGCCCTGAGACTAGTAGACTAGTGGAAGGGGGGGGTGGGGGAGAGGTAAGCCAACACCAGAAAAGGAGCCCCTCTTGCTCCTCCTTCCCAAGTACCGCAAGGCCATGTGGACCTTGCCAGGCTGAGCTAGAGGAGGAACAGATGGCATCATTAAGCCTGGGTCATGTGCCACAAACAGAGGAATAAAAATAATCCCTGACCTGGCTCCTAGGCCTCCTACTCTGTCCCTACCCACTCCCAAGAGTCCACCAATGACCCACCCAGGCCCAAACAAGACACACTGGAGGGGCCATAGATGCCACTTACTCAGGAATTTTTCATAAGAATCAGGAACTCATCACTTTTAATAATGAGAACAGCTCCCCCAAACCACTTTCAAGACAGGAAGAAACTCATGGACTCCAGGTTATTAATGGAGAAACCACAGCTTCGAGAGGGAAAACCAGACCTCAGACCACGAAGTCCAGTCCTGTCTGGGTCCAGGGGTTTGTCCTCAAGACTTCCATCTTCCACCCTCACAGCCCACCCCCTTCCACAGGCATCAGTGATCTGCAAACCCCACCTGACTCACCCTGGCTTCTCAAGACCCCAACATACAAGTCACGCATGAGAACGCCCGCCCTGTAAAAGCAATGGCACCTGGTCCACCTTCTCCCCTGAATGGGCCGTCAGCTAGTTGAGAACCAGAGTATTTCTCACTCTAGGACATCACCGCGCGCCTAGCCCCTGCTCAGTGCTGGGGATCCAGGCAGCAGAGTCATCCCCGTGGAGCTGATTCGTCCACTGTTCACTTTCCCTGCTCAAGAACAAAGTACCCGTTTCCTTTAACCACAGTGTCACTCTCCAGGGGTTACCACATGTCATAGCGGCCTCCCAGTGATCCCTGACCCCAAACTGGAAGTGATGGGAGACCCCAACACAGAAGGTTTATGAAGCCTGCCTGGGGTCATTCAGAAACTGAGACCATTAGGAGAGGCCCGAAATGGCCCCCTCTGTCCCTGCTGTTTGGTTCTGGAATCTAGACTAAAGGCGCCAGTGACATTGGTTCTTATTGTCTCTGGGCTCCAAGATGTCCCACCTGCCGATGTCTCCACACTTGCTCTGCTGCTTCTCTCACAAGTCCTCTGGAAGAACTGCCTGTCACCCCAATGATGCCCTAACTGAGATGCTGGCGGGGGAAAGAAAGCCTGAGTTTCCTTCCAGAAGACCCATCATAATCTATGAGAAACATCTGTCCCAGGCGCAGGGGGAGTGGCTCACTCTGCCTCAGCCCCAGAAGAGGACCCCCCTTCAGCTCGTGGACTAATCTGCCAGGCGGCTCACCAAGCTGCACCCCAGCTCTGCGCCCCACATGCTTCGCGCGGCCTGACATGGCTGTGGCTCCAGAACACCTGCACTGGGCTTCTCCCCACAGGGTGCCGCACATGTTGCAGCAGGAATACAAGATACAGACTCGGCAAACTCCCTGATCTGGGAGCTGGGCCGTGGCTCTGACCATTCACCCCAGTGAGCTCATTTCCCAGAGAGGAAGCCAGGAGAGTGGCCCTCGATCTTCCAGATTCACCCCTGCTCCTCCTCCACCCCCTGTGGTCTCAAGACTCCTGAACCCCAAGTTTATTCACACTGTTTTCCTGCTTAGGGTGGGTCTAGACACCTGTCCATCAACAAACATCTGTGGGGGATCGGGGGTAATGGGAAGAGGCAGTAAAGGTAATGAACCCTCAGCTCTAAGATGAATGTGGTCTGGAGACCCTCTGTCAAACACGGCGGCAGCACTATTGGAAAATTGCAATCTACCGCGAGGAGAACGTAAATGTTCTCACACACAAAGATAAACATGTGAGGAGACAGATATATTAATCAATAACAAGGGAGGAATTCTTCCGATATATGCACATAACAAATCACTACCATGTACACTCTATAAATATCGTACTACTTTTTGTCAGCATACCACAAGGAAGTTGAAAATAAATATAGAGGGCCTCCCTGGTGGCGCAGTGGTTGAGCGCTGGGTTGCGAAGCTGCCCGCAGCCTCTGCAGCGCCGGTTCGATCCCGGGCTGCTCCCCGGCCACCAGAGGAGGGTCCCGCATGGCGCACAGACCTCTCCTGCCACCCGCTGCTCCCCTCAGCAGTGTACTTCGGTCCCTCTGCCTGCTCTGCTCCCCGCTCTGGCTCTGGTGAATTCTCTCACCCTCCCGCGCTTCTCACTGTACCCACTGCATGCATAAACAAAAGAAACAAACAAATAAATAAATAAATAAACAAATGAATAAATCTTAAAAAAAAAAGAAAAAGAAAATAAATATAGAGAGATATAAACATTTTTTGTATACCGACTCTGGAACTAAGGTCTGGAGAAATTTTAGGTGGTGCAAGGAGTTAAGCACAGCACTGTGAAGCTATCTGCAGCCTCTGCAGCACGAGTTTGATCCCCAGGCAGGGAGCTACCCACATGGCGCAGCAGACCTCTCCTGACTCGCTGCTCTCACGGCGCACCCGCTGCTCTCCTTCCAACACCCTGGAGGTAGCTAGCAGCATCCTGTTTCAGTGGAGATCCCGGGCTCCTCTGGGGAAGCGCTGTGTGCAAGTCCAAGTTCTAAGTGCTGGTCACTTCTGTAGTCCTACCCCACCACAAGACACCGCTCACCCCACAGTGCTTCTCAACCGCTATGCCAACAGTCTGCAGACAAGAGGAGGTGAACGAGGGTTGACTCTGCATCATGAAGGATTTAAGTCAGATGTGAAGAGTAACAGGAAAGGCCACCAGACCCTGGATTGGCCAGCTAAGGGACGCTGTGTTGTCATGTCTTACTGGCCCCTCTCTAGCACAACTCCATGGCCTCTGGAAGGGATACCAGTTCAGAAATGCACAGTTAAGGGGATGCAGGGTACCCCTAGTGAGGGGAAAATCTCAGAGGAGAAAAAGTGTTCTCTAGCTTCCAGGTGAAGGGACTTTAGGCCTGACAGGTGACTTGCTAACAGCCCTCATAAATGGTTAGAGCTAGGCCCAGAAGCCTTAGCTGCCCTCATCTGCTACACGATTACCACCACGTGAGTACCATCTGGGTGCCTCTCCACAAGAGGAGAGCTGGGTCACAGGAAGGAGAGGGGCAGGTGACCCGTATGTGGATAAGCAGGTTCGCTGGCCAAAGAGAATTCTCCCCTGCTTATTTTCACACCTAATATCTCCCGGCTCGTTTACCATGTATATCCTGAGCACATCCTCCATGCCAGGCCCTGACTACAAGGTCACATGTCATAGGCTCCTGCTATGTCCTTTGGCCTAGAAGCCGGGTCCAGGGCACCCTATGAGGATGCAAGTACAGTGACCCTTATGAGTCACAGAATTTACCGATTCCCTATGTTCAAATCCACCTACTCACTAAATCTGCAACATGTGCCTGCGCTGAGCAGCGCTATCCACCCTGAGGGACAGGGCCATGTCGCCTCCCAGGCCCAGCGCTCTGCTGTACACGTGTCCTCTATGTGGTCTATTTACTGTCAGGTCTCTGCATGTTTGTGATTTCTGTGCTGATTTTGTGGTTTAAAATGGTACCCAAGGGCCTCCCTGTTGGTGCAAGGGGTTAAGTCTCAGCACTATAAGGCTATTCACAGGCACTACAGCATGAGTTCGATCCCTAACCAGGGAGGTGACCCACATGGGACAGCAGACCTCTCCTAACTCGCCCACTGCTCCCCTCAGCAGTGTGTTTCAGTCAATCCACCTGTTCTGTTCCCCACTCTGTCTGCTGAATCCTCTCACCCCACGCACCGCTGGCCTACACCCCAGTTCTTGTATGCATAAATAAATCATCTTTAAAAAATTAAAAATGGGGGCCTCCCCTGGTGGCACAGCAGTTAAGCGCTGGGTTGCGAAGCTGCCCGCAACCTCTGCAGCGCCAGTTCGATCCCCAGCTGCCGGGCGAGGGTCCCACATGGCGCGCAGACCTCTTCTGCCGCCCTCTGCTCCCCTCAGCAGTGTACTTCATCAGTCTGCTCCCTGCTCTGGCTCTGGTGAATTCTCTCACCCTCCCGTGCTTCTGACTGTACCCAGTGCTTGTATGAATAAATAAATAAATCTTAAAAAAAAAAAATTAAAATGGTCCCTGAGTGTAGTGATGAAGTGCCACCAAGGGTTCCCAGAAGCAGCGAGGCTGGGACGAGGCTGACAGAGAAAATCCACACATGAGCTAAGCCCCACTCAGGGGTAAGGGGTAGGCCCTTTGATGTGAGTTCAGTGGTGACAGATCAACACCACATGCTAAATAAGGCACCTCTGAACAGCAGCAAACATAAAGCAAAGATCATGAATTCATTAGCTGGTAAGACGTGCCAGAGGCCCTCAGGATAATGGTTCAGCATCTGCTAACGCAGCACAGCTCTACAGGACACAGAGACCACAAATCATAGGAGGCCCCTGTAGCTAGGGAGGGGAACTCGTTAAACCTTGACAGGTAAGGGCCTCCCCGGTGGCGCAGCTGTTGAGCGCTGGGCTGTGAAGCTGCCCGCAGCCTCTGTAGCGCCGGTTCAATCCCCGGCCACCGAGCGAGGGTCCCACATAGTGCGCAGACCTCTCCTGCCGCTCCCGCTGCTCCCCTCAGCAGTGTACTTCGTCACTCTGCCTCTTCTGCTCCCTGCTCTGTCTCTGGTGAATCCTCTCACCCTCCCGCGCTTCTGACTGTACCCAGTGCTTGTATAAATAAAATAAAATAAATCTTTAAAAAAAAAAACAAAACCTTGACAGGTAAACATCTTGGGGGGACGGAGGAAGATTTTATCAGTCGCCCAGGGCCACTCAATCTGGTGGAGAGAGAAATATCAAAAGATACTGCGAGCCTCAAGGGGAACCAGCCCAAATGTCCACCTGCAGATGGACACACGAACAGGTGCGTCCACGCAATGGAATATGGTTCTGCTTTAAATAAGAGTGAGACATTATGCTGCGTGAAATAAGTCAGACGCAGAAGGGCAAATGGTGCCTGATTCACATGAAATGTGTAAAATAGGTAAGTTCAGACAAAATAAAACACAGGTCACTGGCTGGGATCGGAGAGCAGCCGGGTGTTTAATGGGTGCAGTGTCTGTTGGTATTGACAGTGGATGGTGATGGTAACGCGATATTGTCAAGTACTTAATGCCGGTGCACTATACATGCTAGAAAATAGCTAAAATCGTACATTATTATGCTACATATATTCCACCAAAATACTTTGAAAGGCACCAGGATATAGATGAGAACAGAAAAGGGAAGAAGGAAGCACTTCAAGAGACATGAGCCCAAAATACAAGAGACAAAGAAAATAAACCTACTTATAACTAGAAACGAAGAGACAGGACAGTTCAAGACAAGGACAGGACAGGACAGGACAGTTCCCAGGGGTTAAGGAAGAGAGGGGAGTGGAGGAGAAGAAATCAACCAGCAGAGGAAAGGACTGGACTGGGACGGGCCGGGACGGGCCATGGACCCAGCTGGAGCACACTTGTCCCAGTGTGACTGCAGTAGGCCTGCCAGGGCTTGCTGAAGGCTGGGAAAGCGCCCTTCTTATAAAATAACAAACCTCGGTGTTCCAGTGCCTGAACTAACCCCCACCCCGGCACCCTCCCTCAGTGCTAAGCTGTACCCTGCTCTCCTAATAGTTCAAAGCTCCAGGAAAGCACAGCAGAAGCCTGGTCCACTGTAAAGAAACTTTTATAGCCTGATTGTAATCTGCCCCTTACCTGTTCTGCGGTGATGAGCAAGCTACTTAACTTTCCTTAAGTTTCTGTTTCCTCACCTACAGGGAGCAGCTGCAGAGCTGAGAGCATAGCACCACCTCCTACCCCCACTGCCCTTTTAGTGTGGAAAGGCTTACACACCTTCTTGCAGGACAGAAGAGGAACAGGACAGGTTGAAAGGAACGAAGACAAGCAAGGAAAACCCACAATCCCACCTACGTGTGTTGGAACCAAAGTCACAGGCCGACCCTGTCAGGCTTGCCCAGCCAGAACCAACGTGATGGGCATAGAGACTCCTGTTCAGGCTCTGAGGTCAGAGGCATGGGCTCAGACCAGGCTCGGCCTCATACTGGCCCTGTAGCCCCAGTCAAGCTACACTTCTCTGAGTTTTCCAGAGGTACTAATGCTGCCTCCTCATGGGACTGAGAGTGGTCAAGTTCAGCTGCGTCCATAAGCTGTGAGCTCAGACCTGCACTAGAAGGGCTCCTCTGTGGTCCGGAGGGATGATACAGAGGGATGAGAAGCAGGGAGGAGGATTCCCACCCAAGGACCCAGCAGGGAGGAAGGAGCAGAGCAGGAGGAACAAGGAAGACACACCAGAGAGATAAGTAAATAGGTGCTCCAGGAAGCAGGCCAGTGGGAGGAGTCTCCAGGGCAGTGGGTGCTGGCGCTGAGGAGAAATGGAGGGAGATAACATTCCTGAGTGGATTTAGGTCCCCTAGGCTGCACCCGCCAGCAGACTCTCTGAGGCCTCCCAGATCCCCACCCCCAGGGGCAGCAGGGAGATAGCTGCATACTGGCTCCAGCCCCAAGGCCTCGCTATGCAGGGGGTGGGGCCTGGGAAGCCGCCTCCAGCCGCTCCTCCCAAGCAGCCAGGCGTGTGGGTGTCTGTGGGCCTAGCCCTGAAACATCCAGAAAGTGGGTCACAGCAGGTGGGTGTCCACTCCCCTCCCTACTCCACTCCACCCCACCCCACCCGTGGAGCCGCTCATGGGGGAGAAGAGGCTGTGATGAAACCTCTTTCGGGCCCAGCAAAGTGCCCACATGGAAGCACCTCCCAACAGGTTCCGAGGAAGAAGCTCAGCCCAGCAGCCTGCCACACCTGGCGCCTGAGCCAAGCACCCCCTTCTGTCCCCACTGACAAAAAGAAAAGGTGGGTAAAGCAGTTTTATTCAGTGGTTAAAAAAATGAGCTATCAGGGCCTCCCTGGTGGCGCAGGGGTTAAGACGCAACCTATGGAGCAATCCGCAGCCTCTGCAGCACATGTTCAATTCCCCTGCCGGCCAGGGAGCAACCCACATGGCAAGCAGACTTCTCTTGTCTCGCCCGCTGCTCCCCTCAGCAGTGTACTTCGGTCTATCTGCCTATTCTGTTTCCCACTCTGTCTCTGGTGAATCCTCTCACCCCCCCACACCTCTGGCCTGTACCCCAACTCTTGTATAAAAATAAATAAATCTTTAAAAAAAAAAAATGAGCTGTCAAGTCACCAAGAACGACCTGGGGAAACCCTAAAGAGCTATTGCTAAGTGAAAGCAACCTGAAAAGGCCACACAGACCATGAGTCCAGCAATGACGTTCTGGAAAAGTCAACATGATGGAAGCAGAAAGGAGATCAGAGGAGGGATGACTAGGCGGAGGGAGTACAGGGGATCTCTAGGGCAGGGAAACTACCCCACACCATACTGTAATGGTGGGTACACGACATCAAACATCTGTCCAAGCCCTTAGAATGTACAGTAAAGTGAACCCTAAGGTAAACTATGGACTTTCGGCCTAATCGAAATGTGTACATAAACACCGTGGAATACTACTCAGCAATCAAAAAAAAAATAAACTCATGCCATCTGTGGCAACATGGATGCCGCTGGAAAGGATTATGCTAAGTGAAATAAGTCAGAAGAAAAAATAAATATCAGGTGGTTTTACTTATAGGTGGAATATAGAGAAACCCAACAGAGGGTCAGGAAAAAAGACAAAACTTGCAAGCTGACCATAGATCTGAGGCCTACAGCAGGGAGCGAGAGGGGTCGAAACAGGGGAGGGAAGAGCACCAGGCACTGGGACTACACCTCAGGGGAGAAACCAAATACTGTCCAAAAATGAAGAATGATGTAAGAACATAAATAAGAAAAAAAATAAGTAAGCCAAAATAATGGCTCATCACCATAACAAACGTACCGCGCTGGTGCAAGATGCTAGTAACAGGAGAAACGGTGGGGAGAGAAAGAAAACGTCCCACTATCTGCTCAAAATCTGCTTGGTTTTCTGTAAACCCAAAACTGCTCAAAGGTAAATAAAGTCTGTTAATTGGTTTGGGGGGCGGAAAAGGAGGAGAAAAGGAAAGGGGGAAAAAGATGGTCTTGTACTGTTTCCTGAGATTCTTTCTTCAAGATTCTAAAATAAAGCAGAAGTAATAAAAGGGCTGGAAAGGCAAAGGTACTGGCGCAGACCAGTTGGCTTTACTGAACAGACCTGTCCTGCAAAAATTCAGATCGCAAAACTGATCAATTGATAATGAACTGCGGGGAGTATTTGCTAAAAGGACTGGCCATTGATTGCCATCAAAGCCGACTTCCCCCAGGTGCTGGCAGCAGCAACTATAACAACATGCACCGTGCACTGCTCTTCAAATGCTCGTTTCCCCAGCCCTGAGTGGGGTCACCCCAAAGAGAGAGTGGTGAGTCCCACTCCACGAGGTGCTGCAAGCACTAGACAGCTGGGGATGGGGGTGAGGAGCCCTGGGTACACCCCTGACCAGGCAGAGGAGCCAGACAGGAACTCTCAGCTTTGGGAGCAGCCCTCCAGGACCAACAGCACCAAGGAACAAGACGGAGCCCACGGGGAATCCCTAGGGCAACCAGCCTGGCATGCTTTCCAGCTTAATCATCCCTGGAAAAGGCCTGCCCCAGGGAAGAAGGAAGACATCAGCATCTTAACAGTGCCACTGCAGCAGGGACACAGGAGTGGGGCAGGCTGGACTGAGCCCGGACAAGAGGCAGGAAGCAAACCCATCCTAGCCTTGGTCACTTTTCATAGAAATGTTTTTCTGCCTCAAAGCCACCCTGCCTGGACAGGGATAGAGTTGCTTTAGAAATTCTAGTGACTCAAAGCCCTCAGACCCCAGGTTGGGGTCACCAGCACAGGGGACCCACCCTGCCCCAGAAAACTCACCCCACTGATTCCCTCTTGCACCAGCTGCACTTACCCCCACAGGCCTCTCAAATGCCCCACCTCCCATTCCAGAATGCGTGGTCATCCAATTTGGAAATAAGGCCATGGAAGTAGTTGAAACCCAGGCTGGGCATAAGCATTTGTTGCTCGGACTGGGCTGGCCTGACCGGTGAGTCATGAGCAGGAGACCAGGAGCAGCCAAGCCCTCTAGGGAAGGTGCCCAGCAAACCCAGAGGCTCACCTGTGCCTATCTGAAGAGGGCTCTACGGCAGGTGCGAAGCCAGAACAGAACTCCATGGAGAGCCCTGTTCCCTCCTCTTATCCATTGATCATTCGCCACCCAGTTCCACCTTTGCACTTGAAGAAAGGGCATCAAACTCTTACTAGGGCACCAAACTCTTACTAGACATTCAACTGTCATCTTCTTCTGGAGGTTTTCTCCCTGAGTTTCTCCAAAATGTGTAAATCACACCTCTGACAAAAGACTTGTATCCAGAATACTAAAGGACTCTCAAAAGAAAACACAGGTAGGGCCTCCCTGGTGGCCTAGGGATTAAGGCTCAGTGCTACCACCACAAGGCCCACTGAGGACGGCCTGAGTTTAATCTCTGACCAGGGAGCTAACCCACATGGCACAGCAGACCTCTCCTGTTTCACCAGCTGCTCTCCTCATCAGTGTATCTCTGTAGATCTGTCTGTTCCGCTCCCCACTCTGTCTCTGGTGAATCCTCCACCCCAACCCACATATCTCTGGCCTGCACCCCAGTTCTTCTATGCAATAATAAATAAAACCTAAAAAAATATTAAAAAAAAAAAAAAAAGAAAACGCAGGTAAAAGACTCAAAGACACTTCACCAGTTGTTCTGTGAGTGGCAAGTAAGCACGGGAAAAGGTGTTCAACGTCATTAGTCTTTAGAGAAATGCAAATTAAAAACACAAGTCGATTCCACTACACACCTAGCAGAGTGACAAAAACAAAAACAAAGAGAAGTCTGACAACACCGAGCTCTGTTGAAGATGGGGAACAATGGAACGTTCAGACTTTGCTGGTAAAAATGCAAAAGAATGCCACTTGGAAAACCTGGCTGTCTCCGAAACCATTAAACATACACGACCCAGCAATCCCACTTCTAGGTACTGATCCAAGAGATAGGAAAGTCTATGTTCACCAAAAAACCTGTCCATTAATGTAGATATTGGCCTTAATCATAATCGGCTACAAACAACGTTGAGAAGCAACCCCAAAACCCTTCAACCAGTGAATGGAAATTCACTGCGGTACATCATAGAATGGACTGCTGCTCAGCAATCAAAAGGAACAAACTACTGACTACACAACAACTTGGGTGAATCTCAAGGCATCATAATGGGTGAAAGAAGTAGACCGAAATGCTACATATTTTTCAATTTTATTGGACATTCTTGAAAAAGCAGTTCCAAGAGAACTGACTAGTGCTGTCACGGGATAGACATGGGGGGCTGGAGGGATGGACAACAAAGGGGCAGCAACACAAGGAAATTATTTTGATCTTGATCATGGTGGTCAACACCCAATACACATTTGTCCAAACCCAATGAACTGTACACTGTAAAGAGTAAATTTTGCTGTATGTGAATTAAAAAATAACTTTGAAATAAATCCTTTGTCTTGCTTCTATGGCCGAATTGCACCCCAATACTGTTGGGAAGAAGACTTAGAAGAGACACGTGGGGAAGCCTGGTCCTTGACAGAAACAGTGGTAGCCACTGTCCTGACTTCACGGTGGATCATTTAGTACATTTTGAATTCTGAATCTCCCCTGTTGTCTTGGCTGTCTGGGACCTAACTAGCCCCTTTCTTGTGATTCCCCACCAGAAGGTACCTTAGACTTGCGGCAAGCTTTCAGGCCCCAGGGGCTGAGCTTCTGGCCAGGTGCTGTTTGGCTGAGCATTTACCTACATGGGGATGGGGAATTCGGGGGATTTTGTTGGGAAAATGTTATAGAGAATATCCTTCCCTTTTTTCTCTATGCATACTAATTCTATTAAAGCTCTTTCACACCAAGAAAAAATTTAAATTCCTCCTTATTCTGCCTAGAAGGCACAGCTCAAATTCACCTCGTTAATACAACAGTTTTCTTCCCTCTTCTAGTTTACAAGACCATCGCCTTGAACTCACTACCTTTTCTGTCTTCTCAGATATTTCTCCTCTTCCTTCCTTTCCTTCTCTCTCTCTCTCTCTCTCTCTCTCTCTCTCTCTCTCTCTCTCTCACACACACACACACACACACACACACACACACACACACAGAGCCATCAAAACCCTACCCAACCACCCTTCAAAGCTAGCTTGTGCCTCCTCCTCTATGAAGCCTTCCTGGCCCCTCCCAGCCCCACCAGAATGACTCATCCTTTACCAGGCGCCCCCTTTGGCAGTTGTTTGTGCCTTTAATTAGCCTTTCTTTCATCTTGCAGTTTATTGGTCTATCTCCCCTGCTAGAAAGCAAGCTCTCTGAAGACAGGGACCAGGTTTTCCATGATACACTCTTCCCCAAGGCACCTGGCACTGTGCCATACACTCCAGGGGTGTACGGGGTCCACTGTGAATGAACTGAGGGCAGGTGCAAGCAGAGCTGATGCCAAGACAGGAGGGCTGCTGGTGCAGGGACTGGCAGTGTTCTCAGAGGGTATCAGAAGCCACGGGTACAATTTTACTTCTTCTCTTGCATAAGCATCCTGATGATTGCTTAAACCCCAAGTGCTGGAAGTGACATCACCTCCTATTCCAACATGAAGTCATGCAATTTACGATGGAGCATTTCTGAGGATGCTTTTGCTTCCTCCACGCCACCCAACATGGTTCCAAGCCCCGAGCAGCTGATGCCCAGGACACACCTGTTCAACAACCGTCCGGTCATCAGGGTGCTGCCATCTCTCACTTCCAGAAGGCAGGCCCTCTTTGCGGCAATAGCAGATCAGGTCTGTCTGAGAGATTCATGACGTGGAACTACAAGGCACAGACACAGGCCTACCAGTGAGACCAAAGGGCCACTACCACTGGGTTTTTCCAAGCGCATCATTAGCCTCTCCCTCGCTCACATACTAGCTTGTGTGGGATCTAAGGACCATTTACAGGTCATTTACTTGATGAACACTTACACAGTGTTTAGCATGTGCCATGCGAAAAACTAAGCACTTCACAGATAACAACTCATCTAATCTTCACATCAACCCTATGGAGTCGGTTCTATTAATATTCTCAGCCACATTTTGCAGAAATAACTTGCCCAAGGCCACATAGTTGATAAGAGGCAGAAGAGACACTGAAAACCTGGCAGGCTGGCTGTACAGCTGCTGTCCAAACCCAAGTCTCCATACCCATGTGGCTAAATGAGCTCTTAAAAAGTGGCAGCCCAAACTTGATGCTGTTACATGGAGAATACATGCTCGATTTCTCGTGCTTTGTAGGAAAAACTTTAACTATAACCATCTCAATTATACTTTTTACCACTCATTACCTGTTTCGATGGTACTATTTTAGACACAGTAGCTTAATAAAATATATAAGCCCAATTCATTTTACCCATTTCTTTTTCTGTCTTGGCTCCTAGATAACTGAAATGAGGCACCTAGATAAATCACATATCAGCTTCATATCATATTTCTACAGGACGGCACAGCTCTGAAGTCGGGGCTCAGAGCCGCCACTCATGCTGGGATGATGTGCCCCCATGCTGGGATGATGTGCCCCTGCCAGCCTGTCCCAGCTCCTTGCTCATTCAGTTGTACAAGGATGATGGGGCACAGGCAAATTCTTACATCACTCCATTCTGCCCCCTCTAACGTCTCAGGACTGCCCTTTCATACCCCACATTTCAGCCTTACCTCCAGCCTCGGGGGTGGCTTTATCTCCCTCCTGTGAAAACATCAAAGAAAAATACTTCCCTTACCACCTACTCTTGACATAATACCCACCTAAATACAGGTGGAGAAACTGAGGCCCAGAACCACATGGAGGAGACCTCCTCCAAAGCATCCCCAGCAAGTTCTACCTAACACTACACCACGAAATTCCATGTGGTCTACATGGAGAAGTCCAGACTTCTAGTCCAACACAGAGAAGTCTAGACTTCTGGTCCAACAGACCTGTTCTGCTGTTGCTCCAAAGAGGATGTGCCTTCTGGAAGTGAGAGATGGCAGCACCCAGGTCCCTCACAACCTCAGCTATGGAAGGGTATCGCCAACTCAAGTACTTAACAGGGCTTCGTGGACCCACCCTCCAGCTCACAAGGGGGCTGGAGCATCACACAGCCTAGTAGACAAAGGTTTTCCATGACGCAGACCCCACCATAGCTCCAGCCCACCCAGGGTTTAGAGACACAGAGGGAAAAGTCAGGCTGGCCTGGGTTCACTCTGCAGCCCTAGCATGATCTCCTTGTGGCTTTTTCCCTCTTTAATAGAAGTTCAAAAACAAACAAACAAGGGAGTCCCTGGTGGTGCAGGGGGTTGAGTCGCAGTACTGTGAGGCTGTCAGCGGCCGCTGCGGCACAAGGTTCAATGCCTGGCCTGGGAGGTGACCCAGTCTCACCCACTGCTCCCCTCAGCTGTGTATTTCAGCAGATTTGCCTGTTCTGTTTCCCACTCTGTCTCTGTCTCTCTCTCTCTATCTCACACACACACACACACACACACACACGCACACGCACACGCACACAAACCCCAGAGCCTCTGGCCTGTGCCCCAGTTCTTGCATGCATTTAAAAAAAAAAAAAAAGCAAGCAAACCCTATCTCAAGGAGCTGCTGTGAGGGTTAAAAGAGACAATATAGGCTAAAATGTCTAGAACAAAGCTTGACACCTAGTAAGCACTTAATAAATGCTTGTCTCCCTTCCCCTTCCTTCATCAACCAAAAACCTCAAGTCTTTCCACAAACGCGATAGTAAGTTCATAGTCTGCATTTATATAGTTGATGTTTTGAACTTGAATGCAAGACTTGACATTTAAATCCATCAGATTGCATTTATAAGTTTAACACTGCCAGATGTCAAGTAATTTTCAATGGCTAAAAACTGAAAACAATTTTTAAAAGTCTAGAAGTTTGCAATTAAAATGTATTCATGTAATATTACCCATGTCTTACAATTATAGCTTTAAATCATTCTTTATGACATGGGATATTACTATAAAGTATTCAGTAGGGCCTCCCCTGGTGGCGCAGCAGGTGAGCACTGGGTTGCGAGGCTGCCCGCAGCCTCTGCAGAGCCAGTTCAATCCCCGGCCAACGGCGAAGGTCCCACAAAAAAATAAAATAAAATAAAGTATTCAGTAGGGAGAAACAGACTAGAATATAATTGCAATTACATTAATATACAGATTTGCATGGACACGGATTTAGAGGCATCTATACCAAAATATTAACCATGCCCATCGCTGAGTTGGTACTATGTACCACTTTGTTTTCTCCTTTAATAAAGATTTTCTGGGGCCTCCCTGGTGGCGCAAGGGTTAAGACACAGCACTATGAAGCAATCCACAGCCTCTGCAGCACAAGTTCCATCCCTGGCCAGGGAGGCACCCACCTGGCGCAGCAGACCTCTCCTGCCTTGCCCACTGCTCCCCTCAGCAGTGTATTTCAGTCAATCTGCTTTTTCTGCTCCCCACTCTGTCTCCGATGAAACCTCTCACCCACACACCTCTGGCCTGTAACCCAGTTCTTGTATGCATAAATAAATAAATCTTAAAAAAAAAAAAAAAAAGATTTTCTACAATGAGCCTGTACTAATTTTAACAGGGAAAAAAAAAAAAGTTTATTTCATATTTCTGCTAATCTCAGCCCTCTAGTCCAGTAACACAGTTTCAAGTCTTGGTTCTATCTTGCCATCGGCTTGCTCTCCTAAACACCCACAGAACTGATAGAGGACAAAGCCAGAGAGAGAGAGCTCCGTGGTATACCACCGGAAACACCCCAGGGTGCTGGGAGCTCAGTACCCAGGGTAGTTTTTCCACCAGTTACAAATCCATCTCACTGCTGGATTGGCCTGATGGTGTTTATTTCTCTTGAACCCAAGAAAATCATTAGATTCAAAGTCTGTTCTGAAGGTTCCGCCACCCAAATGAGAGTCTTTTCCCAAGACTCAGAGGAACCCCTGTTGGTTACTCAACTTCATTTTTGAAGTTCCCACAAATTGGTTGTTCAAAAATCTGACCTGGATTTTGGCAAGGGATCAGTAAGACGTTTACCAGCCTGTCCTTTCCAGGAGCCCCTGGAAATCTCAGGCCCCTGAAGAAACAAATCAAGACTGTATTTGTTATTTAGCCACCCTTCCCTTCTCCCATTCTTCAGGGCTCCTCCCCAGCCCTGCAGTGTTCTGTGGTCACCCACGTCACCCACTGCCGTCTGTCTCTCAAAACCTGATCAATAGGTAAGAATCTGGCGACCTGAACTCACAAGAGCAGCTCAGTGAGCCCTAACCCTCAGCACTTCACAAAGTCTGTTCTATCCAGACAAAGATGAAGGCGAGATAAGAGTGTTCTGCCTTCCAGAGCATTCCACCACCTGCTTCAAGCAGGACTCTCCCTCTGCCTGTCCTGGTTGTCTTCTTGCTCTGACAGTGGCTAAAAAAAAAAATCCCTCCTTGTTACCCAGCTGACCTGGGTCTATGGACTCCCCACCCAGAGCTCCGCCAGAGATCACCTCCCCAGTCAGCTATTGCTCAAGGCTCCATGCCAGAATGGAGGTCAGCCAAGAAGAATCAAAAACGAGCCTTTTATCCCAGCCGGGAGGATTCACACAGACATCTCAGGGGGTTGAAGGGGAGGGGAAGACCTGGTTTTGGCAAGACTGAGTTGGGTTGAGTGGAGGCTGGCAAAGACCACAACACCTTTGCAAGCAAGACACAAACCAGCACAGCAGCCAAACAAAGGGCCCTAAGCAGCTCAGGTTTCACTGAGTCAACAGCCCCCTCGGAGGAGAGGCCCACCCTGTGTGTCATCAGCCCCTCCCCAGTGCCCTTTGCACTGCCCCCAATACCCTGCGTTTCCTTCAGGCCGGATATGCGATCCCATCCCCCAGGAGGGTCACCCCTGCCTTAGCACAGCTCCCATTTCCTGCCCCTGGTGACTCCTCTGAAGTCTATTGTTCCCATGAAGTTTGGGTCAAAGGAAGCAAGTCCCCACCCATGGGGGCCCGCCTACCCTCACCGCTGCCAGGGAGCCTGCCAGTATAAAGGCCGGAGGATGTGGGCAGGGATCTTAGGGACAGCAGTTCCAGTGAAAATATTCCCAAAGATCCAGTCACTACCAGCAGAAAACTCCAGGCCGGATCACACAGGAGACGTGCAGTTATCTAGAGGACAGCTAAACTGACACAGCAAAAGCCAGGGAAGAACTGTCATTCCAGAGGGGTCTAGGCAACACTGGAATTACAACACAAGAGTTGGAGACTGTACCCCAGTATTAAGCCCTGCCCCCAATTCCACCTGGGCCCCTAAGTCGGTTACCCCCCTCCAGAGGGGGAAGGCTGGAAAACAGCTGTTCAGCTCCAATTTCAGAGCTTTAAAGGGAGCTGTTGTCCCAAGTCTGCCAACAAAGGGTCATGAGGGGCAAAAGAAGACAGGCAAGGTAAGCCACCCTCATAAGTCCTGCATTATTCCCCCACTGCCCCAGGGCTGACCTCAACTGAGCAAAGCTGATGACCAGAATCCTCAGGCTTCCACCGGAGGGAGGGGAGGAGCCACAGGCCAGTCACAGGTATTGCCCTGTGACCAGCACAGGTATTACCCTGTGACTCCAGCACGGAAGCCAAAGGAGGCTATGACATTATGTGTATCCCAGGAGATCTGGAAAGACAGGAGACCCACCTCTACCTGGCAGAGTAACATATAGAGGTTGAGGAGGCATCATTTTAAAGACCTCCAGAAGGACCCTTCCATAACAGGCATCCTTGGATGCTATAGTTCTGTGCATTCCACTGGGATGGAGGGGAGTATTTCTGCCTCCGAACCACTTTATCTGAGCCACAAGATGGAAGACACGGCCCAAGGCACACTGTTCCAGATACACGCCTGCTAGATGAAGGTGGCTTGGGAGTCTGGGCACTGGGATCCTTGAGCAGGAGACAGATTGCTAAGTGAAAATGGGATTCTGGCCCAGTTCTGCTACTCACTGGTTGACCTTACTATCCTCTGGGGCCTCAGGCTCCCCATCTTTAAAATGAGGGTATCAGGGGCCTCCCTGGTGGTGCAAGGAGTTAAGTCTCAGCACTGTGAAGCTATAGGCGGCCACTATCAGCAGCCACTGCAGCACGAGTTCGATCCCTGGCCAGGGAGCTGACCCACATGGCGCAGCAGACCTCTCCTGTCTCACCTGCTGCTCCCCTCAGCAGTGTATTTCAGTCAACCCGCCTTTTCTGCTCCCCGCTCTGTCTCTGGTGAATCCTCTTACCCGGCCCCCCACCTCTGGCCTACATCCCAGCTCTTGTATGCATAAATAAAATAAATCTTAAAAATAATAATTAAAAATAAATAAATAAATAAAACGAGGGAATCAGATGCTAGCATTTAGAGTGTCCACACGGTTTACCCTGGGGTCAAAGCAGAAGTGAAATTAGAACACAGGTGTTAGGAGACACTGTGATAAAACCCTAGCCCTACCTCCACCTGGGTCTCTAGCTATCCTGGTTCCTAAACATGAAGAACTTCATGCAGGGCCTACTGTAAGTGCTCAATTCATGTTTGCAAAATAAGCATAAATGAACACAGCAGAGCTGTTCGTAAATGAACACAGCGGTGCAGAGAGGTCCCTGGGAAAAGAGGTTCCGAGCTGAAAGAAGCTTAGCAAGCTGGCTTTTGCGTCTCCGGGATGTACCACACACTATGCCAGGCTCTCTGCAATCACTGAATTTTCACAACCAACTAGACAGATATTAATTAGCCCCCCTCCTCTATTACTCACCAGGGAGCTGAGCTTGAGAGCTTAAAAGTAGTGAGTGACTGTCAGGATTTGTACCCAGATATTTCTAACCCCAAGCATGAACCCTCTCAGCTCCGTCACTGCTGCCTTAGGACGTGGACACCCTGGATGCCCCAGGCACATACTTGGTCTGCACAGGTGCAAGTGAGGATGCCCCCACCAGGACATCCGCATCCTTGGGGTGAATGGGGGAACAGCACCGAGAGAGCCACTTGTTCCTTCCTTTCCAAATGTCCTAAATATCATGCCTACAGCATCTTGCGGGGATGAAGAAAGAAGTGGGGCCAGGGGTGCCTGGGTGCACCCCCATCATCACCATCACATACCAGGTCACTTCCGCCAGTCTCCTGGACAGTGTGCCTTGCTCTCTGCCATTCATGTTTCCAATGGCAAAACCCCAGATGGAAAAAAATAGAAAGCAAAGAAGAAAGGAAGAAATGGGGTAACAGAGACAAAGGGTCTTCTCACAGGTCACCTGTCAAACCAGAGGCAGCCTCACCCTGCTGGGATTGATGCCAACAGCACCCCACCCCAGTCCCTTGGCCACGGCCCCCTGGCCACAGCAAAGTGTCAAGTGGTGCAACAAGTGGTGAAAAACGAAGGATTGTACCACTTGATTCTAGACCCACAGGAAGGCGTGCCTTCCGGTATCCAGCAATTCCGTTTTGTCCTTGAGGCCAATTTTAAGAGCAGTCTATACAAATCTCAAGATTCAAAATGGTCTCCTCTTTCTGGGGGTCTCCACAATCTGCTCCACCAACAAAAGTCAAGGACCTCACCTTCCCTTCAACCAGGCTGTTCCCTAAACTGTTGCCGGCAACAACAGAAGCCCCTCTCCGGCAGAAAGACAGCTGTCCGCAAGAGGCAGGTACAGACAGCTTCCCTCCAGCTCTGCCCAGGCCGGAGGGAATGGAGCCTGGGGGCCACACACTCCAACCACCTCAAATGATCCCTGAACACAAACAACCCGGGGAAGAACAGCGTGCCTGGAACCAACATCCTCACCGAGAAACGCACACTGAAGAGCCGTGGCCAGGCACGGAGTACTCAGTACTCAGCGGAGATAGTGGGGTTTCACACGGACTGTGCTCTTCCCGGTGGAAATACACTCACGTCCAACACAAACACGGCCTCCCGAAAGCCAGGGCGAGTCACATGCGACCTGCTATCACCCTCACCTACCCGCAAAGCTACAAAGACAGGGCAGTCGGCAGGCCACGCTAGCTCATCGGAGGTTCCCGTTCCTCCTGATCTGAACCCTCCTTCACACAAGTGCACCAGCTAGGAAAGGGTGCGCTGTGGGGGTTCTGCTCCCCGGACCCTCCAGATCCCAGGATGGTACACAACTGGCTTCTCATGCCCCGGAGAGCTGGGACCTTTCGTAGAGGTCCCCTCCACTGCGGCAAAGCGACTTCCAGGGCTGTCTCCCCCAAGTCTGAAAGCGCCCCGCTGTTCGGAGGCACGGGCGCTGCGCTGCGCGCCGGGACACCCGTTCCCCCAGCCCGGTCCCTGCGCCCGCGCCTCCGCACGGTCCTCACCCGCCGCCCCCACGTGCCGGCTCCCCCAACCCCGTCCACCTCCCCAGATGCCGGCCCCCGCGAAAATTCCCACGAGCCCCCCAGCCTCCCGCCGGCTTACCGGTCCCAGGGTGCGGGGAGGCGGGGCGGGCGCGCTACGCCAGTTCCACGGGGCGCACCGCGAGCGCAACCTTCCAGCCGCGGCTCCGCCGAGGTCCCGGGAGGCCGGCGCTGCAGGACTACAGGACCCGGGTCAGGCGCGGGGGCGCGGGCTCGGGACCGATCAGCTGGGCTGGGGAGGGCGGGGCCGCGGGACCGAGCCGACCCCGCGCGCGCCGAACCCAGTCGCCGCCGGCCGGCCGCGGGGCGCGGAGCGGAGCGCGCGGAGGGAGGAGTTTTCCCAGAATGGGACTGACGGGAAAACACCGGAGATCCCTATTCCTGGCGGAGTGAGTCAACGCGCAAGAGGAAGGCAGCCCGGGGGCCGCGGGTCGCGCGCGGGGAGCGGGCGCGGGGGACGGTCCGGGGCGCGATCGGGCGGAGCGCGCGGAGGGCGAGGGGAAGAAAGGGCAGGAGGGCGCAGCGAGCCCGGGCGGGGAGGTCCAGGGCGGGAAAGGGGCGCGGAGCAAAGAAAAGAGCGAGCAGCGCACGCGGCCGAGGGGCGCGCGGGGCGGGCGGGGCGCGCGGGGCGCGCGGGGGCGGGCGCCACTCACCTGCGGGGCACGCGGCCGCGGGCGGGGAGCCGGGAGCTGCGGGCCCTCCCACCCCCCGGCCTGGAGTTTGAAAGGAGCGAGCCTGGAATGCGCGGAATGAGGGCTGGTATGGGATGCGCGCAGCTGAGGGAGGGACCGCGAGGGAGTGGCGGCCCCGCCACCGGCCCCTCGGGGTGGAGATTGCGCCGCGGGCGGGGGCGGGGCGGGGCCGGGGAGGGGAGCCCGCCGGGGGAGGGGGGCCGCCGGGACCCTTCAACTTTGACCTCGGTTTCTGGATCCGGCCTCGGCCGCTCCCCCGCGCGCGCACTTTCTCTTTGATCTCCGGGCGCCGAGCCGTCCTCGTCCCGGGCCCCCCTGTTCCTTCCCTTCCTGGCGAGTCTCGGAGGCTCCTTCGCTGGAGCTCGTGGAGGCGGGGGCGCCCTGGGGTGCGCCCTGCCTCCTGGGCGTCTCCAGCGTCCCCCCGCGCGGGTCCCCGAGGGGCAGGCGAGGGGCGGGCGCGCGGCCGCAGGAAGGGGGGCTCCCTCCCCCGGCCCCGCCGGAGGACACTTGCTCACCAGGAAGCAGGAACTCGCGGGCTCCGTTCCCAGATCCGCCGCCCGTGCCCCCGCACCTGCCCTCCCCGGCAGCGGCCTGTCCAGTCCTTCCCTTGCGTCCCCGGCGGCCTGAACAGCCGTCGCCACCGGGATCCAGCGAGTGGGGGGAAGGGCGCGCAAAGTGGTCACGTAGGAGACACCTTTTGGGCGCGAGGAGCTCGAGGAGTACTTAGCCAACGTGGATTATGTGTCCACCAGATGCGGTGAAAGCAGGCATGGAGGGTAGGAGAGCGCAGTATCCACCCTGAAACAGCTGATGGCTTACTGGATCGAAGAATCCTGCCGTAAAGTGGGAGTCTCAGATCCAAACCAACGTGCCCAATGTATTTAGTGTCTCCCTGAGGAGAGAGGTCCTCGCGATCCTCTTTGGAAGGCTCCCGGACGCGTTGGCCTAAAGCTGGAGGTTCCCCCTTGTTTGGGAGGCTGAAACCAAAGGACTTGTGGCTTTTTCCGAAAATCAACCCCAAGCACTGAACCCTGTTTGCAGGGGTTGTCCAGATCTTATCTCCCTCACCAAACAGAAACTTCCTTGAGGACAGAATAAATGTCTGACTTATCTGCTTACCACCCAGCGCCAGCTCAGGGCATAGGAAATGTTAAAGCAATGAGGGAAGAGGTTACCATGGAGGATATTGACAAGAAAATGCTATAACACCCAAGTCGTTTCCAGAAGAGTTCCCAAAGTGTTTTGGGGCAGTGACGGCATCACCGGACCAAGTACTCAATCTCGTTGGATGAAGACTTTGAAGGACGCAGCTCTCATTTGGATATATAAATTCTGGTATGCTTGTTAAATAGTGAGTCACACCAGGGCTTGGTCACACCTTACACGCATGAGAACACTGCGGCACAGGGCAATCGGCAGGCACCAGGTGAAGGAGGAATTGTGAGCACTGGCTGCTTTACGTAACAAGTATGTTTTTGAGTGTCTGTTGACTTGGAGCACCATGCTCTGTCCGCCCAGAGAGAGGCCGCTGGCCTGGAGAAGCTGAGACTCCAAGTGGGAAGACAGACAATTGTACAGAATTCAGTGGGAACCCAAGGGAAGGGACTGTGAAAGCCAAGATACAGTGGTAACTTTTATCTTGCTGTAGAAGAATCTGCCAGAGACTGGACAACCCGCAAAAGTGTGGTGGTCTACACAGAAGGGATGTTTGAGAAATACCTTGTAAGCTGGCATGGCTGAACAGAAGACAGAGAAAAGATTCTAGCAAGTGGGTGCCAGGCTGTGATGATCAATTGTATGTCATGCTGAAGAGTTTGGGTATTCAAAAGACACAGGTGTGACAATGCCACCATTAGAATGTCCCCTCTGTTGGGATTGGATTGGAAATACAGGGCCCCCTAAACTTTAGCAGTGGTCCTGGGGTTTAGGAGCAGCGAAAGGGTTTGAGAAACAGACAAAAAGGCAAAATCAACATGAATAGGTGACTAGTTTGGCTGTGAGAGGAGAGAGGAAACAAAACTTCCCTCTAAACTTTGACAGCTGAACAATGGATGGTACCATTAACCAAGATAAGAATTCAAAGGGAAGGAGAAGTGGGCTGAGATGAAAGGTGAGGGCAGCCAGGTTCAGAGGCTTGGGAGGAAGGCAGGCCAGGAGTCCAGAGCAATCTTTGAACATAGAGGGCAGAGGAAATTTGAAGATCACACTGGCTTGTTCCCTCCAACTCTGTTAACTCCCCAGGACCATGAGCGACCGAGGCTGGAATGGTAAGTCTCAGGTCTTCAGCCTCTTAGGCTTCCAGAGAACTCTGTGCCTTCAGCAATCTCACACTCCCAAGCTGTCTGCATCCCTCTGGGGAAAGGAAAACACGTGGCCAGAGAAAACTCTGCAAGGTTAATAAAGACTGACAGTGATTTTTAAACCCATGTCCTGCCCTGACCAGGGGTATGTCCATTTCTTAAGGAACAAGACTCATTCATGGACTCTGAGGAATGACTTTGCTGGAAATATTTCAGCTGTCTGGATCAAGCTGGAAGAGGTACATGTGGCTCTCCTCAGATTAGATCTATAATCCATAACTCACTTCCTAGTAATCCAGAGGATCCCAGATCCTGGAACCCACCTGTCCTGAAATGGAACTTCCCTCAGTCAAGCTGGATAATGAGGGGTGCAGAAAAAGGAGGTGGGGTGGGGTCAGAGCAGGTTTTGATGTGGGGATGATACTTGTGTTGACCATAGTCCAGAAATCAAAGTAAAAAAAATCACATTAATTACTTTTATAATATGTTGCTTGGTGTTATTTCTATTTCTCTAATGCATTTTGTTTTTCCAATGCATGTGGTCAGTTAAACAAATTATCCATATGATGCTGTGTTAAATTCAGCCACATCTATGTGATCGCATTCTTTGTAGCTGTTAATAAGATGTTTTTTAATCAACCAAATGTTCATGATGTAATCATTGGAAAAGCAGATGCTAAAAACAGAATCTATAGAATACTGGGTTTTGAAAAATAAATAGACAAGTATTTTAGAGTGTTTATCTCTGACAGGTTAAGATTAAAAGGAGTTCTTTATTTTCTATAACAAAAACTTGTACTTCTTTTCTAATGGGAGGGAATGTGACTAGAACAAGATACTTAAAACGCATACCTAAATTCTCCACAACTTTGAAGAAAGGATCATTCACAATTAGATTTAACAGTCTAATAAGAAGGTAAGGTGGGCAGAGTCAAGGAAAGAAGGCCTCCTAACCCATACTTAAAAGATTTTTCCAAAGCAGGCCCCTGCCCCACCTTTAAAACTATCCTGTGTTGACTTTCAGCGTGGTTATGGCAACTGAAATTGAAGTTATTTTTTTTTTGTAGCCGCCCTATCTTTATTCCTATCGCTTTCTTCCTTACAGATGTTTCACTCCAGGGCCTCCCTAGTGGCAGGGATTAAAGATAGCGCTATCAAGCTATCATCAGCCACTGCAGCACAAATTTGAGTTCAATTCCTTGGCTGGCCAGGGAGGTGACCCCTGTCTCGCCCGCTGCTCCCCTCAGCAGTGTATTTCAGTAGATCTGCCTGTTCTGCTCCCTACCCTGTCTCTGGTGAATCCCTTCATGCCTCCACCCCCACCCCCCCACCCCCCTCACCTCTGGCCTATACCCCAGCTCTTGTATGCATAAATAAATAAATCTTTAAAAAAAAAAAAAAGACTTTTCACTCCACACCTACTGAACTGCATCTTGTGTTTTGAGTGACTAAACAGAACTTTATTAAAGTTGTTTGCAGTCTTTTCTCCTCTAAAGAAGAAAAACAGGGCCTCCCCGGTGGCGCAGCGGTTGAGCGCTGGGTTGCGAAGCTGCCCGCAGCCTCTGCAGCGCCGGTTCGATCCCCGGCTGCTCCCCGGCCACCGGAGGAGGGTCCCACATGGCGCGCAGACCTCTCCTGCCGCCCGCTGCTCCCCTCAGCAGTGTACTTCGGTCCTTCTGCCTGCTCTGCTCCCCGCTCTGGCTCTGGTGAATTCTCTCACCCTCCCGCGCTTCTGACTGTACCCAGTGCTTGTATAAATAAATAAAAATAAATCTTTAAAAAAAAGAAGAAAAACAGTCTATGTGACAGAGAATAGATTCTAGGTGGACAGTCTAGGGAACAGTAGATGACAGGGCTGAATTATGTGCCCCTCACCCAAGCATGTATTGAAGTCCTAATCTTCAGTACCTCAGAAGGAGAGTGGATTTGGAGATAAGGGCTTTAAAGATGTCTTTCAATTAAAACAAGGTTTTTGGGGTGGGCTCTAATCCAATCTGACTGGTGTTCTGATAAAAGGGAGAGGTTAGGGCACAGACCACACACAGCAGGACATGTCAAGATGCAGGGAGAAGACTGCATCTCCAAGCCCAGCAGAGAAGAAACCAACCCTGCTAGCACCTTGACCTTGGACTTCTGGCCTCCAGAGCTGTGAGAAAGTTTAAATTCTTTCTCTCTCTCTCTCTCTCTCTCTCTCTCTCTCTCTCTTTCTCTCTCTCACCAGGGCACAGGCCAAATATGCGGGAGGGTGAAAGGATTCACCAGAGACAGAGCGGGGAGCAGAACAGGCAGATTGTGAAATACACTGCTGAGGGGAGCAGCGGGACAGTCAGGAGAGGTCTGCTGCACCATGTGGGTTACTCCCTGGCCACCGGGGATCGAACTAGTGCTGCAGAGGCTGTGAATTGCTTCATAGTGCGGTGCTTAACCCCTTGCGCCACCCAGGGAGACCCCGAGAAAGTTTCTTTCTAAGCCACCCTGTCTGTAGTACCTTAAGACAGCCTTTGAAAGTTAATGTGTTCCTAGACTGAAACAAAACACTGGGTTTCTGGAGCTTTCTCTACATAATCCTCAAGCAAGTGTTTCTCCAGAGTTCCGAGGGGTCTTTAGGATCACATATCCAGGATCTTCTAGGGAAAAAAAATCAAAAGGAAGGAAAGGCTCTCTCAACCTTATTCAGATAACATTTTCATTTTCTGTAACTGATACAATATCCTGAAAATGAAAGTTAACAGCAGCCATGTATTATGATCTTACTAGGAAGTTAGTGTGGGTTTGTAACAGGGTGGTCCCAGGAAAGGGGGAGGTTCCCTGCCCCACCCAAGGGAGGGTGGAGCTGAGCAGGAAGAGGAGAAGCTGCAGAAGAGAAGGAGGAAGGAGCAGGATGGAGCCAGGAGACCTGGAGTCGGCGCATGGAGCCTAGAGACACGTGAAGAAACTGTGCTTGTCTTTTGGTCGTGGACTGGGTGACACAGATGTGGGTGAGACCCGTGGGGAGGTGACCATGGCAGCTTTTATCTTGATGTTGATTTTGCTCTTTTCCTTCCGGGCTTGTCTGCTTGTTTGTGACCCTTTTCTGTGGGTCTCAACTGGAAGATGCTTTAGACTTGTAGCAGGCTTTGGGGCCTTGTTCTGGGCCATTCCCATATGAATGGACTTTTACCCACGAGGGGATGGATAACTTTGGGTGCTTCATTTAGAAACTAGACTCTTTGCCTTACCTGTATTGTTTCCTAGTTTAATTAAAGTTCCTTCCCATTAAAGTCTCCTATGTTTTGTGTTGATGCGGCGGATGGCAGAACCCATTTAGAATAGGCAGGTTTGCGGGGCTTGGGCTGCCCCTCTCCCTGTCCTATAACAGGTTCAAATAACAACCGGGCCATGTACTAATTATGACCTTAGATGCTCCTCTGAGGCTCAGTTTCCTCAGCTCTTACTTTTTCCATTCCCCATTTATTGAACATGCATGTCTTTGACTCTGTGGTAGGTCAGCGCTGGAGACAAAGGTCACAATCCCTGTCCTTCAAGTAATGGTCTGATAGGGAAGCTAGACAAGAAACAACTGCTAAACGTTGTTCCAAAGATAATTAAGTTTCAAAAACCTGAAGTTGAGGTTTCTGTAGATCAAAATTCTCCAACAGAATTTTCAGCCGTGATGAAATGTTCTTTCGCTACACTGTCCAATGTGGTGTTCGCTCACCCAGGTGGCTAGAGAGGGCCTGAGACGCAGCTATCCTGAATGTTCACGAGATCTGAACTTCATTTATTTAATTTAGATCTGAATAGCTCCTGGCCACCGCTGTGGTGTTTGACGGCTGTCCGCAGGCAGTTCGGTGACGCTGCAGGGCTGGGGATGAAGGTCAGGAGAGCGAGAGACAAGCAGCATAAAGATGGAGGTGTGGGGTTACTGAGTATGAGCGTGAGAAGAGGATTAAAATGAATAATGCGTCCCTGAAATGCTACATACTTCAAATACATTGATAGAATTTCTTAGCATGTAAAGGGTTGAGTATGGGGCACCAGCTAGGAACCCCACAGCACCCCCACAGTAAAATGCTCGTGAGAGGGGCCTGTGGGGACAGGAGAACATCTCCAGGGTATAGTAAGTGAAGGAGCAAGCTACAGAGCCGGGTATAATATGATGCTCTTCGTGGGCCTCTCTGGTGGCACAGGGGTTAAAGACAGTGCTATCAAGCTATCGCCAGCCACTGCAGCAGGAGTTCGAACCCTCGCGGCCAAGGAGCAACACACAGGGTGCAGCAGACCTTTCCTTCCCCACTGGCTGCTCCCCTCAGCAGTGTGTTTCAGTCAATCTGCCTGTTCTGCTCCCCACTCTGTCTCTGGTGTCTCCTCTCACCCCCCACATCTCTGGACTACACCCCAATTCTTGTATGCATAAATAAATCTTAAAAAAAAAATAAAAAGCAAAAACATGATGTTCTTCTGTGCACCAAGGCTGGGAAATGACACAGTTTTGGCTTTGCGTGAAGAAACACTGGAAAGAAATGAAAAGTGGCTTAACTATAGGAGTAGTAGGATGGGACAAAGGAAATAAAGGGAGATGTGGGAGAAGTCTGTAATTATAAGCTTACATTTAAAATCTTAAAATTTAAGCAAAGAAAAATAGTAAGTCTTGAAATTTATCTATGTATTTGATACAGAACAACCTAAGACAGGCCAAAGGCAACCTCCAGACATATTTTGAAGCTCGCATTTTTATTTCACGTGGATATTGTTGGTCCTGCGCACGCATTTGTACCCTAGAAATTGCATTTAGAGCCAACTTCTAAAATCTCCATCTCATTTCTAGCCTTCCCCTGCCTGTCACCCTCCTTTTTCCTCAGACTGTGCTTCCTTCCTAACTTTCCTGCCCCCAGACTACAAGAGAAAGAGACTAGTGGGTTGTTGTTCTTGGAAGACTTGGAAATCATAAGCAGCAGCCTCTGGGTAGAGGGCTCTGCTGGCTGCTAAGCCCTGAGATACTCTGTTAAATCACAGTGGGTAAGCAAAGGTGCTAACAGCAGAACCACCCACTCTCTTGCTTTGGCCCCTCCAGCTTTTTCCTCTCCAAGGCTCACTCCTCTCTTGTGCAGAGTTCTGGACCCTAGCCACGCTGGAAGGCATCTGCCCAGGAGCTCACGCCTGCAGGAGTAAAGGGCTAGGCAGAGCCAGAAAAAATCATGGCAGCCATTTTGATAGAAATATTTCAAAATTTCCATGAACTCCAGGGCTTTTGTTGTTGTTGCCTAGGCTGTTACTCTGAGTAGAAGAGGAGATGTGTGTAGACAGTCAGAGATGTGAGGTAGGAGGGGCCCCAGACTGGAACTTGGATGGTTGGTTACCCAGTTAAACTGTCTTTTTCCTTCCCTGAAAAACTACCTAAAATTGCTATATAAGCATTTATAGAACATTTATTGCAGCTGTGTGGCTAAAAAAAAAAAGTCAACTGAGTTGCACTGTTCCTTTTTTAAAGAACATTAATGAAAGTGATAGATTGATATTTGCCACTCTCCTACCCCGAGTGCTTGTGCTTAGTATGTGCCAGATCCCAGGCATTTTACCCGGCGGGAGGCAACTGGCTTCTAGACTCCAGACCTCCAGGAGAGAAGCATGCTGCAGCCCAGGGTGCTCAGGGAACACAGCACAACAGTCCAGCTGCTGAGTCACTGGGCCCTGAGGACTCCAAGCACAGCAGGAAATCTGTGCTAATCAGTCGGTTTAAGATGCTTGTAATGTGCATCACTGGTCAGCAGGTGGCACCATGACACCACCTACGGTTTAATTGCCAATGGGTCTGACTGGGCGCGAAGGGCGGTCCTTCATTTATTGTGGAGTTTCTAGGATTTTGTGGGTAAGGGAACAGTCTGTGTCAGTAATGACTGTGATAACTAGGAGACAAAAGTGGGGAGAGGATGCAAAACAAATTGATAAGCAAATTGTCAAAGGTGTGTCTGGGGAGGTGGGACAGAACAGGGTTAGTGCTTGGCAAGCCCCGGGCTGGGGTCCCTGAAGGGAGTGGAGAGAAACCTGTGCAGCAGTGCATGGGCAGGAGAAGCCCCTCTGTCTCGAGGGGCTGGAGGCTAGAGGCCGAGATTTTATCTGGAGCAAAATGGATTCCCCCAGGGCTGGGAAAGCAGCACGGCTGTGCTTTCTCAGCTGAGATCATCCATGTGCTCCCTGCTATTCCAGAATCTTCCAGCCCAAGACACACACAGAATCTCTACTGTCGCCTCTTCTCATGAACTCTGTCACTTCATCCAGGAGGCATTAGCCCAAAATGTGTTTTGTCAAATCAAATGAAACACATTTAGGGGAATTCCGGGCTGCTGTCAGCCATGAGTGGCAAGAATCATATAATCCAAGAGTTGAAGACATGGAATTCAAAACCTTTCACTCTGTAAGTGAAGGCAGAGGCATGTGACAAATCACTGGCAGAAAAGGGGCTGGGACCCAGGGCTTTTGCCTATTGAACCATTGCTCCCCCCATCCCCACCCCACACCTGTAATGCTGTGTAAGGAAATGAACTGATGCTAGATTGTTTATCATCTACTCTCCTTCTGATCAAAAAGGAGCCTTTTGTAGACCTGGTTTAGATTTTAAGTAACACCTGCTGGTATCTTTTATGTGAACAAGTATGTCACAAGTAATCTAATCAGCCATGCTCCCAAGCTGAAATGAATTACACAAAAAAGAAAAATCAAACTCGTAAGATTTAGACTCTGAGTCCAGCTGTCATCTTGAGTTTTAGGTTCTTCCTGCTTCTTTCCATGTAACTCCTGGTCACTGCAACACTGATAAGAGCAGGAAAGCTTAGTAAAAATGTGTGAACATGTAGTTATTTTTCATTTGTCTGTATAAAGTAGCTTTAAGACCGTGGACAGGGCCTCCCCGGTGGCGCAGCGGTTGAGCGCTGGGTTGCGAGGCTGCCCGCAGCCTCTGCAGCGCCGGTTTGATCCCCGGCTGCTCCCCGGCCACCGGAGGAGGGTCCCACATGGCGCGCAGACCTCTCCTGCCGCCCGCTGCTCCCCTCAGCAGTGTACTTCGGTCCTTCTGCCTGCTCTGCTCCCCGCTCTGGCTCTGGTGAATCCTCTCACCCTCCCGCGCTTCTGACTGTGCCCAGTGCTTGTATAAATAAATAAAGATAAATCTTTAAAAAAAAAAAAAAAAGACCATGGACACTTGGAGGCAAGAGGTAGAATCAGTTTCAGTGTTAAGAATTCATTTTGTAAAAAAAAAAAAAAAAAAGAATTCATTTTGTGCTGGGCCTCCCCGGTGGCGCAGCGGTTGAGCGCTGGGTTGCGAAGCTGCCCGCGGCCTCTGCGGCGCCGGTTCGATCCCCGGCTGCTTCCTGGCATGGTGCGCAGACCTCTCCTGCTGCCCGCTGCTCCCCTCAGCAGTGTACTTCGGTCCTTCTGCCTGCTCTGCTCCCCGCTCTGGCTCTGGTGAATTCTCTCGCCCTCCCGCGCTTCTGACTGTACCCAGTGCTTGTATAAACAAACAAACAAATAAAGAAAGAAAACATGCCTCTATTAAAAAAAAAAAAAATTCATTTTGTGCTGATTCAGTAAGCAGAACCAACAAGATGACCCCCAGGGGCTGAGCAGTGCAGGTGTCCAGAACAAAGGAACCCCCTACTCCCTGTGACTCTCTGTGCTCAGCTCTTAGCTCCATCATCTGTCCAGAAGACATGGCGCCAGCCAGCGTCTGGATACAGGTTTCTCAGCCTGCACTCCTGCTCTACCCTAGAAGGAAAGCTGATGGTGATACTTACTTGGCTTAAAATAATTGACTAGTTCACTGTTTCCAAGTGGTGAAAATGATCACAACATGTCAGAAGGAACTCAATTTTTTTTATATAAATTATTTTTATTTCTGTAGCATACAAAAGGTATAAATATGATTTATATAAAACCAGTCACCTGCACGCTTAAGCAGAGAGTTTATGAAGCTAGGGTCTGTATCTCTCCAAGTCAGAGAGCACAGGAGGGAGCAGGATAGGATCCAGTTGCCCCGTCAGATCCCTGTCTCCGGACGCTGTCGTATACTGCGGCTGGAGATGAGCGAACAGCTTTCTGTTTTCGATGAGGCAGCTTATTCGACAGCCCATGCAGACAGTGGCACTGGAGGCCTGAAAGGCTTGCGGGCACTTCTATGAATGAGGCACTTGATGGGGCGCATGCCTGAGATGGAAACTGATCATATCAAAAGGAAGCAGGGAGGGCACTCCAGAGGGTGAGCAGAGGGTCTCTGTCTCTTCCGGGTCTCTTCCCTTCACACTGCTGTTTGATGTGAAACAAGTAACCAGAAGCAGGGGCGAAAAACAAAGTCCTTGAAGGGAAATGTAACGGGTGAACAGCCATCAATTTTTTGCCACATGCTGGCAAACAGCTCGGTGCTCAAAGGCTAGAACTGACGAAGTTCTTCGAGCCTCAAGATTCAGGTACATTCTGAGACCATGAACTGGTGGTAGAGTCACAGGCTCTGCTGGGAGGTGCTAGCAATTGAAGGATGGGGCAAATATCGCATGATCTGAGGAAGTGACAGGAGCATAATCTGCACCAGGCTTCAGGGAGCTGGTAATAGTAAGTCAAGGAGCAAGGCCAGGGCACTGCCCTACAAGGTTGGCAGAGCTCAAGTGCCCACTGGTCTGCACCAAAGCTCTCCCACCACCAGTATTGATGACAATGACAGTGTTGACATATGATGTTCTCACTCGCACACACACTACAGGTGTGTGTCCCGCTATACTAATGGCTCCATGGTTACAGTGTGGGAGGCACTCCTGGGTTGAAAATGAAGGCAAGTGTCAAATTACTGTCTTCACTAGACTAAGGTGCCTAGAGAATTTATGCTTTCCAGCCTTCTCTGAAATTAAGACAATTATCAATATAAAATCCTTAAGTGACGGATCACAAATTTGGCCACAGGCACTGTGAGATTAGTGCCAGGCAACCTACTGGGGTGGGGTGGGGGGGGAGACGGGGCTGTGACATCAGTACCTCCCAAGACCCGTGGGGAAAGCAAGTCAGTTCTCAAACAGATACCACCTGGAGAACACAACTCCAGGCTTGTTTCCTGGTGAGTTAAGTTCTCCTCTTAGGCACTGGATGGCATTGCCTCTTCATGGGCAAGTGAGTAAGAAAGACAAACGAAGCCAACTGTGTGGCTCAGAATGCTCACTGACTTTGGGTTCTCCTGGCTGTGACAGTAGAAGATACTCGAAATATCATCATAGTCCACTTCCCACCAGTGTGGTCTCACACCCACAGACCCTCTTGGGGAGATGTCAAGCATCTTTGGAGATGAACCTGGAGCGGGTATACTCTGGCCCACAGGCCCATCAGGCCTGCCTCCTGGTTTCATCAATGAAGTTTCCAGGGGCACAGCCGCACTCATGTGTCTATGGCCGCTTTCATGCTACATTGGCAGAGCCAAGTTACCATGAGAGAGACCATCTGTCCTTTACAGAAGTTTGCAAACCTAGAGACTAGGGGCAATTTAGAGAACCTCTCTGAAAAGGTCTTCAAAAAATGATCCGAATATTTAATTGTTAAAACCTGATTCTAGCTGCAAGTTTCCAAGCAGAGGAAATCTGACCTTGGGGCAGGGAATCTGTGGGGCAATTAATGTGAGGACGTTACCAGTGTGCTCTGGACAAGTGTCTCTGCCTTGACCATCTCACCCACATTAAGCTGTGAAACCCAGAGAGGAGTGTGTACGTGTGTGCGTATGCATGTATGCACACACAAACACGTGTGTACACACATACACACACTCCTTTCCAGGATTACACGGAACAGGGTGGGCTGCCACTCTTCATGTCCTGGGGCAAGAGCGAGGGAGGCCATGCTGCTCTGGAAAGGCCTGCGCGGAGAAGACAGGCACCGCAGCTGGCTCATTCACACGCTAGCTTGCTGTCAAAGCTGGAGAGTCCGATGGCAAAGGCCTGAAGTGCACACAGCGGGTAATTGTAGTCCAGTGTGAACACGTCATCTGCCACACGTCCAAACTGCATGACTATATAATCCGCTAGAAATAGAAAGAAATCAGGATGTTAGAAGAGAATGTGGTGCCACCAGGGGCCTCCCTGGTGGCGCAGGGGTTCGAGACAGTGCTAACAAGCTATCACCAGCCACTACAGCATGAGTTTGATCCCCGACCAGGGAGCTGACCCTCATGGTGCTGCAGACCTCTCCTGCCTTGTCTGCTGCTCCCCTCAGCAGTGTATTTCAGTCCATCTGCCTGCTCTGCTCCCTACTCTCTCTGGTGAATGTTCTCTCACCCCACACCTCTGGCCTGTACCCCAGTTCTTGTATGCATAAATAAATAAATCTTAAAAAAAAAAAAAAAACGATAATGTGTGGTTGTACTGGGGGAGAACCTGTTGAGGATACAGAAAAATTCTCCAAATAGGTCAGTTAATCACCAGGTCTCTTTAACTCCCACTAAGAGAATGGGGGGCTGCTCCCGACGGAGCGTGGTAGGGTGAGAGGAAGAAAAGAGAAGAGTCGGTGTCTGGTGAGGAAGCTTAGTGAGGGAGGCCCATTTGCATCTGCGTCCCACAGTCTCCCCTGAACTCCTCTGATTTGCCACAGGAAGTCTCACTCTTCTGCCCTCGTCAATATGGTGGTTGAGAAGTTTTACTGTGAAACTGTAGCTTGATGTTTTGAAGAAATCCTCTTTTTTTTTTTTTTTTTAAATAAGTAAATTTTTTTTTTAAGATTTATTTATTTATTTATACAAGCACTGGGTACAGTGAGAAGCGCGGGAGGGTGAGAGAATTCACCAGAGCCAGAGCGGGGAGCAGAGCAGGCAGAGGGACCGAAGTACACTGCTGAGGGGAGCAGCGGGCGGCAGGGGAGGTCTGCGCACCATGTGGGACCCTCCTCCGGTGGGCGGGGAGCAGCCGGGGATCGAACCTGCGCCGCAGAGGCCGCGGGCAGCTCCGCAACCCAGCGCTCAACGGCTGCGCCACCGGGGAGGCCCTTGAAGAAATCCTCTTGAGCCTCCCCTGGTGGTGCAGCCGTTGAGCACTGGGCTGCGAAGCTGCCAGTAGCCTCTGCAGCGCCGGTTTGATCCCCGGCCACCGGGCGAGGGTCCCACATGGCGCGCAGACCTCTCCTGCCGCCCGTTGCTCCCCTCAGCAGTGTACTTCGTCACTCTGCCTGCTCTGCTCCCCGCTCTGGCTCTGGTGAATTCTCTCACCCTCCCGCGCTTCTGACTGTACCCAGTGCTTGTATAAATAAATAAGTAAATCTTAAAAAAAAAAAAAAAAAAGAAATCCTCTTACTTCATTTTTTAAATGAATCTCTTTTGACTATAACTTCCTATCATGATGCTCTTTTCCCCATTGAGGGGCAGACGTGGGAACCTTTTCCCTCCTGGTCCCACCCGACCCTTCCCAAGGACCTACGGTCATTTCCGTGGACAATCTGGAAGTTCTTCACAGACGCCTGCGTGACGCGGCCGTGGAAGTTCAGGACGTAAGACTGGGTGTCGTCATTCCAGACCGGGGCCTTGTTGTGCAGTTCGATCAAGTTCTCCATGGTTTTGTTTTGCCATTTTGAAAGCAAGCTCTCATGGTCCTGTGTGAAGGAAAAGGCATTACTTTGTGCGGAGCATTGTACAGACTCATTCATTTTCAACTCTGAGGTAGAAAGTAGAATAGGGGCTTTTGGGCCTCCCAGGTGGCGCAGCGGTAGAGCGCTGGGTTGCGAAGCTGCCCGCGGCCTCTGTGGCGCCGGTTCGATCCCCGGCTGCTCCCCGGCCACCGGAGGAGGGTCCCACATGGCGCGCAGACCTCTCCTGCCGCCCGCTGCTCCCCTCAGCAGTGTACTTCGGTCCTTCTGCCTGCTCTGCTCCCCGCTCTGGCTCTGGTGAATTCTCTCACCCTCCCGCGCTTCTGACTGTACCCAGTGCTTGTATAAACAAAACAAAACAAACAAACAAATAAATAAATAAAAAAACATGCCTCTATTATAAAAAAAAAAATCTTTAAAAAAAAAAAAAAAAAAAAAAGAATAGGGGCTTTTTGTTTGTTTTTCTCATTTCAGAAAGAGTAAGATTAAAACAAAGGCAAAAATTAAGCCACTTTTCTTGGTCCTTTAAATCCAAGTACATTGGTTTTCTAGACAATGCGAAACCAAAACAAAAATTTTGTTAATCTGGGGCCTCCCCGGTGGCGCAGTGGTTGAGCGCTGGGTTGCGAAGCTGCCCGCAGCCTCTGCAGCACCGGTTCGTTCCCCGGCCGCCGGGCGAGGGTCTCACATGGCGCGCAGACCTCTCCTGCCGCCCGCTGCTCCCCTCAGCAGTGTACTTCGTCACTCTGCCTGTTCTGCTCCCCGCTCTGGCTCTGGTGAATTCTCTCACCCTCCCGCGCTTCTGACTATACCCAGTGCTTGTATAAATAAAATAAATAAATCTTTAAAAAAAAATATTTTTTTGTTAATTTGATTCTTTTTTTTTTTTTTTTAAAGATTGATTTATTTATTTATACAAGCACTGGATACAGTCAGAGGCACGGGAGGGTGAGAGAATTCACCAGGGCCAGAGCGGGGAGCAGAACAGGAAGAGTGACGAAGTACACTGCTGAGGGGAGCAGCGGGCGGCAGGAGGCCCAATTTGTTTGATTTTTATATAGCCCTTCTCTTTGCAAACCAAGTAGTTTCAAATTCACCACTTTAGCAACCACTTTTCCACGGCAACTTATCCTTAGCTTCTGGAGTGGTGGCATTCCTAAATAAAAGTGTGAGCCTTAACCTACATTGTTCAGGTTCTGGAAGAATCAGTATTTTTTTTTTTTTTTTTTTTTTTTTTTGCATTGACCTCCCCTGAATTGTATTCTTGTCTCCCAGGGTCTACTGCTGATTAAATATTTTTTTTACTTACATTTCGTGGACGAAATGGGATCCGTTCATGGCTCATATTCATCCCAGGAATGATCACAGACATTTTTCTTGGACCTTTAAATCCAAGAACATTGGTTTCCTAGACAATGAGGAAATAATACAACTTGAAAATAGAAAGGAAAGAGACTGCATTCTTAACACAAGACTTTCTTGGGGATGGAAAATGTTGACAATGTCAAGAGCACTGAAAACTATTTAATGATTTAACGGTAGTTAAACAAAGGGAGACATAATCCAGGATAGGAAGGTAGTACAGCACCTTTTTTAATACCTATTTTGAACACCTGAATGTAAAATAGATTCTGTTGGCTTGAAACTTTCCTCTTCATATTTTAGTCTTTTTTTTTAAAGATTTATTTTTTATTTATACAAGAGCCGAGGTATAGGCCAGATACGTGGGAGGGTAAGAGGATTCACCAGAGACAAAGCGGGGAAGCAGAAGAGGTGGACTGACTGATACACTGCTGAGGGGAGAGCGGGTGCAGCAGGAGAGGTCTGCTTCGCCATGTGGGACCCTCGCCGGCCCTCCAGGATTGAACTGGCGCTGCAGAGGCTGCAGACAGCTTCACAGCGCTGCGCTCAACTGCCTGCGCCACCAGGAAGGCCCTATTTTTTAGTCTTAAGTGAAATCTGAGACAACTGTGAGCAAACTCTAATTTGATCATCAATAATAAATAGTGATTTCCCAATGAGGGCACAACACTATGTGGTATACCAGAGAATTACAATTTAAATTAAATAGGTCTGTACCAGGAGATAAAAAACTCAAATGCCTATCAAGTCAGGTAGATTATATGTGAATAAGTACATTAAATAGGTGGATATAGATGTCTGTATACATGTTCATATGCATACATGTACATACATGAAAATCATGCAGCATTAACATCTAATTGATGTTGAAGCTGAGAGAGAAAATACTATATGTTATAAAGGGTTAAGTAGTTGTCAGTCACAGAGATAAAATCAAATCATGAAATGAATCCCCACTGAAGAGATGAGACTCTTGGATCAAAGCAACAGGTGAGTCAGGTTAATTCCGTCTTCTTTCTTGCATTCAACTCCGCACGCCTACTGTGCACTGGGCCTGTGTCATTGTGGTTGTGGCTAAGATTAAGAGTTTTGCACACTCAATCCTTTAGCCATTTGAATCAGATTTACTGTTCCAAGTCACACTTTTCTAACCATTATGTGGGTAGATTTTGTGCTCGTTATATCCTAGTCTGTAATTTGTATAAATTGACCACCTGTTGTCATTAAAAAATGTTTGCAAAACCAGAAAAACAGTTTAAACACTGTTGAACAGGTAATAACAGGAGGCGCAGGCATCACAGGACACGTACAGAGGGTACCACGCCCAGTGGTCAGAAAACTTCTCTGATAACATCTTGGGTGCTGATTAGGCAAAGGGCAAGGAAGAAGAAAGGAAGGTTTTTAGGGTACAGCAAAGGAATTACAGGGGGCCGTGAGGCCAGAATGATGGGAACAGGAGTCTGAAAGGAAGTGGCAAAGTCTCAGGGCTGTACGCCGCATGCTGCAGGTAATCATGACAAGATCTGAAGCCAAGACACAATCAACTGGAGCTCAGGTTGGGGGAGATTTACCTGGTAGCAAGAGAGAATGAACTGGATAGAAAAAGCAAAGAGATCAGTTTCTAGTTTATTGTAACCTCTAGCCAAGGAAGAGGTAATGAGGTCTGGCATTAGGAAGAGAGAACAGCAGATGAGGCCAGAAAGGTTTTAAAAGTGGAAAATAACTAAAGTTGGCAATTCACAAATAATTAAAATCTGATACATAGAGAAAACGATACCAGCAACAGAAAAGGAGATAACAAAGTAGAAGCTAGGTGGGAGGGAGTCTACACTTCAGCATCAGTCCCGTGGCGTCTGAAGAGCCGCAGGATATCTTGGAGACCGGCGAGGAGCAGCTCTGGGGACAGACTTACGTAGCAGATGGCAGCCAGCTCCTGTCGGGTGTAGGCCTTCTCCACCAAACCTTGGGCCTTTGTTGGGCTGACACCATGGTCATAAACTGTAAACTTGGTCCCCATGAGGTTGGATCTGGAACAGGAGAAAAAGTGATCACGATCATCCGTATTTTCCTCTTACACAAAGGATGTGGGAGACGTAGTAACAGGATCAAGCCTATCTGCCCAGTCTCCAACGTTCATCATCCTTTCTTGTTTTTTTTTTAAAGATTTATTTATTTATGCATACAGGAGCTGGGGTGCAGGCCAGAGATGTGGGGGGTGAGAGGATTCACCAGAGAAAGAGTAGGGAACAGAATAGGCAAATATACTGAAATACACTGCTGAGGGGAGCAGCGGGCGAGACAGGAGAGGTCTGCTGCGCCATGTGGGTCACCTCCCTGGTGGGGGATCGAACTCGTGCTGTAGTGGTGTTTTAACCCCTTGCACCACCAGGGAGGCCCCCATCATCACCTTCTTGAAGACCTCTCATTAAAACAAGGAAGAGCCTTAGATTTTCTTTTTTTTTTTTTTACATGCTCAGTGTAAAAAAGATAGGAACTGTTCTAAAACTACAGGAATAAAAATTTCAGAAAAAAAAGGGCAGCAATACAAGGCTGTGCTCACCTGAGTTTGCCAATATAACTTTCTCCTTCACGAGACAAGTCTGTTGGGTCTGTGGAGATAAGGTAGTTGGATGTTTTGCTCTTTTTCCGCTTCCGACCTGCAAGAAGAAATATCTAGAAAAAGAAAAAAAAAAAAAAAAAAAAAAAAAAAAGCCAGTCAAAAATGAAGTCAAAAGAAGCATCATGGTTTGTTCTACCTATTTCTTGAGCAAATGTTTAGCCAGTGCCTATCATGTACCAGTCCACCTTTGGTTCTCCTGTATACATTTTTTACAGGTTTAATTTACTTTCATTAATTTTAAGCTCCTGGACGGCCCCAGCGGAAACCTGGGTTTCTGGTGTGGGTCTTTTCAAGCTGGTCATATGCTGACAGGGAGACCCGATACAGAGGTCAGGGTGTGACAGCTGAAGGCTGGGAGATGGCTTCAAAGGTGCTCTTGGGGAAGCTGCCTGGGGTGGCTGAGGTGCAGCAGCCATCAATGCCAGCAGCGGCTTCTTGGGCACAGAAGCTGAGATGATGCCAGTGCCTCTGGGGCAGGCAAGAGGTGCCCCAGCATTTCTCTATCAGGGTTTCCCTATAATACAACTTTTCTAAATTCACTAGCTTGATTTTCTATACAACTTTATCCCTTAAACCTCCAGTGACTTTTTAAAAACACTTCTTCCAATTCCTTGCTTGAGCCTTTGCAACCTTAGGAGAGACTGCATTCTGACTGCCCACCCTTTCTGTCATCCTTAGGAATGCCAATGTCTCTCTCTCTCTTTTTTTTTTTTTTTAAAGATTTATATATTTATGCTTACAAGAGCTGGGGTACAGGCCAGAGGTGTGGGGGGTGAGAGGATTCACCAGAGACAGAGTGGAGAATAGAACAGGCAGATTGACCAAAGTACACTGCTGAGGGGAGCAGCGGGCGAGTCAGGAGAGGTCTGCTGCGCCACGTGGGTTGCTCCCTGGCTGGCCAGGGATTGAATTCATGCTGCAGAGGCTATGGGCAGCTTCATAGGTTGTGTCTTAATTCTTTGCACCACCAGGGAGGCCTCTGGCAATGTCTCTTAATGCGCCTTTCATTACTGGTCTAACCCCCTGTGACTTCAATGATATGATCACTGTCGTGTTTATTCACCCTGCCTAAACCTACTAGACTTGGACAGTAATAGAGAAGCTGGGGTGGCAGAAGCTAAGGGAAGAACTTTGGAATTAAACAGGGGTGGGTTCCAATCTGGCCCTGTCACTTGGAGTAGTATGTCATTCCCTAAGCCCCAGTTACCTCCTCCATACAGCAAGAAGAAACCCTATCACACACAGTTGTTACAAGTGTAAGTGATAATATATCAAGCAGTTAGCACACACTTTGTCATAAACACTCAGTAAGTTGTGGTTATAGTTAACAATGACATCTCCTACCCTCACCTCATTTCTAGGCTCTTAATATCAACCACCAGAACCGGGATTTAATACAAAATAGGTTTTTTGTTGAAAGTATTAAATTGTCGGGACTCCCTGGTTGTGCAAGGTGTTGTCTCAGCACTATCAAGGTATTGGCAACCACTGCAACATGAGCTCAATCCCCGGCCAGGGAGCTGACCCACCTGGCAGAGCAGACCTCTCCTGTCTTACCCACTGCTCCCCTCAGCAGTGTATTTCAGTAGATCTGCCTGTTCTACCTATACCCCAGCTCTTGTATGCATAAATAAATAAAATAAATCTGAAAAAAAGTATTAAACTGTCTCAAATGTATATGTAGAGTTAATGAGAATTTCTAGGGTGAAGACATTTCACTTGCATGTTCTTTATTTTTAACTCCATCTATTCCCAAAAATGTGCGCTTTCTTCTACAATGTCATGTTCTATCTTAACACAAATAAACAATAGCATAAGTGACACCCTTGCCACCATACCCCCCTCCCCCAATAAAAAGGATCGAGTTAAAAATAATTACCTTTAAATATTTCCGTACATTCTGGGCAAAAGTCTTTTTCTTGGGGTAGGATGGGATACAGACTCTGCCTATTAGACTGTGAACTCTGTGAAGCACCTGGGACTTAAAAGCCACCTTCCTCTGCTCTGATCCCAGTGCTGTTCTCTGTCCCCACAAAACTCTTCCCTCTGTCTCAAGGTCTGCCTTGAGTATCAATTTTCCTACCTTCCGATTTTCATCCTTTTCCAAGTGCATATAGTAAGTGGGGAAAAGGCCCCGATCCATTCCCTTTTTGTCCCTGGTTATCCGACACTTGACGGTGATGCCTCGAGGGGCAGGACTATAGGCAAAGTCCTCTAAATTCTCCACTTCTCCCAGCTGGTTATCAGCTTGTGGGGCTGCAGTACTGGAAGCGCCTGTATCCTGAGAGAATAGTCACAGGGCAACAGGAAGTTGTCAGAAAACCTCAAAATCTCTCTGAGAAACACTTAAAGGACAAAGTCACTTAATGAGTGATCCCTTTGTCTCCAGTCTTCTCATAGGGGGAGGGTACTCTGAAGAGCTAAATAAGTACATGCAAACTGAGAGTAAGAAAGGCGCTCAAAGGCGGGTGGGAGACAGCTGAGCAATAGCTGGCATGGGACAGCAGATATCAGAGAGGTGAGGAACTTTTAGTTTGAACTAGAGCAGAAAGCTTTTGAATCTTATTCAGGGATGATATTTAAATATTGAAGATATGTTTGGGAAAGAGCTAAATTAGCTGTAATTTAACTGACTGGCTTTAGCTAAAGAAGTTTCAGAACTACATACTGTGGTTGACTTCTGGCTGGATGCAGAATTGGGTCTGTCTGCTTCTGAATGTGGAGAATGAGCTCTTAACTTTTTTCCTTCTTCTTCTCCATCAGTCTCTTCCTCATCAAAGTTCAAACTACCTGAGATACCTGTCAGACAAGAATGGTCAAAACCTGTAAACACTGGTTTAAAAAGGCAATCTTTGAACCAAAGATAATTTTAATTTTTTTGCTTAAAACATTCCAAACTATAACTCAAGACATGGCTCTTGTATCTAAAATCTGACAAATCTTCTTTGTATTCTTACTCAGGGCCTTCCCTTATTGTCCTTTCACTGTTGCCACCCTAATTTAGCACTTAGAAGCATTATATACATGGGAAAAAATATTTGCAAATCATGTATGTGATTAAGGATTGATCTCCAGAATATATTAAGAACTCTTACAACTCAATGACAAAAAAAAATTTCAAAAAATGGGTAAAGACTTGAATAGACATTTCTCCAAAGACATATACCTGGTCAATAAGCACATGAAAAGATACTTAACATCATTAATCTTTAGGGAAAAGGCAAATCAAAATCACAATGGGCTACAACTTCACAAGCAATGGGATGGCTATAATTGAAAAAAAATCAAACCAGAAAACACCAAGGATGTAGAGGATGTAGAAAACTCAGAGCCTTTTTGCACTGCGGGTGGCAAAGTAAAATATATAGCCACTGGAAGAGAGTACAGTGGCTCTTTCAAAATCAAATATAGAATTACCGTATAATTCAGCAATTCCTCTCTGGGAAGTTTCTCAAACCTTCAACTCTGGTTTGGGCGCCTCTCTGGGTGCTTTCCTCAAAGTGTAGGTGCATAAACACTCAATGAGGATAAGCACTCTTTGAGGACAGGGGCCACATTTGCTCTTGGATTCTAAGTGCCTAGTACAATGTCTGCTGTGCAGTATATGCTCAATGAATCTAAATAAATGGATAAGCATATTTGTTTGCATGTGCATCTCCTGATCCACACAGTCCGGGCCCAGCAATGCCTATCCCAGTGGAGGCGCCAGACACCCACTATTATAGGACTTTGGTCGTCTCATCTGAAAGGGACATGATCCCTTCCTTCTCATTATAAAATTATTTTTCTAAGGAGATGGAAGACTACAAAGGACTTCTAATATGTATGGAAATATTTATGGAAATGGTAACTCCAACTGGCAGAAAGTAGGCCCTGGTAGGAAAAGTACCAGCTTAAGTATATTTTGATCCAGTTTGCCACTAATCTGGTTATTTATCTTATCATTAGATCAATATAATTGTGAAATACAGGCAGAGGAGGGTTGTTGAGTAACAACCTTCTCAAAGAAGAAGGGCAGGAACAAAAATCAAGAGTCATATAGGGCCTTCCTGGTGGTGCACTATGAAGCAATCGCAGCCTCTGCAGCATGAGTTCGATCCCCGGCCAGCCAGGGAGAAACCCACATGGCGCAGCAGACCTCTCCTGTCTCACCTACTGCTCCCCTCAGCAGTGTGTTTCAGTCTGCCTGTCTGTTCTGTTTCCCACTCTGTCTCTGGTGAGTCCTCTCACCCCCGCATTTCTGGCCTGTACCCCAGCTCTTGTATGCATAAATAAATCTTTGAAAAAAAAAAAAGAGTCATATATAATAACTAATGCTGCTGCTATCTTATAGTTATTTATCTTATTTTCCCCAGACAATAGGATAAATACTTGTATTGCTGACAATGACCAATACTCAGGGGTCAAAGATGCCTGACACAGTCATCTCTTAAAACCTAATGTCACATCACGAGCAATTTTGAGTCATTTATATTGTTAACCAAAAATGGAAGTAAAGGAAAAGATGACAAATGACTCGGAAGAGTAAGTGTCTTAAAACCATGACTAATGTTCACCATGCTTTTGGAGAATCTCCTGAAGATCTGGCTTGGGAGCAGGATCCAGAACACTGTCCCCATCAGCACTCCCTTCAGTATCCTCTTCTGTGGCAGAAGAGCCGACTGAAAGGACATGAATTTTGGTTTCCAAATCTTGACTATCTGACTTCAGGAAAGCAGCTGGACCATCAATACCTAGGAATCAGAAGGAAAGAAAAAGAAGGAAAGTAGTATCTCCACGTTGGTTGGGTGGTTTAGCTGCATGGGACAAGAATTAAGAGCTATGCAATCACTTTACTTACCTTCCTTCCTTAAGGTCCACAAGGATATCTGTTAATAGAGTAATTCAGGGCTGGTGTTCATCTTATTAAATTTTACTAAAGCAAAATGAACTTGATGTTGAACTATAGAAACTTAAGAAAAAAACATGAAAACAAAGTTTTCCAAAGCTGAGATCCTATCCAAGCCAATCAAGTTCAGATTTAGGAGTTCCTGATTTAGGAGTTCTTAATTCACATTTAGAAGCCCCTTTGCACCCTCACCATCTCTCTGAGATGATCATTTGCGTCCTATCTGTTGGAAGAATGGACACGCTCCACCTACTCCTGGCTTCATGGTTAACTCTGCTATGACGTAACAAGGCTACATGCTCTTCACAGGCCAATCTGGACTAACTCACTGGCATCTGAAACAGCAGTTCTGGGATGGACCCGAATGGTAAGGTCTGTCCCATTGATCAGGTTTATTCTAACTCAAAAACCCAAAATGTGATGTTAATGATTTCTGAAGATTCCTACTATCCCTTGGTCTATCTGAGAATGCTCCTGCCTTCTCTTAGTTTGTGAGAAGGGTGCCCCAGCAGGCAATGCTGCTGTCTAAATACACACCGTGGAGGATGACATCACTGCGCAGGGCATGAGGCTCCACCAAAGGGGTTTGCTCCTCTGTGCCTCTTGGCTTTGACCGACGTAACCTGGCTTCTGGATTTGGCTGGACCATGAGCGGCTCAAGGCGCTTTTTTCTCTGCTTCTTCTCCAGCAGCGCTCTCTAGGGGACAATCGGGACATTATAGCCAGGAGATAAGACCAAGATATTGCAAACACTCAGGTTTTCATGGATCCTCACAAAACCTCTCATAAATTAATTTTTCCCACCTCAGAACTAGGAAACTGACGCACAGAGAGGAGCAGGGATCCGGTCACTTCAGTAACAAATATTTACCAGACATCTGTCAAGATCTATTTGAAATGGTACAACCCAACTAGCCAAGGTGAGAACATGACTCAAGTCTACAGAAAAGATATATTATTACTGTATTATTAATGGTACCATGATCACAAGTTTAAAATACAAACATATATGCCTGAGGGGAAAGATGAAAGAACATAGCAATGGATCTCAGGGGGTAGCATATGGACAATTTTTTCCCCTTTTTCCAGTTTTCTATATTATCTTACTTTTGTGACTGGAAGGTGAAAAAAATATTATTCTCTCACCCCCACATTACTTTTACATCTCAATTCACTAAAAAGCAGTATGTTTTGCTTTCTTGTTCATTTTACATAATTAGATGTCAAACAAATCAGGGCAAAGGATAAGAAAAACAAGAGCAGCTGGGAAATTCCAAGTAGAAAACAGTCAACTCTATGGTAAAAGCAAGATAAAGAATCTGGTGACAAAAATAATCAAGAAAGAAGCATAATTTCTGCACAGCAAAAGAGACAATAACAAAAACAAAGTGAAACCCCACCGCCTGGGAGAACATTTTTGCACCCAACACTAATGATAAAGGACTGATCACAAAAATCTACAAAGAGCTCATGAGACTCAACAAAAACAAAGAAAATAATCCAGTCAAAAAATGGGCAGAAGAGCTAAAAAGAAACTTCTCCAAAGAGGAAATGCAAATGGCCAACAGGCATATGAAAAAATGTTCAACATCACTTGTCATCAGGGAAATGCAAATCAAAACTACCATGAGATACCATCTTACACCAGTGAGAATGGCACATATTAAAAAAACTAGCAACAACAAATGTTTTGTGAGGTTGTGGAGAAAAAGGAACTTCTCTGCACTGCTGGTGGGAGTGCAAACTGGTCCAACCACTATGGAGAGCTGTGTGGAGATTTCTTGACCTACTAAAGATAGAGCTTCCATATGATCCAGCAATTCCACTCCTAGGTATTTACCCAAAGGACACAGAAACATTAATTTCAAAGAGCACCTGTACCCCTATGTTTATAGCAGCACTATTTACAATAGCTAAGCTATGGAAACAACCCAAATGCCCCAAAATAGATGACTGGATCAAGATGTGGTACATATACACCATGGAATATTACTCAGCATTCAAAAAAGATAAACACATGCAATTTGCAGCAACATGGATGGCGCTGGAAGGGATCATGCTCAGTGAAATAAGCCAGAAAGAAAAAGAAAAATACAGGATGGTCTCATTCATAGCAGGAATTTAGAAAACCTAAATAAGAGACCAGGAAAAAGACTAATCAATGGAAAGTAATAATCAAAATCAACAAGTAACTATAAACCAGAGACACACTATGGGGTGGGGGGGATTAGGGAGGGACGGGGAGAGGAAGAACTAGAGTCAAAATGAGGGGGGGGGTGCAATTGTATGAGGAATATAACCAAAATGAAAATGCATACATTGTACAAAGATGAAAAATGATGTAAAAATTATATAAAATAAAATATTAAAAAAAAAGAAAGAAACCTAAGAGACTATGAGAAAAAAAAATCAGCAAGATGAAAAGGAAGATACTAGTATATCTACTATTTTTCTTTGTCTTTGCACTATAGAGTTTATCACGCAGGCAGCAACCAAGGGAGTCGGTAGGGTTGATACCCTAAAAGCAGGCTCGCTGAGTGGCAAGCAAGGTGCCGTCATTATATTTGAGGGAAAGGGTGCGAGGAGGTGCAGGATGTAGAGGAGGCAAGGGGTTTTGTGTTCTCAACCTGAGGAGGTGCTGGGCAGCACACACACTTTTTAAGGCTCAGCAAATAGGAATTTATAATTCATAGAACTCATTGTGGGTATGGGGTATCCCGGAATAAAAATGTCAAGCCCCAAGCTAAGAATAAAGTCGTAATTGGAAAGCAAAGATATGGGCCTCCCTGGTGGTGCAAGGGGTTAAGATGTAACCTATGAAGCTGTCCACAGCTACTGCAGCACGAGTTCAATCCCCGGCCAGGGAGCTGCCCCACATGGCGCAGCAGACCTCTCCTGGCTTGCCCGCTGCTCCCCTCAGCAGTGTATTTCAGTCGATCTAGGCTCCCCACTCCATCTCTGGTGAATCCTCTCACCCCCCACCCCACACCTCTGGCCTGTACCCTGGTTCTTGTATAAATAAATAAATTTTTTAAAAAATGAAAAGCAAAGATATTATAAGCTGTTTTATGGTTTCTTAGGCAAAAAGCTCTCCACTTACTTTTTCGCAGGATAGCGTTTTCAAAAAGGGCCACTAAAGGAAGCGTTACTCCAAGGGGGAGAGCACCAGCAGGCCAGGAAGTGTGTTTTTCCTGAACTGAGCTGATGAGAGCATGCAGATTGATTCGGGGACACAGAAGAAACAGAACTGTTCTTTTTTACACAGTCCTGCACACAGAGGAAAGAGCGGGGTAACCGAGATAATGGGCCACCATGGCCTCTGCCATCGAGCAGGCTGGGAGGAATGACTGGGGAAGGAAGCATAGTAGCCCCAGGAACAGCGAGCGATGAACAGAGACTGGAAGAGGAGCGCTCCCCCTGGCGATTCATGATACTCAGCTGTTAGAACTCTTTGCCAAAGGGGCTGGTGACGTCTCAGCGCACCAACAGAGCCATGCTCTCAACCCTGTAAGGGGCATTCTAGAATCGTGGTCACTGGGCTGCTATCAAAGTGAGTGTATGGCGAAGCCTTCCTCTGTCAACTTCAACACCTGTCAAACTCATTTAGATCAACAACTTTAAAAACAGCTGTAGATTCAAAGGGTGAACTTCAGGGTCACAGTTACGACAAGACAATGTTGAACAGATCTGCCACGGTCCAAGTTTGTGAACAAGAAAATACTATAAAATATCTGCATATGGGAAAATTATCAACTTGGTAAAAACTGTCACCTGATTCAGCATTGTAACCACCCTCACATGGTTGGATGGGGAGGGAAGGAGATATTGACTGAGTTTCAATGTAACAGTGTCAACTCATATTTCATTTATGTCTTAACTTCCCTGAAAAGCTGAGGGCTTGAAATGAAGGTACATGAACAAAGAACTCCTCACCGAGTTAGGGAAAGGTCAAGGGAGTCAGGAAGGACCAAAGGTGACCAATGCCCTAAAGGTAATGAAAATATGGCACCTTCAGGACTTTAAATTTCATGTTAAATAAGCCTTTAATTTCTCCGATTTCTTTCAAAGTTGAACACTAACTCAAAGAAACCATCTTCTCCAGAATCTGATGGTAAGTACAACTATCATTTCTGGGGATCAAAATGTTGAATGATGATGCCAAAATCAATGAGGAAATAGAAATTAGATGGGGTGGGGAACAATTTTCCATGAAAAGGCTTTAACCAGGGGGTTAAGACACAACCTGTGAAGCTGTCTGTAGCCACTGCAGCACAAGTTCAATCCCCAGCCAGGGAGCAACCCACATGCCACAGCAGACCTCTCCTGTCTCTCCTGCTGCTCCCCTCAAGCAGTGTATTCAGTCAGCCTGCCTGTTCTGTTCCCCACTCTGTGTCTGGTGAATCTTCTCACCCTCCCACACCTCTGGCCTGTACCCCCGTTCTCATATGCATAAACAAATAAATCTTTAAAAAATAAAGGCTTTAACCAGTAAAATAATAAAAGATCAGTCAAGCTTCAAATGAATACTAGCCATTTGAAGTTTAAATGACTTCACTGATTTCTCAATTTTCCAAACCCCCTAGAGAGGACTGACTTTATTTATTACATGATGATGATTCATTACATCAGGAGACTCCTGAAAGAGGCTCCCTGACCCAGGGACCATTAGCAAGAGCAAAACAGTTACCTGGGGGTTATTTGTTTGGCTAAAAATAGCTAACCTTCCCCGCCCACAAAGTGAGCTCATAGGGAGACAAGGCTAAAAGTTTTAAATCAGACTTTTAAAAATAGCAATTTAGTGCACGGATGACCTCTCTTAGAATGTTCTGTGCAGAGAGATGGGCAACCTGACACAAAGGGTCGCGGCTGTACTACAAGAGATTGGCCACCAGGTGGCGAAGATGTTCTCTACCCAACATGCAGCAATTCAGTCCTGTCACTCGTGGGTCTGAAAATCTTTATGTTCTGTTGTCAGCCAAGGGGTCCACATACCTTGAAAATATGAGGACCAGAGTGAGACCAGTAACAAGAAAAGCAAAATATACTCAATGGGACATTTTTAACAAATGGTGCTGGGACAAGCAGATATCCACGCGCAAAAGAATGAAGTTGGATCTTTCCCATCCCACACCATTAAAAAAAACAAAAACAGATCACAGAACGTCTATAGCTCTTAGAAGGAAACACAGGAGCAAGCCTTTGTAAGCTTGGTTTAAGTAATGGTTTCTCAGATATGACACCAAATATAAAAGAAGCAAAAGAAGAAATAAAACTTTTGTGCTGAAAATGTCACATCAAAAAAGTAAAAAAAACAAATCACCGAATTTTTACAACTAATATTTCTGAATTGGAACTTTGATATAGAATATATAAAGAACTCTTTTACATTCAGCAACAAAGACAATTTAAAAAGAGGAAAGAATTTAGATAAATATGTTGCCAGAGAAGACATACAAATGGCCACTGAGTCCAACTGCTCAACACCCTGAGTCATAGGGAAATGCAAATCAGGACTGTAATGAGATGCCACTTCACAGACACTAAAAGGGCTGCAATCAAAGTGAGGCATAAATAATACGCATTGGCAAGGAAATCATTAATGTACGAGAAACGGAAACCTTGCACACCACTGTCAGGAATGCACAATGGTTCAGTCACTTTGGAAAACAGTCCGGCTGCTCTGAAATGCTAAACGCAGAGTTACCATCTGACCAGCAGTGCCACTCCTATTGCCCAGGGCACGTTAGGTACACCTTGGTGTACATGAACTTAGGTCTATTACCTGATGATATGAAAACATGGTGACACAAAAACTTATATATAAATATCCCAGCAGCATTATTTGTAATGCTGGAAACAATCCAAATGCTCATCAACAGATGAATGGATAAACAAAATGAGGTCGACCCACAAAATGGAAGGCTGTTTGACAATAAAATGGGATTAAGTACTGATATATGCAACAATATGGAAGGACCTTAAGTCAAAATGTCCAGACACAATTTATATGCATAATTCCACTTACCTGCAATCTAAAGTCACTATCCTTCAACTAGGTATATACTTATGGCATGTGATTTAGCTCAATAAAGCCATTCAAAAATCTATATGGGACAAAAACAGCCATGTGTAAATTATCTGTGAACCTAGGATTTTTAAACATTAAATTCTAAGAATATACTGTCATGAAAAAATTATAGTTATGAAAGAAACTAATTAGTAATACTATAAACTGGATGTGGACAAAGAAGAGAAATGATCTCTATGGAGATAAGGCAACACGGAACCAGAGTGCAAGATTTACCTTGCAGGAGTGGCCAAGGAGGCCAGTGTCCTGGCCAGACACCAACATATCTCATTCCTTTGGCAGGGAGAACCCTTTAGTAGAAGTGAATTAATTATACCATCATACATTAATGATTTCTATCACAAAGATCATTTCACAAACTCTACTTACTCTGATTTCAAACTCACTAAGTCACTTGCTAATTTATACAGACTAAAAGGAATGTGATGAACAGCCGACTCAGGCACAGAGTTCCCTACAAATTACTGATTTGGCTTCATCACTTAAGGTATTTGTTAGTATGAACCAATCCTCATGAGACTGCTTCACTTTGGTTGCTCTTAGCAAACAATGGCTGATCCTGTAAAGATCACAACCAGAGACTGGACCATGGGGACACTCTCACTGCAGGATGTCTGAGGACTTAATCTACCATACACCTGAGGCAGGGGTGGGAGAGAGGCTCCCCAGAGTCTCCCACTTCTATTAACAATCACTGTCATGGCAAGTCACTGCCACTGCCTCTGGCGGAGTGCACGGGAGCCCCTGGGTGGGCCTCCACGTGCTAAGCTGTGAAGCGCACACCAAGACACCACCAGGTGATACAGCACCTCACCTTCCTCAACATGCCTCCAACTCGTAGGTCCCATACTCTACGATGCTGTCTAACATTCTATTATTTTGTCCAGATCTCCTTATAAATAAAATAACTGGGGCCCACAGAGTCAAGGGTCTAACCTAATCGCACAGCTAATGAATGGCAGAGCTAGAACTAGCCCGATGTCTTATTTATCACTTGGCAGCGCTGCTTTCTTGCTCTGGGCCATTCGAAGGCTCCACTGGCATGGGCACAAAGTTCCACAGTCCCTGCCGAGTCACTTCTTTCTCGTGCAGGTGGCATTCAGGGCTCTAACAGTATCCCACACTACTTAACAGTGAAATGTATGCATCAGGTCCAAAGAGATCTTTTTTGAATCTAAAAAATTTCCTATAAAATGTCTTTACAGGGCCTCCCCTGGTGGCGCAGCGGTTGAGCGCTGGGCTGCGAAGCTGCCCGCAGCCTCTACAGCACTGGTTCATCCCCGGCCACTGGGCAAGAGTCCCACATGGCGCGCAGACCTCTCCTACCACGCCCACTGCTCCCCTCAGCAGTGTACTTGGTCAGTCTGCCTGCTCTGCTCTCCGCTCTGGCTCTGGTGAATTCTCTCACCCTCCCGCACTTCTGACTGTAACCAGTGCTTGTATAAATAAATAAATAAATCTTTAAAAAAGAAAGAAAGAAAGAATAAAATGTCTTTACAAGACATCTTTACAGATGCATCACCCAAAGCAGTGATAGTGAAGGCAAAGGTCAACAGCTGGACTACATCAAATTAAAGAGCTTCTGCACAGCAAGAGAGACAATAACCAAAATAAAGAGAAACCCCACCAACTGGGAGAACATTTTTGCACCCAACACTAATGATAAAGGACTGGTCACAAAAATCTACAAAAAGCTGATGAGACTCAACAAAAACAAAGAAAATAATCCAGTCAAAAAATGGGCAGAAGAGCTAAAAAGAAACTTCTCTGAAGAGGAAATGCAAATGGCCAACAGGCATATGAAAAAATGTTCAACATCACTTGTCATCAGGGAAATGCAAATCAAAACTACCATGAGATACCATCTTACACCAGTGAGAATGGCACATATTAAAAAAAACTAGCAACAACAAATGTTGGCGAGGTTGTGGAGAAAAAGGAACTCTCCTGCACTGTTGGTGGGAGTGCAAACTGGTCCAACCACTATGGAGAGCTGTGTGGAGATTTCTTGACCTACTAAAGATAGAGCTTCCATATGATCCAGCAATTCCACTCCTAGGTATTTACCCAAAGGACACAGAAACAGTAATTCCAAAGAGCACCTGCACCCCTATGTTTATAGCAGCACTGTTTACAATAGCTAAGCTTTGGAAACAGCCCAAATGCCCCAAAATAGATGGCTGGATCAAGAAGATGTGGTACATATACACCATGGAATATTACTCAGCATTCAAAAAAGATAAACACATGCAATTTGCAGCAACATGGATGGAGCTAGAAGGGATCATGCTCAGCGAAATAAGTCAGAAAGAAAAAGAAAAATACCGGATGATCTCACTCATAACAGGAATCTAGAAAACCTAAATATGGACCAGGAAAAAGAATAACTACAAGAAAGGAAAAAATCAAAATCAACAAACAACTATGAACCAGAGACACTCTTTGGGGGGGAGGGGAAAGGAAAGATTGGGGTCAAAATTGGGGTTGCAATTGTATGGGGAATATAAAAGTCAAAAAAAAAAATGTCACAGAGCAAAAAAAAAAAAAAGACTTTACACCTTAAGGGTGTGATCCTATACCTCCAAATCAAATTCAAAGTTGTAAACCAACATGCCCCCGACCATAAGACAAATGTAAAAAATCCATTGTCTTTGTATCCATTCTCTCTCTGAAAGGATACATTAGAAATCAGTCACAGCCTCTGGAAAAAAGCCCAGAACCAAGAAGAGGAAGAGAGACTTTCCTCAAATATCTTTTTTGTGTTATTTTAATTCTTATGTATACGTTCATTACCGATACGAAAATCATATTTTTTAAATTGAGCTATAAAAGGGCTTATAACAGTCCCCAGCACTTATACCACATATGTACCGCATGAAGCATTCTCAGAAAATAAAAATTAAAAAATATTTGGACCATTTTCTTTTACTTCCAGAAAATATATTTATATTAAAAATTGTGCCAGCGGGCACATCAACCTCAGCAGAGATTTCAAGGCAGCCAATCCACGTAAAAACCCGGCTCTAGTCAGGCTCGGCTGGGCCAGGACTCCACGGTGGCGCTCACACCCTGTGATCCCCAAAGCTGGAAGCAGATTTTTCAGAGTGGCCTATTTCGAGCTGGGCACCTACAGGGATGCAGGTGCCAGGCTGAGAAGCCCGTTCTGTTCCGCCGGGCATAGAGGGGAGGCTCGCATGTGGCCTCAAAATCTGCACAGGGGATCTTGGGAGCAGGGGTTCAGAGCAGGGGTGCCAGCCTCGCCACCCGCTCTCTGCTGCACTCCCCACGGGCCGTGAGGCTGTTGCCGGGTAGCGGCAGGTCGGCAGCGGCTCTGCAGGCCCTCGAGGTTGGGCTGCCCTGTCCCCGGGGGGCACCAGGGGAGGTAGCCTTGGACATGATCAGGGCAACAGCACCCGAGAAAGGAGGGCGCTGGCGGTCTCCTGGGGCGCGAGGCCCACTCCAAGACACCCCCTCCTGGCGCACACACACTCTGTGAAGATGTTCCTCCTAGTTTTCAGTGACTCCCCTCTGAAGCAATTTATTGGGCTAGAAGTCACTTTATTAATTCCAACGACAACATAAAGAAGCAGGATAAAAATCTGCGGTCATTTTAGTCACCTCTGGCACTGATTACTGAGGACCCTACGTGGGCAAGACTAGGCTATGGACGACCCTGAATTAGAAAACACAGGGAAAAAAACAGGCCAGAAAGCAATACAGGTTGGATGTAGGCTCTGAGCTGGCTAATTATGAGGATCATAGCATGAAACAACTTAAACTCTTCATTTATTCCTTCCTCTAGTCAAGTATTTTATGAAGGACTATTGTGAGCCCAGCTCTCTACTGGGAGCGCCTGATGTGATGGTCACCGAGAACAGACCTGGTTCTGTTCTCATGGAGCTGAGTCTAGTGGAGGAAACGAATATAAGCCAAATCATTGCAAAAGAAAAAAAGAAAAAGAAAAAAAAAAAAAAGAATTTAATGTGTAACTGAAATTGGGACCAGTGCTGTGAAGAAAATTATTCCGTAGGCAGTGGAGGCTTTTAAGCAGCACCGCAGCATGTTCAGATCTGCATTTTAGGATTAAAAAAATATCATGTAGTTAGATGAAATTACAGTGTAGAGAAGTATTTAAGGCAGCAGAACCAAATTACTACATAGAAATACAACACTAACATTCTTCTAATTCTTATGAAAGGACTAAGGAATTTTCAGTGATTCCAACTCCAAAGTCAGTTTTCTTGCTGATGTCCCAAAAACACTTTGGTCTTGTCAGAGTCCAGGCCCTGGTTCAGCAAATACTAACTCCAGACATTATTTAGTAAGATCAGAACCTTTTTCTGTCCAGTATCTCCACGGCCCTGCTAATACTGCAGTTCATCAGCATCACGATCACTTCCTTCAAAAGAGCTCACCTGGTTATCTAGTTTCAACTGGCGAAGCTTCATAGTCTCATCTTCAAAGGCACTGTATGATAAAATGAAAAGAAAGTGCATCAAGAGAAAATTCTTTTAAACCATGTCAACTTCATCTTTTCTACCTAGCTACTCCGTAGAGTTATCTGAACCAATTAATTCCACCTTAGGGAAAGCATCAGTTTCTGTAGGACTTGCCATCCTTTTTTTTTTTTTTTTAAGATTTATTTATTTATGCATACAAGAGCTGGGGTACAGGCCAGAGATGTGGGGGGTGAGAGGGCTCACCAAAGACAGAGTGGGGAGCAGAACAGGCAGATTGACCGAAGTACATTGCTAAGGGGAGCAGCGGGCGAGACAGGAGAGGTATGTTGCGCCATGTGGGTTTCTCCCTGGCCCGCCAGGGATCACACTTGTGCTGTAGAGGCTGCGGATTGCTTCATAGTGCAGTGCTTAACCCCTTGCACCACCAGGGCGGCCAGGACTTGCCATCCTTAATGCCACATATATTCCTGAGGAGACTGAAATGGCCAAAGAATAACAAAGAGGTGTAGAACAGTGACCCCTGGCATGCTGAGATTTTTTTCTTTCAAATTGAGTAGTCATTATATTCTGGGCACAATGCTAAGTACTACTATGTATTTCCATTTATTACGACAAACCTGTAAATTAGGTACTATTATTTTTTACACATGAAGACAAAGAAACAGAGACTTGGAGAGCTGTGCATAGGTTAAACAGAAATTGATGTTAATACTGGTCCCTAGTTTCCAGAATCTAAATTCTACATACATACATACATATACACACTTTACTTCTTTTTTGGAGCTAATTCTGGAAGCTAGGTTGTGTATAAATCTTACTATATAGCTCACTGGTTTCCTTAAGATTTGGCAAGTCTTTTAACTTACTGGGTTTGCCATTAATAAAACGTTGTACCAGTCATCAAAGGAGGCTGTTAAGTAGATGAACAGACAAGATTTAATACCACTAGGAGACAGATGCACTTGATGGAAGGAAATAACTATAAAAATGGAATCAAATTACTGCCTTCCATTGAGAAACTAAACCCTCTGAACTTTTTAACTTTCTGAAACTGTTTCTACTTTTGACAGTTTCCTAATGAGGATTTTACTTCATGACTCAACAATCTTGGAAAGAAAAGTATGAAATAAGGCAGAAGTGGTTCTAAATTATTCATATTATAAATCTTTACTGTGAACTTACTGTAGGTGGAAAAAAGCAACAACTGTAAATGCAAAGTCCTATTTGAGAAGACAAATCTGATGGCCACAAAGAGAAACACAGCTTTTCCTGATTTGGGGTTAATACTCCAAAACATCTATGGCTTAATGGCTTACCACTGCATCCTGACACTTCAGAAGGTTTTATATTTATTGATCATGCTTACCAACCTGGAATTTATGTACTATTTCCAAGACCCTTCCTGTCTATTACCCTGTAAGCAGATTTCATAACCTCTTAGAGACAGGAGTAGAGGTACATTGTGAGTCTCTGACAATTCTTTCTACTCATTTCCTTATAGTCTTTAAGTTTAAAAAAAAAACAAGCTGGGGCCTCCCCTGTGGCGCAGCGGTTGAGCGCTGGGTTGCGAGGCTGCCCGCAGCCTCTGCACCGCCGGTTCAATCCCGGCTGCTCCCCGGCCACAGCAGGAGGGTCCCACATGGCCGCCCGCTGCTCCCCTCAGCAGTGTACTTCGGTCCTTCTGCCTGCTCTGCTCCCCGCTCTGGCTCTGGTGAGTTCTCTCACCCTCTCGCGCTTGTGACTGTGCCCAGTGCTTGTATAAATAAATAAAGTCTTAAAAAAAAAAAGTTACAGAACTAAAACGATGCCACAAAAAAAGAAACCTTATTTAAAAAAAAAAAACAAGCTGGATATTCAAAAATAAATCATCTGCTTTCCCCCAGTTCAAAGAGGGACAAATAAACATGATCTACTTCTGGCCTTGACCTTCTAGCTCACAGCATTTCTACTAGAGATATTCCTGATTTCCTTTATGTTCTAAAAATCCCTGTTCACATATTTTAAAACCCTCGTTTTATGAATACAGTGCTAGAATATTATTAGCATTTTGCTATGTTGGTATAAATTTGAAGAACATTCTAAATAAAATGACTAAGAAATATGTTATAAAAAATGTTATTATACAGAAAAAGGTAACTTGGTAAAAAAATGACAGCCATGGGGCCTCCCTGGTGGTGCAAGGGGTTAAGATACAACCTATGAAGCTATCCATAGCCACTGCAGCATGAGTTCGATCCCCAGCCAGGGAGCAACCCACATGGCGCAGTAGACCTCTCCTGACTCACCCGCTGCTCCCCTCAGCAGTGTATTTCAGTCAATCTGCCTGTTCTGTTCCCCACTCTGTCTCTGGTGGATCCTCCCACCCTCCACACCTCTGGCCTGTACCCCAGTTCTTGTGTGCATAAATAAATAAATCTTTTTTAAAAAAATGACAGTCATAGACTAGTATTTCCAACAGCTACTTCTATGAATGTTTCTCCTCTAACTCACTCCACCCTTTACTAAACCAGAAATGCAAAACACTTTAGCATGGAAAAAAATCATTCCATCCTCTCTCCCTTACCAAAATGCTAAAACCTCAACACTGCTAAATTTTAAAAGACAACTGAAGTCCTTAAGCATTTTCTTAAGACCTGTAATAGTGAAGAACCAGGTGTGTCTTCAATGCCCTGTTTTGACACCACTTAATTCCTTTCATCAAGTCTGGGCAAGCTGAACAATTTAAATAAACAAGGTATAATCAAAGCATTTTGGCCTGAACAGAGAAGAGGCACTAAGGGATGCGATATAATTCTAACATTTAGAAGGCTTCATACATCACAAGTTATACATCCTCTGATCTTTAGTTTTAAAATTATAACTTAAGTAAAAATAATAAAGATATTTTACATATTTACATTAAATCTACTCTAGTTTCTAGTCTAAACTAGAATATGATCTGACTAAATTTGCATTTTTCCTTTAATATTCCCTGTCCATTCCAAATTAAGATGTTGATTAGCAAGCCTAACCAAGCCTGGTTCATAAATCAAAACAAAACAGAAAGAATTCCTACAAAGAATGGCAGTACTCACAGTTTTCTCATGGAAAATTTCCATTTACTGGATACAAACAAGAAAACTCCAAGAAACATACATCTTGAAGAAACAAGGATCTATCACTCAACTGTGGCAGGTGCGATGCCCACAAACACCATCCTCTTGAACTCTCCAGTGACTCACCAGCCAAAGTCTAAATGTGAGAACACCTCTAAAGCTTTACCACTGCAAAATACACACAGAAGCTTCTGAGCCTCGGTCTACCTATCCACCTTTGATTATAGGCACCAATTAATAAACACAGAATGAATGATAGAACATCGCCATTTTAAAACCATCACATGAATAACTGCCTCTTGTAAGAGACATCAATGAATGCTATAACCATTGCATGAAGCAGGATTGTGAACATAATCAAGTGTCTCTGCATAGATTATATTAATTACAAAAAGGAAAAGGTAATTTTACAATGACAGAATCTCAGGAGACATCACCTTAGCCAAGCGATGGGACAGAGCTACTGTATGTACTGGACATACCGGAAAGAATGCAATGAACAGATGTGATATTCCTGTCAACAATGTTTAACCTAAACCTTCTCAGAAGGAAATAATCCAAATGGAGGTAAATTCAGCACGACAATAGTCAGAACTCTTCAAAAATGTTGACATCAAAAAAAAAAAAAAAAAAAAAGAGGGGGGCCTCCCTGTGGCACAAGGGGTTGAGACGCAACCTATGAATGTCTACAGCCACTGCGGCATGAGTTCGATCCCTGGCCAGGGAGGTGACCCACTTGGCACAGCAGACCTCTCCTGACTCGCCCGCTGCTCCTCTCAGCAGTATATTTCAGTCAATCTGCTGGTTCTGTTTTCTACTCTGTCTCTGGTGAATCCTCTCACCCCCCCCCCCCACACCTCTGGCTTGCGCCCAGCTCTTGCATACATAAATAAATAAATCTTTAAAAAAAATAAATAAAGAGCTCTTCTAGGTTAAAGTAGAGATTTAAGCAATTTCTGAGAAACGAACACAACACAGTCCTTGAATTCTGGATCAAAATGTACACATGGTAGAAACTACGGATGCATTGATGTACATGTGATGCACATGTAGAAACTACGGATGCATTGATCCGTAGAAACTACGGATGCTGTGCTCGCTTTGGCAGCACATATACTAGAAACTACGGATGCATTCTACACATGGTAGAAACTACGGATGCACTGAGGTATCTGACATTAGCTAGAGAATGGTGAATGTGGCGTACCCCATGTGTGCTCACAGGATCATGGTTAGGGGGAGTACGTCCTTCTGTATAGGAAAGCCTTTACAAAAGAAGAAACAGGACATAAGGATGGCACTGCCACACTTCTCTGAGTACCCTGGATCCCTGGGTCATAATAAATGAATCAATGAATGAATGAAGGAGTTGGTTACAGAAAAAAAACACAATTAATAAAGATAAAAGGAGGGCCTCCCTGGTGGTGCAAGGGGTTAAGAAGCTACCTACGAAGTTATCTGCAGCCTCTGCAACATGAATTCAATCCCTGTCCTGCCAGGGAGCTACACACATGGCGCAGCAGACCTCTCCTGTCTCACCTGCTGCTCCCCTCAGCAGTGTATTTCAGTCAGTCTGCCTGTTCTGTTCCCCACCATCTCTGGTGAATCCTCTCATCCTCCCGCACATCTGACCTGTACCCTCTTATATAAATGAAATAAATCTTAAAAAAAAAAAAGAAGTGGAGATGGTGTGAAACAATAAAGAATTACCCAACATCAAATGTCTGTGAAACCGAGCGCCTACTTTAAAACACCACTCATGTGCTTGCTACCCTGAAGCAGGACTAGCAGACCTTGTGGTCCATTTGTTTGAAACATTAACTAACATTTCAGTGACCTACTAGATTCTCTAAATATTTTACACTTTCAACATTCCTGTCAAGTTCCCTCAGCCTGCAAAAAAAAAAAAAAAAAAGAAAAGAAAAGAAAAAAGAATGAATTTCTCCATTCAGGGGGAAATCGGGGGTGTCAGCTGCCTCCTGCCCATGCAGGTAATCAGGATGCGCTTAGCTGTAACAGCGCTTAGATGCAATTTGGCCAATGATCAGGAGGCTAAACAGGTCCTCCTGTGGTCCTGAAGGGGGTAAACACCATCCTTGCCAGGAAAGCAGCAGGATAAGACTTGCAGAAATGAAGGCGGTGAGCAGCCAGTGGCTTTTTTAAGAGTAAGTGGCGTGAACACCTCCTTAACTGCTCCATAACATCACAAGTGGTATTTTTCTGTCTCACAAAATAGTTATAGCTAAGAAACAACAGAGAAGGAAAGGCTTATCACTACTTCACTCAATAAATACCATAAATGCTAATATGGATTGATAAAGAGGTCAAGTTACAAGACAACTGATTCATTTGAGGTAGAGGAATGAATAATTGTAAATCCTTAATTAGTTACCTGCATGAAGTAAAAATACATACAATTTATAAACATTTGGTTCAACACAACCTATCAGAAATAAATGTACTATGTGTGACAAGGAATTACTGGAAAGATGATTTTATAGGCAAGATGAAGGAAAAAAAGGCTTACCTCAAGACAATAGCTACAACAACGTAGTTTTTTTTTTTAAGATTTATTTTTTTATTTATTTATACAAGCACTGGGTACAGTCAGAAGCATGGGAGGGTGAGAGAATTCACCAGAGCCAGAGCGGGGAGCAGAGCAGGCAGACTGAAGTACACTGCTGAGGGGAGCAGCGGGAGGCAGCGCCATGTGGGACCCTCCTCCGGTGGCCGGGGAGCAGCCGGGGATCGAACCGGCGCTGCAGAGGCTGCGGGCAGCTTCGCAACCCAGCGCTGAACCGCTGCGCCACCGGGGAGGCCCAACAATGTAATTTTTAATTCTTAAATCTAGCCCTTACTTCATGCTTAATCACAGATTTGACTACCAACCCTTTGGGAGAAAAATGTAGGTTTGATTATTATACTTTCACGTAAATCCATTCACATACTTTAAAAAATGAACAAAAAGTCAACAAATTGGGGCCTCCTTGGTGGCACAAGGGGTTAAGATGCAAACTACAAAGCCATCCACAGCCTCTGCAACACGAATTCGATCCCCGGCCGGCCAGGGAGCAGCCCACATGGCGAGGCAGACCTCTCCTGCCTCGCCCACTGCTCCCCTCAGTAGTGTATTTCGGTCAATCTGCCTGTTCTGTTCCCCACTCTGTCTCTGGTGAATCTTCTTGCCCCCTGCATCTCTGGCCTGTACCCCAGTTCTTGTATGCATAAATAAATAAATCTTAAAAAAAAGTCACAAAATTGGACTTCATCAAGATAAAAAAAAAACTCTTGTTCTGCAAAAGATATTTTTATGAAAATTAAAAGTCAAGCCGTATACTGGGAGAAAACATTTGAATATACATATCCAAAAAAGGACGGATTTAAAATGAAAAGAAGGGCCTCCCCGGTGGCGCAGCGGTTGAGCGCTGGGTTGCGAAGCTGCCCGAAGCCTCTGCAGCGCCGGTTCGATCCCCAGCTGCTCCCCGGCCACCGGAGGAGGGTCCCACATGGTGCGCAGACCTCTCCTGCCGCCCGCTGCTCCCCTCAGCAGTGTACTTCGGTCCTTCTGCCTGCTCTGCTCCCTGCCCTGACTCTGGTGAATTCTCTCACCCTCCCGCGCTTCTGACTGTATCCAGTGCATGTATAAAGAAACAAACAAATAAATAAATAAATAAAAACATGCCTCTGTAAAAAAAAAAAATGCATAAGCATCTACAAAAAAAAATAAAATAAAATAAAATAAAATGAAAAGAACTCCTACCAGTTTAATGAGAACACAACCCAATTAAAAAACGGACACAAAATTTGAACATTCTTTCCATAAAACAAGATACACAAATGGCCAGTAAGTGAATGGAAGAAGCTCCACATGATTAGTCGCTATGAAAACCACAAGCCATCATCAAAACATACTCACTAGAAAGGCTAGTGGCACCACCCAGTGTCCAGGCACCATCTGCCACTGGCCAAGTGGGTCGCTGCCTCTCTGGTACCCTCCATCCCCTCTGTTTTCAGTCTAAGGGTGGGTTTGGTTGCTGGCTTTTCTCCCCATGGACAGTGCCGGGGAGGATGCAGAGCAACTTGAACTCTGCTGTAAGCAGATAGAACATGCATAACCACTTGGGAAAACAGTTAATTTCCTTAAAATGTCAAACATAGCTACAGTTTGATGCAGGCACTCCATTTCTAGATGTTTACCTGAGAAATGAAAACATATGTCCTCACCCACCCCCAACACAAAATCCTACCCTATATGTGAATGCTCCTAGCAGCCTTATTTGTAGTAGCTAAACACTGAGAACAATCCAAAGGTCCATCAGCGGGTAAATGGATAAACACATTTTCTCTGGGATACTACTCAGCAAGAAAAAGAAAAAAGCTATTGCTACACTCAGTATAATGGGTGAATCTCAACATCATTCCAACTCAGTACTTAACAAAAAGGAAAGCATACTTTAAGATTACATTTATAGGAAAGTTGACAAGATGCCAACCAATCGGTGGTGACAGAAAGCAGATCTGCGGGTGTCTGGGGTTAGAAGAGAGGGATGATAGCGGAGTAGAAGGAAACTTTGAGGATTATGTTCACTCTCGGGACTGTAGTGAGGGTTCCGGGTGTACACATTGTCAATATGCATCAAAATGTGCAGGTTAGGCCTCCCCGGTGGCGCAGCGGTTGAGCGCTGGGCTGCGAGGCTACCCACAGCCTCTGTAGCGCCAGTTCGTTCCCCAGCCGCCAGCGAGAGTCCCACAAAAAATAAATAAATAAATGAATAAAATTCACATACAAAGGAAGCTAAACAAGTAAATAAAACTGATTCAGAGATTCCATATGAATTCAACATGGGTATAATACACTGTGCACATCACGAAAGCCCATTTTGCTCTATTTAAAATTTTTTTTCTATTTATATATGTATTTATCTTCTTTTATTGTCAAAATTCATCTACATCTCATGCTTTAATGATAAAATGTTCTATTTCCCAGATAAGATGTGTCCTCTGGAATTTAGAAAACCTACATAAGGGACCAGGATAAAGACTAATTATAATAAAGGAAAAATCAAAATCAACAAGCAACTATAAACCAGAGACACACTGGGGGGTGGGGGGGGCGGGGAGGGATTAGGGTCCAAATAAGGGGGGGTGGCAATTGTATGGGGAATATAACCAAGATGAAAATGCATACATTGTGCAAAAATGAAAAATGATGTAAAAAATACATAAAATAAAATAAAATAATATTTGAAAAAAGATGTATCCTCTGATGAGTAATATAAAAAAGGAAGGCAAAAAGGGAGCCATCTCAACTTGGGGTAAAATCTGAGTGGGGAGAAGGTTGTTGAGGGCTAGACCCCAGGTGCAAATGCAACCAGCATGTCTGGCCATGCCCAGATACTCCACCACCCAGAAGAAAATTAAAGCAAACCAGGCAAGTAAGTCAAAGACCACCCAGGGTTGCAATCTGACCAATCACAGTTTAATAAACTTACAAATTAATCTTAACAACTCAACCAAGTTTAATACATATATAAATAGAAACAAATTTTTAAAATAGAGCAAAATGGGTTTTGGTGACACGCACAGCAAATTATACCCATGTTGAATTCATAGTGTGTTAAAGTAACTTAAAGTCAAAACTGCACGGACTGAAAACCTTGTTTGCATAAAGTCGACTTGAGTGTGGTCCTGGTCCCACCTTTTTATGTCTGTAAGTAATCCCCACAAAGAGCTACTCCAACACACAGCTCCAGTGCTTCTTGGGTTTGAACACACTTCGCTGTAACGTGTGACCTCGAGTACCTTTGCTGTAACACGCGTGAGCTGTAACAGGGGTTGCTGTAACTCAACCATGAGGTATTTTCTCAGACCTGCTTCTCTTATTTCCCCTGTTAAACGTGAAACTTTTCTTCTTCTTTTTTGTTATTATAGGACAGCAATGGATATCTTTATTCTTTAAAGTCAAAGTTATAAACTATACTCTTTTGGCTCTTTACATATAATTCTTCAGATTATTAACCCCCAAAATAGGACTTTATGAATGTCTATTGTCACCAGCAAATTAATAACTGATTTCTATATACCCTTGCCAATTTGGCTGTTATTTCTGTTAGGTTAATGATGTGTTAAATTAACTTAAAGTTGTTTTATTTGCATGTTTTTAATTACTAAGGAAGAGGAGAACTTTACCATATATTGAGTAACTATTTCAGCCAATACACAGAATTGACCTGCAGCTGGGAAAAACCTGGAATTCAAATCCAAGAAAGTTACAAGCAAAGATGAAGTTTCACTTGACTACCCTTTATTCTCCACATAGCAAGTCTTTACTATCTTAAGTATAATGATCTTCATTCCTACATTAAAAAAACTAGTTTTCCTATTGGAAAAGCAATTAACTCATTACAGAAAAATTAAAAAGGTACGAAAAAATGTACTATGCAATAATTATACATTGTTACATATCATAAACTTTTTCTTTCATTTTTATAAGCACAATTTTTAATGGCTGCATAATATTTAAAAACCATACCAATCTACTCCCCTGTGGCTGGATACTTACATTGTTGCTACTTTTTGAATAACAAAAATTGTTGTAGAGAGTTCCCAAGAGAAATTATTATACATGTCCACACAAAGACTCGTACCAGGATATTCAGGATAGTCAAAAACAGGAATCCCATGTCTATGAACAGAACATGTAAACAAGCTGCAGTATATTCATTCAGTGGAAAACTACTCAGCAATAAAAAAAACCTGCTAATATACACAACAACATGGTTGAAGCTCAAAAACATGCTTAATAACAGCTTTACACAAGGACACACACTGTATGGTTTCACTTTTGTTAAGTTCAAGAACTGGCAAAAGCAATCTATGGGGGAAAGAGGTTCAAGGAAAATTTCTGGGTGATGGAAAATGTTCTATATTCATACTATAGGGACATATACATACATAAAATAGCCACCGATCTGTACACTTAATAGCTGTATATTTTACTGAATATAAATTGTGCCTTAATAATAAATGAAGAAATAAATTTAAGTGAAATTTCTATCTGCAATTCAAGTTTTTTCCTTGAGTTACAGACCCAGAAGTAGGATTGCTATGGTTACAAAGTGGACTTAAATCCTTTTTGGAGCAAAGGGACTGGCTAAAGGATGTGAATAGTTTTATTGCCAAATGACTTTCTAAACAACCTACATCAATTCATAGTCCACCAGCAGTGCACTGCTAACCATACATAACGTGAGAACGATTTCTCTATGCAGTCCACATTTAGATAGCCTGTTCAAGGGCATAAAATATAAGTTAATATCCAAAGTCTCTCTTTTAATAATTTAAATCCTTTGTTTGATATACTACAGTCATCATCTTCAGAATAAACTCTCATTATTTAGTTATCTTTTGACTATACCTAGTCCAGTACCACAGATATTTTAACTATATCTTTGAAAATATTTTAAAATTTCTATAAGCTAAGTTTCATTATTTTATGTGCATTTGAGTAACATTTACTCAAATATTGAGTAAATATGAACTGGATGTGAGCTGATGTGTTGCTGAAAAGATGCAGATGAATCAGAGAAACAAAAAAAGTCAATGCAGAGGGAACAGGAAAGCATCCCCCATCTCCACCCTAATGCACCAGCAAAGCTATACTTTAATCAGTGTCAGACTCAGGTCCTTACTAAAACCAATGAAAAGATTCCTCCTCCCGGACCCCCATCTTTGTTTCTTGAGGTGTCCTTCTATTTTTTTTCCTGACCAATTCTTTTAAGTATCAGCGACATTGCAAATTTCACACTGCTCTACAGAAAATCACACAACAAAACATCAAAGAGAAAGGGCATTTCAAGACTGCACTATATTTACAAGAATCCTACAACTGAATTAAAAAACCAAGGAAAGTCAACAACTGAAGCGAAGAGCTTTGCTCATGACTCCTGGAAAGTTTCCTCCAGAGTTGACATAGAAACACAAATACAAACAACTCCTCTCTGCGGAGCAGAGTGAATAAATAATCATTCCTGTTTCCTGCTACCTCAGCTCTATTAGATTTTTAAACAACACACCCTTGCTTGTGAATTGTTTTGTTAGTGTAAAGATTGAAAATCCGCTAAGATGACAGATAAAATAAACAGAAAGGACAAGAGCGATCTACTTAAACATACAAATTGCCATCTTAGTCTTAGTGAGACCAGTGACTGCTCACCGGCCACACTGCTGCAGTTCCCCTGTGAGGGAAAGTCTGCTCCCCTTCTCGCCTAGGATCTGTCTTACGGATACTCTTTTTTTTTTTTAAATTTATTTATTTATGCATACAAGAATGGAGGTACAGGCCAAGGTGCGGGGGGGTGAGAGGATTCACCAGAGACAGAGTGGGGAGCAGAACAGGCAGATTGACTGAAATACACTGCTGAGGGGAGCAGCAGGCCAGTCAGGAAAGGTCTGCTGCACCATATGGGTTGCTCCCTGGCTGGGGATCGAACTTGTGGTGCAGTGGCTGCGGTAAGCTTCATAGGTTGTGTCTTAACCCCTTGTGCCACCAGGGAGGCCCATGTCTTATGGATACTCTTAAGCTGAGAACACTGACTTTAGGCCCTTCCAAGGCATGATAACTCTCTGGGCAAGCAACTCGAATTTCCAGCATTTCCCTTCTCTAAGACAAGTGACAATAGTGATGACCTCATAAAACATCTAAGAGAAAAGTAAAATCAATCAAAATTTAGAGGAATAATTTAAGCACAAGCTTGACAAATGACTACTTGGACAAATGACTTAAACTCTGCCCACCTCATGCACAATGTGAGGATGTTAAGAATACGTCTTTTTTTAAATAATATGTATGTGTAAGACTTAAATGAATAAATATATGAAACTTAGCTAGTGTCAGGCACATAGCACTCGTTAGATCTGTATTCTTTTCTGAAATGCTACTTGCTTGTGTGCTGGCTCAGCATAAAGAAACCCTTACTGTTCAAAGCAGCTTATATCTATTTTTTAATTTATTTTTTTTTATTTTTTACATCATTGTTCATTTTTAAACAATATTTGCTTCCCCCCACCCCCTCAGGTGTAGTCCCCACAGAATTTCCTTCACCAAGGCACACGTGCACCATCACCTCAGTTCCTTGTGCTCCTCCCTCCCTCCCTCCCTCTTATCCCTCTCCCTCCTCCTCCCCTGCAGGATGTCTCCAATTTATAATTGTCAAAAGCAGCTTACATTTAATGTGTTTTTTTTTTTTTGGTTTTTTTTTGGTGGGACCCTTGCCAGTGGCGGGGGAACGAACCGGTGCTAGAGGCTGCAGGCAGCCTCGCAGCCCAGCGCTCAACCGCTGCGCCACCAGGGAAGGCCCAGTTACATTTAATGGTATTAACAGTAGTAAAAGTTAAAGAAAATCTTAGTGTCAAAATAAAGTGGTCTAATTGTAAAATAATGAGGACTCCATAAATTAAAGCAGCTACAAACAAACTGTGACCTAGTTTAGTATAATTTATCCAGGTGTGGGAGGCTTACCCTAAAACTTTCACAAAGAAGGGCCTCCTGGATGGTACAGGCGTTAAAGACACAGCACTATCAAGCTATCACCAGCCACTGTGACTTGAATTCACCCCTGGCCAGGGAGCTGACCCACATGGCATAGCAGACCTCTCTTGTCTTGTCTGCTGCTCCCCTCAACAGTGTAGATCTGCTTGTTCTGCTCCCCACTCTGTCTCTGGTGAATCCTCTCACCCCCAGCACCTCTGGTCTGTACCCCAGTTCTTGTATGCATAAATAAATCTTTTTTTAAAAAAACCTCCTGTTTAAACTGACAGAATTATTTTTATGTTTCTCATTAACTTATTACTTCCAAACTTTAGTCAATTTTCCAGTATGATTATAAATTAAATGTTACGATTTTTGCAGCTATTATTGTTTGTAGTAGCAAAAGACAGCCCATTCTAATGTTCACCAACAGGAAACCGGTTAAATATACTGTATACACACAATGGAACAGCACACATCTGTGTTTTAAAAAAATAAAAAAAAGAAGCCATGAATGAAAAAAACACAAATTCTTAAAGTACTGATTTGAAATGATTTCCAAAATGTTCCATTAATTGGAAAAGGTAAAGTGCAGAACACTGGGGAATATATGCTACCATTTAGAGAAGCAGCTCTCCAAGGGGTTTGCTTTTCTAGTGGTAGACTATGGTAGACTATGGTTTTCTCATTTATGGAGGGAAAAAGATAAATATGCATTTTTCTTCTTTTTTTAAAGATTCATCTATTTAGGCATACAAGAACAGGGGTGGGGTATAGGCCAGAGGCACGAGGGGTGAGAGGATTCACCAGAGACAGAGTGGGGAGCAGAACAGGCGGATTGACTGAAACACACTGACGAGGGGAATAGTGGACAAGCTAGGAGAGGTCTGCAGCACCATGTGGGTTGCTCCCTGGCAGGCTGGGTATCCAACTCATGCTGCAGTAAGCTTCATAGGTTGTGTGTCCCACCCCTTGTGCCACCAGGGAGGCCCCAAAATATGCGTATTTCATTTGAGATGCAGAGAATATCTTTGGAAAGAGAGTCTACCTGCGGGCTGATGTCAGCAGTGCTTCAACAGGCAGGGGATGGAAAGCAGTCTTACTTTTCACTGTGTACTTTTTAATCCTTTTAATTTTTGTACCACATAAAGGCATCCACAAATATATTAAACATCAATTTTTAGCACATTAAATAAGAAGAATAAAAGAACTTGAAATTATAAATGGTTAAAATCAACATAGGAGGCAGCTATGCCCTGTTGTATATTAATCAGCCCCTTCTCTAAGTTACAGGAACAGTCATCTGCTCTCTGCTAACTGCCACAGAGGCTCACTTGCAATATGCTCAAAGGTTCCAAATGGCTGCATTTTAAAATGGAAAAAAAAAAAAAGACTTTAAATTATGTTCATTATCTTTAAACTAGAAACTGAAACAGAGGCCGCAATCACGATTAGCAACACCAGCTCTCAGAACGCCCTCGAAGAAGGCTGCATTTTGGGAATTCAGCCTGACTTCCTGCAGGGATCTGTTCAGGAATGAGGACACACGCCTGGTCCACGTGCAGGCTTACGGGAGGTAAAGCTGCCTGGGTCTGCATCGGTACCTCCCATGGGCGCCCGTGCTGCAGCTGTAGCATCAGGAGACACTCTCCTCTTCTCTGGGAATTCTCTTGTTTTCAACTAGAACACAGCAACTGCCAAAACAGTGCCTCTGCTGAGCTCTGAAGTGACATGCGTAGTAATTTCTTTTATGGCTTTAGAAACAACACTTCCAACACTCAAAGAAAAGCAAAATTACAAAAGAATCTTACTCACCAACTTTCTAACATTACTCATATTATTAATGGCATGTAGTTCTTAGAACATAAAAAGGTTGATAAATGAATTTTAGAGACAGGTGACAAAAATTCCTCTCACATACGCCTTAAACAATATTCTCATCCATCATCCCTTGCTTTGACTTTGCAAAGTAGGTAAAGATTAGGTATTATTATCCCCATTTTATAGTTACGCAGCTATGGCAAACAATTACGAAAATGAAGGTCCACCTACTTGGTGACCTTGCCTAATGATAAATTACTGTAAAGTGAAATTCATCTTTAAAAAACCTTTGTTTTTTTAATCTCAGATGAACCTTTTACAGACTTAATAGAACATATCTCTCCTGTTGGCAGCACACGCTACCACAGTCCACCACTTAGGGCCTCCCTGGTGGCGCAAGGGGGTTAAGTCTCAGCACTATGAAGCTATCTGCAGCCAGTGCAGCAGGAGTTCAATCCCTGGCCAGGGAGTTAACCCACATGGTGCAGCAGACTTCACCTGTCTTGCCTGCTGCTCCCCTTAACAGTGTATTTCAGTGCATCTGCCTGTTTAGCTTCCTGCTTTGTCTCTGGTGAATCCTCTCACCCCCACACCTCTGGCCTACACCCCAGTTCTTCTATGTATAAATAAATACAGTAAATCTTTAAAAAAAAAAGATATACAAATGACCCCCCCCAAAAAAAGGAAAAAAATTTCAACATTATTCACACTAGCGATGAGTAAATCAAAACCACGAGGTGCTACCTCATATCCACTAGCTTGGCTATCATTAAAAAAATAACCAACCCTTGGGAGGATGTGGAGAAACTGGAACCCATCTACATTGCTGGTAGGAATGCAAAATGTAGCAGTCTGATAGTTCTTCAAAATTTAAAACCAAGAGTTACCATGTGACCCAGCAACTCCATTTAAAGTTGTTGAGAAACGCAGGCAAAATTATAATATATGGGGCCTCCAATATATGTACATACAAAGACTCAGATGATAATGTTCACAGATCATTATTCATAAGAGCCAAAGACTGAAAACAAAGCAATGTCCATCAATTAATAAATGAATCAATAAAATCTGGTAGAACCCCACAAGAGAATACTATTCAGCAACTAAAAGGAATATATGCAACATCAGTGCAACATATGCATTAATGGACCTCAAGAACATTTTCAGTCAAAGAAGCCAATCACAGAGCATCACTTATAGTATAATTCCATTCATAAGCAATGTCCAGAATAGACTAATCCAAAGAGGCAGAAAATAGATTGGTTACTGGCTTGGGCTAGGAGTCAAGAATAGAAGAAAAGGGCCTCCCCGGTGGCGCAGCGGTTGAGCGCTGGGTTGCGAACCTGCCCGCGGCCTCTGCGGCGCCGGTTCGATCCCCGGCTGCTCCCCGGCCACCGGAGGAGGGTCCCGCATGGCGCGCAGACCTCTCCTGCCGCCCGCTGCTCCCCTCAGCAGTGTACCTTGGTCCTTCTGCCTGCTCTGCTCCCCGCTCTGGCTCTGGTGAATCCTCTCACCCTCCCGCGCTTCTGACTGTACCCAGTGCTTGTATAAATAAATAAATAAATCTTTTGAAAAATAAATAAATAAATTATGGGCAAGTAGTCTTTAAATTCTGATTTTGTACCTGATCACCTATCACTGGTGCACTGGTTAGTAAATGGCTTAGTGCAGCAATAGTTTCATCTAAGTGGCACTCCTTGATGAAGGAAGGATTTCCTGCTCCAGAGGAAACTGAGGAGACAGAGGGAGGCAGCCACAGCAAAAAGACCACCAAGAGTGGAACATGTGCTCCTATGAAGGGCAAAAACGTCACCCCCAAAATTAAAGTAAGAGAGGCCACCCATAGAACAATATATCCTTGGAGCCTAAAGTTTTATCTTGAAAATTAGTGCATTCTACTCAATAATGTAGCTGGTTCTATTTTAATATGACACCCCCCCCACCCTGACTGCCCTTATAATAATATATATGAGTGTGACTTTCCAGGAGGAAATCTTCTTATAGTGTGACTTAGTACAGGGAATGACAGTCCGGGTCCAACTTGGCGCACTGCTTATTTCTGTATTGCCTGTGAGCCAAGAATAGCTGTTTTTACATTTTTAAAAGGCTAAAACAATGAGAAGACTAATATTCTGTGACATGTAAATGTTATGTGAGCTGCAAAATTCTGTTTATAAATCATGAAACAGTCATGTTTATTCATTTGTGGCTCAGTCCCCAATGGACATCCTCCCTGGCTTGCACAGCAAAGCTGAGTCTTCTGGACAGAGACCGTTACGGCCTGCAAAACCTAAAATATTTAGCATCTGGCTCTTTATAGAAACGGTTTGCCGACCCCTGGCTTGGCATACAGCAACTCAAACTAAGGGACTGGACACCCCATTTAGACAAGCACGAGTGTGTAGTTAGAGCAGTTTCCAACACAACATAACCTCACAGAGCCTCGTGTTTCCTGGTCTACAAAATGAACACAAAAATAATGTATAATGTTAATGTGAACCTTAATCTATAAGAGTATTGTGAGGATTAAATAAGACAGCCCATAGTAAGCACTCAATAAAAGCAAAGCTACTATTGCATGAATCTTTTCTCTCTGGTGACCATTTTAATACTCAAATATATTACCTTAATCTTGTCTTCTCTGACAAGCCTTTAAGAATTTCACCTCTTTTATTTTTTTATAATTTTTGCACAAAAGAACTAGGGTGTAGGCCAGAGTTGCAGAGGGTGAAAGGATGCACCAGAAACAGAGTGGGGAGCAGAACAGGCAGATCTACTGAAATACACTAAGGGGAGAAGCTAGCAAGACAGGGAGGTCTGCTATGCCATGTGGGTTAGTTCCCTGGCTGGGGATCGAACTCAGGCTACAGTGGTGATAGCACTGAGACTTAACCTTTAGGCCACCAAGGAGGCCCAGAATTTCACCTTTTAAAAACTTTGTAGCCTTTCTATTAGTGGAAACCTAGATCTTTCTTAGAATTTTCCTTGTATTAAATCAATCCTCAAAATTTTGAATTTTTATTGATATTGAAAGTGTTCATATGTTATCCAGTTGCCAGTGTAGTACAGTTCCACTTAGGGAACAACTATATACTGTGTGCTAGAAACTTAAACACAGCCTCATCTAAATCTCATGATAAATCTAGAATCCCATTTTCAGAGATCAAACTATTTGCTCAAGGCCACATGGCTTCCCACTGAAAGACAGAATTCAATCACCAGCCTCAAACCCCTCCCTCTACATGCACCCCCCACTCTCAGCATGGGCTTCCCGCTCAGCATGCCCCCTCCCCTAGCATGCATGAACGACCACATGTATTTATTGGGCAGCCGAGTCTGGAATTTTATTATTAGGGTATGTCAACATGTTTGCCAAGAATCTTTTCAGTTAAAATGCCAGTCCAGCTGATATTTTTAGGTTTACCAAATTTTCTAAGCCAGTGAATGGATTTCTTTTTTAAGATTTATTTATTTATTTTTATACAAGAACTGGGGTACAGGTCAGAAGCGCGGGAGGGTGAGAGGATTCACCGGAAACAGAGTGGGAAGCAGAACAGGCAGACTGACGAAATACACTGCTGAGGGGAGCAGCGGGCAAGGCAGGAGAGGTCTGCTGTGCCATGTGGGGTCCTCCCTGGCCGGCGGGGAATCGAACCTGCACTGCAGAGGCTGCAGACAGCTTCGCAGCGCAGCACTCAAAACCGCTGTGCCAACGGGGAAGCCCAGTGAATGGATTTTGAAGAAGCCCTGGGGGAGGAGCCAATTAACGTACATTTAGTAAAAAAGAGTCATCGGATTTCATTGTGTCCATTGGGGCATAGCTATTAAAAAAATAACATTAAGTCAACTGACAAACAGATTTACCTCCTCTAAATCCTGTTAATATTGAAAGGCACTATTTTATTATTTTTTTAAAAGTTAATGATTTCTTTTTTTTTTTTTTTAAGATTTATTTATACAAGCACTGGGTACAGTCAGAAGCACGGGAGGGTGAGAGAACTCACCAGAGCCATTGTGGGGAGCACAGCAGGCAGAAGGACCGTAGTACACTGCTGAGGGGAGCAGCGGGCGGCAGGAGAGGTCTGCACGCCGTGTGGGACCCTCCTCCAGCGGCCGGGGAGCAGCCGGGGATCGAACCAGCGCTGCAGAGGCTGAGGGCAGCTTCGCAACCCAGCGCTCAACCGCTGCGCCACCGGGGAGGCCCGAAAGGCACTATTTTAGCTTCTACTGCCACCAAGAACACATCTGACTAGAACAGGGAACATATACATCAAATGAGAACTCCCAGAAAAGATTCCATGGAAGTCTATCCTTCCTCATCTGAGGAGAACGCTAGTATCCTTGGCTTGGCTGTCTTCGAATTGAATGACTGCCACAATCTGGAGCTAATTAATTGAAGCTGGAGAATGAAAATCCATTTCCTATGAGGCCCATTCAGTAGAGACACAATCAGAGAAGGAGAATTGCTTGGGGAGACAGCAGCAATGAGAAGGAAAAGTTGGCCACTGATTTGATCACTCATTTGGCCCCAAAGAAAGACAAGGAAAATTACTTTAGTGTGAACCCCCTCTATTTTGCAAGCCCCACACAGCAAATGCAAAAACCATTCTTTTCAGTGAACAAAACAGTTATTTAAAATGTCTGGTTTGATCCAGAAATGAAAGACTCTCTTCTTTATAGACTTAAAAAGGGGCATTACTCAAATTCGAAGTTCACTCCACCTTCTGCCTGATTCTCCCTGACTCAGGAGTTGCATTTTCTCTCTTCAGGAATGGGACTTATTTCCCTTCTCCTTCTGGTGTAAAGATGAAAGTATATTCTTTTTTTTTTTTTAAGATTTATTTATTTATGCATACAAGAGCTGGGGTACAGGCCAGATGTGTGGGAGGGTGAGAAGATTCACCAGAGACAGAGCCGGGAACAGAACAGGCAGACTGACCGAAATACACTGCTGAGGGGAGCAGTGGGTGAGACAGGAGAGGTCTGCTGCCCCATGTGGGTTGCTCCCTGGCTGGCCTGGGACTGAACTTGTGCTGCAGAGGCCGCAGATTGCTTCATAGTGCGGTGCTTAACCTCTTGCACCACCAGGGAGGCCCCAAAAGTATATTCTTTTGCCTAATGATACCAGATAAATATTTCTGCTCCCTTCCCACTGGAAGAAATGCATTCTTATTTGAACTTTACTAAAATGTCTTGATTTCTTCAACTGCTTGATCCAAAAAGAATCCAAGTGTAACCAGTGTCAGTGTTATCAGTTATAAGCACAAAAGGGGCAAATGGCGCCTGGAACATCGGAAACAGATGTCCTGACAGTGGGTGAGAAAAAGAAAAGAGGAGACAAGAGCTCAAATGCTGGATTTTATTTTGACTACCTCAATTACTTGTCATGTTACCCTTAGGTATTCCGTATTCCTGAGTTAAGGCTTCATTTCCCCATGTAGAACATGAAGAAGATGCCCTCTCTGCTTTATCAGAGATAAGGAGTTTAAAATAAAAAAAAAAAAATAGATCACGTATGTGAAAGCCCAATGAACTCTGCAAAGGCACACAAATGTAAGCAGCATTATTGATCATTTTTTCTTGACAGGTCTCCCCCTTTTTTGTTTTATTATTATTTATAAATGTATTATTATTTATAAATTAGTGTCAGTCAGATCTTCTCTTTAAAAAAAAAAGGTATCTTAAGAATTGTTCTCAATCTGATGGGGGGAGTTCCTAATGTTACTTCAATTAAAATACATAAATAGGGCCTCCCTGGTGGCGCACAGGGTTAAGACGCAACCTGTGAAGCTATCTGCAGCCACTGCAGCACGAGTTCGATCCCCAGCCTGCCAGAGGGCAACCCACATAGCTCAGCAGATCTCTCCTATCTCGCCGGCTGCTCCCCTCAGCAGTGTATTTCAGTCAATCTGCCTGTTCTTTTCCCCACTCTGTCTCTGGTGAATCCTCTCACCTCCTGCACCTCTGGCCTGTACCCCAGCTCTTGTATGCATAAATAAATAAATCTTTATAAAAATACATAAATTTATTTTTAAAAAAAACTTTATTCAGTCAAAACTGAATTTGCCTCTAGTTTATGTCACACAGCAAATCGCTGACAAAATGACACTATTTCAATAAGGAAACAAGCCAATCCACCATTAAAATAGTTTCACACTAAAACCTACAATCAAAGGCAAACTATAGGTTTACTGAAGTTTCTTCCTACAAAGTTAAATACTAATAATCTATCCTTCAGGAAGTCTGTCTGAAAAATAGTTCTTGTTTTCTTCTTACAGCCTTATTTTCTATACATTAATAATAACCAAGGAAACTTGCAGTAACCATAGGTCTTATGCTAAAGATACATTTTGCCCACGATAAAGTAGAAATCTGATAAGGTATCAGATTTGAGATTGCCATATTCTACCCTGAAACTTAAAATCATCAAATTTTAAGAATGGGAAAGGAATATTGAGAGATTATTTAACACAGAATATCTTTGGAAGTTCCCCTAAGAAACCTACCAATGTATGAACAGAAAGGTGACACAAAAACTATGAGAAAAGAAGATGTATCTTTTTATTGAGTATCAGTCTGTACCTTTTGAAATTTGAGCCATGTGCAATTTACAAACATATGTACTTGTTAATCAATTTGCTATCAATCACTGAGGGAACACAAGGAAATCCTCATTTTCCGAAGGAAAACACTTGAGTCAAAGAAGTTAATGAGCTGCTGAGACACTGCTAGATGGTGAAAAAAACTGGAACTAGAACTTAGAAACCTACTAGAAGCTTCCAGTGTTTCCCACTTCACATAATGCTATGTGGTAAAATAGCAAATGCCCTCTTATAAGTGATAAAAATATTACAATAATTCTTTTCAGAATGGTGGCCTTGCAGGGGTGCTGGTGACTCGTAAGATACAAAGCTGATCGTTAGTGTTTCCACAGAAGCTCCAAGGCAAAGGGACAGAGATGACAATCCTCATTACCAAGACTTATGCCAAGTAGAGTTAACAGAGACAGCCCATAGATCAACCTGGGGACAGTTAGTTTCCCTCATCTATGGCATAATGGGATTCAAGCTTGTAATCAGGCCAGGAAAATTCTGCAGCGTTCCTAATTGCTAAGAGTCAGGGTGTCTGATGAGGCAGAACAGCTTTAGTAGTACAAAGAACTTATTGCTAGAGAATTGACAGGAAATTAAGCAAAAGCAGACTACAGGAAATTTCTACTTTGAAAGAAGTCATAACAATTCCACTGTGGAATTTGTCTTGAATGGGAGAACTAAAGAAATAACCAAGGGCCCCTTCCAGTCCAAAATGATCAAATACAGAGAGGCAAGAGGCAGTTCCAACTCCTAAGTAATTCAAGCATACTTTTCCCCTTGGTAAAAACTGTTAATTTTATCTTTCAACGGGCACAAATGCAGGAGCAACAGCAGGGGAAGAATAAGAGACGCCAGACATTAAAATGACCCAAGGATCTTGGAAAAAAGGAGATTTGTTAGGGGGCTTATTCTTTGCTTTCTAGGACTGTATGTAGCTAGACCTTCACATTTGGAGAAATACATGTATGTCAGATGTCCACTGTAGCTAGGGATTCGTTATTTTTAAGCACTGGGTAAATCTGTTTGCCAACAATTAATGATCTGATGAAACATTTTAAAAAGAGAACATGAGAGAAGATAACAAGACACATAATTATGTCAGGCCAGGAAGCCATAACCCACAGCCACTGCGACAGTTCATATTTCTAAAGAGAAATCGTGGCTTATGGACAAAACATAGGCCAAGGCTTTCTATGTCAACCCTGGGTCAGAAAGTCACATCACCCCATCCAAGTCTCTCTCATCACATCTTCTATTCTCTAACAGGAACAAAAGGCTCAAGTTCTAGGGCCTCCCTGGTGGCGCAAGGGGTTAAGCACAACACTATGAAGCTATCCGCAGCCTCTGCAGCACAAGTTCCATCCCCAGATGACCAGGGAGCTACCCACAAGGTGCAGCAGACCTCTCCTGTCTCGCCCACTGCTCCCCTCAGCAGTGTATTTCAGTCAGTCTGCCTGTTCTGCTCCCCACTCTGTGTCTGGGGAATCCTCTCACCTCCCACACCTCCAGCCTGTACCCCAGCTATTGTATGCATAAATAAATTAATCTTTAAAATGAAAAATTAAAAAAAAAAAGGCTCAAGTTCTTGCACTTAACCAAGCACTGCCATCTCCAGGGAATGGAGCATAAAAAATGTCTAGCCTCAGCAAAGGTCCTAAGAGTCCTCTTTCAAAGTCCATCTCCAATTTTCACTTAATATTTCAGATAAAGGAAAAATATTTGAAGTTGACTTGTTAATAAATTTTCTACATTGTTGAAAATAAATTGGCCTCATGGTAAAACAGGCACATCATTAAAAAAAAGAAAAAGTCACTGGAAACTTTGAGGTTAAATGATATCCTTCCCATTTAAAGGTATTCATATTAAAAAAAATCTATCAATGTATTTTATAGAAAACAGTAAACACACAACCCGAAGTTAAAAATGCAAGAGAAACATTTCACTTCCTCTCAGCAATAAATGAGTTAAACAGAGATAGAAGCTGCACTAAACATTACCAAAGGCAGGAGAAACATTTGGTGACTCACATTTTGCTTTGATGTCAAGTTTAAAATTAAAGAGCTGGTTTCTTTGGAAAGAAAATGAGGGGAAACTTTTATGTTATCCCTCTAAACATCAGGACCAATAAATGAAAAACTGTTTTTGCCTCCTAATCCCAATTTCAAAGACAATTCCTTTATTTCCCCCCCAAAATCATGAGTTATATCAAACATCTGGCACCATGAAATTTACTGTCTAACATGCATTCAGTGAAGATTAGTGCTCACAAGTACCATCCGAATTCATCAAATACGCTAAATTTTAACTTTTACCTCCTACCACTTCCCTACATAACCTCGTAGATTACACTTCTCTGGGTCTGAAGAAAAGAAAAAAAAAAAAAAAAAGAGCAAGGAACAACTCTCCCGTAGCGCAGTTCTCACAGACATAAAACTTGCTGAAAGAGGAAAATCGGTGTTCTCTACCCCAGGGCCTCTTTAGTGACCATTTTAATGGCTTAACCTTGTTTAAATATCTACTAATCTGAACAGCAGACCAACCCTTACCAAATTTTTCTTTGCCAAGGTAATGGAATAAAAAAAAAAAAAAACAAGGAATGCAGTTGATGTGAATTATTCAAATCATCAGACAAAGCCAAAGTTTCAAGCTAATGACATTACCCTGCTCCCCATTAACTTTTCGTTAGCCTCGCTTACAAGAAATTAACAGGCTGAGATTTAGGGCCGGTTTATTTCCCCGGCTCTCCCTCTGGCGGAGGCAGGAAAAAAGGGGGCATCGCAGAGAAAGAAAATCACAAGCCTAGGGCACATTGCAAACAACTCAGTCCTGCAGCAGTGATCGTCCTACGGAGCAGAGAGAGGGGAAACAGGTCTGCCTTTTCAGCACCGGACTCTGGCTCCAGATTCCTGCACTGCCTGCCAAAAGCACCGGCGTTTGCGCAAATTACTAAATAATCACCCACAACCTGGTGCCCCGACCCCCGGAGGAAAGACTTCACCCAGCCTCAGCGCTGACACCTAAGGCCGCTCGGAGAGAGCGAGGCCCGCAGAGGGCAAGGCGAGCTCCTAAGGAAGGACACCCCCAAGTTTCCCAAGCGGGGACCCGAACACCAAGTCCCGGCCCCGGTGCAAGAGCTGCAGCGTCGCTGCCCCCCGCGGCTCCCCGGAAAAGAGCAGACGCCGCCCCCGGGGCGGGGAGGGGGCTCGGAGCCTGCAGCCCCTCAGTCCCGCCCGCACGCCCCCGAGCCCCCGCCCGCGCCCCGCAGAGCCCCGGGCCCCACCCCGCGGGCTCCCTGCGCCCCTCCGCGCCGCTCTAGGGGGGCTCGGCCACCCCCTCCCTGACCTGTCCCCGCGGGGAGCGAGCCGGCAGCGCGACGTCTCCATCCCCGCCGCTCGGACGCCGGCAGCGCAGCCAGACCCGGGACGCCGCTGCTAGGGTGGCACGCCTGGCCGGCGACCGGGCCCCGCCCCCTGGCAACCGCACCCCGCACTGTTGCCGCCAGCGATTGGCCCGCGCGCGCGCCGCTCCCCTGCCATTGGCTGCGGCCGCCGCCCGGCGTGCGGGGTTTCCAAGGGGCGGGGGCGCGGGGGGCGGACGGCGCCTGCGCCGGGCGCGGGGCGGACGCGCCGGCCTTGGGTCCTGGGAGCGCCGAGCCTGGAAGGGGCTGCGGGCGGAAGGACGTGTTGGCTCCCGCTGCAATGCCCAGCCACCCACTCACTGTCGCTCGGGGAGCGGCCTCCCCGCCGCCCTTGCGTTTGTACCCAGAGACCACCCGGAGAGCTCCCAGCTTCTGGGATGTTGGGACTCACAGACCTGCGGCCGCACCCCTGCCCTGCGGCCCCTGCTGACTCCAGCCTTCCCAGGACCACGCTTGACACGCCCGGCAGCCATTCCTCGTCTAAGGCATCTTGCATAGTTTGCTGGTCTGACACCCCAGCCACGAAAGTCCTGCACGTCCTGCTCCAGCCCAAGCTTTTAGAGCATTCCTACCCTGCTCTCGGGACTCTCCTAGGAATCTTTTCCATCTGTCTCTCTCTGCAGCCTGTGGATTGTCTTCAAACATCCATATCCCGGAGGAGAACTGCTGTTTAAATGGCTACTCTTATCCGATAAAAGTCTTATCCCCCAACCATCGTTTTCTCTCTCATTATTATCAACTTATATACAGCGTTGCAAGTCCCTTCAGACACCCTGACAAGTTACTGCATGTTGATTTCAGTTTACAGCATCTGGAGGTCCAAGCTGTTGGCACATTGAGTTTCCAGAAGAGCAGAGCACCTCCTATCCAGCCTCCGTGTGACCCTGAGCATGGCTCATTATCTACTTGTAAAATAAACCTCCAGTTGTAAACTAAACAGAGCAATCAATCCCTGGTTGTCTAGCCCAGGCTGGACCGCTGACACCTGAGATGCTCTTTGCTTGGGCAAAAGGGCGATTGGGACACTGTTGACCTGGCAGTCCTGCATTAATCACAATAAGAAGTAGCGTTCTCTGAAAACTATCCACATTTATTGGCATACACTTTAGACATTTATGAAAGAATCATTTTCCCACCCTCTTTAGTATTTGACTAGCTCCTTTGGTTGGCAACAAAAAAATAAAAACCAGCAAATCTAAGTAACATACCTCCCCTGACGCTGATGTATTCAATAAAACAAAGCTAGCCGCCCTTGCTTCATAGCGCCCTTCAGCAGATGAGCCAGGGCAGCTTAACTATAAAGTCAGTGTGCTTTGATCTTTTTCTGCCCATCATGTCATGGAGGTAGCTCCCACAGAGTCGGCATTCAAAAATGTACCAATGAATTAGCCTGTATGAGGGGGCTAAGGGATTAGTGGTGAAGGAAATAAGAAAGCTTGTGTGGACTAACAGAGGCAGGGTTCTCTAAAAACATTCTGTACACATTTATTTACATACATTTTAAACAGTTACTAAAAGATACTTTAAAGTTTTAAACAGTTAATATTAGAAAAATATAAAGTAAACTGTTTATGACACTAAGAACTGTTTATAATACGAGATATTTTACACTTGATCTTAGCCAAAAGGCTGAGAAGCGATAATAAAACAAGATATTTTAAAAAGCAAATCCGGGAATTCAATTCCCTGTAACTCCAGGGCTCTAGTTAAAATATCTTTTATCTATTGATGTTATTAGTGTTATTTTCATTTTATTCTACTGATGTATTCTCCTGTGAGCCACAAAAGTGACATAGCAACATTATGAAAACCAGCCATCCATTACTTGCGACTGCTGAGGAGGAAGGCTAATGTCTGAAAAATTCAGTCAGCTTTTCACAAGGAACTGGCTTTTACTCAGCTTCCCTGTCTCCTGGAGATAAGTTAACAAGTGCTGCCGTCGCCTCCACGTGACCTTTATCCCATACTTGTCCTCTGGAGTGTCTTCAGCCAGAACAGGCACAGGCTGTGGGGTCTTGGGAGTACTAGTGTAAAGGGAGCCTCTTGGAAGGCTCTTCCCCCTCAGATCTGAGGGAGTGGGCCCTTCCTTCACAGATGACTCTGGGGTCTGGATATCAGGTGGGATGAACACATAAGGTAAGCTTTGAAGTGCATGTGCTGACAGTTCCCCACAGCTTTGGGGACTGAGCATTGGAACCAGGGGCCCTCCAGAAACGTCCTGTTCTGGTTGAGCTGGGCACTCCCTGATTGAAGGGATCTCAATTGAGGCTGAACTGGAAGACTGTGGTGTCTCAAAAGTTAGATGGGGGAACTTGGAGGTGGTAGATTTTCGACTTGAATGTCTTGCCTGGTCTCGGCGAAGAGGTTTCCGGTAGGTTGGGAACCAGCTTTCTGTTGTATCAAATTGAGGCGATACCTAAAAGGTAAGAGAACCAAGAATAAACTTGAGAAAGGAAACTACATCCAATGACCAGAATCCAAAATGGGAGCCCACTCAGTAGGACGCATGAAACACAAATAGTCACCTAATGGGACGCATGAGTTTGCACAAGTTATTCTTTCACACTAACCCCAACACCTAGCAGAATGCCCAGCACAAAGGTGGCCCCCAGTAAATAATGAATGGCTAACTACAAGAATAGGCAGTGAGACCTGGTATGAAAAGTAACTCGCCTAGGGCCTGGTCCATAAGGAGTTCTCAATAAATGTTCATTCCTCTTCATCATCCATAGGATTCTCACATTAAAGTTTCCTCACCAGTCCTAAAGCATTACTAAGCTTCTTCACAAGCAATCCTGCACAAGTCATATTATTAAGCACTTTTATGCCAGCTTTATATTTTTACCTGGCCCTGGCCCATTTGCTATCTACTTTCCTGACATACAATAGCTATATTCTCTTCCCAGGGCTTTTTTTTTTTTTTTTTTAAGATTTTATTTATTTATTTATTTATTTATTTATACAAGCACTGGGTACAGTCAGAGCATGGGAGGGTGAGAGAATTCACCAGAGCCAGAGCGGGGAGCAGAGCAGGCAGAAGGACCGAAGTACACTGCTGAGGGGAGCAGCGGGCGGCAGGAGAGGTCTGCGCGCCATGTGGGACCCTCCTCTGGTGGCCGGGGAGCAGCCGGGGATCGAACCAGCGCTGCAGAGGCTGTGGGCAGCTTCGCAACCCAGCGCTCAACCGCTGTGCCATGGGGGAGGCCCACCCAGGGCTTTTAAACAGTCGATATAACATGTGCTGTTTCTGTAGGATATTTTTCAAGGTTCGCTCCACTACATGGTGAAGAGAGTACCTCGCTAAAAACTCCCTCTCACATGACGCTCAGGGAACAATCTCATTTTTTACTTATTCTACCCTCCGTCTGGCTTTCTTTTCCATCCACAGGGCCATGAAACTTTTATACCAAATTATTTCAGAGGAATGTTCAATGCCTCAGTTGAATTTGGAAAATATACCAAAAAGAAAAAAAAGGAAACAAACAAAAATCCAGAGAAGATGGCTGACAACAGAAGGAGTGCACTGCCTTCTTGTCCCATGAATCTTCCTATTCTTTGGAGGCCCTGGTGCAGGGGCAGAAGAGGCAGTAGTCTGGTAAGGCTGACAGAGCAGAAGTAAAAGTAAGAACGCCATGGCCTGCCTACCCAGGAGGTGATGGTGCTGTGGTCAATGGGCTTGCTGGGTACCCGTCTGGTGTGGGTGATGGGACGCAGTGGAGCTCTAGAGTGGTGTTTGGGGCCCTCCAGTGGTGGTTGATGGAATAGCAACTGGGCTTTCTGGGCACTTCGACGTCGTTTTTTTCTGGGAGGCATCAATAGGCGAATGAAGACCAATTAGTAGCCACATGGTGCTGGATGTAGTGAGACTGGGGGAAAGGCTGCAGTTCCAACCCATGCCTGCAGAAAAGACAAAAGCTGGGATCAAATAATTCCTACAATTTCCCCATGTTTCCTTAAACTGTCATTCTATAAACTACGACCTCTGCCCACAAAGTGGTGGAGAACATGGCTTCCTGTACCACTGAGTAAAAGTACAATAGTTCACACTCAACAACTTTCATTCAGTTAACATTTATCAAGCACATGTTAAGCACCATGCTGGGTGTTAGGAATTTAAAGATGAATAACCATTTATTGTCAAACACCTATAGGACACAAAGATCAGACCGTCCCTGTCTTCAAAGAATTGAAAGGTTCCTAGAGGGAGACAGTAACAATAGTGAGAAGAATGCTTTCATTCACCCAGCAGAGGTTTCCCGAGAGGCTGACCGAGGGCTAGGACGGTGAAAGCAAAGCATGCTCCAGGCTGGGGAGCAGCACACACAAAGGCACACAGACAGGAAGAATCACAGATGCCATGTCGCTGGACTCAGGATATGAAAAGATGAATGGCAAGAAATGAGGCTGGACCTGGTGTCAGAACTGGGTGTGCCATATTAGTTTGGACTTGAGCTTCAATAGTCACTGAAGATTACCCAGCAGAAGGATATGATCACACTTGGGATTTTAAAAATTTCTTACCTCCTGACAATTTTGAACAAAATACAAAAGCAGACTGAATAGTAGATTGAACCTCAGAGTACCCATCGCTCAGGCAAACACCATCACCCATGGCCAATCCTGACAACTACATCACATTCACTCCTCTATTCTGTATTTTTCTTTAAAGATTTTTATTTTATTTATGCATACAAGAACTGGCCAGAGGTGTGTGGGGTGAGAGGATTCACCAGAGACAGAGTGGGGGAGCAGAACAGGCAGATCTACTGAAATACACTGCTGAGGGGAGCACGAGGAGAGTCCTCAGGAGAGGCCTGCTGTGCCATGTGGGTCAGCTCCCTGGCTGGGGATCAAACTCATGTCGCAGTGGCTGGCAATAGCTTGAAAGCACTGAGATTTTAACCCCTGCACCACCAGGAAGGCCCCCTACTCTGTATTATTTTTAAGAAAATATGATGTTCCCAGCTAGTATATCATCCCCACCAGCACAACTAATATATAAGTTTATATATTATATTTACATATTTATATAATATACATTTATATGCATTGATATTTATAGCTATTAGTTCCCTAATATCATCAACTATCCCGTGTTCAAATTTTCAATTGTCCCGTAAATGTCCTAATTGGCTTTTTGGTTGTTTTTGTCTTTTAGACACATTGTCCTGGTAACAGCTATAAAGGAGAGATTAAGTATCCTGGAAGTAGGGGGTACAGTTAGGCGCTTAATGTGTTACCTAGTGAGAAACAATGAGGCCTGGACCTTGGCTATGTCAGTGGTGACAGGAGGCTAGAGATAGAGGCAGGACCATGAGAACCCACAAAGTGATAAAAAGTCTGGCAAAATGTTCACTGAATCTGCTAATCAGATTTAATCAGAGCTTCATCAATGGAATGGTGGGAAAGATGTTTGCATGGAACAGGCAGAAAGGCAAATGGGCGTGCAGCTGAGCATACTGAGAAGTCACTCAAGGGGGCAGAGAGGTTCCAGTCTACATTCATGATTTATTCTGTCAACAAGTGAAAAGTAATATACGCTGACTTAAGGTCACTAGGCAGTGGAGATACTGGTTAAAAAAAAAAAAGGTAAAGTCTCTAGCCTCAAGGAACCAACATTTTAGGGAGAGCAGATAACAGATACATCTATGTGTTTGTTCATTCATTCATTCATTCAATAGTTACTGCATGCCTAGTGTGTGGTAGGCACTGGCCCGGGTGCTGCAAATCCACACCAGAGAACAAAACTAAACAGCTCTTACCTCCAAGTGGTGAGTGATGAGAAGTACTAAGAAAAATCAAACAGGACCTGGCCCTCCCTGGTGGCTCAGGGGTTAAAGTCTCAGCACTATCAAGCTATCGCCAGCCACTACAACATGAGTTTGATCCCTAACCAGGGAGCTAACTCACATGGCACAGCAGACCTCTCTTGTCCCTCCTCTGTTCCTCTCAGCAGTATATTTCTATAGATGCACCTGTTCTGCTCCCGACTGTGTCTGGTGAATCCCCTTACACACACACACACACACACACACACACACACACACACCCAGCACCTCTGGCCTACACCCCAGTTCTTGTACGCATAAATAAATCTTTAAAAAAAACAAACAGGATCAGTGGTTGAGTTGACCGAGTGCTATTTTACACAGGCTTGTCAGTGGAGGTCTGGCTGAAGACGTGATATTTGAGCAAAGACCTGAGTGAAGAAAGAGAACAGCAAACAAAGCAAAGAACAGTCCAGGCTGAGAGGATTTTAAGTGCAAAGACCATGAGGTAGGAGTATGACTCATTCAGGAAACAGTAAAGTCAGCGTGGCTAATTGGAGAATGCTAGATGAACCAGTCCATGTGACCAGACTCTACAGGTTAGGTTCTGAATTGAATTATTCTTAGTGTGACCAAGGAAGCCATTGGAAGTTTCTGGACAGGTGACAGAATCTGATCTATACTTTCAAAAGTATAAATAAGCACTTTGTAGAAGACTGGGGTGGGGGTGGGAGTGGAAAAGGAAGCAGGGGACCTAGTTAGAGGGCGGCAGCCATCTAACTAGCTGAGACAGGATAGTCATCAGCCATCCCGCTGTAATTAGAGCTCCACCCCCTTAGCTACCTAAGGCCTTTCCCTCTGCTTATGCTTTGGGGCCTTCCCGCTCGCTAGACAACCTGACCAGTAATCATCTGTTCAGCCTCAACAGCCACTTCAAAACACTTAAATAGAAATACTCAAGTATTTATATAATCAGCTTAGACTTCTCCACACACTTCCAGCTTCAGCTCACACAAGCCCTTCAGGTCTCTTAGCTCAAATTTCTCAGATGCCTTCTTTGCATATAGGATCAGATCCCGCTGCCTACTGACAGCAACTAGATGTCTCACAGGCACCTCAACCGCAACATGTTATAAGATGATTTCATGATCAGTCTCCCGCATCCTATCCACAAAAGCGATTCTCCTCCAGGGCCCTAGCTCAGGGAAGGGGATCATCATTCATCCAGTCATGCTTGCGGGGCCTTGGTATTTCCCCCCCTGACCCCCCATCCAATCCAGCCCTGTCAATGTTATATTTTAAATTCCTCTCCAGTAACCCCCTTTCTACCTCTCTCTGTCCCTCCCCCTCATTCTGGCCCCCCCTATTTTCTCTCACCACCCTCCTTCAAGTTCCAACTATTCCAGCCTGGAGTACAGCCATAGCCTAACTGGTCTACTCTAATCCACTGGGACACCCCCTGCAGAGGAACTTTTTAAATGCAAATCCCATCTTAAACTCTTCCGCGGAAAGTTTTGATTTTTGGATAAGGACAAAGCCCTGCTGGCTCCCCTTCCAGCTTCATCTCACACCACACTCCCTTCAGGTCTCTGACTCAAAATCCCCACACATTCTTCAGCCCTTGTACTCACCAGGCCTCCTCCAGCCAACTGGCCTTTGCCAAGCGCATGCCTCTGGCTTTGAAGGTCTCCAACTGCCTTCTTGTATAAAGACATCAAATCTCAGACTAAGCTGCATTTCACCGGAAAAGCCCTCACTGGCCCCGCCTAGGGCAAGACCTCCTTACTGCAGATACCCCAAGTTATCATAACCTCCTGTATCGCTTCCCGGCTACAAGGCTCCAGGTTTCCTATCTGACTCCACGTCCCCTCTCCCGTTCGCCCGGCTCTATCCTTGTGCCCACCCCGAGCCTGGCACGTAGTAGGTGCCCAATAAAACGTGTTTCCTTACAAAGCCCTGTCTTACATATGCTGGGCTGGGGGCGGGGCACGCGGCAGAAGAGGGGTAGAGACCTAGAGCTGAGAGGAAGGGCTGATTTAGGGGGCGTGGGTGGTATTTTTAGGGGGGGGGAACTTGAACAAAACCACACGCTGAGCCTCCCCTGGTGGCGCAGCGCTTGAGCGCTGGGCTGTGAAGCTACCCGCGGCCTCTGCAGCGCAGGTTCGATCCCCGGCCCAGGCGAGGGTCCCGCATGGCGCGCAGACCTCTCCTGCCGCCCGCTGCTCCCCTCAGCAGTGTACTTCGGTCCTTCTGCCTGCTCTGCTCCCCGCTCTGGCTCTGGTGAATTCTCTCACCCTCCCGCGCTTCTGACTGTACCCAGTGCTTGTATAAATAAATAAATATTAAAAAAAAAAACAAACCACACGCTGCTGCCCTCAAAGAACCCCGGGTCTAGACGGCCGGGGCCCCGAGCGACCGTCGGGTGGAAGCACTTGGGGCTCAGTCCCTTCCCAGGGAGGAAATCCAGCCGCGCTGACGGGGCGCCGGGAGACCCGGCTGAGGCGGCGGCCGGGGGGCGGGCGGACGGCGGGCGCCCCAGCAGCGCCGCTCCCCGCCCGGCCCCGGCGCTCCCCGCCCGCCCGGCACCGCGGGGGCCCCCTGCGCCCCCCGGGCCGCCCCACGAGCCGGCGCCGCCGCCGCCTTACCCGCCGGGCCGCGAACCCGGGCGCCGCGCCGCTCCGCTCGGCCGCGTTCGAGCCCGGAACGCGGAGACACGGGCCGGCGCCGATTGGCCGCGCCGCGTCACGTGACCGCAACGCTCCGCCGGCGCCAATTTCAAACAGCGGAACAAACTGAAAGCTCCGGTGCCCGACCCCACCCCCGGCCCGGCCGGCACCCCCTCCCCTCCCGGGATCCCCCGGGATTCCCCACCCCTCCCGCTCCGCCGGGGTCCCGGCCGGCCCGGCGCGCGTCCCTGTGCGGGGCCCTGGCCCGGCCCCAGGTCGGAGGAGCCCGGAGCCCGCCCAGGAGCCCAGCCCGGCCGCGGCGGCCGCTGCAGCCCGGAGGTGAGCGGGGCGGAGGCGTGGAGCCCGGCCCGGCCCGGCCCGGCGGAGGCTGCGGGCGCGGCCTCGGGCGCCGAGACCCGGGGAGGGCGAGCGGCCGGCCTCGCGGGGCGGGAGGGAGGTTTGGAGCCGCACGGGAGGGGGTCTGAGCCGGGTGCAAATTTTTTCTGCATCCCCCACCCGCCCCCACCCCCTATCCAGGGCTTGTCCGGGCCAGAGCACCGCCGGGCCCGCCCTGGAAGCTTGACCTCTGCACCCTGCTCGAAGCCTGGAGGGGCCGGGGGCTCTGCTTGCTAGGCAGGCCGAGGCTGGGAGGAAGACGGAGGTGGTTCTGCACGGCCACACGCCGGCGTGTTCACACACCCGCTGCCCCAGGTGCCGTCACCGCTAGGCACCACGGCCTCGACCCGGCGGGGCCCTTGTCCTGGTTCCGGAGAACCCTGCAGGGCTTCCCCTGGTCAGGACCCGCTGGGGCCAGAGTAGACACTCTGGAAGTCCCCCGGATTGTATATGAAATGTTGGCGATGATAGGAAGTGGGTGGGGGCAGAGAGTAGAAGGGCAAATTAACCCTTAGCCCAAGAGGGTATTTTAAGGGTGAGGAATGATTATAATAGCTACTGATTGATGGGGGGCGGGGAGGGGGGGAGGCAGGAAGATACAGGAGGTGGAAGTAAAACTGAGATTTGAGGCAACAGAGGTACAAACCGAAAGGGAGGAGGCAAGGTGGAGCACCAGCCTGTGAATTTTAAGCAGGTGGCAGGGTCCTGAGTGTGACAGTCATTTCAGGGAGACTGAAAAGAGTCAGCCAGTCATTACTCTGTCTCTCCAAGTCCTTCCAAAAAGAATCACCCAACTTTACAGAATGGTAAGGTAGTCCATGTGTCTATTAAAATCAACAAAACACTTTTTTAAAGATGAAACCATTTTAACATTAGAAAACCAACTCTGCATATTGACACATTCTATTAGTCAGAAGATAAGATTATAATCTTAGTTCTGCAAGAGAAATTAGGGAAAAGCTTAAAATATGAATAAGTTACATGCAAGTAGTAAAATGTCACTATTTTGCTCAATGTGAAAAAACATGTATGTATGTATGTATGTATGTATGTATATGCATAGAGAGATAATGGTCTGTGAAATGAATGGTTCCCCTTAATGTTAATGGGCCTTGAATAGAACAGTTTCACTATTTTCTGAGTTTTTGTAAACTGGGAGATGATTCTTCTGTGGTGTGGCCATAGAGCACTAGTATCACACTAGTTTCTATTTGTGTGGGCGCTGATCCTTTTATTTGTAAAGGCTGTACCCTAGAATAACTTTTGGGATCAGACTCCTCATTACCAAATGTCCTCCTATTCCAGCATTCCTGTCCCTACAGTCATGGCAAGTGATCTGTATTGTAAGCAGTAATAGAGATTTCCACATTCTGGTAGCTGCCCTGTTTATTTCTGTAGCCAAACATTCTTAAGCTTCCAGAAGACCTTTGGCCATTGTAACCTCCCCAATCCCACTTGCCCCCTTTGAATTGCCTATTTCAGTTTTAGCTTTGTTAGCAGAATGTGTCTTGTATAGTCTGAGGTCTTTACAAAGGCCCCAGGAGCATTCACATACTCCTGGTCATAGAAAGAGGAACACCTCCCTCTAATCGGCTCTCCTTCTCAGCCTAACAGAATCTCTGACATCCTGCTGCTCTGTGCCCTTTCCAGGGTCCATGCTTGTGATTCTCAATGGAGAGTGAAAGCACAGATTCATAATGAAAACCAGCCCCCATCGGCCACTGATTCTCAAAAGACGGAGGCTGCCCCTTCCTGTTCAGAATGCCCCAGGTGAAACAGCAGAAGAGGAGCCCAAGAGGTCCCCTGCCCGACAAGAGGCTGGTCAAGGGCAGGCCTCCAAGGATGAGCCTGAGTCCAACCCTTGCAGGTTTCCAGCTGGAATCAAGATTATTAACCATCCCACCATGCCCAACACCCAAGTGGTGGCCATCCCCAACAATGCCAACATACAGAGCATCATCACAGCATTGACCGCCAAAGGAAAAGAGAGTGGCAGCAGTGGGCCCAACAAATTCATCCTCATCAGCTGTGGGGGAGCCCACACACACCCACCAGGACCCCAGCCCCAAGCACAAACCAGCAGTGATCCCAACAGGACAGAAGTGATTCCTGAGACCCTGGGGCCAAAGCCTGCAGCGAGGGATGTGAATCTTAGACTACCTGGAGCCCTTCCTGGGCAAAGATGGGAGAGCTGTGGTAGGTGTTCTACATGGCAAAGGGGTGAGGAACCCAGCCTTTCCTTTCTGGAGGCAAGGACTGCAGTCAGTCGTGTTGATGCTTACAACAGACAGGCATCTCGCCTGGACCAGAGGAAAGTCTTGCTTTCTTCATCCTGAAACCTTGACCTAGATCCTCTGAACACTATCAAAAGGGTTGTTGCAGTTATACTTTAGCATTTCTGTTGCCTTCTTTCTATTGGAAAAGGATTTGTTTGTTGTTTCTCTTTATGCTTTCCATGGGCTGTTTAAGAAAGCAGAAATCTTTTCTCCATCTTAATAAAGGAGGAAAACAAGCATGAGGAAGAAAAATGACTTTCTTTGTGCAGATACTCAATAACCCTTTTGTAAGTCGCCTTGGCTGTTCTCCGAGGCTCAGTGTGGCTCAGATTGAAATGCAATTAGAACTATGCTCCCAGATTTCTCCTGAAATCTTTTAAGGGGCAGAGTACCTGAGAGCCACAATAGACTCAGGATGCATTCCTGCTCTCAGAGGGTAGAGATCTTGGAAGGGTGACCCCCAGCCACCCTTTAGGTGGGCATGCTGGGCATCAGATCAGGTAGCTAAGTGGCATCTTGGATTGTCTCCCCTCAGCTGGCGGTGAGGCAGCAGGTTGCACTCTCGACAATAGCTTGACCAACATCCAGTGGCTTGGAAAGATGAGTTCTGATGGACTGGGTTCCTGCAGCATCAAGCAAGAGATGGAGGAGAAGGAGAACCAGCACCTGGAGCAGAGTCAGGTTAAGGTGAACTGTTCTGCCACTCACTAGGGAAGTCAGGGCTGGCGCAGGAATTTCAAGGAAGGGCAATGGATAGAGTGACCTGGGGAAACAAAATTTCCAAGTCCCCTTGGTGTTAGTCTGTGTAACCTTTGAGCTACTTTTCTGCCATCAGTGACATCTCTTCCTCCCATCAGTGACATTTCCTTGAGGGCGGACTGCTCTAATATCCCATTAGTGAGTTTGGTACTCTGTCCTTAGCAGAACTTAGCAGGAGTTCAAGAAATGATGTAGAAGTCTTAGTTCAGGGTGCCACTGAAACTTTTAAAAAGGCATCCCAACAATACAAAAGAAATAGAACATCTTTAACAAGATAATTTTGTTAGAAGATACTAGCAAATAAAGGGAAGAAGACTTAACCAAATGCCAGCTATGCAGATGTGTGTCTGTCCCCTACTCTTGGGACTGGTTCTCTCATACAAATATTGAAATGAGCCGACTTTCTGTATATCACATCAGCAGTAGGAATCAGAGTAAGACCCAGGTCTGAGAAATGGCCATCAGTGCTTTAAGAATCAAGCTATGCTCAGGCCTTCCTGAAGGGTTGCACCTAGAAAAGACTGGATGTGAGCTTATTAATGGGAAAAAATGAACAATGACAGAGAGATGGTTCTGTATCGTTTAGGAACTGAGCTATATCATCTCTAAGATCCTAACTAGAACTGTATTCTATGGAATAGGATTCTAAAGGGATAAAAGTTTCCTTTAAGGGATCTTTTTTGAGGTGGTATTGGCGGGGGGGCTGATGGTCAGGTCTCCATGTTAACCCCTTCTTTCCTTCCCCCTGACTTCTCATAAACCTCAGGTTGAAGAGCCCCCCAGCACATCCACTTCCTGGCAGGACTCGGTATCTGAGCGGCCCCCCTACTCTTACATGGCCATGATACAGTTCGCCATCAACAGCACAGAGAGGAAGCGCATGACCTTGAAAGACATCTACACTTGGATCGAGGACCACTTCCCCTATTTTAAGCACATTGCCAAGCCGGGCTGGAAGGTACTATATCCCAGAGTCCAGGTCTCTTTGGCCAACAGTTTGACACGGATTTGAAGGAGTTTGTGTCTAGTGCCTTGGGGGAAACAATTGAATGCAAAGGATGCTAGAACTATAAACAAGGGCCTCCCTGGTGGTGCAGGAGTCTAAGTCTCAGCTCTATCAAGCTATCAGCCACTGTGGCAATAATTGGATTCCCAGCCAGGGAGCTGACCCACAAGGCATAGCAGACCTCTCCTATCTCACCCTGTGCTCCCCTCAGCAGTGTGTTTCAGTAGATCTGCCTGTTCTGCTCCCTACTCTGTCTCTGGTGTATCCTCTCACCCCCTCCTCACCCCCCTCCCATACCTCTGGCCTATACCGGGGTTCTTGTATGCATATATAAATAAAAATAAAAAATCCGCTGGAAGGGATCATGCTCAGCGAAATAAGCCAGAAAGAAAAAGAAAAATACCGGATGGTCTCACTCATAGCAGGAATCTAGAAAACTTAAATAAGGGACCAGGAAAATGAATAACTATAAGAAAGTGAAAATCAAAATCAACAAAAACTTTGAACCAGAGACACTCTATGAGGGGTGGGGGTGGAGAGGGGAGGGATTGGGGTCAAAATAAGGGGGTTGCAATTGTATGGGGAATATAAAAATAAAATTTATAAAAATTTAAAAAAAAAAAATTTAAAAATCTTTAAAAAAAAAATACAACTATAGGGCCTCCTTGGTGGCACAGCAGGTTGAGCACAGTGCTGTGAAGCTGTCCGCAGCCTCTGCAGCACTGGTTTGATTCCCCACCAGCCCAGAAGATGCCCGCATGGTGCAGCAGACCTCTCCTGTCTCGCCCGCTGTTCCCCTCAGCAGTGCTTTCGGTCATTCTGTCTGTTCTGCTCCCCACTCTGTTTCTGGTGAGTCCTCTCACCCTCTCATGCCTCTGGCCTGAACCCCAGCTCTTGTATAAATAAATAAAATGTATAAAAAAAAAGTAAACATATCACTTAGAAGTGACCCAGTGTTTAAAAAAGAAAAAATACAACTATAGACCATGTAGCTTTTGGATTGTGACCTGATCCTGCCACATCCAGGCAAAATCATCAATAAGGGCTCTGTACCCACTTTATCTGTACTACCTAAGGTTTGTGGCAACTCTTCCATGTAGCATCAAGCCCATTTTTGTGCTACTTTGTGCAGCATTTCTGGGTCACCAGCTAGAAGGACTAAGTAGGTTTATGAAAAGATCTTTAAAAAAAAAAAGATTTTATTTTTATTTTTTACATAGAAGAACTGGGGTATAGGCCAGAGGTGCAGGGGGTGAGAGGATTCAGCAGAGACAGAGTGGGGAGCAGAACAGGCAGATCGACTGAAACACACTGCTGAGGGGAGCAGTGGGCGAGACAAGAGGTCTGCTGTGCGATGTGGTTTAGTTTCCTGGCCGGGGATCGAACTCGTGCTCAGTACCTTTATAGCTTGATAGCACTGAGACTTAAGCCCTTGCACCCAGGGAGGGGTTTCACCAGTTTATGAGAAGATCTTTTTTTTTTTTTTAAGATTTATTTATTTATTTATACAAGCACTGGGTACAGTCAAAAGCGCGGGAGGGTGAGAGGATTCACCAGAGCCAGAGCGGGGAACAGAACAGGCAGACTGACGAAGTACACTGCTGAGGGGAGCAGCGGACGCGACAGGAGAGGTCTGCGCGCCATGTGGGACCCTCGCCCGGCAGCCGGGGATCGTACCGGTGCTGTAGAGGCTGCGGGCAGCTTTACAGCCCAGCGCTCAACTGCTGCGCCACCAGGGGAGGCCCCTATGAAAAGATCTTAATGAAAAAAAAAAAAAAAGTATTGTTGTCTGTGAGGCTCATGACTCAGGATTCCCCTCCTATAATGTCACATATCCCCTCTGGAAGGCAGGGCTTTTCACTTTACTCAGGAGATGCCTGGGAGACATCATGGCTCACACTGCAGTGTCTGAGCCAGCACTCCTCACAGGCACTCAGTTCTAGACCAAGGGGTTTGTTATTTTGCCAGTCTTACCTCTACTTGTTTTTTCCTTTCTTTTACTATCTATTATGTGTCATGGTCCCACTCCTCTTTCCTGGGAACACCTGTCCAGCCTAAGGAATGTAGGACAGGTGGTAGGCTGGCTGAGGTATGCTCTGCCACTCAGAGGCTCAGGGAGAGAGTGCTAGGTGGCAGGATTGCAAGGACACGTGCCGGCCTCTGCTGGTACAGTGGGAGAGGCCTGGAGCTGACTTCCCTTCAAGGGCTATCAAAAGTGATGTTTCTCTGGTCCAACCACTATGGAGAGCTGTGTGGAGATTTCTTGACCTACTAAAGATAGAGCTTCCATATGATCCAGCAATTCCACTTCTAGGCATTTACCCAAATGACACAAAAACAGTAATTCCAAAGGGCACTTGCACCCCTATGTTTATAGCAGCACTATTTACAATAGCTAAGCTTTGGAAACAACCCAAGTGCCCAAAAATAGATGACTGGATCAAGAAGAGGTGGTACATATACACCGTGGAATATTACTCAGCAATCAAAAAAGATAAACACATGCAGTTTGCAGCAACATAGATGGAGTTAGAAGGGATCATGCTCAGCGAAATAAGCCAGAAAGAAAAAGAAAAATACCGGATGGTCTCACTCATAGCAGGAATTTAGAAAACCTAAATAAGGGACCAGGAAAAAGCCTAATTAATACAAAGTAAAAATCAAAATCAACAAGCAACTATAAACCAGAGCCACACTACAGGCGGGGTGGGGGGTGGCCGGGGAGAGGAAGGACTAGGGTCAAAATAAGGGGGGGTGCAATTGTATGGGGAATATAACCAAAATGAAAATGCATACATTGTGTAAAAATGAAAAATGATGTAAGAATTATATAAAATAAAATATTTTTTAAAAAAAGAGAGGAAAAAAAAGTGATGTTTCTGAGGCTCACGCAGCTGATGACTGGGTGTCATCTCTTTCAGAACTCCATCCGCCACAACCTTTCTCTCCATGACATGTTTGTGCGAGAGACATCTGCCAACGGCAAAGTCTCTTTTTGGACCATACACCCCAGCGCCAATCGCTACTTGACATTGGACCAGGTGTTTAAGGTGAGTGTCCTGGTTTCATTTAACAGAGCCAAAGCTGCCGATCATGCTATCCTTCTCAAAAGGAATCCAGAGCTCGCGATGCTCTTGTCTGCTCAGGGAAGACTTAGAAAGCAGCCAGCTCATTGGCGACTTGCATAAAACTCACTGAATTAAGAACAGCTGACCAGTACTGAATGCCACGTTTCTGTGCAAGGCCTGTCATGGGGACAAGTGCTCTGATGCCAAACAGGGCTTCCAGGGGCGGCGTCTCCCCAACTCCCTGTGCCTAACAGTGTTAAGATACAGCTTCCCACACGCTCCTCTCTTGAGACTCCTGATTCAGGGGGTCTGGGATGGGCCCAGGAAAATGTGTTGTCAACAAGCATCTCAGTTGCCACCTGGGAAACCTCAAACAAAAACTTTCTTTAAAAAAAAAAGTCCTTTTTCTTCAGGCTGGAGACCAGAAACTGAGCCACAGGAGCATCTTTTCAGAAAGAAGCAATTGTTTGGGAATTTCAGAATGCCCTTAAATGCTGCTGGCCACTCTGACAGTCCTCCTGGGAGGGAGTTATCTGGGGTGGCCCTCAGCAGCCATCAGGAATAGGTGTTTTTCCCAGTCTGGTCAGATTGACCCCATCGGTGGTAACTTCCTCTCCTTTTTTTCCCCCAATGCCTGACCACCACCAGCCACTGGACCCAGTGTCTGCACAATCGCCCGAGCACTTGCAATCAGTAAGATTCTTTCCTCTGGCTCGGGGCTTGGCCTTGCTTTCCTCTCCCTGCTCAGCATGGCTTTAGTGGACAGGGACAACAATAAGCAGGGGACAGGGAGCTTGTGGCCATGTGACTGCCAGCCCTAACCGCGGGACCCCCTGAATTCATGGGAGTAAGGAAGTTTGCGACCACCACGGCATCTCCCCAGAAGTAGAGCTTTGCCCACCTCACCATCCCCTTCCCACGGGCATCATGAAGGTGCACTGAGCAGAGCAGGGCATGCCAGGAGGCACAGCTATGACAAGCACGTGGCATAGAACTCACAGGTGACAGTTTCTCTCCCATGGCTAGCTGGCTTTCCTTTGCCACTCACAGAGCTAAATGCTTTAGCCTCCCCTGGGGACACATTCGGAAGAGGTGGTAGGACTGTCCTGCCATCATATATCTGTGCGTCCACCTTTCCCCACTAACCAAGGCTTTGAGACAGTGCTGACCTGCACCTGCTCCCCAGACTGGCCTTTTCTTTCTGGGCTGTCGGACAGCTTGGTGCAGTGCCAGAGCAGCTGGTGGGGTCCTCCCGCCTGTTCCCCTGCCTTATTAACCCAGGTTTCTTTCTCTCCCTATCTGCCACAAGCAGCAGCAGAAACGACCCAATCCTGAGCTCCGCCGGAACGTGACCATCAAAACTGAACTCCCACTGGGCGCACGTTAGTATGGGAGAGTGGGCCGCAGGCCTGGTCCTAGTTCGGGGGCATAGCTTTAGGGATCAGGCTCCGGGATTCTGTTCCCAGCTCAAAGGGATCTGAACTCAGAAGGCGAGCACAGCTCCTGGGATTGAGAAGGGGTGTGTCCCTGGACCCCTGCTCCTGATCTCTCTTATTTCCTCCTAGGGCGGAAGATGAAGCCACTGCTGCCACGGGTCAGCTCGTACCTGGTGCCCATCCAGTTCCCAGTGAACCAGTCTCTGGTGTTGCAGCCCTCGGTGAAGGTGCCGCTGCCCCTGGCGGCTTCTCTCATGAGCTCAGAGCTTGCCCGCCATAGCAAGCGGATCCGTATTGCTCCCAAGGTGAGTGACTTCTATTATTCTCTGAAGAAAAGCTTCCATCAATTAAAAGTGTTGAATCTATGGCTTGCAAAGCACTCTACTAAGTGTTCCTTGCAGAGCCTATAAATCTAGTTGGGAGGACAGGGCATAAATATATAGGAAAATATAATGGTATTATGAGAGCTAAAAATGAATTTAGATTCCAATGTAAATATTCAGTAAATACCCAATGAGTTGACAAGGGTAATTATGATAGATGGACTTGGGTAATTAAGTTCACAAGGGAAGTAGGTTTTAGAAAGATTTGGGTAAACAGCCAAGCTTGGCGAGAACATTCTAATGTGCAGGCCATCAAGGCAGGAAATACCAGTTTCTGCTTAGAAATAGGAGAGTGGATGGGTGTCAGCCCAGCTCAAGGTCTCTCAGCTTCGGTACTATTGACATTTAGGGCTGAGTAATTCTTTTGGGGGTGGAGGGGTGCTGTCCTGTGCACTAACAGATGTTTGCAGCACCTTGTCTTTCCCCACTACATGCCAAGAGCACCCCCGCCCATGTCACCCACTGCCACCCCTCCGCCCTGTAATAATTTTAAAAATGTCTACAGACATTGCTAAATACCCTGAGAGGGGGATCACTCCTGGCTGAGCATCACCCATCTGGCTTACAGGGAAGGTGAGGAGTATAAGTTAAGACCATAATGTAGAGGGCCTCCCTGGTGGCGCAAGGGATTAAGATGCAGCACTGTGAAGCTACCTGCAGCCACTGCAGTATGAGTTCGATCCCCAGCCTGGTGGGGCGGCAGTGAGGGGCGGGGGTGACCCACAGGGGGTGGCGCAGCAGACCTCTCCTGACTCTCTCCTGCTGCTCCCCTCAGCAGTGTGTTTCCGTCAGTCTGCCTGTTCTGTTCCCCACTCTGTCTCTGGTGAATCCTCTCACCCCCACGCCTCTGGCCTGTACCCCAGTTCTTACATGCATAAATAAATAAATCTTTAAAAAAAAAAAAAGACCATAATGTAAAAGGGGGTGGGCAGGGTATAAAAATAAAAGAATACTAAGAAAAAACCACGTTGTGATGGGCTACCAAGTCTGGACTCCGCCCTGTGAAGAAGGGTCTGTGGGCAAGAGCTCATTTGCAGCAAAGTTAGGGACCTCTGCCCCCTTCGCTGAGATCAAAGTAGCATGGGCTCGAGTTTCAAGAGACTTGGGTTTACTTTTTGTTGGTGGTGCTAATTTTAAAAATGTTTTGAATTATTCATAACATCATACATACCACCACATATAATTTTACATAAATTCATTCATGTGGTTATAGCTTATTTACTGTTTTTGTTGTAATATAGCCTTTCAGCCCCCCTTTTTTTTGCTTCCCTCACCCTGCTTTTACCCACATACCTCTGCTCCCCCAAATAGCCCAATGTACTATGCTTTTCCATATTTTCTCCACACTCTTGAGTACAACAGACATACATGTACAGCTAAAGGCATTTTACATATGCATTCACACACACAGAGCACTTGGAAATGGGACCATCATGTGCACACTTGTGTCTCTTACATAGCTCTAATCCACTGTTTCTTAATGGCCACATAATAGTCCATGGTGTGCTATGCCACACATTTCTAACAATGCCACTTGTATGAGAACATTTTGTCTCTAGGTCAATATTGTGATCAGTATCTTTGCAAGTATCCTCATTACCAGAGCTTCAATGGAATAGAACCCTAGACATGAGATTATGGAATGAAGGAGTATTTTAAATTTTACTAAATGCTACTGCTTTCCAAAAAAAATCTGTGATAATTCACATTTCCATCCACAACACACAACAAGACCTGTATCGTGACCAACTGTGGCAGTGTTCGTCTTCTAAATATTTGTCCATCTACTATTTATAAATGACAGCCCCTTCTTTCATTTTATCTAAATATTTGTCCATCTACTATTTATAAATGACAGCCCCTTCTTTCATTTTATCTCTCTTTGCTTTTTTTTTTTTTAAGAATAATTTCTTTGATTTTCCTGTACTTTATTATTTTTTTTATATTTATTTATTTATACAAGAACTGGGGTACAGGTCAGAGGTTCAGGAGGTTGAAAGGATTCACCAGAGACAGAGCAGGGAGCAGAATAGGCAGATTGACTGAAATACACTGCTGAGGGGAGCAGCGGGCAAGGCAGGAGAGGTCTGCTGCACCATGTGGGTTGCTCCCTGGCCGGCTGGGAATCGACCCACGCTGCAGAGGCTGTGGGCAGCTTCACAGCGCAGCGCTCAACCTGCTGCGCCACTGGGGAGGCCCTTATCTCTCTTTGCTTTTCGGTAAATTTTAGCACCTTCTGGCTGTGTTTAGAATTGTTCAGTACGAGATGTTTATTTATGGACAGTGACCCTCTTTATACAGGGCTTATATAGGGTTTTATTAATAATTTGTGAGAGTTTTTTGTTATAAACTTATTAACCTTCTGTCTTTTATGCTGAAGATAAATATAATATATATATATTATATATTTTTTTAACTTCTATTGTTTATTTCTTAATCTTGCTTATGGTATCTCTTGCCACATTAAGATTTTAAATTTTTATGTTCTCAAATACCTCGCTCTTCTCTTTTACAGCTTCTGGGTTTCCAGTCTTGCTTAAGAAGATGACCCCTACCCTCAGATTGTATCTGTAGTCTCCTAGATTCTCTTTCAGGATTTGTATGGTTATAATTTTCCTCTTTAAGGCTTTATCTATCATATTCTACATATTTAATAATCTTTAAGACAGAAAAGACAAAAAGGATGATGACCTACGCGTCACTTACTTTCATCTCATCTTATGTGGTGACTGAGTTGACTCGCGAGGCCTTGGGAACCCCCTCTCACCTGCCCCCTGCTTCCCTTTCAGGTGCTGTTGGCTGATGAGGGCATTGCCCCTCTGGCTGCCACAGAACCAGTGAAAGAGGAGAAACTCCTGCTTGGAGAAGGGCTGTCTTCTCTGCTTCCAGTTCAGTCCATCAAGGAGGAAGAAATCCAACCCGGGGAAGAAGTGCCTCACGCAGGGAGACCCATCAAAGTGGAGAGCCCGCCCCTGGAAGAGTGGCCCTCGCCCTGCCCTTCGGTCAAGGAGGAATTGTCTCGCTCCTGGGAGGATTCGTCCCACTCTCCCACTCCCAGGCCCAAGAAGACCTACTGTGGGCTCAGGTCCCCCACCCGCTGTGTCTCTGAAATGCTCGTCATCAAGCGAAGGCAGAAGAGGGAGATGAGCCGGTCTCGAAGGAAACAGCATCTCCAGCCTCCCTGTCTGGATGAGCCTGAGCTGCTCTTCTCCGAGGGCCCCGAGACCTCCCGGCCAGCCACAGAGCTCGCTCGTGCCGCAGCATCCTCTGAGTCTGCCTGTCAGCCTGGCTACTCTCAGGTGGAGGGAGAACCTTTTAAGACACCCATAAAGGAGACACTGCCCATCTCCTCCACCCCCAGCAAATCTGTCCTCCCCAGGACCCCTGAATCCTGGAGGCTCACACCCCCAACCAAAGTAGGGGGGCTAGATTTCAGTCCAGTACGAACCCCCCATGGTGCCTTTGGTCCCCTGCCTGACTCCCTGGGGCTGACAGATCTCAGCACCACCCCACTGAAAAGCATCCCCCTCTTTGACTCACCCCGAGAGCTCCTCAATTCCGAGCCCTTTGACCTCACTTCTGACCCCTTCAGCAGTTGTTCCCCGTCAAATATGGAGGTCCCCAAGCCAGACTCCCCTGAACCACAGGTTACTAGCCTTTTAGCCAACCGTTCTCTGACAGAAGGCCTGGTTCTGGACACAATGAACGACAGCCTCAGCAAGATTCTGCTGGACATCAGCTTCCCTGGCCTGGAGGAGGACCTGCTGGGCCCTGACAACATCAACTGGGCCCAGTTCATTCCCGAGCTGCGGTAGAGACACGGCCTTCCCCTTGCTGCTCAAGCTGTCCACTCTCTGGGGGTTCATGTCACTGGGTAGTCCAGGCCCTCTGAGAACAGCAGGCAGAGACCGTCCGCTCCTCCAGCCCCACCTTGCCTGTTATGCCGAGACAGACGTCACACCACCGCTGCCACCGGGCCTCGGAGAGCTGCGAGGCCCTGGGAACCAGTCTCTTCCACCTTATGCCTCCTGAGAGATTCTGATTCCCCACTGCCCCTTCTAGGGTGGGAAGAGCAAAAACAAGGGTGAAGAGAAATTAGAAAACTCCCCAGTCTACGGCCATACCACCCTGAACGCGCCCGATCTCCTCTGATCTTGGAAGCTAAGCAGGGTTGGGCCTGGTTAGTACTTGGACGGGAGAAAAATCCCCAAACTTTGCATTCTCCGCCCAGCAGTCTCTCACCTTCCCTGTAAATAGTGTATATTCTCCAAATTATCCTCTAATTATAAATGTAAGCTTATTTCCTTAGATCATTATCTAGAGACTGCCAGCGGTGGGTAGGATGACAAGGTTTCAGTTGCTTCTGTTCCTTGTCTTTCGTTCCTAGGGAGGCAAGGAACTGCAGTGCACGGTTTCTTCCAGGCTCAAGGTTCCTGGCTCGAGGATTTTTACTATAGGCACCCAGCCAAGGGCATCTGCTTGCCAGAGCCCTTCCCTCCACCAGCCCACATTTCCAAGTCAGCTTTCCTACAAGAAGAAATCCTGGTATAGAAAGGTCTTTTGTAGTGGGTCAGGAGTTGAATCGGGGTGGGGGAATGGGCTCATCTGAAGAAAGGAATGTGGGTGCCCAGATGTGCACCCATGAGATGTTTCTCTGATAATGTCCCTAATCATGCCAGAGAGACCAGCATTGATAAGAACCTGGCCAGAAGCTCGAGAAGGCTAAAAGGACCCTGACCTGCCTGGCTTCCTTAGCTTGCATCTCAGCTTTGCAAAAAGCCACCCTAGGCCCCAGCTGACCGCATGCATGTGAGCCAGCTAACAACACTACTGTAACTACCTGCTCAATAAAATCCAGGGTGGAAATGCTGGTCTTTGTGTTGGTATCTGGTCCTCAAGGCAGAAGGAAGGGTTGGAAAAGAAAGTGGGTGATGAAGGTAGCAGTCACAGAAGAGGCAAGGTCTAAAGCTACATGAAGCAGCCCTAGAAGGAGAATGCAAATGACTTGAGTGTGGGCCACCTGCCCAAGCTCCACACAGGCACGCATCCTTTCTGACACAGAAGCCAGCGGTTTTCCCAATGCTGGGGCTGTACAATTGGTCTCTATAGAGCCTATGGGCCTGCTGGTTAATTGAAGCCTTTTACAGCTCCCCAATGATGGTAAGACCTACAGAGCAGAAAACCTCCCCCGATCCCCGCCACATTAAGTGCTTCACGAGCACCCCTACTGCCAAACCAAGATCTGGATGCCAGCCTGCCCTGCTTTTCTCCTCCCAGCCCTCCTAGGCAAGCACCTTCCCAGAAGCAGCTCCTGTTACCATCTATTGCAGTCAGAATTTGAGTCCTATACCCTGCGTGTCTCACCTGGAAGGCATGTGGGAGCAAGGAGCCCAAGGGACTGACAGGTCTCCCAGGGAGGTCTAAGGGCTTCCTTGCCTGCGTCACTACCCAGGAAGCATCACCATAGCAACCCCAGCAGCAAACAATGCTGCCTGGAAAGCCTTCACCACAAAGCTGTCCCTCCTGGCAAACAGACCCAGGAAGCAGGATGGCCAGTAACCTACTAAGAACACCCCGAGGATGGAGTAGCCCATCCCAGGACAGAAAACCCTTCCTGCAGGTAGGGGGTGGAGTCTCATCTCCTAAAGTACCTTTTTGCCCATGCTGGGCTGGGGGCTGTCCCCTGGGTGGGCAGCAGTCCTCCTGGCCACTGTCTTCCTCTCAGGTCTGTGATACTGTGAACATGGCGAGGAGAGGCCTAGTTAGAACCACATCTCCCAGGCCCACCCCAATGGTCTTGCAGGAATGACTTAGGGGGCGGGTCCAAGAAACAGGTGGGAGCTGGGAATCAGAAAAGTCCTAGGGGCGAGAGGAGGGAAAGGCAGACAAGCCTTTCCAGACAAGACAGGCTCTGCTGCTCTCACTGCCTTGCGGGAGTGACCCCCACTAGTCTCGCTTTTGGCATCTCTGACATGGGGACCGTAATAATACTCGCTCACATGGGCTTCAGGGTTCACTGACACCTGGATAGGTAGCAAATACTGGCTACTGTTTACTGCATAGGGATGGGGTGCTAGAAAGGGAAGCCACCAACATTCTAGATGCTTTCTTATATTTTAACAAGAGGTGAGGGGAACACACCAGTGACAGAAAGGAGCCATAAGACTTTCCTTCTATACTCTGCTCAGGAAGGGGCCTCTCCCCTCCCACCTTCCTTAGCCTGCTGTGCCTGTAAGGAACATGGGGGCACCAGAATGGGCAGGAGGGAGGAGGGTGGGAAATCAAAACCAATCCATGATTGATGGAAAGAGAAGAAAAGCCGAGAAACCCATGAGGATAGTAGAGTAGCCATAACTTCTGGGGCAGGACAGGAACGGGAGGGATCCCCTGCCAGGCACCAGTGTTGGCGGGAGACCCTTGCATCAGGAGAGGCTGGCAGCATGTTCTCTGCCTGCTCCCAGGAAGGAGAGGCAGAATGCTGTGCCCCAGGTTCCTTTTGTCTCTCCCCCAGATGGTCCATTCCCATGAGTCCCAGCCGACCAACCAAACGTGGGCTCAGCGTGAGTTCCTGCTCCCCAATGAATCCTGGGAGCTGCCTGGCTTCACCACGCAACGCTACCACCATTTGGCCCTGAAGCCACCACCCCGCACAAAAACTAAGTCCAAGGTGCATCAGCAAGTCCTCTCCCCTTGCAAGGACGCAAGCCAGCACACCTGGGGCTTCCACACGTGGCTCGACGTGGGGCGAATGCCCCCCACCTTTCCCACCCGGCCGGACGAGCCCTATGATAGCAATGTCTGGCGCTGGCTGACAGACCCCAACGCCCATCGGCGCCTCCCAGCAGAACCTCCCGTCCCCCCTCCCTCCCTGCTGGGCCCAAATAGCTTTCTGGCCTTCATCCACTCTACTCCTATCTTCTTGGACGTGAATAGGAAGAAGCAGGTCATTTGTAAGACCATGAAGGAGCTGAGGGAGGTGGAGAAACTCAAGCTGAGGAGTGAAGCAAGGGCACCCCCCCTCGATATCAATGGCAACATCCTGCCCCCAAAGAACTTCAAGAAGTAAGAGGAACCCCTTCCTTAGGGAGCTCACCCAACCTACCCATGTTTGGCTGGCCCCTCCCCCTCCCCGATTTCTCTTTAGGATGGCCGCCCTTCCCACCTCTGGGTCATCTGAAACCAAACTCTTTTTCCGTAAGGAGCTTGAGGGAAGGGATGGAGACAAGGTGAGGACAGGCAGGCAGGGCTTCCTTAGAGAACTGCACTTGTATGTGTACAACTGGACTTACCGCCTGCTGGGTGATGGGAAGACAGAAAGGGCATCAATCCCTGAGCTCAAGTTGCTCACGAGAGGCCCTGCATTCATGCATGCGTGACAAGACAGTTGTCAGTGCAAAAGCACACGCGCCAAGTGCCCAGAGACTGGGCTGAAGGATGTCGACTGTTAGTGGAAATCGCTAAGACCTGGAGGCAGAGGCTTGGGTTAAAGTCCAGACGGTTTTATTTGGACAAATTGCATAGTTTTTCCAGACTCACTTCCATCATTGATAAAATGGGGGTGGTAAATATCATGCCTGCCTCAACGGGTAAAGATAAAGTGGATTCACGAACAGATGAAAGCATTACCTGCACAAAAAAATAGACACAATGACAGAAATCCAGAAGAGGGAGGGAATGCTGTGAGCTGGAGCATTCTCCCAGGATGGCTACATGAGAAAACTGGATGAAGGCTGGAAGGAGGAAAGGTCTCAGGCAGTGCTGACTGAAGGGGAAGAGGCAGGACTGGGAAAGGAACTGAGAACCCACAGGTCCCCCTCCCTGCCCAGCAGGAACCCCCAGGTATCTCCACACCCTTTGCAAACCAGGCACTGGGCATGAAAGGTAGAATGTCTCAAACTCCAATTCCAAAGACATATTAGCAGGAACACTGAGGAGTTGGAGAGGGAAGCTGTGGAGATTTTTTTTTTTTTAAGATTTATTTATGCATGCATGCAAGAACTAGGGCACAGGCCAGAAGGGTGGGGGGTGAGAGGATTCACTAGAGATAAAACAGGGAGCAGAACAGGCAGATCAACTGAAATACACTGCTGAGGGGAGCAGCAGGCGAGACAGGAGAGGTCTGCTGCGCCATGTGGGTAGCTCCCTGGCCGGGGATTGAACTCGTGCTACAGTGGCTGCGGATACCTTCATAGGTTGCGTCCTAACCCTTTGTGCCACCAGGGAGGCCCGTGTGGAGATTTTTAATCTTTAAAATATGTATACCAACAGCTGGTGATTGTGAGAGATTATCCAGGACCTCGGCTTCTCTCTGCTGGCCTTGCATGAAGGTGATTGACTGCTAATATGTGCAAACGCTGGGCATACAAAGGTGAATAAGACTTAGATCATGCCTCAAAAAAAAAAGTCAGTTGAATGTGTTGGATGTTGTTCTAATCACTTTAACTGTATTATTTAATCTTTCTACTGCAATCTGATTAGAGACGATTATCATCAAACATTTCACAGACGGGGCATCTGAAATACAAACAGGTCAAGGATCTTGCCCAAATTCTCATGGCCACTCAGTGGCAGAGCTGAGATTTGAACCCAGGGAGTGAAGCTTCAGAGCTGCCTTCTTAACCACTATGCTCTACTTCCCCTCTTTTACAACTAGACATGTCCACAGCTATTTTTAATATAATATGATGTTCTAGAAAGGAAGTATAAGAAAAATGCAATTATAAAAAGAGCTTAGCACAGTACTTGGCATACAGTAAAACATGAAGGGGTGGAGACCAAAGCAGGAACCTCTGGAGTCAAGAAGACCTTCAGATTCAGCCGGCTCCACCACACACTTCCTCTACAACCATGACTTTCTGAAAATCATCTGGGCCTCACTTTCCTCAAGTATGCATTGGTTCTGTGCCTGTTACTTTGCAGGGTAGTTAGATGATGAGAAGGCAAGGAGCTTGGCTTAGCGAGAGGGCCCTATGAACTGTTGCTATGAGGACGGGGTCTCCATGGGAGTAGGATCCTCCTTTGACTTGTTTGCTACTGTAAGTCCCTTCCCTGGAGCCAGGAGGGAATAAGGCTTGCTACTCACGGAGCAGGTGGTGTTTGAGCTGGACCTTGAAGGATGCATAGACGTTCACCAGCTGGGAACAAGGAAGAGTAGCAAGAAGAAAGGCCAGTTGGGTTCTGATGAGCAGCTCTCTGAAGGGCTGAAAGCAATTGTTCAAATGACTCTAAATGAGTTAGAGAGCAGGTTCTGAGCATGAGAGACTCAGAGGACTTCAGACAGGTAAGAAAATGTCTAAGCTTCAAGATGCTCATCATCTTGCTGAGGAAAAGAACATTTATGTACAAACCCTGCCATTCTCAGTTCCGGTAGTAGTAGAAACACCAGGGTCTCTCTTTAAAAATGTTGGAAAAAGAGTTGAGATTTTGAGCTCCACCTGGGAGAATCTAACTTAATTGACCCAGGGGACAACCTGGGCAACAGGTATTTTTACAGAGCTCCCCAGGGTGATTCCAATGTGCAGCCAAGCCTGAGAACCTCTGTTGTCAACAAAAAACAGCCAAAGGGCTGTCTGTTGAAACAGATGCCAAGGAGTCAAACCAGAGGGTTTTTGCCTCCATACCGCCATGGTTTAAAAAGTCAATTTCCTACTGTTGAATCTAATACTACAGGCTGTAGAAGAGGGAACCAGCAGCCCAGGTGGCAGGTGGCAGCAGGTAGGAGCGGGAGGGGCTCCTGGACACCACCGCATTCACTGGCGATGAGAAGGAGCTTTTGTACCGAATTCACTCTTGGACGCACAGATGCTGCATTGGTGAAGGAGGTGGGCTTAAAGAAGTTAGGGTCTGGATAATGGTATTTATTAGATGCCATACGCCAAAAGGATGAAAGACTGGCCATCTCAACGACTTCACTTCATCAACCTAATGCCAACATACACAGAGGGTACAGACCACTTAGCATAGAGCAGGATCCAATGAAGAGGAGCTGGGGAAAGCCCCCCCGCCCTCCAACAGCCTGAGGGCTCCTAACCTGTGGAAGGCAGCACTACATTTTCCCTCTCACCCTTCTGCCCTGCCTGGGTCTCTCCTTTGACCTCTCTCTCTGTTTTCTCCACGCCCTTTTCCCCAACAGGTACCAGCACTTTTCAGCTGGGGGAAGGTTCGAACCCCGTGGCCTCCAGCTCATGCCCAACCCACTTCCCAATGATTTAGCCAAGGGTTGGCCCTGCCCGAACCCTCTGCCTCATTACCAGGAGAAGGTGCAAAAGCTAGCCCTCTTGCCCAGCGCGCCCCTGAGCCGGGACCTTGTGAACAATTACCAAAGCCTGCTACAGGATCGGGTTGCCCTGCCCCTCTACTCTCTCTCCAAGGCAAAATTTTTCATAAGGATGAGCAAGAGAAGACCTGGATACACGTAGAAGAGCCTCCAGGCGGGTAGGGAGCACAGTGGGCACAGAGACCTCAGGCTCCTCTGTGCTCCTCCAAGGCCTGCCCCTTCAGCAAGAAGATTTGGGGTGGCTAAAAGATGCGAGGCAGAACAGAGCCTCACCATGCCCCCAACCTCCAGCCACTTCTGTACCCCAGGCTCCTGGAGACATTCCTGAAACTAAATTGTTATGTCTTCCTCGGAGGATTCTCATAACAGGTGGGGAGACTGGGGGATGAGGTAGGGAGAGTTGGGAGAGTGAGGTGTCTAGTTCCCAGAGACAAAATGAGGAGTAGGGGGGAAGAAGGGGTATGTGGCTGGGGGTGGGGAGGGGAAAGAGGCCCTGTAAGAAATGTGGATAATTAGAAATTACCTCCATGTCCGTAACCCAATGCAAAGGATCAGGGGTACAAGCAGCTTCACAAGCTGTAATAGCCTTTGTTCCACCTCTCCCTGGGTCATTTGATGTCTAGACAAAGACTGGAACTGCAACTCTGTTGGATGGCAGATCCCCACATAGGGTTTGGGGGAGCAGTGGTCAGGGCAGGGCCAGGAGGATGGCAAATCAGGTCACAGGAAGGCTGACCAGGCCTCAGCAGAGGGACAAGAGTAGACCAAAGTAGAGGTTCAAGGTACAAATCAGAACTCTCTCCCCAGAGACTGAGCCTGTGCTGCCATTGACCCCAGATATCTTGGCTTTTGGGATGGGGTGGGGGAGAGGCTGCAGAGACAAGCAGCTAAAGTAGAGGCAGGTGAAGCACATTGGTCAGAAAGCTGCTGACCCCTCTGGAGAGGAGATGGGGTGGAGGAGGGCCTGGAAGAGGCCTGATTGGGAGTGGTGGAGGCCTGATTGGGTGGACAGGGGGCCACCTCACCTCCTCCTACCCCCGTCTCACACTGCCAAGTTGGTGATCTTCCCCTACTGGGCTTCTCTTGGCCTTCTGCCCCTGCCCTCTGTACCCACTCTTATCAAGCCTGCAGGCACCTGGGCATCAAGACCCCACCAGGGTTCATTTAACCACTAAGCAGCCATGTTACCCTTACACAAGTCATCGTGCCCTCAGGCATTCAGTTCTCTCATATTCAAACAGAATAAACAAAGTAAGCCCAGCACCCACAAAGTGTCTGGCATGTGTCAGTCCTCCATAAATGAAGCTGCCAACTGTTATTCATAGAATAAAAATAATGAATTGATGGAATATTATTCAGTCATGATAAGGAATGAAGTAGTGATTCATGCTCCCACAGGGATGAACCTTGAACACAAAATGCTGAGCGAAAGAAGCCAGACATATATGATTCCACTTATATGAAATGTCTAGAATAGGCAGATCCACAGAGGTGCAAAATGCATTGGTGGTTGCCAGGTGCAGGGACAGGGAGAGTGGGGCCTGACAGCTTAAAGGAGGTGAGGTTTTGCTTGGTGTGATGAAAATATTTTGGAGCTAGATAGAAAGGGGTGGGGTGAAACATCATGAATGAATGAAATGCCACTGGATTGTGTAGTTTAAAGTGGTAAATTTTCTGTTATGTGAATTTTCTCTCCATTAAAAAAAATCATAATAGTCATAAGTAGAGTATTTCCAAATTTCCTTCCAGTTCCAAATCTACAATTCTGTTAAATAGTCTTCCTCGACACCTCTCCCCGTATCTGTGGGGGTATGTGTGTGGTAGCCGGGGAAGGGTAGGGGAGACAGAGCAAAAGGACAAATGGGCATTTCCTGAGTGTGGGGGAGGGGTGCCAGGGCTCTGGGTATGGCCTCTTCTTTCCACTGTGGATTAAGGGTGGCTGGAAAGCAGGAGGTCCCTTTACCTAGAACTGTGGCTCGTCAGAGGTGGGCAACCCATTAGGAAACAAGTTGTGTCTCCCCAGTGTTGTTGTTTTTTTTTTAAAGATTTATTTATTTTTTTACTTACACAATAGCTGGGGTACAGGCCAGAGGCACGGGAGGGTAAGAGGATTCACCAGAGACAGAGTGGGGAGCAGAACAGGCAGACAGACCGAAAGCACTGCTGAGGGGAGCAGCTGGCAAGACAGGAGAGGTCTGCTGCGCCATGTGGGTAGCTCCCTGGCCGGCCAGGAATCGAACCCGCGCTGCAGAGACTGCAGACAGCTTCACAGCGCTGCGCTCAACCCGCTATGCCACCGGGGAGGCCCATCCTCAGTGTTTCTATGGGTAAACCAAGACCCCTGGAGGGGCTTTGTTGTGCCAGGCCAAAAATTCAGGCCATCTCCCCACCCCCCTTGCAGGTAGAATGGGAGGTACTAGCTGAGAGCTCTGCCAGGACCCATGTTGTCATCAGTTTCTCTACTGCCATGAAGCCCAGGTTGGGGTGCGGCAGCGGGGAGGAAGGTCAATGGGATTCTTCAGAGAAAGTCTCCTGCTCTCTGGCCTAGAGTGAGGGGCGAGCAGAGAGGCAAGTTGCACTTACACAGACCCCTGCCTGGCAGAACCAGACCACAGAGGCTGCTAGCCTCGCTACAGGAGTCCCACCTTCCTGCTCTGCCGTCTGGAGAGCCCCCTCTTCTCTGCTGGCAGGGGACCTAGCGGCTCCTCTTGTCCTCTGGCCACCAGAGATTCGGGAGTGAGTCTCCTGCAATTCCTGAATCCAGCAGACAAGAAACTGTATGTGGGACAAGACAGTGACCGCCTGCGTCTGGAGACTCTTCTAAGGCGACGCCCTCGCGCAGGCTGTCAGCATGAGCACCCCCATGCTCTCACACACACTGATGAACATGGGGTTCTCAGAAAGCCTTTGGTGGGAGAAATGGGGACCCCTGTCACCTGGACCTGCTATATAGTATTCCACCATGTGACTATACCACATTTAGGAAATTTACGTTATTTTCCCCCTCTGAAGCATTTATATTAATGTGCATTCCATCAGCAAGGTATGGGGACAGGTGTCACTTCCTCTCCAAATCAGGGTATCAGACTTTTTAAAGCCTTGGTCATCTGTCATCAGATTTTTCTTTCTAGCCTTTCATCTTCACCATCATTAAGATGCATTGATAAAGCACCTGCTTCTGTGTGTTGAACATTCTCAGACTGAGTACCCCACCTGAGCCCTGCTCCCTAAGGGTGCAGTCTGATCCAGACACCATGATTACTAAGAGGGGATCTGAGAGGGAGGCAAAGATAGACACCCTCCTTCCACAGACCCAGAACATGGGGTTCTAGAAGACCTGTGCTCTGTCTAAGACCCCCTGCTTCTTGGACACTGATGAATGTCACTGCAAGAGGCCTTTGGTCACTTCTGGGCCCACACCTCCGCTTCCACAGGCACCCTCTCCCTAAGCCCAGTCTTCATCTCAGGAGCTGGGTTGCTGGAGTAGTTCCTGAGTTGCTGGGTCTGAGGAATGGTGGGGGGTTGGTCGGTGAGTGCTGGAAGCTGTGGAGGCAGCCCCCCCCCCCAACTCCCCGCCTCCACACACACAGGGAAGATAGAGGGCCAGTCACATTGCCAGTGATGAACTTCAGTTTTCCTCTGATGGTCTGCCAAGGTTGCCCATCTAATCACCATACCCCCCAAAACCCCACTGCTGCTCCCTGAGAAGGCAAATCAGAGCCAGGATCACCTTCCCCAGCTGCCTCAAACTCACCTCCCACTCTCCCTAGGAACGCCTGGCTTATCATTTCTGCCCATTGCTGACTCACTTGCTCCAAGTCCTTTGTCTTTGAGCTTCTCCTCCGCCCGAGTCCTCTCCTCAGTCGTGCTGTCCACTGAGTCACATACATTTATTCTGTGACTATTCACATAGTTGCCTGTGTCATGTTAGGAGCAAGTCAACACGCTCTCGGTGGGCCCCGGCACAGAACTTCACAAATGCCCCTGTGCTCACGCTGCTGCTCTGGTCATGATCCAAGGTCAAGCTTTTTTTTTTTTTTTTAAAGATTTGTTTATTTATGCTTACAAGAGCTGGGGTACAAGCCAGAGATGCATGTGGGGGGTGAGAGGATTCACCAGAGACAGAGTGGGGAACAGAACAGGCAGACTGACCGAAGTACACTACTGAGGGGAGCAGCAGGTGAGACAGGAGAGGTCTGACTCACCATGTGGGTTCTCCCTGGCTGGCCAGGGATTGAACTCGTGCTGCAGAGGCTGCAGATTGCTTCATAGTGTGGTGCTTAACCCTTGCACCACCAGGGAGGCCCCCCCAAGGTCAAGCTTTGCTATGCAATTTCCCTTAGACCACCATCACCTTCACAGGGTACATTGACATGCTTCCTGCAAAATAGTTGGTGACATCTTTAGCACTAAAATCACTAGAAAGTGGGGGTGATACCCGGGGTGCCAGGAGAGGCCCAGAGTTTAAGCAAAGAGGAAGAAAAAACTGCAGGGAAATAGAAGTAGGAGAGAAAGCAGGTAAACAAAAGGGGGAGGAAGAGAAATGCTGAAACCAGTGAAAGGTGAAATGGCTGTCTCTGCTAGAACTCAGAGGCCCAGATATCAGATAGATTTTCTGAGGGCACCCGCAGGATCAAGGTGGGGGTACAGAGCCCTAGGGATGAGAGGGACTGGCATATATGCCGCATATGTACAAGGGAAGAATAAAGAGGGGTCTGAGTGACTGCCGATGGCATCAGCTGGATTCTGCAACTAAAAATATCAGGTGAGGTGCTCAACTGGCTATTCTAGTGTCTTGTCCCCTGAGTGGTCGGGATAGGAATGTTATATTTCTCCTGGATCCTTTGGAGTCTTGCCTAACAATCCATCCATAAATTTTGTATAACAGAGAGAAGTGGGGAGAAAACGTACCCTGCCCTTATAAAGCCTAGGATCTAGTAAGAAGATGGACAAATACGCCAGTATAACACAGTGTGAGAAATAGAGGAAGAGATATTTGATCTAATGGGACTATGAGAACAAAGACGAGTGGCATTTAAGTTCAAGAACATGTGTGTATACAGTTCCCAAATGACAGTAAACATTTACTCAGCACTTGCTATGTGTCAGGAAATGTCTTGAAAGCTTTTCGTGAATCAACCTATTAATTCTCACGACACAGTGAGCTAGGTCCCAATATGACCTTCATTTTAGAGATGAATAGAGTCAGAGTGAGTTTTTGACTATTTTGTATTCTGCCATTCATTTTTCCCCCCAAAGATTTATTTATTTATGAATAAATAAAGAACTGGCATGCAGGCCAGAGGTGCAGGAAGGTAAGAGGATTCACCAGAGACAGAGAGGGGAGCAGAACAGGCAGATTGACTGAAAATCACTGCTGAGGGGAGCAGCGGGAGAGACAGGAAAGGTCTGCTGCACCATGTGGGTAGCTCCCTGGCAGGCCGGGGATGGAATTCATGCTGCAGAGGCTTCTGGATAACTTCATAGTGCTGTGCTTAACCCCTCGCGCCACTAGGGAGGCCCCCGCCTTTCATTTTAACTTCATGGCAACTCTACAAATTACATATTATTTTAACTTTATAGATAAGGAAATAGATCCCAATGGATTAAGCACTTCACCCAAAGTCCACCAGTTAGTAATGACCGAGTTGAGAATACTTGACCAAGCAGATCTGAGTTCAAGTCTGTGCTTAGTCTGCTTTCATGCATACAGACAAACACTGGACCTTTTTGTGCCTTGGGTTTACCATCCATAAAACAGAAGAAAGTCATCCTCATGTCAAACATAAAGGTCTGATATTTGAAAGACCTATTCTTTTGGGGTAGAGGTTGGGAGTGATAAATTTCAAAACTGGCACAGGGTTTCCCGGACCCGTGTTGGGAAGGAAAATGATGGAAAATAGTTTCATTCCTGTCTTCAGAGATCTAACAGGGCCAGAGGAGAAAGCCTGAAATAGAACTGGCTGCCCTTAACCTTGCAGGGACCTCAGGGAGCTGTTTATCTAGCTCTGAATACCCATCGATGAAGAATATTCTGGGAATTTCCTTATGTGGCAGGGTATTTGACTGGATGACTTCACTGGGTCAAGTGAGTTCTCCTTCCCTTCCCTACCAGCAGAGATAAGGATTGGCACTATTTAAAGTGCCAATTTAAAGAATTTCCTGAGTGTCTCAGGGGGTGCTGGTGCTCTGGGAATGGCCCTTTCTTCCCACTGTGGATTAGAAATGATGGTGGAAAGTATAATGTCCCTCTACCTAGGATCCTAACATATCCAAGGTGCACAGGCCAATAGAGAATAAGTTAACTCCCCTTAGTGTTTCCATTTAAAGGCATGAAAGTTTATCATAAGGAAGGTGGGAACGAGCTAAGCTCCATCTCGGCTGAAATTTGGACAAGAGGGTAGGGATTCTGCATATAGCTACAGGGATTTAGGCTAGACATAAAGAAGGACTTCCTGACATACTTGAGAGATATTGGAGAAGACTAGATCAGTTCAGAGGAAATGAGCAATGAGTCTGTTTAGACCAGTGTGTCCAACAGAAATATAATGGAGTCATATATATAACTTTGAGATATTTAGTTGCCACATTAAAAAAGTAACAAGAGACCGTTGAAGTCGATTTTTCTAATGCATTTTATTAAATAAGTCCAAAATAGTCTCAATACAAAATCAATCAGTCTAAAAACAATTCATATTTCCCTGTTTTTCATATAATTTTCAAAATCCAGTGTGTATTTCGTGCTCACAGAGTATCTCAATTCAGACTAGCTCAAATGCTCAATAACCATATGTGGATAGTAGCTACCATATTGTCAGCACAAGGTCTAGAATTGCTCATGATTTTCTGACACCCAATGACAAATACAAGGTATAGCCTGTTTTTGTCTAAAGAAAGTTCTTTAGAAGACCTGAGGGCCTCTAAAGAAAAGGTCAAGAAAATCTTACCTTTTTGAGTCCTTCTTAGCCTTCATCATCACTAGAAATGAAAAGACTCACTGCCATGCACCCACTCAGCAGCGATCTGTACTTCTTTCAGTAGGGACACCTCTAACTCCCCAAGGCCTGTCAGATTAAGACTTTGGTAGGGGGCCTCCCTGGTAGTGCAAGGGGTTAAGCACAGCAATATGAAGCTATCTGCAGCCACTGCAGCATGAGTTCGATCCTCGACCAGGGAGGTGACCCACATGGTGCAGAGACCTCTCCTGGTTCACCTGCTGCTCCCCTCAGCAGTGTATTTCAGTCAGTCTGCCTGTTCTGTTCCCCACTCTATCTCTGGTGAATCCTCTCACCCCCTGCACCTCTGGCCTATACTCCAGTTTTTGTATGCATAAATAAACAAATCTTAAAAAAAAAAAAAAAAGATACTGAAGAATTCCACACCAAGGAATGAATTTCTAAGAAGCCTTTCAGCATTGCAGCCCACCCAGCCTCTTACTGTGCAGGTCCCTCACTGGCCTGTCACTGAGTACAGTTAGTCCTACAAAACAACCATAGGAACCCAGCACAAAATGTCAGCTGATACTCTTCCACCTCCATCTCAGGCAGATGCATGGTAGTAATAGAAGTTAAGGCATAGAGTGAGCTGGAATATTCCACTAAAACCAAATCTAAATGAAGCCAGGGTTTGCACAGACAGTTTGATAAATGGAATCATGCTGCAGTTTGGTTTTCATTTAATTTTAGTCTCCATCAGTATTCTCCTTTTAGCATAATGGAAACTGAGCAGGAATTGGGAGATAGAACATAACAGTTTGATTTCTGATGCTGCTATAGGGTAAGTGAATCTTGGGAGCTTTCTAAGTCTCAGTGCCTAGTTTCTTGGTGCTGCCATCATAAAGTACCACCTACTGGGTGGCTTAAACAACAGAACTTTATTGTCTCGGAGTTCTAGAGGTTAAAAGCCCAAAATTAAGAGGTTAAAAGCCCTTGTCAGTTCCTTCCAAGGGCCAAGGAAGGATCTTTTCTATGACTCGCCTAGCTCCTGCTGGTTTGTTGGCCATCTTTGGCACTCCTTGACTTATAGATACATCCTCTCATTCTCATGTCATTCTTCCTGCATGCATCTCTGTGTCCAAATCCTTTCTTCAATAAGCACACATAATTAGGTTCCACCCTACCAACCTCATCATAATTTGGTTGTCTTTATAAAGATCTCTCCAAACAAGGCCACCTTCTGAGGGCATAAAGTGCTAGGCGCTTAACACATGTATCTGGAGGGACACAATTCAACCCATAATTCTTAGTTAACTTCCTCATCTGTAAATGGAGATCATAATATAATTCATTCTCATATAATGATAGTGCCTACAAGGGGCTTGGTCCATAGAAGACCAGTGGCTATCTGGTTTATCTGAATATGCATGTGCCTTAGTGGTGTCTGGATCAGACGGCACCTCTAGGGAGCAGGGCTCAGGTGGGGTACTCAGTCTGAATGTTCAACACACAGAAGCAGGTGCTTTATCAATGCATCTTAATGATGGTGAAGATAAAAAGCTAGAAAGAAAAATCTGATGACAGATGACCAGGGCTATAAAAAGTCTGATACCCTGATTTGGAGAGGAAGTGACACCTGAGGAACCCCATACCTTGCTGATGGAATGCACATTAATATAAATGCTTCAGAGGGGGAAAATAACCTAAATTTCCTAAATGTGGTATAGTCACCTGGTGGAATACTACATAGCAGTTAAGGTGTATGAATTAAAGCTATGCATATCCTGGGGATTGATCTCACTAATAAAATACTAAGCAAAAAGTAAGATGCAGAAGAATATATAAAATGTATCAGACAAAAGTGAGTAACATATTGCCTAGGACTCTAGAAATGTACACTCATAGAGAATATAAACAGAAGTACAGAATGACAAACAAATTCAGAAGGGGGTGTTATCTGGGGAGAAAGAGAGTATATAGGGAGCTTCAGCTATATTTGTAACAGTTTATTTTTTTAACTAGGTGGTTAAGTCAAGGGTATTGGTTATTCTTTATAACTTTCTGTATGCTTGGATTATACATTTTTTAAAGATTTATTTATGCATACAAGAGCTGGGGTGTAGGCCAGAGGTATAGGAGGGTGAGAGGATTCACCAGAGATAAAGTGGGGAACAGAGCAGGCAGATCAACTGAAATACACTGCTAAGGGGAGCAGCGGGCGAGACAGGAGAGGTCTGTTGCGCCATGTGGGTCACCTCCCTGGCCGGGTAACGAACTCGTGCTGCAGTGGCTGCAGACAGCTTCATAGTGCTGAGGCTTAACCCTTTGTGCCACCAGGGATGGCCCCTATACAATTTTTTTTCAGTCAGCCAGGACTCAGGAAGGCTTATATAAAACTGGGCCCTACTTGGAAGATTCAGAGTTGCTCTTTCCACCCCCTGGGACTCAGAACCCAGAGTAAACTCCTGAAGATTCATCTAACATCGGTCACACTGACAGGCAGAGACCCAGAAAGGTGAAGCCCTTCCTGTCTCAGAGAAGAGAAGAGGAAAGGACTTTTGGATGCTGCCCCCCTCTGTTCTCAACTCCAAGTCCTTGGCTACAGAGAATCCCAGGTGGAAGAGTCTGGGTGGGTGCAGAGCAGACCAGTGCACACTCACATGCCTGCAGCCCACACACACACCAAACACGCAGGCAGGCTGCCGCCCACACATTCTGACACATGCTTCTGTCCAAATAACCTGGCACACAGGCAATCTGACAGTTTACAACACCGCTACCTACACCTCCTAATTGTGTGCGTGCCTGCACACACACACACACACACACACACACACACACACACACACCCTGACCAGGACCCCAGAGTTGGAGCCGCCGCAGAGCCTGCCAGCTGCAGGCCAGCCCTCCCTCTCTTCCAGTGCTGGGCTTTTCCAGCGGAGCCTCACTCCCTCTACTGCAATCTCTGGAAATTGGTGTCTGACGCTGCTGCTCTTGCACGTTATTTATTTATTTCCTCTTTTCCTCCCGCCGAGACCCTCCTGTCAAGAGACCGGGCCGCGGGAAGCTGCAGGGACACACACGGCAGCAGAGAGGACAGACAGGAGGCCCACTCAGAAGCCCCCACCCTGAACATCCAGATCATCAAGTCCCCCGAAGGGGCCATGAGCACCGGGCAGGAGGCCAGAAGAGAGGAGGGAGACTCCAGGAGGAGGGGACAGGAGGCAGAGCTTCGGGACCGAGCCCACCTGAGCCAGCAGCGCCGGCTCAAGCAGGCCACCCAGTTCCTGCACAAGGACTCAGCTGACCTGCTCCCCCTGGACAGCCTCAAGAGGCTCGGCACCTCCAAGGACTTGGTGAGGCAGCCCTCTCCCCTCCCCACCCCCCAAATCTCCCCAATCCTTTCTCTGCACCTCCCCATATCCTGAGGAGGGGGTGGTAAAGTGCAGACCCTAATCCTGCAGATCCCCCCCACCCCCATTCAGCTGCTAATGGGGGAGAGGTAGTCGATTCCCATGGCTTGGTGGCTCTGAGGTATGCTGTTCTCATTGCTCAGTTTCCCCTAAAGGGCTTGCAGGTTATCTGGGTGTGGTGGGGAGCTGCGTTGTTTAGGAAGAGAGGCTTCCAGGGACACAGGCGCCCTCTGGGGCAGTTGGAACAGCTGGGATGACTGGCAGGTTTCAGGGTACAACTTCTCTCCCCTCCCTAAACTGTAAATTCCCTCATACCAGGTCTGTCCACTCATTTGCTTCCCTCTCCCCCCGAGCCCCACCCCCCCAAAACCAAAGCATTAAAGGTGCCAGAGCACCGGGGCTCCCATATGGCTGGTGCCTGGGCCACCTGGTCTCTGTAAGCTCCCTCTCCTCCCTCAGAGGCAGGGGGCCCTTCTAGGCGCCTTTCCTTCCATCCCCCTGCAGCAGCTTTGGCCTCCAGCTGGCATGGGGGGTGGGGAGGACTAAGGAGGAGGTGAGAGGGTCAGGGGAAGCTGCATAGACGCTCTGAGAGACAGTGGTGGAGAGCATGGGCTTTGAAGCCACTTCACTTGGGTGTGGATCCTGGCTCTGCCACTTACTAGCTCAGGCGAGTTTCTTTATGTCTCGTGGCTTAGTTTCTTCCTCTGTTAAATGAGGTTAAATTAATAGCACCAAGCTCCCAGGGTGGTTGTGAGAGTTAGCTGAGCTAATACCAATAAAGGAGAGTTATCTGAGCTAATAGCACCTGGGTAGGAAAGAGTCTATGTAAACTCTAACTGTTGTTCCTCTGGCTACAGTTGCATTTAGTCTGGGAGAGAGAGCAAACTCTGAGGCCCCAGAGAATACAGTGATGAATCTGGCCTCTGGTTCAGAGACAAAAGGATGACTTTTGTAGAAAGGCCTGGAACAGCAGCTGGAGGGTCTGAGAGGAAGGCACTTGAACACACTGAGCAGACAAAGCCATTTCCACGCCCCAGGCGGCTCTAGCAGCTTCCTCGCCCAGGGAACTTGGAGGCAAGCACAGTTTTCACCGTCTTTCCTTTCTTCCTACCTTTCCACACTGCTCCCAAATGTCTACGCACCCCCAATCCCATGCCCCCCAAGGAATCCAGCCCATAGGCCCAGCAAATCCCTACTTCCATGTCAACAGCCCCCAAAGAAGAGTGGTCAGAGGAAGAAATCAACTCAGGGAACCACCAGGGACTTTTTTCTGTTTGCTTGGTCAAGAAGCAGGGATGCAACAGGGAAGCAGGCTCTGTGGCTTCCAGTGGCTAAGACCGTTGGCTCCCAGGGACTAGGACCCTGTGGGGACCATCCTCCATCTACCTGTTCCTAGAGAAGAAGGTCTATAAACACTGCCTTCCCAGAGTGGCAGATCCAACTTTCTGATGAAAGTCCTGGGCGCTTTTTACCCCTCACCTGTGCCTCAGGCCCTCCTGAATTGATCTCCAGCAGTTACCTGTGTTGCTTTGGGAGTGAAGACATAACAGGCTGGGAGCACCCATTGTTTTCTGCAAACAGCACGTTGGTGGGGGGACCTAAAACCTGTATCCATGGAAAAGAGGGAGGACGGGCTGGGAACCTCAGGGCCCCTCTTTCCGACCAGTCCCAGAGCTTGCTGCCTTTTTCCCAGAGCCTGATCTCCTGCTGGCAGCCTTGCTGGCAGGCAGCAGCCTCCAGGGTCTCATTAAACCATGGGTGGAAAAACAATCCCAGGCTCTGGAGGACAGAAGGGAGAAACACGTGTAGAGCCTGGAGGGCTACAGTCATTTTTCAGCAAGCACTTATTGAGTACCTACTGTATGCTGAGCCAAGTCCTGGGATAGAGGGCCTCCCTGGTGGCACAGGTGGTTGAGCGCAGCACTGTGAAGCTGTCTGCAGCCTCTGCAGTGCAGCCACAGAGACACCCACACGGTGTGGCAGACCTCTCCTGTATTTCAGTCACCCGCTGCTCCCCTCAGCAGTATATTTCAGTCAGTCTGCCTGCTCTGTTCCCCACTCTGTCTCTGGTGGATCCTCTCACCCTCCTGCACCTCTGGCCTGTACCCTGGTTCTTACATGCATGAATAAATAAATCTTTTTTTAAAAAAAGTCCTGGGATATAAAGATGAATGAGATATAGACCTGACCTCAAGGGGTCTCTAGGCTAACAGGGAGTGAAATCCACAAATATCTATGAGAAGCTTGACAAAGGCAGCTGCCCCAGCTTGGTGTAGGAGTGGAAGAGTACAAAGAGCTCAGTGAGGGCTTCCTGGAAGAGGTAAATCCTGCATTAATTGTAAGATATACATGAGATCCCAGACTTAAGATCAGAACCACTCTCCTGAGCAAAGTGTGTTGAGCTGGTTCTCTAGTCTGGCCTAGAGGAGTGAGAAAGAGGAATTTCAGGAAGGGGGTGAGCAGGAGCAAAGGCAAGAAGATGAGAAACAGCCCAGCAAGAGCAGTAGCAGCAGGGGCACTGGGACAGATGTGCAGAGTGGGGGGAGATAAGGCTGAAGACTGAGGTGGTGGTCACCTTACAAAATCTGGGCCCTACCACATGAGCTTGGAGAGGGGAGAGGGCTTTTTTTAATTTTTTTTTATTTTTGTGGGACCCTCGCTGGTGGCCGGGGAATGAACCGGCGCTGCAGAGGCTGCGGGCAGCTTCGCAGCCCAGTGCTCAACCACTGCGCCACTGGGGAGGCCCAGGGGGGAGGGCTTTGATGGCTTTTAAGCAGCAGAGTTAACATGACCAGTTTTATGTTTTACTTTGGTGCTTCCAGAACTTTAATGTGCACCTAGTCATGTGGGGAGTCTCCGATTCAGTAGGTTGCAAGTCTGCACCTCTAGCAGGCTTCCAAGGAACATGAAAGCTGCTGATGTGACATTCGGAGCAGCAAGAGTTTCAGATCATTGACGGCTCAGGTTCTTAGGGACATAGGGAGGATTCCAGTGACCCGGGAGGGCTGTGGTGAGTCTGGAATCAAGGTGGTAGCAGAAAGGAGGCATGTGGTCTGGACGGTTGGTACCCACTGATGGTGGCTACGTGGCTTTCTGGTGGAAGCAGGGAGTGTCAGCTGCTGCCTCTGGGCTGGGCCGAGCTGGAGCTGCGCTGACAGTGGAGGCAAGGCAGCTGACTGGAGCCATGGCCAGCACTGGGGTGGCAGTGGCTGGAGGGTGGCTGCTGCAGGATTCACAGGCTATTGTGTTTGGGATCCATGAAGCATATGGAGGCTCAGGTCAAACAAGTTTTTCCAGGTCTCCCCAAATCTGCCTCCAGGGGTGGCTAGTACAGAGGTGGGTTTGAGTCCAAAATCATGACATAAGCAGCAGTAATACTAGGCATGAATCCTGCTGCCAATAAAGGAAAATAAGAGCTGTTCATCTACAAGTGAAGCTTTTAACTCATCCCCCACACAAGGGAGGATCTCCTTAAATAGCAGCCAAAGCCAGGGAAGCCAAGGATTTATTAGAAAGTCAAGCTAGGGCCTCCCCGGTGGCGCAGCGGTTGAGCGCTGGGTTGCGAAGCTGCCCGCGGCCTCTGCGGTGCCAGTTCGATCCCCGGCTGCTCCCCGGCCACCGGAGAAGGGTCCCACATGGCGCGCAGACCCTCCTGTCACCCGCTGCTCCCCTCAGCAGTGTCCTTCGGTCCTTCTGCCTGCTCTGCTCCCCGCTCTGGCTCTGGTGAATTCTCTCACCCTCCCGCGCTTCTGACTGTACCCAGTGCTTGTATAAACAAAATAAACAAACAAACAAATAAATAAAACATGCCTCTATTTAAAAAAAAGTCAAGCTAAAGCAAATGTATGATGAATTTTAAGTTCTATTTATGTCTATGAGTAGAAAACATTTATAATAAAATGACTAAAACTGAAAAAAAGGAGGGAAGCAGACAACTATAAATTCAGAGGGCACAACTGGCAGAACTAGGACTGAAAAGGGGCGGGGTGGATACAGGGGAGAGGCGCTTTGAAGATTTTGATTTCTTCTTTTTTTTGTTTTTGCTACTTTGACGTCTCATCACACCATCAACCCTGAGATCTGTAACCCACTGAAGGATGAAGTCAAGGGGGGAGGGTGGGAACAGGGAGAAACGTGAAACAAAGTGTTGTAGACTTGAGAGAAAATGTTTATCAAACATAGTAGTATGTTCGACATAGTCCCATCAGCCAACAGACCCATCTAACCCAGAATGGCCCATACTCTTCCCATTGCGCTGCTGACCAACTTGGGGTTCCAGAGAAAGAGTCTTATTTGCTATTGCTATAATGATCTGACTGTTGTGTAAACACCTACCTTTCCGTTTTCCTTTAAGACTGGGGTGGCCTTTGGGGGAAATCCGGGACATCTTCGGTGGGGACTGAGCAACCTGTACACTTGGATTTACACTCATCTACCTTCATTGTTTTGTGATGGAGCCAGCAGCCGCACAGCGTGATCCAAAGACGCCTGGTGGAAGGAAACCAGAGTCGGCTTCAGGGCGAGACTCCCCTGGTGCAGGCCCCGATTCCTGGCCAGGAGGACAGGAGGAAGATGGGCAAGGCAGAGATTCCAGCTCTTCTGGTCAACTGCAAGGTGAGTGTCCCCCTGGCTTTCCTGAACACTCCTGCTCACCACCGCTCACTTTACACACTCACGTTCTTGCCTGGGCAGGGAGGGCAGCAGGAGAAGCAGCGTCTTCCCCTGCAGCCTGCACCTAAAATGGGTTCCTCCAGCTTCTTTACTCTGCTTCCAACCATCCTCCCTCCCTGCAGTTCACGCTGTCACTGCTACTTCTTCCTCTCCTCTATTGAAGTATAGTCTTCCAAGGTATATGGATCCTCCTCAGTGTGCTCCACGTACATGAAGATGTGTGCTCACGCAGGACGCCATCCTCCTGGATCGTGTTGATGATGGCCTTGTCACCTTGTCATTTAACCACCAACCCACACTGACCTGTCCCTCATCAATGCTGAGGTTCTTCTGCCTTTGCTCTGTCTCCCCTGCCTGCTCTCCCACCATTCTGTTTCTACATTTTCAAAACAAGATTTATATATTTATGCTTACAAGAGCTGGGGTACGGGCCAAAGGTGCAGTAAGTGAGAGGATTCACCAGAGACAGAGTGGGGGGCAGAACAGGTGAATCTACTGAAATACACTGCTGAGGGGAGCAGCGGGCGAGACAGGAGAGGTCTGCTGCGCCATGTGGGTAGCTCCCTGGCCAGGGATGAACTCATGCTGCAGTGGCTGCCGATAGCTTGATAATGCTAAGACTTAACCCCTGCTCTACCAGGGAGGCCCCCCTTCACTTACTTCATGAAAGAGAATCATCAAAGGGCCGGGAGAGGTGAGGGGTCCAACCCCGCTGCATTTTCCCAGGACTCACTGCACCCCCCGCCCCTCTGTCTCAGTGTCGGGACCAGGTGCTCAGGGTGGCCGTGGACACAGGCACCCAGCACAATCAGATCTCTGCTGGATGCCTCAGCCGCCTCGGGTAAGAGTGTGGCCCAACGGTGGAAGGGGGGTGTGGCTTCTTTTGGGGCAATGAAAATATTCTGAAATTAGACAGTGGTGATGGTGGCCCAACTCTGTGAGAGTCCTCAAAGCCACTGAACTATACTGTAAAAGAGAGACTTAGAGCATATGAACTCTATCTCAGTAAAGCTGTTATTAAGAGAGTGGATGAGGGTTCTGGAGGGAAGACTCCTGTCTAAGGATTGGGCTAAAGATTGGAACCCCAAATGTGGTGGGGAGGGCTATTAGCTGTATACTGGGGAGGAGGTGGGTAGTGTGGTGGCCCTAATCCTTGTTCCCTACCACAGGTTAGGGAAGAAGGGTCTAAAAGCCCCAGGGGACCTGGCACCTGAGCCCCCAACCCAGGTGGAGCAGCTGGAGCTCCAGCTGGGGCAGGAGATGGTGGCGTGCTCGGCCCAGGTGGTGGGTAAGTTTTCCCTGCAGTAGCCCACCTTCTCACCTCTTCGGCCTTCTTCTCCCCAGGGGGGTAAAGGCAGAGCCTTTCAGCCCTGCCATCACCAGAAAAGTACACCAAAGATGCTCTGCTTCTCCCCAATCTCTGTCAATATTCTTGACCTGCGGGTAGGGTGGGCAGAGAGTAGGGCAGCAGGCACCACCGGGGAACCCCCAATCTCTTCTTTTCCAAATGTTTCCTGCAGATGTTGAGAGTCCTGAATTCTGTCTTGGGCTGCAGACTCTGCTGTCTCTGAAGGTAAGGAGGCCAGTATACTCACACCCACACTTAGGGCCTGACCCAAAGGGCTGGGGAAAAGCAGGAGACACAGATGTGGAAGTGAGGTTCAGGTTCCCATGAGACATGGAGAGGGGCGATTTCACCTTTGCTTCCATACAGCTTCCTTATTTGCCCACCAGTGAGAAATAAGAGCTGGGTTCCCCCCCACAGGGGTCAAGAGCCAGGGGGAGGGGGCTGGGAGGTGAGCTCACATTTCCCCTCCACACCCACAGTGCTGCATTGACCTGGAACGCCGAGTGCTGCGGCTGCAGGCCCCGTTCCCAGAGCTGCCCTTCCTGCCTTTGTACCAAGAGCCTGGCCAGTGACTGCTGTTCCAGGCGGTCCCCAGGGGAAGGACCTTGCCTTCAGGAGAGCCCTGTGGGGTACAAGGGCATGTCTAGAGGCAGGTAGCTGGGGACTGTGTCTGTCCTGACCCTGCTGTCCCCGTCCCTCAGAGACCACATTCCTCTTTGCTTCTCTGCAACTGCCCGACGCCCAGGAGTTTTCACGAGAGAGGCCAAAGATCTCAGGGTTCTGGTGTCCCTGTTCTCCCTCACTCCCCCCCGAGAACAGCAGAGCCCAATCAGGGCTGCAGACAAGGACATATGCAAAATGGGGTTCCAGGCTGGGCTCTGGGCATGATGGGAACTGGCCTGCATCAAAGGCTGCAGCAGACTGCTGTTCTCTCCTTGCCCCCCAACTCCACCCCAAACTCCCCTGACAGCGCTGTGCCCACGTCTCTCACTTCGCCTCCTAGGGCTTACTAGACTGCCACACCTCATCCACTGGGGTCCTGGCCCTTCTGGTGTCTACCTTTCCGACTATGCCCATCCCCCACCACGGAGTAAAGAGAATTCAATCCACCTAGGAAAGTGAGTTGGAGGAGCCCCCAATGACCAGCCCCCCAGTCCGGGAGCTCCTTCATGTGTTACCTTTTCTGGGCTTCCAAACCTCTGAAGCCAGTTATTGATGGTCCCACTCAAACCTTGGCTAGCTCGCTGATATTTACTCCAGATATTTATCCTCCTCCACTTGTTTTTTCACCCGAGTCCCCCGACTTTGGGGGGTGTGTGGAAGGGTTCTGGGGAGAAGTGACTCCATAAGGATGGTGGTGTTATCAGTACGCACACTTGGATGAAACAGTATTCTTTCTTATTTCTAGAACTATCCATCATATTAGGCCTTTACCTCTGGGCCTTGGAGTTTGAGCTCATCTTGTTTTGGAATCAGTGGCTTTTCTATCCCCCACCAGGCTCTGTGCCAAAGCACACAACAAGGATTCTCCTTTGACTTCCCGGTAAAGAGGGGAATCCAAACCTTAAGGAACCAGATTCCCTGAGTGCCTCTCTGGCTGGTTTTTCTCTCAAGTCACGGATTAAGGGTAGAAGCCAGTCGTGTAACTAACCTGAACTAGGGAACTAGGATACTTGGGCTGCAAACCAAGTTGTGAGCCTGGGGTAGATCAGAGAACCAGGAGCTGCCCCGTGGCACGTGGCCTGGCCTTTCCCAGCTCACGCCCCTGCCCTCGCAGGGAAGGAGCGGGCCGCCCTATCACTCGTGGAAGAGTACCCTGGCCCCACACTGCCTTGCTCATGACCTTGGCTTTCCTGGGTCCCACCTGATTCGCTCCCTTCAGCCTCTGCTGCTTCTGTAACTGCAGATCCCGGGCCCAGTGGCGGGCCTTAGCTCAGCTGCTCTCCTTCTGAATAAACACCTGTTTCTCTACACCGATGTCCTCTGTCTGGCTCCCTGCTTATCAGGAGTTGAAGATCCCTTTGCCCTGATAGGAAATATGAATGTAGACCCCTCCCAGGTCAGGATTATTGAGAGGAGTGGCTTTCAAACATGTTTGGGCACCACTTAACAGCAGGAAAGAGTTTACACTGTAGGCACCACACACACACGTACGCACGCAACACCCAGCAGTGCTAACCTGCGCTGTGAGCAATACTCTGGTATCTTCCATTCTAATTTATTCTTTTCCATTCCATTTATTCAAAAAATGTTGATCACAGTCCACCAAAGAATTACAACCTATAACTTGAAAGACACTGATTTAGGGCACGCAGAATCAAGAGCAGAAGGTATAAAAGTGGTCCAATATCTGATCTGATGCTGTGGTCTGGTTCATAAACCGGCATCAGATTTTAAATGTCTCCTGTCTAACCATGAGGTGTTTTGAGAGGGAGATGGAAGCAAGGCCTGCGAAGCTGCATGGTACCTGAAGAACACGGCTACTGAGAATGTGCTGAGCTAGTGTCTTTGGTAATCATCTCAGGGTTGCTGGGAACACAGGAAGACCAGACTGTAAATTGTCTGTAAATTTTAATTGAAAAATCCCTCCAAGCCAAAGTTAGTTGTTTGTCATTCCAGTCAGAGCTGCTGATGCGGATGGCTTCTGTGCCACAGCGACGGTGCTCAGGAAGGGGTGGGGCCCTTACCTCACAGCTCTAGCAGCATCTAAGCCTGGTCTCCTAAGGGTGTCAGGGCCACACACTAGATCTGTATCCCCTCCTCACAAACAAGTCTGCCTTCTTGACAGAGGGAGTGGGAATTCTGGGCATAGGAATGTACCAGACGATGTGGAACAAGGTTGGGCAGACCTGCTGACGCGTTGGGTAAGGTACGCAAGGAAATGGGCAGAGGGCAACCTGTCTCGTCTTCCACCAAAAAGACCACGGGATCTAGAGTTGACAGTTCTTTAGTTGACCCCAGGGTCACTGCCATCCTGCCGTGCTCCTCTGTCATGCAGAGTCCCTATCCAACCAACAACACGGTACCTTGAAGGGTGGGGAGGTTCAAGGAATCTGCCTCAGCCAAGTGGCAAGCCCAGCTAGGTGGGATCCTGGGAGTTTGTGGAAGCACACTGTGCCAGCTGGTCTGGATGGTAGAGGGTTTGGTGAAGCAGTTTGCGGGCAGCTGGGAGGTCATCAGGATCTGAGGGCAAGAAAGGGACTGGTAAGAGGCCTCGGGTTTTCAGGGCACTGTGCCATCTGGCTCCCCTGGGCTGCAGTTCTGCCAGCACTCACCAACGCCCAGCTCCTCCAGCAGGCTCTGGTACTCTGGCTCGGCCTCCAGGAGTTTCAGCAGGTTGGTGGACTCCATCCGCTCCAGCTGCACCTCCCAGTACACGTAGATCTTCTGGTTGAACGTGACATACACGAGGCAGGGGCTGTTGCGGCCCTCTTTGCAGGCATATAGGCCTGGCGGCGTGGGTTGGGAGAGAAAGGTCGAGGAGTTTCAGTCCCAATGGTGGGAGGTCAGAACGTGATGCGGACATTAGAGTCAGCAATTCTGACCCTCCCACAGAAGTCAAGCAGAAAGCTAAAGGCCCTCTTTCTATTTCTGCTACTGGGAACTCAGTAAAATAAGTAAAACAGGGCCTCCCTGGTGGCGCAAGGGGTTAAGACAGCCTATGAAGCAATCTGCAGCCACTGCAGCACGAGTTCGATCCCCAGCCAGGGAAGTGACCCACATGGCGCAGACCTCTCCTGACTCCCCTGCTGCTTCTCTCAGCAGTATATTTCAGTCAGTCTGCTGGTTCTGTTCCCCACTCTGTCTCTGGTGAATCCTCTCACCCCCCACACCTCTGGCTTGCACCCAGCTCTTGCATACATAAATAAATAAATCTTAAAAAAAAAATAAGTAAAACAGTAAAATCTGGGCCCATCCCAGATAGGAAAGAATCATAGTAACAAAAACCAGACAGAAGAGCATCCAAAAAGGTGACACCAGTTGATTTTAGCAATCAGCTGGAGTAATGAAGGGCAGGGTTCCTAGTCCCTGGGGTAGATTAGCAAAACGTTATCAGAAACCAAGGCTTCTCTTGGGGGTCAAGCCCCCTTCAGAGGTGTACTCACCTCAGGACTCTGGAGTATGTACATCAGAGCACCAATTTCTATCACTTCAGTAACCAAACAAGCCCCTAATGACCCAAAAGAACTGCTTTCCAAGGTCCCGATTTGATACTAATAAGAAGGCTCTGGGGGCCTCCCTGGTGGCTCAAGGGGTTAAGCACCACACTATGAAGCAATCCATAGCCTCTGCAGCATAAGTTCGATCCCCGGCCGGCCAAGGAGCAGCCCACATGGTGCAGCAGATCTCTCCTGTCTTGCCCACTCCTCCCTTCAGCAGTGTATTTCAGTAGATCTGCCTGTTCTGTTCCCCACTCTGTCTCTGGTGAATCCTCTCATCCCTCCTCCCGCTGCATCTCTGGCCTGTACCCCAGCTCTTGTATGCATAAATAAATAAAATCTTTTTTTTTTTTTTTTAAAAGAAGGCTCTGGGGCCTCCCTGGAGGTGCAGTGGGTTGAACGCAACGCTGAGAGGCTGTCCGCAGCCTCTGCAGCGTGGGTTCAATTCCTGGCCGGCCAGGGAGATGCTGCATGGCGTGGCAGGCCTCTCCTGTCTCGCCCGCTACTCCCCTCAGCAGTGTATTTAAGTCAATCTGCCTGTTCTGTTCCCTGCTCTGTCTCTGGTGAATCCACTCATCCCCTGCATCTCTGGCCTTATACCCCAGTTCTTGTATGCATAAATAAATAAATCTTTAAAAAAATTTCAGAGATGGAGAACTCACTTTACTTCCTTTTTTTTTTTTTTTTTTTTTAAAGATTTATTTATTTATTTATACAAGCTCTGGGTACAGTCAGAAGCGCGGGAGGGTGAGAGAATTCACCAGAGCCAGAGCGGGGAGCAGAGCAGGCAGAGGGACCGAGGTACACTGCTGAGGGGAGCAACGGGCGGCAGGAGAGGTCTGCACGCAGGACCCTCCTCCGGTGGCCGGGGAGCAGCCAGGGATTGAACCAGCGCCGCAGAGGCTGCAGGCAGCTTCACAACCCAGCGCTCAACCTTTGCGCCACCAGGGAGGCCCTTACTTTACTTCTTTTTTAAAACTAATAATGGCAATCTAGTCCCCATCCATGATCCTTTAACAAAAAAGCTAGAGAACTCATTGATGCGTAAAGGCTTCTGCTAGGGACCCACCACGAGTGGAAATGAGAGGCAGATGAGGTTAGAGGGGCATGGGGCAGGGTCCCACCTGCGCAGAAGGCACGAATGTTCTCATCCACTTGGAAGCGGACAACGGTGCGGTTGTGGTCGATGATGTACGTCTGTCCGTCCCAAGCACAGGCCACTACCTCCTCATGCCCGTTACCCTGAAAAAGGGCAGAGAGAGGATGCAGGGGAGCAAGATCTAATGATGGGACCAGGTGAAATTTAAAGCAGCAGTGGACTTGGCTCTGGGAGCCAAGTAGCAGGTCAGGAAAGAAAACACCATGTGCTTCTTATCAAACTTCTCCCCCGCACCAGGCACCAAAGGAGGTAATCAAATGAGCCACCTCACTAATGCTCACAACAGGCCCCTGAAGCAGGAAACATCACTCCCAGGTTTATACTGAGGAAACTGCAGCTCATGGAAATAAAGTCGCTCCCCAAGGACACTCAGGGGGAGGCTGCAGGATCAGGACTCTGTCCCAGGCCTGTCCTAGCTGACTTCAAAGCCTCAAGCCTCTCCTAAACCACTGTGTGCACGGTGGCAGCAAAAAGGGAAGCCTCAGCTGCCATAGCCTTGGTAAAGACAGACCAGATAACAGACACCTGGTGTTGGGACTTCTAGACCCATCTAGGCCCTAAAAGTGACTGATTTCTCTTTGGGGTGCTTCCTTCTGCTGAAAGGTACTGAAACAAGAGGTTTCCCAGTAGGAGAATAGAGAATGATGGTAAGCCCCAAGGAGGCGGGGAAACAAACCCACTTCAGGTAGAACTAGACACGTCTAAACAGAGACTTCAGGGCAAAGAGTTGAGTGTGAAGTGAGAAGGGCCTGATTCAAAGCTCCTATCTCTGTGTGAAGAAGATAAGGACACCCTCACCCAACTCCAGGCTCTCCACCCACCGTGACATCCAATTTCTCTAGAGCGAAAAGCTGGTGATCCACCTGCACCGACCACAGCAGCTTGTCTGCGTCCTCCATCAGCTTGAGCGTCCCTGCAGGTGCAGATGCAGGTGGGGCAGTGGGCAGGACTCCTGAAGGGGCTCCATGAGCACACACCTCCCACCCAGGCATGACCCGGGGAACTCACCATCCAGGGTGCAGAGGGCAATGAGGCCGGAGCCACCGCTCTCAGGGCTATGGCCTGTGGAGGGACATAGGGACCAACAGAAGAAACTGAAGGGGGACTGAGATCAGAGCATGAGGGGGCGGCCAAGGGTAGGGACAGAGGGGTAGGACCCTGCACCTCCCCTCCCCTGGAATGCATGTCAGCCCTCAGCTCCCTCTCAGGCCCTATCAGCTTCACCTCGTTTGATGTTGCCCACGAGGTGAGTGGAGACATTCTTGTTGTGGATGCGGCCAGAGGTCTGGTGCAGCACGACATCTCGGGCCGCTGGGCTCTCCCTGCAGGCAGGAGGGTTAAGCAGGGACACAGGGACTCAGTTCCCTGGGAACTTTGTGGGCCCATCTGTAAGAGTTTCCAAGGTGTGAACCAGCTTGGAAAGATATTGCTGACCCTGTCCAGCCCATGTAGCAAACAGGAAAGAAAAGGAAGGAATGGCCGGTTAGAATCTAGGAAATCTGCAGCACGGGTTCGATTCCCAGCTGCTACAAGGTTAAAGCCCAGGGATTCCTGGGTCCCAAAATAATCTTTCATGAGACAAAGATGCTTGTGCTAGACCTCGCTACACAGCTCTGCCAGCCACAAGCCCATTCACAGCTGTGTGTACCTCGTTCCCATACACCCACACCATCCACAGGCTACACCCCTTACCTACTGCCCTCTGGGGTGCTCTCAGAGGTAGGGGGTTGCTCAGTGTCCTTGTTCCAGGTACACAGTAGGATTGCATAAGCACAGCCTGGCTGAGAAACCATCAGTTCAGGAACACCCAGGGGCCCTGGAGTCACTGACAGACTGTCCACCTGCACCAGAAAAAAGGTACATTAAACAGTGGGGTTCCACAGAGAACAGGGGAGACCTGGCGGAGTCCCAGGTTTAGAGGGCTCCTGCCCAGGTCACAGGGCTCCTGCCCGGTGCTACCCTCTCAACAGAGACCATCTGCTTCCATCTCTGCATGCCTCAACTGAGTCCCGATCCCATCACAGGGGATCCCGATCCCCTTCACCCCCACTTTATATGAGCCACCTTGCCTTATGTTCACAACAGCCCCCCAAAGCAGGAAACATCACTCCCAGTTTTATACCGAGGAAACTGCAGCTCATGGAAATAAAGTCGCTCCCCCTGACACTCAGCAGGGAGGCTGCAGGATCAGGACTCCATCCCAGGCCCATCCTACCTGACTTCAAACATCAAGCCTCTCCTAAACTACTGTGTGCACGGTGGCAGCAGGAAGGGAAGCCCCCCGCCAGCTGTGGATCCAGGGCCACAGCCTAGGTAAAGACAGAAAACAGATATCTGGTGTTGGGATGACTAACTCACTTCCACACCCTAAAAGTAACTTGTTTCACACACTCCATTCATGGCTCCGTCTTCCTCCCTCACTGCCGATTAGTAGCAATTTCCCCCAAGACCCAGATTTGAAATGATCTCCTGTTCTTTCTCAAGAGGGCAACTGTTCCTTCTTCCCACCTTGCACCCTGCCCCCTGGGCTCCCCAGGTCCCACACTTAGCCTCTCACCTGGCCCTCCAGCATCCACTTCTTGAGAGATACCAACTGCCCCGTGGGGTGATCAGTGCTCTCTCCCAGATCTTCCCAGCGGAAGGCACGTACCACGCGGTCCGTGTAACCTACCAGCAGCTCACAACGTCCGTCTCCGTCTGTGGATCCAGACAGTAAGATGAATTTGGAGCCAAATGTGTATTTGCCAGCTCGAATCCGACAAGCGTCCCCCTCCCCATGCCTCCGCTAACGCCAGCAGACCTGGTATTCTCTACTGTTGACTTCAGGCCCATTTGCTGTGCCTAGCCCCTGACACCTGCAGTCAGCTCCCTGCTCTGCTGCCCTTCCAGGCGCCTGTAACTCTCTCCCCACCTGTCGGCTCTGCAGGTGCTGTCACTTCTCCCCTGAGCTGCTTCTCTCAGATACACAAGACATCAGCTCCTGTCTGCACAGCTCACCCCTTGCCGCCTTCAATTCTGGAGCAAATGTCACCTTCTCAACAAGGACTTCCCTGACAACGCCACTGAGAAATGCTGTGACTGTCTAGACACCCTCTAATCCCTTTCCATGACTGACTGTCCCCGTGGTACTTATGCTTCTAATATGTCGTTTAATTTTCTTATAATGTTTATGTTGTATTTTCTGTCACTTTCTAGTAAAGAGCCAAGAGGGCTGAGATTTTTGTCTGTTTTATTCACTATTGCTATCCCAGGGCCTACAATGATGATTGGTTTATAATGGGAACTCAGCAATGAGACATTAAATGAACGAGAGCTCAGAAACTCAACATTAAATACCTAATAAATGCACAAGTGAATACTGACCAACCTGCCCCCCTCCATCACAATTCCCTTGAGCTGTGCTCTATTCCCCACTGACTCCTGCCCCCCACCGCCAGCAAAGGCAGCCATGCCCACCGATGTCGCTGATCAGCATGACCTTGGTGTTGGCAGGGATGTGCTGCTTGAAGATCGGCCGCTGCTCCTCTCCCATTAGTGTTTCATGGTGCCCAGAGGCATCCAGGGCCTTGGTGGGTGTTAGGTCACACAAGTGAAACCAGCCTTCAGCGCTCACCGCCACTACCAGGTTCTGGGAGAGATGGGCATGGGAGAGGTGGGAGGCAGGGAAGCCTGGGCACAAGCCCCAGCTGGAAGAGCATAGAGGTCGGGTCTGAAGCCTTTAACTTTCTACTGATTTCCACCTTGAGATAGGGAGTTCCACTGAGTCCAAGGACCCCAAAGGTCTTACCTTTCCTTTATTGCACACATCTCCAACCCCGACGCAAGTCAACTGCAAAAGAAGAAAGGGAGGCTCAAGGAGACACAGTGAGGGGCACCCGTCCTCCTACTGTGCGTGACGCAAGGAGGAGCGGGTTAGATAATTGCCATCACCTGCTATGGAGCCATCTGCCCTACCCTGACAGTCTGCATGTGTGTAGACTGCCCACAACCCACCCCTGTGCTGTCGGCTGGGTTTACCCAGACAGTCATGTGAAGACCCAAAGTAGTCAGGACAACGTGGGTTTAAAAAAAAACAAAACTCCATCTAATATAGTCAGACTATCCTATTTTAGATTTAGTCAAATTACGGGCCCTATTTTCTATGGTACTTTATAAGATCAGACAACTCAGGGGCCTCCCTGGTGGCGCAAGGGGTTAAGCACAGCACTATGAAGTTATCCGCAGCCTCTGCAGCAGTAATTTGATCACGACCAGCCAGGGAGCTACCCACATGGCGCAGAGACCTCTCCTGTCTCTCCCGCTGCTCCCCTCAGCAGTGTATTTCAGTCAATCTGCCTATTCTGCTCCCCACTGTCTCTGAATCCTCTGACCCACCACACCTCTGGCCTGCACCCCTGTTCTTGTATGCACAAATAAATAAATCTTTAAAAAGAAGTCAGACAACCCAGGCATTTTCCAAAATAGCGCCTTTCCATGAAGTCATTCCACATGCTAAAAAAAAAATAAGCCAACCATGTGTACATGTACATGTTTGTGTGCATGCATCATGCGGGTCTGTGTATGTTTGTGTTTCAATGTGTGTGCTGGTATGTCTGTGTGTGTATGTGTTTCTGTGTTACATGTGTTTGTGTCTATATGTGTGAATGTGTTTGTATGTGCATGTCTGTGTCTGTATGCATATCTGTGTGTGTGTGTGTGTGTGTGGAACAGATGGGAAAGCCTCTCTCTGAATCAAATGATTGGTGAACCAGTGACTGGCAAATTAGAAAACTCTGGTGAACTCTGGCTTGGGGCACACCCTTGATAGTTCCTGGACAGAGGCACCTCCCCCCGCCCCCCACCGCCTTGAGACCCAGGGAGTTGAATACTGACCATTCCCTGGCAGGAACAGGTGAACCATGGCCGGCTGTCATCATTCTTATACACGGACAGCTTTCCGTTGGTGTCGCCCACCACCAGCTCATTTAACTTCAAGTGGAGAGAGAAGAGGGTGTTAGGATGGAAACCTCCTGTTCCCTTCTGCCCATCCTGCGGAAGTCACAAGACCTCAACTTGTATCTTCGACGTTTTTGAAAATCTTTTGGAACCAACACAATCACAGCTCCCCAGTTTGTGTGTGTGTGTTGGGGCTAGGGGACGTTAGAGGATTGGGGCAATACAGAATCTAGGCCCATCCTAGAAAAGTTGGACATCTGAACAGCTCAGTGCCCTGCATGCCTGACTTGCGGCTCCTCTAATCTGTCTACCACAAATGGGCTGAAAATAACCCCACATATTTTTTTTTGGAGAATGTAATGTCAGAGCTCATATTTAATCAGGGGCCAAATAAAATGACGATGTTAGCTCTGGGGGAGGGGGGTCCTCCGTCCTCTAGCGGCAAACATAGAGGGATGGAAGTCCCCAGGGGACAGTAAGAAGGGGTAGCTGGGTGTCAGCCTCCCTGCTCTGTGCCTCTGGTGCCCCCAAGTGGCAGCCAAGCTCTCAAGAGGAGAGGCTCCCTGCATGGAGCCTCTTCTCCACTACGTGGGTCCATTTTCCCAGTGTCTCCCCAAGGCTGGCTGCCCTTTCTAGCAGCTAATGATGACAATGAGGTGGTTCCAAACCCAATTTCCACAAATAGTTCCATGATATCCCTGGAGTGGGGGTAGGACATCTAACACCCCTTACTGACCTCAAAAGAGAGGGAACTAATATCTCATTCCCAAGAGATTTAATTCTAAAGGTCACAAAGACAAGATAGATCAACAGTGAGGAAAAGTTAGCAACAAACTGGGATTTACTAATAATGATTAACTTGATTTGAATGTAGTATCTGTTATATTTTAATAGTTAGGGGAGGGCCTCCCAGGTAGCACAAGGGACTAAAGTCTCAGTGCTATGAAGCTATCACCAGCCACTGCAGCAAGAGTTTGACCCCTGGCCAGGGAGCTACCCACATGGTGCAGCTCCCCTCAGCAGTGTATTTCAGTCGGTCTGCCTGTTCTGCTCCCCACTCTGTCTCTGGTGAATCCTTTCACCCTCCACCGCACCTCTGGCCTACACCTTACCTCTTGCATGCACAAATAAATAAAATAAATCTTTGAAAAAATAGTTAGGGGAGTTTTGGTGTGATTATTAAAACATAAAACAAGTTTATTTACACAAAGCCCTCAGCACGTGAGGTTTCTATCACAGCTTCCCCTTGTGGGCTTCCAGACACATTCAGGAGCTAGGCTGAATAGCACAATTGAGTGGCAGTTGGCAGATTTGAATCCAGTTCAAATCCTGTTAAACTGTTTCATCTGTCAAACACAACAGTCTTTGAGGGGATGGCTCCCTCAAAGAAGGGTCCCCACCCTTCGTTTCGCCATCAACATGGATGGCATGTTGGGAATATACATCAGCACGCACAAGGACATCCATGAAGTGGGTTTCGAGAAGTGTAACCCCTGCACACTCAGAGATTCCTGGAAACTTGCCATGAAGGAGTCGGGCCCCCCAGATGCATGCACCGACTGCACTCAAAGCTGTCTGGATTAAAGGAGTGAGAACACCTCGGATGGTACCCATGTGTGGTTGTCCAGAAAATGCAATGAGGATGAAGGGTCAGCAGATGAGGTATACTTTGGTCATTCATGTACCTGTGACCACTTTCAAAAATTTGGTTAGTGGATGAGAATTAACCACCGACTGTCAAAGTTATAAAACTACAAACAAAACAAAACAACAACAACAAAAAAAAAAACCACCGAAAAAACAAACAAGGATAACAAGAGTATCTGCCTTATAAGGTTGTCACAAGAGCTGAGCTAATAGAGAAAAGCATTTAGGACACTGATTGGCACAGATGAGTAATAATACCAGGGAGTTTTTAGCCTCTGGTTAAACACCCCAGAGACTAGGGGACTAAGCATCTTTCACACTACCCATTTCATTCTTTTTTTAATATTTATTCCACAAATGCCGTAGTCCACAGCAGGCCCTTGGTGTTTACTTAACAGACAAAAAAGATTATTTAAAAGAAACAAAAAAATCAGAATGAAAGAGAATGCCCAGCCAGCCCTGCAGTTTTCAGGTAAAGCTGGACAACCCGCTTGGGGTACAAAGATAAATGGCACAGAATGCCTTCTGAGAGGTACCTCAAAAGTTTAATAGAATAAAAATCATAAAACAATGTGGCAAGTGTAGTGAGCAAACAGATGGGACTCAGCCAGGCAGAGAGGAAGGCGATGGCAGGCAGCCTGGAAAGAGACATTTCCTGGGCTGCCCAGCTTCTCTGTGGTGGGTCCTGGCCCCGCCTCTGGCCATCCCTCAGACACAGTACAGGGCACAGGCTGGAGACTGCAGCATGGGTCAGAAATGCTAAAGCGGGAAGGAGGTGAGGTCTTTCTGAGACCTGCTTCTGCCTTCTAAAGGCTTTCTTTCCTGGGGGTAGCAAGGTTTGCGGTGGAGTTTTGGGTAGTCTTAGAGGGTGTATATTCTTTTCTGGCTTCACTCTCTGACTTAGCAGGAAACAAACCCATTTCCAAGAAATTTAGGCTAATGGTTTAGTAGAATAAAACAAATCTATCTTCTGCCCCAAACCTCCATATGCCTTAGGAACCAATAATAAAATTTCTGTCCACACTCACATAGGCAGAGTGTATCATACTTGATCACTCACCAACTATCTCAACTTGCCCTCCTTTCAATTATATTTACCAGTACCAGGAAAAACCTTTCTCATCACTTTGACACACAAAATCATACTTGCTTTTCATAATAGTCCTTGTTTCTTCAACAAACATTTATGGAGTGCCTATTATGTGCCAGCACCATTCAAAGTGTTGGGAACACAGCAGTGAAAAAAAGATACAAAATTTCTGTCCTCATGGAGCTTATAATAATGTAGCTTCACCCTGAGTTAAAGAAAAGCAGCAGCAAGTACAATGTGCCTAATTGCAGAACTGAGTGTGTAACAGTGCACTTCACTTAGAAAAGCACAATTTCCCAAAATGCCGATGCTATAAAGCTATGGGGGTTAAAGGAAGCATTTCCTCCTTTTAAACAAAGAAAGGCAATCAGATAAAATGAAAAATAGCGCACATTAAAGTCACTTTGTTAATTTACTACTTAAAAATGCCTCCCTTGATTTTCTCATAAAATTGTACTGCAGGAATAGGAAGAAATGTGAAAATCCAGAGAACATAATACAATTTTATGAGACTAACTCTTCCACCCCAGAGGGGATGTAGCCAAAGGGACGCCTCATAAAAATACTTTCTCCATCACAGCACGACGGGAGTTGGCGGAGGATATTTTAGCATTTGTTTTATTTCCAAGGAAAAAGAGAACACAGAATAGTGAAGTAGTGAGGATGAGAACCAGGAAACAGAGTAGAAAGATGGGACAGAGGGTGGGAGAGCAGGGCAATAGGTGCTTTGCATCAGACCCATGAAATAAAGCAAATGAATGGAAAGATTAAGTCTGGAAAACAAGAGCTTCTCAGCCTTGAGCATGATGCTCCTCCACCCCCGAACCTTTTACATATTTTAAATCAACGCACTTCATTACATTTTGTGACTTGTGTGACTGTCACCCAATCTCATCATGAACTACCTGAGGGAGGAGACCATCGTGTTCACTTTTGAATTCCCAGAATGTAAGAGAGTCTTTGGCACAGTTCAATAAATACTAACAACGCTGGCACTCCCAGAGCGTTAACTCCGTGCACAAACATTTTTCTACCTGCTTGACCAGTGTTGGTTCATTTAGACAACGAGAAAAGGAACGAGTTCAGCAGAAGAAAAGGTAGATGGTAGATTTTTTTTTGGTAATTCAACACAGGGGGAGCGCTTTGGGGTTGCCCAGGTGTTAGGGAGAAATGATGTCCTGAGCTAATCCCATACAGGCTTTGTGGACTCCACTCCCAGTCCAGACTAAAGCCATCAGGACATTGGGAAAGACAAATCCCGTCACCACCAAAGGGAAGGTGGCTGGGACCTGAGGGTGGAGTTAAGCAGCCAGGTTGGGTATAAAAACCAAACACGTGGGCCTTGGGGGGACTCGCTGTTGCTGGCCTCCTGGCTTCACGGCTCCTGGCTCGCGGCCAGCTCTCAGAGCGCCATTTGGGATTCCTGATCGGCGGATCGGGTAGGACACATTTAAAACTTTGTCTCCCACTTTTCTCCCTGAGCTGTACATTTCCTCATTTCCCCTTCCCTTGTAAATAAACCTTTTATTAACCTTTCGCGTGTGCCTGCAGTAGAGCATGGATAAGTCCTTTTAAGCGCGCGGGGGAGGACCCACAGCCAGGCACCCCGTTTGGTATCGGGGCTGCCCTGTAACACAGGGTCTGTCAGGGAGTCGACTACCTGCTCGCCCACCGTGGAGCAGACGAACACTGACATGGGGCGGTGAGGGCATCGCTGGCCCCGGCCCGAGGGGCTCAGTCTACTAGCAGGGAGGCTGGCGGAGAGGCCCAGCGATCTGCTCCAGGGCAGCCTGTTCTGAGGTGCTGAGAGGTGACAGGTGACGTGATTTGAGGGGTGACGCCGCCGGAGCAGGCTGGACCGCAGAAGCAGTGAATCAGGAAATCCGACCACCACAGCGAGCAAGCTACCGAATTAGGGAGCGGGTCAGTTATCTAGTCCCCTAAAATAACGTGAGACCAAGGCACAGACTAACTCGCTCACGACGCGCAGGGAAAGTGACCCGACGAGCTCTTCCCGGCCCGCGCCAGCCGCCCGCGCCATCCACCCGCGCCAGCCGCCCGCGCAGCCCGCGCCGCGCATGCTCGCTGCGCACGCCGCACGCCGCGGGCGGCCACCCCGCTCCCCTGGCCCCGCCCCTCTCCCTGGCCCCGCCCCTCCGGCCCCGCCCCGGCGCTGCGCCGTCCCGGGCTGCGTCTCTCGCAGTGCGCATGCACTGACCGTATCGTTATCCACGTCTCCGAGACAGATTGCGTGCGGGAAGAGGCTCCCGCTAAACTCCAGGGCCACGCGCTGCACGTAGCTAACCGATCTCATCGCACTTCCAAGGGCCGAGGCGCCGGGGAGCCCGCCAGATGGCCCCCGAGCCCCTCCCGCCAGCCGCCCGAGCGGAAGGCCACCCAAAGCGGAAAGTGATGTCACCGCCGGCGCGTCCAATCCCGGCCTCGAGCAGGCGGGGCCTCGGGGCCCGGGGCGGGCTTACCGGCTCCTGATGTGAGTGACAGGGCCGCGGGCCACTCGTTTTTTCCAGGGGGCTGGAGCGCAAAGGTAGACTAGCTGTGACCCCGCCCATCGGTTCCCTTGGCAATGGGATCTCTAGGGCTCGACCTGATAACCTTGACCTCTTTTTTCAGATCACCCTAAGACTCATACTAATCGTCATAACTGACAGTTGTATGATTTCCAACAGTTTAAAAAAACTGCCCAGGGCCTCCCTGGTGGCGCAAGGGGTTTTGACACAGTACTATGAAGCAATCCGCAGCCTCCGCAGCACGAGTTCGATCCCCGGCCAGGGAGCAACCTACATGGCACAGCTGACCTCTCCTGTCTCGCCTGCTGCTCCCCTCAGCAGTGTGTTTCAATCAGTCTGTCTGTTCTGTTTCCCACTCTGTCTCTGGTGAATTCTTTCACCATCCACACCTCTGGCATGTACCCCAGTTTTTATATATGCATAAATAAATCTTTTTAAAAAATTAAAAAACTGCCCATTAGGAGTCACGAAAACAATTTAGTGACGATTAGAAAAATACCCAAAGTAGAACAGAAAATACCAGTGACTCGAATAGTAAGGTAAAGAAAAGTATTTTTTAATCATGTGGGTTTTGTGGTCAACAGTTTGAAAATCACTTGCCACAGAGCACATTTCACATGTATCATTTCATGTCATTGGCTTAATAATGCTATTAACTTGTATTACTATACCAGTTTTTTTGGACAAGGAAAACAGTTTCGGCAAGATTCAGTAACAAGGTGGAAAATGGAGGTGGGATTCAAATCAGGATTGTTTACTCCCAAATCCCAGGTCCTTTCTTTTACTACCATAGTTTCTAGCCTCAGGCTAGAGATCTGAGCTGCTGAGGTTACGGATCTGCTCAGCCTCCTTGAACCTGCCACCCCACCCTAAACCCTCCCCAGCCTAAAGCACTCGCCTCCCTCTCTCAGTGGCCTTACTCCATAACATAAATTGGACTCATCCATCATGGCTGGTCTTTTCATGTTGAATCAAGTCCAGTCTTCTTTGGGGTGCCTCATTAGTCAGGGCATCAAAACTACCATTTGTGACATCCTGCAGTTGTGCAATACATTTTTAGGTTTAGGTCTGCAGGCTCAGGCTGATCTTCACATTGACCTTTCAGGGGTCAACATTGTAAAAACACAGATATCTATCTTGCCTGGGGGTGTTGAACCTGGGACTGGTTTTTCTTACAAGTCCAAATAGAGTGGGAGAAGGCACTGGAAAGCAGGACTTTTTTGCTTGGGGGTAGGAAAGTGGGGTGGCACATTTTGTCCTAGGAGTCCCAATGGATCTGACAGAGTAATAACAGCACAGCAAGACAGCAAACAGGAGGCTGTCTAGGCAAATACTGGGGCCGCAGATACACTCGTTTCTGTTTCTGGTGGTGTACTGTGGGGTTGGCCTGGTTCATTCAAAGGTTCAGGGTCACACAGGCCTACCTGATGCTTTTATGTCACCCAGCTCGACCACATCTCTGTTCTCTCAAAAGCTAAGCTTCGGATTAGGTTTTAAGGGATGGGAAAACAAGACTTAAAAAGCGTGTTTAAGTGGAAAGTCAAATAGTTTTGGTTTCATTTCACTTTCTTCGGTTTTCTTTTTCCAGCCCTGAGTGTAGTTGCAAAATAATGAATTATCCAGGGCAAAGTAGATGACAATCACCCTGCTTCTGTCACCAAGTACCTTGGCCTAACCCAGTTCTCTGAAATCATATCCTGACCCAGCACTTCACAATGCTTGTCTTTTCTTCCTCAGCACTTGGGATTCTTGTTCTTGACTTTTCTGTGTCAAGGGGTGACTGTTTTTGTGTGTTACGTTAGTCATGAAGGTCATGTATCATCACAACTTGGATACCATGCATTCTGACTTGTCAGGAGAGCCAAGTCAAGAGAGAAAAGGAGGAAAGGTGTCTTCAAGGAATATGGCTGGATCAAGTCTTTCTACTCCTACACCTCTCCCCACCTTACATCAGTTACCTGAAATGCATGGAGTGTTGTTGCGTCCCATGAAGTGTAACACAGGATGAGGCCATTCAGAACCATGTGGCAGACCCCTGCTCCACAAGAACACATTTTTGTGTGTGTGTAGGGGGGGAGGGCCTCCCTCGCCAGTGGCCGGGGAACGAACCTGCGCTGCAGAGGCTGCGGGCAGCCTGGCAGCCAAGCGCTCAACCGCTGTGCCACCAGGGGAGGCCCAAGAACCCCTGTTCTTGGCCCTGGCACTTAGTATGGTTGGTGGGTCTCTACTGGCACCATCTAGAGCCTGCCTTGTTTAAGCCATGCACCCTTTCAGCATGGGTTTTGACTTGCTCCCCAGAACTGCCTAACTAGGTTATCTCCAGATTAGATGACATGGATATAGTTGTGTGGGTGGCTAATCCTTTACCACCCAGTCCAGCAATAGCATCAATAGAAACCTGCTAAAAGAGGAGGTGGGGTGAGGGATGTTATGTGGAATGGTTTCTAGGGAGTCTTTTTTTCTACTTCTTCTGAGTCCAGGATGTCCTGTCCAGGTTCTGTCTGCCTAGGATGCCCAGGTAAGAAATAGGACCTTTCAAGTACTTTCTACACACAAGGTTCAGAGCTACTCAGCATCCTGCAGGCAAGACTGGGGGCTTCCTCGTTCCCCTTCCCTCTCCAGTTCCCAGTGTGCCCTAACCCACTCAAGGTTCTGTAAGTCGTGAAGTCCAGAAACCTTTTTCTCGTATGTGCTTGACCTAGACCTCAGTGGAACAGCAGTGTGGGCAGCCTGCCCTAATAGTGTGGTGTTCAGAGCTGAGTCCCACCCCCTGCCCCAGGGGTTTGGCTGTATCAGGACCACAGCTCTGGGAACCTTTGATCCTAGATCTGTCAGGGTTGTTGTCTGTTCAAGACGACTGATTATGAACTGTCATGAGGAAATGACCTTACAATGCAGGGATGATGAAAACACTTTAATTTTTTTTTTTTTTAATAGAGGCATGTTTTTCTTCATTTGTTTGCTTGTTTGTTTTGTTTGTACATGCACTGGGTATATAGTCAGAAGCGCGGGAGGGTGAGAGAATTCACCAGAGCCAGAGCGAGGGGCAGAGCAGGCAGAAGGACCGAAGCACACTGCCGAGGGGAGCAGCGGGCGGCAGGAGAGGTCCGCGCGCCATGCGGGACCCTCCTCGGGTGGCCGGGGAGCAGCCGGGGATCGAACCGGCACCGCAGAGGCCGCGGGCAGCCTCGCAACCCAGCGCTCCACCGCTGCGCCACCGGGGAGGCCCGATGAAAACACTTTAAAAGACTAGAGGTAGTGGTTGCCCAACATTGCAACTGGCCTAAACGTCCCTGAATTGTTCACCCATGATGCTTAATTCTGTTAAATGAGTTCTCTTCAATAAAGAGGGGAACCATTTCAAATAGTGGGAGGAGCCTGGGGCTCTGAGGAACATTTGGACATGAGGGACGGTATGGCTGGACCTTCACTAGCCAAGAACTCCCCATAGTTCACTAAGGCATTGCTTTTACAGGACCATTCCTCCTCTTACACTGCCTCACAAATGGGGGTTCTTAGGGTTATTCACTGCACATCAAATATGTTCTTACTGATTCTTGGATTGTGTAACTGAGGACAATTAATACGTTCAAGTCATCTAAAGTTGGTGACTAGAAAACTACAGCCGTCAAATTGGTTGACAATTTGAACAAAAGTTTACCCTTTACTTAGAATATCTTCTCTTTATGTTGGCTTAACACGGTGCTGCCCTTAGCCCACTGTCATTCCCACTGAAGGGCCACTAGGCACTGAGGTTTCTGCATTCAGGAAGGGAAGATCAGTCGAGACAGGAGAGGTGTGAAAGATTATAAAAAGTGAATTTTTCCATCTTGCCTAGAATGTCTTTCACAGTTTCTCCAGTGGGAATGAAACGCACGGCTCACACCCAGCTCCAACCGAGGGGATGCAGCCAGTGGAGACAAATGTGTGCATACTGGTAAGGCAGGCTGGGCCAGACCTCCAGGGTTTTGTGGGTCGCAAGTGCCCTTCAGCTTACATGGGAAGTCATTGGAAGGGCTTAAGCAGGTGAAGATTGGGAAGTGAGGCGGTGTGGACTACAGGTGAGGCACCAGGCAGAGCCTTTTGTGTGGCGGAGAGGGGCTCTAGAAAGAAGGGAGAATTTATAGTACTTCTTGTTCATATCAGCATGAACTCAAGGTGGATGCTGTTTCAATTCTTCCAGAGACCCTTTGCAAATCTGCAGTAACGGCTGAGTACTGGTTGCTATTAGCTTTCCTTACTCTCTCCACGTGGAAAGCTGTATTGGTGAGGAAGGTGCAGCTGACTGGGAATTAAACGTGATCACTGACCCAGACAGGAGTAGATGGTGGGTTTATTTTTAACCTTAAGAGACTTACAGCTGGGGCCTCCCTGGTGGAGCAAGCAGTTAAGCAAGGCACCATGGAGCCATCTGCAGCCTCTACAGCATGAGTTCGATCCCTGGCCGGCCAGGGAGCAACCCATATGGCGCTGCAGACCTCTCCTGACTCCCCGCTGCTCTCCTCAGCAGTGTATTTCAGTCAGTCTGCCTGTTCTGTTCCCCACTCTGTCTCTGGTGAATCTTCTCACCCCCCGCATCTCTGGCCTGTACCCCAGTTCTTGTATGCAGGAATAAATAAATCTTAAAAAAAGAAAGACAGCCACTTTAATAAAACACCCTCGCAAGACAGTTTTATATTACATAAATCAAGGCTTGTCCAGCCCCAGGCTTCTACACAAGTTCTTGGCTGGATGCCGTTCCTTCCTTAATTGTGTAAAAGGTGTCTGACAGGGAGCAAACTAGGTATTTTACTATGTGAAACCAAGAAAGTTAAGTAGAAGAACCAAACTTCACAGTATTTCAGTCATCATTTCCTCTTCCGAAATGCGAGGGAAGAAAACCAGAGCTTCTACAAAACACCAGGCTACTGGGGGAGGGTGTGCTGCAGAGCTGTGGCAAGGCCTTCAGCACAGGCCCAGCTGGTCTGTGCCATGCCCGCGAGGGCCATATATTTGGCTCCTGTATCAATGGCTCCACCATCTCTGTGTCAGCATGATAGTCACCCCATTGGTGATGTCGCAGACTTCCTAAATGTTGCCCTTGTACGTAGTACCCACCACACCCACCCTCTGAAGACTGACCCAACAGAAAGGGTTGCTTGACACCCAGGTTTTACTGTTTCCACTTTATTGCTCAAGCATGGAACTTGAGGCCGGTCTGGACCTTCAGCGACATGTAAAGAAGAGGCTGAGGGAGTGGGGACACAACCCGGCGGATAAAGGAAACTAACGGGAGATACTGGAAAGCGGGGGCAGAGGGTGGTCACCAGGATACCAGAAGACATCAGCCACGCCACCTGTGGCGAGGACGGGGACAGAGAGAATGGGCACAGCAGTGGTTTCCTATGCCCCTAGCACCCAAGTGGAGGCCACAGTTGGAAATGGATTGGGAGGAGGAAGGGATGAGGAAAGTGGCTGCCCAGGAGTCTCCCTCTCCACCCTGGTTTCACATCAGACCCACAGCCCTACCACTCGTCCCCTTCGACCATTTGAAAAATGGACACAGCAAACAGAGGAGGCAAAATAAATTAACATTCTGATGAGTGTGTATGTGGGTGGACATTCGTTCAACACAAGTAATGGGGGCGGGGAAGAGGGGGTGACACCATCTAAAATGATCCCCCACCTCAATCCCCCAGCCTACTCCTTTCCCCCCTTCCCCCAAAGCCACCATCCAACCAGATAGAAAAATAAAGGTCTAATTCGCTCAAAATTCTTCTGTTTTTACAAAACTAACAGGGTGGAGTAGGGCAGGGAGCGGGGAGCAGGGAGGCAGGCAGCCTCGGGAGGAGGGCTCGAGAGGCTATGCTTCCGTTTCCACCTGAGATTGGCTCCCCGCCATGTTCTTCGGCTCCTTCATCTCTGTGTCAGCAAGACGGTCTCCTGCAGCTACTGCTGCCTTGGCCTGCAGGGGGAACGGGACGAAAGAGATGAATTCCATTCTCACTGGTCCAGTCCCTCCGACATGAAAGGTCGCTTTTACTCCAGGTCCCCACTCTTGCTTGCCTTCACCCAACTGACGGAAGGACACCCCCACATTCACCGGGCACACCAGCACCTGCCCTGTATCCACAAATACCCATCCCTCAAAGTACAAACGCATGCACCTTAATCGCTAACAGAATTACGTAGACACAGCAATTTCCTTCTAGATGTCCTAAAGGTACACATATATTTGCGCACATACAATTTTATGAATTCCGAGCTCAGGCGCTGCAGTGCTGTTCAGAACGGTACTTGGCCAACGTGGGAAGCTTTGGCCAACATGGAAAGCTATGCCTACCTGTGGCCGAGAGCACTTTATTTTTTTTTTTTTAAAGATTTATTTATTTTAGCATGCAAGAACTGGGGTACAGATCAGAGGTGCGGGGGGGTGGGGTAGGGGGGTGAGAAGATTCACCAGAGACCGAGTCAGGAGCAGAACAGGCAGATCTACTGAAATACTCTGCTGAGCGGAGTAGTGGGGGAGAGAGGAACGGCCTGCTGCACCATGTGGGTGGGTAGCTGGCTGGCTGGGGACCAAACCCTGCTGCAGAGGCTGCCCATAGCTTCACAGTGTTGTGCTTAACCCCTTGCGCCACCAGGGAGGAGCAACCGAGAGCACTTTCAATGCAACTAGTTCCAACTTATGTGTCTTAAGTGTAGAATACATTGGATTTTAAAGACAGTAAGAGATAAATACTTTGAATGCAACTTTGAAGGAATGTGAAAGCTCTTTTATATGCTGATGTGAAGAAAGTGCAGTAGAGAAAATAACAGAGCTTGTTGCCTTTTACTGGGGAAAAGGGAGAAAACATAACTGCTTGTGTCATATATAATACACGGAAATGATACAAAGAGCCTGAACTATCCGTTCGTTGCCTCTCGGTAGGAGAGAGACTTTTTACTACATGTTGTTCTGTGCAGTTTCAATTTAATTATGGAAATGTGGTAGCTATTCCAATGTAGGTTTTATGCACACAAATATGTGTTTTAAAAAGACAGAGAATGCAATTTGGGAAGCACCCTCACAGGAGCTAACTCCTGACCTTCAGGCCTCTCTGGATGCTTCCAGCCCCAACCAAAGGAATCCTGCTGGGATTTTATTGTGGTAACAGGGTGGTGCTCCAGGGACCAGCTCCCTATCTGGTTTCCAGGAATGGCGGATAAGTACCAGCACAACATGTCCACACTAGTTGGGTTGTCCACCCAACACCCTCTTCTGAATCCTCACCTTGCTTTCCTCCTCAGCCAGCCTCTCAAACATGTTGGCATAGAGCTTCTTCTCCCGTGCAAGCTGCTTGCGGATCCGCTGCTGGCAGATAGCCAGCTGGGCCTTGGCCGCTTTGTTGTTGGGGTAGAGCTGCAGGACCTTCTGGAAGTCAGCCCTTGCCAAGTCAAAGTCATTCACTGCCAGGTGGGCCTCTCCCCTGCGGAAAAGGCCCTTCTCATTGTTGTTGTCCAGTTCCAGAGCCTAAGGATGCAGGAGGAAGCAACAGTGAGACCTCGCTAGAGCTCATCCGCTTAAGACTGGGTCCCACAGGTACCCTCCGCAAGGTGAGGTAGAATGGAAGCAGCTGATTCTACTCCAGAAAGAGTAAGTCTGGGCCACTAAATGGAAAGGAGCACAGTTTAGGGAAGAACTCTACTTTGTTCAGGGGGCAGGTCCTTTAGATAAAGGACAAGAGCCTGTGTGAACATTTACATTCTCTTCAGGAAAAAGCATATATATACATAAAAGAGGCTAAGAACCAGGGGAGAGAAACTCAGAAGTGGTTCTTATCCTGTATAGTCTTCTACCACCATGCCAACTCCCTCCCATTGAAAGCCAAGGTACTTGCTTCTCACATCCTTGCTTCCTGGCCTTTCATCTTGGAGTTCCCATTGGCACATTCTGCTACCCTTACTCTAGTCACAAAAGGCAAGTTTCAGACATGCCCAGAACTCGCCACCCCTGCCCATAAATACTGTCCTCTCTAAAGAAACCTCACCTTGTTACAGTTTTCAATTGCAGCCGAGAAGGCCTGTAGTTTCAGATGACACATGGCCAGGTTGAGGTGGGAGGCCAGTCGAAGGGACTGTGCCTTCTGCGCGTCCCCATTAGACAAGCTCGACTCATATTCCAGCCAGGACACAATCTTCTTGTACTGCAGTAAAGCTTGCTTGTACTTGCCTTCCTAGAAAGGGAGGGAGGCTCAAGCACCTGCACAGTTTCAACAGTACCAGGTCATCCTGACTGAAGACATCACTGTCCTTGGAGCATGACAGTTCCCCTATACCCCCAAGACAGACCAGCTAACTTAGAAAAACTAGATGAGGACTACAGGTGTCAACCTGTCCACACCCTGGCAGAAAATTACCCCCGTCTCGGGGGGTGGGGGAGCGTAGGCCCAGAGCAATCTCCCTGGAGTGTCACTGGGACCAGGCTGCTAGCTCACCTTGAAGTACATAGTGCCCCGCTCCTTCACTATGGTGCTCTGTTCCAGCTTCTCCTCTGCATTCATCTCCCAAGACTCCTTGGCCTGCCATATCCCAAGGGAGAAACAAAGTTGTCAGCTACCCAAGTGTCACCTACAAGATGGGACCTGCTCTTCAGGACAGGGAGACCTTGAACAAACTCACCTTATCAAAATTCTTGAGATGTAATTCATATTTTAGCTCAGCCTGTGGTGGGATCTGGAACTTTTCCTTCCCAACACTGCCAAAAGCATAGCTGCAGGGGCAGAAAAAACTCTAGGTCATCCCGGTAGCACTCACCTGGCTCCATGCTCAAACTACATCCTCTGGTCCTTCCTGGATGGCCCTCCAGCCCAAGTTCAATACTCCCTTGGCAACCAGACTGTTTCCTGGAAAATACCGCCCTGTTCCCTTTGAGACTTGGTTAAAACGTTTCCTGTTTAGCACAATCTCCTCTGGTCTTTTCACGCATTAGTTGCTCTTGTAGCATCTTGCACATCCCTTTAATAACTCATGCAACACGCTGGCGTGATTACTGACTGGAAAGTGGTCTGCGTTACTGGGAGGTAGGAACAATGGCTTTGAATCCCCAGGAATTTTCAGTACTGTGTCTGATGCATAAGTCATTACTGAACGGAAGAATGAATTGGAGATGGCTATCTTGATGCTGGTAGAGAAGGGACTCTGCAACAGCCATGACTAGAAAGACCCGGCTTTGATCCAAGGAGAGCTGACTACTATACAATGAAGAGATCGTAACAGCACACGTTTGGTGTGCCCAGAGGCACGGTGAGCAATCAGGAACACACAGTCTAGGGAGGTTCTGTGGGAGTACTGAACAGCCAGACTGGAAAAGACATGGACTAGCCAGCTATACAACTCACTGTAGGTGTTTATGGCTCTGACCTCCCTTTACCTACCTTCTCTACAAAGTGCCTTGCTCCTACCTGGGCTTGAAGTACACAATGGACTGTTCTCCTTTTTCCATGCGCTGAATGACTCTCTCCAGCCCACAAGGCAGATCCAGACTCTCCCCCTCGCCAATCTCAAAGTGGAGCTCCCGCCGGTCAAAGATCTGATCTTTGTAGTACCCTTCCAGTGCGACTGGCATGAAAGAGGGGCAGTGCACCAGGGGCATGAGTAGGCAGGTGACTCAGGAAGGTCGCTCTCAGTCTTCCTCATTCCCGCCCCTCATCAATTCCTGTCCCCAAGATGCCCTTGGGATGATCTCAGATAAAGATATTAAGAGGACGTGGGCCAATCTCATTTTGTAGACAAGAAAGCAGAGTCAGAGAAAGGATGTGATGTAGCCAAAGTCAAAGCTACCCAAGAGCTAAGTATCAGAACCCAAATGCAAACTCACCCTCCACCATGGCGCCCTCATTGGGCCTGGCATAGCCTTCACCCTTAATCCGTATTCTCCGGATGATTCCACCATCTTCCTCATCTGTCAGATCCTCTCCCTTGAACTCAAACAACTCCACCTGCAGAACAAGACAGCAGGTGACCCGACTCCTTTCCCACTAACTCATCACTACTGACCGGGGAGATGGGGGTCAGTTGTGACCACACTCCTAAGTACTATGAAGAGACTAATGACACTTCTGCTAAGTTCTTGGAAGCTGCCCTAGTCTCTCAGCTTTAGCAGATGTGGGGAGGCCATATGAACTTCAGTTAACTCCAGAAAAATCAACCCACTCCACCTAACGAGGACACGTTCCAGACAACCCCAATGCAGCTACTTGCGAAGCCCGGTGCGTTAGGCATTAGCAACAACATGCAGTCTCAACATCCTGCCAAGTACCCACTGATTGGGCCTCAACTATTTTCAGACAGAACCCTGCAAGTTCCATTTCCTCGGCAACGGCTTTCTTCACCTCCCTGACCCTCGAGGGAGGCCTCTACCCTTCTCTTCTGACCTTTAGAGCACAAATATTCCAGTCATTTATGACTGTATATAGGGCCTGACTGAGTTAAAATTACAACCACTGTTCTGTAGGTACTGCTCTTGAGATGAATGTGCCTCAACCCCTTACACTGCTTTCTGTCAGAAGAGGGGTTCATGGCCACCTCTTCCCACCTGGGACCTCCCTGGCCACTTTCTTGTAACAGCAGGCTAAGTGCACAGCAGAACCACCTGCCCACTCCAATTCACTTCCTCCCCTAGGGCCAGGTCCTCAGCCTTGGCTACATTGTCTCCAAGCAGCAGGAAGGGCTGGAGGGCAGCCAGACCCTGGGCTGAGACAAGGCCTGGCTCCCTGCCTTGTGCTCTGTGGCCTGACGCTCACCTCAAACACAAGTGTAGAGTTGGGGGGAATCTTCGGAGGGCTGCCTGCTGAGCCATAGGCATATTCTGGTTTGCAGGTGATGTGGCACACTTCCCCCACCTTCATGGTTGCTACAGCAATGTCCCAAGCTTTGATGACTTCCCCTGCAGACACAGAGAACAAACAGGTCCTCCTTGGAAGGGATCTGACTCTGGGCTAAGTGGTGGCCCTGGAGAGGCTTACTGTGCCATGCCCACCAGAAAGCTGGACATTCTTTAGACATGGGACCAGGAAGGTAGGAAACCTGGCTGCAGTAAGTCCTGCCAGTCAAATCAACCAACCAACTCTGGAACAAAGGAACAAGGCAGCCCCACTCCTGAAAAGGAAGTGAGTTACTCAAAGGTGATCATGGGAAGGAGTTATACCGGAAGAAAAAGGAGTAACAGACCGTATTAAATAAACTACTCCTTCTTCAGTTTGGTGCCTAGAATATGGTTTGCTTATCTCTTTCTCAAAGTCTATCCTACCTACTCCCTAACCATACCTACCTTTTCCCAGATCAAAAGAAAATTTGTCCTTGGAGTCCAGACTGGAGTCAAATTTGGTGCCATCTAACAGCCAGCCAGTGTAGTGGACAAAGACGCGATCCCCAATCATGGGCATCTCCACACCTGTGCCCTCTCGCTTGATGACCTGGGAAGAAGGCAGAGAAGGTGAGTATACCCAGGGATGGGGCACAAAAGGGTCCCCAAACGGCCTGCATGCCTCTGATGGGAAATTAAAATGGACTCTTCCTTCTGTTTCCTTGTAAGTAGATTCCAGGGGGACAATCCTCAAATGATTCTGATCTAGAGCTTGGCTAGAAGCTCAATGATCTCCCATCTTTCTGGAGGTTTGAAAAACTGGAGACACCCCCCTGCCAAAAAAGAAAAAGTTCACGTTCTTGCAGTATGATCTTGGATAAGTCACTTAAACCCCCAAGACCTTATTATAAAGTAGTGGTGATAAACCCTTTCTCTTAGACTTGTTAGAGGCCGGAACTGATAAAGGACTGAATAAATGATTATTACCCCCAGCTAAGGGAGAAGTTTTTATGCTACATTTCCTCATTCTTCCCAAATGCCCATGGTCATCAGATCAAAGTCTGGCTTGTAGATAAGGAGTAAGAATAACTGAAAGAGGAACAATCTACCAAGGGCAAAAGACAATAGCAGGTTAGAGATGAGCATGGGGGCTGTAAATCAGACCCTAAACTCGGGACTTGGGACACGCATTCCTGACTGGTAGTCTAGTTAGGTCCTTTACTTCAGGGCAGCTATTTCCCAGGAACTTATAAGCCTGCCTCTCCTCCTAAGCATTTACAAAAGGTCACTTCAGGGACCCCTGGGTGATGTGTGGCTGCTCTAAAGGGAAAGCCTCCATGATAGGAATGGACAGGGGGCTTGAGTAGGAAAATAAAGGCGAAAGAAGATGAAAGGGGGAAATGACCCTTCTTGGAATAACCTTGCAGAACCAGGGCACTGGCGCGAGAAGGGGAAGCCACATGCCCACTGGGAGAGCAGTGTGAGATTCCCAGATCTGGGGCAAAGCCAGACGCATTACTGGAACAAGTAAGGGCTCATCCAGGTCTTCAGCTTTGCCCAGGTGATGCACACGCGTGGAGGTGAGCAGCGGGAAGCCAAGATAAGAAACCCTTGGCTGGGGAAAGTGCCAGAAACCGGTCTGGGTTTTGGTCACCCTGGTCCCTTCTGCGTTGACCCACAGTTGGTTTCCTGCCCGGGGTCAAGACGCCCCAAGTCTTAGATCCCCTTCCTGGCCACACGGACCATTTGTCGTTAGGTGGTTACACGAGCGAAGCACTTCTTCCCGGCAGGGCACCCCAACCCCAACTCAAGGAGGGCCTATCGGCGGGGGGAGGGGAAGGCGAGACGGGCGGGGAACTACAGGTCCCGGCATGCACCGCGCCCCGGCTTTCCCGGGCTGGGGGAGGGGCGGCGCGGCGAGCGGGTGACCTAGCTGAGCCCCAGGCTCGGCGCGGGGGTAACGAGGGCGGAGGGAGCCGGGGCGCGCTCGCCGCCAGACTTGAGCGCCAAGTTGCACAAAGGCCTCTAGGCCAGGCAATCACTCCTCGGACCCGCTTCGCGTCCTAGCTAATGATTAACTGTCACGGGGAGGCGAACTCTCGCAGCGCCGCCGGCCAAGGCGGCCCAGGGCCCCCCGGCTGCGCCCGGGAGGAAGACGCTGGCCCCCCGGCCGGGCCGTGGGGTCGCGGCGAGGTGAGGGGGGCGGTGTCGGGGCAGGCCGGGCCGGCGCGCACGCCGCCCGAGCCCCCGGCGGCCGCTCGCGTGCACCGCCGCGGCCGCCCCGCCCCTCTCGGCTGCAGGGCGCACGCCGGACTTGGCGCTGCAGCCCGGCCCCTCTCCCGGGCCCGGCGCCGCGGGGCCGGGGGCCCGGGGGAGTCCCGAGCGCGGCTTTTCCAGGGGCCCGGGGAATGGCCAAGCGGAGAGCCGCGCGCCCAGGCCATCCCCCTTCCGAGCGGGGCGCCGCTCCCCCACTCCCGAGCACCGCGGCCCGGCCCGGGAAGGCGATGCAACCGGCCGCCGGCTGCACGACCCGCTCAACGACCGGCGGGCGGGCGGCCGTGCCCGCCCCGTGCCCTGGCCGGGGGCTCCCCCGCTCGGCGGAAGGGCGCCGGCAAGGAGCGCCCCGGGCTCGGCCGCCCCCAACCGGCCCCGAGCTCCCGCCGCGGCCCCCGCAGCCGCCGGCCCCGGCCCGCCCCCGCCGCTCACCTTCAGCACGCCCTCGTCGCGCTTGGGGCTGATGTCCACCCCCTCGAGGGGCAGCGGCGCCGATGGCGCCCCGTTCTCCGCCGCCTTCATCTCCTCGGCGGTCATCGCCGCTCGGCGCGCCGTTGACTCGGGAGCCGGCGCCGGGCGCGAGCCGAGCCTGCGGCCGCCGGGCCTCTGCACGGGCGTCGGGCGGGGGGCGCCGGCGGGCGGCCGCCGCGCTGCGAACCGGTCGGAGGCGCGAGCCCCTGTGCGGCCCGCGCGCTCGCCTGCCGCGGCGGAGTCGGGCGCGGGCGCGGGTGGGGAATGGGCCGCCGGGGGGAGCGATTGGTCCCACCCCGCCGCGGAGGGAGGGGCTGGGAGGAGCTGGAGGGGAGCGGGGGGCGGGGGTAGAGAACTTTCTAGAGGCGGCGGCGGCTGCGCCGGCCGGGCGCCGGTGTCCGCGGGCGCCGCGACGCGCTCCCCTCGCCCGGCCCGCGCCGCCGCGGCCGCGCCCCCCGCCCCCCGACGCCGGGCCCCGGCCCCGGCCGCCCCCCTCCCCGCCCGGCGCGCCCCCGGGCCTCCCCCGCCCGTTTCCCGGTTTGACCAGATTCTTCCAGATCCTTCTCGATCCCCTACATCACGGCAGCGCCGAGCCTGCCGGCCGCCTCAGGGCCGCCCTGTGGGTCGCAGCCCGCGGCGCGGCGCGCTCAGGCGGCGCGGCCGGATGTGAGTGGCGGCGCGACCGGCTCCCCGCGGCGGGAGACGCGCCCGCGCCCGGTGAACACGGACGGCCGGGCCTCCCCGCGCGCGCGGCCGCGGCGCCGGCACCCTGGGGAGCAGCAGGGAGTTCCCAGGGGCGAGGGGACCGCGTGCCCCCCGGGCAGGGCGTCGGGGAGCAGCAGCCTCGCTGTCCCCACAGCGGAGAAGAGGTGGCGCCGTCGGCTCTTTCAATGCTAGGAGCGGTCGAATGGCAAGAAATGAACCACCAAGCTAAGGGCTTTATTTACTTTTGATCTAATACATTTATTTATTTTTTAATTTTTGTCCATCATTGTTCATGGGCGGAGCACAGGGGACTGAGGTGATGGTGCGCGGGTGCCTTGGGGAAGGAAACTCTGGGGACTGCACCTGAGGGGTGGGGGGAAGCGAATATTGCTTAAAAATGAACAACGATGTAAAAGAACTAAGGAGTTTTCAATGGAGCGTGTATTAAAAGGAAGGCTCTTCCCCGGCAATAATAAATCAGCCGTTACGATTAATACTTAAAAAACAAAAATATGGCTTCAGCTCACAAAAAAAAGTCATTCCGTTTTGTCGGAGGCCCACGGGCAGGGATATTTCGTCCCAATATTTGGTCCTCAAGTGTTTATCGACAGTGGAATGCGGCGGATCTGTGCGGTAGGTCAAAGCTCTGTGGCATCTGGTTCCCTAAACTATAGCTTCCTCTGGAAAAGATCCATTCAGAGAGGGTCGAGTTTACCTCGCACTTAAGCCCGGGTTAGTTTAGTGCCTGGGGAGTGAATTTGTTATTGACTGAGTGAGTTTGATTGCACTAATAATCAACTCTTTTTTTTTTGAGCCCTTACTATATGCTTGGCACTGTGCTGATACAATATGCCTGACACTGTGCAATATGCCTGGCACTGTGCTGTCCGGGTTAGGTAGGTAATTAAAAGGGTATCACAGATGAAATTTCAGTACTGTGACCTAATTCGAGAATTCATTGTAGTAACTGCTGATGAAACTTGCCCTGAAGGGCATGTGGAATAAAGCAAGCCATGTCCTCCAGCTATTTAGAGCAAGTGGGTGTAGGTGCAATTTAGGTAACTCAAGAGATCCTCAAATACTAAGGGGATTAAGTCTGGTTCTCTTCCAAGCTTTCCTTAGTAGGGTAAGATGTGACCGTTCCAGGGCCCACCAAGGAAGGCTCCAGGGGTCTGTGAGGGTGAGCAAGGTGCTGGCGTGACAGGTGGGTGCAGCAGCTTATGCACCTGCTGCCTGGCAGGATGTGCTACTTTCTTTTGACCTTAGAGTCATAGGATATTACCTGGCAGCACAAGTTGGCATAGAAAAGTTCATCTTTAAAACAGTGCTTTTCTGCATCTTTTTCTTTTCATTGGAAATACAGTGTAGGTCTGTGCCTTTCCAGCCCTGCTAGAACATCATAATTGAGCACCTGAGATGTGCCTGCATTGCAGACATATGGCTTCATAACGGCAGAAAGGGCATGTGCTTTGAAGTTAGCGAAGAGTTGGGTTACCCTAGCTTTTTGATTTGGAGAAAGTTCTGGGGATAGTAACATCTGTTGAGGAGTGCAGTTGTGATGGTAAAAAAGAGGGTTTATGTGTCAGGTATCTAGAACAGTGTGTATCTCATGTGGGCGGTTAATAAATAATGGTCATTATTCCAGTGTGGTAAGTGTCTGGGTGCAGAGGGGGACAAAGTGCTGAGAACACAGGTCTGTGTGAGAGGGGAAGGTTTCCAGAGAGAAAGCTCTGTTTCCTGTCAGTGAATGAATAAAGGAGGGACTGGAGATGGTAGTGAGAGGGGGTGGGCAGAGGCAGTGGGGTCTTGAATCCCGGAGCAGGTATTGTTTCTAGAACCTTTTCTGACTATTTGCATCGTGTTTTTTCTATTGTAAAACTTACAGAATCTTTTTTTTTCCCAAAGATTTATTTATTTATGCATACAAGAACTGGGGTACAGGCCAGAGATGCAGGAGGTGAGAGGATCCACCAGAGACAGAGTGGGGAACAGAACAGGCAGATTGACTGAAATACACTGCTGAGGGGAGCAGCGGGCGAGTCAGGAGAGGTCTGCTGACCTCTGGCCCGCCTGCCGGGATGGAACTCTGTGCTGCAGAGGGTGGTGGTTTGCCTCATAGTGTGGTGCTTAACCCTTTGCGCCACCAGGGAGACCCCGACGCCCTGATTTTTAAAGTTGCTGTTTTGGCCTAATTAGACTGCCAAGACTCTTAAACATTTTTTAAAATGATGTAATATTTGAATCATTAAAAAGAATGTGAGGTGAGTATGTGGGTAGGCATGCACACACACTCAATATGTAACATACCAAGAAAATGAAATTTGGGAATATATCACCCAACCTAAGAATAAGAACATTACCAATAAGATTTGTGACAAAAAGGTTAAACCAAAAAATGTCAAGGACCCTTACAGAATCTCTTGCTGTATTTGATCTTTGAAGTGTTTTCATTTGTTGTGTGGCAACCCCCTAGATCAAGATACAACATTTCATCACCCCAGCAGGCTCTTTTGTCCCCTTCTAGGCAGTAATCGTCCACAAGAGTAATTCTGACTGTCACAATAAATTAGTTTTAGTTTTTGTTTTTTAATATTCAAAAGGCAGCATGTGGTATATACTTATGTGGGGACTGGCTACTTTTCATTCCACATTTCATCTATGAAGTTAGTGCATTTCATTGCTTGTAGAGGTACATCAACTTTGATTGCGATATAGTACTTTGTTATAGATGAAGTATTTCATTATAGATGCCACAATTTACTTATCCATTCTATCACTGATGATATTGGAGTTGTTTCCAGTTTTGGGCTGTTATGAGGAAGGCATCAATTAACATTCTCATACACGCCTTTGATAGACCTAAACACTCATTTCAGGTTAGTATATGCCTGAAATGGAATTGCTGGGTCGTGGGCTTTTCTTATATTTAGCTTTAGTTGATACTGCCATGTTTCTAAAGTCATAATATTAAGAATGTACACTGCAAAGAGCGTATGAGAATTCAGTTACTCCACATTGTCGCCAAAACATGAGGTCGTTGGTCCTTTGAATTTTAGCCCATGTGGGGGATGCAGTGCTATGTAATTTCTATTTCCCTGACAGTAAATGAAGTCAAACACCTTTTCTAATACTTACTGGGTATCTGGATAACCTCTTGTGAAGTACTTGTTCAATTTTTTGGCCCATTTTATTTATTTATTTGTTTATTTATCTTTGTAGAGGCATGTTTTATTTGTTTGTTTGTTTGTTTTGTTTATACATGCACTGGGTACAGTCAGAAGCGCGGGAGGGAGAGAGAATTCACCAGAGCCAGAGCGGGGAGCAGAGCAGGCAGAAGGACCGAAGTACACTGCTGAGGGGAGCAACGGGCGGCAGGAGAGGTCTGCGGCGCCATGTGGGACCCTCCTCCGGTGGCCGGGGAGCAGCCGGGGATCAAACCGGTGCTGCAGAGGCTGCGGGCAGCTTCGCAACCCAGCGCTCAACCGCTGCGACCCCGGGGAGGCCCTCTTTGGCCCATTTTAAAAGATTGGGTTGTTTATCATCTTTTGGTTATTTGTAGAATTTATGTTATAGATAAGATTTTATAGATACTGTGAGTAAGATTTTGACAGATATCTTGCTATAATCTTCTGGTCTGTGGCATGCCTTTCCATTTACATACTAGTGAGTGAATTGAACTATTTTTAATGTTAATGAGTTTCCATTTATTAATCCATTTTTTATGGCTAGTGATTTTCTTTATCTATGTATTGTTTAGAACAGTTTTAGGTTCACAGCAAAATTGAGCAGAAGACACAGATGTCCATAGCCTCCCCTATATCAACATCCCTCACCAGAATGGTACATTTAATAAATGGGTGAACTTCTATTGACACATTGTTCGCACTCTTGGTGTTGTGCATTCTGTGCCTTTGAACTGATTTATAAGGCCATGCATCTCCATTACAGTACCACACAGAGTCATTTTACTGTCTAAAAGTTCTACCTGTTGATCCTCTCCCTGGCTGATTTATTTTAAGTGTCTCTATAGTGTCTCTATAGTTTCTCTATAGTGTCTCTATAGTTTCACCTTTTCCAGAATGTCATAAATTTAGAATGCTACAGTATGTAGCATTTAGTAATTGCACTTAAGTTGCCTCCATGTGTTTTCATGACTTGATAATTCATTTTTTAGTCTTGAATAATTTTCCATTGTGTAGACATACCAGTTTGCTTATCTTTTCACAAAAGATGAGCACAAAGTGAAGACCATCTTGCTGGCTTCCAAGTTTCATCAGTTATGAATAAAGCTGTATAAACCTCCCTGTGCAGCTTTTTGTGTGGATGTAAATTTTCAACTCCTTGGTGTAAGTGTCAACATCCATGATTGCTGGATTGTCTGCTGAGAGTGTATTTAGTTAAAAGTTAACCAAATATGGGCCTCCCCTGGTGGCACAGCGGTTGAGCGCTGGGCTGTGAAGCTGCCCGCAGCCTCTTCAGCGCCGGTTTGATCCCCGGCCATGGGCGAGGGTCCCACATGGCACGCAGACCTCTCCTGCCGTGCCCGCTGCTCCCCTCAGCAGTGTACTTTGGTCCTTCTGCCTGTTCTGCTCCCTGCACTGGTTCTGGTGAATTCTCTCACCCTGCTGTGCTTCTGACTGTACCCAGTGCTTGTATAAATAAATAAATAAATAAATAAATCTTTAAAAAAAAAAAAAGTAAACCAAATATGCTGTTGCAGTAAGAAGCTGCCCAACTGTCTTGCAAAGTGGGTGTTATGCATTCCTACCAGCCTTGGAGGAGATTCACGATTGGTCCATATCCTTGTCAGCATCTGGAGTTGTCCATATTCTGGATTATGGCCATTCTCATGGGTGTGTAATGGTATCTCATTATTATTATTTTTAGAACATAGAGGGGATTTACTGAAATACACTGCTACAAGAAGCAGCCGGCAAGATAGGAGAGGTCTGCTGCGGTATCTTGTTTTAATTTGCTTTTTCTTGATGATATATGTTGTGGAGTGTCTTTTCATCTGCTTATTTACCATCTGTAGATCTTCCTTCCTTAGTGAGGTGTTTGTTAAGGTCTTTAGCCCATTTTTTAAATCATATTGTTCATATTGTTGAGTCTTAAAAGGTTTTTTTTTTTAAAGAAAGATTTCTTTTTTTTAAAGATTTATTTATTTATTTATACAAGCACTGGGTACAGTCAGAAGCGCAGCAGGGTGAGAGAATTCACCAGAGCCAGAGCAGGGAGCAGAGCAGGCAGAAGGACCGATGTACACTGCTGAGTGGAGCAGCAGGCAAGATAGGAGAGGTCTGCTGTGCCATGTGGTCAGCTCCCTGGCCAGCAGTGGAACTCGTGCTGCAGTCCCTGGCAATAGCTTCATAGTGCTGAGCCTTAACCCCTTGCACCATTAGGGAGGCCCTTAAGAGTCCCCACTCCCCCAATCTATTTTGGATAAAATCCTTTATCAGGGCCTCCCTGGTGGTGCAGGTGGTTGAGTGCAGCGCTGCGAAGCTGTCTGCAGCATCTGAAGTGCCAGTTCCGTCCCCTCCGACAGCAGAGATACCCACATGGCACGGTAGACCTCTCCTGTCTCACCCGCTGCTCCCTTCAGCAGTGTATTTCAGTCAGTCTGTCTTTTCTGTTCCCCACTCTGTCTCTGGTGAGTCCTCTCACCCTCCAGCACATCTGGCCTGTTCTTGTATAAATTTATTTATAAAGTTACATATAAATTTATCTTGTATAAATTTATTTCTTTATTCCCGGTTTAATAATAAATTTATACAAGAACACCGTTTCTTGTATAAATAAATCTTTAAAAAAATCCTTTATCAGAGTTATCTTTTGCAAACATTTTCTCCTACTATGTGACTTGTGTTTTTATTGTATTGACAGTGTCTTTTGCAAAGCAGACATTTTTAATTTTTAAAAATTAATTTTATTTTTTTCATGATTGTTCATTTTTATATAGTGTTTGCAGACATTTTTAATTTTAATAAAGTCTAGACTCAGTTCTTTAATGAATCATGCTTTTGGTGTTATATCTAAAAAGTCTTAGTCAAGTGCAAGGTCATCCAGATTTTTCTCGTATGTTATTTTTTAGGAGTTTTATAGTTTCGGGTTTTATATTTAGTCATATGATCCATTTTGAGTTCATTTTTGTGGCGGGTATAAGCTCTATGTCTCGAGATTTTTTTGTCTTGTGGATGTCTAGTTGTTCCAGCAACAGTCTTTGTTAAAAAGACTGTCTTTGCTCATTGTATTGCCTTTGTGTTTATCTAAGTCTATTTCTGGCTTCTCTTTTCTATTCCATTTGAGAGAGCTCAGGTAAAAGAAATTGTGAGCCAGTAGGATGAGTTCCCCCAAATCCCCTTTGAGCAGGTAGATTGAATCATGGATTGGCAAGTCCTGTGCAAACATCTTGGCCCCCACATTGACCATGAGACACCATGATAGATAAAAAGCATTAGATCCTGACTAATGATTATCTCACAATTTGTGAGAAAGCTGAGGGAGAATGCGGACAGCCCACATGAATAGTTGAAATGTAACCATCTATGCATGGCTGGGCACACTCCAACCCAGAACAAGCTATGTCCCTGCCCTCTTCCTCCCCACCTAGTAGACATACACTTTAGCTCCCCTTAACTCCCTTCAGCGAGCCAGGCTGCGTTCCTCTATCCAGCACTGCGCCCGCATGCAGGAGTCTCTCTAATAAAGCCTAATGTAGCTGGTTCAGCTACAACTAGTGCTCTCTGGTGAATTCTTTCGCTTGAGGGCAAAGGACCCGCTCTTCTGGGTCGAGGCCTGCAACATATTGATCTGTTGGCCTAGTCTTTCACCATTCCACACTGCTTTGATGCGTGTGTTTTGAAATCATGTGGTCTCATTTCTCCAAGTCTGTTCTTCAATATTGTGCTGGCTATTCTAGGACTTTTATCTCTTCCAGTGAATGATATTGACAAAATAACTTGCTGGGATTTTAATTTGGGTTGCATTGAGTCTGTTGATCAAGTTGAGAAGAACTGACATCTTGACAATTTTGAGTCTTCTGATCCATGAACATAAACGCCCGTCTCCATTGGCTAGTCCTGCTTTGGTTTCCTTCATCAGTTTTGTAGTTTTCCTCCTACAGATCTCATACCTGTTTTGTTAGATTCAAACCTAAGCATTTCATTTTGAGGAGTGTTTTTGATTTAAATTCCACTTGCTCATTGCTGGTATAGAGGAGAGCCGTGGACTTTTTTTATATAAACTTTTTTTTGTATCAAGATTGTGTCCTGCAACCTTTCCATTTTCCCTTATTAGTTTGCATTTTTAAAAAATTCTTTTGCATTTTTTTCCTTAGGCGATCAAATCATCTGTGAACAAAGAAAATTTTATTTCTTCGTTTTCAATCTTAGCTAGTGATTTTTTTTATAAGTGTCTTGTTTAAGAAATCTTTGCCTATTGCATGGACATGGGCATGAGAACAAAATCTCCTTTTGGTTTTTGTTTAAATTCTAGAAACATTTTTGTTTTATCACTGCCATTTAAGACTATGATCTATCTCAAGGTTAATTTTTATTCCACATGGATATACAATTGATCCAGCACTATTTATTTATTTATTTTTTAAAGATTTATTGATTCATTTACACAAGAACCGGGGTACAGGCCAGATGTGCAGGAGGGTGAGAAGATTCACCAGAGACAAAGTGGGGAACAGAACAGGCAGACTGACGAAATAAACTGCTGAGGGGAGCAGTGGCGCGACAGGAGAGGTCTGTGCGCCATGCGGGACCCTCCTCCATTGGCTGCGCGCCATGCGGGACCCTCCTCCATTGGCCGGGAGCAGCCGGGGATCGAACCGGCGATGCAGAGGCTGCGGGCAGCTTCGCAACCCAGCGCTCAACCGCTGCACCACCAGGGAGGCCCCATCTACTTTTTTGGGAGGGTGGTGTATGGCTGGGGAGTGGAGGGAGGTCTCTTTGGTTAAGACGATCCCTCACAGAGCCAGCAGAGGGCAGCCACCAGGGTATAACCTCAGACTAACTAGAATTCCACTCACATTTTTCGTAGTTCCTGAGCATCATGTGCAGGCTACATGCTGGGTGCTGGGGAAGCAAAGCTAAGACAGGGGTTTCTATTCTGGGGGAGCCTGTGATTTCAAAAAGTGAGGAAGACACAGAAACAGGTACAGCGCTGAACAGTCAGGCGCTAAGGCAGAAGGCTCTTCAAGGGACTGTGGTTTTCCAAGGAAGGTTGGGGCGGGGTTAGTTTAAAAATGCCTCACAAGAAGAGATGCCAGATCTGGGTCTTTTTTTTCTTTAAGATTTATTTATTCATACATACAAGAACTGGAGTACAGGTCAGACACATGGGAGGGTGAGAGGATTCACCAGAGATGGAGTGGGGAACAGAACAGGCAGACTGACTGAAATACACTGCTGAGGGGAGCAATGGATGAGACAGGAGAGGTCTGCTGTGCCATGTGGGTCAGCTCCCTGACCAGGGGTTGAACTGATGCCACAGTGCTAGCCATAGCTTCTTAACTCTGAAACTTTAACCCCTGCACCACCAGGGAGATCGGGAGATATTTATTAAGTACGTACTATGGCAGGAGTTTTAAGGAAGTTCTGAGAAAGCCATTTCTCTGCAGGAGTCACACTTATGAGAGGGGGTTGCCTTCTGCCTTCCCTTCTTTGGAATAGAAGGTGTGGGTCAATTCCAAGTGGAACATTCCAAGCTTGGTTGCTAAGGTGTGATTATTTCCCAACAATTAGATGGTATTCCAAGGAGATACTTGCTCTGTGTCTTCTGAACTTCTTCCTTGTAGTGCTGTTTTCCATTTGTGTGGGTAAGGACAGAAAGACTGGAGCAGGGTCAGGTCTAGAGAGACTCTGGGGTGGAGGTGGAGGTCAGTTGCAGCCCCTGTCCTAAATGAACCTGGACAGGACAGTGGCTGTGTAAGGGAGGGATGGACTCGAGGGAGCTTTTTTTTTTATTAAGATTTTATTTATTTATTCAAGAACTGGGGTACAGGCCAGGGGCGTGGGATGGTGAGAGAATTCCCAGAGACAGAGTGGGACACAGAAGAGGCAGAACTGATGGAAAACACTGCTGAGGGGAGAAGTGCTGAGAGACAGGAGAGGTCTGCTGCGCCATGTGGATATTTCCCTGGCCAGCCGGGAATTGAACTTGCGCTGCAGAGGCTGCAGATAGCTTCACAACGCTGCGCTCAACCCGCTCTGCCACCGCCACTGGGGAGGCCCCTGAGGGAGCTTCAATAAGTAGAAGCCTCTGCCTTTGAGTGGGATGTGGGTGGTGCAGGAAAGGAGGTATCAAAGATGACTGAGATAGGGGTTGAGTTTGGATGGAGAGGATAATGCATTCAATGTAGGATGTATTGAGATTGAGGTACTGCAAGAAACAAAGGGAAATGAAAATTTAGAAATAGGAATTTGCGGGGCCTTCCCGGTGGTGCAGCGGTTGAGCTCTGGGCTGCGAAGCTGCCCGCAGCCTCTGCAGCGCCAGTTCAATCCCTGTCCGCCTGCGAGGGTCCTATATGGAGCTCAGACCTCTCCTGCCGCCCGCTGCTCCCCTCAGCAGTGTATTTCGTCACTCTGCCTGTTCTGTTCCCTGCTCTGGCTCTGGTGAATTCTCTCACCCTCCCACGTTTCTGACTGTACCCAGTGCTTGTATAAATAAATAAATAAATCTTAAAAAAAGAAAAAAAAAGAAAGTCTAGTTCGATGATAGACCTGTCGTCTATCATCCCGAACAAGGTAAGCATCTGTGAGGTCTTTGCTGTCTTTCAGCCTCCCTCGTCTCCTCTTTTGTGTTGTGTTGTCTGATATTTTAATTCTGTCCTGCTTTTAACTCCCTCACATTAATGGTGATTATTAGATATTTTTCTTTTTTTCTTCTCCTGTAGCATCTGAAGCCAAAAGAATAGCATATCAAGATTATCTGCTGGATTGTTTTCTCAACCAGTTTTTCTCGTCTCCCCACAGCACAGGTTTGTTGTTCTTACTTTAGTTGGTCAGCGGGAGGCAATGCTATGGGCAAATGTTCCCATTTGTTACTCTAACTTTATTTTTTTTAAAGATTTATTTTATTTATGCATACAAGAACTGGGGTACAGGCCAGAGGTGTGGGGGTGGGGTATGAGAGGATTCACCAGAGGCAGAGTGGGGAGCAGAACAGGCAGACTGACTGAAATACACTGCTGAGGGAAGCAGAGGGCGAGACAGGAGAGGTCTGCTGTGCCATGTGGTTAGCTCCCTGGTTGGGGATCAAATTCGTGCTGCAGTGGCTGTGGATAGCTTCTTAGTGCTGTGTCTTAACCCCTTGTGCCACCAGGAAGGCCCTGTTACTCTAACTTTAGACTTTGCAGGCTAAGCCCATCTTCAGGGTTATTTCAGTTGTAAAAGCTTGCAAACAAGGGCCATCAACTACATTGGTAACTGTACAGTGACTGACACATGGTGATTATTCAACCCTTCACTAAATAAATAAATAGACTTTATATTCACACTTTGTTTATAATAGTAAAAAAATCCAAAATGACTTTCAATTATTAATATTAATACCTTTCCTCCATTCTTCTTGAAATTCTTTCAATCTGTCCTCCATGTCTGTTTATTATTCTTTTATTAAAAATTATTTTCTTTATTTTTCTGCATTGTATGTTGGGTGAATTCCTCAGAACTGTTTTCTAATTCCCTCTATAATGGTTCAGTCTTGATTACAACCTGTTTGTTAAGATAAAATTTGAATGTCTATATTTTTAGTTTTAAGTTTTCTAATTGGTTCTTTTTCAAATCTACATGTTCTGTCTGTTTTTACTTTTTAATATTTTGGTCTTTTAAAATGGGAATGATTTCTTCATTGTTTCAAACATCCTAAGCATATGTACTTGATGATGGTGGTGAAAATGATTTTCATTATTTTATTAAATAAAGTCTCACTTTGAGGCACTGTTTTTATAAAGTCAATCTCCTGTGAAGTAATTTCATGTTCCAATTATTGATATTGTTGGTTATATTATATAGCATTAGATTTCAAAACCCTAGGGAATTTGGGTTTTGTTCTTTAAGTGGCATCTCTGTTTCTCTTGCCTGCCCTCTCTTCTCCCCTCCATGCATACACTTCCTTTCTACTTGCTGTTTGGGTTATCGCTCCTGCACCCCTGCCCCTGATCCAGTGTCCCGAACCAGGTCTTAAAATAGCAGTGAAAAAACTCTTCTTCAATAGAGATACGGGGATCAGGGTGCCTTCAGGTTCTCTTTGAGACTAATAATGATAATCAGCATTTATTGAGTTCTTATTATATGACAGGCAGTGTTTTGCATTTATTATGTCATAATGTTCCTCACACTTACGAGGTCATTCCTACTATGACTACCAGTACCACTGCCACCACCGTTTTACAAATGAATAAAATAAGGCTTGTTAAAATGTTAAGCAGTGTGTTAATGATCACAACCCAGAACATTTAAATAAATAAATAATCCTTTCTGGTGATAGATAACCTGAGCCCCGACTAAATAATTTCTGTTGTTTTTGTTTTTTCTGTCACTTTTAATCAAGACTGAGGGTGAATGTCACCGGGATGTGTTTGTGAGGAGCAGAGTCTGAGTAGGGAGCCCAACTTGTGTTTTCTGATTTGTTCTCTATTTTTTTTAAGATTTATATTATTTATTTATGCATCTGAGAGCTGGGTTACAGGCCAGAGGTGCAGGGGTGGTGGGTGAGAGGATTTACCAGAGACAGAGTGGGGAGCAGAACAGGCAGACTGACTGAAATACACTGCTGAGGGGAGCAGTGGGTGAGTCAGGAGAGGTCTGCTGTGCCATGTGGGTCAGCTCCCTGGCCAGGGATCAAACTTGAGATGCAGTGGCTGCCGACAGCATCATAGTGCTGAGACTTAACCCCTTGCACCACTAGGGAGGCCCTGATTTCTTATTCTTTTTTTTTTTTTTTTTTTTTTATATATATTTTTTTTAAATTCTTTTTTTTTTTTTTTTTAAGAGGCATGTATTTTATTCATTTATTTGTTTGTTTGTTTGTTTATACATGCACTGGGTACAGTCAGAAGCGCGGGAGGGTGAGAGAATTCACCAGAGCCAGAGCCGGGAACAGAACAGGCAGACTGAAGTACACTGCTGAGGGGAGCAGCGGGCGGCAGGAGAGGTCTGCGTGCCATGTGGGACCCTCCTCCGGTGGCCGGGGAGCAGCCGGGGATCGAACCAGCACCACAGAGGCCGCGGGCAGCTTCGCAACCCAGATCTCAACCGCTGCGCCACCGGGGAGGCCCAGCTGATTTCTTATTCTTTTTTTTTTTTTTTTTAATAAATTTTATTGTTATATTCCCCATACAATTGCAGCCCCCCCATTCTGACCCCAATCCCTCCCCTCCCACCCCCGCCCCCCTAAAAGTGTCTCTGGTTCATAGTTTTTTGTTGATTTTGATTTTCACTTTCTTATAGTTATTCATTTTCCTGGTCCCTTATTTAAGTTTTCTAGATTCCTGCTATGAGTGAGACCATCCGGTATTTTTCTTTTTCTTTTTGGCTTATTTCGCTGAGCATGATCCCTTCCAGCGCCATCCATGTTGCTGCAAATTGCATGTGTTTATCTTTTTGAATGCTGAGTAATATTCCATGGTATATATGTACCACATCTTCTTGATCCAGTCATCTATTTTTGGGCATTTGGGTTGTTTCCAAAGCTTAGCTATTGTAAACAGTGCTGCTATAAACATAGGGGTGCAGGTGTTCTTTGGAATTGATGTTTCTGTGTCCTTTGGGTAAATACCTAGGAGTGGAATTGCTGGATCATAAGGAAGCTCTATGTTAGTAGGTCCAGAAATCTCCATACAGCTTTCCACAGTGGTTGGACCAGTTTGCACTCCCACCAACAGTGCAGAAGAGTTCCTTTTTCTCCACACCCTCGCCAACATTTGTTGTTGCTAGTTTTTTTAATATGTGCCATTCTCACTGGTGTAAGATGGTATCTCATGGTAGTTTTGATTTGCATTTCCCTGATGACAAGTGATGTTGAACATTTTTTCATATGCCTGTTGGCCATTTGCATTTCCTCTTCAGAGAAGTTTCTTTTAAGCTCTTCTGCCCATTTTTTGACTGGATTATTTTCTTTGTTGTTGTTGAGTCTCATCAGCTCTTTGCAGATTTTTGTGATCAGTCCTTTATCATTAGTGTTGGGTGCAAAAATGTTCTCCCAGTTGGTGGGGTTTCTCTTTGTTTTTGTTATTGTCTCTTTTGCTGTGCAAAAGCTCTTTAATTTGATGTAGTCCCAGCTGTTTATCTTTGCCTTCACTATCACTGCTTTGGGTGATGTGTCTGTAAAGATGTCTTTGATGTGCAAATCACGTAGTGTTTCGCCTATATTTCCTTCTATATATTTTATGGTTTCAGGTCTTATGTCTAGTTCTTTAATCCATTTTGAGTTGATTTTTGTGTATGGTGTGAGGTGGTGGTCAAGCTTCATTCTTTTGCATGTAGCGACCCAGTTTCCCAGCACCATTTATTGAACAAACTTTCTTTGCTCCAATGCATATTCTTTGCTCCTTTGTCAAAGATTAGTTGACCATAAATCTGTGGGTTTATTTCTGGATTTTCTATTCGATTCCATTGGTCTGTATGTCTGTTCTTGTTCCAATACCATGCAGTTTTGATGATTATGGCTTTGTAGTATAGTTTGAAGTCTGGGAGTCTGATGCCTCCATTCCCTTCTTTTTTTTTCAGGAGAGCTTTGGCTATTCGGGGTTTTTGGTGATTCCATATGAATTTCATCAATAATTGTTCTATTTCTTTGAAGAATGACATTGAAATTTTGATTGGAATAGCATTGAATCTGTATATTGCTTTTGGTAGGATGGCCATTTTAATAATGTTTATTCTTCCAATCCATGAGCAGGGGACGTCTCTCCATTTCTTTGTGTCTTCTTCTATTTCTTTTAACAGTGTTTTATAGTTTTCTTTGTATAGGTCCTTTACCTCTTTTGTTAGATTTATTCCCAAATATTTGATTTTTTTTGTTTCAATAACAAAAGGGATGGTCTTTTTGATTTCTTCTTCTTCAGATTTATTGTTTGTGTATAGGAAGGCTACTGACTTTTGCGTGTTGATTTTGTATCCTGCCACTTTACTGAACTGATTGATGAGTTGAATTAGCTTTTCTGTGGAGTTTTTGGGGTTCTCTATGTATAATATCATATCGTCTGCAAATAGTGATAGTTTGACTTCTTCTTTTCCTATTTGGATTCCTTGGATGTCTTTCTCTTGTCTTATTGCCCTGGCTAGGACTTCCAGTATTATATTGAAAAGCAATGGTGAGAGTGGACATCCTTGTCTTGTTCCAGATCTTAATGGAATTGCTTTCAGCTTTTCACCATTGAGAATGATACTGGCTGTTGGCTTGTCATAGATGGCCTTTATGATGTTGAGGTATGTTCCTTGTATCCCCAGAATTTCAAGGGCTTTTATCATGAATGGGTGTTGCACTTTGTCGAAAGCTTTCTCAGTATCTATTGATATTATCATATGGTTTTTATATTTCTTTTTGTTGATGTGTTGGATAACGTTGATTGATTTTCGGATGTTAAACCATCCTTGTGCCCCTGGAATGAATCCAACTTGGTCGTGGTGAATTATCTTATGGATACATTGTTGGATTCTGATAGCTAAAATTTTATTGAGGATTTTTGCATCAGTGTTCATTAGGGAGATTGGCCTGTAGTTTTCCTTTTTTGTGTTGTCCTTGTTCGGTTTTGGTATTAGTGTAATGTTGGCTTCATAAAACGTGTTTGGTATTGTCCCTTCCTTCTCAATTTTTTGGAAGAGTTTGTGAAGGATAGGCACTAATTCGTCTCTGAATGTTTGGTAGAATTCATTTGTAAATCCATCAGGTCCTGGGCTTTTGTTTTTGGGGAGGTTTTTTATTACCATTTCAATTTCGCTAATTGTAATTGGTCTGTTTAGGTGTTCTATTTCTTCTTTATCTAGCTTTGGGTGATTGTAGAGTTGTAGGAATTTGTCCATCTCCTCTAGATTGTTAAACTTGTTTCCATATAACTGTTCATAGTAGTTACTGATTATTCTTTTGATTTCTGCTGTGTCCGTTGTGATTTCTCCTCTTTCATTGATGATCCTGTTTATTTGTGCTTTCTCCCTTTTTTCCTTTGTGAGCCTGGCTAGGGGTTTGTCTATTTTATTGATTTTTTCAAAAAACCAGCTCTTGGTTTCATTGATCTTTTGGATTGTTTTTTTGGTTTCAATTTCATTTATTTCTGCTTTGGTTTTTATTATTTCTTTTCTTCTACTGGTTTTGGGGTTTTTTTGTTGTTCTTTTTCTAGATCTTTGAGCTTCGAGATGAGGTTGTTTCTTTGCGTTCTTTCTTGTTTCTTGATGTGAGCTTCTATTGCTATATATTTTCCTCTTATTACTGCTTTTGCTGCATCCCATACATTTAGGATATTAGTGTCCTCCTTGTCGTTCAATTCAAAAATTTTTTAATTTCTTCTTTGATCTCCTCATTAGTCCAATGGTCTTCCAGTAGTGTGGTTTTTAATCTCCATGAGGTAGGAAAGTTCCTTGCCTTCTTTTTATGGTTTATTTCTAGCTTGATGCCTTCATGGTCAGAAAAGATGGTTGGTATGATTTCAATCTTGGTGTATCTGTTGATGTTTGTCTTGTGCCCCAGTATGTGATCGATCCTGGAGAATGATCCGTGTGCGCTTGAGAAAAATGTGTACTCCGTTTTTTTGGGGTTTAGTGTTCTATAGATGTCTGTTAAGCCTAATTGCTCTAGGTCCTTATTTAGAGCTTTGGTTTCTTTACTTATTTTTTGTCTTGTTGATCTATCCATTGTTGATAGTGGTGTGTTGAAGTCTCCCACTACATATGTGTTTTCTCTGATGTCTGTTTTCAGAGAGGACAACAGTTGTCTGATATATTTTGGTGCTCCTTCGTTTGGTGAGTATATGTTAATGAGTGTTATTTCTTCTTGAAGTATTGTCCCCTTGATCATAATGTAGTGACCATTGGGGTCTCTTTTTATCTTTTGAGTTTGAAATCTGTTTTATCTGATATAAGTATAGCTGTTCCTGCTTTCTTTTTTGGTCCATTTGCTTGTAGGATTGTTTTCCATCCTTTAACTTTGAGCCTATTTTTATCTTTTGTAGCTAAATGTGTTTCCTGGAGACAGCAAAAGGTTGGGTTTTGTTTCTTAATCCAGGCTGCCACTCTGTGTCTTTTTATTGAAGAGTTTAGTCCATTTACATTTAGAGTTAATATTGATATGTTAACATCTGTATTTGCCATTGTGTTTGTCTTTCCTTTGATTTTATTTATTTATTCTTTTAATAACTTTTTTTTTTTTTTGGCCTTCTTTCATTGTTATTTGTCCCTCTGAGGTTCTGGCTTTAGGACTCCTTGTAGTATTTTTTGGAGTGGGGGTTTAGTTGCAATGAAATTCCGGAGTTTCTGTTTGTCTGGGAAGGTCCATATTCTTTCTTCAAAAAGGAAGGAGAGCTTTGCGGGATAGAGTATTCTTGGTTGGCATCTGTTTTCTTGGAGTCTGTTGACTATGTCCCTCCACTCTCTCCTTGCCCGTAGTGTTTCTTCGGAGAAGTCTGATGTCAGCCTGATTGGTTTTCCTTTGAATGTTATCTGTTTCTTCCCTCTTGCCAGCTTCATTATTTTTTCCTTGTCCTGGATTCTTGGGAGCTTTACTATTATGTGTCTTGCTGTATTTTTCCTTTCGTCGTGGAAGTTTGGTGTTCTTCTTGCTTCTTGTATATCAATTTTCAGCTCCTTCTTCACATTTGGGAAGTTCTCTTCAATTATCTCTTTGAATATTTTCTCTGTTCCTACATCTCTCTCCTCTCCTTCTGGTATTCCTATAACTCTTATATTTCCTTTCCTCATGGAGTCAGATAGTTCCCGAAGTCTTTCTTCGTTCTTTTTCCTTCGTACTTCTCTTTCCTTTTCTGTTTTGGTTCTTTTTATTTCTGTGTCTTCAAGATTACTTATTCGTTCTTCCATTTCATCTATTCTGCTTTCATTGCTTTTCCCAGAATTCTTTAGTTCTTCCATTAATTCTTTGATCGCCTGCATTTCTTTTACTTCCCTCTTTAGGGACTCAATTTCTTTCTTCTGACCATTGTTTTCCCTCTCTAGGGACTCAATTGCATTCATCTGATCGTTGATTATTTTTCCCTTATCATTGTTTTCCTTTATGACTTCTGTCAGTTTTTTAATCACGGCAATTTTAAATTCTCTTTCTGGAAGGCTCAGAAATTCTTCCAAGTTATTGTCTTTGCAATCTGGGGGCTGGCTTTCTTTTTGTGGTGTGCTTTTTCTCTGGAGAGTTGCTAGGTTGCGTGTGGTTCTTCTCCTCCCTACTGTCTGTTTTCTAATTTGCCGTATGCGTTGGGACACTGTGTTGTTGGGACTGGCCGGCATCTTGGGTGGGCTTCTCTGTTCCCCTCTGGTTCTTCCAGGAGTCATCTGTCAGTTTCAAGCAGCCGGGCGGCCGGGGCTGTGTGCTGGTGCTGGTCTCCTCCTGGGGGGCGGGGCTCTCTTTAATGGCGCCTGGAGCTCACCTCCGCGGCGGATCCTGCAGGGTTCGCCTCAGCTCCCGTTCACGGGGTGTGGTGGCTGCAATAGTTCCTTTCCACTCACAGTCCCGCTTGCTGTGTCCGTTTTTCTTGTTGGCCGTTTTGGTTTGTTGTTTTCCTCCTCTCTGCGGGTCGGAGAGTGCCGCCTCTGTGGGCGGGGGAGGGGAGCAGGGTTCTGCGCTTCCCTCCCTTCTCGTCCTCTTTTATGGCAGCTTTCTTCTTCGGGCAGTTTGCTGGAGTCGTCCGTTTATCTTCCGTGTCCCAGTTCTCACTGGGACCTGCCGCTTTTCCTCCCTATTAACTTTTTTTAATGGGAGATCTTACTCGCAGCGTCTCCTCGCCGCCATGTTGCTCCGCCCTCTCTGATTTCTTATTCTTAATTCTTGTTTTCATCATTCCATGACCCCACCTTTAAGGAAAGACTTACTTCCAGCAGGTGGGAAACAGCTTCCTCTCTCTCTCTCTCTCTGTTCCTTACAAGCATATTTATAGCTATGACAGGCTCCCCAGAGACCACTCGCAGGGACTTGGCATGGGATGTTTCAGAAAAGACCATTGAGAACTTCAATGATGCCCTCCAAATTGCTGGTCAGGTGAGGGCACCTCTGACACCTTCCTGACTCCAGCCAAGGTCTAAGACCACCTCCATCAAGGAGGTGAGTTGGGCATAGACCCATTCTGCCTGCTGGGGGGATCAGCTGCCGTTAGAAGGCAAGATAACCGGAGTGGTGGTGAGTGGGTTGATCTTTCCCAGAACAGAATGCCAGAGGCCCTTTCAGGGTTGGGATGAGAGGACTATCCACATGTATGTATGTTGCCCTTTGTGGCAAGAAAAGGGTGATGAGCAGCTAACTCCCTGCTTCCCACACAGCACTTGGTGGATTGGTCATCAGTGTCCGGAAGGATCTGGATCTGGGCGCCCACGTTGATGAAGTGATGGACATCACACAGGAGGCAGTGTCCATCAAGGCCTACCACACTCTCTGGGTGCTCTTGAACTGTTGGCACACAAAGAGCAAGGGAAACAGAGTGGGAGCTAGTAGGGGTCACGGTGGGCTGAAGGAGTGAATTTTTTTTTTAAAGAATTATTTATGCATACAAGAGCTGGGGTACAGGCCAGGGGTGTGGTAGGTGAGAGGATTCACCAGAGACAGGGGAGAACAGAACAGGTGGATCTATTGAAATACACTACTGAGGGGAGCAGTGGGCGAGACAGGAGAGGTCTTCTGCACCATGTGGGTAGCTCCCTTGCCGGGGATTGAATCTGTGCTGCAGTGTCTGTGGATAGCTTCAGTGTTGCATCTTAACCCCTTGTGCCATCAGGGAGGCACTGAAGGAGTGAATCTTGCGCCAGAGATGTCCACGGAACGTTAACTCACTAGACTTTTCTTGGAAAGGTGGGTGACTCTCCTCAGGCTCCTGTTCCCATTGTCCAGAGAGGGCACAGTTAGAAAAAACTCTCCTGTCCATTCAGTTATGTTATGCAAGTAATTTCCTGATGACCCTGAATGCCAAGTGTGTGCTAGGCCCTCGGAATACCAAGACAGCTAAGACCAAGCCTGAGGGCTTGTCCCGCCTTCCTCCCCGAGCTGAGGCCTGTGCGTTGTGTCTCCCTGGGCACAGGAGGCAGAGCAAGCTCTGGTCATTGCCGGCCACCTCTTCTTCCTCATTGCACCATCCAAACTCAAGAACCAAGTGAACCAGTTAGTCCGCTGGCTGATGATGTTATTCACCCATGTGACACCTTTCTACATCTCCCAGGTCAGCAGGGTGGGGGTGAGACTGTTGCCTGAAATCATTGCTGTGAAGTGAATTCAAAGGTTCATCAAAAGAGCAGTCTATTAAGGAGACTATTCAGAGCCAAACTGAGGACCCAGGCCTGGGAGACTATGAGAATATGTCTCTATGGTTTACTCTCAGTTTCCTTAGGTAGGTTACATGCAGAGAGACCACATAATTATTATTTAACAAAGAAAAAAATACACTTACTTAATTTCAATCATTTTCTGTTAACCAGTGTAAGTTGGTTCTAATTTTCTTAGCTAATGATAAAGAATAAGTCCTTTTTTAAGTGCAAAGTGATCTCTCTCTTTATAGATTTATTTATTTAATCATACAATAACTGGGGTGTGCGAGGATTCACCAGAGAGAGTAGGGAGCAGAACAGCAGATCTGAGCAGCGGACGAGATAGGAGAGTTCTGCTGCGCCATGTGGGTAGCTGCCTGGTGGGCCGGGAATGGAACTCATGCTGCAGAGGCTGCAGATAGTTTCACAGTGCTGTGTCTTAACCCCTCGTACCACCAGAGAGGACCCTCTTTATTATTTTTTTATTTCTTTATTTTTTTGCAAAGTGATCTCTTTATCTTACAAAGCCAACTTAGAGCTGTCTGTGTGGAAGATGGATAGCTGACTTTCTTATTCTAGAACATGCCCCTGTAGATGCAGTAAGGTGCAGTTAGGCCATTATCTCAGGCTCTTTCTTTCAGCAACTAGTAGCATGATGGGTGGACTTGGTCTGTGGAATTTTCTTCTTCTCACCTCAGGCTTTCCTCACAGCAAACAGATGTTATTGTTTTGCTGACTGCAACCTCTGAGATGACTCTGTGGTATGGTCACAGAGGAAGCTATGGTTCTAGTAGAATGTAGAATTTTCTCTGTTTTTTAGTCCACAGTTGGACATTTAACTGTGGAAATTTTAGTCCACAGTTGCGGTCCGTATTTATTGTTATAAATAGTTCATGCTGCAGTTGGCAAAGGATGACCTATAGGCCAAATCCGGCCTTAAATTTGTTTGATAAATAATATTCTACGGGAACTCAGTCACACCCATTAGCTGCTTTGCTTTTCTCTGATTTCTTTGTATCTGACCTTAGACCTAGATTATCAGGTTCATAAGATTGGATCAAGCCCACCTGGGGAATCTCCCCATTTTAAGCTCAGCTGATTTGGGGCCTTAAGTATAGCTGCAAAATGCCTTCACATCTACCCCTACACCAGTGCTTGATTGAATAACCAAGAGGAAAGCAAGAGTGAAATCCTGCACTCCACCATTATCATGGTCCAGGCAGACCTCAGACTTCTGCGCAGAGAGACAGGACGCCTGGGCTGGGAGGGGGCTTGCTTGCTTGACACCTCAGGGTCGTGTAAAACACAGAGGGAAGGCTGTTCGGAATGAGAAGTGAGGCTCCCCAACTGGCCCCAGGCTGCTGCCTATGGGTTACATTGGGATTCTTGAAAGCCTGAGGAGGGTTTGAGGAGCAGACGGGTGGTTTCTACCTATTTTCTGAGGCTTCTCTGTGGAAAGTGCTGGGGTGTCCTACTGGGATGTGGTGTTCTAGAGGATACTATTTCTGTCTCCTGAGAGTTCAAATTGCAGAGAAGCCCTCAAGCGTGTCTGGCACGAGGCTCAAGAAGCCGCCTTTCTACCAAGTTCTACAGCTGGGGCTGCAGGCAGCAGTGTCAGCTGCCAACTCCAAGTTATGCAAGATGGGGTGGGGTGGGGTAGGGGGGCAGGTGCTGTAGGTGCCAAGTGGTGGACAATGCATCATCCCTAAAAGCAAAGTCCTCAATCTTCAGAAGGTTAATGGAGAGTGGGGATCTTGAAGGATGGACCCTAAGAACTTGTGGAACTTGTTCCTGGCTTTCCCAGGCACGAGACCTTTCCAGAGCTCAGATCCCCACCGCCCAACACTCCCGCCAAAGTCCAGCCTCTTGATGTAAAGTGTGGACAAGTAAACACTTCAGCTTCTCTAAGAGGTTGGCAGAAGCCAAAATGGGTTGGATTCTGGGGCAGCATAGAGAGTGGTCAGGTTCAATCACGGGTGCTTTGTCACCGCCGGGACCCTGCTGAAGAGTCACACTTGGACTTGGGGACCAGAGATCCGAGTCCTTGAAGACACCCCACCCAACTCTGCTACTCTGCGTCCTTACCTGGAACCCCAGTGGTCACCCCAACGGTCCCTGCCGTGCTCCCTCTCTCACCCTGATCTGTGACCCCACAGGTGAGGAAGGCCCTGCTGAGCTTCATCGAGTGCTGGGGCAGCACGACCACCTGGCCCAGCCCCAGAGCAGCATCATCCTCGATTACGTGGTCAAGCTCAGCAAATGTGACTCCTCTGTTAGCATAGGTGTGGGTGGGAGGGTGGAGGGCAACAGAGTGGGTCCTGAGGCTTAGAGGAGGGAGCAAGAAGAAGGCAGAGTTGGGAGCAGGAGGGAAATGAGAGGAGGGTATGGCTGGTGCGAGGGTGGGGAGGGACTTTGGCCTCCCCTGAGCAGTGAGCCTGGGAGGTCTGAACCAGACTCAGCGGGCACTGGTTTCAGAATTAACACCTCTTCTTATTCCAGAATGAAGTGGACATCCGAATACTGTGTTCAAAGATTCTCCAGATGGTACAAGCAGCCAGGGGCAAAGAGGCTGTCCATTTCCTCCGCCCTTGCTCCTTGTTACCCCCCCAGCCCCTAGTTCACCCCTCCTGCATCCAGCCTCTTCAGCTTTCTCTTCTCCCCCTCCCCCACTCCAGAAATGCCCACTCGCGTGCCCAGGCTCCTCTGGAGGGTGTCTCAGGGCCAGGAGAGGGCCTCTCCCGGGGAGGCTGGAGACTGCTCTGGAGTCTTCTCATCCCCTTTATAGCTCTAAAATGTGTCAATGGCTGTCTGGGCTGCAGTTTTCCCATCTGTCCGCGAGGGGGGGAACGTGCATCCCGCCTGCCACAGGAGCCTCTGAGGGTTCTTGAAGGCTGGAGGAGCTGATGTGTGGGTCAGAGTCTAGGTAAGGGCTTAAGGGAGGAGCACAGCTGGGATTCCCTCTCCGTCCTGGAGTCACAGCTGCTCTCCTCCCAGCAGGCCGGGCCTCCTGACCCTTCCCAGGGCTTCTGTCCTGGGATGTTCCCCTGTGAATTCCAAATTTCAGGAAACCCTCTCTCTAAGCAAGTCCTTCTGGCTGTGATTTTTATCAGGACCTTGTTTGTAGTTTACCACGACGGAGTGGTGGTGCTGCTGGTGGTGGTGGTGGTGGAGGACGTGGTGTGTCTGTCTGTGTCTGTGGCCTGCAGGCCTCAAATGCCCTTGCAGGAAAGAAGACAAGGTTGTGGCTTGGAGAACGTGGGCCCGGGCTTATCTAGGCTTGCCAATGAAACCCTTGCACATCCCTGCCAGGTCTCCTTGCCAAGACTGGTCACCGTAATGTGTGAGCCCAGCAGTGTCTTGGCCTTTGTGCCACTGTGTGAGACAGTCTTGGAAATGGCTCTGAAGGCCCAGTCCCAGGGCAAGACCCCCTACCTCAGCGGCTTTCATCTCACACGTAAGTGAAAAGTGGAGCACACGGGGATGGGTGCGGCTGTGAGTGTGCAGGCTGCGGTAGGAGGGGTGCCGGGCTAGGATGCAGCGGAGGCTCTGCAGGGCTGGGACAGAGGAGAAGGTGCGATCTGGGATGGGGGTGCAGCCAGAACCGAGGCCGGGATGGGCCAGGCCAGGCCAGGGGTTGGGACAGCAGCATCCCACAGATGACATGTGGGACATTCCAAACACAATTCCTTCTTGCCTGTCGTCTTTCTTTAACACACTAGTCAGGATGTAAACACGGTGATATGAACTGGAAAGCTATGAGTACGCGGACAAACCTGTCTCTTGATTCTTCCCAAGCTCCGACTCTACTCACCCCATCCATGACTGCTAGGGTTGGGGTGAGGATGTCTGCTCAGGCCTTAAGTCAAAACGTCACAAGCCCTAAATGTCGGCGCCTCTTCTCCTCTCCACTTTGCTCTCCTCCTCCTCTAAGTACTGCCGGGGGCTGCCGTGGGGGGCTGGAGGCTGCGTGTGCTAGAACTGACCCAAACCGTGTCCTTTGATGTTACCCTCTCTTTCTCTTAGCCACCCAGTTTGTAACCCCACAGAACCTCCTGTCCTGCCTCGTGGTAAGTGACGCTGGAATGAATAGTACATCTCTCTCCCTCCGTCCATGCGTCCATCCCTCCATGCAACCAGCATTCCGCAAACCCTCGAGTCGTGCTCTGTTCTAGGCACTACGCTGGCTGTGGTATAAGGAGGTAGGGCCAAGGATCCAGGGGGCTCCAGAGAAAGGGAATCCATGCCACAGAGCTTGGAGGAGGGAACTGGCAGCACACTGGTGAGGCCTGGGGATGGGGGAGGCGTGAGCATGGGGAAGGCTTGACCTTAAGCAAATTAAAACTGGGACCTGAATACAAGTTTCTTGATTTCTCATCTGTTTTCCTGGCACTGAGCAGCACTGGTTTGGGGCGGTGATGGGGTTGTCCCAGGAAACAGGTCTCATTCCCAAGACTGATTACGGAAATGGGATCGGAATCCAAATGCTAGGGGACGGGGGGAGGCCTGCACTGGAGTTGGGGAATGACTTGTCCTGTGGGACTGGATGAGCGGCTTTCTCAGAGGTCACCCACCAGCTAGGTTGGCTCAGGACCATCCTGGTTTTAGCAGCGAAAATTCAGGGTCTGGAAAACGCCTCAGTGCCAGGCAAGCTGAGAGCATCGGGAAGATGTGGTCTTTTGCGGGCTGGGGAGGCTGGTGCCTTAGAGCAGATTTTGCAGAAGCTGAGCCTGAGGTGGGGGATCTTGTCCAGGAATTGAGCAGGCGGGGCACTCTCTAGAGAAGCCAAAATAGAGCAGAGCCAGGAAGGAAGAGGAATGGGAGAGGAAGAGGCTGAGCAAGAGGCTTCTCCACCTGAGCCGGTTGCACTGCAGAGCCTGTTCTGCCTGGAGTCAAGTGCATATGTGTGAGGGGCCTTCAGACCCACGTCCCACCGCCCACCGATGATCTCTGCCTCCCTGCCAGGGTTGGTGTGGAGCAGGGAGGGAAGACAGAAGGAGGTTACTCCGGGCAAGGAGATCGCAGAGAGGCTGCAGGCTGCAGGGGAACTGTTCTTGCAGGGTCTGCAGCCAGTGAAAGGAGGGCTCCTGTCATCTGGGGCCAGGCGCCTCACCAGCTAGAGGGGTAGAAGGTGCCCATAGGGAGGGGCTTTTAGCAGGTGCGTGGAAACCCGGGGAGACTTTCATGGAACAGCGGGGGTATCCTGTTTGCCTCACTCCCATGTCATGCCCTGTCAGCAGGGTTTGATCTTGGAGATGCGAGGTTGGGGCAAGTCAGGAGCTAGCCAGAGACACACACACAGGAAATGCATGGAGATGAGGCTCTGAAGGAAAGAAATAGGAAAGTGAGCATGAGAGAAACCTCGGAGGTCAGGGAAGGCTCACTAGCCACGATCTCAAAGATGAGAACCTTGGAGCTAAGACATTTTAAAGAGCCAGGGAAAGATTGTTCCAGGCAGACAATACAGGAAATGCAGGCACCTGGAGGCGTAGGAGAGCGGAGAATGCAGACATGGGTGTTTCAAGGCAGAGAGGGCAATGCTGAGTAAGCAAGAATTAAGACCACTGAAATGCAGAGGCAGGAGAGACCCAGGTTATATAAAAGTACTTTTTCAATTATGCAATCTTGATTTGAAAACTTTGCAAATTTTAGGACCTGTTTTTAATTCCTAGCTGGAAGTGACAAGTATGTAGATCAGGAAAAGTTCCTAGAGGATGATCCCTGCCCTGAGAAGCCGAGAAATTAGACAGGCAACTCTCTGTCCCTGAGCTGTAAGGTCACGGCCTTATCTCCCTCCCCCCCACCCCAAGCAAGAGGGACAGGGTGGAGGAAGGAGAGGTGGGGGCGGGTGTGGCTGCATTTCTGAAGCCAGCCCGGCTGTTCCTAACCTCATGCCCAGCCAAGCAAGACCCCTCGCTCCCACCTCCCTAGACTTTCCTGTATAAATTCTTCGGCTTCACCCTGTGGTCCTCAAGTGACAAGACATTGGTGCAGATGATGATCACCGCCTTGGTCCTGACCACCCACGAGGACTTGGCAGAGCGGGAGGTGAGGTGGAGGCCGCCCGAAAGGGAGGGACATGAAAAAGAAACTATTGCTATTGAAATACCATTGTTTTATACCCCGTCTCGTGTTTTTGACAGTGTCGGGTGGGGGACACTTTTGTTCTTAGAGGCAGGGTGGCAGGGTGGCCGAAAGCCTGGGCCTGGCACACTGGGTTGGAAACCCAGCTTTGCTCCTCGCTGACTGTGTTTCCTTGGGCAAGATGCTGACGCTGTCTCTCTGTGTCCCATGTTTTCTTCTGTAAAATGAGGTTGTGATTCCTCCCTCATAGGCTAGTTTCTAAACTATTTTTCATTTTGAAATAATTTCACATTTATTGAAAAGAGAACCTGTAGAGTCTATTCTTTATCCAGGTTCCCAGATGTTAACCTTTCCCGATTCCCTCTCTCATTTTGTGAAAAGTTCCTGATTTTCATTTACCACTAAATGTGTATAAATGTGTGTAAATGCACGTGATGTGTATTATCTAAAAATAAAGATACTCTGGATGGAACCAGCACCATGATCAGAATCAGGAAGTTAACGTCGCTGCCGTGCTATTCTCTAGTTTGTGCACCTGATTAGAAATTTTTCGGTGGTCTCAGTCATGTTCTTTAGAGCAAAGGAACATTTTTGTTCTCTGTTCTGGGATCCAGTCCAGAACCACACGGCACTTTGCTTGTCTCGTTTCTCTTCATTCGTCTTTCATCTGGAGCACTAGCTCAGCCTTTATCTTCCGTGAACTTGACATTTTTTTACTTTCCACACCAGTCCTACTGGGGTTGTCTCCTATTTCTTCATGATTAGCTCCAGATCTGCACTTGGGGTGGGCGGGAACCCCACATCAGTGCTGTGTGTCAGGACAGGAGTTTGAGGATTAACAACGTTGAAAGCACTTAGAACCACGCCTGGCACATGATGCCCTCGAAGTGCTGGTTGCTGGTGGAGCTGGTGCCAGCGCTCTCAGGCCTCCCCTCTACCCCCAAGATCCAAGACCTCGGCCCTGCCAGATTCTCAGAGCATCTGTCACCATGACGGCTTGCACCCTAAGCTGCCAACAGCATCCCTGGGGAGACTGCAGGGAAGAAAGCAGCTAACCCTTCCGAGAGCTGAGCCGTGCCCTGAGACACACAGTGGGTGCCTGGGCTGGTGCAGACGGAGGTGTGAAGCCCCTCCCATTTGACATCATATTCCGAGTCAGACTCAGGAGCAAGAACTTTAGGGGCTTGTCTAGAAACAGTGAAGGGCCTGCTTGGCCTGGAATGCAGCGCTCCTTACAGTGAAGGACACGGGAGCCCTCTGTCAGTACTGGGGTCACCCTGGATACAAGGGGTGAAGTTAAGAGATCGTGGCGTGCCCAGGATGGTTCTCAGACCTCTGGCCCGTGGGAGGATAATGGTATCTTTTGCTGAGACCAGGAGCTCAGGACAAATGGCGGAGGGGGATGATGGGTTCATATTTTTTGACCGGAAAGGGTGGGGCACCCCGCATCGCCGGGTGGAGATGTCTGGTGTCATTATTCTGGAGCTCAGAGCTGGGCTGAGTGCCAGATCTGGGAACCATTGGATTTACTCTGCCTGTAACACGAGGAGTGTGTTCAAAGCTCAGAGCTCTAGTGTGAGGATCAATGAGAGAAAACGTTCAAAGCTGGTATTAATTTTCTGATGATGTAGGTGATGTGGTGATGCTGGTGAGGAGGGGGAGCAGGGGTAAGGACCGTGATGACTGCAAGCCTATGGCTAGGGGAGGGCATGGAAATAGGGACAGACTAGAATGCCTCTGATTCTCAGCACAATCTTGCCTTCTAGCTGAGCAAAATATCCCCTTGGGGCCTCCCTGGTAGCTCAAGGGGTTAAGCACAGACTGTGTGGCTACCTGCAGCCTCCACATGAGTTTGATCCCTGGCCAGGGAGCAACCCACATGGCGCTGCAGACCTCTCCTGACTCGCCCGCTGCTCCCCTCAGCAGTGTATTTCGTCAGTCTGCCTGTTCTGTTCCCCACTCTGTCTCTGGTGAATCCTCTCACCCCCCCCCAAATCTCTGGCCTGTACCCCAGCTCTTGTATGCATAAATAAATAAATCTTTTTAAAATAAATCCCCTTCATCTACTTGGAGGCCAAATGTCTAAGAGTGCTACCAACACTTCTTCCTTTCTTGAGGACTTGTGTCCTGGAGCCACTGTCACTGTCCCCAGTTTCCCTCCACTCTGCCTCCTTTTACTGCAGAGTCTTAGTGGCAGCTCCTCTCACCCAAATGAGCAGGTTGGAAAACAGCTGGCGCTGTGTCTCTGTGCTGGGGATTCTTGCATCTCTGTGCTGGGGGTTCCTTTAGTTCTGTGCCCAGTTATTCTTGTTAGGTCAACCCCAAGAAGAGGCTTGGCTCACACTTCAGTCCAAAGAGCCTTGTACGAGGCAGAGGGATTTAAGGTAAAAGACTGATCCTGCCAGAAAAGGCAGCATCCCCAGGTTTCCTGTGCTCTGGGCTCCCACCAGGTTGTCAATTCCCAGGTCCACACTTCGCCCCAGCTTTCAGATGCACCTGACATTTCTAGTTAGTTGTCCTGCCACTGAGTCACACACAACACATCCAGGAACTCACTGCTTTTTCTTTCCCCAGCCCCAGACAGGTCACCTTTTCCACCTGCCCACTTTGCTAAGAGTTGCTGCTGTTTCCTGTTCTCCTGGACTAGAAACGCTGGCGCTATCTGTAAATCTCCCTTTTCTCCACCCATTCTCTGACTGGCCACGCGAGAACATGCTTGGTTTGTTCGTCTCCTCTTCTCTCCTCAGAGCAACCCTTCTCTGGGTTCCTCATGCATATACATATTTTCTACTGTGTGATGTCGCGTTTGGAAATCCCCAGATTGTGCAAATCTGTTTCATAATCTTGGCCACTTTATTCCTTTTTTAAAGATTTATTTATCCATGCATACAAGAACCAGGGTACAGGTCAGAGGTATGGGGGTGAGAGGATTCACCAGAGACAGAGTGGGGAGCAGAACAGGCAGATGCACTGAAATACACTGCTGAGGGGAACAGTGGGCAAGACAGGAGAGGTCTGCTGCGCCATGTGGGTCACCTCCCTGGCTGGGGATCAAACTCGTGCTGCAGAGGCTGCGGACAGCTTCATAGTGCTGACGTTTAACACTTTGCACCACCAGACAGGCCGCTAGTTTACTTTTCTACTGGTTACTGAATTGGTTTGATTTTCTTTATGGTCAAGCCTTTCTCGGTATAGTTCTGATAAGGATGAGGAGAAGTATTTTGACAGGATTACCCCATGTTTGGAGCAGTCTGGGAGTCCCAGTTGCCCAAGTGAGGATCGTTTTGCTCTAGAGGTAGATTGATGGCGAGCACTTTATTCCAGGGAAAGTTGCCTTTCTCTTTCCTCCCTTGTTAGTTTCTACTGAGCTAAGTTGGTCAGCTAAGTTTCTTTGCAGGTTGATATGGTTACAGGGAGGGCCACTTAGTTCATTAAAAGGTTAGAAGCAGAAATCCTTCTAGCTTTTGTGAATCAGCTCCCCTGCACCCTGCCAAGCAGCCCTCCACCCTCCCTGGCACTAGCCAGTCTTCAGTCTGGCTGCCCCCTGGGCAGAGCCTAGAATGAGCTCGGCTTAGGGAGTGGTGATGGAGGGTGGCTGAGTCATCAGGGAACTCCTAGTCCACTAGGACAAACCACATGTCAGGCAGACATTCATGCCCTGGTGAAAGCCACAGAGGAATCATTCAAGTCCTAAACTGCAGAGTTTAGGACTGTGACGTTGGGGTTCCCTTTGCTCCACCCCTTAGGCCTGTGGAGGAGCCCTGACCAAGTGTACTAAGGTGATTGTCGGCTTGTCACTCACGGAGGCCTTCCGGCACACCACCCTCAGCGACCACATCCACGTATTGAAGAAACGTGCAAGTACCTGGTGAGTGAGCCTGAAGGAGCCAGAGCACAAAGTCCCTGCTAGTGCCTCACTGGCAGGCAATCCTCATTCCTTATCATCAGTAAACTCAGAGCCCACATTGGAGATCCCAGTTCTTGGGCCTCCTTGTCTGATCCTCCTGGCATCCATCCTCTGCCTTTAGGGCTCAGGGAGGTCATGCAAGGTCAGGGGATGGCCTGAGGCCTGCCCTTGTGAGGGCTGTAGGAAGGGCTGTCCCCAGGGCCAGGGCTTCAGTGAGATGCCATGGAATTTAGTCTGTGGCTCGTTGCAAGTCAAGCGCAGGGCAAGATTAGGAATCCTTGTCCAACAGTAAACATTTAAAGGCTAAGCAAGTGGGTTCGGGACTAACAGGAATAATTCTAATATGAATTGTGAGGCTTATTGCCTGACACAGGTAGAACGTTTTACAGTGGACAAAACGCTTTTTTACCCATTATCCCATTGGAGCTTCACAGTTCTGTGAGGGAGGTTGCACAGGTTTAACTTCAGCTCACGAGCAAACTGAAGGTTCTAAACTGGGTCACCTGGGTCACCTGCTCCACAGTCGAAGCCCTTTACGGGCTTCCTCCTGAGTCTGCACTGCTGCTGGCTGGTGTGCCCCAGCGTGCAGGTTGAAGCTGGCTGAAGATGCCATGGTTCGACCATGGACAGGCTGAGCGGCCACGGCTGCAAAAAGGGTCTTTAGCTAAGAGCCCAGTAGCCCCAGCTCCCGGTCAGCGCCACCCCTGTTTGACCCCACAGGTGGGCACAGGCAAATTGCAGCTCGTGGGGGACTTACTGTCCCAGAGCTTTGACTTCCTGAAGAGCCCCCAGTTCTTCCTAAGGGCAGCTGCACTCAACTTCATAGGTAAGGCGACCCTGCCCCTCTCTCCAGCAGGGGGGCCCTCCTGGCCCAGCTGCTAAAGGGCTAAGTCAGAATCACAGTACCATGAGGCAATTCACTCCCTTTCCTAACTCTGGACTAACTGTGATCAGGCCCAGGGAGGAAGAGGGGGCTATATGCCTTTGCCCCAGCTCTGCATGTCTGGGGTCTCCCATCTGTCTGTGCTCTGCTTTGTGGGGAGAAGAATCAGAGACATTTGAGAGGGGAAAAACTACTGCTTCCTCTGGAACCCCGTGAAGTTTTCAAAGTATGCTGTTTCAAACTACAACAGTAGTAGATGTACAAGTTAGAAAACCTAAAACATTCAGACTAAAAAAAAAGAAGAAATAATGCCAGAAATTCCAATTTCATTTGGAATGAACCACTGTTAACATTATAGAGTTTTTCCCCTAAGAATATATCTCCTCTGTCCCCTCTCACCCACACCCTCATATTCTTTTCCTCATGCATAGCATTTTTTTCAAACTGCAAAATTTGGTATGGTTCTTTGGCCTTACTGCATCACAACCACATAGATCACATACTTTTAAACATTCTTTTTAATAGTTGTGTAATATTAATTCCATTGGATGGATGGATTTATGCATCAGTCCTTTTCAAATATGAAGGCATCGTTTCTTTTAAGCCAGTGCACAGTGACTAAACCTCTGTGCATCATCAGGATTATTTTGTTAATATAAATTCTTTAACAAATAGAATTTCTGGGTCCAAATGGAATGGATTTCTGTGTTTATTGCCAAATTACCCTCTGAGTCATTTCTTATTGTCCTCTGTACTGTCTGCAAGTATCCATTTCTCCAGACATTTGTTGGCTCTGGGTAATGTTTTAAAAACCATTACCGATTTGATAGCTAAAAAGAGTAGCTGCTTGTTTTGTTCATATTTTTTTAATGAGCAGTGGCGTTAAATATTTTTACTCATTTTTATTGCCAGTACATACTTTATTTTTGCAAAAGAGTTGCCTTATGTCCATTGTCGATCTTTAATTGGTGTAGGAACCCCATGAAGTTTAGCATCGTGGGCTCATGTGCTACTTCTCACCTACTAACAAAATTTTCGGGGCCACTTCTGCTCTGAGGGCTGTTCTTTGATGATGACACTCCTATCTAGGTCCAAGGCAGTTCTTAGATACACATTCCTTGCTAGAAATGGTTTGCAAATATCCTTGCTCATTCATGAGCCTGGGGAAGGGGGCAGCCGAAGGCCCAGGACTTCTGGACGGACTTTATACCTTTTACATTTAGGGTTCATGGTGAAGAGGCTAAACATGAAACTCATCCACCCCAATGATGTGCAGCTCTTGCGGAGTGGTGAGTCTCAGCCCCGTACCTCGGTGGGTTCCCCGGGGGTTGGGGCGAGGTAGAAAGGAGGATGGGAAATCATAAGGACACGTTTCATTATTTTAAGAAAAATTTATTTTCACCATTATAAATGTTATCAAAGTAGACAATAACGAAAAGTTGGAGGAAGAAAACAACTTCTCTGTTGTCGCGCTAGTTGGATAAAAACTGCCAGCACAGAGGCAGGTGCTAAGGCTGGTGATGCCCCCGGTGGTCAGACACAGTCCCTGCCCCCTGAAGAACTAGCAGCTTTGTATTCTTTTTGATTGTATTAAAATATCTTCAGATTAATTCATATGTAGAGGACCTACATGACTATACTTTCTTCGCAAAATAGCAATGAGGGCTAAGTTCCACTAACCCCCAAGTCTTGCTTCTTCTTCCTTATTCCCCTGCCCGATTGCTCCACAATCCCACGCTTTGTTTTTGGACTCACAGAATATATGCATGGATTATAAACGTGTTATATATAAGTTTCTGCAACTTGCTTCCCCCCCACCCCTGGCCCCCACTTTTCATATGTTAGTACAAACAGGTCTTTTTTTTTTTTTTTGTAAAGATTTATTTTATTTATACAAGAACTGGGATACGGGCCAGAGGCACAGGAGGGTGAGAAAATTCACCAGAGACAGAGCGGGGAGCAGAGCAGGCAGACAGACCGGAAACACTGCTGAGGGAAGCAGTGGGTGAGACAGGAGAGGTGTGCCGCACCGTGTGGGTATCTGTATGGCTTGCCGGGACTCGAACCCACACTCCAGAAGCTGTGGACAGCTTCACCGCGCTGCGCTCAACCTGCTGCACCACCGGGGAGGTCCCAAACCTGGAATTTAGATGCTTGGATTACTGTTGGTATTTTATACAGATATATTAGACTTCCATACAGCATTACCTGCACACCGTTCCTTTTTGTGTCTCTGACATCCTTTGAGGATCATTTTTCTTCATCGTGAAATACAACTTCTAGATGTTTCTTTAGTGCAGGTTCCTTGATGGTTATACTCTGTCTTCATTTTTGTTTATTTGTAATTATTTTTTTTCTTGCCCTCATTCTTGCAAGTAGGCTTTCCTTGTAACACAATTCTAGGCCAACAATTATTTTCTCTCTTCACTTTAAACATTTCAGATGATTGTTTTGTAGCTTGTTTGTTGCTACTAAGAAACCTGGTGCTGCTCTAGTGTTTGTTCTTTTGCAGAAATCTATTCCTTTTGTCTGTTTGCATCCTTCAAAGTATCTTGTCTCTGCCCCTAAGTGACAAGGTAGCAGCACCAGCACCTCTGGGCCTTGAACCCTGGCTTCTGTTCTGACCCTCATTTGCTATACCTGCTCATTTTGTGGAACTGCTGTCTGGATAGAAGGATAGAAGACCCCGATTCCTAGTCACCATTGTGGAATTTCAGGGAAAGTCTATCCAGACCAGAAACCCTAGACTCCTCCCCATATCCCAGGGAATTCATGTTGCCCCCCTCATCCCATCCCAGAAAGACGGCGTAAACCACAAAGACAGGAGGCCAGCCTCGTTTCTGTTTTAGGAGAAAGGACATAACACAAAGCTGTACCCCACCGATGGGTGTGAGGACCCTTTTCCTTTTGTGAGCCAAGATTCTTCCAGTTTTCTTGATTCTTTGCATGCTAAGCAATTCCCTGTCCCCATCCCCTCGGTTCCCACCTGAATCTAAACCCCCAGCTGCCATTCCTCTCTGCTCACTGGACCACTTTAACCATCACAACACCCTTTTTCTCTTCTCCACTCTCTTCTCCCTCAGCAGCCAGTTCTCCTTAGCTCTGTGCACCTGGAACCATAGTGCCCCTTTACGGGAAACTCGTCAGTAACTCTGAGGGTAGCCGCTGGCCCCTTAACCTGGCCACAGGGCCCTGAATGAGCTGGCTTGTGTCCCCATCCTTCACCTCCATCATGGCCCCCTTTACTAGCAGCTGCGGCTAATTTCGACAGCAAGATTCCATCACCCTTCCTCCCAATGGAGATGTTCCCCCCTGCTCTTCATGAGACTGGCTCTCCTGCTTTGGATCTTAGCTAAAATGTTGCCTTCCCAGGGGCCTCTCTGGTGGCACAAAGGGTTAAGACACAGCACTGTGAAGCTACCCACAGCCACTGCAGCAGGAGTTCGATCCCCAGTTGGGGAGGTGACCAACATGGCTCAGCAGACCTCTCCTGACTCCCCACTGCTCCGCTTAGCAGTATAGGTCAGGCAATCTGCCTGTTCTATTCCCCACTCTGTCTCTGGTGAATCCTCTAACCCCCTGACCTCTGGCCTGTATCCCAGTTCTTGTATGCATAGATAAATCTTAAAAAAAAAAAAAAAAAAAAGTCACCTTCTCCAAGAGGCAGTCCTTGACTGGTTTATCTAAAGGAGCCCTTCCCAGGTATTTGCTTTCATCACTGTGAAATGTCTGTGCTTGTACTTAAATTTGTCTTCCCTCCACTGGAATTAAGTTCTAAGTGTAGAAAATCTGTCTGTTTTGTTCATCTCTGTATCCCCAGTAGTTCGCACAGCACCTGGTGGTAGTCAGGGCTCAGTAGATGGTTGTTGGGCAAATTAACAATGACTGTGATGTTCATGTCGTTTTTGGAGTTGTTGGGTTCATGGGGTCCTTGGGTTCACTCTAGAAAAGGTGTCACCATCGCTCCCCTTCCACCAGCACCAGCGAGTTCCCCGGAGAGCTTCTCCAGACACAGAGACGTTAGTTACATCCGAGAGGGCAGGTTTATATAAAAGGGAGAGAATAAAGGACACTTGCATAGACACAGATCAGCAGAAAGGGTTGCCCCGAAAGGGACAGGTTTGCTAAGAGAAAGGCCTGCATGATCACAGGTGGGCAGCCTTGAGGAGAGCTGCTTCAGCTTCAGGAGGTCAGTGAAGAGAATCTTCGGCCTGGCACAGGTCACAGCAGGCAGGAGGCTGCTGCCCTGCGGAGGAGAGAGTTGGTGAAAAGGAAGAACCTGCACAGGCACAGTGGACAGAGGACTGCTGCCCGGGACACTGCAGAGCCTGCACTGATGTAGCCTCCTTCTCTTTGGGAGGGGCTCACTCCTTCCTGGAGTGGTTTGTTTGTTGTTGACTTGGAGTAAACATGTAGAATTTGAAAGGGGCCAGATTTCTACAATGGCCTCCATCTGCAGATCTCCACCTTCAGGTCTGCACTCCCGACACCCCCTCCAGCAGTCTGATGCCTGCTTGGGTCTTGTGCTTTGTGTCTAGGCATTGGCTAAGGATCTGAGTTCCCTTAGCTGGGTTAAAGGGTATGTTAATCCCTCTACCTCCACCTTCAGCTCTTGGCATTGTGCGACCCAGGTTTCTGGTCTTGTGGCGCCTCCTTTCCAGTTTTTTTATCCTTATCCTCCACCAATGTGGATAACAACAATAGTGAAGCATTGCAAAAGACTTAATTATCTGCTAATGGGGTCCATCACAGAAATGATAAAATGTATTGAATAGTGTCAGAGTGTTACTGAGCAGCCCCGATATAAAACAGGTTGCTTGGCTGTGGGTCCTCACCAGCGCACTTAAAAGGGACTTATTAATGTTGTGCCCAAGGTTAGCAGACTTGGCGAGCATAGCCTCCAAGAACCCAAAGACAGCTGATGCAAACACAAAAGGGAGTTTATTTCAGACTCGAGTCCGGGTTCACGGCACCTACCAACGCAGTGGCAGATACTGAGAGCCCCGAACAAAGGAAGCAGGGGTCTTTCAATAAGGTTAAATTATGCTGGCAGTTACTCATTGGCTACAAGGATGCGTTCTCCAACTTTGCCCGGCTATCATTCTAAGCTGACTGGCCAGGCCAAGATGCAGCTCCAACCTGCAGCTCCAATTACAGCAAGTTCACCCTCATTGGTGACCAGAGAGTAAGGGTGGAGTGAGGGTCCAAACTATCTCTGGAATGCAGTCTTTTCCCGGGACAGCAAGACCTGCAAGACCTGAAATTCTAAAATGGCAGTTACACACAAAATGACAAAGTAATGGCTTAGAATACTTATGCTTGGCTCCACAATTAATACTCCACTGCAGGCACACACAAAAGGTTAATAAAAGGTTTATTATTTACAAGGGAAGGGGAAAATGAGGAAATGTACAACTCAGGGAGAAAATAGGGAAATAAAGTCTTAAATGCGTCCTACCCGATCTGCCGAGGAAACCCAAAGGCACTCTAAGAGCTGGCCACACTCTGCATGCTGGTGGAGAGCCCAAAAGGGAACCCCCCAAAGCCCACGTGTCTGGTTTTATACCAAACCTGCCTGCTTAACCCCACCCTCAGATCCCAGCCACCTTCCCTTTGGTGGTGATGGGATTTGTCTTTCCCAATGTCCTGATGGCTTTGGTCTGGGGTGGGGGTGGAGTCCACAAAGCCTGCATGGAATTAGCTTTAGGACATCCTTTCCCCCTAACAAGAGGGGCTTCCCTGGTGCCACAGGGGCTAAGTCTCAGCACTATGAAGTTAACTGTAGGCATTGTAGCACCGCCCCCCCCCACCCCCGTACCTCTGGCCTACACCCCAGGTCTTGTATGCATAAATAAATAAAATAAATGTAAAAAATAGTGTCAGGTATTTAAAAAATACTGCAAGGAAAAGTATGAAAATAAGTGTTATCTCTGGGGATGAGTGACTTTTCTCCTTTAAATAAAAAAAAACAATTTGTCTTTAGAACTTTTCTATCATCAAACAAGCATTACTTTTAATAAAAGTTAAAAGTTATTCTGGCATGTGGGTTGTAGAATAATGGGGTTTGGCAATGGAGGGTCTGAGTTTCCTCTTTTCTGTTTTCAGTTCTAACATCCCTCAACAATGACCCTATGGAAGATATCCCGATTTTGGCCCATAATGTCCTGAAGGCCATCGAAGACTCTCTTGCCTCGGGGTATGCCTCTACTTCCAGGCTTACTCAGCTAAGCAGGCACTTCTTCAAATGGTCCTGCCTGAAACACACAGAAAGAAAGAAGCGACTGTTTAAGACTGTCAAGCGGGAAAAGGCTGAGAGTGATCAGAAAAGGACAGCCCCGACCTGGCTCCAGAGCCCTCTCGCCTCATTGCGTAACTGGTACAAGTCACTGTAAATCTTGAAACCTGGGGACACCAGTCCTTGCAACTGTTGACCCATATGTTGAGCTCCGCCCCACGGCATGTGCTCCCATCTCCTGCCCCACTGGGACTATACATTGGCTTAAACTCCAGGAAGCATTTTATTTAAATAAATGTGTCTAATATTTTATTTGACTTACAAATACTTATATATCTCTAGTGAACAAAATTCATTTGCATTACTATGAACAGGAATCCTTTGTGTTGCTCCAGATAGGAATCATTTCCATTGTTCTCATCTTTCTAAACTCAACTTCTACTACTGCAAAATTGTAAAACAGTCCAAATCCAGAAAGTCAATCAACTTTGCATACCCCTATGAAATCAACAATCTCCAGAAGAACCTTTAGTTAAATATCCAGTGAAAGGTCCATGCAGGGGACAGGAATGCAAAAGCCCACCTAGGGGCCTGCTGATATCATCTGAAAACAACTTTTGTTCCTCCTCAAACCAGTTCCTCCACTTGCAAGCCCGGTTCCCCTCTCCCCATCCTATAAAAACCTGACTTCCCCTGACTAGGCTTCCGACCCCCACTTTGGGTCTGTGAATCTCACCTGGGGGTACAATAAGTTTTCTCCAACTTTGAGAAACTTGGCCTGGCTCTCCTTTTCTTTACTGCGCCAACCCTTTCATTCGGTGCCGAAACCCAGGAAGGCTGTGTCCCCTGGCAAGGGGGCCGCCTTCCCGTCCCTGGGACCTCTCCTCTCCATTGCAGACACCTCACATCCACCATCGCGCTTGATCCTTGGGGTAAGACACCTGTCTGACCCTCCTTCTTGGGAGGCCCTCGCCTTTGGCTATCTGGCTCCTCTCCTAACTCCCTGTTTTGTTTGGCTGTCCTATAAACCATGGGCCCACGTCAGCGGACCCCCTGTCACACTTAGGCCTGGATTTGGGGACGCCCATCCAGACTAGGTGCCCGGTTTAGGCAACATCCGAGAGGTGGAGATGACCCCCTTGCTTGTTTGCCCCCTGTCCTGTAGGCCAGAACCAAATCCTGGGACGCCGCGATCCTGGGTCTCTGGCCCCTGTAGGCCAGGTCAGACTCGTGGGACACTGTGTTCCTGACACTGTGCCCCCTGTCAGTTGGGAAAAGGATCCAGGTTAGTCACGGGATTTGCCAATTCAAAGCCGAGCCCAGCCACCCCACTGTGATTCCTTCTGTCAAATCTTGATCCGTTGGGACTAAGGCCAGATATACACCCTAAGCGCCTTGTTTTTTTATTGCAACACTGCATGGCCCAATATCAATTGGACAATGGCTCCCACTGGCGTGAGCATGGCACTTTTGACTTCTTGGTCCTTACAGACTTAAACAATTTCTGTCACTGCAGTGGAAAATGGTCAGAGATCCCTTAAGCCCAGAGCCAGGGTGGGACTACCAGGCTGACACAGACACGGGCCCCCAGGGCAGGGTTCACCGAGACCCGTTTTATTACCTGTCTCCTAGCTGGTCTCCAAGCAGCGGCCAGTGCAAAAAGCTGTAAACTTTGATAAACTCAGGGAAATTACCCAGTCTGCCTCAGAAAACCATGCTGCCTTCCTTAGCCACTTCACTGAGGTGTTTCAGCACCGTACCAGGCTTGACCCTGACTTGCCTGGAGGCATCACAGTTCTGGCTATCCATTTTATATCCCAGTCAGCCCCTGACATTAAAAAAAGTCTTAAGAAGGCTGAGGACAGTCCTCAAGCCTCTGTCTGGGATCTGCTGAATATGGCCTTTAAAGTATTTAACAACTGGGAGCAACAGGACAGGGCAGAGAGGGAACTCCGTAGTCATCAGAAGGACAAATTCCAGGCACAGGTCCTGGTGGCTTCTTTGAGACCGTCAGGACCTGCTCTTCCAATGACTGGATCAATGTGGACACCTGCTGCTCTCTTTGGGATACTGCCCACACCCCGACCTCCGCTGGGACCATGCCCCATCTGCTGCATCCAGGGTCACTGGAAAAGTTGTTAGGGGGAAAGGATGTCCTGAACTAATTCCATACAGGCTTTGTGGACTCCACCCCCACCCCAAACCAAAGCCATCAAGACATGGGGAAAGACAAATCCCATCACCACCAAAGGGAAGATGGCTGGGACCTGAGTTAAGCAGGTTAAGCAGCCAGGTTTGGTATAAAAACCAGACACGTGGGCCTTGGGGTCTCTCGCTCGCCTCCTGGCTTCATGGCTCATGGCTCGCTGCCAGCTCTCAGAGTGCCATTTGGGATTCCAGATCAGTGGATCGGGTAGGACACATTTAAGACTTTAATCTCCCACTTTTCTCCCTGAGTTGTACATTTCCTCATTTCCCCTTCCCTTGTGAATAAATCTCTTAGTAAAATTAAGTATTAAATGGAGTATTAAGTCCCTTTTAAGCACGTTCGTGAGGACCCACAGTCAGGCAACCCGTTTTATATGGGGGGGGGCGGGGAGGCCTGTAACAGTTTGGCGCCCAACGTGGTTTCCAAGTTACACCTGTGGCTGCCCTGTAACAAAGTGACTGTCCCTCCACGCCTGGCTGTGGTGGGCCAGTCCTTCCAGCCCCTGCAACTTCTAGCAGGAAGTAGCCAAAGAAAGAGCCATTGCCCCTTTTTCTATCAACAAAAGGCTGGTATGAAAGGTCGATGCAGGGGACAGGAATGCAAAATCCCACCTAGGGGTGAGACTGAGGAAGCCCACCTAGGGATGAGAATGATGGCCTGCTAATACCATCAGAAAACAACTCTGTTCCTTCTCAAACCAGTTCCTCCACCAGTTTCCCTCTCCCCACCCTTTAAAAACTTGCCTTCCTCTGACAATGGGCTCAACTTCACCAACCCCCACCTTGGGTCTGTGAATCTCACCCAGGAGTGCAATAAATTTTCCCACCTTTGAGAAAACTTGGCCTGGCTCTTCTTTTCCTTACCATACCAACCCTTTCAGTCGGGAAGGTTCCTGGTGGTTGTTTATGTCTGTTCCTAATTATCCAGTAACCAGATCTTACTCCAGGTGGTGGCTGGCTCAGCAATATTTCAGTAAAGCACTTCGCTTTTCCTGGGAGCTGTTTTGTTTCTTCTGTTCCTATATTGTTTCAAATCACTGTCCCCTGTCTCAGCTTTTCCCGTTCCCCACTTGATACTGAACGCCGGCCTCAGTTTCCCCTCACCCAATAAAAGGAAGTAGAATTTGAGGAAAAGGAAAGTGGTTTAATTTGTTGGCAAATGAGGAGGGCAGTGGACTCATGTCTAAAAGACAACTGTCCTGCTCTTTGGCAGAGTGCAGGGGTATTTATACAAAGGAAAAAAAGGGGGAAGTTGGGCAAGGGTCTGCAAAGGGGAGGGGTGAAGGGGGTCTGCAAAGGGGAGGGGTGAAGGGGGTCAGCACGGAGATGGGTGGGCGCCAGCTTACTTTTTTCCAACTACTGCTGTTTTCCTTGGAATGCAAGAAGACAAACCCATCAAGCAAGGGGGGAACTGCAAGAAATATGGAAAGACAAACTGTTAATGCTTCTCTGAGAGACTGGTCATAAAGAAGGCAAACTTGTCAAATAAGGGGGAAGTTGCAAGAGATGGGGAAGACAAACTTGTTAATCCTTATCTGAGAGACCAGTCACTTGTAAGGGCATCATAATCTCCTGGTCTCAGCTCCTCTCACTCCCTCTACCACATAATAATTATTACTAATTCTTTGCTGCTACTTCAAAGCTCAGTACTCCCCAAGACTTCCTGGGAGGGGGGAGGGGTTGAAAGTTGAGATCAATCACCTGTAGCCCATGGTTGCACGTCAGTGTAGTGAAGGCATCATAAAAACCCCAAAGAATTCCATTTTGGTGCTGGTGATGGAGGATAAGAAAAGAAAAGCTGGAAACGAGGCACCACAAGAGCAGAAACCTCAGTCAAACAATGCAGGGAACTGGAGGTGGGGGCAGAAGGGATTAACATAACCATTAACCCAGCTACAGGCACTAAACATCATTAGGCACAATGTCTAGATCACAAGGCCACAGACCCTCTCAAGTGTCAGACTGCTGTTAGAGTGTCAAGGGGCACAGGCCAGATGCCAGGATATGGAGATTGAGGGCTATTGCAGAACCTCTGGTCCCTTTCAAATTCTACATAGTTAACCAAAATCAACAAAAACAAACCACTCAAAAAGAAGTGAGCCCTTCCTAAAGAGAAGATGGTCTCAGTGCAGTTCCTGCACTGGCACAGGACAGCCATCCTTTGCCCACCTGTGACTTTGTGGGGGCCCCTTTTTTGTGGGTCTGCTACTCCTAAGCAGCCTGTTCGACCACCATTTTGTCACCTGTAGTTCTAAATCCTAAGCAAGGTCAAAATGGCCTGGTCAGTTAGGTACAGGAGCCCAATCCTTCACGGTGCCCTTCAAACAAGAGCACAAGCTGGATCACGCTGGGAAGGCTATACATCAGGAGGTATGACCAGGAATGCCCAGGGGGCTGAGGACCAATGTATGACAAGGGACCCCAGGAGGAACGCCTTGTTGATAAGATTAAAACCATGGCTGGGGACTATGGTGTGATCTCAATGACAGTACCGAGTCATCAAGTAGATAAGAAGTGACTGGAGGGCAGACTCACAATCCTTAATCTTCTACACCCTTCTCCTTTCTTTAATCTCCTTCCCCTTAATCTCCTTTTGCTCCTCCCCCTTATAACGGATACCATGTGTCAATAAAAAGGCCAGGATCTTGCTCTTCAGCAGCATTCTGCATTGTGTAGCCTGCTCCACAACTCCCATTTCTTTGTCAGTGTGGTATTGCCCGACACCACACCTTTTCACCAAACTTTTCCTTTTATAGAGCAGGGGCAGTGGCCCGTCTGCTGCCTATGCCTCTGCAGTTGCTCCCCACCACCTACTCTCTCCCTCTCGGGGCAGCAGCCTTCCTGCCTGCCCGTGACCTGTGGCCATGCCGGGACTTCTCTTCACTGAGAGGCAACTCTCCAAAGGCTGCCTGCCTGCAACCAAAAAGGCCTTTCCTTTGCAAGCCTGTCCGTTTTGGGGGCAACCCTTTCTGCCTGCTTGTTTCTATGCAAATGTACTTTACTTTTCTGTCCCTTTTCCTAATAAAGTTTTTTTTTTTTTTAAATAGAACTATTGTCTCTGTCCTGTGGAGAAACACACTGCGTGACACCGAAAGGGGAGCTATGGTGAAACCTTTCCCGGAATGAAGCCAAGGACCCCACACTCCAAATTCAAACTCCAAGGTGATAGTGTCAGAATTGAGTTAATTGCTTGTGGCGGAAAACATACACCTTGTACAAACTTTCAGAAAAATTTGTAGGGATCATCTAATCCAATCTCTTCACTGCACCAAGGGGACCCCACACCCAAGGAAGGACAGGTACGTTCTGTTCTAAGTAGAAGATGCACTCCCTAGAGCAGGGGTGGAACTTTAGCTTTGTTGTTGAACATGGGTCAGGCTATCTGATGGTACAGAAGCCAAAAACCTTTTGAACAAAGAACCAGTTTAATGCAAGTTCACCTGGCAGGAGACTGAAGGCTTGGCTCAACTCAGTCTCCCCAAGCATAGGGCTTTGGGCAACTTTTAAAAAAAAGATTTATTTATGCATACAAGAACTGGGGTATAGGCCAGAGGTGCAGGGGTGAGAGGATTCACCAGAGACAGAGTGGGGAACAGAACAGGCAGACTGACTGAAATACGCTGCTGAGGGGAGCAGCAGGCGATACAGGAGAGGTCTGCTGCACCATGTGGGCAGCTTGCTGGCCCACCGGGGATCGAACTCATGCTGCAGAGGCTGCAGATAGCTTCATAGTGCTGTGCTTAACCCCTTGTGCCACCAGGGAGGCCTGCTTTGGGCAATTTTTATGGAGTTGAGGAACAAAGAAAAAAATATCAAAAATGGAAGTTGGTAGTCTAAATCACTATTTAGCTCCACTTAGGTCCAGAACTGCAAGAAGACTGAACACCCCTTGCTTCATTTCTGAATGATGTCTGCTGGAGGATAAGAATAGGAAAAAATAGGAAGCACCCAAGTCCAGAAAACTGGCTCACACAATGCCAAGAGCTGTAGGTGGGGGTAGAGTGATTAACAGAGCCTGCTGTTCCCCTCAGCAGTGTATTTCAGTCGATCTGACTGTTCTGTTCCCCACTCTTTTTTCTGGTGAATCCTCTCACCCCTTGAACCTCTGGCCTGTACCCCAGTTCCTGTATGCATAAATCAACAACTCTTTAAAAAAAAAAAAAAGAATTCCTAGGACATTTATATGCTCCAGATCTTGTCTCTTTTAGATACTTGCATTCTATTATTATTATTATTATTTAAAGATTTATTTATTTTTATACAAGAACTGGGGTACAGGCCAGATGCGTGGGAGGATGAAAGGATTCACCAGAGACAGAGTGGGGAACAGAACAGGCAGACTGACGAAATATACTCCTGTGGGGAGCAGTGGGTGTGACAGGAGAGGTCTGCTGCACCATGTGGGACCCTCGCCAGCCCGCTGGGATCGAACCGACGCTGCAGAGGCTGCGGACAGCCTCGTAGCGCATCACTCAAGCGCCTGCACCACCAGGGGAGGCCCTGCATTCTATTATTTTTTACCTGACTGGTTCTTAGTCTTTTTTTTTTTTTCTTTCCTTCTTTCCTGTTTCTTATTCATGAAAAAGAAAAAAAGAGGTTTGTTTATGACATCTGTCACCCTTCTGCTCTGAATAAGGCAACAAACAAACCCAATCTTCGTCATTGCTGGGGTCTTCCCTCCCAGATCACCATGTGTTTCTCTATTGCACCCCCTTCCCTGCTTTACTCAGCTGCTGCTTGAAACACTTATCTTTCCTCTCAGTTCTTTGATTTCTCTTTCTCTTATGCAATTGGTTTGTGTTTTTTTTTAAATTTTTTTAAAGATTTATTTATACATCTAGGAACTGGGGTGCAGGCTCTTGGAGATACACCTGACTTCTACTAAGTTTTGACTTAATACAGGAAATTTTGTTATATTTTGTTCTGATTCAACAAAGTTTTCTTCTTTTGACTGACCAGGACCTGCAGCAATGTTGAATTTTTTTTTTCTTTTTTCAGCAGAGTTAACTTGTGTGCACATTTTCTCTCCCCTTGATACCAACACAGCATAAAAATAGTGGTAGTAATTTTTTTTTACTACTTATCTCAGAGTCTGTTTTTGCATAACATCCTTAGGGCTTTTGTCAGCTTAAACTAAAAAAATTGGACTTGAGTTTCATTGTGTGGCTTTGAGTGGAGTTCTTCCAGGAAGTTGAAACAGCTGAACCAAGAAGAGGAGAACCTATTGCTTTGTAGGGTTCCAGAGACCTCCAAAGAAGGTGAGGAAGCTTGCCTCCATTGGCAGGACTGGACAACCCAGAAAATGAAAAAGCACTGGTACCCTCGAGAAGAGGAAGCCCAGGTGGAGTCTGGTGAGACCAACTTTGTTCTTCAAGCCTACGTGGACCAGATGTCAAGAGTTTGCTCCTGATTCCAACAAGCCAGCTAAAATTGCTGTTTAGTTATTCTGCCCTGTGATTGTATGCAAAAATAGGCAATATGGTTTAAAAGTAGAGTTAGTTTGCAAACTTCTGCTATGCTGTTAACAATTTGGGATCAAGGTTGAGAGAACTTGTTTTTTTTTACATGAGTTCAACCAATTTTAAGATTTTTTTCCCTGTGAATTTGATATACTTGCCGTCTTGTTTTAGCTAATGGCTCCAGATTTTTTTTTTTTCTTTAGGCTTGGAAATGGACTATATTCCAGTTATGGAAAACTGTCATACTGGACATTCATGGACAATGCTGCTGCCTAATTGTTGCTTCTCTTACACACATTGTAACCCTGAAAAAAGACGTCTCCTAATGTTATGGAGCAGCCCCGATATAAAACAGGTTGCCTGGCTGTGGGTCCTCACCCACACGCTTAAAAGGGACTTATGAATACTCCACTACAGGCACACACAAAAGGTTCATAAAAGGTTTATTTACAAGGGAAAAGGAATTGAGGAAATGTACAACTCAGGGAGAAAATAGGGAAATAAAGTCTTCAATACGTCCTACCCGATCTGCGGACCTGGAAACCCAATGGCACTCTGAGAGCTGGCTGAGTGCTGCAAGCTGGCGGAGAGCCAAAAAAGGGAGCCTCCCAAAGCCCACGTGTCTGGTTTTATACCAAACCTGGCTGCTTAACTCCACCCTCAGGTTCCAGCCACCTTCCCTTTGTGGTGATGGGATTTGTCTTTCCCAGTGTCCTGATAGCTTTGGTCTGGAATGGGGGTGGAGTCCACAAAGCCTGTATGAAATTAGCTTTAGGACATCCTTTTCCCCCTAACAATTAGACTACACCCTGAGTTCTGTGCCACCATAGTACATGGTGAACTAAAAATTAAAAGGGGGATTGTAACAGCGTGGTCCCCAGGAAAGGGGTTTCCTGCCCCACCCAAGGGAGGGTGGAGTTGAACAGGGAGAGAAACAGCTGCAGAGGAGACTGAGAAAAGGTAGGAAGCAGGATGAAGAGCCAGAAAGAGACTTGGAGGAGGCACTGGAAGCTGAGAGACATGTGAAGAAACCGCTTGCCTTTTGGTCGTGGCCTGGGTGACACAGATGTGGGTGAGAGACCCGTGGGCTGTTTTTGTCTTGATTTTGATTTTGCTCTTTTCCTTCCATACTTGTCTGGTGGTTTCTGATCCTTTTCTGGGGGTCCCCACTGGAAGATGCTTTAGACTTGGGGCAGGCTTTGGGGCTTTGCTCTGGGTCAATCCTGCTTGGGTGGACTTTCACCCACTAGGGGACTGGTAACTTTGGGTGCTTGATTTAGAAACAATATACCTTGCCTTTCTTGCTCCCTGACCAGGGGTTGAACTCATGCCACAGTGGCTGGAAATAGCTTCAAAACTCTGAGACTTTAACCCCTGCACCACCAGGGAGGTTGGGAGATATTTATTAAGTAAGTACTATGGCAGGAGTTTTAAGGAAGTTCTGAGAAAGCCATTTCTCTGCAGGAGTCACGCTTATGAGAGGGGGCTGCCTTCTGCCTTCCGTTCTTTGGAATAGAAGGTGTGGGTTTGTTCCTAGTGGAACATTCCAAGCTTCGTTGCCAGGGTGTGATTATTTTCCAACAATTAGATGGTATTCCGAGGAGACACTTGCTCTGTGTCTTCTGAACTTCTTCCTTGTAGTGCTGTTTTCCATTTGTGTGGGTAAGAAGGACAGAAAGAGACTGGAGCAGGGTCAGGTCTAGAGAGACTCTGGGGTGGAGGTGGAGGTCAGTTGCAGCCCCTGTCCTAAATGAACCTGGACAGGACAGTGCCTGTGTAAGGGAGGGATGGACTTGAGGGAGGTTTTTTTTTTTTAAAGATTTTATTTATTTATACAAGAACTGGGGTACAGGCCCGGGGTGCGGGAGGCTAAGAGAATTCACGAGATAGAGTGGGGAGCAGAAGAGGCAGACTGGCAGAAAATACACTGTTGAGGGGAGCAGTGGGCGAGACAGGAGAGGTCTGCCCCTCCAAGTGGGTGTCTCCCTGCGTGGCAGGGAATTGAACCCGTGCTGCAGAGGCTGTAGACAGCTCTACAGCACTGTGCTCAACCCACGGCGCCACCACCACCTGGGGGGAGGCCCCTGAGGGAGCTTTAATAAGTAGAAGTCTCTGCCCTTGAGAGGGATGTGGGTGGTGCAGGAAAGGAGGTATCAAAGATGACAGAGATAGGGGTTGAGTTTGGATGGAGAGGATAATGCATTCAATGTGGGATGTATTGAGATTGAGGTACTGCAAGAAATGAAAGGAAATGAAAGGAAATGAAAATTTAGAAATAAGAATTTGCGACTCAAACAATACCTGTAATTTGTCCCTTAGAAAATTTCAGGCATTCATTCTAAACTCCGGTTCAGAAAGTCTAGTTCTGATGATAGACCTATTGTCTATCATCCCGAACAAGGTAAGCATCTGTGAGGTCTTTGCTGCCTCACAACCTCCCTCATCTCCTCTTTCGTGTTGTGTTGTCTAATATTTTAATTCTGCCCTGCTTTTAACTCCCTCAAATTAATAGTGATTATTAGATAGTTTTCTTTTTTCTTCTCCTGGAACACCTGAAGCCAAAAGAGTAACATATCAAGATTATCATCTGCTGGATTGTTTTCTTAACCAGTTTTCCTCGTCTCCCCACAGCACAGGTTTGTTGTTCTTACCCTAGTTGGTCAGCGGGAGGCAATGCTATGGGCAAATGTTCCCATTTGTTTTCTAATTTTTTTTTAAAAGATTTATTTATTTATACAAGCACTGGGTACAGACAGAAGCGCAGGAGGGTGAGAGGATTCACCAGAGACAGAGTGGGGAACAGAACAGGCAGACTAACTGAAATACACTGCTGAGGGGAGCAGCGGGCGAGTCAGGAGAGGGCTGCTGCGCCATGTGGGTCAGCTCCCTCTGGGGATCAAACTCTCACCACTGTGGCTGCTGACAGTGTCTTAGTGCTGAGACTTAACCCCTTGCGCCACTAGGGAAGCCCTGATTTCTTATTCTTAAAGGAAAGACTTCCAGCAGGAGGGACACAGCTTCCTTTCTCTCTCTTTGTTCCTTACAGGCATGTTAATAGCTACGATAGCCTCCCCAGAGACGACTCACAGGGACTTGGCATGGGATGTCTCAGAAAAGACCATTGAGAACTTTAATGACGCCCTCCAAGTTTCTGGTCAGGTGAGGGCACCTCTGACACCTTCCTGACTCCAGCCCGGGTAAGACCACCTCCATCAAATAGGTGATTTGGGCTTAGACCCATTGTGCCTGAGGCATGGGAAGAGTTTCCAGTCAGCAGGGCACTATTTGTTCAGTCCATTCACAGCTCCAGGGCTGGTTCCATGGCCTTGACCATCCCTTTCCCACCCTCTGACCACTGGTCCAGCTTTATCCTCTCCTAGGTTTCCTCTTCTGCCTTGCTCTACCAGGGATTGCTATTGTCTTCACAACTCCACCCTTCAACCTTCCTTCCTTTTGAGTCCCTTCTCTCCAATAGTTGTCAGCAGATACTATCCTCCAAACCCTCAAGATGCTGGAAATCAAAATCACGAGTAACAAGTTGTCACCTCCACTGTGCCAGAAAGTGACAGATGTCATCATCAAGTATCTGAGGACCTTGGTGAGGAGCCTGTGTCTCTGGGTTGAGGGATCTGGGGAAAAGAGAATCCTAGGTCTGAACCCAGAGGTTCATTTGTGGGGGTAATTGCACTTAGAAACTAAGTGGGGCCTGGAATATGAGTACCTCAAGCTTCTGACAGTTTGCTACAACCCATATCTCACCCCTGGATATATCCCAAGAATGGTGACCTAGACAGAAATGCAGATACTGTTATGGAATGAAGGGGTGAAAGGTGAGATGCAAAGGAGAGAAGGATTTGGGCTATTGGCCTCAAAGTCCGATCTGGTCTTCAGACTGTCCATGCCCTGGGCAGACAGTCCCTTTTGTTACTGCCACTCCACCAGCCATCTCGATCTACTAACCTGTTTAATCTACCCAACTGTCTGCTAGTTCCCCCCCCAACCCCGTAGACTGTATATTCATGACTCTGCTTAACAGTCTACCCACATACTTCCATATTGACTTTCCTGGTGCTGGGTTAATCTGGTATCTCCTTTTCTAGGGTAATTATATACCTATAGATATCTTTCTTCCTGTTGACTCACCTTCCTTACCATACCCATCTCTCATCAAAAACCTTGACCTGCTAGGGGCTTTGTAAAGTTGCTTCCACAATCTACCCACCTTCCTGGTGGTTTACTAGCTGCTGCATGGGAAAATCCCTGATCTGGGAACCTTGATCCAAACTCTTACCCCAACACACAAGCCAGAGATTTCTTGTCTTCTTGTGCTCCCTCACACTCTAAGATGCTCTTGTGCTCCATCACTGGAAAGGTGAACACTGGATAGGGTGGTAGGTGGGGTAGGTGAATTCCTTTTATTTTTTTTAAGATTTATTTATTTATGCATACAAGAAATGGGGTGAGTGGGGGGGGTGAGAAGATTCACTAGAGACAGAGTGGGGGGCAGAACAGGCAGATTTACTGCAATACACTGCTGAGGGGAGCTGCGGGCGAGACAGGAGAGGTCTGCTGCACCATGTGGTGCACCATGTGGTCTGCTGCACCCGGCTCCCTCTCTGGGAATCGAATTCATGCCACAGTGGCTGCCGATAGCTTGATAGTGCTGTGTCTTTAACTCCTACACCACCTGGGAGGTCCAAATTCCTTCCCTTTGGATAGAAGAGAATTACTTCTTGACCAAAGCTGATTCTCAGCAGCCTGGGGACTCATCTTGGAGATTAACCTTGGGACATTTAGTCTTCCTCTTTTCAGAAGCCATCCAAAGAATTGGAGGAGAAATGTACTGCAGTCCTACTGGCTATAGGGTCCTACCATCCGGAAATGATCACTGAAAAACTCTGGGACAGAGTTTATCTGTACACCTTGCCTCCCAGAAGCCTCCTGGTTGCCGTTGGGAAACTCACCGTCTGCCCGGGTATGGATCCCTGTGGTGGAAGAGTGAGTCTGAATTGAGGACTTGGTCACGGGCGGGGTGCTGTCATGTCCATCCTCCTGCCTCCTCTCACTGAACATTTCTACTGAGCAATTGGGGGTGTGTAGTGGGGAGGAGACCAGCCAGGATTCCTGTGGGATTGATGAGCACTCAGGAGGGAGGCTGACCAGGAGTGGCACAGTAGGAAAAATATTAGGACAGAGGGGACTGGGACAGGAGAAATGACTTGGAAACAAATGAAGATGGAGGGAAAAGACAGATGAGAATGCTCCCATTCAACTGTGGTGGGAAGGAGCAGAAGAGTAAGTGACGGATGCTTTGTTTAGGGGACCCTGAAGCTGTGCAGCTGTCAGGGTCTTGGAAGGCAGTGTGTGTGTGTAGGTTGTGGCGATAGCTTGATTTGTCTGTCTGCTGACATCCATTATTGTGCAGGATGAGCCCAAGCCTTGCCATGTGGGCTCCCTCCTGGCACAGATACCAGTAACAGCAGACACACCCTCACCCACCCCTCTCCCTCCCTCCAACACCAAGCGGGCAGGAAAGTCAAGTCACTGGACAAATAACACCCCCTGCCCCTTCTTGACCACTTGGAGTTGGATCTAAGGAGAGGCTGTGGGACGTCAGCTGACCTGCTGGACACAAGCGTCCAAATGAAAAGGCATGTGGGCTGGCTGCAAAGCAAGCACAGGGCACACCATGGCAGAAATGCATCTCCTGAACGAATCCCGCCAACTTCAGATAGCACGACCCTTGGTTTCCTTAAGGGCCCTTGGAGGGCAGTGTGTGTACGCAGGCTGTGGCAAGGCCTTGTGTTCGCTTGCTGTGCTAGCACGCCTTGTTGAGCTGATCTTCCCAGCAGACCTGTGACGTAGTCACATCAGGTATAGCAGTCCTTGTTGACAGCGGAGGAAGCTGAAGCTCAGATATAGATATATATCTATAATAATATATAATATATATCTATATTATATATATTTTTATATAAATATATATCTCTCTATATATATTTGAAGATTTATTTTTATTTATTTATGCATAGACGAACTGGGGTATAGGCCAGAGGTGCAGGGAGAGAGAGGATTCACCAGAGACAGAGTGGGGAACAGAACAGGCAGAATGACCGAAGTACACTGCTGAGGGGAGCAGCAGGGAGTCAGGAGCGGTCTGCTGCGCCATGTGGGTTGCTCCCTGGCCAGCCGGGGAATCGAACTCATGCTGCAGAGGCTGCAGACAGCTTCATAGGCTATGTCTTAACCCCTTGCGCCACCGGGGAGGCCCAGAAGCTCAGCTATATGAAGTTACTCACTCCAGGTTGTCCGTACTCTTTGGAGGCAGAGCTAGTGAGCAGAACCCAGTGCTCCTGGCCCCTAGTCATCAGTGTCCTAGTCAATAAGGTCTTCTACAGTAATGCCGGAAGACTCCCTCCCTGGAAGAGAAATGTCTTTCTTGTACTCTCCCTCTCAGGTATAGCCCACTGCATTGGCACCACATGGGAACATATCCTGCGCCTTCTGGGGATGACCCAGGAAGAGGAAGACATGTTGGCATTATGTCAAGGTGAGGGGTAGGAGGGCCTGGGCAAACTTCTTTGGGAATTAGGGATGGAGGAAAGAAGAGCAGGAAGAGACTGGGTTTTCTGAATGTGGACCCAGAAACCTGGAGAAGGTGCAGGAGAGAACAAATCTAAAAGCAGGCCAGGTGCGAACAGATCCTTTTCTCCATCTGACCTTTCGTGAGGATGGTTGGTTTGGGGCAAGGACCAAGCTCGATGGGGGTACTGTGGGGTTGACAGTCTCAATCACTTTTCCCACCCCTGCAGGGGGGATCAGCTGCAGTTGGAAGGCAAGATAACCGTAGTGGTGGTGGTGGTGAGTGGGTTGGTCTTTCCCGGAACAGAATGCCAGAGGCCCTTTTAGTGTTGGGATGAGAAGACTATGCCCACATGTATGTATGTTGCCCTTTGTGGCAAAAGAAGGATGCTGAGCAGCCAACTCCCTGCTTCCCACACAGCACTCAGTGGATTGGTCGTCAATGTCCGAAAGCATCTGGATCTGGGCGCCCACGCTGATGAAGTGATGGACATCACACAGGAGGCAGTGTCCATCAAGGCCTACTATACTCTCCGGGTGCTCTTGAACCGTTGGCCCATGAAGACCAAGGTAAAGGAGGGAGTGGGAGCTAGCAGGGGTCAGTGAGGGCTGAAGAGTGATTTTTTTTAAAGATTTATTTATTTACATATACAAGAGCTGGGGTACAGGCTAGAGATGCGGGGCTGAGAGGACTCACCAGAGACAGAGTGGGGAACAGAACAGGTGGATCTACTGAAACACACTGCTGAGGGGAGCAGCGGGCGAGACAGGAGAGGTCTGCTGTGCCATGTGGGTCAGCTCCCTGGCTGAGGATCAAACTCATGCTGCAGTGACTGCAGCATAGTGGATAGCTTCATTGTTGCATCTTAACCCCTTGCACCACCAGGGAGGCCCTGAAGAAGTGAATCTTGTGCCCAGGGAACATAAATTCTCCAGACTTTTCTTGGAAAGGCGAGTGACTCTCCTCAGGCTCCTGTTCCCATTGTCCAGAGAGGGCACAGTCAGAAAAAACTCCACTGTCCATTCAGTTATGTTATGCAAGTAATTTCCTGATGACCCTGAATGCCAAGTGTGTGCTAGGCCCTCGGAATACCAAGACAGCTAAGACCAAGCCTGAGGGCTTGTCCCGCCTTCCTCCCCGAGCTGAGGCCTGTGCGTTGTGTCTCCCTGGGCACAGGAGGCAGAGCAAGCTCTGGTCATTGCCGGCCACCTCTTCTTCCTCATTGCACCATCCAAACTCAAGAACCAAGTGAACCATTTAGTCCGCTGGCTGATGATGTTATTCACCCATGTGACACCTTTCTACATCTCCCAGGTCAGTAGGGTGGGGGTGAGACTGTTGCCTGAAATCATCATTGCTGTGAAGTGAATTCAAAGGTTCATCAAAAGAGCAGTCTATTAAGGAGACTATTCAGAGCCAAACTGAGGACCGAGGCCTGGGAGTCTATGAGAATATGTCTCTATGGTTTACTCTCAGTTTCCCAAAGAAAAAAATACACCTACTTAATTTCAATCATTTTCAGTATAATTTGGTTCTAATTTTCTTAGCTAATGATCAAGAATAAGTCCTTTTTTAGTGCAAAGTGACCTCTCTCCTTTTTTTATAGATTTATTTATTTAATCATACAAAAACTGGGGTGTGTGAGGATTCACCAGAGAGAGTAGGGAGCAGAACAGCAGATCTGACCAGCGGGCAAGATAGGAGAGTTTTGCTGCGCCATGTGGGTAGCTGCCTGGTGGGCCGGGGATGGAACTCGTGCTGCAGAGGCTGCAGATAGCTTCACAGTGCTGTGTCTTAACCCCTCGTGCCACCAGGGAGGACCCTCTTTATTATTTTTTTTATTTCTTTATTTTTTTGCAAAGTGATCTCTTTATCTTACAAAGCCAACTTAGAGCTGTCTGTGTGGAAGATGGATAGCTGACTTTCTTATTCTAGAACATGCCCCTATAGATGCAGTAAGGTGCAGTTAGGCCATTATCTCAGGCTCTTTCTTTCAGCAACTAGTAAGCATGATGGGTGGACTTGGTCTGTGGAATTTTCTTCTCGCCTCAGGCTTTCCTCACAGCAAACAGATGTTATTGTTTTGCTGACTCCAACCTCTGAGATGACTCTGCAGTATGGTCACAGAGGAAGCTATGGTTCTAGTAGAATGTAGAATTTTCTCTGTTTTTAGTCCACAGTTGGACATTTAACTGTGGAAACTTTAGTCCACAGTTGCGGTCCGTATTTATTGTTATGAATACTTCGTGTTGCATTTGGCAAAGGATGACCTATAGGCCAAATCCGGCCTTCAATTTGTTTGATGAATAATATTCTATGGGAACTCAGTCACACCCATTAGCTGCTTTGCTTTTCTCTGATTTCTTTGTATCTGACCTTAGACCTAGATTATCAGGTTCATGAGACTGGATGAAGCCCACCTGGGGAATCTCCCCATTTTAAGCTCAACTGATTTGGGGCCTTAAGTATAGCTGCAAAATGCCTTCACATCTACCCCTACACCAGTGCTTGATTGAATAACCGAGAGAAGGTGTATGCACACAAGGGGATCATCTCAGAATTGTAACATAGAAATGTGACACCAATATTAGATGTTTTTATGAGTGGAAGACTCAGAGTCTAAGTTTTCTGATTGTTTTTCAGTTTTCCTTGCATTTCAAGGGTATGTCTGAAACCAAGTTCTCTCCAACTTTTAATGTGGAGCCCAATGAAAAGAAGTGCCATTATGTCAAATGGGTGGGAAACACTGAGTTAAAATGAAACAAATTTCTTTTTTTTTTTAAAGATTTAATTTATTTATTTATACAAGCACTGGGTACAGTCAGAAGTGCGGGAGGGTGAGAGAATTCACCAGAACAGAGCCAGAGCAGGGAACAGTACAGGCAGACTGACGAAACACACTGCTGAGGGGAACAGCGGGGCGTGGCAGGAGAAGTCAGCACACCATGTGGGACCCTCTTGGGCGGTGGGGGATCGAACCTGTGCTGCAGAGGTTCGCAGCCCAGCCCTCAACTGCTGTGCCGCCAGGGGAGGCCTTGAAACAAATTTCTTAACTAGAACTCAAAGCTTTCACTATGCAAGTTGGCTGGTCCTCTAAAAAGCAGATGTCAACGTGGAATTAGAGGTCTGAAAGTTACCTTAGAGGAAGGCTTGTGAGGGCAAGCCAAGAAGGATCTGGAGAAAGCTGGGAGAACATCAGATTGTGATGTCATCTGACGATAAGGAAAGGGTGTGGAAGGAAGGAAGGAAGGATGGGAAGAAGAGAGGAAAATCTTGTATTTAAGTGTAGTTTTTATTTTGTTATTTTTTAAAGGTTTATTCATTTATGCATACAAGTGCTGGGGTATAGGCCAGAGGTGTGGGGGGTGGGGGTGAGAGGAGTCACCACAGACAGAATGGGGAAAAGGAGAGGCAGACTGACTGAAATACACGGCTGAGGGGACCAGCGGGCACGTCAGGAGAGGTCTGCTGCGCCATGTGGGTCACCTTCCTTGTAGGGAATGGAACTCGTGCTGCGGAGGCTGCGGATAACTTCACAGTGCTGAGGCTTAATCCCTTGAGCCACCAAGGAGGGCCCTGAAGTGTTGTTTTGAGAGCATTTCAGCAAAACCATCAGGGAGTCACTGGGCCAAAATCTCCCATCAGAAAAGCACCATGTCTTGCCACAATGGCTGTGTCTTCTTGGACCTGCCATCCTTAGGCTGTGGCTGGGAGAAATCTGTGGGAATCTGGGTTTAGTTGTAACATAGAATGGATTTTTGAGCATGGCAGTTGGATTTGTTGGTCTGTTATACCCCTCAAAGTAGGCACTAAGGGGCACATTTTTCATAACTGCTGAATATGCTCATGTGCGTTTACGAATTTCCAAAAGGAGGAATTTTTTTGGGGGAGTGGAACACCCATTAGCCTCAAGTTTCCAGGGACCAGAGTTCACTGCCACCATTGCACCACCACTTCAGAGGCCCTTTCCTGGGGATGTGAAGTGCTGCCCTTCCACACATGTGCTCGGCATTTTCTCCATGAGCGCACTGACCACTGTCTCTCATGTATTTGTCCTCCTGCCACATGTCTGCATGTTGCTGTAGAGTAAGGTCTATATGCATTTGGAACTGAGGTTTGCTCTGTGTGGATACTTAGTTGGTTGGAGGATGTTACTTGCATCCTCAGTGCTTCTGGTCTGCAGGTGAGGTCAGGTCAAGATCTAGCCCATCTCAACTAACATCAGAAATGTTTTCTCAACGATCTTTCTTCCTCTCCCTCCTCTTCTTTTACTGCACGTGATGTATGTATTTATCCATCCATAGAATATTTTTTTGGATCAGCCAGCATTAACCAGCTCTAGCTGAGAAAGGTGGGCACATTTGGGGCTCCACCAGCCAGACCAAAGAGCAGGAAATATTAAATATTGAAAATCTAGCAGAGGGATTTCTGCTTATGGCAGAAAGAGTAAGTGGGGCCAAATTTACCATCTTGCTTGAAACAACAAAAAGCACCACAAAGTGTGTGAAATAGGGCCTCCCTGGTGGCACAAGGGGTTAAGATGCAACCTATGAAGCTGTCCGCAGCCTCTGCAGCATGAGTTCAATCCCCGGCCAGGGAGCAACCCACATGGTGCAGCAGACCTCTCCTGTCTCGCCCACTGCTCCCCTCAGCGGTGTATTTCAGTCCATCTGCCTGTTCTGCTCCCCACTCTGCCTCTGGTGAATCCTCTCACCCCCCAGCACCTCTGTACCCCAGGTTTGTATGCATAAATAAATAAGTCTTTAAAAAAAGAAAAAAACAAAGTGTATGAAATCATGGTTCTCGAGACCTTGGGCATCAGGCAGCAATGAGCCGTGATCCCTCAGGGGAGGAAAGAGATGAGCTGAGCCCGGTGCTCCCCGTGGGGCGGGCAGACCATCGCTGCACTCAGCTGTGAGGAACGAGACCCTGGGACTTCCTTGCAAGGGTCCGAGGACAGTGGGACACGCCGCTGGCTGGGGAAGTCCTCACGGAGGTGAGCAGAGAGGGCTTCCCGGAGGCCGCCAGGGCCCGGCCGGCGTGTGCTGACACCCTCCTTTTCCCACGCAGTGTGTCTGCCAGCTCGTGGACTCTCTGGCTCTCAGCGGCTGTGGAGGGGTGAACTTGGAGTCCCAGCTGGAGAACTTGACGGCCATGCTGTTGAGGCTGGTGAGAGCGGAGCAGAGCCCCGGGCTTGCTCTCTGCTCGGAGATGGGCCCCAGCCCTGGGGCCGTCCTCCACGCGGCTCGGGAGTCTTTGGGGTGGCGACCTGGGCCACCCCCCTCGGGCTCCCCCGCAACAGGCGGCGCCTGGATTCTGAGCAGGAGCGGGGTGTTCTCTAGGAGCTGAGCAGGACCCCTTCCGTAGGTTTCTTGGAGGAGACAGGCCTTGCTGCCCCCCCAAACTCTGGGAAAAGGCAGGAGGTTCGACCTACTCCATCCCACCTGTGGGAAATGTCAGAGCCTCTGGTTGTACCCCAACTCTCAGAGGCATAAACTGGAGTGGGCGCATGAGTAAGAACAGGACAATTGAACATTATTCGCCTAAAGGTGTTACCTTCCGTGTATTTAGTTTGTGGCCCTTGTCTCCTGTCCTCTGGGAGCTGGGACTGTGGCGTCCTGGGTGCTATTTTCCTGCTCTCCTGATGGTCAAGCACCACACTGGTCGCGGCCACAGGCCCCGGTTTCCCCCCCTGCATCAGGGCCGCTGATTTGGGTGCCCTCAGGTCTCATGGCTTTGGTCTCCCCACAGCTGACCGTAAAGGTCAACACCGCAGACCCCCACTCTGTGCAGAACAGCCACCTCGTCCTGAGGACTTTCAGTGTCCTAAGTGAGTGCTGTTCCCCTGGCCAGGCATGCGGGTGGGTGGCGGGTGCTCAGGACCCCTCCTGGCCCTGGGGTGGGGCTTCCGTCCCGCTGGCAGAGATGCCAAGTCAGCCCTGGGAGCCTGCCTGAAATGAAATGAGTCCCCAAAAGCACAAGCCTGCTCTGCCCCTACCTCCTTTGCTCCCTCCCCTTCACCTCGGAGTGGAGTCCTTTCATGAGCCCCAGCTCAAAAGCCGACCCTGGAGTTATGGCTTTGATGCTCACGAACGCAGTGCTGGAACTGTGGGAGCGCCAGAGGCCAAGTTCCCGCCAGGCGAAGCCTGTGCCCCAGGCCTGGCACAGAGCAAATGCCAGGCAGACACCGGCTCTCTTTCCTCCTGCTTCATTTCACTCACCTGATGGACCCCAGTTTCTCCAGTTCCCTGCATCAGTGGTTTGCTCTGAGCATGAGTTCCTTCTACTTACCCCCTGCCGTGGAAACATGCCCTTGACTGCCTTGCACTCGCACCCTCTGACAGCCAAGCTGTACAGTGACCAGGTGGTGTTCTTGTTACGCAAGACCATGGAAACCAGGGACCCGGACATGGTGGCATCCGCTCTCCAAGTCTTCATGGATTTGTTCCAGGAGGGTGAGTGTGCATTGGACCTGGCCTGGAGGGTCTTCTTTCCAATTCATCTCCTTTCTCTGAGCGACAGTCCCTTAGAGTCGTTAAAAGCACTGTCGAAACTGGGAATGTGATGGGTTGACACCAGTCGGAATACACACCCGGGCAGCTTACTTTTATTCCATGCCTCTAGTCCATCATCTGAAAAGTGGAGGTGAAACTAAAGCCTGCCCTCAGGGTTTTTTTATATCATTTTTTAAAAAAGATTTATGTATTTATGCATACAAGAACTGGGGTACAGGCCAGAGCTGTGTGAGAGGACTCACCAGAGACAGAGCAGGGAACAGAACAGGCAGACTGACTGAAATACTCTGCTGAGGGGAGCAGCGAGGAAGACAGCAGAGATCTGCTGCGCCAAGTGGGCAGTTCCCTCGCTAGCCGGGGATCGAACTCATGCTGCAGAGGCTGTGGATCGCTTCACAGCGCTGTGCTTAATTCCTTGCACCAGCAGGGAGACCCCAGGGTTGTTTTGGTTTTTAAATATTTATTTACGTATACAAGAACCAAGATAGAGGCCAGATGGCTCGATGTGCGGGAGGGTGACAGGATTCACCAGAGACAGAGTGGGCAACAAAACAGGCAGACTGACGAAATACACTGCTGAGGGGAGCAGAGGGCGAGTCAGGAGAGTCTGCTGTGCCATGTGGGTATTTTGCCGGAAGGCTGGGATCGAACCCATGCTGCAGAGGCTGCTGACTGTTTCACAGTGAGGCACTCAAACACCTGCACCACCAGGGAGGCCCCAGGGCTTTTTTTAAGAAAATATTAAATGAGGCATTTCCACCTGCGTCAACCATGCCATTGGTTTTATGGAGGTCAGTCTAGGATCACATTCTGCAAACGGGCTTCAACTTCAACAAGTGTGCGTTAAACCTTTGCTGTGTGCCTTGCACAGAGCCAGGCACTGAAAACACACTACAAAGAGACGCAATCTTTGTCTCAGGGACTCACTGTTGAGGGAAGAATTGAGGTGCACCCAACAAAATGACACAAGACCGCAGAGTCGGGTGCTTGGAGGCACGCGTGACCACGTGCAGCAGAAATGCAGAGCAGGGGACAGTCGGGAGACAGTGGGCTCTGTGCAGACGTGCCCGGAGCAGGAAGGAGCTCTCCAAGTGGCAGGTTACAAAAGGGCTTCACAGTGAAGCAGGATGGCAGTGGAAGTTCTCATGGGGGAGGTGTGCAGACGTGGGGAGAGCAGCTTGGCTGGAGAGATGGCTTTGCATGGGTGGGCTCAGTGCCAGCTGGATGAAAATATTGTTTTAGGTCAGTATTTAGTCTGGTCTGAAGAAGAAGGATGGTGGATTAAGCTTTGGGGTGCCCTGGCCTCTGAACCAGGGACTGCAACCTCCCCTACCTCACCCCCATTCTATTTCACTCTCAAAGCAGCAGAGACAGGAGGAGGGCACTGACGCACCTGCACACATGTCTTTTCTCTAGTGACCCAGTCTGAGAAGAGGAAGAGTGAAATCCTGCACTCCACCATTATCATGGTCCAGACGGACCTCAAACCCGTGAGCAGGGAGACTGGACGCCTGGGCTGGGAAGGGGCTTGCTTACTTGACACCTCAAGATCGTGTAAAATACAGAGGGGAAGGCAGTTGGGGGATGAGAAGTGAGGCACCCCAACTGGACCCAGGCTGCTGCCTGTGGATTACATTGGGATTCTTCAAAGCCTGAGGAGGGTTTGAGGAGCCGACAGGTGGTTTCTACCTATTTTCTGAGGTTTTTCTGTAGGAAGTGCTGGGGTGTCCTACTGGGATGTGGTGTTCTAGAGGATACTAGTTCTGTCTCCCGAGAGTTCAAATTACAGAGAAGACCTCAAGCGTGTCTGGCACGAGGCTCAAGAAGCCGCCTTTCTACCAAGCTCTGCTGCTGGGGCTGCAGGCAGCAGTGTCAGCCGCCAGCTCCAGGTTATGCAAGAATGAGGGGCAGGTGCTGTAGGTGTCAAGTGGCAGATGATACATCATCCCTAAAAGCAAAGTCCTCAGTCTTCAGAAGATAATGGAGAATAGGGATCTTGAAGGATGGACCCTCAGAACTTGTGGAATTTGTTCCTGGCTTTCCCTACGAAGGCCAGAACATGAGACCTTTCCAGAGCTCAGATCCCACCGCCCAACTCTCCCGCCAAAGTCTCCTGCCTCTTGATGTAAAGTGTGGACAAGTAAACACTTCTGCTTCTCCAGGAGGTTGGCAGGGGCCAAAATGGGTTGGACTCTGGGGCAGCATAGAGAGTGGTCAGGTTCAACCACCGGTGATTTGTCAGCACCCTGACCCTGCTGAAGAGTCACACTTGGACTTGGGGACCCAAGATCTGAGTCCCCTGAAGACAACCCACCCAACTCTGCACTCTGCATCCTTACTTGGAGCCTCAGCGGTCACCCTAGAGGTCCCTGCCGTGCTCCCTCTCACCCTGATCTGTGACCCCACAGGTGAGGAAGGATGTGCTGCGCTTCATCGAGATGCTGGGGCAGCACAAATACCTGGCCCTGCCCCAGAGCAATGCCATCCTCGACTACATGGTGAAGCTCAGCGTATCGGACTCCTTTGTGAGCATGGGTGCAGGTGGAAGGGTGGGGGGCAACAGAGTGGGTCTTGAGGTGGGGGGAGGCTTAGGGGAGGAGTGAGAAGAAGGCAGAGTAGGCAGCAGAAGGAAAACAAGAGGAGGGTGTGGCTGGTGCGTGGGTGGGGAGGGACTTTGGCATCCCCTGAGCAGTGAGCCTGGGAGGTCTGAACCAGGAGGCTCAGCGGGCACTGGTTTCAGAATTAACACCTCTTCTTATTCCAGAATGAAGTGGACATCCGAATACTGTGTTCAAAGATTCTCCAGATGGTACAAGCAGCCAGGGGCAAAGAGGCTGTCCATTTCCTCCGCCCTTGCTCCTCGTTACCCCCCCAGCCCCTAGTTACCCCTCCTGCATCCAGCCTCTTCAGCTTTCTCTTCTCCCCCTCCCCCACTCCAGAAATGCCCACTCGCGTGCCCAGGCTCCTCTGGAGGGTGTCTCAGGGCCAGGAGAGGGCCTCTCCCGGGGAGGCTGGAGACTGCTCTGGAGTCTTCTCATCCCCTTTATAGCTCTAAAATGTGTCAATTGCTGTCTGGGCTGCAGTTTTCCCATCTGTCCGCGAGGGGGGGAACGTGCATCCCGCCTGCCACAGGAGCCTCTGAGGGTTCTTGAAGGCTGGAGGAGCTGATGTGTGGGTCAGAGTCTAGGTAAGGGCTTAAGGGAGGAGCACAGCTGGGATTCCCTCTCTGTCCTGGAGTCACAGCTGCTCTCCTCCCAGCAGGCCGGGCCTCCTGACCCTTCCCAGGGCTTCTGTCCTGGGATGTTCCCCTGTGAATTCCAAATTTCAGGAAACCCTCTCTCTAAGCAAGTCCTTCTGGCTGTGATTTTTATCAGGACCTTGTTTGTAGTTTACCATGACAGAGTGGTGGTGCTGGTGGTGGTGGTGGTGGACGTGGTGTGTCTGTCTGTCTGTCTGTGGCCTGCAGGCCTCAAATGCCCTTGCAGGAAAGAAGACAAGGTTGTGGGTTGGAGAACGTGGGCCCGGGCTTATCTAGGCTTGCCAATGAAACCCTTGCACATCCCTGCCAGGTCTCCTTGCCAAGACTGGTCACCGTAATGTGTGAGCCCAGCAGTGTCTTGGCCTTTGTGCCACTGTGTGAGACAGTCTTGGAAATGGCTCTGAAGGCCCAGTCCCAGGGCAAGACCCCCTACCTCAGCGGCTTTCATCTCACACGTAAGTAGAAGGGTGGGGCACACGGGGATGGGTGGGCTGTGAGCATGCAGGCTGCGGTAGGAGGGGTGCCGGGCTAGGAGGCAGGCGGAGGCTCTGCAGGGCTGGGACAGAGGAGAAGGTGCACATCTGGGGTGGGTGGGGGTGCCACCAGAACCGAGGCCAGGATGGGGAGGCAGCATCCAACAGATGACATGGAGACGCCTTTGGAAGAGGGACATTCCAAACACAATTCCTTCTTGCCTGTCGTCTTTCTTTAAGACACTAGCCAAGATGTAAACACGGTGACATGAACTGGAAAGCTAAGACAAGCCTGTCTCTTGGTTCTTCCCAAGCTCCGACTCTGGGCCCCACTCTCTACTCACCCCATCCATGACTGCTAGGGTTGGGTGAGGATCTCTGCTCAGGCCTTAAGTCAAAACGTCACAAGCCCTAAATGTCGGCGCCTCTTCTCCTCTCCACTTTGCTCTCCTCCTCCTCTAAGTACTGCTGGGGGCTGCCGTGGGGGGGCTGGAGGGCTGTTTGTGCTAAAACTGACCCAAACCGTGTCCTTTGACGTTACCCTCTCTTTCTCTTAGCCACCCAGTTTGTAACCCCACAGAACCTCCTGTCCTGCCTCGTGGTAAGTGACGCTGGAATGAATAGTACATCTCTCTCCCTCCGTCCATGCGTCCATCCCTCCATGCAACCAGCATTCCGCAAACCCTCGAGTCGTGCTCTGTTCTAGGCACTACGCTGGCTGTGGTATAAGGAGGTAGGGCCAAGGATCCAGGGGGCTCCAGAGAAAGGGAATCCATGCCACAGAGCTTGGAGGAGGGAACTGGCAGCACACTGGTGGGGCCTGGGGATGGGGGAGGCGTGAGCATGGGAAGGCTTGACCTGGCTCCTTTGTGGCCTTATTGGGAGCTTCTTTCTGTTGACCTTGGGCAAGTCCCTGCATCTCATTTTCTTGGCAAGTATATTTTGATTTTCTCTATTTGTCTAGACATTATGTGCTCGGTGTTAAAAACACTTAGTACAGACCTGTTATTGAGGTGTTCACAGGATTAGTGGGGGGAGTGTTAGAATAGCATCCATATTTCAGTGTGATAACTGTTCTAATGGAGGAGTACACGTGGCACAATGGGATCTTGAGAGAACAATGGGTTGACTTAGTCTATGGGTGTCAAGGAAGGCATCATTGAGGAGGTGATATTTCACAAGCAGCTTGGAGAATGTGTAAGGGGCTCAGCAGGTAAAAAACAGTGGGGAGGGTCTAAGCTTTAGCTCACATTATGGTTTTGTTCTAATTTTCTTCTCTTCCTTTCAATCCTTCTCTGCATCCTCTTGGCTTCTCTTGTTTCTCAGATGCTTTCCATAAGGCCCTACAGACAAAAGAACATTGGTGCAAGCTCCCTCAAGCTACTACATGCCCTGCATCCTATCACCTCTCTGCACCCCGTTATCAATTCAGATGTGGGCCAGCTGTGGATGAAAGAGATCCCCAGGATGGTTCAGTTCTTGGAGGGTGAGGGGTTGGTTGGGAGGGGGAAGAGAGGGAGATGGGACAGCGGGGCAGACTCCAGAGACCCAAGGTAGAGGAGGGACCAGCCTCCAGATGCCATTTTCAAGGGTCAGCTTCTTTGAACCATGTCTGCACTGAGCAGATGCTCTCAATCCAGAGTTCTGGGGTGCCAGAGTCCCCAGATCAACTCCTGCCCTTTCTTGTGGGTGGAGGATCAGGGAAGATCCCTTGGAGCCAGACAGACCCAGGTTTCTATCCTTGCTCTGACACTGACCGACTGTGTGCTTGACCTTGGGAAAGTGACCCATCTCCGGGGGCCTCTGTAAAGTGAGAGAGCCATCACCGTGTAGGGTCACTATTATCTTGGAGAATGAAACGAGCTGATGGGCACACAGCTCCTGGTATGGTGTTCAAATGTTGGTTTCTTTTTCCTCCTGGTTGGGTGTGTCTGCGCGGTCTTCCCTTTTCTAGAGCACAATGAGAAGACCCTCATTCAGGAGAAGTGGGAGAGATGGCTGCTCAAGGTGAGCCCTCCTGAAGGGGTACCTCCCTCCACACTTGCCCTCTTTCCTTGCTTCAAGATGCCCCAGGCTTGCGGGAGATTGAGGCCATGATCCTCTCCTGCTCAAGAGCCTTTTCTGCTGGTGGGAACGTCTTTCTGTGGCCTCCTAGCCTCCTGGTCCTGCATCAGAGTTTTGGACTCTATTCTATGCCTTGACCACCTACTCTGAAGACCCTACCTGAGGGGCTTAAGGGGGATTGTGTCCATGGACAAGGCTTTGTTGGTCTCAGCTTCTTCATCTGTGAATGGGAATATCTCCTCTGTTGCTAAGATTTACGGTAGTGTGGAAGAGGGCCTTGCAAACTGGAGAGGTTGACCTGACCCATCACTGTCACTCTCTAGTCCTAACTAGCCTCCCTCCATGTGTTTCAACACCTCCCCATTTCTTGAGCTCTTTCTATGTTTTTTGTTTGTTTATTTTTTTGGTTTTTTAAAGATTTGTTTATTTATACAAGAATTGGGGTACAGGCCAGATGCGCAGGAGGGTGAGAAGATTCACCAGAGCCAGAGTGGGGAACAGAGCAGGCAGACTGACTGGAATACACTGTGAGGGGAGCAGTGGGCGAGACAGGAGAGGTCTGTGCACCATGTGGGACCCTCGCCTGGTTGCTGGGGATCGAACCAGCGCTGCAGAGGCTTTGGGCAGCTTCACAGCTCAGCGCTCAACCACTGTGCCACCAGGGGAGACCCTCTTACCATGTTTACAGCCATATCACCTGTCCCTGGCTTCTTTTTGACCCCACTCCCCTGGGGCAGAAAAGCCAGTGTTCTCCGTGGGCCTATTCTCCTTGCCTCTCAGTTTTCAAGTCGCACCCTGGTGGCCATCAATGATGACAAGTGGCTGGAGCACCTCATCAGGGTCATCTTGAAGAAGATTCATTATTTCAGCGAGGCTGATGAGAAGGTGAGTGTGTGTGTGTGTGTGTGTGTGTGTGTGTGTGTGTGTGTTGTCTGCAAGGGGGAGGAATGTTGAGGGTGGAAGAGCCTGGAGGGAAGGTCTATGGACATGCACAGGCCATGCAGGCCACGGGGGGGGGGCGAGCCAGTGTTCTTGGGTCCTGGGATGTGGAGGCCTGACAAGGGGATAGAACAGGTGGTCACCCAGGAACAGCACAAATGTCCAACATTTGCTCAGTGGTTTTGGTTTGATGCAGAACTTTGCTGTCTGTTATTACAATAGAACCTGCCAGCAACTCTGTAACAGAGTGAAGCTGGGACTGGGTGCAGAGGGGAAATTAGTGACCTTAGAGTCACATTTTAGCAAGTAAATTCAAGGACTCTTTGAGGGCGGCCATGGGTGAGGACTGTGCTTGGTGCTGGAGACCCAGAGCTGAGCGAGACAGATGAGGCTCCTTTCCTCGCGAGCTCCAGGCCTGCCGTGTGCCCACGCCCTAGAGCCTGCGAGCCCTTCAGAGTGACCTCGGCCCAGTGTCTTGGTCTCCAGGAGATTTCAGTCACCTCACTTAGGAAGTGGCAAAATGACCTACAGGTTGCAGGAGACTGGCTGAGGATCAAACAAGGATACCTGTGAAGAGGCTCTGACACTCAAAAGGCTAAATAATAAGCCCTATACTTGTGATCCCATCAGACGAACAAAGGAACAGAGTCCAGAGGTCTTTAGAGTCTTAAGCAAATTAAAACTGGGACCTGAATACAAGTTTCTTGATTTCTCATCTGTTTCCTGGCACTGAGCAGCACTGGTTTGGGGCAGCAAGAGGAGTTGTCCCAGGAAACTGGTCTCATTCCAGAGACTGATTACGGAAATGGGCATCGGGATCCAAGTGCTAGGGGACGGGGGGAGACCTGCACTGGAGTTGGGGAACAACTTGTCCTGTGGGGCTGGACAAGCGGCTTTCTCAGAGTTTGCCCACCAGCCAGGTTGGCTCAGGACCATCCTGGTTTTAGCAGCGAAAATTCAGGGTCTGGAAAACGCCTCAGTGCCAGGCAAGCTGAGGCGTGAGAGCATCGGGAAGATGTGGTCTTTTGCGGGCTGGGGAGGCTGGTGCCTTAGAGCCGATTTTGCAGAAGCTGAGCCTGAGGTGGGGGATCTTGTCCAGGAATTGAGCAGGTGGGACATTCTCTAGAGAAGCCAAAATAGAGCAGAGCCAGGAAGGAAGCGCAATGCAGGAGGAAGAGGCTGAGCAAGAGGCTTCTCCACCTGAGCCGGTTGCACTGCAGAGCCTGTTCTGCCTGGGGTCAAGTGCATAAGTGTGAGGGGCCTTCAGACCCACGCCCCACCGCCCACCGATGATCTCTGCCTCCCTGGCTCCTGGCTGCCAGGGTTGGTGTGGAGCAGGGAGGGAAGACAGAGGAGGTAACTCCGGGCAAGGAGATCACAGAGAGGCTGCAGGCTGCAGGGGAACTGTTCTTGCAGGGTCTGCAGCCAGTGAAAGGAGGGTTCCTGTCATCTGGGACCAGGCGCCTCACCAGCTAGAGGGGTAGAAGGTGCCCTTAGGGAGGGGCTTTTAGCAGGTGCATGGAAACCCGGGGAGACTTTCATGGAACAGCGGGGGTATCCTGTTTGCCTCACTCCCATGTCATGCCCTGTCAGCAGGGTTTGATCTCCTTGGAGATGGGAGGTTGGGGCAAGTCAGGAACTAGCCAGACACACACACACAGGAAATGCATGGAGATGAGGCTCTGAAGGAAAGAAATAGGAAAGTGAGCATAAGAGAAACCTCGGAGGTCAGGGAAGGCTCACTAGCCACGATGTCAAGGATGAGAATCTTGGAGCTAAGACATTTTAAAGAGCCAGGGAAAGATTGTTCCAGGCAGACAATACAGGAAATGCAGGCACCTGGAGGCGTAGGAGAGCGGAGAATGCAGACATGGGTGTTTCAAGGCAGAGAGGGCAATGCTTAGTAAGCAAGAATAAAGGCCACTGAAATGCAGAGGCAGGAGAGACCCAGGTTATATAAAAGTACTTTTTCAATTAGGCAATCTCAAAATTTGCAATTTGAAAATTTTGCAAATTTAGGACCTGTTTTTAATTCCTAGCTGGAAGTGAGAAGTATGTGGATCAGGAAAAGTTCCTAGAGGATGATCCCTGCCCTGAGAAGCCGAGAAATTAGAAAGGCAACTCTCTGTCCCTGAGCTGTAGGGTCTCGGCCTTATCTTGTTGCCCCCGGAAAGCTAGAGGGACAGGGTGGAGGAAGGAGAGGTGGGGGCGGGTGTGGCTGCATTTCCGAAGCCAGCCCGGCAGTGGCTGTTCCTAACCTCAGGCCCAGCCAAGCAAGACCCCTCGCTCCCACCTCCCTAGACTTTCCTGTATAAATTCTTCGGCTTCACCCTGTGGTCCTCAAGTGACAAGACATTGGTGCAGATGATGATCACCGCCTTGGTCCTGACCACCCACGAGGACTTGGCAGAGCGGGAGGTGAGGTGGAGGCCGCCGGTAAGGGAGGGACATGAAAAAGAACTATTGCTATTGAAATACCATTGTTATACCACCCCGTCTCGTTTTTTGACAGTGTCGGGTGGGGGACACTTTTGTTCTTAGAGGCAGGGTGGCAGGGTGGCCGAAAGCCTGGGCCTGGCACACTGGGTTGGAAACCCAGCTTTGCTCCTCGCTGACTGTGTTTCCTTGGGCAAGATGCTGACGCTGTCTCTCTGTGTCCCGTGTTTTCTTCTGTAAAATGAGGTTGTGATTCCTCCCTCATAGGATAGTTTCTAAACTATTTTTCATTTTGAAATAATTTCACATTTATTGAAAAGAGAACCTGTAGAGTCTATTCTTTATCCAGGTTCCCAGATGTTAACCTTTCCCGATTCCCTCTCTCATTTTGTGAAAAGTTCATGATTTTCATTTACCACTAAATGTGTATAAATGTGTGTAAATACACGTGATGTGTATTATCTAAAAATAAAGATACTCTGGATGGAACCAGCACCATGATCAGAATCAGGAAGTTAACGTCGCTGCCGTGCTATTCTCTAGTTTGTGCACCTGATTTGAAATTTTTCGGTGGTCTCAGTCATGTTCTTTAGAGCAAAAGAACATTTTTGTTCTCTGTTCTGGGATCCAGTCCAGAACCACACGGCACTTTGCTTGTCTCGTCTCTTTATTCGTCTTTCATCTGGAGCACTAGCTCAGCCTTTATCTTCCGTGAACTTGACATTTTTTTACTTTCCACACCAGTCCTACTGGGGTTGTCTCCTACTTCTTCATGATTAGCTCCAGATCTGCACTTGGGGTGGGCGGGAACCCCACATCAGTGCTGTGTCAGGACAGGAGTTTGAGGATTAACAACGTGAAAGCACTTAGAACCACGCCTGGCACATGATGCCCTCGAAGTGCTGGTTGCTGGTGGAGCTGGTGCCAGCGCTCTCAGGCCTCCCCTCTACCCCCAAGACCCAAGACCTCCCCTGCCAGATTCTCAGAGCATCTGTCACCATGAGCCGGTTGGAAAACAGCTGGCGCTGTGTCTCTGTGCTGGGCATTCCTTTAGCTCTGTGCCCAGTTATCCTTCTTAGGTCAGCCCCAAGAAGAGGCTTGGCTCACACTTCAGTCCAAAAGGCCTTGTACGAGGCAGAGGGATTTAGGTAAAAGACTGATCCTGCCAGAAAAGGCAGCATCCCCAGGTTTCCTGTGCTCTGGGCTCCCAGCAGGTTGTCAATTCCCAGGTCCACACTTCGCCCCAGCTTTCAGATGCACCTGACATTTCTAGTTAGTTGTCCTGCCACTGAGTCACACACGACACATCCAGGAACTCACTGCTTCCTCTTTCCCCAGCCCCAGACAGGTCACCTTTTCCACCTGCCCACTTTACTCAGAGTTGCTGTTTCCCGTTCTCTTGGACTAGAAACGCTGGTGCTATCTGTAAATCTCCCCTCTCTCCACCCCTTCTCCGACTGGCCGCGTGAAAACATGCTTGGTTTGTTCGTCTCCTCCTCTCGCCTCAGAGCAACCCTTCTCTGGGTTCCTCATGCATATACATATTTTCTACTGTGGGATGTCGCGTTTGGAAATCCCCAGATTGTGCAAATCGGTTCCATAATCTTGGCCAGTTTACTCCTTTTTTATTTTTTTAAGATTTATTTATCCTTGCATACAAGAACTAGGGTACAGGACAGAGGTGTGGGGGTGAGAGGATTCACCAGAGACAGAGTGGGGAACAGAACAGGCAGATGCACTGAAATACACTGCTGAGGGGAGCAGCGGGCAAGACAGGAGAGGTCTGCTGCACCATGTGGGTCACCTCCCTGGCTGGGGATCGAACTCGTGCTGCAGAGGCTGCGGACAGCTTCATAGTGCTGACGTTTAACCCCTTGCACCACGAGGAAGGCCGCTAGTTTACTTCTTAGGTTACTTCTCGAAGAATGTTGGTTCTCTGCCTCTACAGTTCAATTCTGGGAAAACAAATTTCCTTTCCATTTCTTTTCTTTCCCTTTTCTCTCCCTCCATCCCTCTCTCTAAACCCCTGGTCCAGGGGAGCACAGCTGATGTCTGGCTAGCAGAGCTGTAGCATGTGGTTGAGGCTGTCCTTCTTACAGGGCATTGCCGTGGCAATCAGTATCGTGGCCACGAGACACCTGAAGGTGGTTCTGGACCAGCTGCAAGTATACTGTGCTGTGCTCACCAACAAGGACACCTCATACATCAACCTAATGCCGAAGGTGATGGCGTTCCCGGGGGATCCGCCAGCTCCCACACAAAGCCTTCTAACACACCCTCATAACCCCAGTCTCCCCGCTTCTCTGAGGCCTTGTGACTCACCTATAAAGAGTTTCTCTTTGGCTCTGATCCATGGTGGGCAGTTTCATCACCCCCACATTTCCCTTGCCCTGAATTCCTGCTGCAGGTCCTGCAAACACCCCTACCCCCAACCATATTTCTCCCTTTCCAGCTGCTCCCCACTCCACGGCCTTATCTTCCCTTTCAAGTCCTCTGGGTAATCTTTTCCTTCTGAACCTCCCTTTCTCATCAGATAAGGAGGAGAAGGTGAGGAGGAGG